>NC_135956.1:18911422-20144755 GCF_053455715.1 Rhinoraja longicauda | reverse complement strand
CCTCCAATACTGGATTATCCTTTCTTAAATCAGTGGACCAAAACAGTACACAGCACACCAGCATGGCCTCATCAACATGCTTTATAATTGGAACAATGAACTCTAACATCCTCCCAATAATGATCAATATACCATTTGCCTTCTTAAAAGACTTGATGCACCAGTGGGCTAACTTTGTGTTCCTGCATAATGCCTAGAATACTCTGTATTCCACTCACTTACAATCTTTCTCCAGTTGATGAGAGTCTGTTTTTTGATTCTTCCTGCCCAAATCCATAAAATCATATTTGCCTAGATTAAACTTTATTTACCAAATTTTCACCCAGATTCCACCTGTTTGCATCCAGTTGCATAGTCCAAAAACCTTCATTGAGCAAACCCTCCCATCTATTTTTATGCCAGGCTGTTTTGGCAATGTAGTCTCGGAATCTCAGAGCTCTCGTCACTACTCAAGGTCCACTCCACTAAATGGAAGGACGGATGTGAAGGGTCATCTTGTTGCCCCTCCACATCTGTAAGAGGGCACTGTGGATGGGCTGACACCTGAGGCAATGAACCAGATCCAGTACAAGGCTGCTATGGTTTTATAAAGTGAATTTTGGAAAGAAAATTGCTTTTGACAAATCTGTGGCAAAAGATAATATAGTAGCATGGAAAGAGGATAGTTAAAGAAAACAGAAGACAGCGAAGAACATTATTTTTCCACCTGGGAAGATGATACTAGCAGTATGGCACAAGGATCAGCACTGGCCTCAACACTAATTACAAATTTATATTCATGACTTGCATGAAAAGGCAATATGCAATCTGTCTATATTTTTTGCAATACAAAGCTAAGTGGAAAACTGGGCTAAAGGATGATGTAATAAGTCTACAAAGGGATTAGGACAGGTTATGCAAGCATGTAATAAGGTAATAAATAGAATATAATGTGGAAAATGTAAGCTTATTTACTTTGATGGAATAATTGGAAAAGTTATGTCAATTTTAAATGGTATGTAACTGATGAATATTAATGTACTGGTGCTTAGATAACAACCTGTCCCTAAACACCTCTAAGACCAAGGAGCTGATCATCAACTTCAGGAGGTCACATCATGGGGAATACGCCCCGATCTTTATCAACGGGGACAGTGTGGAGAGAGTGTTCAGCTTCAGGTTTCTGGGCACACACATTTCGGAGGACCTCACATGGTCCACTAACACCGCTGCGTTGGTCAAGAAGGCACAGCAACGACTGTTTTTCCTAAGAACACTGAAAAAGACTGGTCTACCCCAACAGCTGCTGACGACCTTCTACCGCTGCATCATAGAGAGCATCCTAACGCATGGCATCCCTGTGTGGTATCTCAGTTGCACGGAGGCGGAGGAGAGCTCTTCAGCGGGTAGTCTACAGAGCTCAGAAGATTATCAGGATGCAGCTTCCAGCCTTGGAGGGCATCTACAATACACGATGCCTCAGGAAAGCCACCAGCATTCATAATGACTCCTCACACTCTTGCAATAGTCTGTTCGAACTTCTACCATCCGGCAGACATTACAAGGTCTTCAACGCCCGCACCTCCAAACTTAGGAACAGCTTCATCCCCAGAGCTATAGCTGTTCTGAACCGGTCCGGCTGAGTGCGCCTCCCCATGAACTGTCTCCTTCGGATGGTCACGTCGCACAGTGACCCGGCACAGACCTATTTGCACTTTATACTGTTTTAACTGTTTCTAATTTTGTTTCTCTGGGCTGTCTAAATTTCTGTTGATTAGCTAATTAATTTATTGCGTCGAATGGAAGTTGCATTCCCAATCTCGTTGTACCCCTGTATAATGACAATAAAGATATATTGTATTGTATTGTATGTACAGTGAAATATTGAGGTGGATCATTAAGTGCAGAAATTTAATAAGCAGATTTAATAAGCAGATATAGGAAGCAGATTTTAAAACAAATTCCAAGTTGCCCTTGAGCGCAAGGAATTTGGAGTTCATAAATAAAGAAGTACTGCTGCAAGTACACACATCATCAGTAAGATTATATTTCCACTGGTGAATCCAATCTAGTGTCTATATCCAAGGAAGGATGCACATTCCTTTGACATGTGCAATGTGGATTCATGAATGGAGTCCTGGAAAGTGCAGGTTGTCCAAAAGAGGAAAGATTGAGTAAGAATAGTCTGCATTTACCCAAATTCAGAAAGCAAAAGTGATTTTTAAAAATTATATAAAGTCAAGAGTCAGGAGTGTTTTATTGTCATATGTACCGAAACAGAACAATGAAATTATTACTTGCTCCAGCACAGTACTCAGTAGATAATATCATAAACAAACAAAAGTTCAATAAATAAAATACCCAATATGAGGCAAAAACAAAACACTGAAGTCCTTAGTGCAACCAAGGCAGTTCATAGCTTAGTTGGAGTTCGTAGTGTTCAATAGCCTGATAATTGTTGGGATGAAGCTGTTCCTGAACCTGGATGTTACAGTTTTCAGGGACCTGTACCTTCTTCATGATACTGGAATGAAATGAGCATTGCCAGGATGGTGTGAGTCTTTAATGATGCTGGCTGCCTTTAAGAGACAGCGCATCCTTCCCACAATGGAAGTCAGAACCCGCAATGGATCAGGCAGCGTTCACCACTTTTTGTAATCGCCTTCATTCCTTGGTGTTCGCGTTGCCAAACCAGTCAATATGCTCTCTACCTTAAACCTGGAGAAGTTCAAGAGAGGATTCATCGACATATCGAATCTCTTCAATCTACTAAGAAGGATTCTTTCTTACAGGTATTGAGGAGCTTGTTTATGATAGCATCAATGTGCTGGGTCCAGGACAGATCTTTAGAGATATGTACGTCCAGGAACTTTAAGTTGTTGACTCTCTCCACAATCGACCCGTTGATGAAGACAGGTTTGTGGATCCTTGGCCATCCTCTTCTAAAGAAGACAATCAGTTCCTTGGTTTTACTGATGTTGAGAGCAAGGTTGTTGTTCTGGCCAGGGCCGTCTTTACAGCATTATGGGCCCTGGGCAAAGCAGTGTACTGGGGCCCCTACGACAACTACTCACAGGAATAAAAATGTAAATGGTAAACTCTCCCCCACCCCCCTTTCCCTACCAGCCCCCCCCCCCCCTGTCGTGCCGGCGAAAAGCACTTGCCGAAAAGCACTTAGCGATGGACTTAGGGTGCTACATTGTTTTGATCTCTACATTTAAGGAAGAATATACTTTCATTGGAGACAATGCACAAATAATTCATTTGGTTGATTCCTACAATATACTCATATACGCCAAATACTCATTGGAGTACTGAAGAATGAGAGATAATTTTGTTGAAATACAAGATTCTGGTTTTAAGCAACATTTTTGTAATGCCCATGATAATGATTAATGGACAATCCCATATCCTGACTACAAGCATTTGTTTGGAATTAAAAGTAATATAAGTATCGAAGAGCTTTCAAATTCAAACAGAAGTAAAAGTCAATAAATAGGAAGATTTACGTCTGTACGGAGTTTGTACGTTCTCCCCGTGACCTGCGTGGGTTTTCTCCGAGATCTACGGTTTCCTCCCACACTCCAAAGACGTACAGGTATGTAGGTTAATTGGCTGGGCAAATGTTTAAAAAAATGGTCCCTAGTGTGTGTAGGATAGTGTTAATGTGCGGGGATCGCTGGGCGGCGCAGACCCGGTGGGCCGAAAGGCCTGTTTCCGCGCTGTATCTCTAAATCTAAAAATAAAAAAAATTGTTTACAATGACCTGGAATTCCATGAGGTATCCAAAACTGGACGATAAATGCAGTGAAAGCAGCAAAGCCCCTTTGGGAAATCTGGGTCTACTATGTTTGTATGTGCTTTTACAGAAGCTCCCAACTTCCTGATAGTAATGTGGTATCATATCATATCATATATATACAGCCGGAAACAGGCCTTTTCGGCCCACCAAGTCCGTGCCGCCCAGTGATCCCCGTACATTAACACTATCCTACACCCACTAGGGACAATTTTTACATTTACCCAGCCAATTAACTTACATACCTGTACGTCTTACATCATGAAAAACCTCCAACAATTCAGTGGAAAAACCATGCTGTTATTTTGTGGAATCTTTTCAGAAACATTGACATTATCAAAAATTAATGCAGTTTAAGAAAAAATTACCATGCTAAAGGTTGACTTTAAATTTTAATTATGATGTCTTGACACTTTCAGTTCAATCTTACTTTGTTTGGAGCAAGAAAAGTAACAAAAGATGTTGAGTTTCCCCTTAAAATTGTTTCTATACAGCACTATGCCTCTTTTCTTTGTAAACATTCACAAAACATTTTACTTCCAAATCTGCTTTGAAATAACAGAATTGCGAATCTGCCAATTACCAATGAATTACCTGTCAATGTAAAGCCTGGCAGTGTTGTTGAAACTATAAAAGTACTTCATCACTGACAAACCAAGTGTTCTCTTCCCAGCGGAATCATTCTGTAATTAAATCCTCCAATAAGAAGAAAACCGAAAAAAAAGAAAATCCAAAAATGCTAGAAGGCATTGAAGACTGACAAAAATAATATACTCTGACAGAATTACCATTGTCACAAGCTAAAATGTTAATACATTGGTCTCTGTTAATTTTTTAATGCTTTAACACTATTTTAATGGAACAAGTTGAATTACCAGAATAGAACTTTGCCTAACTTGAGAATTGCAAATTCTGCAATCTCCCTTTTCAAATAATTTATTCAGTTTCACATAAATGTCATAAATTTAGCCTATCAGATAATTTTGTCTATCAGCATTTTCAAGCTGCATAAGCAGCAAAATAAAGTGATTATTTTAGACACATTCTTCCAATTAAAATTGTAAATCAAAATAAGATACTGTTTGGTATCATATTTCAAAAATATATGGGATACCAAAAACTAAATCCTTACATAGTTTCATTGGAAGTTTCCTACAAACTTAACATATTCGTGACATTGATCTACATTTGCCTTGAGAGCATGATTGAAATATCACAAACAATAACACACAACAAAAAGCTTTTCACTACACATGTGACAAACTACTGAACTAAACAATATGAAAAACTTTCATACGTATGAGCATGAGATAATAGTTATAATGGTAATACATTTAATAATGTATACACGACTCTTAAATCCGACCATTCTTCCGATAAAATCCAATTCACTAGTTGAACTGTGCATTATGCAATAATTTGAGAATGTCTGTTTTCAATTCCAACTGCCCTTTTTAATTATTAATAATGCCTTTTCCTTAACTGAGGCCATGGTTGGCAATAGCATGCACATTTTCGAAAAGTGAAAAAATCTACAGCTAGAATTTTAATGTTGAGAGAGGATCTATAAAATGCTCTTCCTCAAATTAATAATGCAATCTGAATCATATTACATTAGATTCTAATGTAGAATATGACGTCTGAACCCACCTTCCAGTGCATTCAGGTCCTTTGCATTGGACCCACAGTTAGTGAACTCAAGCAAGAAAAATCATGAAACTAAAAAAAAATCTGGAAATTGCGACCAGCTGATAAAAGTGTACATTTCATATCAACCAAGCACACCTACCTGTACATCATTTTCCTCAATCTACTCTACAGAAATAGAATTGTTTATTTGACCAAATTCATACAATTCAATACATTAACCATCTCAAACACCGCTACAACTAGATGCTGTTATCATAGTACTGTTCTGAGGTACATCCTTAAGTATTAAAGTGAAGAGATAGAAAATCTTACATTTGGAATTACTGCATTAAGCAAGCAGTCGTCAATAGTGGCACCACCTGCATTAATCTTGTAAAGTGTAAAGTTCCTTCACACTCTAAGTTGATGAAGAAAAAATGTACTAAATCAAAATTTTAAAACGTAAAAAAAACTTTAGCAAACATTGCTGCAGGAAATACTGCAACTCCTCAATTTTCATTGCACCTTTTAACTAAATATGTCATAGATACAAGTGGTCAGCAGAATATTCAATTGTTCCCTTGTTTCTCGAGCCCAAAAGACCAACAATATGATATATGAACAAAAACATCTGCAGTTAATATTTAATTATTTGCCATCCAAAGTTTTCTGGGAAGACATCTGGCAAAATTTGTTTCAGGGTGATAAAAACTTCATCTAATTTTATGACAACACTGGATACAGATAATGTGATGCCATCCCACCATATGATTTATATGACCATCGTTAACGGCACAACAGAGGCTGAGAAACATATTTCCAAGTTGTAACTTCAAAAGAGTTCTTTGACACAGGATGTTGAAAGTGCTAGCTATTAAAAATAATCATAAAGGAATGAAAGGTATTACAAGATTCAAAGGTCTTTAATTGTTATATGGATCACGAATGAACTGACTTGCTGCAGCTTTATGGGCTCATTTGCTCAATAACACACACACAAATATATAAGAATCAATAATACAATTAAGTAATGATCATTAATACGTAATAATCTAGACTCATAATCAGTAACCTTTTAAATAAATAAAATGTGATAATAAATAATGATATTAAGATCAGAAATATTGTCACTGACCATCTTGTCATTAGTGTTGATCAACCTTTGAAGATGAGTTTCAATCTTTCAGTGAATATTTTTATCTAATATGGTCAGTTATAGTTCGTTTAACATCACAGGTTCATTGTTGAAAATCTTACAAGCAATGCAAAAGTTGTTATATCGTTAGTTTTATAAGATGTTATATGCACCAAATATTCAAAATGTAATGCAAACACAGCAGCAGATAAAATCCATGGTCAAGAAAGAGAAAAAAAATCCGTAGCATTACACTTACATAACCCGTGACCACAGGAAGAATTGCAGTCATGTGTTTGACATACAATTCCAGATTAACTCATGAAAATGTTGTGTTTTCCGAGCTCATAATTATTTCACTTTACACGATGACTATTATTTAATGAACATATTTAATCTCCTCACGATTAAATTGCTATCAATACTTGAAGAATTAAGGTTACATTCCTTAAATACAGGTTTACTGCAGGATTTTAATTCAAGGTTATTTTCTGTTGTACTCATAAATAATAGTACAAAACAAATAATTGAAACAAAACTTTACAGAATAACCAGGTGAAAAATCTAAAAGCAGAACAGGATTTAAGGCTGTATTTTTAAATGCTTGTATTTAATTTTTAAAAATGCAAGGAATTACATTTATTTTTAAGATCTTATCTTGTGTGTAGATCAAGGTTGCCCTTTTCACTTACACACTGCCCCTTCTGATAAGTGTACAAAAGCACTATTTTATATTATTTTATATACGACATATGGACAAGGGGACAATTATTGTGCTTATATCCTGAAAGAAGTTCTTAGTTCAATATATTCTGAATTCATTTTTTAACAAATATCTGGATTTTTTAAAAAAGTCAGTCAACTAAAGCATGCAGCAATGACTTTGTGGAACTCCAATTCCTTCATCTGAGAAATGCTTGCAACATGCACACAGTTCCTTCCGTGCCAACCTGAAGTAAGTAAAACAAATAATATCAAACTGCTAAGTACAGGGTGATAATGGTGGCGGGCAAGGCAGCAAGTGCCGCCTAGCACTAATACAGCACCAGTCTTCCTCCTTCCAGATGGATGAATTTTTAACGTTGGTTTTCCTTCCCCAACAAAGGGAAGGGGGAAGGGTAGAATAAGGAACGTTTTCTAAAAATAGCTGAGCTTGTCAGTACTATTGTCTGTCACCGAGCCTAACATCAAAGACATTTTCATCAAGGTGGACAGAAATTTAGTCGGAATGAGAATGATCTTGTGCTCTATTAAGCAGTGGTGTAAAATTAGAGAGAGAATAAATTTAGTAAGCAAAATATATTGAAAATTGCCACTTATATTGAACAACAATTAGAATGATTATATGGCTGAAGGTAAAGCCAATTTATTCTTCTAATCATTTGTAAATATTTTTTTTAATGTAATTCCAAAGGATTATTTTAAAATCAAAACACAATAGTTATCTCATAAATGAGACATTTTGGCTCTGTCAAGGCAGGAAAAATGTTAAGGTGCAAATAACAGCAAACAGTTTGCCATGTTCTGCAACTACTCATGAATATGTGAAAAGCTTTGTGGTATTTTTAGAATCCTCTGTTACAACACCTTCATTTTCATTAACCCTTTCACTTCTACTCTTTCAGACAAATGTATTACTATTATACAATGTTTAGAGAATATAGTGTTAGCATATTGACAGCTCTTAATTGAATATTAAGATACTAAAAGTTCTATAATGGGCATATCTATAACATTAAAAAATATTACTTTTGCAAACTGGTTTTGAGATATCAATGAATATTGGCAATGCTTGAATTGTAGCTGTGTCATTGTTGTGTAAAGCACAAACTGCTGGGGTAAATCAACGGGTCAGGACGCATAGACAGTTCCCTCCACAGTAATGTTTCGGCTCGGAATAGTGGTGGTGAATCTGTAGAATTCTTTGCCATAGATAGCTGTGGAGGCTGTCAGTTGATATTTTTAAGGCAGGGATAGGTAGATTCTTGATTATAACGGCTGATTTGAGAAGGCAGGAGGATGGGCTTAGGTGGGAGGTAGATCAGCCATGATTGAATGGCAGAGTAGACTAGATGGTCCAAATGGCCTAGTTCTGCTCCTATCATTTATGACCTTAAAGCAGTCCAAGAATGAACAACAAAATAAAATTACACGGATCTGACCATGGCAAGTGCATTTAGAAGGATAACATATAAATTATTTACATGTTGTACGCTGTTTTGTTTGTAAGCTAATTGTCCAATGGAATAATTTTTTACACAAGTATTCATTACATCTGCATTCTCCCTTCTAATTATTGTTTCATTTCCAATCATTAAAAGGAAAGGAAGGAAACTGGATCTTTAAAAAAATTAAATGAAAAAAGATTTTGGATTTTTCTTTACGATTCACTCAACGACACATATTTTGGTTTAACCTGCAGTTCCTGAGTGTTCTCTACGTGGAAGGTGCAAAGGAGCCAGGTCCATTACTAGAGAAACAATACTACTCTCACCATCTGTTGGAAAATATTTTACCTTTAGTAACAGATTGATGGATGGTGTGTATACTCTCACAGCTCACCTCCCTTTTCGCCTCCAATTTTCTGGCAAACATGAAACATACCCAACAGATGCTAGTGATGATGGGGGTAGGGTGAAGAGTACATGAGCATATTGCCGAAAATTACTACAAAAAAGGGAATGTTGTTTTTATACTGTTCCTCAAAAGTATTGCAGGAAAACTGACATAAATATTCCTCAGGTAATTTTGCATTGGAAATAACTGATACAAGATCAGACAGGGTTTCACTTTAGAAAACATCGTAAGATTAATATGCTTAAAAAAGTTTACTCTGTATTTACCATTTTCAAGGTGCAATAAATAATCAAAGAATCAATAAACATATTTCCATCCAGCTGATTGGCTCCTTGCACAAGCAAAGCTTTTCTGCAGATTTTTCCTTTGTACGCTTACATCCAATTATCTGATGAGAACGGCTGTTGAATCTACTTCCACAATATTTCCAACTGTGCATTGCAGATCTCAAAGAAAACTTGCAACTTCAAAATAATTCTTCTCATCTCACTTTTCTTTTGTGTTTATCCAATTATCTTTGATCTGTGCCACCTGGTTCCTCCTCAGTTATTCCTCAGTTACATTCTGTAAAAGCACTTTATGATATTGAATATCTCTATTAATCTTCCCCTTAACTCTTGCTACAGTGAGGATTACCACATTTATACAGTCTCTCTACATATTTCAGTCCTTCAGGTTTTGAATGCTTCAAGCAGATCCCCGCTCAACCCCTCTGCGATTGAATCCATTCTAAAGTCTAATACCTACATTCAGTCGTAGTTTGCCAGGTGAGGCCTAACCAGTGATTTATAAAGATTTGGCATAACCTCTGCTTTTGTTCTGAAAACCTACATCAATGAAGAAGGATCTTATTAAAATGAAATCCTTAATGACTTGTTCTGTTAACATTTTATTATTCAACCAGGTATTTACTTGCCCTTATTAGTTTTATAAGTGATCAAATTGCCTTAATGTTCCTGCGCTTCATTTTCCTCATAAGCAATAGTTTTAACCATGGGTATTGTTACTGTGGTGTTGGGGATGACGACAGTTCGATAATGATTACACCAACAAACTCGTGGCAGGAATTCATGTGAAAAGATTTATTTAGTGACGACAAGAAGGTTCAGGTCTATGTGAGGATGCAGACCCTTGTCATCTATGGGCAACTAAGGAGGTACTGATGGTCTTGGGCTTGTCTCAGCAGCTCAGTCTTTCTCCAAAATGAGGTGCGGGATGGTCTCGGGCTTGTCTCAGCGGTTCAGTCTTGTTCCAAGAGGAAGTACTGGAGATCTTGGGCTTGTTTCAGTGACTCAGTCTTGCTCAACGTGTAGGGATGCAAACCCTCGTCATCTGTGGGCAGGTGAAGAGACGCTAACGGTCTCAGGCTTGTCTCTGTGGCTCAGTGATGGCCTCAAAAAGGAGGCACAGGCAGTCTCGAGCTAGTCCAGATGACTCAGTGTTGGCCTCGAAGAGGAGGCGCAGGCAGTTTTGGGCTTGTCCCGACTGCTTAGTCTTGTTCTCCATGTGGGGGTGCAGTCCCTCATTGTCTGGGGCAGGCGAGGAGAGGCTAGCGGTCTCGGGCTTGTCCTGGCGGCTCAGTCTTGCCATGAGTTTGCAAAGGGAAACACAGGTAGGCAGCCCTCATTCTCTCCCTCCTGGAACTGCCTTGGGTTTTAAGGAGTAGGGTTGATATGAGGTGCAGGTGAGTTAATCTAATGCCGGCTAATTGGACACAGCTGTTGCTCCACCAGCCTTGGCCTTAGCTTAGTCCAGTTAATGGGGATCAGAGCACTATTTAGGCATATGCTGGGTAGACGTTTTGAGAAATTAACTCAAGCCATGTAATAACATCATTTTGCCTCTGTATTTGACAATCGGACAAATAACTTCAAAAACAATTTTGTGACTAATGTGTCCTATAAGTCAAAAATGCACAGAATGATAAAAGGCATCAAAGGTGACCTCAATATCAAAACAAACTCACAAAAAGGTAGTAGTGGTTCGATGACTGGTTAATTTTTACACCTTTGAGAAATTCAAATTGCACGGATAACTTTAGGATATGCCTCTTATCTTCTGATAGCATGAAATATGCTGCTTTTTCTTTTACAGAGTACCAACATTTAGGAATGAAAAGATATTAGCAACTCTGGGTATATCCAGTCCTGTTAGCTAATCTGACCCAGCACCATGAGAGCAAGTCATAACATCTTTACAAGTGCACAACACTCAATGGAATCTCTGAAGTCTTGTCAATTCAAAGCTAGTCAAGGAAATTTTCTGCTGATTCCCAGAAATATGTTCTTCAACCAACAAATCAGTACTTCTTGCTGAATATCACTTGGAAGAACCTTTGAAGAAAACAGAGAATGTAATCTGGGACAACTTCATTGTCTACGGATATGGCTGCCAGTGACTGATCTAATCAAATCTGGAAGGACCTTGCTTCCTTGCTCGTCTGAGATCAACTTCCGATGGAATAAACTTGAAAAGTAATCTATCTGATTTGATTCTAATTTTTATGGACAGATATAATTGTGGTAGTTACCAAAAAGGTAAACTAAAACTGGTACTAAAGTAAAACAACAAGGTTTCTCAGTAAATAAATAGTAACTCAAGCACAATGCTAAAAGTGGATCAATGACCCTGGCAATAATATATACCACCACAAACTGTAATCACATGGCTCAGGCACATCAGTCACAGTTCAAACACAAACTAGAAAGGAGGCCAAACCATGTCCCATGAGCAGTATAAACGAGATTAAGTAGCAAAAATAGGTAAATATAAAAATGAAGTGCAAAAAACAAGTTAAAGCAAACATTCGACATCTAGGCCTACATTAACATGACAGCCAATGGTATAGATCTCTGTGTCTGGCATTACTAGATTAAGAAAAGGTTTTCAATCTTACCATTTTCAGTCAAGAAATATGGTGCACAGCAAGGCAACAAAAATAATAAATACAATGAAGACTTTCATCCTCACCTGTGGTAGAACCCAACATCTGAAGAAACCATCAACATTATCAACTGGATTATTTCCTGGTCTCTTTAAATCTTCACTGTCACAGAAAACAGTAAATTTGCAATTAACGATGTTCAGGAGTAGCAACTACTCTGCAGATAGTAAAGGCAATAAACCAGCTAAAGTGCTAGAAGTTAGCTGTTTCCCAGTCAAGCTGTCCCAGAACAATTATGGTAATCACATCATCTACACAATGCGGAATTTTCCCAACTATGCTCTATTCAAAAAACACAAACATCACAAATCTAACCCGGCCACCTTATTAGCCCCCTTTCAGTTATCAAAGCCAATAAGGTGGAGATCAAAGGAATTATGAATAGTGACATCGCCAGATTTATTCACCAATGATATAAGTACTTGATTCATTTTTGGTTCTGGATGTGGATGCAATAGCTGAATATTAAAGAGAAAGTAAAAGAAGCTGCAAATTGCAGAGTAGTTTACTTGGGAGCAAAAAGGTTCAACTTTCCAAAAGTAAAGACTAGAATCACACTTTGACACATAAGAAAATGTGATTGCTATGGACCACAATTTGTAGGCCCAGGAGTTCCTTAGGGTCAGAAGATGTTTGTTCATCATTGTTTCCTAAAGTATTTGAAGAGTCAAGAGTGTTTAATTGCCATATGTAGCAATAACAGAACAATGAAATTCTTACTTGCAACAGCATACCAGGTCTGTAAACACAATACACATAGATAATACAATAGACAAAAGAAAGTTCAATACATTAAAAAAAAACTTCTGCTCCACTGTCAACTCTTCAGGTGATAAAGCAGACCAATTGATGTCAGAGCCCGGATCAAATCCAGGCTCATTCTGATGTAGAGCAGGTTACAACCAGCAGCTGGTGTTCATCTCAAACAAGAAAAATGTTACCTTGTCTTACCTTACAATGACATTTCACACT
Organism: Rhinoraja longicauda; assembly: GCF_053455715.1. Classification (NCBI taxonomy): domain Eukaryota; kingdom Metazoa; phylum Chordata; class Chondrichthyes; order Rajiformes; family Arhynchobatidae; genus Rhinoraja; species Rhinoraja longicauda. The sequence goes on along the minus strand of NC_135956.1, from coordinate 20,131,720 downwards.
ATAATTTATCATGCCATCTAAATCATTCTGCAGACTATCAGGAAGCAGGAAGTTGACTAGACCATCCAAATCAACATCATAACCAGAAGAATGGGGCAAATGCTGCATATTACGCTCAGAAAGAATTACCTTTCAACTATGGCGAGTTTGGAGGCTCGTTCTTTGTTGAAGAAGTTTATTGCGTCAGCAACAGTCGATTACAAAGTATAACGAATGAGATTACAGACAACCATTAATTCTAACTGTTCACTTCGAAGAACTCTCCTAACTGACTGGTTTTGGGCGCCAAAACCACACGTGACGTCGCTGTCTAATCAGCGGGCTCAACTCCCTGGACCAATCCCTACGGTCGCACTCACACGTGACCATGCTGGCCAATCTGAGGGTTCGACTCCTAGGACCAATCTCTATGGTCGCTACATGACCCCCCCAGAACCCGAGGTACGGAACCTAGCAGGGAGCCGGATTTCACGACCAGAACGAGTAAGGAGAGGGGCTGCCGGAACCACAGGAGCAGGGGGTCCCGGATCGGGTGGAACTGCAGGAGGACGGCCCCGCCGAGGCGGTTGGCCGACCAGGATAGGGCTGTCCGGATCCAAGTGTGCAGGTTTGAGCCTGGTCACCGAGATGAGCTCACTCCTGCCGCCCACATCCAAGGTGAAGGTGACCGTCCCTTTACGCAACACGCGGAACAGGCCTTCATAGACCCTCTGCAACGGGGAACGATGGGCATCCCTACGCAGAAACACAAACTCACAGTCCTTCAAGGCAGGCAGTTCATGTACCATGAAACACCCATGACGCGAAGTAGGAACCGGAGCCAGGGAACCCACTCGTGCCCGGAGTGATGCCAAAACCGACGGAACCGAGGGCTGCTGACCAGAGGACTCCGGCAGGAAATCCCCGGGCACTCGAAGTGGCGAGCCATATACCAGTTCCGCGGACGAAGCACCGAGATCCTGCTTAGGAGCAGTCCGGATGCCCAAAAGGACCCAGGGAAGTTGGTCTACCCAGTCCGGGCCTTCCAGCCGTGCACTGAGGGCCGCCAAGTTGTCGGTGAAACCTCTCCACGAGCCCATTAGCCTGTGGGTGGTACGCCGTGGTGTGCTGCAACCGGGAGCTGTACAGCTCCGCCAGCGTGGCCCATAGGTCAGAGGTGAACTGGGATCCCCTGTCTGTGGTAATGACGGACAGAACACCGAAACGGGCCACCCAATGGAGGGCCAGGGCCCGGGCACAAGAAGCAGCGGAGGTATCGGACAACGGGAAAACCTCCGGCCACCGGGTGAATCGGTCAACCACCGTGAGCAGATGAGTGTAGCCCCGGGAGGAAGGTAAAGGCCCAACTAAATCAACATGAATATGGAAAAAACGGACCGCCGGAACCGCAAACTCTTGCACCGGGGGTTGAACATGGCGGTGAACTTTAGCGGTCTGGCAGGGAACGCACGAACGTGCCCAAGCGGCTACCTGCTTTCGCAGGCCATGCCACACAAACCGAGCGGCCACTAAGGCAGAGGTGGAGGGTATGGACGGGTGCGCCAGCCCGTGAATGGCATCAAACACCCGGCGCTGGAGGGAGGCCGGAACCATCGGCCTGGGGCGGGGAAGGGAAACATCACACCAGACTTTTGTACCCGCAGGCCACGTGGGCCAACTTCAACCCCGAAGTGGCGGACTGGTATGCCGAGGCGGTATCTGCCAGGAGCTGTGCCTCCGCAAGCTCCTGGAGATCCACCTCGCAGCCCACCGCTGAAATGGGGGAAACGGCTGGCCGGGACAGGGCGTCAGCAACAGCATTAAGCTTACCCGCGACATGACGGACATCGGTGGTAAACTCTGAGATGGCAGCCAGGTGCCGCTGCTGGCAGGCCGACCATGGGTCGGACGATTTGGATGCCATGAGCGCATCAGCTTTCTCCGCATATGCCACGGGGTCCTTAAAAGAACAATCCGTGAGCGTGAGCTTGACATCTTCGGGAAGCTGTTCTCGGAATGCCTGCTCGAACATGAGGCAATCCGTGTGTTCACCTGCTAGCGCCAACATTTCGGCCATGAGGACGAGATCCGGTAGGTGCATAAGCCTCTTAGCTCGGTCATGCCTACTGAATCCGAAGGTTCGTAACAAGAGTACGTTCAGTGCCTCGTACTTTTCGTCTGCAGGAGGGGCGATGATGAACCGCATCACCCGCGCGGACGTCTCCGGCGGTAGAGCACTGACGAGGTAATAGTACTTTGTCTCGTCCGTCGAGATGTTTCTTAGGTGAAACTGAGCTTCGGCATGGACAAACCAAGATTGCGGTTGATGTGCCCAAAACGGCGGAAGGTGAACGCTGACCGCGTTTAGCTGCGGTGTGCCGGGCGTAGGAACCGAAGACGAGGCTTCTTGTTCACTCATGGTAGGTGATCGGCTGGATCACGTCGGGGTCACCAATATGGCGAGTCTGGAGGCTCGTTCTTTGTTGAAGAAGTTTATTGCGTCAGCAACATTCGATTACAAAGTATAACGAACGAGATTACAGACAACCATTAATTCTAACTGTTCACTTCGAAGAACTCTCCTAACTGACTGGTTTTGGGCGCCAAAACCACACGTGACGTCGCTGTCTAATCAGCGGGCTCAACTCCCTGGACCAATCCCTACGGTCGCACTCACACGTGACCTTGCTGGCCAATCTGAGGGTTCGACTCCTAGGACTAATCTCTATGGTCGCTACACAACCTCCATTCACTTCCTTCTGACATCTACTTCAGTCACATGAGGAAATACTCAACACCTGTCTCATAAATCTTAATGAATAATCACAGTATTATAAAATAGTTACACAAGGATGCTATTTGTTCTGTCCAGTCTGTACTAACTACATACTGGAGAAGTAATCTAGATGGTTCAGACTCTCTTCCTATAGCCATGAATACATTTTTATCATTGTTTTCATTCTTCATGGATGGGACCTTCACACATGTCTCCTCTATGTCCCATAGTTCTGCTCTTGCTCCCCCTCCTCCCAAACACAAAAGGACAGAATTCCCCTGGTCCTCATCTTTCACCCCACCAGCCTTTGCATCCAACACATTATCCTTCAACATTTCTGTCACCTCCAATGGGCTCCCACCACTAATCCTCCTCCCTCCATCCTTTTCTGCCTTCTGCAGAGACCGCTCCCTTTGCAACTACTTGGTTCACTCATCCCTTCCCACCCAAACCACCTCCTCCCCAGGTACTTTCCCCTGCAACTGCTGGAGATGCAGCACCTGTCATACCTCCTCTCTCAACTTCATCCAGGGAGCTCAACAGTCCTTTCAGGTGAGACAGAAGTTTACATGTACCTCCTCTAATCTCACCTCCTGCATCCAGTGCCCCTGATGTGGGCTCCTGTACATCGGCGAGACCAAACAGACTCGGCGACCATTTCACTGAACACTTACACTTGGTCTGCCGAGGCCTACGGGGTCTCCTGGTTGCCAACCATTTCAACTTCCCTTCCCATTCCCATACTGACCTTTCTGTCCTGGGCCAAAGTGCAGCCACACACAAATTGGAGCAACAGCATCTCATATTTGCTTGAGTAGCTTACAACCCAATTGTATGTTGAATTCTCTCATTTTAACTAACTTCTACGTACACTCCCCACCCCCGTTCTCCACCCTAGTCGACTAACCAGTTCCACAGTTCTCCATTCTGTAGCCCTCGAGATCACACCTTCCGTTGGCAACAATGGGCATACCAGGGCACCACTTAGCCTGAGGTAATTTGTGGTTGGCCCAATTGGTCCTGGCCTTTTCTCACCTCTAACTCTTCACCCTACCCCCTAGTTTGCTGTTGCAATTGTAATTGTACAAAAATTTAAATTATAGTTCTGAAAAACAATTACAATGGTAACAGCAGGTTCAAACGTTAACCTCCTCTGACTGCAAATTAGATAACACATTCATCTCTTCTGACAATTTTTCCTATCTCCAATGCTGCTTCTGTCTTTTCTCCATTTTCATGCATGTCCTCAACTGCATGCTGTTTATTCCTCAACTGCTTTAGCTCCTCCTCTGCCGAGCTCAGTCTTCGACTTCTTAATCAGTGGGAGATGGTGAATTCTATAGCAAGTTTCAACAGAAGATAGATCATTGGTTGCATGGTCTTCGTTCGCTACCTTTCCAACCCTTGCCTAATCAATCCAGTTTGCCCTCCCCCTATTACTTCCATCGCATTAAAATACAAGATCCTGAGCGGCCTTGACTGGATGAAGAATGGAGAAGCAGAGATAATTGTTTAAAACTAAGGGGTTGAGGGCATTTAAGACTTTGAGTCCTTGAAACACTCCCCGATGTGAATGCATATTTGAGGTTACAATATTGAAAGGTGGAGTAAGCTTACTCCAATTCCTGATTCCAATTAACATGCGTGTTCCCTACTCCTCCACTGTGTATTACTGTACAAATCACCACCCTCTGCCCTCCTTTACACATTATTTTCTTTACCAAACTTTCGAACATCACATCGAAAATGTACATACATGTAATAATGTTCCTGTGAACCATCTTACCAAGTTCTACTGAAATAAAAACAGTTTAAACAAAAGTTAACAAATTGATGATTTCATCAGAGCATTACAATTTTGAAGTCCTCAGCTGCAACATAATCAGTGTTAAATTCCACATAACTCTATAAAAAGGATAGATAAGCTCCTGGAGAAGGGGGTCTCATACAACACCATGCTTAGTTATAATGTGGTGAAAATTGCATGATTTACGGCAGTTAATTATATAAGCATACAGAAAATGGTACCTGCATTGCAAAACATCTTCACCTGCATGAAAACTCTTTACTTGATTGCCCTTACCAGAAGTGATAGATGGATTAAATTAAAAGTTAGATCTATTATGTGAGAAAGATATTTTTATCTGTCCAATAGTCAAAATTAAGTTTGCAAAGCAACTTCAGAATGAGAAAAGACCACTTGACACTTTAAAATGGCACTCGTCATTAGATATAATATGGTGTGAGTGATAGTGAATTGCCAACTGATATTGGCATGTTGTGGAATGAATTATGGATTTGCACTGTTCATTTTCAGAGACCAATTTTGCACACATGCTTCTGGGAAATGAACGTTCTGATTTTGATTTAGAACCGTATGATGATTAATCAAAATATTATTTCATTTTGCCTATAAAACAGAACATAAAACAATACCGCACAGGCCCTTCGGCCAATCATGTGTGCACTAACCATGATGCCAATCCAACTCATGTCAGCCTGCATCTCTTCATTTCCCACCTTTATTTCATGGGTCTCTATAAATGCCTCCTAAACACTGCTTTTCGTATCTGGTTCTACCACCTCCCCTGGCAACATGTTCCACGTACTTACCACTCTGTTGGAAAAAAAAACTTAGACAATAGGTGCAGGAGGAGGCCATTCGGCCCTTCGAGCCAAACTTGCCTTGCAAATTTCTTTTAAACCTCCTCTCTTAAAAATATGTCTCCAGAACTTGACATTCCCAACCTGGTAAAAACGATTCTGAATATCTTATCCTATTTAAAGAATTGTGACTCTGGTCAAAAGGGTGAGTTATAGTCATACAACATGGAAACAGGCCCAGGTCGTTTGCCCACACCAACTAACATGTACCATCTCCACAAGTCCCACTTGCCTGCGTTTGGCCCATATCCCACCAAACCTGTCCTATCCATGCACCTGTCCAATTGTTTTGTTAAACGTTGCGATACTACTGGAGTTGGACATTTTTCTCTTAGGGTCAGGATACTTGTAATGCTTTTTTATTTTTCATTTTCAGGTACGGATACAGACCTGAGAATCAATTGTGAAAATGAATAAAAGTACAGGAAATTGGGATGAGCAAAAACATTGGTTGTTGTCCACAACATACAGAAGTAGAATTAAAAATAAAACTGCAAATACTTCTCAGCTGACAGATAAAATCATTCGAAAATTGAGACATTCAGAATTCAACAACCCACAATGCCCTCTCCTGGCCAGAGCTTATGACAAATGATGTGGTAAAATTGAATGTCAAGTATTGATCAACCAATTTACAATAAAAGAACTGACTGGAGAATTGTGTTTCATGTCCTTTTATTCATCAATGTTCACCTGTCTTTGATACAACAGTTAAATCATTATCTCCACTTGACAAACTTATCATTTACATGTGATCATAACTTATCAAAAACTTAATTTATCGCCTTTATGCAACATTTTACGCCTGTATTTCTCACACATTATTTTTCTGATAGCGCTAATGGTGGATTGACATGAAGTGATAAGTTGAGTATGAGCATAACCGGGGATCCACAAATTTGTCCTCATCAATTGGATGGACGTGGAGAAAGTCAACACCTTCAAGTTCCTGTGCATGCATATTTCCAAAGATCTGCCCTAGGCCCAAGACTTTGATGCAATTGCAAAGAAAGCTAATCAACACTACTTCCATAAATGATTGAGAGGATTTGGTATGTCAGTGGATATTCAATCAAATATCTAGAGGTGTGCGGTATAAAGCACACTGGCGGGTTTGGCCGTACATGGGTCGGCAACTTCAACGCCCAGAAACTAAGGAGACAACAGAGAGTGGATGGACATTGACTGGTGCATCAGGGGTATTGACATCTCCACCATTGTGGGGATCTATTGGAGGTATTGCCTCAAAAAGGCAGTCAAAATCATCAAAGACCACACCACCCTGGCCATGCTCTCAATTTGTTACTACCATCGGGCAGAAGGTACAAGAGGCTGAAAACTGTGTCCATCATGCTCAAAAACAGCTTCTTCCCAGCAACCGTCAACCTCTTCAACATTACACACTAACGCTACTCAGCAATTATGATCTTCTATGGTTGATATAACTACAGTGCCCTCCATAATGTTTGGACCAAAGACCCATCATGTATTTATTTGCCTCTGTGCTCCACAATTTGAGATTTGTAATAGAAATAATCACATGTGGTTAAAGTGCACATTGTCAGATTTTATTAAAGGGTATTTTTATACATTTTGGTTTCACCATGCAGAAATTACGGCTGAGTTTATACATGGTCCCCCCATTTCAGGGCACCATAATGTTTGGGAACATGGCTTCACGGTTGTTTGTAATTGCTCAGGTGTGTTTAAATGCCTCCTTAATGCAGGTATAAGAGAGCTCTCAGCACCCAGTCTTTCCTCCAGTCTTTCCATCACTTTTGGAAACTTTTATTGCTGTTTATCAACATGAGGACCAAAGTTGTGCCAATGAAAGTCAAAGAAGCCATTATGAGACTGAGAAACAAGAATAAAACTGTTAGAGACATCAGCCAAACCTTAGGCTAAGCAAAATCAACTCTTTGGAACATCATAAAGAAGAAAGAGAGCACTGGTGAGCTTACTAATCGCAAAGGGACTGGCAGGCCAAGCTGATAACAGAAGAATCACCTCCACAGCTGATGACAGAAGAATTCTCTCTATAGTAAAGAAAAATCCCCAAACACCTGTCCGACAGATCAGAAACACTCTTCAGGAGTCAGGTGTGCATTTGTTAATGACCACTGTCCGCAGAAGACTTCATGAACGGAAATACAGTTGCTACACTGCAAGATGCAAACCACTGGTTAGCTGCAAAAATAGGATGGCCAGGTTACAGTTTGCCAAGAAGTACTTAAAAGAGCAACCACAGCTGGAAAAAGGTCTTGTAGACAGATGAGATGAAGATTAACTTGTATCAGAGTGATGGCAAGAGCAAAGTATGGAGGAGAGAAGGAACTGCCCAAGATCCAAAGCATACCACCTCATCTGTGAAACACGGTGGTGGGGGTGTTATGGCCTGGGCATGTATGGCTGCTGAAGGTACTGGCTCACTTACCTTCATTGATGATACAACTGCTGATGGTAGTAGCATAATGAATTCTGGTGTATAGACACATCCTATCTGCACAAGTTCAAACAAATGCTTCAAAACTCATTGGCCGGCGGTTCATTCTACAGCAAGGCAATGATGCCAAACATACTGCTAAAGCAACAAAGGAGTTTTTCAAAGCTAAAAAATGGTCAATTCTTGAATGGCCAAGTCAATCACCCGATCTGAACCCAATTGAGCATGCTTTTTATAGGCGGAAGAGAACACTGAACGGGGCTAGCCCCCAAAACAAGCATAAGCTAAAGATGGCTGCAATACAGGCCTGGCAGAGCATCACCAGGGAAGACACCCAGCAACTGGAGATGGCCATGAATCGCAGACTTCAAGCAGTCATTGCATGCAAAGGATATGCAACAAAATACTAAACATGACTGCTTTCATTTACATGACATTGCTGTGTCCCAAACATTATGGTGCCCTGAAATGGGAGGACAATGTATAAACACTGATATAACTTCCACATGGTGAAACTAAAATGTATAAAAACAGCCTGTGTTAAAATCCGACAGTGTGCACTTTAACCTCGTGTGATCTTTTTCTATTACAAATCTCAAATTGTGGAGTACAGAGGCAAATAAATAAATGATGGGTGTTTCAGATACCAGGAAATTGACCCAATCAAGTTTTTAGCCATTTTACTTAATACAGCAAATCATTAAATATGAACCGAATCATCATTCAGAACAATTGCCATGACCAGCATCATCTTCTGATGGGCAACAAGATATGTGCAGCAAATACTGGCCTTGCCAGTGATATGTACATCCTCTATAAGAAACAGACAAGTGAAATTGAACATCGTTTTGGATTCACCTCCTCAAGTGATATTTTTCCTCAGAGGCTAGGAGGTTGCCCAAGCTGTCCTCGGGCAAGGTTGAGGGTGGAGGGGTCAGCATTCAAATTAACTCCGCATGGTGCTCAGGCATGGTATTCTGGTGAACTCCTGCTCCACAGAACTGGAATATCTTATGGTGAAATATCGTCCTGACGACCTGCCATGGGAATTCACTTTGGCGATACTGGCAGCAATTTATGTACCGCCCCAGGACGATGCTAAGCTTGCACTTGAATAACACACTGTTACCAATGCGCTTGAAATGAAGTAACCCGAGGCCTTGTTCATCATAGCCAGAGACTTCAATCAGACCAACGTCAAAAGCATGCTGCCAAAACACTATTAGCAGGTTTTCTGTCCAACATGAGGCCCAAACACCCTCAGCCACTCCTACACAATCATCAAAAACTCTGATCACTCCATTCCAAGACCAGGGAAATCTGTTCACCCGGCTGCTTCTTCTCTCTGCTTACAGGCAGAAACTAAAGGAGGATCCAGTACAAAAATCATGAAGTGCTGGTCCGAGGAAACAGTTGAGATCCTTCGCAACTGTTTTGAGTCGGTGGACTAGTCCATATTCAAGGACTCTGCGGCCTGGATGAATATGCCACTGCTGTCACAGACTTAATCAGCAAACGTGTAGAAGACTGTATAACAATGTTAACAATGTTAAATGTGTTCATCAACCCATGAAAACCATGGATGAATCATGAGGTCCACTCCCAAATGAAGTCGAAGTCTGCAGCACTCAAATCAAACATTCCCAAGAAACTTATCTACATCTTTCATAGAGCCATTAAGGATGGCAAGGAAGAATTCTGGACCAAACTGGAGTCCTGAGGTGATGGCCCGGATACCCGTAAATTGTGGCAAGGCTTGCACACCATGACAGGCAACAAAGTGAAGGCAGGCAGTATCACTGGCAACAATGGGTCTCTCCCCGATGAACTCAATGCATTCTACGCCCATTTTGAACTGAAAGTCGTTGGAGGGGTGACTTCAACAACAGTTACTGTGGCAGATGTAAGATTAACCTTACTGAGAGTGAACTCAAGGTAAGCAACTCAAAATGCTAGAGTAACTCAGCAGGTCAGGCAGCATCTAGGAGAGAGGGAATGGGTGATGTTTCGGGTCGAGACCCTTCTTCAGACTGAAGGGTTTCGACCCGAAACGTCACCCATTCCCTCTCTCCTAGATGCTGCCTGACCACCAGCATCTGCAGTTATTTTCCTTCACGGTAAGCAACTGGTGTGTATGGAGTTCCTGACCATATCCTCAGAATCTGTGCAGAGGAATTCATTGACATCTTTAATCACTCACTACTACATTCTGAGATCCCCACCTACTTCAAGATGACTACTATCATCCCGTGCCAAAGATCGCCTATCCATGTTCTCTGGAGATACTGCCTGACCCGCTAAGTTACTCCAGCACTGTGTGTCCTGCTCGGTAATTTAGTTTATAGTTTAGTTTGGTGATACAGCATGGCAACAGGCCCGCTGAATCCACACTGACCATCAATCACACATTCTCACGAGTTCCATATTATCCCACTCGCTACACATCAGGGCAATTTACACCAGAGTCTCTCGGGCTGTGAGGCAGCAGCTCTACCAGCTGTGACTCCATGCTCCCTCTCTTAGTTGAAATAAGTTTGTTGATGAACAAAGAAGAGAAAAGCAAGAGCAAATGCAGTACCCTTAATTTTAAAAGACCTGGCTTTAGAGATAGTAGATACTTTTTTGCTCCAATTTCTACACCATATTCCATTCCCCAAGGCAATTAAAGCTGATTGATTAAACGCCACATTTAATTTTTAAATCAATCTGGATTTTACAATTGGAAAAAAAGTACAAATCTATATTTATTAGAGTAAAGTAATAACCAAAATTACTTCCTTAAAGCTTTGCAGCATAAGAAAGCATCCCAGCCATTCCCTTCAGTCAGAATTCTGCACAAAAAACAAAGAAAAATTCAGCTGTAAGATGATTCACACTGCAGGTCAATAGCCAGAAGACAGGGAAATAGGGAACACTGAAGGTCTCATTAATGCAATTCAGTGCTTGGCTGCCATCAACTCTCTCCTGTTGTTGCTAATTAATGTCAGTATTATTAGATTAGACAAATAGCAACTACTGGATGAACAATGCAGTAGCAAGAAAAATGCTCCACCAAAAAATACTGGGTAAAAGAATAATGTCCAGTGTTTCCTTTCAAACCAGTGAATAAGTGTTTCAAACCATGCTTTGCAGCCTCTCAACAGCAAGGTGGCGCTGAACATGGCGACTCTTTGCATGGTAGTCCCAGCAGGTATGCTTACATCCATGTAGTATAAGAAAATAACTGCAGATGCTGGTACAAATCGATTTATTCACAAAATGCTGGAGTAACTCAGCAGGTCGGGCAGCATCTCGGGAGAGAAGGAATGGGTGACGTTTCGGGTCGAGACCCTTCTTCAGACTGAGACAGTAATACATCCATTACTGTCGGTTTTCTACTTTCTGAAATCTCAATTCTAAGACTGTCAGAATCTATATACTAAAACTCTCGTTTGTTTGTTTGTTTGTTTGTTTGTTCCTGAACTACAGCCAAAACGGTACATGATAGCGCAACAATTTTAAGCCCATCTTACTCGCCATCGTCCCTTTGGTGCTAATGGAAGAAGTTTTATTGAAATCGGTGTTATAATTTAAAAATTATTCACATTTTAAAGTTTAAATCTATCTCCGAGGGAGGGAGGGAGGGGGGGAGGAAGGAGGATAAGGAGGGTTGAGGGGGATAGAGTGGGGGGGAGGGGAGGGGGAGGGGAGGGGAGCAAGGAGGGATGGAGAGGGGGGGGGAGGAGAGGGTGCTGCACCAATGCTGGAGAGGTTTGGACCCAACTTGGCCTAGTTACTAATAATGTTCTGTTCAGTTTTTTTTCATATCGAGCAATCTTTTGAGAATTCACTATGGCCATACTAATTCCTAATTTACTAGTTAATCTTAGTCTGCATCCCACCCATGCACGGGATGAACTACACACTGTTACCAATAGGCTTAAAACATAGTAGCCCAAGTCCTTGTTCATCATAACTGGAAACTTCAACCAGGCCAACTCTGCCAACTCTGTTGGTGAGGGATGGAATTCAGTCCCTTGTGAGGGGTGGCATAGGGACTAACGATGTAGAGTCACTGTGGATAGAGTTGAGGAATTGTAAATGTAAGAAGTCTCGCAAGGTAAGGGAGTTAACTACAGGCCCCTAAACAGTAGCCGGGATATATGGTGTAAGTTGCAGCAGGAGTTAAAACTGGCATGTAACAAAGGTAATGCCACTGTGGTTATGGGGGATTTCAATACGCAGGTAGACTGGGAAAATCAGGTTGGTTCTGGACCCCAAGAAAGGGAGTTGTAGTGCCTCCAGGATGGATTCTTAGAGCAGCTTGTACTGGAGCCTACCAGAGAGAAGGCAATTCTGGATTTAGTGTTGTCCAATGAACCAGATTTAATAAGGGAACTCAAGGTAACGGAACCGCTTGGAGGTAGTGACTGAAATATGATTAGTTTTAATCTGCTTTGAGAGGGAGAAGGTTAAATAATAAGTGTCAGTGTTGCAGTTGAACAAAGGGGATTATGAAGGCATGAGAGAGGAGCTGGCCAAGGTCAAATGGAAAAGGATCCTAGCAGGAATGACGGTGGAACAACAATGGCAGGAATTTCTGGGCATAATCCAGAAGATGCAGGATCATTTCATTCCAAAGAGGAAAAGATTCTAAGGGGAGTAAGAGGCAACCGTGGTTGCCAAGAAAAAGTTAGGGATGAAAAAAAACTAAAAGAAAAGATGTATAACACAGCAAACAGTAGCGGGAAGCCAGACGATTGGGCAACTTTCAAAAGACAATAGAAGGTAACAAAACGGGCAATACGGGGTGAAAAGATGAAGTATGAGGGGAAGCTGGCCAAGAATATAAAGAAGGACAGTGAAAGCTTCTTTAGGTATGTTAAGAGAAAAAGATTAGTAAAGACAAATGTGGGTCCCTTGAAGGCAGAAATGGGTGAAATTATGATGGGTAACAAGGAAATCGCAGAAGAGTTGAACAGGTACTTCGGATCTGTCTTCACTAAGGAAGACACAAACAATCTCCCAAATGTACTAGAGGACAGAGGATCTAGGGAGGCAGAGAAACTGAAAGAAATCTGCATCAGGCGAGAAATAGTATTGGGTAGAATGATGGGACTGAAGGCTGATAAATCCCTGGGGTCTGATGGTCTGCATCCCAGGGTACTCAAGGAGGTGGCTCTAGAAATCGTGGATGCATTGGTGATCATTTTCCAATGTTTAATCGATTCAAGATCGGTTCCTGTGGATTGGAGGGTAGCTAATGTTATTCCACTTTTCAAGAAAGGAGCGAGAGAGAAAACGGGGAATTATAGACCAGTTAGCCTGACATTGGTGGTGGGGAGATGCTGGAGTCAATTATTAAAGAGGTAATAACGGAGCACTTGGATAGTGGTAAAGGGATTGGTCCAAGTCAGCATGAATTTATGAAGGGGAAAGCCTGCTTGACTAATCCTCTGGATTTTTTGAGGATGTGACAAGTAAAATGGATAAAGGTGAGCCAGTGGATGTAGTGCACCTAGACTTTCAGAAAGCCTTTGATAAGGTCCCACGCGGGAGATTGGTGAGCAAAATTAGAGCACATGGTATTGGGGCTAGGGTATTGACACAGATAGAGAATTGGTTGGCAGACAGGAAGCAAAGAGTAGGAATAAACGGGTCCTTTTCAGAGTGGAGTGCCGTAAGGCTCGATGCTGGGGCCGCAACTATTTACAATATATATTAATGATTTGGATGATGGAATTAGAAGTAACACTAGCAAGTTTGCAGATGACACAAAACTGGGTGGCAGTGTGAACTGCGAAGAGGATGTAAGGAGGTTGCAGGGTGACTTGGACAGGTTGAGTGAGTGGGCAGATACATGGCAGATGCAGTATGCATCTGTGAGGTTATCCACTTTGGCGGCAAAAACAAGGCCCATGGTGTCAGATTAGGTAAAGGGGAGGTGCACCGAGACCTGGGTGTCCTTGTACACGTCACTGAAAGTAAGCGTGCAGGTACAACAGGCAGTGAAGAAAGGTAATGGCATGCTGGTCTTCATAACGAGAAGATTTGAGTATAGGAGTAAAGAGGTCCTTCTGCAGTTGTATAGGGCCCTGGTGAGACCACATCTGGAGTATTGTGTGCAGTTTTGGTGTCTTAATTTGAGGAAGGACATCCTTGCTATTGAGGCAGTGTAGCGTATGTTCACGAGGTTAATCCCTGGGATGGCGGGACTGTCGTATGAGGAAAGATTGGAAAGACTGGGCTTGTATTCACTGGAGTTTAGAAGGATGAGAGGGGATCTTATAGAGACGTATAAAATTATAAAAGGACTGGACAAGCTAGATGCAGGAGAAATGTTCCCAATGTTGGGGGAATCCAGAACCAGGGGCCACAGTCTAAGAATAAAGGGGAGGCCATTTAAAACTGAAGTGAGAAGAAACTTTTTCACCCAGAGAGTTGTGAATTTGTGGGATTCTCTGCCACAGAAGGCAGTGGAGGATAATTCACTGGATGAATTTATACGAGAGTTAGATAGAGCTCTAGGGGATAGTAGAATCAAGGGATATGGGGAGAAGGCAGGCACAGGTTACAGATTGTGGATGATCAGCCATGATCACAACGAATGACCGTGCTGGCTTGATGGGCCAAATGGCCCCCTCCTGCACCTATTTTCTATGTTTCTATGTTTCAAGAGAGTACCATCAAAATATTATCAACGCATCTCTTGTCGCCTCAGAAATCCAAACATCCATGACAACTGCTATATAATCATCAGGAATCCCTACAGCTCCATCCCGCACCCACATTTTGAAAAATCTGACTGTCAGGCTATGCTCCTGTTTACAAGCAGAAACTGAGACATGAAGATCCGTTACAGAAAGTCACACAGTGCTGGTCTGGAGAAACAGAGGAACTCTCAAATGATTGTTTTGAGTTCGTGAACAGGTCCATATTCAAGGACTCAGTGGCCAACCTACATGAATATGCCATGGCCGTCCCAATCCTAGTGATCCACAACCGAAAACCAGATCTGAAGCGGGATTAAATCTAGTCTAGGCTTTCAGGTTGAATGAACCCAACCTGTATAGGAAATCCAGATGCAAATCCATCAGTGACATCAAGAGATAATTTCAGAGCAAACTTGAGTTCCAGACTAACCACGTGGATACCCATTTAATATAGCGAGTTGGGCAGAATCACTGGTAACAACTCGTGCCTTCCTGATGAGCTCAATGCATTCTATGCTTGGTTTGAATAGGACAGTAGAATTATACCACCTGTCCCCACAACCTCAGATGCACCTATGCCTACGATCACTGTCACAGATGTCAGAGCAGCCTTCTTGATTGCCACTGATCGATAGTCATTGAAGCACATCACCTTACTCTTCTTGGGCACTGGTATTATTGATGTCCTCTTAAAGCAGGTCGGAACCTCAGACCTCAGTAATAAGAGGTTGAAAATGTCCACAAAAACTCCAGCCAGTTGGTCTGCACAGGTTTTGAGAACTTGACCACGTTTTCCATCAGGTCCAGGCGCTTTCCGAGGGTTCACCCCCATGAACCAGTGAACCAGGCCTCACAAGGCTGTGTTCTCAGCCATTTGCTATTCTGCCCATATACCCCCTGCAGCTATATCTGCTCTAACTCCATTTACAAGTTTTCAGATGACCACAGTAGTGGGCCAGATCTCAAACAATGACCAAATAGAGTACAGGAAGGAGATAGAGAGTTCAGTATCATGGTGTCAAGATGACAATGACTCCTCAATGTCTGCAAAGAAGGAGTTGGTCACTGACTTCAACAAATATGTGGAGTACACGTCCAGTCTGTATCAATAGTGCTGAAGCACACCAATGTTGATGTCTCCAATGGCCCCTAGCGACTTCTACTGATGTACCATAGAAAGCATCCTATCTTTCTGGTTTGGCAACTACTCTCCCAACAACAAAAGAAATTGCAGAGTTGTGAACTGCCCAATCAAGCATACAAACAAGTTTTCCCCCATCCCCTCAACATCCTTATCAAAATGTGTAGGAAAGAACTGCAGATGCTAGTTTAAATCGAAGGTAGACACAAAATGCTGGAGTAACTCAGCGGGACAGGCAGCATCTCTGGAGAGAAGGAATGGGTGACATTTCGCGTTGAGACCTGGACCCGAAACGTCACCCATTCCTTCTCTCCAGAGATGCTCCATCCTTATCAACTTCATCTATACTTCATCCTGCCTCTGGAAAGCAGCTAATCTTTGAACCATTTACGCCCATCGTCTCTTCTTCTTTCTCTCTTTGGGCAGAAAATACAAAAACATGAAACCACAAACCACCAGATTCAGGAACAGGCTACTTCCTCACTGTTATCAGACTCCTGTAAGGACCTCTCGTATGCTAAGGGTGAATTCATGATCTCCCAATCTACTTTGTTACGGCCCTTGCACTATTTCTATTTGCACCTTCTCTGCCCCGATAACACTATATTCTGCACTTTCTTTTTTTATTTTGCACTGCCTGATATCCTCATGTATGGTTAAATTTGCCTGGATAGCACGCAAAACAAAGTTTTTTCCATTGTATCTCAGCACATGACAACTATAAACCTATATCAATTATCTTAGTAGGCTTAGAACATTGTTTCGCCAAACTTACAGAGATTGACAATATGACTATTACTCAATCTTTCTGACAATAGCACAAGAAATTAGATTTGTTTAAATTTATCCAAGTAGCAGAGAAGTAGAATTAACTTTACTTTTGAAAAATCTTTTAACAATAAATATAGTTTCTCTCTTAGAACCCCAGTTCTTCCTTTATCCATGGAAGAAAGATGCATTCTTTAAGCAGGTCAAGGATAAACAAGCATTCCTTAAGCAGGTCTAAGGGTAGAAATTCACCCTTCGGTGTATGCACCAAAGTGTGGCATATTCTCATTATGTTAATGGAATCCATACTTGGAAGGGAAGTGCAATGCATGTTTGCAACTATATTACACATTTTGTGCATTAACCATAGCCCTCAGTGAAAAATAGCCTGTCCGCGTTCACCAATTACCTTTTAAGATTTATATACTATGGTAGATATACTGGCTTCTCCTGCCTCAATAGAAGACACCAGGTTTAATAATATCAAATTATAGGTGAAATTTGATTTATGGAATAAAAAAGAAATACTCAAAGATTAGAATTTATAATGCATTTTTAAAAAAATTACAATTAGATAGTTTTATATTTAGCAATCCTTTCTTCTGGAATGTGTCCAACAAGACCCATGTACATGTTTGTCAAATTAATATTGCATATGGGTGACAGCCCCATAGAGTTCAAATCTGTTGTAATTAAAAATACTGTCAAGACCAATTCATTATCTAATGCAGTTTATTGCTTATTGTCATAGGGTTCCGCATGATAGGCTGCTCTGGAAGGTTAGATCGCACTGGATCCAGGGAGAGTCAGCTAACTGGGTAGAGAATTAGCTTCAGGAAGGAAGAAGCGGGTGGCGGTTGACAGTTGTTTTTCGGAAAGAAGGCTAGTGGTGTGCCTCAGGTTTCGGTGTTGGTGTTTCGGTGTTGCTGTTTGTCATTTATATCAATGATTTGGATGAGAAAGCATAAGGCATGACTAAAATAGGTGATAATATCCATAATGTTTGGGACAAAGACCCATAATTTATTTATTTGCCTCTGTACTCCACAATTTGAGATTTGTAATAGAAAAAAAATCACATGTGGTTAATGTGCACATTGTCAGATTTTAACAGTCCATTTTTATACATTTTGGTTTCATCATGTAGAAATTACAGTAGTGTTTATACATAGTCCCCCCCCATTTGAGGGCACCATTATGTTTGGGACACAGCAATGTCATGTAAATGAAAGTAGTCATGTTTAGTATTTTGTTGCATATCCTTTGCATGCAATGACTGCTTGTAGTCTGTGATTCATGGACATCACCAGTTGCTGGATATCTTCTCTGGTGATACCATGCCAGGCCTGTATTGCAGCCATCTTTAGCTTGTGCTTTGTTTTGGGGGCTAGTCCCCTTCAGTTTTCTCTTCGGCATATAAAAGGCATGCTCAATTGGGTTCAGATCAGGTGATTGACTTGGCCACTCAAGAATTGACCATTTGTTAGATTTGAAAAATTCCTTTGTTGCTTTAGCAGTATGTTTGGGATCATTGTCTTGCTGTAGAATGCACCACCGGCCAATGAGTTTTGAGGCATTTGTTTGAACTTGAGCAGATAGGATGTGTCTATACACTTCAGAATTCATTGTGCTACTACCAACAGCAGTTGTATCATCAATGAAGATAAGTGAGCCAGTATCTTCAGCAGCCATACATGCCCAGGCCATACACCCCCACCACCATGTTTCACAGACAAACATGCCCAGGCCATAATGCCCCCACCACCATATTTCACAGATGAGGTGGTATGCTTTGGATCTTGGGCAGTTCCTTCTCTCCTCCATACTTTACTGGTGCCATCACTCTGATATAAGTTAATCTTCGTCTCATCTGTCCACAAGACCCTTTTCCAGAACTGTGGTTGCTCTTTTAAGTACTTCTTGGCAAACTGTAACCCAGCTATCCCATTTTTGCGGCTAACCAGCGGTTTGCATCTTGCAGTGTAGCCTCTGTATTCTGTTCATGAAGTCTTCTGCGGACAGTAGTCATTGACAAATCCACACCTGACTCCTGAAGAGTGTTTCTGATCTGTCGGTCAGGTGTTTGGAGATTTTCCTTTATTATAGAGAGAATTCTTCTGTCATCAGCTGCGGCGGTCTTCCTTGGCCTGCCAGTCCCTTTGCGATTAGTAAGCTCACCAGTGCTCTCTTTCTTCTTAAGGTTGTTAAAAACAGTTGATCTTGATAAGCCTAAGGTTTGGCTGATGTCTCTAACAGTTTTATTCTTGTTTCTCAGTCTCATAATGGCTTCTTTGACTTTCATTGGCACAACTTTGGTCCTCATGTTGATAAACAGCAATAAAAGTTTCCAAAGGTGATGGAAAGACCGGAGGAAAGACTAGGTGCTGAGAGCTCTCTTATACCTGCATTAAGGAAGCAATTAAACACACCTGAGCAATTACAAACGCCTGTGAAGTCATGTGTCCCAAACGTTATGGTGCCCTGAAGTGTGGGGACTAGGTATAAACACTGCTGTAATTTCTACATGGTGAAACCAAAGTGTACAAAAATACCCTTTAATAAAATCTGACAATGTGCACTTTAACCACATGTGATTTTTTCTATTACAAATCTCAAATTGTGGAGTACAGAGGCAAATAAATGTGTGCAAAATCATGGGGAATAGATAGGGTGTCTTTTTCCCTTAGCCGGGAATCAAGAATCTAGGGCATGGGTTTGGGATGAGGGAAGTAGTTAAAGCAGATGCGATAACAACATTTGAAAAATGTTTAGGCACGTATGTGAATAAGAAAGGTTTCGAAGGAAATAGGTCAAATGCAGACAAGAAGGACTGGCTTAGATGGATCATTTTGTTTGACATGGAAGAGTTGGGCTGAAGGGTTTGTTTCTATGCTGTGTGGTTTAAGCACATGCAGTGAGGTACAGGTACAATGCAGCAACAACACGAGCACATAGACTCAAACAAATTTCAACATAAATTATACAAGATATTGATGAACAACTGCAAAAACAAGACATCAGTGTACAATACGATTAGAAATGATGTGCAAATACATAACGTCTCAACTTAAATTGTCAATGCCCTGACTGATGAAGTGCACTTTGCCAGGTGTTTGAATCGTCCCATGTATCAAGCAGATGTATCACTGCTTATGTCTTCCAGTTTATGTATCACTATTTTATTCCTTCATCAATTTTGCAGAGATGAGTCTACTCCATGTCAGTCTGCACAGTTAACTATTTCACATGACTGCTCTCGCCACAACCTTTGAACAAAGGCTATCTGGTGTATTAACAATATTAGTTAATAGTTAGTAAGTTAAATCTGAAATAAATTAATAAATAGGATTTGATTTTAGCCTGCAATATTTTGCAGTTATTTTTCTGATTTAATGCCTGGTAGAATAATACTTGAAGATCAATACAACTAATACATGGAAATGGATTGACCACCCTATATTCCGGGGGCCATCTCTAATGCATTATTTTTAATCCTACTCTTTGATGTTTTCCTGTTTGTATTCCAGGTTCCAGGGAGCAGAAGGTAGTTTCCATAAAGACAGGACACTGTATGAATGCCACTGACGGTACTGCTACTAACCCACCTGCTGTTCCTAATTATAAGTCTGATAAGATTGGACATTTAGCAATTGCTGTGTGAATAATGCAGCAGCTACGAAACTGTGATATTAAAAAGAACACGGAAAATAAGTCCAACTCAGTCAAATTAATTAGAACTCTGCGAACACACAATCTCTTTTATGCACAAACACAGAAAATAATTTTCTTAAATAAAGGCATAATCAACATGAGTAACTACAAAAGCCCAATCTCTTGTTTCATTATATCAACAACTGTACAACAGACAATATTTCAAATTTATCATTCAATTTGGAGCTATCTAGCTGTTTGTTGGATTTTGCGCAATTTCATGGGGTGCATTTTGCTCTATCCATCAAAGCACACGTGCAAAACAGAAGAAAATGGATATTCATGCTCGCGTCACATTCTGTTCTTACACACAGATTTATCTGCCATAGATTTAAAAAAAATTAAATCAATATTTTTGAATTGTTATTCTGATGATGGTCAGAATAGATTGTGGAAAGAGCTATCAATATTATGTTGAAGATATAATTTGATGATCAAAGGCAGCTTTGCAGTAGTAAACTGGCTTACCTGGTAAGGGTAAAAGAACAATGCATGAGAGATAAATGAGAAAGTACTGCACATACTTTGCTTTAAAAAGTATTAAAAAATGAAGTTTCATGCGTTTAAGTCATGAACGACATCCCAATCACAGTATAGAAGCAGCACTGTTTACGTGATAGTTAGAGCCAAAATATTTCAATTTCTTCCTCTGTCATAAAGTGATAAATATACAATTAAGGGAAAATATTCAAGTAATGGCAAGACCCTTAACAGCATTGATGTGCAGAGAGATCTTGGAATCCATGCCATTAACTCCCTGAAAGTGGTAACACAAGTAGAGAGAGTGGTAAAGTAGACATATGGGATGTTTGGCTTCATCGGTCAGGAGCATAAGAGTCAGGAGGACATGAAGTACCATTAAAGCTCTTTGGTTTGACTGAATTTGGAGTATTGCATGTACCTCTAGTCGTCCCATCACAGGAATGTTGGGGAGGCTTTTGAAAAGGTGCAGAGGTTGTTTACCAGAATGATGCCTGGATAAGGGGGTATTAGCTGCGGGGAGAGGTTGGACAGGGTTAGATTGTTTTTTCCTGGAACGCCAGAAGTTGTAGGGAGACCTGATAAAAGTATATACAATTATGTGTCAGAGGGTTAGCAGACAAAGCTATTTCCCAGGATAGAGATTTCAAATACTAGTGGGCAGAGCTTGTAGGTGAGAGGGGCAAAGATTAAAGGAGATATGTGGAACAAGTTGTTTTTACATCAAGGTTGGTGACAGCCTGGAAAGTGCTGCCGGTGTAGTTTGTGGAGGCAGATATGATAGTGACAGGCAAGAGACTTTTCGATAAGCACATGGATATGCAGGGAATGGAGGGATGTGGATTATATGCAGGTAGGTAAGCATTGGACTTGGCATTATGTTCCCCACAGGCACCTGCACGAGATAGCCCAGCTGTTGGCGGTTGTGCAGTAGAAAACAGAAACAGAAACTGTGAATTAAAGGATCTGTTGTTGTGCTGTACTGTTCTATGTTCCAATAATGCAACTGTAGTAAAAAGAGCAAATTAATTCTGTAGAAATGATGTGGAAGAGAATGGGTAAACATGAGCTGTTGAACCAAATATTGAATATATTTTGTGAAAACAGATGTGAAGAGAAAGAGATCACAGGTGTTTGTTTCGACATTGCCAAGGCATTCTATTGACAAGTGTTTCAATAAGTATTATAAGATGAATTGGAATGCTAGGAAAGTAACTGCTATAAAGGAGTATGTCTTAACAAAAAACAGTGTCATGAAATTGTACAAAATATAACAAAACTATTTGATGTCTCCAAACCAAATGATAAATTTGAAAATCTGTGTAATGTGATTTGGGTAAAATGAAACCGTAGATTGTGCATTTGTCTTTCCTATTTAACTGGAATGCACCTTCAGGGGTGGTGGTGGAAGCAGATACAATAGTGGCATTTAGGAGGTTATTAGATAGGCACATGGATATGCAGGGAATGGAGAGGTATTAATCATGTGCAGGCAGAGGAGAGTTGTTCAGTTGGGCACCATGTTCGGCACAGACATTGTGGGCCGAAGGGTTTGTTCATCCTTTGTACTGTTGTATGTTCTAAAGATGCCACAACTAAGCAGAAGTAAAAATTTGTTTGGATGGAGAATTCTAATTAACTTGGATGAGTTAGAATTATTCTCCTTTTTCTTTTTAATACCACAGTTTCTTTGCTGCTGCATTAATATTCTTGCATATATGAATTTCGAAGCATTGGCCCCTTAGTTAAAAAAAACTGAAAGCAGATGGATCAAAAGGCTTGTGTACTGCAGCACTATAGCTTTGAGGGGTATAAATATTTCAGCCTCAAATTGTGAATCTGCTTAACGGCCAAGGCCCTTTCATCAAAGATACAGGTTATCAGATTTAGGACAGAGGATGGAAATCAAAGCAACAGAGGCAGCCAGCAGCCAATGGTCGCTCTGGCCTGTTAAGTTTTATTTGCGTGATTTGTGTGTCTGATTGGTTATTATATTATTATTGTATATTTATTTGTTGTACTATTGCATTAATGTGCCTGCAGCAAGTAAGACTTTCATTGCTCTGTTACTCGTGCATATGACAATTAAGCACTGTTGACTCTTACTTTGTTTCATGTCTGTGTTGTATAATTGTCTAAATAATTGAGATCTAGACAAAAACCTGCCACAAAATCATGATCTATCTTGCAACATAGCCTATCCTACCAATTGAGACTTGGACCATGAACAGTAGGCACATTACACAGGAGAGACACCACCAACTATCCCAAATCTTCAAAATACACTGGCAAACTAAGCAAACCAAAGCCACCATCATCGTTGAGGCTCACACAAAATGCTGGAGTAACTTAGCAGGACAGGCAGCATCTCTGGAGAGAAGGAATTGGTGACGTTTAGGGTCGAGACCCTTCTGTAGACTGATGTCAGGGGACATAATGAGTGACATTTCGGGTCGAGACCCTTCTTCAGACTGATGTCAAGGGACTATCAGCTTTGAGGAAATAGCCTCAGCACTGAGGCTCTAATCACTTTTGTTTGGCTTCACAGAACGGCCACATCACGTACATGCAATAAAAAGGAACTGCAAAAGATGGTTCATACTAAAGATAGACACAAAAATTCTGGAGCAACACAGTGGGTCAGGCATCATCATCTCTGGAGAAAACAGATAAGTGACATTTTAGGTCAGGTCCTGACTGAAAATATCACCCATCCATTTTTTCCATTGGCCAACTGAGTTATTCCAGCACTTTTTGTCCATCACATAACACACATGCTCAATTTTAGACTCTTTAAACAATCGCTCCACTCCTAGCTTTGTCATGAAGGGATTCCCAATGGTTGAAATCATGTCTCACATAAAGGAAGATGATTGTAGTTGTTGGAGGATAATTATCACAGGCCCAGAACAGGCACAGGCCTCGACCCGAAACATCACCAATTCCTTCTCTCCAGAGATGCTGCCTGTCCTGCTGAGTTACTCCAGCATTTTGTGTGAGCCTCAACGATGATGGTGGCTTTGGTTTGCTTAGTTTGCCAGTGTATTTTGAAGATTTGGGATAGTTGGTGGTGTCTCTCCTGTTCAGGAGTTCTTCATGATGGATCCAACAGTGCTTTAACCAACCACATGAGAAAACTATGGCATTTACATTTACTGTACAGCATTTTCTTTTTTCATCTATTTCAGTATTTCCATGTATTTGGTATATTCGACTATATGTGTACATGAAGGAAAATAAATCATCCATCTCCATCATCACTGGGTGCAAATTCTGAAACTCCCTACCCAAAATGAATGTGGGAGTACCTTTAACAGAAGCAGTGGTTCAAGAAGGTAGATTACTATTTTGTTTTCAAAGGCAACAGCAAATGAAAAATAAATGCTGACCTATCACTGATGTCCAGATTCCACAAAATGAATAATTAATACACTAACTCAACAAAATAATGAGTTTGGTCATGGGATTCATCATACCCATTTGTCCAATTTGTTTGACCCATGAAAGACTTAGCCTGCAATTTAACCATTCAACTTTGCTTGAGGATACATACTGCAAATATATGCTCAACCCAATGAACATTTAAACAATTTATTTAATTAGAAGATCCATCTATCAATGAAAAGCACTCCAACATGTATACAGCGAAATTAAATTCTACAAAGCAAACTACACAAGTATTTCAGTAAGCTCTTCTCTCTCTTTCAATAAGGTTACTTAATTATAACACTAATTTGGTAACCATTATGAAATCCTTTCAATTAATTTTCAGCATGTGAAGAGAACATATAATTTGTTTTTTTAAACATCAGTGCTAAAAATAGGCAGGAAGAGGCAGATTTATTATTCTTCTATCTTGCAAGTTCGGCACTTCATGGACAATGGTTTAATCAGCAGAAAGAAAATCTATTAAATGAGTTAAAAATAGCAACAATCAATAGGTTAGTGGGCAATCTAAGCAATAGTATTGCACAGGGAACATTTATCCTTTAGTTGAAACATTCCTTCTGGCTGCAATAGCTGCAAATCCTTCATTTCTAACCTGATGTATAAATTATTTGTTCCAAAACTGCATTAGTGCAAATTGCTGACAGCAAAACAACTTTTATCATTTACTTTCCAGTCCACTTCTCCAAAATGATAAAGTGATCATTTTTACACGTAGCAATGTCCTGTATTAAAATAATCTAATCGTAAAGTAAAAATATATATTTCAGTTAAATAAAACAAAAGAAACAGTTAAGTATTGTGCAGAGTGACAAGCAAGTGTGGCAAAATAAAACCTAGATTGATATATCATTATCTTTAGAATTAGAAAATTATCAAATGGAAAGGAAAGGAAACGGCATATAGACCGTAGCGTAAAGAGCAGCAATCTCCAAAATTCTGCCATTATACAATGTTTTAGCCAGGGAGCAGGAATGCTAGACAACCCCTGTATTTTTCCACTTTAGTATATCATACAACATTGAACAGTACAGCACAGGAATAGGTCCCACCACCCACAATGTGTGTGCCGAACATGATGCCATGACCAACTCTTATCTGCCTACACACAATCCACATCCTCGATTCCTGCATATGCATATGCCTATCCAACTGCCATTATTGTATCTGCCACCACTCGTGGAAATAGATTCAAGTCACTCACCGCTCTGTGTAAAAAAACTTGACCTGCACATCTCCTTTACACTTTGCATCTCTCATCTTAAAGCTATGCCCTCTAGTATTTGAAATTTTCATCCTGGGAAAAAGTTTCTAACGATTGACCATATCTATGCCTTAGTTGTATAAACTTCTATCAGGTCTCCACTCAACCTCTTGTGTTCGAGAGAAAACAATACAAGTCTGTCCAACTTCTCCTTGTAGCTAATACCCTCTAATCCAGGCATCACACTGGTAAACCTTCTCTGCACCCTTTCCAACACCTCCACATCCTTCCTGTATTCGGCCTGCATTGATACAACTATAACATAATGATTCCTGCAGTGATACGTCTATCTTTGTTTTGTTTTGCCCCACTTGCATGGTGATCCCAACGTGATCTGTAATGGAGAAATACAATATAGATTAGGTGACCACTTTGCAGGAAACTTTGTTCAATTGAGCTTCAAATTGCCTTTCATTTTAACCTTCTATCCTACTACCACACCTTTCCAATGAAACCCATATAAGCTTGTGAAATAGCACCTCATTTTCTATTGAAATTCTTTGCAATCCTTAGGATTCAAAATTAAATTCAACGATTTCACATAACCAGCCTTTATAGTGTGTTTCAAAACTGTCAATCCTGAACTCAAGGTTATCTATCAGTAGCATCAACTCGGTTGATCTCCCTCCACGTATGCAGCCTGATCTGCTGAGTATTTCCATGATTCCCATTTATTTTGATTCTCACCAACTGTTGTGTTCTGCATCTCTCAGTTCCAGGCATATCACTGCAATAAACAAGCTTTCACCACTCTCTCTTAGATGGCAGCAACAGTTATTCTATCATTGCAATTCTCTTGGTTTTCATCCTATATTAGACATTGGCTTTGTTCATTCCATCTCACGACCGTCTCAACAACTTAAAAACATGACAACATCCTGTCATATTAATCCGACTTTTCTCTCTAATGATGCTGCCTGATCTATTTCCAGTGTGTATATGTACATGAAGATAAAAATGAGTAAATAATTATAGAATTTTAAATTTTAATTTCTTCTTGTAACTAATGTATTGGTCTTTTACTGTCATATGTATCACAATACTGTGACAAACCTACAACATACCTGGAAATTACATGAACAACCCTCAATAGTGAAGGACATTATACCCTTTTTAATCTGCTTTGAGAACACTTGTTCCAATTAACATGTTTCAAATTATTTTTTGAAATGATCAAGCTGAAAATCAGTGCCTTCGAACTCTGGCAAGCACTTGGATGGTTCATCCAGCATGAAAATACTGTCAGGGCAATGTTTCAGAACTTTAGGAACAATTCCGTAACTGGTGAAATAGGAGCCCACACCTTCAGCATTTACTTTATCTGGTTCTGTCACAACAGGACTATAAATCATACTTTAATATGGTCCTTTGGGCATGAATTACCAACCCCAAATGGCTACTGTGAGATTTATCTGCATTAACAAAGTAAAGGGAGCAATTTTGTGATATGCAATTAATTTCAATAAGACTCAAAGCAACAGAACCAGATTTTCAATTTTATCAAAGCTAACTGTGGAGCATTACAAATCATCCAGCAATCTGTTGGCAGAATCCACACGCCTCTTAATCACAAATTGATAATTTTTTTCAAACTGATATTGGCCAGCGTCATTAAGGTAGTTTTATTTGTCCTACCAATTTTATTGCTCTGTATATTGGAATATAAACAAAACTGTTCCACAATCTCTTATTTCGGCTATCAAACCATGGATTTTTGAAACCTAACTGCATGATTAGATTCATATGTCAGGAGCCAAAGTACATATATTTTTTTTAAATCATAAGAGGAGGACAGTGGAAACATTGTAACTTATTACAAAAATGTTGACATTTTACTAGTTTCCATTGGCTGACTTTTCCAAAGAATGTTTGATGATGCTCTTTCAGGTGTATGTAGAGTTGACTATTTGAAGGACTTTAGATTGCTTGCATTGCTTCCAATAATGAACAAATAATTTGGAAATATAATAGATTGCAGTCACTGGAATCTTGAACGAAAAACAAACTGCTGGAGGAATTCAGTGGGTCAGGCAACATCTGTGGTGGGAAATATGCAGAAAGTGTTTCGGGTTGGATCCTTTCTTCAGACTGATGGAATGGAGGCGAGATTGCTGTTGAGGGTAAAGATTGGGGCAAGAGCTGGGAAGTGATTGGAGAATCTAAGTAAGGAAGGTTAGGTTGGCAGATGAGTCAATGCCAAATTCCCCAACATCTTGGAGGTCATCTTTGAGAAGAAATTCAACTGGCCCAGCCACATAAACACCAGGCCAACAACATAATGTCTGAAGCTGGGTATCTTGCAGCGAATGACTCACCAGCTGAAACTCCAGAGCATTTCCACCATAAACATGGCACGTCATACACAATGTGTAGGAAGGAATTACAGATGCTGGATTAAACCGAAGATAGACACAAAATGCTGGAGTAACTCAGTGGGACAGTCAGCATCTTTGGAGAGAAGAGGATGAATGTGTGAAGGATTCATCACTGTAACATTGCAAAAATGTTGACATTTTAAGAGTTTCCATTTCCTGACTTTTCCAAAGAATGTTCTTTCCAGAGAATTCCTTCTCTCCCATTCTTTCTCTCCAGAGATGCTGGCTGTCCCGCTGAGTTACTGCAGCATTTTGTGTCTATTGCACGTCATACACATGTTGGATTACTCTACACTTGCCTGGACATGTGCAGTAACAACTCTCATGCAGCTCAACACAATAAAGGACAAAACAGCGCACCGCTTTCAACAACTTAAACATTTATTTTCTACAACATCGACACACAGTTGCTGCACTGTGTACCACCTACAAAATACTTCATAGTTACTGATCTCGGTTACACCAACAGCACCTTGAATGCACGTACAAGGGGAGAAGCTGCATGGGAGCAGCACCACCTCAGGTTTCTGTCCAAGTCAAGCACTATCCTAACTTCCTTCATCACCACTGGATCTAAATCATGGAACTTCGAACCCAACAGCACAAGATGAACTCAGGTAGTTTAAGAAACTGGGCCATTATTATCTTGTCAAGGGAAGTGAGGGATGGGCAGTCAATGCTGGCTTTGCCAGAGATGCCAAGATCCTGAAAATTAATGTAAATAATCAAAAATCTACTGCTACCTTTGTTTTGCAAAGGAACCAACTCCAGTTTCATCTGCACAAATAATAATATTTTTCTACTATAGTTATGTACATGTCTAGATAGAAAGCTTTCAATATTTTATTTTGAATATACAAAATTATTTAATAATGATACTCTGTTCTGTCGTATCATTCTGATAAGACAAGTGCCATTTCCTGCTATCACTGCCAAGCAAAGTGTTTTACCCTCCCAGGCGGAATACAGATAAAATGTAGACATGAATATAGAAGACATTACATAACCCAACAATGTTTTTGATAGCACAAAAGGATCCACAGCTCAGTAAGGTTTGCTTTACTTAAGGTTTTTACATTTTGTTTTATAATATATATATACTGAATATAATTAAAATCTCAGCACACAATCCAATTATTTATTTTGTAGTTTGGAATGGAGCTGAGAAGTAAATGGCACATACTGAATCTGATTTGAGATCCAATTTATAATTTTCTGCTCCCTGGTTAATTCATCCTTTTCCACCCAAACCACCCCCTCCCCAGGAACCTTCCCCTGCAACTGCAGGAGATGCAACACCTGTCACTATACCTCCTCCCTCGGCTCTGTCCAGGAGCCCCTACAGCCCATTCTGGTTAGACAGAGGTTCACTTGCACCTCCTCCAACCTCATCAACCATATCTGTTGTTCAAGATGTGGACTCTTATACTTCGGCGAGACTAAACATAAACTGGGCGATCGTTTCGCTGTAAACCTTTGTTCAGTCAGCCTGGACCTACCTGATCTCCCAGTTGCCAAAAACGAATTCCTCTTCCCATTCCCACACAGACCTTTCTGTCCTAGCCCTCCTCTATTGTCAGAGTGAGGCTATACGCAAATTGGAGAAACAGCATCTCATATTTCGCTTCTGCAGCTTCTGCAGTGGTATGAATATTGATTTCTCTAACTTCAAGTAACCCCGGCATTCCCTCTCTCTCTATCCCTCCCCCACCCAAGTTTCACTAGCTTCTCGTTCTCACCTAGCAAACAGCTAACAATGCCCTGTTTCCTTTATCATCATTACTTTTTTGCATATCTTTCATTCATTTGTTCTATATCTCTCGACATCACCATCTATATCTCTCGTTTCCCTTTCACCTGACTCTAGTCTGAAGAAGGGGCTCGACCTGAAACGTCACCCATTCCTTATCACCAGAGATGTTGCTTGTCCCGCTGAGTTACTCCAGCATTTTGTGGTCTATCTATAATTTTCTGCACCTCTTTCAGCCCTCTTGACATGTACAGAGTTGGCCAGCAATAAAGTTTGAGTGGTGCCAACGGATGACATAAGAGCAGTGGAAAAAAAGATTAATTTGATATGTTTTATTCTAATTACTTGTCAATAGTAGTTTCTTTTTTGATATCGAGTTAATAAATACCAATTAAACACTATTAGCTGTGCAGTTGTATGGCTACATCTGCAGCCACAAATGTACAGATTTAGTCAAACGTCAGTCATGACCACATTTCTTAAGATTGTCCAAGTACAATTTCTGTAATATTCTGTACCAATTATACATTTTCATAAAAGGAAAGGCAAGGCCAAATTTATTCTATTTAATCCAGTTTGTAAAACATTTGAACGTAGTTGACTTCAATGTGAATTACTATTTAGTGCTCTCTGAATTGGCCTGGCAAAGTCATCAGTTATATTGGATGTTATAGAATAGGATTAAAACATGATTTGACATAGGCTTCATTAAATTTGTACTTCAACCACCTTGCAATAAAAACCAATTTATCATTTGGTTTTCATTCGCTTGTTCTACTTGTGTATGTTTACTTAATAAATTTTGAGCCAGCCTAACCACATCAACAAATATAGTTTCTCACTATTAAAATATTCTATCTCACTATTCTTCCTACCAAAGTGCACGTCAAACCTCCTGTGTACTCTGCCACTCATTTTCTCACCATCCAAAAATCTATCAATTGTTGCCAATAATTGAGCATCCATAGCCCTCTGAAATAGGCAACTCCAAAGATCTAAAACCCATAGCAATAATTTCTCCCATTTCAGTCCCAACAGACCAATCCAGATACTTCACTTAGATTTCATGACTCTCTACTGAGGAGAAACAGCCTCTCGCTTATACGTGTTAGTCCCTCTTCGAATCTTCTATGACTAAGTCAGATCACCTCCCATTCCTCTAAACTGCACTGCATATGGGCCAAACTTCCTCAATCATTTTTCCTAAGAAACCTCTATTAATAAAGAAATCAGTCTTGTAAATCTATGCAGAACTGAAGGACATTAGGGGATCTATCTGTGGATCAATCAACAATATCTGCCAAGACAAAATGATCCTTTGATTATTTAAGTATATTTATAACTAATAATGAGAAGATATTCTTTGAAACAAATCTCAATGTTTGGAATCGAATCTTAGGGAATGCATTTAAAGTCATTGACAGTATTTAAACATTATTAAAATATAGTGACCAATTAATTAAGGGCAATGTAATCTCAGACATAAGCACATTGAAAACATTAAATACTTCAGGGTACTTCTGAGACAGTGGGATCCATGAGCATGAGATGAACTGTTTCAGAGGTGGATTAGGTTATGCTCATTGTTATACGATTCGGCTGAGTGGTTTAATGGTATTTTATTGTCACGTGTACCCAAGTAAAGTGAAATTCTGTTTTTGCACACAGTTCAGAGACAATCCTACTATACATTTGGCAAAATCATACTGTATAATAGTGTAAGGTAGACCACACTGAGGCACTACACAAGAGTCATCTCGTTTTAGCCATCGTACCCTTCAAATCTAACCTTTTTAAATGTTAGAGTCTTAACTTGGCCATAAATAGCTACTTCTCAAAACAGTCAAATAAAAGTCTGAGATTTTAATGCTTCTCGGCAAAAGTCCCGTTAAATTACTTGCAGCTGCTCTCCTTACCTGCTACCAGAAGCACTTCACACATTCTCACACAGAGGGCAGCATTGATAATAATATAATTGCTTGATCACAGTTCCATAATGGAAGTGTACCAAGGATATTATCTGTATTGCCACATTAAAGATTACAAAAATCATTTTAATAGTTATTTTAAGATCATTACTTTGTGCTCAATTTGTCCCTTGCCCCATGTTTGCTTTCCCCGCCCACTCTAACCTTTTGCTGGCTGTCTACTCCTATTGTCCTGCCAGCCTTGCTGCTGGCTCTTCCACAAAACAATCAAAGACCCTGCCAAGATTTTTTTGCCATTTTCCTTAATATATCTGATAATTCAATAATGTTTGAGAGAGTTGTGAAACTATTATATATATATATAAAATATAAAAGATAACCAATTCATGTAAAACCCCAATCAATATGTAGACTAATTAAAATACTAAAGGTAATTGATATAAGGAAAACACATCCTTTAAGTAGAAGTTAGCAACACTATTCAAATGGATAGGGCCTTGCAAGATGGGTCAGCTATGTCTGGCATAGCTGAAGAGCCAGATGTGAAATACTTCTGGGCATTTAGCTCAGTTCCTTACTCCTTACAGAATATTCCTGGACTGTCATTAAGTCCAGTGGCTAAACTGAAGGTCAGATGTGTCAGAAGGGATTAATGACAACATACGAGACAACTGTATACACATATGGCCCTTTAGTCAAGCTAACATCCAGCACAAACTGCACAGTGGTGTACAGATATGGAAGCCTGAAATACACTGTGGCACCCAATGCTTCTGCACAAATTGTCAGCATTAACAGGTCCATTAAACCTCTCCATTTATATCTGGACGCCCTCGGCTATTTCAACAGTTTTCAATTTTGTGGTCCCAACCAGTTCATCTTCCTCTTCCCTCTGCACTTCAATCGTACATCGGGACCGTCTGATGGACCTCCATTTCTTCCTTGAACAGAAGCACAATCACGGCATCTCCAGCAATGATCCTGGCTGAATATCACCACAATGATCAATCCCTTTTATTAAATTAAATCCACTCCCTTTTATTAAAGATAGCTGGGCGTGTAGTTTCATTATTCTTACTCTCTATTTTCATCTCTACTCACTTTTACATAGTCCAACTCTAACATATCTCTTCTTATATATGATCTCTCCGTCTCCTTGCGAGTCCATTGTAAGGCAACAGCTATCTTGACAATACTTCCTCCCACTTTTTCTCCGGTGAGGACTCTATTCCATTCCACCAATTCCCCGGTCTCTGTGGCATGATGCCAATTATCAGCACTGACTTCTGAAATGACTTCCTTTAACCCTGAACTGTGGCTTTCTCTCTACCATGGCGGATAGTACCCATAGCCACATCTGTTTTATTTCATGTTCCTCTTTTCTCTTATCTAATGGACAACACAAGAACAGAGTTCTCCTGGTCCTTCCACCCTAAGCCTCCAACATGTGTAAGATTTCAGCAAAATATTCAACCACCAGACTAGAGGATGGAGATTTAAGGTAAGAGGGGAAATATTTAATAGGAATCTGAAGGGCGACTTTATCTTACAAATTTGGTGAGAGTCTGGAGCGATCTGCCAGAGAAGGTAGTTGAGATAGTTGACTATAACAAGCTATTTGACAAAAACATTTAAAAGACATTCCGCAGAGCTACCTGTCTGTAACCTCGTGCACTGTTACAACAAGGCACCTCATCTTCTGTCCGAGCACATCGCAGCCCTATGCATCCAATGGATATGTCCCACTATCCTTCTACTAGCAAAACATTTCACAGACAAAAAAAGCTCAATGTGCTTTTTACTGCCACATTAGCCCATTTGGCCTCGGCCTTTCACAGATAGTCTCTTTGTTCTACCCATCTCTCCTCCACCTCCTCTGCTTTAATTCTTTCCCAGTTCTGATAATGGATCTTAGATCTGGATCATTAACATTGTTTCCTTACCACAGATGCTGCTTGATCTGCTGAGTATTTCTTGCAATTTCTGCTTATCGCCACATATCAAGTACCTGCATTTTGTTTTGCTTTCAAATTTAATTCCTAGATTATTTTGAACCAACTCATCTCAGCTAAGCAATGCAGAGCCAACTCATCAAAGCCATCTGCAATAAAGCAAAATACAGATGTTTGTTCCCAGTGACTATAAAGATGTTTTTTCCCAGTGACTATAAGCGGGTGGCACCCTCAATGGCTGCGTTGCCAACAGTCTGTCTAGTCCTTTCGTTCTTTGTTGTTTTATAGTATGTATTAAATGTATGTTTTAGTGTTCTTTAGCTTGTTTTACGTGGGGGGTTGGGGGTGTTTGTGGGAAGCTTTTTTAATCTCTTACCCCGACGATGCAATTTATTTTCCGTATCGTATCTCCGTCCGCACTACGGCCTAAAATCGTGGAGCTCGCGGTCTCTTGCTGGGGACTGACTTCGGGAACTCCAACCGCGGGTGCCTGCGGACTTAACATCGTGGAGCTGGAGATCCCTGTCGGGGATCGACCTTGAAGCTCCAACCGTGGGAGCCTGCGGACTTTAACATCGTGGAGCTCGCGGTTCCTTGGTTAGGGACCAAATTTGGGAGCTCCAAGCCGCAAGAGCTTCGACCGCCCCGACGCAGGGGCTTCGATCGCCGGCTGCGGGAGCTTCGATCGCCCCGTGGGTGGTTCTACTGCCCTGACCGTGGGAGAATAAAGAGGAAGCAGATTAGACTTTATTGCCTTCCATCACAGTGAGGAATGTGGGGAATCCGCTCTGGTGGATGTTTATGTTAACTTTTATGTAGTTGTGTGTCTTGTTGCTTTTTTTAGTATGGGTGTATGTTAATTCGAGTTTCACTGTACCTTCATTGGTACACCTGACAATAAACAGACCTTTGAACCTTTGAATAGTCCGTAGAGTGAATGCCAGAAGGTACCAAGATCAGATTACCATCAGGTGGCACGACAATGGCTGGCTCGCCAACGGTCTGTCTCGTCGAGGAAAAATTGGAAAGACTGGACTTGTATTCACTGGAGTTTAGAAGAATGAGAGGGAATCTTATAGAGACGTATAAAATTATAAAAGGACTGGACAAACTAGATGCAGAAAAAATGTTCCCAATGTTGGGGGAGTCCAGAACCTTGGGCCACAGTCCAAGAATAAAGGGGAGGCCATTTAAAACTGAGGTGAGGAGAAACTTTTTCACCCAGAGAGTTGTGAGTTTGTGGAATTCTCTGCCACAGAAGGCAGTGGAGGCCAATTCACTGGATGAATTTAAAAGAGAGTTAGATAGAGCTCTAGAGGTTAGTGGAATCAAGGGATATGGGGAGAAGGCAGGCACAGGTTACTGATTGTGGAGGATCAGCCATGATCACAATGATGGTGGTGCTGGCTCGAAGGGCTAAATGGCCTCCTCCTGCACCTATTTTCTATGTTTCTATGTCTTTTTCTTTCTTTGGTGTTTTTAGTTTTGTTGTAAAATGTATGTTTTAGTTTTGTATTATGTGGGGGGTGGTGGGGGTAGGGGAAACTTTTTTATCTCCTTAGTCGACAGAGATGCGACTTTTTTTCATGTCGTATCTTTGTCCGCACTGTAGCCTAACATCGTAGAGCTGGCGGCCACTTGCTGAGACCCTCTTTGGGATCTCCAACTGCGGGAGCCTGCCGACTTACCATCGTGGAGCTCGCGGTCCCTTGGCTTGGGACTGATTTCGGAAGCTCCAAGCCGCAGGAGCTTCGACCGCCCCGATCGTGGGAGCTTCGATCACCCCGATCGCGGGAGCTTCGGTCACCGGCTGCGGGAGCTTCGATCGCCCTGACTGCGGATGGTTCAACTCCCCCGACCATGGGAGAAAAAAAAGGAAAGAAGATAAGAATTTATTGCCTTCCATCAAAGTGAGCAATGTGGAGGAGCCGTTGTGGTGGATGTTTATGTCAAATTTTATGTAGTTGTGTGTCTTGTTGCTTTTTTTGGTATAACTGTATGGCAAATCAAATTCCTCGTATGCTGCAAAACATACTTGACTAATAAATTCCGAATATGATTATGATTATGATTACACTGCCTTCATTCATGGAATTTCATATAAAGCCTCATTATGCCTTGTGCATTTCATCAATGCGTAATACGGAAGAGCTTTTTAAAAATATACCTGCATGGTTCCCAATGAAACACATAGAATAAGGCTAAAATAACATGCATAGTTCTATCACTCACATTAAATGGAAATAGCAAACCATATAAAACCAAATCATAGATTTCTCATTCATTTATTCATGTGGGTTTCATTTGATTGTACAATTTACAAGGTTCTGATTTGCACAGGAGATGTGCTAAGAAATTAATGCACAAAACAAGCAATGCAGTAATTTTTGAGAGATCAATTTCATTATTAAAATTGAATTGATGTCAAATAAACACTTACTGCCAAAGTATATTCCAAAGTATAATACTGTATAGATGATGTGGTGCTTAGAACAGCAATTAAATGATGAACTGAATGCATTACTGCAAACACCACATTTTGTCAAATACACTGAAGTATTATATCTCCACTGCTTCTAATATTGTCTCACAACACCATTATTAATTCTACAAGTTAATTAAATAAACCTTTGTTTATTTTAATGGATTCTAATTTGGATCTATCATCAAATGATTTTATCAATCAATTAATTGCAGATGATATATTTAATAATACTGGACAACTATTTCACACTCCCGTTACACTGCGGTTGGGAAAGGACAAGTAGAGATACAAATAATAAAGGACAGCAATGTCAGCAAATGCATAAGAGGTTTAATATAGAAACATAGAAAATAGGTGCAGGAGTAAGCCATTTGGCCCTTCGAGCCAGCACCACCATTCGTTGTGATCATGGCTGATCATCCACAATCAGTAATCCGTGCCTGCCTTCTCCCCATATCCCTTGATTCCGCTAGCCCCTAGAGCTCTTTTAAAGCTTTTTTAACTAACTCTTTTAAATTCATCCAGTGAATTGGCCTCTACTGCCTTCTGTGGCAGAGAATTCCACAAATTCACAGCTCTCTGGGTGAACAAGTTTTTCCTCATCTCAGTTTTAAATGGCCTCCCATTTATTCTTAGACTGTGGCCCCTGGTTCTGGACTCCCCCAACATTGGAACATTTTTCATGCATCTAGCTTGTCCACTCCTTTTATAATTTTGTATGTTTCTATAAAAATATGCTTTGATACTTAATACTGCAAGACTTAAGGTTTAATACTTATTACAAGGAGGATCCAAGGAGGATTATTGAATCAGGTCACATTTACCCATTTAAGGTCCAAGGTGCTAAATCAGGGTTGGGAAAGAGAGGTAATAAATGAATTTTCAGGAAGAGTTTTGGGCGTCACGGTGGCGCAGCGGTAGAGTTGCTGCCTTACAGCGAATGCAGCGCCGGAGACCCGGCTTCGATCCCAACTACGGCTGCTGGCTGTACGGAGTTTGTACATTCTCCCCGTGACCTGCGTGGGTTTTCTCTGAGATCTTCAGTTTTCTCCCGCACTCCAAAGACGTACATGTAGGTTAATTGGCTTGGTAAATGTAAAAATTGTCCCTAGAGGGTATAGGATAGTGATAATGCGCGGGGATCATTGGTTGGCACGGGCCTGTTTCCGCACTGAATCACTAAACTAAGCTAAACTAAATGGGCCAGGAAGGGTAAACAGAGTGAATACCTCTGATAGCGTGATAGGGTGAGGCCAAATGATTTAAAGTTGCAGTTGGAAGACCAATATGTGCCTTCTTTAATAATCTGTTGTGATTAGAAAAGTTGGAAGATATATCCAGACCAGACTTTTCAAGGAAAGACAAAACTGAACTAAAATGATAGCAAAAAAACTGCTGAAAAAACTCAGTGAATCAATCTCATCTGTGGAGGCAGAGGATGGTCAACTTTTCAGGTTGAATACCTGAACTGAGACTATAGAGGGGAATATATAGAAGTGAGAGGGAGGTACAAGAATGAGGCTGGTAGGTGACAGGTGGTACCAGATATGGAGGGTGATGGGAGAGGGTAATGAGTCTTGGTAACACGGAGTGGAGGGCATTTCGAAAAAGGTAAATGAAGGAAGAGAGAATCTGGTTTGACTACCGTATGCTAATACTTGAGGGCTCTTTGAGCTCAAGAAGGTAGTGGGGTTTGGTCTATTGAAGAACATTGAGGAGGATAAGCTCCAAGGTCCTGAAGGGATTTATCCCAGAGTATTAAGAGAGGCAAGAGAGGAGTTTGCTGGCCTTGACAGAGTTCTTTGTATCCTCTCTTATCACAGGTGAGGTCCCAGAGGACTGCAGAACAGTAATGTTGTTCCTTTGTTTAAGAAGGGAAATAGGATTAATCCAGCAAATTATAGGCCAGTGAGCCTTAATCTCCTATAAACGTTCTCCCTCTGACCTTAAAGTTATGTCCTCTCGTGTTGGTCTTTCTACCCTGTGAAAAAGATTCTGACTATCTACACGATACATGCCTCTCATCTATATACTAAAACTCTTTTGTTTGTTTGTTCGTTCTTGAACTACAGCCAAAATGGTACACGATAGCGCAACAATTTTAGGCCCACCTTACTCACCGTCATCCCTTTGGTGCTAATGGAAGAAGTTTCATTGAAATCGGTGTTATATTTTTAATGTTATTCACATCTTAAAGTTTAAATTTATCTCCTAGGGAGGGAGGGAGAGGGGGGAGGGAGGGTGGGAGGAAGAGGGAGGATAAGGGGGTTGAGGGGGATGTAGTGGGGGGAGAGGGGAAGAGGGAGGGGGAGGCGGGGAGGGGGAGGTGAGGGGGGCAAGGGGGGGAGGAGAAGGTGCTGCACCAATGCAGGAGAGGTTTGGGCCCAACGGGTCCACTTGGTCTAGTAATTTTATAAACTGTTCGGACTCTCCTCACCTGATGATGCTCCAGAAAAAAACAATCCCCGTTTCTTCAGCCTTTCCTTATAACTAACACTCTCCAATCCAGACAACATCCTGGTCAACCACATGCACACTCTCCAAAGCCCCCACATCCTTCATGTAATGGGACAACCAGGTCTGCACACAATACTCCAAATATGGCCTAACCAAAGTTAAATGAAATTTGGCATCATGGTCAGCCAAGGCATTGTGGGCCATATGTCATGTTCCTGTACTGAATGGTTCTATTTTCTCTGAATGGGGAAACACGGGGCAGAAACCAAATGCAATTTGGATGATCACTTTCTGGAACACCTACGTTCAGTCTGCGGGGCTGACCTAGCACGTCCGATTGCCTACATTTTAATTCTTCATCCTACTTCCACTCTAACTCCGAGATTGTTACAATGATTCTCAACACAAGCACGAGGAACACCACCTCATCTTTCATCTGGGCACATCACAGCCTTTCACACTCCAGAGTCAGTGGAGCTGCTATTACTAAGGAAAAGGTGGTTGGGAAGCTGAAAGGGTTGAAGGATGGACTGCACCCTTGGGTTCTGAAAGAAGTGGCTTTAGAGAATGGAGGGGCATTAATTGTGATATTTCAGTAATCATTAGAGTCATGATTGGTTCCAGACGATTGGAAAATTGCCAATATTACTCTACTGTATAAGAAGGGAGCAAAGCAGAATAGTGGAAACTATGAAGTTAGTCTGACTTCAGTGGTTGGTAAGATTTTAGAGTCCATTATTATAAAGGATGAGGTTACAGAATACTTAGTTCATGATAAAATAGGCCAAAGTCAGCATGATTTTGTGAAGGGGAGATCTTGCCTGATGAATCTGCTGGAATTCTTTCAAGAAGTAATTGGTAGGCCAGACAAAGGTGAGGCAGTGGATGTTGTTTACCTAGATTTTCAGAAAGCCTTCGATAAGGTGCCACACGTGAGGCTGCTAAGGAAGACGAGAACCCATGGTATCAAAGGGCAGATACTGGCATGAACAGCAAGTTGGCTGAATGGCAAAGGCAAAGAGTGGCAATAAAGGGGGCTTTTTCTATTTGGCTGCCAGTGACTAGTGGAGTTCCTTAGGGGTCAGTGCTGGAGCCGCTGCATTTCATGTTGTCTATTAATGATTTGGATGAGGGGATTGAAGGCTTTGTGGCCAAGTTTGCAGATGATACGAAAATAGGTGGAGGGGCAGATAGTGCAGAGAAAGCAGGGATTCTGCAGAAGGACTTGGACAGGTTGAGAGAGTGGGCAGAGAAGTGGCAGATGGAATATAGTGTAGTAAAGTGTGGAGTGATACATTTTGGTAGTAGGAATAAAGGCATAGACTATTTTCTAAATGAGGAGAGAATCCAGAAATCGGAGGTGCAAAGGGACGGGAGTGCTGGTACAGGATTCCCAAAAAGTTAATTTGTAGGTCGAATCGGTAGTAAGGAAGGCAAACACAATTCTAGCATTTATTTCAAGAGGGCAAGAATACAAAAACAAGGATGTTATGCTGAGGCTCTATAAGGTGATGGTCAGGCCGCATTTGGATTATTGTGAGCAATTTTGGGCACCATATCTGAGGATGTGCTGGCTCTAGAGAGGGGCCAGAGGAGGTTTACAAGAATGATCCTAGGAATGAGTAGGTTAACCTATGATGTGCATTTGTCAGTACTGGGCCTGTACTCGCTGGAGTTTAGAAGAATGACCGGGGACCTCATTGAAACATACAGAATAGTGAAAGGCTTGGATAGAATGGATGTGGAGAGGATGTTTCCACCAGTGGGAGAGTCTAGGACTAGAGGTCATAGCCTCAAAATTAAAGGATGTTCTTTTAGGAAGGAGATGAGGAGAAATTTCTTTAGTCAGAGGGTGGTGAATCTGTGGTATTCTTTGCCACATAAGGCTCTGAAGGCCATGTCAATGCCTTAAAAATATCAATGGATATTTTTAAGGCAGAGATAGATTCTTGATTAGTACGGGTATCAAGGGCTATGGGGAGAAGTCAGGAGATTGGTGTTATGAGGGAGAGATAGATCAGCTATGATTGAATGGCGGAGTAGATAATGGGCCGAATGGCCTAATTCTTCTCCTGTCACTTATGACCTGATAACCCTCAAGTTCCGATTAAATTCTTCCCTTCTCACCTTAACCCAATGTCCTAACTTCTATATTCAATATCCTGACTGATAAAGACCTATGTACCAAAAGCTTACTTTACCATCCTACCTAACTGTGACACCATTTTCAGGGAACTGTGTACATGTACTCTGAGATTCCTCTGCATTACAACACTCCTGAGGGCACAACCATTCACTGTAAAGGCCCTGCCCTGGTTTGACTTCCCAAAATGCGACACTTTGCACTTATCTGCATTAAAAATTAGTAATTCCTCGGCTCACATGCCCAGCAGATCAAGATCCTGCTGTAATTTCTGATAACCATCTCGATTGTCTACAATTCCACCTACTTTAGTGTCATCTGCAAACTTCCTAATTATGCCTGTGTGGCGGCTCCCAAGGGTCAGGCCACTCTCATAATGAACCCCTCGGCACGGTGATGGACAGGTCCGGGTACGGCCCCCAGCTACGGGGATAAGTAGCAGGGGTTTTGGCGTGAGCGTAGTCTTCAGTCTCTCACTAAAGCAGAGCGTAGTGTGTTCATGTGTAATAAAATCCTTCACGGAATTTACCTGGCTCCTCCCCTTCATTCAGGGCCGTTTTCGCGCACACGCTACACTAGTGACCCCTGACGCTCCATTATTGTAATGGTGGAGCCGAACAAGACGCTCACTGGATCGCCCGCCGCGCAGCCCGCCTCATCAGCCGACCAGACCCAGCTCAACGCGGTCGCATTGAAATTGCCCACATTTTGGACCGCCCAGCCTCACGTCTGGTTCCAACAGGCGGAGGCCCAATTTCAATTGGGCATTACCGTGGACGCCACCCGGTACTATTATGTGGTCGGCGCCTTGGACCAAGAATCGTCCGGCCGTGTCGTCGCTTACCTGCGCGACCCCACAGCCAACGACAAGTACCGCGGCCTTAAGGAGCTCCTGATCCATACCTACGGGTCAGCCGAATGAAGTGTGCAGCCAGCATCCTCAGGATGGACAGCCTTGGCAACAGGCGGCCGTCAGCCCTGCTAAACGAGATGCTCGCGCTGCTGGAGGGGCACACGCTGAGTAGTCTTTTCGAATATGCTTGCCTGCACCAGTTGCCAGCCGACATCCACCGGCAGATCGCCGAGGCCTCATTTGTCGACCCCCAAGCGCTCAGCGCTCGACAGACACGCGGTGGATGGCGCGACCGAGGGACATGAATACGCTGGCTGGTAGCCCTGCGGAATCCGATTTCCTTCATCAGGGCGGGTGAGCCGTGGATGGAGTTACGGCCGCGCCTCGAAGGCCCGTGCGACTGCCCTTCGCGGCTGCCACGCGTTTGCCCTCCGCAGTCCCGCCCCAGCATGCTCCGGTGGATGCATCGGAGACGGCAGTTGGTGCGGTACTAGAGCAGTTCACGGCCGGGTGCTAGCGCCCCCCGGCCTTATTCAGCAGGCAGTGAAACAGCGCCCAGGAAAAACTACAGCGCGTTCGACCGTGAACTGCTTGCCCTGTACCTGGAAGTTCGTCACTTCCGCTATTTCATGGCAGGTCGTCCATTCACTGCCTACACCGACCTTAAGCCCCTTACTTTCGCCTTCGCAAAGGTGTCAGATCCGTGGTCCGCCTGGCAGCAGAGCCATCTGTCGTTCGTGTCGGAATGTACCACTTCCATCCGCTATGTTGAGGGGAAGTTGAACCGGGTCGCCGATGCAATGTCCCGCCCCACCGTCAACGCCGTCCTGGACGTGGCCCCGGGCATTGATTACACCGCCCAGGCAACGGCTCAGCGTGAGGACAGCGAGATGTCCACCTACAGGACTGCCATCTCCGGCCTGCAACTGGAGGACGTGGCGTTCTGCCCAGCGGGGCCAACGTTGCTGTGCGACGTCTCGTCTGGCCAGCCACGGCCCATCGTCCCTGCTGCCTGGCGTCGGGAGGTATTCGATGTCATCCACGGCCTGGCCCACCCTTCCATCCAGGCGACCACAGCGTTGGTAGCCACCCGTTTCATGTGGCACGACCTGCGCAAGCAGGTCGGCCACTGGGCAAGGTCCTGCATCCCAATGCCAGACGGCAAAAATACAATGCCACGTCCTGGCGCCTCTCCAGGGATTCTGCGTACCACGCTAGCGGTTCGACCATGTACACGTGGACATCGTGGGCCCTCTTCCACCGTCCTGCAGTGTCACACACCTCCTCATGATAGTGGGCCGTTTCACGCGGTGGCCGGAAGCCATTCTGCTGGCTGATAGAAGATTGAGGGGGGATCTTATAGAAACTTACAAAATTCTTAAGGGGTTGGACAGGCTAGATGCAGGAAGATTGTTCCCGACGTTGGGGAAGTCCAGAACAAGGGGTCACAATTTAAGGATAAGGGGGAAGTCTTTTAGGACCGAGATGAGAACGTTTTTTTTCACACCAAGAGTGGTGAATCTGTGGAATTCTCTGCCACAGAGGGTAGTTGAGGCCAGTTCATTGGCTATATTTAAGAGGGAGTTAGATGTGGCCCTTGTGGCTAAAGGGATCAGGGGGTATGGAGAGAAGGCAGGTACGGGATACTGAGTTGGATGATCAGCCATGATCATATTGAATGGCGGTGCAGGCTCGAAGGGCCGAATGGCCTACTCCTGCACCTATTTTCTATGTTTCTATGTTTCTATACCTCGATGGCGACGTGCGCTCGTGCACTGTCTGTGCACTGGATTGCCTGCTTTGGGGTGCCGGTGGACATCTCCTACGACTGATGGGCCACAGTTCACCTCCGAGCTCTGGTCCTCAATGGCCCACCTGTTGGACGTGTAGCTACACCACATCACGGCCTATCACCCGCAGGCAAACGGCATGGTGGAGAGGTTCCACCAGCAACTCAAGGCCCAGACTGGCTAGATGCACTATCGTGGGTCCTGTTGGGCATTCGGACCGCCCCTAAGGAGGACTTGGGCTCATCCTCGTCAGAGCTCGTTTACAGATCGCCACTCACGGTGCCAGGGCAGTTCGTGCCATCGGC
Source organism: Rhinoraja longicauda (assembly GCF_053455715.1). Classification (NCBI taxonomy): domain Eukaryota; kingdom Metazoa; phylum Chordata; class Chondrichthyes; order Rajiformes; family Arhynchobatidae; genus Rhinoraja; species Rhinoraja longicauda. The sequence continues at coordinate 20,088,317 of NC_135956.1, read as the reverse complement.
GCCAGGGCAACAGGAGCCGCCCTCATCCACCCTACAGCGCCTCTGCGAGCAAGTAGGCAAGCTCGTGCCTGTGCCAACGTCTCGCCATGGGGCTTTCCGCCCGCATGTGCCATCGGCCCTCAGTGACTGCCCCTGCGTCTTCCTGCGCCTTGAAGCACATTGGACGCCGCTCCAGAGGCCGTACGAGGGCCCGTTCTGGGTGTTGAAGCGCGGATCAACCACCTTTGTGTTGGACATGGGGGGCCGGCGGGAGACGGTGTCGGTCGATCGTTTGAAGCTGGCACATCTGGACATCGACTAGCCGGTGCAGGTTGCCCACCCTCAGCCACGAGGTCATCCTCCTTCTCGGCTCCCTCCACCTTTGCCTTCGCCGGCCCCTGGTCGGCTTGTACGCCCGCCGGTCCGTTTCGTGCCTCCGGTTCTGGGGGGGGAAGGGTCCTGTGGCAGCCCTCAAGAGTCAGGCCACTCCCACATCGAACCCCTCCGCACGGTGATGAACAGGTCCGAGGACGGCCCCCAGCTACGGGGATAAGTAGCAGGGGTTTTGGCGTGAGAGTAGTCTTCAGTCTCTCACTGAAGCAGAGTAGTGTGTAATAAAAGCCTTCATGGAATTTACCTGGCTCCTCGCCTTCATTCCGGGCCTTTTTCGCGCACCCGCTACACCTTGCACATTCTCATCAAAATCATTGATGCAAACCCTACAGCAATGGACGCGGCACCGATCCCTGAGGCACACCATGTCCAGATCAAAAAACAACCTTCATCACCTTCCATGAAGCCAGTTCAGCATGCAGGTAGCTGGATACTCTTCATGGGTCCTATGCTATCTAACCTTCCATAGCAGTCTGCCATGCAGAGCCTTATGAAAGGCCGTCCTGTCTTGAAATAAAATGCTGCTGTAAAAAAATCTGCAATCTTTTTGTTTTTATTCACTGAAGATACAATACTATTTTCTTGAATTTAAAGCTTTAAATTTCCGGGATGATCCGTTCTGATTAATGAACATTAACCAAATTATTACGAGGATTACTTTACATGATGTGGCTATGAATATATTGCAGTGTCTCTGAAGCTGACAGCGGCAAGTCAAAAATCTAATTCCATAACCTTGCTCTCATTTAATCACTTTATTAAATACTGGGAAATAATTCTCCATTGCATAGAACTGTATTCTTGACAATCAATTGTTCACTGGGAAACATACAATCCCAAATTCAGAAACCAAACAGGTTCTAGAAATCACTTCTTACAATACTGACTTTCTGTTTGATATCGGGAAACTGCATGAAAATCTAACTGGATATTTTTTTGCTTTTGGTATTAGGCTATTAAAAAATGTTGATTCAATGTACTATCAAAAACATTCACAATGTTTGAGTTTAGTTCAATGTCAAATGTACCGAGGTACAGTGAAATGGTTTTGTTGCATGCTAACTAGTCAGCAGAAAGACAATACATGATGACAATTGAGCCATCCACAGTGTACAGATAGATACATGATAACATTTAGTGCAAGATAAAACCAGTAAAGTCTGATCAAAGATAGTTTGAGGGTCTCCAATGAGGTGGTTAGTAGTTCAGGACTGCTCTCTAGTTGTTGGTAGGATGGGCAAGATAAGCTGGATTCTATTTCCCAATTATGGCAATACCAGACTCCATCAGGATGGCATGAATATTTGGATTCAAAGTGCAAACCCAACTTTCAGTTTAATAGACCAAATTAAAAATAAGTTTCTGGAGAAAACACTTGTAAACTCTTTTACAAAAATGCAAATCATGGTTGCATTCAAATCTGGATTTGCACGATAACGATTTCCTCTTAATTTCTTAGCTTCTTATTTGTGTTTCGTAATTTCCTGTGAAAGTATAAATTAGTCATGCTGTCATAGCCTGAATAAGCATCTGACACAGTGGTGTTTATCCAGTTATAGAAGAGCATGAAAATCCATGTAGGGAAATCAAAGGAACTTCAAAACATTTAAAAACTACAGTACTAAGATTGAAATAAATAATTATTTATAGAAAAATAAAAGGCAAAGCACAATTACCAGCACTGAACAAAATTATATTAATTTTTAAAAGGAATGTAACTTGACAGCAGACCCACAGTCCAAACAAATTCAATAGTTCTTGTATAAGTTCAAAAAGCTTTTTGCCATTATACGTGGTGAGGAATTTCAGTCAGATTAACCTCTGACACAGGCCTGAATTGAGAGTTCAGCATTGAAATATACTGAAATACACTCTCTTTTCACTACTGCCATCAGGAAGGTATCTGAGCTTGAAGGCTGTAACGTCCAGGTTTAGTAGCTTCTTCCCAACAACCATCAGACTATTAAACATAACAATCTCCAACTAAGGTCCAAACTACTTACACTTGGGCGCATTGTTTTTATCTTTGCACTATTATTGTTTGTTTGCTTTCATATGCTGAACTTTTTGGTGTTTATTATGGTGTTTACAGAGTACTATGTTTACATATCTGTTGTGCTGCTGCAAGTAGGAATTTCATTATTCCTTTTCAGGACATATGACAATAAAACATCCTTGATTCTTGACGACTTATTTTAAAAATTCAAATCTACCAAAAGTATCTTGACATTTGACATTCCTGTTTTGCAATGCTTCAAATAAATCTCTCAATTTATGGTGTGGTCGAGTTGGGCCGTAGGGCTTGTTTCCATAATGTATGACTCTAAGCAAATTCAACCTTACTTCATTCTGAATGTAACTTTTAAGGTTTTAGTTGAGTATACGCAGTGAAAGTCAGGGAATAACTGTGCTGAACGCCGAGATGTAGTCCATCAAAATATCCTTGGGTTTGAAAATAAAAAAATATTTATTTCCTTGGGCCATTCTGAAAGGGCTCAGTATGTGTTTGCATTGAACTATTTGATCTCCGCTTGAGTGAAAGTAAGGACTACGTAGTGGCAATATCATACCTAGGTTAAGGAGGTGCAATTCAGACAGAATTACTGCTCCCTGGTCATACTGAGCAACATTTAAAGTGTACTCGTTATTGGCAAATGACAAAGCCAACTGAGAACAAGAATACCTTGACTGTGATGTTGATTGTTTTATTATAGCCTGCCAGCATTATCTAAGGGGGTTCGTCCTGGAGTTTATAATCTTTCAGAAAGTGAAAGGAGTAAGGTAGAAAATGATTGATGACCAATAAAAGAAATTTAGAAATGCTATATTTTGTTCAGATTGTAAAATCTTAATGTTTTGAAATGTTGAAAACAAAATGTCAGAAATCAAACTATTAATTTTCCTGGAAGATTATTTTTAAATCCGAGTCACACATATTGAAACAGGCCATTTGGTACACCAAATCCACACCGACTAGTGGGCACCCTTCCAAATTAATCTCATCTTCCAGCACTTGGCCTGTGGCCTTGTATGTCGAGGCAATTTAGGTGCTCATTTAGACATTTCTAAATTTTTCCCGTGATTCTGCTTCTATTTTAATAAATTTTCTTGTGTTACAACAAAATTCTGGTGAGGTGGGTTTAAGTTATGATCATATATTTTGTTTTTGCACATGAATCAGAATAAAAGATGAGCTAGAAATATTAGAGCTGTCGACAGCTCTGTCTTTAATATTAAGAAAAAAAATGTAACACAAGTCAGCGTCATTAAATCCATTGGTCACATACCAATAATTGTTGTAATGCTTTAACATCATTAACCTCCTTTATTCAAACCAACGAAGTGGTTCACTAGTATTGTCCCTAAAATTAATTCAATTTTTTTTCTATCCACCTCAGTTTTTTTTCTATCCACCTCATTGTTTTAATCATCAAAAAGGTAATGCATTGTCTTTGCTGTTGTTAGATCAGTGAATAGCAGATGAATTTTGTAAATTTGCTCTTTGTAAAGTAATCTTTATTGCAGATCGAGAATATAGATGAATTGCAAAGCACAATGTATATTCAAAAGAATATATTTTGGATGCAGCAAAATAGGAGAATTAATCTTCAATTATTTGTTCCTGAAGATTTGTTAAATTGGAGTAATTTACAAACTTGAAAAGCCACAGTATATTCTATGTGGAATTATGAAAACTACTAAAAACCTGTGCGTGGAAAAAACACTATTTTGCCAGCCTGAAGACAACTGTTTATGAGTCTCATCTATTATTAAATTTCTGGTTATATGTTAAACACTTGCAGGAATTTAATTATACAAATAAGAGATGAAACACGGTGTCTAGTCCTCTTGAATATTTTAGTATTGCCAGCTACTGACAAGAAACATCGTCACTCATCATGGAGTCACAAGGAACTGCAGGTGCAAGAATGTTGAGCAAAACAAAGTGCTGGAGGAACTTAGTGGGTCAGGCAGCATCTCTGGAGAACATGGATAGGTGATGTTTTGGGTCAGGACCTTTCTTCACTAATGTTCCCCAGAGATGCGACCTGACCATCGGAGTTCCTCCAGCACTTTTGATATTTGAGAAATGAGTGGTGAAGAACGATACCAACATAGGACTATGGAGTTATATAATACAGAAGCACAGCTTTTGTGCCACTGAGTTAGCATCAACTATCAACACACATTTATACTAATCCTGTTTTATTCCCCCTACATTCCCACCAACTCAACCATTATTATCTCCCAACCTGCTTTCCTTTGGCATATAGGAGGAAACTGAAACACATAGGAAATCCACCTGGTTAACGGACACTGCACACATACACACTGGAGGTCAATATTGAACTTGAGCTTTCAATCAAATCTGAGCAAATTGTTGCTTTTTTGTTCCAACAAGAAATGATAACAATCTCAAAAAATCTAATTTATTTTTTTACAGCATTAACTGATAACAACTTCCTTGAAAGACCATTAGGTACTTTTAATATAATTGTCATCTCTCCACTTGTGAACATAATACAGAAGCACACATTGAAAAACATCTCAAATTGGGCAATATAAAATGCAGTTTAAATCTATTTCTGTTCCTGTGGAGACATGCCATTTTTAATATTCCTTTTCTGCATAAAAGCATTTTTTAAAGATGGAAACAAGGCTAATGAATTCAAATTCATTGTAGGTTCTACAAATCACCAACTGAGCCAACATGGAAAATGTGCAATTCCCTTAAATCAAAACCAGCACATCATTATCAGTTAGACTGTTAATTAAAGTACATCTCTTTATAATTTATACTTAATTATAAAGAAACATGTTTTTATAACATACATATTTTGTATATACAAAATAATAACACATTTTTGTTTGTTTTGTATATGCATATATTTGTACATATGAATATATAAAACATATACATACATACAAATACATATTTTGCAAAGTTCCACCGCATTTCTCAAAATGTGATTTGCTGTTCATTTGTTACTTTGAGCATTTTTTGTGTCATCTACAGATTTTAGTTTACTTGGATGTAAATAAACCGTACACGTATCATTCCACAAAGTACAAACTTTTCAAAAATAATTGGGTGTGCATATTTATGTTTTGAAAAGAATTGAGATAGTAAATAAGGGAAAGTTTGCAATTCTTAACCAAGATTGAGAGATTACCTGTCGATGGCAGTCCCATAGACAACCACTGATTTCCAACATTTAATGCATCATCGAACATAGAATAGAGCACGGCAATAGGCCCTTAGGTCCTTGGCAAACATGATGCCAAAACCATCATTTATTTACCTGCACATAATCTATATCCCCCCATTCTGTACATATCCTTCTGCCTATCTAAAAGTCTCTTAAATGTCACTATCATATCTGCCTCAACCCACCACCCTTGACAGTGTGTTCCAGGCACTCACCACCATCTCCTTTAAATGCTGCTCCTCTTAAAGCTATGCCCTCTAGTATTTGTTTTTTTCCATCCTGGGAAAAATGTTCTGATTGTCTACCCTATCTTGGTCTGTCATAATTTTATACACTTCTATCAGGCCTTCTCTTAACCTCCAGCGTTCCAGAGAAAACAATCTGAGTCTATTCCACCTGTAATGGCAACTTCAGTCATTTTCCAATACAGTCCTTTCCGATTGCCTTACTTCACAGGGAGTGGAGTGATCGATCTTGACGCAAACCCACAGAGAGATCTTCAAAACGATTCAGTTTAATTAGTCATTTATTGAAGTAGTAATACAAGCAGATCTGTATCTCCCCAAGCTTTTCAATTCTCGTCGCAGGTCTGGTAAGAACTATATCTCACCAAGCTCCTCCGTGTCTGCCCCACCCGACTCTGCATTTCCAGATATAGTACCTGGTTCTGGCTCCTCCCAGTCCATTATGCCCATATATTTGTTTTCATCTCACGACAACCCCCAAGTGTCCAAAAATAATACAGCAAGATACAAAAAATATAATATGCTAAAACAGCTAGTACAAATACAAATGGCTCCTACACACCAGCCCCTAATTTTTCTACGTATATAATGAAACAATTACTAATAAACATTAAAAGGAGCTATAAACTTTACACATAATCAAAATAAACAGGTATGTACTATATGGTGGCATCTAATCTACTTTAGTGATTCTTCAAACTTTAAGGTCACCTGTACTCAGGTATCAGCTTCTAGGAGCAGACATATCTTCGTTATCGGTCTTTCCAAGATGTTGCTCTTAGTCTTAAGTCGAACTGGGCGCACAAGACCTTGTACCTTGCACAAGACCTGGTATGGTCTCCAATATTCTGCCCATTAGTCAGGAGCATCGTGGGGCAGTGAAATTGGCCACCAGAACAATGTCACCTGTAGCAAAGCTTCTTTTCACCTTTGGCCACTGTTGTCGTTCTTGGATCAAAGCCAAATATTCTCATATGCATCGTTTCCAAAAGAGATCTGCCATATATTGTACCTGTCTCCATCTGCGTCTGATGTATAAATTTTATTTTCCAAAGAGCCCAGTTGGTAGTATTGGCTTGGCTTTCAACTGAAGAAGATGGTTTGGTGTAATTGCTTCCAGGTCCATTGGATCATCAGAATTCTTGGTAATGGGTCAATCATTTAAAATTGCTTCAACTTCACAAATTAAAGTTTGCAATCCTTCATCGTCCAGAACTTGGTGGTTAAGAACAGAGCGCAGCACATTTCGAACCATGTGGATCAAACGCTCACAAACACCGCCATGATGGGATCCTGCTGGAGGGTTAATGTACCACCTTATCCCTTGCTGAAGCATAGCATTCGGGATCTTGTCCTGATTCAAGCTATTGAATGCTGCTCTCAATTCTCTTTCCGCTCCGATAAAATTTGTGCCATTATCTGATCTTAAAGATGAAACTTGATCTCGTCAACAAATGAATCTTCGTAATGCATGGATGCAGGCATCTGTGTCAAGTGCATATGCAACTTCAAGATGTACTGCCCTGCTTAACATGCAGGTGAAGATTGCACCATACCTTTTAACAAAACTTCATCCTCTTTTGATCTCTTTAGTTCTGTTTTCTTGAGGAACGGATGCCAATATAGCACGGCTGTTGCTGATCCTTTTTGACAGCATGAATCCTCCCATTTGGCAGATTGCAGTCAGGTCTTTTACCATCTGAACTGCTTCCTGTTCCGAAGGCATGGATTTTAAACAATCATCAACGTAGAAGTTGTTCTTTACTGTGTTTGTCACCTCTGCTGAAAAGCGAGGTTTGTTATTTTCAGCAGTTTTCCACAATGCAAAGCTTGCACAACCTGGTGATGACACAGCTCCAAAAAGATGTACTTTCATCCAGTATTCAACAAGATCTTGCTGCACATCACCATCGGGCCACCACAGAAATTGCAGATAGTCAATATGCTTTTCTGATACCTTGACCTGATGAAACCTTAGTTTGATATCAGCCATCGAAGCAACTGGTTCTTGTCTGAATCTGATAAGAACTCCAATGAGTGAGTTGTTCGGTCTGGACCCTGCAGCAGTTGGCAGTTGAGTGATGTTCCTTTGAAGACTGCACCACAGTCCAAGACCACCCTGAAAGTTCCTTTCCTTGAGTGATACACCCCGTGGTGAGGAATGTACCAGAGTTCTCCATCACTTCGATTCGGCTGGTCCACTGGTATCCTTTCAGCATAACCATTGTCAATCATTTCTGTGAGGAAAGATGTATATTCATCATAAAACTTTTCATTCGTGCCGAGCTTGCATTTCAAGATTTGGATGCGTTGCTCTGCAATGCAACGGTTATTTAGCATGCTGGCATTTTCTTGCTTGAAAGGTAAGTCAGACAATAGTGCCCATCTGTCATCCTTGCTGTCCGATTCACAATGTCCGATTCACAATGTCCAAGGCTTCACTTGATTCATGGTATGCAGGAGAATTTTGGTCCTTGGTCCTGAAATGTTCAGCCTTCTCATTAAGCTTTCTGTGCAGAACTTCCATGGTCCAAAAAATGCGTAGGTTTGCAACACTATACTCCCCTTGTGGCTCTTTACTTGTACTAGTACAATGGAAAAGATACAGGTTTCATCACCGGCCCCAATATGCCCACACATTTGAGATGAGAGAACAGTATCACTCCCAATTGGCTTTTCCTTCTCTTCTGTATGTTCTGGTTTATTTTCTTTGGCCTTTTGTTCAATGTGAAGTATTTCAGGATAATTTTCTTTGCACACATCACAAACCAAACGACCCTTGCAGTCTTTGCTCATGTGACCTATTTTCAAACATCCAAAACAGACTCCCTTTAAGAAATCTATCCTTTCTTTATGCTCTTTCCTCTTGATCTGCCAACACCGCCTCAATGTGTGACCACTTTTCTTCCAGAACAAACAAGAACCTTGTGGCTTGGCGGTAGCTACCTTGGCTTTCATTCCCTTTGTTGCCAGATTTTCTTGCACCTGTGGTTCTACAGGTTTTGCAGTCGTTGCAAAACTGCTTCTGGCTGTTTGCGGCTTTTCTCTTGCCTTTGCAAAGGGAGGGCCTTTGTCAGTTGCAACTGGCTTAGCTTCCTGAATGTTCCCAAAAAGTGGATCTGATAGTATCTTCACTTTTTTCTCTATGAAGTCTACCAGGTCAAGGAAATCTAACTCGATATCCAAGCTTTCCCTGTAGTTTATGTGCCTTATCTCTCCACTTGTCTCTGAGCTTGTAAGGCAGTTTTAGAAGGATTGTCTTCATATTGGAAGCGACATTCATTTCCTGCATATAGGTGAGATGTTCCATTGCATTGCAACAACCTCTAAGGAACAGTGAGAATGCTTGCAACGCTTTCACATCTTCTAATCTGATCGCTGACCAGGCCAATGCCTTGGCCATATATGCAGTGGCAATCTTGTGTTCATTACCAAAATGCTCTTTAAGCAGCTTCTTAGCCTTAGGATAGCCCTGGGCTGAAGGTAAGTATTTAAGTGTTGACAGCTGCGGACTATGTCTTTTACTTAACCTCTGGTATATTGCTCCAGAAAATGTAAGCGGTCACTGTTGTCGTTAGTCTTTCTTTCCACTCCTCTCTCAAATGCCGTGATGAAAATTTCATACTGCAAAGGATCACCATCATAACCAGGAATGTCTCTTGGTGGTAGAGTAGAAGAAAGATTTTGTTGAGCCAGAAGAACAGATATCATTTTACCTTTGCATTAGGTTTTACATATTACCTTGGCTTCCATCATACTGTCCGGGGGATAATGCGAACATGGCTCTGCACACCCTTTTGTTCATGAGTCGCTGCCTTTGGCCTTTGAAGAGGGTGTTGAGTTAGATGGGGCCTATCATGAACTCTAACCGATGATCCCAGAGTTGTTTGTTTTAGTCTAACAACCTGTTGCACTTGTTCAGCTGCCTGTGGCTCTAATTTAGCTGATATTTCCCTTTGCGCAGTTCTTTTTTTCAAATAAGAGTTCATCCTCTCAGATACTCCAGAGCTGCTTCTTGATTTCATAGCATCAAGTACATTGAGTCTTGTCTTGGTTGCTGCCATTTCAGCATCTAGTTCCAATCGTTCCTTCCATCTTCTCAGCGGTTCCTTCTGTTTTCTCTGCTGTTCCTCTTGTCTCTTCTGCTCTTCCTCCAATTGTTCTTCTTGTGCCTCAATCTCTTGCCTGCCTTCCATGTGGACAACCTGTTCTTCGAGAATGGCCAGATCTGCCTCTTTTATCCGAGCAGAGAGCGTTACAGATGCACATGATGCAGAACGAGATTTGAGGCTCAATTTAGTTTGAGACATTTGAAACACTGTCTTCAGGTCCAATGATATCTACGTTTACACCATTCTGGTGTGTGGCACTCTCAGCAATGAAGTGTGTAGTTTGATGACCAACCTTGAATAACCACGCCTTAGTATCTTGTGTAAACTTGTTGAAAATGTCCACTGTTTGGTGAATCTACTGATTTTGCTTTTCAAGTTAATCTTCAGGCAGTGATAACTGTATCAATGCTTTGTAATCTTCTTTGATTTCATCATTGGGCTGGTTTAAATGAATCAAGTTGGATTGTACTTCATTTACATTTTCCCTTGATTTCATTAGCTCTTTCATGGCTTCCATTAACTTGTCAGCTTGTTTATATTTTTTGTTTTTCCTCTTCTCCTGCTTCTCAAAGAACAATTCCCAGCCGTTGGCTGTGAGTTTGAGATAATCCTCTTTTCCTTTTCAGAATCTTTTCTGATGTCGCCACCTTGTGGCTGAACATCAGATCTAACCATAGACATACATATACATTATCCCTTTAAGAGGTGTAGATGTAAAGTCGTATCTTCACAAGAATTCAAAACAAACTGATATCTTGCGATGCTCAAGGTCGCTTCTTTGTTCACAGAATTCCTGGTTTCAGCAGCCGTTTTCCAATACAGCTTCTATATAGCTTTTCCAATAAAGCTTAATGCTGTACTCTTTATCCCACACATGGTTTTCGAAGTTTCCAATCTCCGTTAGTCAGATTAGCGCAGGTAGTGACCCTGTCCAGTCTATTTCGACTTCAAGGTTTTTGAAATAAAACAATCCTTGTTCCATCCAGTCGATTCACATGCTCCAGTCTCACTCATAGAACCAATTGTTACTTTAAATGGCTCTTTAGAAACAGGTCTTACTTTTTTCACTCACAGAGGGTAGTTCTTACTTTTATTGTAATGGCAACTTCAGTCCTTTTCCAATAAAGTCCTTTCCGATTACCTTATTTCACAGGGAGTGGAGTGATCGATCTTGATGCAAACCAACAGAGAGATCTTCAAAACGCTTCAGCTTAATTAGTCGTTTATTGAAGTAGTAATACAAACAGATCTATATCTCTCCAAGCTTTTCAATTCTCGTCGCAGGTCTGGTAAGAATTATATCTCATAGGCTCCTCCGTGCTTTCCCCTCCCGTCTGCATTTCCAGATATAGTACCTAGTTCTGGCTCCTCCCAGTCCATTATGCCCATATATGTATTCATCTCATGACAACCCCCAAGTGTCCAAAAATAATACAGCAAGATACAAAATAATATAATATGCTAAAACAGCTAGTACAAACACAAATGGCTCCAACACTACCGCTCTCTGTAGGTAAAACCCCCAAATCAAGGTTTCATTCAGTTAATTCTCTTCATAGCCTCCACATCCGTGAGGTAATGGGGCAACCAGAACTGCACGCAATACACCAAATGTGGCCTAAGCAAAGTCCTATAACGCTGCATCAAGACTTTAAAGCAAGCATGATTTATGCCTTCTTTATCACTCTACTTATCGACTCGCGGTTCTATTATATCTACTTGTTTAGCCACTTTCAGGGAGTTAGGGACTTGGACCCCAAATCATCCCTCTGTACATCAATGCTGTTAGGGATCATGCTATACTAATTGTATACTTTCTCTTTGCATTTGACCTCTCACACTTACTCGGATTAAACTCCACCTGCCATTTCTCTGCCCATTTCTGTAGCTGATCTATTTTCCCCTGTATACCTTGACAGTGTTCCTCACAGTCCACAAACTTACTAACCAACCTATCTATGTTTACAACCAAGTAATTTATATATATCACAAACAGCAGAGGTCCCAGCACAGATCTCAGTGGAATTCCACAGATCACAGACCTTCAGCCAGAATATTGTCCATCCACCACAACCCTGTCTTCTATCAGTAAGCCAGTTCTGAATCTACATGGCCAAGTCACTATTCAGCCCTCTGTATTAGTCTACTATGGGGGACTTTGTAAATGCCTTACTATAATCCATGTAGACAACATCCACCACTCTACCCTCATCGGTCACCTTCATCACCTCCTCAAAAAACTCAATTAGGTTAGTAAGATACAACCTGCCTTCTTCGTCCATCAATCCATTTCAGACTTCCACATGCTATGATCAAACACAGCAAGCATATCTAACCTCATACTTGGCTGCTGGGTTCAATGGAGTGCAGAGGTACCACACTGGTGTGTTGTGAAAAGGGATTGAATACACTTTCCAAATATGCAATGGATAGCAAGCGCTATTACACTATTCATTTGAATACAACCAGAAATGCACCGATCAATGATGGGAGAAGGTAAGCAGTTTAATTACTCAGCTTCATTGATTTTATTCATGACAGGGATGAACAACTTTGGGAGTTCATCCATGCGGTCTTCAAATCTATGCCATTGCATCTCCACTGTCAACCCTTTAATTTAGAATCATGATCTGTTTATTTTATATCTATACAGACATAACGGCAACAATCTTGTGGTATGTTAAATAATGAAAGGCCTGGATAACATCTAGAGATGATTTATAAAACCTTACTTATACACTAGATAGATATCATAGATATCAGCAGTATTTATAGTCCTTTCCCAATTTTCCACTGAAAGGTATAGTTTGGTATGAATTATACATCAGTCAGAACAAGTGAAGATTTCATTGTTAAAAGGACATGAGGGAGTTAGCCAGTGGTTTCACTGACCTTGTTATTAATATTTGCAAGTTTTAGGGATTTGCTAGATTCAACAAGCTGTGAAATGTAGTTTATAAAACAAAATTCCCAATATATTTCACAATGAAATGTTAAAAAAGTAATGAGATGGAATCATCAATAAGTAAAGAAGTCTAATTCCAAAGTGACGGTAACATTGCCATAACATATGAATATCAATTAAAAGAATAACAAAAACACTGCAGATGCTGGAAATTTGAAATATCGCAATAATAGGAATTCTGTAAACATTTAGCAATGAGAAAAGGTGACAGTGAATTAAATATTGATTGAAAACTGAATTTTCAGCATTTTCTATATTGATATCATTTAAAAAAAATCTGTGTCCTGTTTAAGTTAAAATATTTTACGATTGGTTTTTTAAATGATGAAAGGAAACCAGTCGACTGCGAACTGGAAAATTGTCAAATCATAATTATATAATTTGCGCAAACAACCAAGGTCAATGTAAAAAGTATGTTATGAAGTGCATGCAAAACATGACTCTTCTCACAACCCAGTCTATGACAGTGTTATTTCAGGAACGTGCAGTGTTGAGTGCATAATTGTGTTGAAGCGAGAATTGTCAGCTGAGAAAATCATGGGACCATTCACGATATCACAGAAACAGGGGTTTTTCCATTCATGTTGCTTTGAGGCTCTGACATAGTCCAAATAGACACATCAAAAACTTTGATTCACAACAAACAGTAAAATTGGCTGTAGTATGGAAAGATATCTGAGAAGAATTTCCTACTTCTGCTGCACAGGAAAAACCTCAATTTTTTTCTCAAGAAATGATATGCAGTATTATGGAATTTCACAAACTTTATGGGAAAATAGCATTGTGGGATAAACACATCCGCAAGCAAAAAGAGAAAAGATATATTTATTCAGTGACTTTTGTGATCCTATAATGTTTTTAGGTCTTTTAGATTACTTGATAAGGATGATAAGATCTTAAGATTCCTGGACATTCCCAAGCCTTGTTAAACTTTAGACACAAAATGCTGAATTAACCCAGTGGCTCAGGCAGCAACTCTGGAGAAATGAATAGGTTTGGGTTTGGACCCTTCCTTAGACTGACTGTAGTAGAAAAAGCTTGGGAAAAAAAGCTAAAAGAGACAGGACAGATAAGGGCCGGCAACAGATGACCTCAGGCGAGGAAATTCCCTGATCGGTAGATTGTTGGATTGAAGCATGTGTGAGCCCACAAGGGATACATAATTGCGAACTGTAAAGCTAGTTAACGGACTTTTAGTAGAGGAGGGGGGGGGGGGGGGGGCGAGAGGTGAAACTGGTGCAAGGTCAGCCAAGGTTTTTCTTAACTTTACAGAATATTAATCCTCTTGACCAAGGAATGAGCCTTGTGAATCTCTTATGAACTCAGCCTCCAAATAAATAATAAGATTCAACTAGAACTTCCAACTCAATCACTCTTTCTAGAATGAGAGCTAGATTCGTGCAGATATGAAAATATTATTATTATTTCATCTCAAATCACTCTTCGTCCCCTAATTTTTAACCACGTTGCCCAGGGAAAGAAGTCCTTTTAATGTTGTCTAGACCCTTCAATTTTATGAACCAATGAAGTCTTCCCTTAATCACCTCTACTCCCTCTCCAGTGAAATTTGATCTTTCCTGTAATATGGTGGCCAGCACTGTACATAATATTCAACCATGTGTCATATGTATGCTGTGAAATTCTGGTATAACCACCCTAACTGGCTAATAAAGGAAAGCATCCCATATGCCATTTTATCCATCTCATTGATCTGCCCTGGTATCTTTGAAAATTGCTTCTACATTTACATAAGCTTTTCTACATTTTTCTACTTCTGCTATTTTTAGCTAAACTGTTCAATTTAGATCTAATTAACCATAATTAAAACCTTTTGAGTATCATTCATTACAAATTGAACTTAAATTTACTTGTATTTACACTGGGGAAAATAATTTGTATATTATTTTAAAAACCTGGTTCAAGACGAATGAAAATCACATTCCTTCGAATCTATAATTTTAATCACAGTAAGTCTGTGCAATTCACATAAAATGAATAGACCAGAATTTTTTTTGAATAAACAGCAATATTATATTCAACATAGCTTTGCTCTATTGCCCTGGTTTGTCCTATCCACAACAAAGAAAACTCAACCTGACATGGTGACAAAGGTGATTGATGAGGTCAAGGTGGTGGATGATGCATACATGGATTTTAGTAAGGCATTTAATAAGGCCCCCCATGGTAGGCTGATCCTGAAGATTAAGATGCATGTGATTAACAAAGACAGTCGTATGGATTCAGAACTGGCTTACTGATAGAAGATAGAGGGTGGAAGGTCAATATTCAGGCTGGAGATTTGTGACCAGTGGAATTCTGCAGAGATCTGTGGACTGTGAAGGTGGCTGTCAAGGTCTTCAGCGGGATATAAATCAGCTACTGAAATGGGCAGAGAAATTGACCTCAAATTCAATGGAGATTTAGGAGAAAAATCCTCTGCTGATTGAAATCATGCCTAGCAAAAGGGAAGATGGTTGTTGGGGGTAGAGGTCCTACTACCCCGTCCATGTTCCCATCTTGCTACTACCATTTCTTGAGGATAAGCAAGAATTGATACTTCAACTACATCAACTATTTTTTATACTCGGAACTGGTTGGATTCTAATGGTCATGAAATATTATAAGCATTATGTGGAAGTAATGCAGCAAAAGATCCTTGAGCATTGCTGATTTGTACATTAATTCACCCTGACTTAAATTTCTATTTTCTAAAAATAAATCGGCAAGAATTCAAATAGAGGCATGCTGTAACACCCAAGGGGCTAAGCATTCCAACTACACTCACAATGAAATTTAGCAAAAATACTCCAAACACCCAGCAAAAAAAATGTTATGTAATTGCCACTTCCTAAATGGATGTCATACACAATACCTTCACTGTATTTATACGTCTATTCCACGGAATTATCCAGTTTGAGTTACTATATCTTCACTTCAATTTTTCTCATTTAAAAAATATATATTTTTTCAATATCAATTGTAAGGAAAGTGGCAAATTTCCTGAAGCAATCTGTCATAAATCTGACACGGGTCCAGTGAAATGCACCCAAATATGACAGAGAATCTGGTGTCTTTGGGCATTCTCATTCAGTCTGAGTGAAAAATTCCCATCATCCCCTGGTGAGGCCCATAGCTTCACGGGGTAAAGGACTCACCAAATGACAGCAAATCTATTAGTGGCTGAGAAGGGACCTGATGAGTATTGGAGGAAAATATGTCAAGCAAAATGAGATGTGCTTCGCGAAATTTGTGACAAATATATTGTGGAATTCTTGAACTCTAAACCGATCATTAGTGGACATATAAAAATTGGGGTGATCATTTCAATGCAGGCATGCATCATGATGCTCACCATCAAAGGCAAGCACGTCAGATTTTTCAAAACCTGAAACTGCACTGAAAACAACAATGAAAGGGTTCAAACTGATTTTGATTTGGTCCCTGTATATGAATCTACCAAATGAAAAGGAATAAAGATTCAAATTAATAATCTATGAAAGGTATTGTCCTACCCATGAGTATTCAATATCTTTCATAGAATACATACCCAAACAAAAGACAGTAAAAACCGATAACTGCTCGCCTATACTCTCTCACCTCAAACACCACCTCCCCATAGTCCCCTTTCAACTCCCCATCCCAACATGCGGCAACTACTCACACAATAATGGGTCATCCCTAATCCTGACTGCATCCTCCTCATTGTTACCAGCATCAAATGCAGTACTCCAAGACCCATCCCCACCCCCAGCAATCCTTCGTTATGACTGACCAGATGGACCAATCAACCTCCTGAATAGAGCAAAGGACCAACATAATATTGAAATGTGTGGCCTGTTGAGGCAGAGGTCTTGGTCCTTGACAACTGAAGTGTGATATGGTCACTGGTCCACAACATCAGAACCATTCTAGTGAACTCACAATGGGTGAACAAAATTTCTTTAGACAAGACTACCTCAAAATTGGCTAAGGAAATCACCCGTGTCCTTTCTTTATAAACATGCAAGGCATGCATAGAGAGCTTTCAAGTGTTTGGCCCCATTTTCCACCCGGCAGGAAACTAGACAATGTTTTTCCTTCACAGTTCATCATAGCAAAGGTAATTTCCCTTTAGTATTTTGCAGATGACATCAGCAATGCATGCTTCCCTGAATCCTCAAAAAATTGGTTCAAAAGCCCTGGATGACATCAAACTTCCTGAGTATTGTTGAAGATACATTCATATTGATAATTGTATATTGCTTCAATACACTTCAAAAGTATCTCATGATGGTGGATATTGGGGAGTCAGGAAGTGAGAAAGTTATCACCAAAGTACCTAGCTTCTGACTTGCTCTTGTAATATTCATATGACTGGTCCAGTTATGGTTTTGAATTTAGGGGTGACATCTAGGATATTTCTGGTGAGGAATTCAGTGTTGATAATGAGACTAAAGTACAGAATTTCCTTTGTTGGAATTGATCATTAACTAGCATACATTACATGAATATAATGTCACTTTTCAATCCATGTCTAATTGATGTCTAGATCTAGCGGATGTAAGAATGAGCTGCTGGCTAACACAAATAAATTTGAACATGTGCATTTATGACCAAACATACGATCTCCAGGAGTCTGAAGAAGGGTCTTGACCCGAAACGTCACCCATTCCTTCTCTCCTGAGATGCTGCCTGACCTGCTGAGTTACTCCAGCATTTTGTGAATAAATACCTTCGATTTGTACCAGCATCTGCAGTTATTTTCTTATACTACCTGTTCTCCAGGAATGCTGAGTTATTCCAGACATTGTCTATTTATTTTTTGTAAATGAGTACTGGCAGTTCCTTGTTTCTACACTGAATTATTGTAATCATTATGTGAAAATGAGATTATTAACCTCAAATAAAAACCATTGTCCTTTCTTCGTGGCACCATTTCAAACTATTACTTATCGAGGGCTTTTGTGTACTCCCAATGCAAGGAATTACTCATTGGATTGACAGAAGATATAGCATTTCTATTAGGAGGCCTTCAGTACAGACTTGAATCCTTTTCTCTCCCAGCCAGATAATATCTCCCTATGACAGTGCTCAGAAAAGATATTATGTTCCAGAAATCTGGTGTTGGGCATGCAAACGAGATGGCTTGTCCAACATATAGTTAACTGAGTGATCTTGGAGATTTATTTTTGGGCATGATGGTTTGGTAGAGAACACTGATGTTATACTTAACAAATCAGTAACTTGAGGATTTAGTAGTTCATGTTATGTTTTGGAACAATGGAAAGAAATATGATCAGCAGGTTTATTGTGGAGTCTCCAAATCCTTCAGGATCCTCATTGTGCAAAGAAATAATTAACATTTTATTATTTAATGACCGATCTTCAAGAAAATTTCTCTAATGCTGTATCCCTGAGACAACAACATTTTTTTTCAAAATGCAGCCTGGGACAGCAGTTAGTCACCTTTTGCACTATAATGTTACCTTACAGCCCAATGTTTGCTTGACAAACACATGCCAAGCAATTTCTCTGGGCATGGGCATCCAATGCGAAAACAAAAACATTAAACTAATTGTATTAATGACATCTTATTTTAATTACAACTAAGATCAATAGGTTTCATGAGTGATAAAATACATCTACTACGATGACACAGTTGGGCAGCACAGTGGCGCAGCTGGTAGATCTGGAGAACAGGAGATAGATGATTGGCATGGATTCAGTGGGCCAACAAGCCTGTTTCCATGCTATATCTCTAAACTAAACTAAAACCACGTCAATGTTTATTGCTTTCAGATTATTGACAAGTTTAGTTGCATCTCCATTTTATCCAGTGTTGGCATCCTGAATAAAAATTGTAGTATTTACCATCCTGAATAACAAATGTAGTAATTACCATTTTACTAATGAAGCAAAGCTTGTAGAAAATGCTTTACACTTTTCAATTATTGTTGATGCAATGTAAACTGGATTATAGTGAAAATGGATGCCTAAAACATTCAATCAGAACAGCTTAACTACTAATTTCAATAGATAAATGTGCAAATAACAGAAAAGATGTTTCCTGTTGGATATTTTCTATGCAAAATTCTTTGGGTACGGGCAATAAAAGAATCATAAGTTGTTGAGTAAGGTGCTCTTTAAATTCAGCAATGAATTTCAACATTTACAGCTGTGTTGCTGATATGCCGGAATAATGTCGGAATGTTGTATTTTTAGTTTCAGCAGCGATTTGAAAAAGTCAGTGGGCACATTTGTTTCTGGGATAGAGGTAAGAGTTTAAACTAAACATAAATCTCTTCATGCTTTTTAAAGCACCCTAAATAATCTCATTAATTAAAGCCTGTAGTATCTTACTTTGCTAACTATATTTATTCATTGATATGCATCCTTTTGTGCATTGCAGTTCTTTGTACAAGCACAGGGGCATGTTGGAAGGAACTGCAGATGCCAAAATGTCCCCTATTCCTTTTGGTATTGGTATTGGTATTCCTCATGGCATTGGGGGTAGGGTATTCACATGGACAGTGAAGTTGGCAGACAGGAAGCAAAGAGTTGGGTCCTTTTCAGAATGGCAGGCAGTGACTAGTGGGGTGCTGGAAGGCTCCGTGCTGGGACCCCAGCTATTTACAATATATATTAATGATTTAGACGAAGGAATTAAATGTAACATCTCCAAGTTTGCGGATGACACAAAGCTGGGTGACAGTGTCAGCTGTGAGGAGGATGCTATGAGGCTGCAGGGTGACTTGGATAGGGGTGAGTGGGCAGGTGCATGGCAAATGCAGTATAATGTGGATAAATGTGAGTTTATCCACTTTGGTGGTAAAAAGAAGGCAGATTATTATCCGAATGGTGTCAGATTAGGAAAAGGGGAGGTGCAACAAGACCTGGGTGTCCTTGTACATCAGTCACTGAAAGTAAGCAAGCAGGTACAGCAGGCATTGAAGAAAGCAATGGCATATTGGCCTTCATTGTGAGAGGATTGGAGTTTAGGAGCAAGGAGGTCCTACTGCAGTTGTACAGGGCCCTGGTGAGACCGCTCCTGGGATATTATGTGCAGTTTTGGTCTCCTAGTTTGAGGAAGGACATTCTTGCTATTGAGGGAGTGCCTCGTAGGTTCACCAGGTTAATTCCTAGAATGGCGGGATTGACATATGATGAAAGAATGGATCGACTGGGCTTATATTCACTGGAATTTAGGACGAGAGGGGATCTTATAGAATCATATAAAATTATTAAGGAATTATATGAAAGTCATAGAAAATGTATTTTACAGGTGGAGGCTGTTCAGCCCATTATGTCTATGAAGATCAAAAAAGAGCTTTACTACCCAATGCCACCTTTCAGTACTACCTCTTTAGCTCTGCAGGTCCCTGTTCTTGCATTAAAATGTAAATGTTTTAGCATCTGCCATCCTTTCACACAACAAATTCTAGAATCCAATTTTCAATTTTCTCATCTCTTCTCTTATTCTTCTCCCCAATTACTAACATTTGTCCCTGTTTTTTTTAGTCCTCTGTTGAAGGAAATAATCCATTTGTTTTCCTCTACCTAGGCTCTTCAAATTTTATAAATATCAGTTATGCATCCCCTCTGGCATCTCCATTCCTAATAAATTAAAATTTGCTCATCCAGTTTTTCATTCCAGCTACCATTTTGCAGTCTTGCCTTCATCATCATAAATCTCCTCTGCACCCTCTTCCATACAATGTTTTTTGTTAACATTGTGACCACAAATGCAAAACATACTCAAGTCTGACCTAAGCAACGAAGTATAAATTCCAGGTTAACTTCCTTGATCTTGCATGCTGTGCCCTCAGCTTCAAGTTAAGTTTATTGTCACATGTACTGAGGTACATTGAAAAGCTCTGTCTGAAAAGCATAGCATATAGTATGTTTCTTAGTCACCCTACTGATGAACTCTGCCACCTTTAAGAATCTGTGGACACACATTCCAAGCATTTTTAATCCCACATGTCACAAAATATACATTCAGTGTAGATTCCCTTACATTATTGAGAAATCATTCAGACTCCATCTCTGTTCAACCTTCAAGACTCCTGATCCTATCTCCCAAACACCCAGAAAACCTGCCTCAGATGAGCAGCTCCTAGGTACCCAATCACATCGTAGTCCAAATGAGACCCCAAATCTACCTCCATTCAACTCCCAAGATCATAAAACCAAACCTTTTCTTCCGCTATATCCACAAGAGCTAAGTCAGCAAAGGCACAGGCTATTTTATTATGCACAAATCCATGAGCATCTGGCACAACAGCAATTTTCTGTCAAGGTCTTCTTGAAAGAGTGATCCAGGGCTCTGCAGAATCTCATTTAAACATACTTTTTTTAGTACATAAGAATTTCTAATCCACTTTTTTACAATGTCATAAATATATGTTATGTAAAAAAAACATTCAAATACAGTAATTTTAAAACATTGCTGTTGACACAAACATTGTATTGCGAGGTTAACCACAATTATTTAACAATACAAAGTATACAGAGATGCTGAACTATGCAACATCCATTGGCCAGGCTAGATTTGTTAAGTCTTGTCAAAGAACTGGATACATAATAAATGGATGCAATTGCTTCTAAAAATAGCGAGCAAAATCATTTGTGGAATTCAATGTTGAGCCAAAAGTAGCATAAACTCCATGCAAGTCAAATAAAACTAATTATTTGCCTGTAGGTGTTATGGAAATTTTGTAATGAATGAAACATGAGATGTTGAAAACAGAGATATTGATTACCCACATTTATATGTATTTCAGCTATCCAGCATTATTTTAGTTAGAAGTAAATCCAATAGAATTTAGCAAAGTAACGGCCTGAATTTAGTAATGCTATTGGCTTTTGTTATCATCTCTCTATAAGACTGAGAGCAACTCTGGAATTTCTGCATGTGCATTTTAAAGCAGAAATCCCAAGTTTCTGGCAATGATTTAGGGAATAATGTCAAAGATATAAATTTCAGATGCAAAATGCATTGCTGTGACACGATTGTAGGATACATCTAGTACTCCCAAAACAAATTAATTTATAGCTAATAATACTTTGCAAAAAAGGGGATCAGATAAAAATCTTCATGCTTAAATTCTCTCGAAGGGATTATATTATACAAATATATTATTAAATAAAATATAGTCCATAGGACTCTATAAATAAGAATCCATGACATCAATGATATCCCAAAGACCACCACAGCAGCCCATTCGTAAACATCAGTAACGTGAAGGAAGGCTCTTCCATTAGTGTCACCAAATGACTATTACGCACCAACAGTCAGCTCATTATTCATTAAACAATCTTCAAACACTTTATCAATGATCTTCATCCATAATAAGTGGGCTGATGACTGTTTATTGCAGCTTCTGCTCCTTTCACAGCACTTTGGTAATTGAGCCATCCAAACTGACAAGCAGTAATTGGTGAACAACATTCGGAGTCAAATTTAAAAGTGACATGTTATACTTCCCAACCCCACACCAAATTAGGTTGTGATCCCACTCAGAGAGAATACAAAATCACCGTCTTTCAAAAATATCATTATCACTCAGTTTGCCACCATCATTTGCATGGATGGATAACTATTGAAATGCTCTAATCTCCTCAGCAATTACACCATGCACATAAATTGTGAGCAATAGCACAAGAACCGTGATAATGACTAATATGACAATACTCAAGCAACTCAACATTATCTGGAACACAAGAAACTGCAGATGCTGCAACCTGGAGCAAGAAATGGATTGTTGAAGGAGTTCAGTTGGTCAAGCAGCAAATGTGGAAGCAAAGGAATCATCAGCAACTTGTCGAGACCCTGATCTAGGCTTTTTACCACAAGGAAAGTCATGGACTAGGGAACTTGAGAAAGTTAGTGGCAATGTTTTGCAGACAGTCCATATTACAATCAAGGAAGTGCGGAATGTCCCAAGATGTATGAAGGTAGATAAATCTCATGGGCCTGTGAGAAGCTAGGGAAGAAGGAACCCTGGCTGAGATATATGAATCATTGTTAGACACAAGTGAGGTGCCGGAAGACTGGAGGGAGGTTAATGCTGTGCTTTATGAAGGGGTGCAAAAATGTTTTAATAATAGACCAATAAGCCTAACAACTGTGATTTATTTTAGAGGACTCTGCGAGTTAAGGTATCAATGCATTTGGAAAGATGGGTTGGTTAGGTTCGCCAGTATGGTTTTGTGCACGAGAGATCCTGTTTCATGAATATTATTGAGTTTTTCGAGGTAATCATGAAGGTCAATGAGGGGAGGGCCATAGAGGCAATCAACATGGACTTCGCCAAGGCCTTTGATAAGGTTCTGCAAGGAAGGGTGCTTTAGAAAGTTAGATCGCGTGAGATCTAGAGAGAGCTAGCAGGATCTTGATCAGCTGGGCAAGTGGGCCAAGGAATAGCTGTTGGAGTTTAATCCAGACAAGTTTAGTTTAGAGATACAGCACGGAAACCGAATCCGCACTGACCAGCGATTCCTGCAAACTGACGTGATCCTACACACTAGGGACAATTTACAATTATATTAAGCCAATTAACTTACAAACATATATGCTTTTGGAGTGTGGGAGGAAATCGGAAATCTCAGAGAAAACCCACACAGGGTACGGTGAGAATGTACAAACTGTACAGATAAGCACCCATAGTCAGGATCGAACCCAGGTCTCTGGCGCTGTAAGGCAGCAACTCGACCGCTGCGCCACCGTGTCGTACTGTATGAAGTGTTGGATTCTGGTAAGTCTCATTGTGAACGGAGGAGGGTTGTAAATGCATTCTTCCCTTTAAGGGCCATTGCAGATAGATAGGCTGGTGAAGACAACTTTTGGCATGCTTGCCTTCACCATTCAGAGACTTGAGTATAGATACGACTCTGGTCAACGTTGAAGAGACTGAGAAAGTTGATATCCAAATTACATGGGTGTTTGAGTTAAATCAAGTGTGCTTTATATGGCTAAACTGGTGGGTTTAAACTGAAAATAGCAGCATCATTAAAAAGAATTATCTGACAAAATGGAAAAAACCAACACCACTGCACTCTAGTGATGTCTTAAGGCAAAACATTCCATTATTATTGGTCAAAACAGGCAATAAATGTGTGAATTCCACCCATGGAACAATTCAAACGCGCATTTATACTCAAATTTTGAGCAGAAAGGGAAGTGCATGGAGCTACAATTTTCAGTATTTCTATGGAAGCATAAAAAACATCTACATTGTTACATTCACAAAATGCTGGAGTAACTCAGCAGGTCAGGCAGCATCTCGGGAGAGAAGGAATGGGTGACGTTTCGGGTCGAGACCCTTCTTCAGACATTCAGACATTCTACATTGTTACCATATGCTGCTTATATATTGTAGTCAACTCCTAATTGCTGGCATACATTCTGAGTTTTCAAACCAAAGCATGAAGAAAAGTTAACAAAATTAAAAAAAGAAGCCCTTCATCTTTCTCATTTGGACGATTTCAAGATGGCTTGTTATACATCCCTCACAAACAGACACCTCAACAAGCCTTTCAGGCTGGTTTGTCTCTAGCTAAGTGAGATCTGCACCAATCTAATTAAAATCATAGTCATACAGAAACAGGCCCTTCAACCCCCTTGTCCAGACTGACTATCGAGTACCGATGTACACTAATCCCATTTACTTGATCTATAGACTTCTATAATAAACAATTCAATTGCTCATCTAAATACTTCTTAAATGTTTTGGTAGTGCCTGCCTTATCACCCTCACAGGTAGTATGTTTCAGATCCCAAATATCCTCTCGGGAAAAAAATTCCTCTGCAGATCCAAGCTTCTCTAAACTTCCTACCCATCATCTTAAATTTATGCCCTTCATTATCAATTTAAAACATATATCACTCTATTTTCTTATTTTTTAGTTTAGTTTAGTTTAGAGATACAGTGCGGGAACAGGCCCTTCGGCCCATCGAGTCCGCGCCAACCAACGATCCCCGCACATTAACGCTATCTACGCTCAGCTAATTAACCTTCAAACCTGAACGACTTGAGTGTGGGAGGAAACCGGAGATCCTGGAGAAAACCTGCGCAGGTCATAGGAAGAATGTACAAACTCCGTACAGACAAGCACCCATAGTCAGGATCGAACCCGGGTCTCTGGCAGCAACTCTACTGTAGCGCCACCTTGCCGCCCCGCATTAACTTATAACTCAGGTATACATCAGTTAACGTACACCTCAATTAACCTACACCTCAGTTAACCTACACCTCAAATACCCAACCAGTAATTTATGCTGTCTACTACAACCAAATCTTAATTCTTCCAAGATAGACATTTTCTTATCTGCCAAAGAATATGTGGCTATGTTGCTATTTCTAATTACATACATACATGATTTTTTCCCTAAAATGTATCAATGCCTGTTTAAATAAATTCTTATTTGAACAAGTTCCATATTTTGTATTGTATTAAGAAAATCCTTATCTTTACTTTATTTAATCCAAAAGCAATAATCTCATGTTTTTCCCTTTCCTTAATACGGATTCACAGAAGGCCAGTTTCCATATTCATCCCATTATATTTTGTTTCATTGTTTAATATTTTGAAGAATTCTTAATTATGTTTAATTGCCTTTTTCGGAGAAAATAGCTTCAGTCGACCAACATTTCGAAATAATTGGATACTCTCAATTTGATTAACATATGGTAAATATTTTCTCCAATTATTTCAGTGTTTTAATATGTATTTTTGCACAAAAAAACAATAATGTACACAGTATTCCAAATGTGGTTGGAGCAAGATTCTACATAAGTAAAACACAACATTGTATTTAATACGTAGGAAGGAGCTGCAGATGCTGGTTTAAATTGAAAATAGACACAAAATGCTGGACTAACTCAGTGGAACAGGCAGCATTTCCGGAGAGGAATGGATGACATTTTGGGTCGAGACTTTTCTTCAGATCTTAAGTGATACTTAATACCTTAAGTAATGCACAGACCATGGTTTGGCTCCCATAACTTATAACTCAGATACCCAACCAGTAATTTATGCTGTTCTACAACTAAATCTTAATTTTTCCACGGTATACATTTTCTTATCTGCGAAAGTATAAATGGCTTTGCTGTTATTTCTACTAAAATCAAATCACTTTAGAATGCTCAACTTAAAATGCTATTTATTTCCCCTCTGCCAGCTTAGTTCAATTTTACTATATTGTGTTGCAATCATGTTTGTTAATGGTCCAAATAGAGCTGACTGACAGACATGTGGCTCAGTTAATTTTAGACTTCATAAGAACATGACAAGTAACCAAGGAGTAGCCCTATGTCCCATGGGTTCTCAGCTATTCAAGGTGATTAGTGCTAATCTGACCTTGGAGGCCTCAGATCTACTTTCCCATCTATTTCCACTACCTGGCCTTAAATATATTCAATAAAACCCCTCTCTTCTCCCTTGGCTAAAGAAGTTCAACAGTTCATAACTTTGAGGGAAGAAATTTCAACTCATTTCCACCTTAAACGGATGACATTTATTCTATAACTATTTCTGTTAGTTCTGAATTCCTTCATGAGGAAAACATCCTGTCATCATTTATCCTGTCAAACCCTATCAGAACCTGGCATATTTCAATATGTTCACCGCTATTTTTTCTAAACTCCAAGCAAAAGACAAACTATTATTTTAAATAGCAAATGTACAGAGAGATCTCAGTGCATGAATCATGGAAGGTTAGCTGGCAGGTGCAGCGTGCATTTAGGAAGGTAAATGGCATAATGTGGTGAAGCAAATGGCATATTGTAACAAAGAAAGCAAATGGTATGTTGGCCATTGTTGCAAGAGGGTTGCTTAGAAATAGGGAAGTATTGTTACAAATGTACAGCATGTTGGTGAGGCCAACCTCAGAGTACTCAGAGTACTCAGAGTGCACAATTTTGGTCCCTTGACTTACAAGTGCTATAGCTGCATTGGAAGTACAAGGTTAATTCCTGGGACGAGAAAGTTGTTCCATCACAAGCAGCTAAGGAAATTAGATCTGGATTATTTCAAACTGGGAAAATCTCAAAAAGAGGAAGTAATTAGAATATAAAGAACAGTAATTTCAAACTTAAATGTATAGGAATTTCTTCTCTTGTGAAGTGTTGAATCTTTGTAATCCTCTACCCTGAAGAATTGTGGAACCTAGATCGTTGGAGATATTCACAGAAGAGAGTATATATTTTTTAACAGATTAGGAATTCAGACCTATAGGAAACTGACAAGTGGAATTGAGGTCAGAGTCAGATCAGAAATGGCTATGTTGAATGGCAGGGCAGGTGATATGCACCTAATCTTATGTTCTTGAGTGTACAAGCCCAAATTGTTCAACCTTCATTGAAATTACAATCTTTATCCCAGGAGTGTTCCCTAAAATGCCAACGTTGCAAATATATTCTTTGTTAAATGAGATAAAATGACCCAATGTGATCTCACTAAACTCACAAAAGCTCTGTACAGCTGCAGCAAAACTGCTCTACTATATCTTTCATCTTTTCCCAAAGTTCAACCAAAGATAGACACAAAATGATGGAGTAACACAGCAGGGCAGGCAGAATCTCTGCAGAGAAGGAATAGGTGATGTTGGTCGAGACCCTTTCTATAGACTGAGATTAAGAAGAGAGGGAAACTGGAGATAGACAATAGATATAGGTACAGGAGTAGGCCATTCGGCCCTTCGAGCCAGCATCACCATTCAATTTGATCATGGCTGATCATTCTCAATCAGTACGCCGTTCCTGCCTTCTCCCCATACCCCCTGACTCCACCATCCTTAAGAGCTCTATCTAGCTCTCTCTCTTGAATGCATTCAGAGAATTGGCCTCCACTGCCTTCTGAGGCAGGGAATTCCACAGATTTACAACTCTCTGACTGAAAAAGATTTTCCTCATCTCCGTTCTAAATGGCCTACCCCTTATTCTTAAACTGTGGCCCCTGGTTCTGGACTCCCCCAACATTGGGAACATGTTTCCTGCCTCTAACGTGTCCAACCCCTTAATAATCTTATGTTTCGATAAGATCCCCTCTCACCCTTCTAAATTCCAGTGTATACAAGCCTAGTCGCTCCAGTCTTTCAACATATGACAGTCCCGCCATTCCGGGAATTAACCTCAATAGGAAGAATATCCTTCCTCAAATTTGGAGACCAAAACTGCACACAGTACTCCAGGTGCGGTCTCACTGGGGCCCCTGTTCAACTGCAGAAGGACCTCTTTGCTCCTATACTCAACTCGTCTTGTTATGAAGGCCAACATTCTATTGGCTTTCTTCACTGCCTCCACTGCCTGCTGTACCTGCATGCTTCCTTTTAGTGACTGATGCACTAGGACACCCAGATCTCGTTGTCCTAACTTGACACCATTCAGATAATAATCGGCCTTCCTATTCTTACCACCAAAGTGGATAACCTCACACTTATCCACATTAAACTGCATCTGCCATGCATCCGCCCACTCACAGAACCTGTCCAAGTCACCCTGCAACCTCATAGCATCTTCCTCTCAATTTGTAGTAAAACTTATCATATTGTGATCACTGCCTCCTAATGGCTCTTTTACCTCGAGTCCCCTTATCAGATCAGGTTCATTACACAGCACTAAATCCAGAATTGCCTTCTCCCTGGTAGGCTCCAGTACAAGCTGTTCTAAGAATCCATCTCGGAGGCACTCCACAAACTCTCTTTCCTGTGGTCCATTACCAACCTGATTTTCCCAGTCTATGGAAGGGAACAAAGGGAATGTAATAATGCATTTTATTTATATAGCGCTTTTCATATACTCAAAGACACTTTAAAGGGATTTAGAGAACATAGGGAAGTGAATAAATAGATAAATAAGTAAATAAGTAAACGAACAGAGAAAGGAGACAGAAGGTGAGGTGACCTTCAGTGGTTGAAGGCAGTACTGAACAGGTGAGACTTCAGTGATGTTTGAATGTGGTGAGTGTGGAGGAGTCTCTGACGGTTTGGGGTAGTGAGTTCCATAGGGTGGGAGCAGCGATGGAGAAAGCCCTGTCCCCCCAGGATCTGAGTTTAGTCCGGATGTGGGGGGATAGGAGATTGGCAGCAGCAGAGCGGAGGGTGCAGGTGGGAGTGTGCCTGTGGAGGAGGTCGGTCAGGTAGGATGGGGCCAGGTTATGGAGGGCTTTGTAGGTCATGAGGAGGATTTTGTACTGGATTCTCTGGGGGGTGGGGAGCCAGTGGAGTTTGTAAAGGACGGGGGTGATATGGTCACGGATCAGGGTGTGGGTGAGTAGACGGGCAGCGGAGTTTTGAATGTATTGAAGTTTACTGATGATTTTTGAGGGTGCGCCATAGAGGAGGCTGTTGCAGTAGTCCAGACGGGAGGTGATGAAGGCGTGGATGAGGGTTTCTGGACCAATGATGATGATTTCAGATTTGTTGCAGTTGAGTTTGAGGAAATTTGATTGAAGCCAAGATTTTATTTCAGTGATGCAGTTTGTCAGTGTAGAGTGTGTGGTGGGGGAGATTGACTTGGTGGAGATGAGGAGCTGGATATCATCGGCGAAGCAGTGGAAGTTGAGACCATGACGGCGGATTAATTGACCAAGGGGGAACAGGTAGAGAGGATGAAGAGGAGGGGGCCAAGGACTGAGCCTTGGGGGACACCTTGGGGGAGGGGAGCGGTGGGGGATTTACAGTTGTTAATGGAGATGAACTGGTGCCTGTCAGAGAGGTAAGATTTGAACCAGGATAGGGCTGTGCCGGTGATGTTAAAGGAGGTTTCAAGTCGGGTGAGGAGAATGGAGTGATTTATGGTGTCAAAGGCGGCGCTGAGGTCAAGTAGGATGAGGATGTTGAGGTTGCCAGCGTCGGAGGAGAGGAAAAAGTTGTTTGTGATTTTGAGGAGCGCAGTTTCAGTACAGTGGTTGGAGCGGAATCCGGATTGGAAAGTTTCATACAGGTTATTGGTAGAGAGGTGGTATTTGAGTTGGGAAGCTACAGCACGTTCCAAAACTTTGGACAGAAAGGGTAGGTTGGAGATTGGTCTGAAGTTGTTTGGGGTGTCAGGGTTGAGACCAGGTTTTTTCAGAATGGGAGTGACAGCAGCGATTTTGAGGGATGGCGGGACGATGCCAGTGGACAGGGAGGTGTTTATTGTTGCAGTGATAAGTGGAGAGAGAGCAGGAAGGCAGGCCTTGACAAAGCTGGAGGGGATGGGGTCCAGAGAGCAGGTGGCAGTTTTTATTCCTGTGAAGAGGTCAGAGAGGTCGGTGGTGGAGATTGGGGAGAACTGAGGCAGGGGTTGACAGGATAAGGGTGGGCAGGTGGTTTGAGGGGGAGCAGGTGCGTTGGTGGTTAAGGTGCTGTAGATGTTGTCTATTTTGCTTTGGAAGAATGAAAGGAAAGTGGTGCATTTGTCAACTGTGAATGATTGGGAGATGGTGTCCAGGGGGCTGAGGAGTTTGTTTATTGTAGAGAAGAGTGTTTTGGGGTTTCCGGAGCCAGAGTGAATTATTTGAGAGTAGTAGGTGGAGTGGGCACGGGAGAGGGCATCTTTGTAGTGCTGCAGGTGGTCTTTGTAGGCTTGGGAGTGAATTGTGAGACCTGTTTTGTTGCGGAGTCTTTCAAGTTGGCGGGCATGTTTTCATCATGCGGAGTTCAGGGGTAAACCAGGGAGCAGAGTGGGTGAAGGAAACTGTTTTGGTTGTAGGAAGGTTGTAGGTTGGAAGGAAAATGTAAGGTGTGAAAATGATAGATCAAAGCAGACAATGTCAAGAAAATGTAGAATGGTTCATTGTTGGCTGAGGGGAAGGCGACAAACAGTAACATTAATCAGGATAGTGAACGAGTGGGAGAACTAGGGTGGGGGAGGGATGTACCTCCACATCAACATGACTATCATTAACAGCCAAATAAATAGGAAAAAAACAAGTAGTCTTGCAGAGGACATGCCAGGTCAAATATGGATGCTCCAAACGATCTGGTGGTCTATTGCATTCAGCTGCAGAGTGGGGCCAGATGCAATCTGCTTTTTGGCCCATCAGCCTAATAGCTGGTATACAGTTGGTAGCCCCATTCATAGACTCGGAGTCATACAGCACGGAAACAGCCTTCAGCTTAACATACATGCCGATCAAGATGCCCAAAATAAATGTCCCATTTACCCACGTCTGGCCTATATCCAGTTAAACCTTTCCTGTCCATGTGTCTGCCCAAATGTCCCATCAATGTTATTGTATCTACCTCAACTATTTCCTCTGGCAGCTGGTTTCATATACCCACCTCCCTTTGTGCATTAACCCCATCTATTCCCCTCTTGGTTTTGCACATCTAAGATTACCCCTGAGCCTTGTGCACTCCAAGTCTTTAGTCACTGGCAAAGTTCCAGAAGACTGGAGAGCGGTTAATATTGTACCATTATTTAAGAAGAGAAGCAAGGACAAGTCTGTGAAATGTCGGCTAATGAGCCTAATGTCAATGGAAAGAAAATTGTTTGAAGGGATTCTTCGGGCAAGTCAGTGAAATGTAGGCCTGTGAGCCTAATGTCAATGGTAAGAAAGTTATTGGAAGGGATTCTTAGGGACAGGATCTACCTGCATTTGAATAGGCATAAAATGATTAGAGATAGTTAATATGGCTTTGTGCATGGAAAATCGTGTCTCACAAATCTGAGAGATTTTAAAAAAATAGGTAACTGATGATTGATGAGGGCAGGGCACTGGACATTGTTTATATCGACTTCAGCACAATCACTGACAAGTTCAAACATGGTAGGTTTGTCTAGAAGATTAGATTGCATGGAATTCCAGATGAGTTAGCCAAACAGATTTAAAATTGGCTTGGAGGAAGGAGTTAAAGGTGGTTGTGGAGGGCTGCTTTTCCAATTAGAGACCTGTGACCAATGAATTTTTATAAAGGCAGGAACTTTGTTGCTGCTATTTGTTATATATGTTAACAATCTACATGTAGTTAATGTTGGTAAATTAGCAGATGATACCAAAATTGGTGACATAGTAGACAGTCAAGAAGAATAGCTAAGTTTACAACAGGGTCCAGATCAGTTCGGAAGGTGGGCCAAGGAATGGCAAATGGAACGTAACTCCAAAATGTGAGGGTCGATCCAGGCAGGACTTAAACAGTAGATAAAGCAATGGAGAATATTGGAGAATATTGCAGAACAAAGAATATTGCAGAACAGAATGATCTGGGAACGCAGTGCATAGAAACATAGAAAATAGGCGCAGGAGGAGGCCATTTGGCTCTTTGAGCCAGCACTGCCATTCATTGTGATCATGGCTGATCATCCACAATCAGTAACCTGTGCCTGCCTTCTCCCCATATCCCTTGATTCCACTAGCCCCTAGAGCTCTATCTAACTCTCTTTTAAATTCATCCAGTGAATTGGCCTCCACTGCCTTCTGTGGCAGAGAATTCCACAAATTCACAACTCTCTGGGTGAAAAAGTTTCTTCTCACCTCAGTTTTAAATGGCCTCCCCTTTATTCTTAGACTGTGGCCCCTGATTCTGGACCCCCCCAACATTGGGAACATTTCTCCTGCATCTAGCTTGTTCCGGTCCTTTTATAATTTTATACGTCTCTATAAGATACCCCCTCGTCCTTTTAAACTCCAGTGAATGCAAACCCACTCTTTCCAATAAAAGACTGGTTTCCTAAAAGTGACAAGTCAGGTGGACAGTATGGTGAAGGCTGGATGAAGACAGTATGAATCTGGCAGACAGGCTTTCCTTCTTTGGGAAGAATATTGAGTACAAAGGTTGGGACATCATGTTGCAGCTATTCATGTCATGGTTAGACCACATGTGGTGTTTTCTGTGCAGTTCTGGTCAACCAGCAATAGGGAGCATGTCATTAAGTTGGAAAATGTGTAGAAAGGATTCATCAGAATGTTATCTGGGTTTACAGGCTTGAGTTAAAGGGAGAAGCTGGATAGACTGGGATTATTTTCCTTTGTCCTGAAGAAGTCTAAGGGATGACCTTATTGAGATTGTCAAGATCATGAGTGACACTGATAAAGTAAACGGTTAGATTCTTTTTTCTCCAGAGTAGACGATCCTAAAGTGAGAGGGCATTGGCTTAAGGTGAGAAAGGAGATGTTTAAGTGGGACCTCAGTGGGAACTTTTTCACTCGGAGGGTAGTCCATATCTGGAATAAGCTGCCATAGGAAGCAAGGAATTAAAGGAAGCTTTAATATTTACATTTCGTTGATGTACCTTTAAATGTCTTAGATCATCAGAACTTTTGATAATTACATGGGTGCCATGGGACAGTCGCAATGGTAACATCCAGAGGCCCTTTTCACCATTAAGTTTGCTACACTTAACATGCAGAAGTTTAACATCCATTTCCAGCAATGGTAGGTGTAGGTGGATACATACTGGAAGTGGTGAGTCTGAACTAAGTCTTGGATCCAACACAATATTAAATTCTTCATCATGGAACAAATGCAAGTTGCAGTGCTATCAATTAAGGGCCAACAGGTTTGTGACTAAACAATTATGCAATGTTTTAACTCCTGTCATTTCTTCATAGTTTTAATTTGACACTGATAATAGATTAATCTCCTAAATGAACGAGAATTGTTTATATAATTAAAAATGTCGATCCAAGCTTGGTAATCTGGGTAAGCTTACAAAAAAATGCCAAATAAAACACAGAACCTCTCCACTAATTATTTTGAAACTACTGTATCCTCTGCGTCTATGGCTTTGTCACCATATTTCTGAAGCAGGGGATCATAAAATTACGATCAAATGTAACAATGAATGAACAGATAATTTAAATGATAATGCAATTATCTATTATCCATGTTACACCATACAAATAATAATGTGAAAATGCACAAAATCATTGCAAGGTCATGTTGTTGCTCGTTTTGTGAATAACTTGATTATGCATTGTGTACCTTGTGATCCTTTTAATCTATGGTAGCAAGTAGATTTACTTCCAATTTCCATTAAAAAACACTTCAGTTGGTTTGACTACCTGTTTTTTATAACAGTGTACTAAATGAACCTAGCCACTTCCATCCTAAAATGAGATACCACTTAGTTCATAAATTAGAAAATATACCAATATTCAAGAATGTGTTCCTCACACAATTTGCTTAAGAAATCAGAGTTTTTCCTTTATTTAAAGTATCTCAATCATTCTCCTGAAGTTTAGAAGCAAGTTTTAGCCTGCTGTAAATGTTTGAACTAAAGGTAACTGTACATTTATTTTTAACTGAAGTTTACTTAGTTCCGAGGTAGACACAAATTGCTGGAGTAACTCAGCGGGACAGGCAGCATCTCTGAAGAGAAGGAATGAGTGACGTTTCAGGTCGAGACCCTTCTTCAGACTGATGACTTACGTATTGACCAAGCTCATACAAATAAAGTACCCAGTGCCAGATATTTTGACTTGGACCAGCTAGCCAGAAGTATCCTATCCATGGTGCAGATGCAGAGAGCTCACCTCAGTGGCCCCAAGTATTCCCGATCTCCTGCAATAAAGTCTAATATAGTAGCAGAGCATAAAACTGAAGAAGCAATGCTGCCAAAACTTGCAAACTGAGTTCTGGATTTTACTGGTTGTTAAAACCTGTTTTGAAAAAATGTTTCTGGATGCTTATGCCTGGCAAAAATATTTTAAATTTTATTAAAATATAATGAATGAAATTTGTTTAAGTCATGCTCAAAAAATCAAAAATATAATTTGCAAAAAACCAAGACACAAAACAGCCTCTACCCTTTCTGCACATATGGGACAGTGTGGGGAGCCACTGGAAAACAGTTGAAAAAATTGATGAAATATTATTTCTCATAAAAATACTTAATAAACGCATCTAGGTTAAATTATTAACCGTATTTCAACTAAAGAATAACGTATCCATGAAGTAAAACTAGATTGTGCTCAATCATTTTCAAATGCTCTATAAGTAGTTAGTGAATCTTTATGTCATGAAGGTTTCCAGTAAAACAGTGATTTAATTTTCTCAGCTTTAGTGTCACAACAGAATTAAAGTATGAAAAAACTACACAGTGAAACAATGGTTTTAAACTTTCATTTTGGATAGATATTCCACAGGAACATAAAGCATTTAAACGTTTTATATTTGCACTTCAGAGCAAGGTAATCCACAGAAGTGAGCACATGTGCACACCTAAGAGAACTAGTAACATCACTCTTGTGGCAGAGAGTTGCAGAATGAGTTCCTTTTACCAAACACTAAAAACAAAAGCTGTGAAAACAACAATCTGTTGGAGAACTTAGCTGTCAGGCAGCATCTGTGGAGGGTAACGGACAGACGACATTTGCCAGATGTCTTATTCACAGAGTTTAAAACAAGTGCTGAGAGGGGTAAAGATTTAAAGGGGGCCCAAGCTGCAAGATATTCACACAGCAGGCTGTGGGTATATCAAATGAGCTGCAGAGTAAGTTTCAGAGGGGTGGGGGAGGGGGATTACACCTGCAACATTTAAAAGACATTTAGACAGGTACATGAATAGGAAAGGTTTAGAGGCAAAATGAACTAGCTCAGGAAGACATCTTGGTCAACATGGATGACGGGCTGAAGGGCCTGTTTCCGTGTTGTGTAACTCTACACTAAGAGATTATAAACTGAAAAGATTACTTTTGATGCAAGTGCGAGAAATTATATTTCCACGTCTGTGACAGAAATTGTGGTGTTGCACCGTATTGGTTTCTTGCACAATTTAGATGGTCTCAAAAATATAATAGAAAAATATAATATTGTATTTATACACATACACACTCACACACACAGAGTTCACTGTATTTGCAACAAATATATGGCACTTTAGGCAGAACTAACAAAGACACAAAATACAATTACATTGTAATACCTTTCCACCAAAGTTTAATCTAAATTCTGTACAAATCTCAGCATATCACTAGACAACATTTTTCAAGAAACAATGTGAGCAGGCAGCATTTTTAAAAGCATTTATTTTCATGTGTTAAAATGTTCTGAGATATTTATGAGTGGGAACCTCGTTAAGTAGGCTCCAACTCAAATATCTCACAGAACATTTTTAACACAACTGAAAATAGTTCTTCACAACAAATAATCATTTTATTCTAAATCTATCCCTCAGCTGTGATTTCACCAATTGAAAACGACTTCAGAAAAAAATGACTTGAACTTGAAGAGAATCAACTTGGTCAAAACTCTGGTCGCTGAAATTGTGAGACTGCTGCACAACTGTCACTCTTTCCATTGCTCTATTCATTGTTCAGGTGCATCAATCGATGTGTAATAAATGCTGTCACAGGCTTCTTTACAATTTAAATGACTGGGACAGAGTTAATTGCGAGAGAAAGATTGAGAAGGGTTGAGAGGGAAAGATAGATCAGCCATGATTGAATGGCTGAGTAGATTTGATGGACCGAATGGCCTAATTCTGCTCCGATAACTTATGAATTGCGGTTTACAATCAAAGATCTAACCACTGCAAATAATTAGTTCATTTAATAGTGTCATAAAGCCATGCTGCATAGAAACAGTGGTTAGATCTTCAGCCCTTAGATCTCAGTGCTTCAACTGTCAAGCACCCATTTATATAAATCTTTCACCACATCTTTGGGATGTGGGAGGAAACTAGAGCATCAATGGGAAACCCACACTATCAAAGGAGAATGTGCAAACACCACATAGACAGCACTACAGTCAGAGTTGTACCGAAATCACTGGAGCTCTGAGGTAGCATCTCTACTTACTGGGCCACTGGGCAGCCCATTCAACATCATAACTTTAATGCTTTTCTAATTGTATGCTTTGACAAAGATGAATATATGAATGCAAGTGCCAAGTGATTTGTTATAAAAATAAAAAAGGCATTTAACAAATGTTATATATAGTTTGTGACTTGTTTACAAATTGGGACAGTTTTAAATAGCATTTTATACTTCATTAGCTTTTCTTAGCTGACTTTCCCTTAATTGATGCTATCAGGCGTTCACACAGTGAATGCTCTTTCTTGTTAGGAGTTAGGAATCTGTGAAATGCAGATAGATCCAGTGTAGCCTGCAACAGAATAGCACTCAAATATATCCAGTAAGATACAATTGATTAAACATGTTACATTTAAATGTATTATATAGGTGAGATTGGCCATGGTTTCTTAAAATTGTTTACCAACTGAAGTATAGACTGAAAAGACAATCAAAATGTGGATAAACAACTGCTACGTCCTACTGTAACAGCTAAACTGCCTTTTCTTGGTCACAATGTCGAATTAGACCAGTTCTCAATTTTCTCAATATTAACTACATTGATACTCTTTGTTGCAAAATGATTTGTAAAATTAAATATAAATGTCATTAGTAAATACTTATTAAACTCAGTTAATTTATTTCCTACTCCACCGATCTTTATCGGCTACCACGCACCACCTCATATAACTGTCAACTTCAACAGCTAACATTCTTTTGAAGAATTCATTAATTTCATTATCACTAATTTAAGTTCACACAAATTCACAAGTTATAGGAGTAGAATTAGGCCAATTGGCCCATCGAGTCCACTCCGCCATTCAATCATGGCTGATCTTTGCCTCCTAATCCCATTTTCTTGCCTTCTCCCCATAACCCTTGACACCAGTTCTAATCAAGAATTTGTTTATCTCTGCCTTAAAAATATTCATTGACTTGGCCTCCACAGCCCTCTGTGGCAATGATTTCCACAGATTAAGTACCCTCTGACTAAAGAAGTTCCTCCTCACCTCCTTTCTAAAAGAGTGCCCTTTAATTCTAAGGCTATGACCTCTGGTCCTAGACTCTCCCACCAGTGGAAACATTCTTTCCACATCCACTCGACCTATGCCTTTCTTTATTCTGTAATTGTCTTAACCAATTTTCATATACATGAAATTATATTTATTATACAAAACTATGAAAGAAAGAGGAATTTTAATTCAAATTCGACTGATGACTATTTGGTACACCACATTTAAAAATCAAATTATTTTATCATTATCATTTTATTGGAAAAACAATTAATTCAAAATATTTGTCTTAGATGCAACATGTTAAGCTATAATTGGCAATGTGACAATATGGTTACTTATATTTTCTTATCAAAAGAAACATAAATATCGAGCAAATGGAAACAATCAAAAATATTGGAAATATATTTTAACACAAATAAAAATACGAAACCAATAATACTTTTTAATGTTTGAATGATTTTTGACAATTCTTTTTGCAATATCTCAACTCTTTATTGATTTGAACTATATCAAGTATAAGCATGACAGCCAACATATTTGGTACTCACCCCACTGCAAAGGAGCTAGTTGTAAGTGTTCCCGCACTAGTTGATTGAGAACACCTTCCACACTTGCTTCTCCTTCGCGTTTAAGAGACGGGTAGAAAAGATTAAGGAAATCAACCTTTTCAAATCTTGCAGCTACCATGAAATGTATGTTGTAAATTTGCCAGAGAAGAACTTGTAGGTTTAAGGAGCAGACTTTGATGCTATAATGCTGATATTTCTAGTCATAACCAATTCTTTAAATGTATGGCTACTCCAAATGAAATAAATTAATTACAAAATATTTTTCTATTTATATCAGCAAATCACTCTAATTGAACCCAAATGTGAACCATTGAATAATGAACAGTAGACTTTGAATGTTAAACATACAGTGAGGGCATATGGATCAATCAAAAGGAGTGTTACACTTGTGACAATGGACATTTTCAATCACTTAGTGTACAACATAGGCAAAGGAGAAGGCTTAGTAATTCCGTTTCATTGTACAATGAAATGGATGAAGGTGGATGAAATATGATACTTTTTAATCAATGAATTGTTAAAAAAGTAATATTTTAGAATTAAGTTGTTTCGAACAGTCTGTGTTTTACATCCCATAATACTCTTTTTTAAATATTTCATTAATATATGTGTGCACTTAAAAATCACTTCTAATGATAAATTAACTCAGAGGTATTATCTCCAGCTCATACATGTTTTAATGCAATAGATTACACATGGAAAGGTTACTCAAAAATAGCTTGCTGCAGTCATGACAAAAAGTATTTTATCATCAATAACGTAAGTGGCTTATTGCTCTCATTGTCATTCCACTTAAAATCACCTATCTGGATTACATAGTATGCTGTACACTTTTATTATCCTGATAATATAAAAATGCAGTTAGTCATCAAGTTTTCCCGTCAGTCATAATACTAACTGATGCAAAATGCCTTCATCTCAAAAATACTCAAATCTTTTCAAATAAAAGGAGCGACACTGATAGTAATCAATTAGTTTCTTAGCTAATCCATTTCAGACCTAACTATTACAAAGCTATGTATAAAAGTTGCTTTTTATTCATTAATATTGCAATGGTGACTCAGTTTTGTTACCTCATTGGGGTGTGATGTAAGAATGGGAAATTCCATCATACTGCTTAATATGTTTTTTGTAATTGTTCATTCACAGTCTGGCATTATTCATAGGTCTGATCAACTAAAAACACCAAACATTTTTTTCTGAATGACATTAATGAACCATTTGACTTTTATGGCAATTCAATAGATTTATGGTCATCATTATTGACGTCAGAATTTTCAATTTCAGATATTTACTTAATTGCTGGAATATAAATTCCTGTGTTCTGTGGCGGCTATAAAAATTATTCCTTTGTATCCAAACCTCACCCCTAACGACAATGCCTCGATATCTATGGACAATATAAATAAGGGAAGCCAATTTAAACCTAGAACTTTAAAATTATATCAATGGCAAGTACTGATTGTGAATGATCAGCCATGATCGCAGTGAATGGCGGTGTTGGCATGAAGGGCCGAATGGCCTCCTCCTGCACCTATTTTCTATGTTTCTATCACTGACTTGTCTGTTCTGCACGTTCCCAATAGACAAAGGGTTTTCAATAATTAATTTACCAAAATATTATAGTTCATGTCAAATAAATACATGCCTATGCACAGCTGCATGAAAAGAATATGCAAACGAATGGCTTCTGAAACAGAATGCTAATCAAAGTATAATTGCCATGTAGAATAGAACCACAGATTGGATTTTTTTTGTAAAGGTCATTTTGATGCATACACTTGCATTTGGGATTATGAGACTTCACATGGCACAAAGTATTTAATGAAGGACCAGTTTCAAAGAACTATGTACATGCACTTTGAGGTTTTCCGTTCTCCAACTCTACCCAGGACTTTACCATTCACTGTGAATTTTCTACCCTCTCTGACTTCCCAAACTACAAATATCTCGCACTTAGCCAAATTAAATTAAATTTGATATCCCATGGCTCAGTTACCAAGCTGATCACGATCTCTCTGTAATTCTTGATAAACTTCCTCAATGTCCACAACGCCTATTTTAATGTCTTTTGCAAACATACTAACTATGCCTTGTACAAAGATGATTGACAACAAGGTTGGCAGGACTTGAAGGTCTGAGTGATGGGAAGCTAGGCAGGCCAGGACTTTAATCCTTGGAGCATAGGAGACTGAATAGTGATGTTTTAGAGGTGTACAAAATAACAAGGGGCATGGATGACGTGAATGCAATAAATTTCCACTGAGAAAACTAGAGGGCACAGGTTTAAGGTGAGAAGGGTAACTTCTTCACACAGAGGGTGAAGGGGATATGGAACAGGCTACCAGAGAAAGTGATTGAGACAGGCACAATAACAACATTTGAAAGACATTTGAAAAGGTACATGGATAGGATAGGTTTTAGAGGTATAACTGCCTAAGATAGGCAAATAGGACTAGCGCAAATAGGTATTTGGTTGGCAAGATGGGCCGAGGAGCTTGTGTCCAAGCTGTATTACACTATGACCAAGAAATTACAGCAAACTGTAATTCCCACTGATGCAATCAATAGAAGTGACAACTGTGAGCATTTGGTGGATATCTGCCTTTGTTAAAACCTTGCAACATCAATGATGCCAACACTCCTTACAAAGCTGACAATATAAAACTTAGTTCCCAAATGATTGCACCTGGGAGTGCTTTTTATGTAGCAATGGGCGGAGATATTATATTGTGAAGACTCGAGAAAAAAGGTTATGCACATGATTAAATCAGAATCAGCACCAAGTGCTCCTGAATTTTGCGATCATCTTGGATAAACTAAGGATGTCACGCCAAGAACGGGACAGGTTTCTGAAGGTGCTGATTCCTTCAGCTTAGCTGGTTTGAACATTTTAACTTAATGAGTTTGAAAATTTGAAGGAATTTACAAACTTGCAGAATTATCATCTTGCAGGGGAAACAGCAAATGCAGGTACCATGGCAGCAGATTTTTTTTTGACAAGGATTGAAACCAATCAAGGCATGTAGCATGAGTGTTTACTGTAGGTAGAAAAGGGTTCCCCCATTTGTTCATCTTTCGAGATGAGAAAATTGTTTCAGGTTTCAATAGGTCAAAGACACTTTATTCTTCTCCTTGTAGTTAATGTGAGTGACTATGCTTTGGTAGTCATCTTCTACAAATATATTTTGTTTCCACTGGTGAATCTGGAGTTGTAGATGTTTTTGCGGAAAAAAGTGAGCTTTTGATACTACGTTGAAATGATCCAGCTAAATTAGATGAGTAGCTAAAATCAGTTATTCAACACAAATGTTAACCTACACTTGAAAAAAAGGCAATGCAAGGTAAAATAACCAGGGAAAGTAAATGATTTGCCAGCAAATGTTTCGTAAATAGAAGTGAGGAATCAATTAAGCAGCATACCAGCTGTAGAGGTATCTGATGATTAAAAGGCTAACACCCAGACAAGCGGCAGACAGATAGTGCAAGTGTAAATGGGGAGGTGAGAGGGGTTAACATCTTTACAACGTCAGACACGGAAGGAAGCAAAAGACGAAGGAGCAAGTGGATATGAGTGGCAAGTGATGCATGGTAAACACCAGAGAAAGCTTTATTTTTGATGGCAGTAGAGTCTACATTAGGTGACATGTACAGGTCAGTGTCTATAAATATGGAATGGAAAGCTTGTGTGGGGATTACACATGGCCTGTGACCACAGGGATAAAGTGAGTCATGTATGAACTGCACTGCGAAGGCTGTCTTGGCAGAAGTTAAAGAAGAATGCAAGATGACAATATAGAATGGGGATTTTAAAAAGCTGAGAAATGGAACAAGGATAAGTGCTTGAAGAGAAAAGTAAAGAGATCAAGTGTTTTGAACCTGTCAGCTTGTATAGGGCAGGTAGTGAAAAGTATTAAAGAAAGGGTGATTTAGCAAGGCAGGGTCATTCACCTCCATTACCCTTTCTTGGGTTACACATATTACATTTATCACTTTCGGTATGAAGAATGGTAAACTGACATCAGCTCTAAATTTGCCAAATTAAATATTGTTGCTCACTGTTCCAGGTGAGTAGCATAACACACCATGTGGCATAACCTGAAAAACGATTTCTTGTTTACTTTGATAAAATATGTGTCATGCATTCCGACGGCAGAAGTCAGATCTGCTTTCACAAGGGTAAACTCTCAGAAACCAGCCAGTCCGGATGGAGTCCTTGGATGGGTTCTGAATCGCTCAATCAACTGGCCATAATCTTCATAGACATCCTCAACCTCTCACTTTCGCAGTCCACTATCCCCATCTGCTTCAAGGAAACTTCCACAAGAAAAGTAAAGTGACCTGTCCAAATGACTACTGCCCTATACCTTAAATATT
Organism: Rhinoraja longicauda; assembly: GCF_053455715.1. NCBI lineage: Eukaryota > Metazoa > Chordata > Chondrichthyes > Rajiformes > Arhynchobatidae > Rhinoraja > Rhinoraja longicauda. The sequence continues at coordinate 20,045,751 of NC_135956.1, read as the reverse complement.
GACTAATATGCATTACAAATACTTTGAAAAGATGTTAAAGACATGCATTTTTGCCATTTAGAGAATCCAAATCCCTTGCAATTTGCAATTTTTTAAAAAGAATTCTATGAAGGAGGCCATCTCTCTTGTTCTACATTTACTATGAATCACCTTGACAATAATTACACCTGTGACAGGATGCTATTCACTGACTACAGCTCAGCCTGCAACGCAGTAAGCATGAGAGTGAAAGGTTGCTATGGGTAAGAGGAATGCAGAGCTGAAATTACAATCAGATTGGCATGATCTTGTTGAAGGTGGAGCAAGATCAAGGAGGCAGGTGGTCTATTCCTGCTTCTAATTTGTACACATGTCTTCGTATGGCTAATTAGGAGTAATATTACTTTGGAAGGCAGAATTGATACAATAAGAATAAGCCTCAACAATGATACATTCATAACTAAACTTTGTAGCAGATATAGTAATTTCTTTCTACCAATGCAGTGTGACCCACAGTGTTCACCCAACAGTTAACATAGAAAATAGGTGCAGGAGTAGGGCAGTTGTCATTCGAGCCAGCACTGGCTCTATTGGCTCTATATTAACTTTTTGCTCTTTAGTCAACAATCTGCATTCTCTCCTTCATTGTCCTATTTTTTTCGAGTTATATTTGAGCACGGTGGCGCAGCGGTAGAGTCGCTGCCTTACAGCGAATACAGCGCCGGAGACCCGAGTCCGAATCCGACAACAGGTGCTGTCTGTACGGAGTTTGTACGTTCTCCCCGTGACCTGGGTGGGTTTTCTCCGAGATAATAGACAATAGATAATCGACAATAAACAATAGGTGCAGGAGTAGGCCATTCGGCCCTTCGAGCAAGCACCGCCATTCAACGTGATCATGGCTGATCATTCATAATCAGTACCCCGTTCCTGCCCTCTCCCCATACCCCCTGACTCCACTATCATTAAGAGCTCTATCTAGCCCTCTCTTGAAAGCATCCAGAGAATTGGCCACCACTGCCTTCTGAGGCAGAGAATTCCACAGATTTACAACTCTGACTGAAAAAGTTTTTCCTCATCGCTGTTCTAAATGGCCTAACACTGATTCTTAAACTGTGGCCCCTGGTTCTGGACTCCCCCAACATTGGGAACATGTTTCCTGCCTCTAACGTGTCCAACCCCTTAATAATCTTATGTTTCGATAAGATCCCCTCTCACCCTTCTAAATTCCAGTGTATACAAGCCTAGTCGCTCCAGTCTTTCAACATATGACAGTCCTGCCATTCCGGGAATTAACCTAGTAAACCTACGCTGCACGCCCTCAATAGGAAGAACATCCTTCCTCAAATTTGGAGACCAAAACTGCACACAGTACTCCAGGTGCGGTCTCACGGGGGCCCCTGTTCAACTGCAGAAGGACCTCTTTGCTCCTATACTCAACTCCTCTTGCCATAAAGGCCAACATGCCATTTTCTTTCTTCAATGCCTGTTGTACCTGCATGCTAACTTTAAGTGACTGATGAACAAGGACACCTACTTCCCCATTTCCTAACCTGACACCATTCAGATAATAATCTGCCTTCCTGTTCTTTCTACCAAAGTGGATAACATGACATTTATCCACATCAAACTGCATCTGCCATGCACCTGCCCACTCACACAACCTGTCCAAGTCACCCTGCATCATCATAGCATCCTCCTCACACTGCCACCCAGCTATATGTCATCTGCAAATTTGCTAATGTTACTTTTAATCCCTTCATCTAAGTCATTAACATATATTGTGCAAGTAGCTGTGGTCCCAGCACTAAGCCTTGCGGTACCCCACTAGTCACTGCCTGCCATTCTGAAAGGGACCCGTTAATCCCTACTCTTTGTTTCCTGTCTGCCAACCAATTTTCTATCCATGTCAGCACCTTACCCCCAATACCATGTGCTCTAATCTTGCCCACTAATCTCCTATGTGGGACCTTATCAGAGGCTTTTTTAAAGTCCAGGTACACTGCATCCACTGGCTCTCCCTTGTCCATTTTCCTAAGTTACATCCTCAAAAAATTCCAGACGATTAGTCAAGCATGATTTCCCCTTTGTAAATCCATGCTGACTCGGAACGATCCTGTTACTGCTATCCACATGTTCCGCAAATTCTTCTTTTATAATTGACTCCAGCATCTTCCCCACCACTGATGTCAGGCTAACTGATCTTCGGTTTCCTCCCACACTCCAAAGACGTGCAGGTTTGGATAGTGTTAATATGCAGGGATCACTGGTCGGCGCGGACCCGGTGGGCCGAAGGGCCTGTTTCCGCACTGTATCTCTAAAAGTAAAACTGTGAAAGGATATGATCTTCCACTTGATGTTCAATTTGCTGTTGATCTCTGTAGCCTGAGCATGGTTCCTTTCCTCTTCAATCTGTCTTTGGTTTTCTGCACACATTTCACCTACTTTGCTGGATGCTGGAAGAGTTTCAAATTTGAATTTGTTGACTTGTATGGCCATTCTGCAAAAAAAAATCAAAACAACTCTTACAATAATGCAGTGGTGTAAACATTGAGAACATTTCAATGCAGATATTAAAAAATCCCTCCAGATGCTGCAAATCTTGTATTAACAGGATTTGACAGCCATCTACTTTGTCCCAGAACACCCCAGCCAGATACACTCTCCCTGAACACCCATCTGCCTGACTGACCTTGTCCGAATATTAGCAACAACTCTGTCACCTCCACTCATTTTTTTTCAGATCAATGAGGTAAATGTCTGTTCATGACCCACCGAATTAATTTCCACCTACCTCGACTCCATCCTATCCCCCCTGGTCAAATCCCTCTCATGTCCAAGACACCTCACATGCTCTCCGTCTCCTCAATAACTTCCGGTTTCCAGGCCCCCACTCCCTCATCTTTACCATGGATGTCCAGTCACTCTACACCTCCATCCCCCACCAGGATGGTCTTGAAGCCCTGTTTCTTCCTCGACCGCAGAACCAGCCAAACTCCATCTATCAATACTCTCCTCCGCCTAGCAGAGCAGATTCTTACCCTCAACAACTTCTCCTTTGACTCCTCCCACTTCCTCCAAATCCGAGGCGTAGCTATGGGCACTCGCATGGGGCCTAGCTATGCCTGCCTCTTTGTAGGGTACGTCGAACAATCCCTGTTCCAGGCGTACACTGGCCCCATCCCCGAACTCCACCTCCGCTACATTGACGACTGCATTGGTGCTACCTCTTGTACCCATGCAGAACTCACTGACCATAAATTTCACCACTAATTTCCATCCTGCTCTTAAATACACTTGGACCAACTTTGACATCTCCCTACCATTTCTGAATCTCACCATCTCCATCACAGGAGACAGACTAGTGACCGACATCTACTACAAACCTACTATCAACCTTTGATAAGATCCCACATAGGAGATTAGTGGGCAAGATTAGAGCACATGGTATTGGGGGTAGGGTGCTGACATGGATAGAAAATTGGTTGGCAGACAGGAAACAGAGAGTAGGGATTAAAGGGTCCCTTTCAGAATGGCAGGCAGTGACTAGTGGGGTACCGCAAGGCTCGGTGCTGGGACCGCAGCTATTTACAATATATATTAATGACTTAGATGAAGGGATTAAAAGTAACATTAGCAAATTTGAGGATGACACATAGCTGGGTGGCAGTGTGAAGTGTGAGGAGGATGCTATGAGGATGCAGGGTGACTTGGACATGTTGTGTGAGTGGGCAGATGCATGGCATCCGCTGTTCCAGATGTCAACTTCTTTACATCGGCGAGACCAAACGTGAGCTCGGCGATCGTTTCGCTGAACACCTCCATTCAGTCCGACTTATCATATCATATATATACAGCCGGAAACAGGCCTTTTCGGCCCACCAAGTCCGTGCCGCCCAGCGATCCCCGTACATTAACACTATCCTACACCCCACTAGGGACAATTTTTACATTTTACCCAGCCAATTAACCTACATACCTGTACGTCTTTGGAGTGTGGGAGGAAACCGAAGATCTCGGAGAAAACCCACGCAGGTCACGGGGAGAACGTACAAACTCCTTACAGTGCAGCACCCGTAGTCAGGATCGAACCTGAGTCTCCGGCGCTGCATTCGCTGTAAAGCAGCAACTCTACCGCTGCGCTACCGTGCCGCCCATTACCGTGACTTAACCAACCTGATCTCCCGGTGGCTCAGCACTTCAACTCCCCCTCCCATTCCCAGTCTGACCTTTCTGTCATGGGCCTCCTCCATTGTCAGAGTGAGGCCCAGCACAAATTGGAGGACCAGCATCTCATATTTCAGCATCTCATGGGCAGTTTACACCCCAGCGGTATGAACATTGACTTCTCCAACTTCAGATAGTTCCTCTGTCCCTCTCTTTCCCCTCCCCCTTCCCAGTTGTCCCACTGTCTTCCTGTCTCCTACTACATCCTATCTTTGTCCCGCCCCCTCCCCTGACATCAGTCTGAAGAAGGGTCTGACCCGAAACATCACCCATTCCTTCTCTCCTGAGATGCTGCCTGACCCGCTGAGTTACTCCAGCATTCACCTCTACCAACGCCCGGCCTCACCGCCGCTGCTGCTGTTGCCGCCTTTCCTCTTGCCCACCTCAGGCTCGTGGTTACCCGGTCACGCCCAGGCTCCGGCTGCTTCCTGTGGCACGAGGCTTGGCTCTCCCACCCCCAAGAGACAGGCAGCCATCTTATGTAAGTACCAGATCAAGGGAGCCCCAACTGCACATGTGCGGTTTAAAAAACTTTAAAATGTGAATAACTTTAAATATATAACACCGATTTCAATGAAACGTCTTCCATAGGACCACAGGACAACGGTGAGTAAGGTGGGCCTAAAATTGTCATGCTATCGTGTACCGTTTTGGCTGTAGTTCAGGAACAAGCGAATAAACGAGTTTTAGTATATAGATATCTTAATAAAACTAATACAATATTATTTTAAATTAAATTTCAGATAATGTACTTTAAATAAAAATTGTAAATTAGATTTTAATTTGATTCAAATTGCTTTCTTATTCAAGACAAAATAATTTTGAGCCATAACCTCCTTGCAAAGGTTCAGTAAATTGAATGCCCACTGAGTAATTTAAAGGATTGTTGAACAAAAATTACACCAATTCAGTTTAATACTGGTCTGCTGAAAAACGAATACTCATCTTTGTTTTTTGGGGGTTTTTAGAGATACAGCGCGGAAACAGGCCATTCGGCCCACTGGGTCTGCACCGACCAGCGATCCCCGCACACTAACACTATCCTACACTCACTGGGGGCAATTTCTACATTTACCAAGCCAATTAACCTACAAACCTGCACGTCTTTGGAGTGTGGGAGGAAACCGAAAATCTTGGAGGAAACCCACGCAGGTCACGGGGAGAACGTACAAACTCCGTACAGACAGCACCCGTATTCGGGATCGAACCCGGGTCTCTGGCGCTGCATTCGCTGTAAGGCAGCAACTCTACCGCTGTGCCACCATGACCACCCTAAAGGCATTATCCCAATCAAAAGGTTGTTCAGAGACAAACAATTTCAAATAGATGGACAAAATGTTAACAACTCATTTAATTGATTGTACAAATAATTATTGAAGCGCAGATTTTATATATATTGGTGAAAATCAAAATAGATTGCAAAATTCATTAAACCAGTTGCTATTTAAATATTATGGCCTGATTTTCAATTTTGATTAATCATCTGATATTTTTCACACTTCCACTCAAGATATCATGAACACAATGGGCAGATTATTCTAAACCATGCCCGCTGCTTAGGCCATTTAAAAAAAAAGTGATTAAAATAAAAACGTTAATTAACACAAATTGAAACAGTAAAATAATTAAAAGCATTTAAAATAACCATAGAAAAAGAAAATGGGAACGGTGGCTTTTCAGCCTTTTGAGCCTGCTCTACCATTTAAAATATTCATGGTTCCTCATCCTTCTTACCTTTTTCTTGTTCTCACCTCATACCCATTTTTTTTGCCATTTCAACTATATTCACAGTTTCAATAACTGAGTATCCAGGGCCCCATGTGCAAGTAATTCCACAGGTCACTCTCAGAGAAGAAAATTCTTCTCATCTCATTCCTAATGGAGAGGATGCAGAGGAGATTTACTTGGATGTTGCCTGGGATGGAGCATTTCAGTTATGAGGAGAGACTGGAGATGCTAGGACTGTTTTCTCTGGAGAAAAGTCAATAAAAGGGGACATTTTGAGGTTATAAAATCATGCATGGTATGGATGTGTTCGAGTGCAGAAAATTGTTCCTCATATTAGTGACATCGATTTTGGATAGGATCAAGAAATTTAGAGGGAATTGAAGGAGTTCTTATTCAACCCAGAGAGTAGGGAGTACCTGGAATGCATTGCCTAAGAGAGTGGCAGAATCAGAGTTGCTGAAAGTATTTAAGAAGCATCTTGATGAGCACTTGTATATTAAATATAAGACCACTGGCTAACGCTGGAAGACGGGATTAGTACTCGAAGATAATATTTTTAAGAGTCCCCACAAATTAGTCAATGTGGATGTGGTAGGCTGAATAGTTGATTTTCATGTTGTATGACTTCATGATTCGAGAAATCTTTTGTCTTATAAACTGCAATTGCACTTTTTTTTTCTAACATGATCAAATATTTGGGGCCACCAGTCCTGCCTGATGTAAAACTGAGATCTGCTTAAGTATATTCAAACCTTCATTTCTATGTCGCAGAACTGCCATTGGGAATCGCGTAGGGAAACAAATAGCCAAATGTCTTGAATCTGACATCCAGCATATCTGCCTACTATCGTGTTTGCACTGTCACATCAGTCTCATCACATTGAGGCACCAGCAGACAGCAGTTCAGGCTTCACAATCTGAGATAATATTGGCCTATCTTTTTTTCGAATACCATTACAGTCAGAAATTGTAAACATGACTAACTGCAAACATGGATTGCAAGCTTAATGTAAAACTACCAGTAGCCTTTACTACGTAAAATAACACAAAACCAGTCTGGATTAAGGTACTCTTTTCTGAGTGTTATACTCAAATCATCATATTTATATTTATCCATAAATAAGGACCAGGAGAAAGGGGCTTGGTCGGAATGTATTGCTTCAAGAGGAATGGCCCTTGATTGAGTCAGTGAGACCACTCGTAAAATCATCATTGATAGGATTAAAAGCAAATTGCAGACTTATCTGTAATATCATATAGTTAATGAGGAAAACAAAAGATAGAATTTACAGACAAAATCCGGGAGGGATCGTCTAATCAAACTATAAGGGTAGAATTTAAATAAAAGAGGGTTAATTACTCAGGGTTATACTGTAGACCCAGTAGTAAGGAGGAATTAAACAAACAGATGTGTAGACAAATAGCAGAAAGCTGTAATAACTAATGTCCTCACCATCAAGGCCGTACCGCTGCTATCGTCAGGCAGCAGGTACAAAAGCCTGAAGTCACACCACCAGGTTCAGCAATTTGCCTCCAATCATCAGGTTCTTGAACAGACCCGTACAACCCTAGCCCTACCTCTGTAATGGAAAACTGCTTACATCACCATGGACAAAATCATACAACACAGAGACCAGCCTTCACCCAATTCACCCATGCCAACAAAGATGCCCCATCTAAGCTTGTCCCATTTGTTCGTGTTTGGCCCATACCTTTCCTCTCCAAGTATCTGTCTAAATGTCATTTAAATGTTGTTGTTATATCTGTCTCAACTGTTTCCATTGGCAGCACAACGCATATACCCACCAACCTCTATGTGAAGGAAGGAACTACAGATGCTGGTTTAATCCGAAGTTGGCACAAAAAGCTGGAGGAATTCAGCGGGACAGGCAGCATCTCTGGAGAGAAGGAATGGGTGACTTTCCGGGTCCTCTGTGAAGTTGTCATCCCTCAGGTTCCTAGTAAATCTTTCTGTTCCCACCTTAAACATATGCCCTCCAGTTCTTGATTCTCCTAGCCTGGAAAAAAACTGTGCATGCACCCTATCTATTCACCTCATGATTTTATAAGATCACCCTAAACCTCCTGCATTCCAAGAAATAAAATCCCAGCATGCCAAGTTCTCCCTACAACTCAGCCCCCCAAGTCCTGGCCCCAACCTTGTAAATTTTCTCTGCACTTTGTAAATCTTCTCTGTACACTTTGTAGCCTTTCTTTTCTAATTCTGTATTTTTTGCACTAATTTCTTTTTTTGCAAAGTCTTTTTCTTTTCATTGTCTTGTATAATTTATGTGCAATGTAAATGCAATATATTTTTGTGTGTTGTCTGGTTCTATGTGCCTGTGATGCGACTGCAAGCAAGTTTTTTGTTGTACCTGTACCTCACGGTACTTGTGCATATGACATATACTTGATGTGATTTCACTTGGGTTAAAGTAACGAGGGAAAAAATGTTCAGACAAAATGTAGAACCCTATTAGACACAGAGCAATATTCAAGCTTATCTTTGGAAATTAAATTGGGTAGGTGGTGGGGGTAAACTTTGGGACGTGTAACCAGAATTCTTTAAGTTTCAAGATAGTTCTTGTGGTGAAGCAGGGTCTTGACCAAAAATGTCAGCCATTCCTCTGCCTCCACAGATGTTGCCTGACCGCTGAGTTCCTCCAGCAGCTTAATTTGTGCCCTGTAGTTATAGAAATGAATAAGATTGGTGCTCAAATTAAAGTTTTGAAGTGGGTAAAGGCTGATTTCAATAGCACAAGTGAGAACTTGGCAAAAGGAGATTAGGAACAGATGCTCGCGGGTAAAACAACAGCTGATAAGTGGGAGTATTTTTAAAAGGTGTTTGCAAGAATTCAGGGCCAGCATGTTCTAGCAAGGGTGAAAAGCAAAGGTTCAGGAAACAAAAAAGGGAATTATTTGGAAGGTATAGGAAACTGGGATCAAGGAAATCTTATGAAATATAGTGTGTGCATGAAAATATTAAAAAAATTAGGATGCAAAAAGGGTTCATGAAATATCCTTGGCAAGTAAGATTAAGGAGAATCCAAAGATATTCTCTAAATATATCAGAAGCAATAGGATAGCCAGGGAATAGCAGGAAAATCTATGTGTGTTGCCAGGTAAAGGAGGAAAGGTACTAAATGAATACATATTTGTATTCAATGAGAAGAACATGGAAGATAGTAAGCTCAGGAAATAGTACACAGATAATCTGGAGGTTAATATTACGAAGGAGATGTTTAATGTCATGGATGCACAGTGGTAGATACCAAGGGTCAGGAGAGATCTTTCTGAGGTTATGGGAGATTGGAGATAGCCAGGGTTCTGATGGAGATCTTTGCATCTTCATTTACCATAAGGTCAAAAGATCGCAAGGAATAGGAGTAGAATTAGGCCATTCGGCCCAACAAGTCTACTCCGCCATTCAATCATGGCTGATCTACCTCCTAACCCCATTCTCCTGCCTTCTCCCCAGAACCCCTCACACCTGAACTAATCAAGAATCTATCTATATCTGCCTGAAAAATATCCACCGACTTGGCCTTCACAGCCTTCTGTGGCAAAGAATTCCACAGATTCAATACCCTTCGACTAAATACATTTTTCCTCATCTCCTTCCTAAAAGAATGGCATTCAATTCTGAGGCTATGACCGCTAGTTCAAGACTCTCCCACTAGTGGAAACATCGTCTCCACATCCACTCATCCAAGCCTTTCACTAATCTGTATGTTTCAATGAAGTCCCCCCCTCATTCTTCTAAACTCCAGCAAGTGCAGGCCCAGTGCCGATAAACACTCACCATAGGTGAGGTGCAAAAAAACTGGGGGATAGCTAATGGTAATCTTCTGTTTAAAAAGCATGTTAGGGAAAAAGCCAGGTAATTATCAGGCCTAACAGCCTTATGTCAGTGATATGGGAAATGATTGGAGAAAATTCTCACCCTCAAATGGATAGTATTTATGTATATTTGGAAAGGCAGGGTCTAATCAGGGACAGTCAGAATGGCTTTGTATGTGGGGAAATCCTGGCACACACATTTCTTTTTGTTTGGAGAAGATAAATTTAGAAGATAATTAAGAAAGTTGAAGAAGGCAGGGCAGTAAGTAAGTTGTTGTTTATGTGGACATAAGACACTTGACAGAGTCTCGCATGGTGGGCTGATCCATACGGTGAACATACGTGGGATCTGAGAAAAGCTGGCTAATTGGATCTAAAATTGGCTTAGTATAAGGAGGCAGAGCACAGTGGTTGAAGGGTGCTTTTCTGATTGTTTTTCTGTGTCCAGTAGAGCACTGCAGGGATCATTGCCTAGACCCTTGTTGTTTTTATGTACATGTAGGATGTGAATGTAGAATATACGATTAGCAAGTTTGCAGATGACAAGGACGTTGGTGGTGGTGTGGATAATGAGGAAGATTGTCTGAGGCTACAGCAGGATATCGGAATCTAATCCTGATAAATGCATTTTGGGAAGTCAAATAGGGGTAGGACAAATACTGTAAAGAGCAAAAGAAGGAAAATTGTTGGTATGAAGAGGAGAGAGGAAAGGGTGAGATTGGGGCCCATAAGTATTAAGGGTGGACCTAGGAAGGATGAGGGAGGATGGGCAAAAGGGACAAGTTGGGCGAAAGGGAGGGGTAGAGTTGGGAGACAGAGGCAGATGGGTGATAGATTGAGCAAAGAAATAAGGCAGATGGTGCCAGATTGGGAGAGGGGAGGATGAAGGTGGAGATACATCTGGGGGATGATAAGCAGGGACACAAAGGCTACGTGCTTGATTCTGATAAATAAAGATGGTGATAATGTCAACAATGAAAGGAGAGATGAAGGGCAGATGGAACCATTTGGGGAAGGCGATCCAATGGGTGAAGTGTGTGGATAGTTGGATGAGGGTAGAAAAATGGGAGGACAGCAGGTGGATCGGAAGGGGGAGGAGGTTGACTTTTCCCTCATCAACTTTTTTGGTTACCTCTTCAAGAACTCAATCAAGTTCATAAGACACGATGTCTCATGTACAAAACCATTCTGACTATCCCTTGTCAGCTGCTGTCTATCCAAATGAAGATATATCTTTTCCCTCAGAATCCTCTCCAGTAACTTACCCACCACAGGTGTTTGGCTCATTGGTCTATAGTTCCCAGACTTTTCCTTGCCGCCTTTCTTATTAGAGACACAACATTAGCCACCCTCCAGTCATCCAGCACTTCATCAATCTCGAACGGTGATTCATATATCTGTCAGGGCTCCTCTAATATCTTCTCTTGTTTCCCATAGCATCCTCAGATATGCCTGATCAGGCCTGGGTGATTTATCTACCTTCATATGCCCTAGGATGTCCAGTATCTCCTCAATCGTAATACAGACTGTCCTCAAGTCATCTCCTTTAAATGTTCCACGTTCTTAATCTTTCATATTTCTCACCACGGTAAAAAACAGACAAAAAATGCCCTTTTAGGACCTTGCCCAACTCCTGAGGCTCCACACATAGATGGCTGCTTTGGTTTCTCAGGGGCCCTGTTCTCTCTCCACTTACATTATTTCATATCCTTATCTGCCAGTTATATCATGCCCCCCCCCTTTTCCCTCCTGATTTCCTCTTAAGTATGTTCCTCAGTCCCTTAAATACCACCAGGGATACACCATCCCAGCTGCCTATACCGAGTCATGTCTTTTTCTTAACCAGAGCCTCAATTTCTCTCATCATCCAAGGTTCCTTACTCCCAGCTGCCTTGCCCTTCACTCTAAAAGGAACATGCATACCTTGAACTGTCACCAACACTCTTTTAAAAGCATCCCATTTTCCAGACGCCACTTTGCCTGCGAACATCCAACCTAAAACAACTTAAGCAAGTTCCTGTCTAATACCATCAAAGTTAACTTTGTCCAAATAACTTTTTAACTTGTGGACCAGCCTGATCTTATCCATAATTATTTTAAAGTTAATAGAACTGTAGTTGCTGTTCCCAAAGGGCTCACTCACCGACATTTCAGTCACTTACCCGTCCCAATTTCCTGAGTACAGCTTTGCCCTTCCCTTTTACATAATGCCGAAGGAAACCTTCCTGAACACATTTGACAAATTTCACCCCATCTAAGTCCTTGGCACTATGGCAGTCCCAGTTTACATGTGGAAAGACAAAATGCCCTTATATGACAACACTTTTGGTTTTCCAACTGCCCGTAATTTCCGAGCATATTTGTTCTTTTAAGTCCCGTTGACTATTTGGGGGCCTATAGTACACTTTCGACATGGTGATCATCTCCACTTTATTTCTCAGCTCCACCCATTTAGCCTCACTGGATGAACCATCACTACTATTTGTGGAATTATCTGCCACAGAAGGTAGTGGAGGCCAATTCACTGGATGTTTTCAAGAGAGAGTTAGATATAGCTCTTAAGGGCCGGTCCTTGTTAGGCGATTTTAAAGCGACTGCCGGCAACTAGGCTGTCGCCGCACGTTCGCTGGGGAGTCGTGGGCATGATCGTGAGGAGTCTTCAATGAGTCGTAGCGGATCTCGGTGCGTCGAGGAAAAAGTTACCTGCTCGAAATTGTTTGGCAAGAGCTGGCTCTGGTTTGTCGCCAAGTATCGTAGCTTATTGCGGGCGCTGTCACAAGCTGTCCCCAGGTGTGGTAGGTTATCACCTACTGTCAAAACTGACAGAACTGTCAAAATCCGCCCACAGAAGTTCAGCTGCAACAGCCAGCTGTGGAATGGGGGCGGAGACCGCGATGCTGTCAAATGGGGGCGGACACCTGCACGAAGCAATGTGACAGCACCTTGAGGGATCAGTGTGTTGGGGAAGGAGGGGAATAGACCAAAACTCAGATACATAGGATAACACAGCGACTTATTGTTTCCGTCAGTAAGCGATCACGAACTATACATTTAATTACTGAAAAAGATATATACTTGATTTGGTCCTGGTACGCTTTAAATAACCATGATTAGAAGTCGAGGTAGAATATTACACAATGGAGCCACAATAATCTGAATCTGTTTCGGCGATAGGTTTCTTCTGGGTAATTGTTTCAATATCTACTACTTAAATGTGAATTTCCTGATTTGAAACACAAGTTGTTTATTTATCAAGCTCAATTTTCGGCCAAAATCTGCGCTTATTTATGTAAAATTTGGGTAAAATGCTGGATCAACTCAGGGGACAGGCAGCATCACTGGAGAGGAATGGGTGACGTTTCGGGTCGAAACCCTTCAGACTTGAGTCAGTGGAAATGGGAAACGAGAGATAGAGACGGTGATGTAGAGAGATGGAGAACAAATGAATGAAAGACATGCAAAAAAGTAACGATGATAAAAGTAACGATGATAACGGAAACAGGCCATTGTTAGCTGTTTGCTAGGTAAGCTGTTTCCTTTATCATCGTTACTTGTTTGCATATCTTTCATTCATTTGTTCTATATCTCTCTACATCACCGTCTATATCTCTCGTTTCCCTTTCCCCTGCCGAGTCTGAAGAAGGGTCTCGACCCGAAACGTCACCCATTCCTTCTCTCCAGAGATGCTAACTGTCCTGCTGAGTTACTCTGGCATTTGTGCCTATCTTCGGTTTAAACCAGCATCTGCAGTTCCTTCTTACACATTTCATCCTGCATGCTTACACCTCCGATGTCTATTACGGGGTATATTTCGATACCGTGAGACTTGGTTCTTTTTGCCATCTTTTAGTTTCATTGGATCGTGGGACTTTACCATAATATCCAGAAGTACCCACATATGCCCATTGTTGTTGAAGACATGAACATGATGGAATCAAGCTAACTGGTCCATCGAAATAGGCCAATATGTAATGTGATGTAACTGAATGTAACGGAGCATATTTGTAGTGGATCAGAAGGGTCACTCTACAAACAAATATGGAATATGAAGAAAACTGCAAAAGAACAGTTTACTCTCCATGCCAGTAACTTATCTTCATGCAGATGGACAATGTCGTTTTTGTGGAGAGAGATGCCACACTCCAAAGTAATTATTCCTGGGCCAAACTCCTTGTGCACTTTGTTCTTAGCAGTGCAAAAGAACAGTAAACGAAATCTGGCGTTCATCTCGTTAACTAAAATAAACGTGAATTTATGTGTCCCCCTTCGTGGCCTGCAGCCTGAACACGCTTTACAACCAGTGAAATGCTTCTGAATACAGTGTTTCTTGTGGCAAACCAATCTTAACCCCACCACCCCCACCCCCTCACTAGTGTTTGTAAATTGACCCCTACCGTCATTGTCATCTAAATTGATCAGCATTACAATGAACAAGTCTTATGTAATAAAGTGAATGTAAGGCAAACCAAAGGTAGACACAAAATGTGGGGCGAGTACAGCAGCGGGGCGAGCACAGCGGCGAGGCGAGCACAGCGGCGAGGCAGTACAGCGGCGAGGCAGCACAGCGGCGAGGCCAGGCCAGCGGTGAGGCGAGTACAGCAGCGAGGCGTGTGTTTTGCGGAAAAATGTGAGGCGAAATCAGAATGGCGGAAATGATATAAGAAAGCGGAAACTTTCCGCCAAATTCGGAAGTGTTGGGAGGTCTGCAACCTGTCCTTCTTGTACAGGTCACATCTGCTCCAGATGAATTTCCAATGGTCCAAAAAATCTGTATCCCAACTACTCAGCCACAAATTCACCTGCCCTCTCTTCCGGTCCTTACTCTGACTAGCATGTTGCTCCAGAGGCAATCCGTAGATTTTTACCTGCTTTCGAACCTTTTGCCAAACTCCCTGTATTAACTCTGCAGCACCTCTTCCCTTTTCTACCCATGTCATTTGCGCCAATGTGCACAACAACTTCCAGCTGCTCGCATTCCCTCTTGAGAACGATTTGCAGATACTCCGCGATATCTTGACCCCTGGCTCCAAGTACGTAACACAGCATCCCAGTGTCTCTTTTGCGAACACAGAATCTGCAGTCTGTCCCCCTAATTTGCAAATGTCCTATCACTACTGCTCTGCCTGACTTTACCATTTTCTTCTGTGCCTCAAAGCCAGACCCAATGCCACAGACCGGACTGCTATTCACCCTTGACCAGTCATCCCCAACAGCATCCAAAGGAATATATCTGTTGAAGAGGGTAATGGCCCCAGGGTTTTCTGCACTCTTCTGTCTCCTCCTTTTCCTGGTGGTCACCCATCTACTTTCTGTCCACACCCTAGGTGTGACCTCTGCACTGCAACTCCTATCTACGACCTCCTCAATCTTCTGGATGATCTAGAGGTCATCCAGCCGCTGTTCCAGTTTCCTAACAGTCTGTAAAGAGTTGAAGCTGGATGCATCTCTCACAGGTGTTTTCTCTGAGACACTGGAAGTCTCCATGACTTCCCATTGAGCAGGAGTAGCACACCACTGCCCTAACTGCCATCTTTACTGCGCTAGACAATGGAAGATTTACAAAAGAAACACAGTCTGCACCGTAACCTGCTGTCACCCTCTGCACCGAAGGCTTTCACGCAAAAACCTTGTACTTACCCTGCACATGGTACTTAGACACCTCCCAGTCGCTCCCAACAGGCCACTCCACTTGTGTCTGCCTTCCTTTTTATACACTCACTAGCAGCAGTTACTCCAGAATGCTAACTGCTTTTAGCTATTAAAACTGAAAGCACCTTGTTTAGTGGCTGCTGACTTTTAAAAAGTCCCGCTCTTCTGTTCCTGATGTGTTACTCACTGAATAGAACCTTCTGAACTGATGATCTTTCAGTATTCTGACCTTCTTTTCCTTTCAGTTGCAAAAAACTCTTATTGACCAAACACCAAAAAAGTATGCACAAATTTAATTGCCAAGTCTCCCCCAATCACCCCAGCCTCGAGATTAAAAGACATGCAATTGTGGGCCTGCTCAAAAAATTCTGATGAATGGAAGTCATCTTATTGTACTGGCTAGATAGCCACAATTAACAACAATTCAGAATAGTTAATATATCTTCCTGTATTTAGTATCATGTTATGAGGCACTTTTAAATTCACATTCATTTATATAAATACATGAGATTTTCAATAGTCTAGTTTCTTAGGGAGTGGAAACAAGCACTTATCTTAAAGATAGCGTTTCCAATAATGCAATCTTTTAAATTTGATTTGCTGCAGTTTACTGCATAATGTAGAGATGACATAACATTTGCATTGCAACTTATCTAATGAGTAAATTTTCACTAAGATGCTTTAGTTTAAAATCCATTATTATGAGTTTGCACGCTCTGATAATTGTAAGATAATTCTACATGGTGCAAGATAACCCACATAATAAATGGCTAATCTGCTCTCAGAACAATTGAAATTATACTCCAGTAGAAACTAAAATATTGCCTTGACAAATAGCACGTTTGACAATACTGAACTGGAATCAAAATCTTGAAATATATGAATTGTCTACAAGGATTTTAAACATATTGCAAAATCCACAATGTTTTAGCTCATTTATTTTACTGAAAAGAGGAAAATTTTGTCAATTGAGGCTGGGTACATAATTCACAGCAAGTTAAACACGCTGTACAAAGGAGGACGGTGCAGAAAGATATTTGCTGATCGATTCAACTTTTTGGGCAAAGTCTCTTTCAAGCAATAAAAAAACCCAAAATTACTCTTTTAATTATAATGTAGTCAGTAATTTCAAAATTATTAATAGACTGACAGATTATTTTGTTAATAGTTTCTTTCTTTAGGAGTTATTTTCCACACACAGTAATTACAGAGCCGATCATTTGTTGAAAGCCTATTCGATCTAAAATGAATTATGTTTTAGTTATCTGCAGAATCACAATTATTCAGTTTATGGTATGATAATTACACTGACAACCTGCTGTGTACATTGAATTTCCCATTACTAAAACACTTTCTACAGCACCTTCAATGCAGAAAACAATCACAAAGCATTATCAAATAAATTGAGACATCAAAATTATAAGGAAATGTTTAGGGCAGACTGCTCAGTTAAAGTAAATTTATTCAGTTGCACTGACTAGTGGGGTGCCGCAAGGCTCAGTGCTGGGACCCCAGTTATTTACAATATATATTAACGATTTTGATGAGGGAATTAAATGTAATATCTCCAAGTTTGCAGATGATACAAAACTGGGAGGCAGAGTGAGCTGTGAGGAGGATGCCATGAGACTGCAGGATGACTTGGATAGGTTGGGTGAGTGGGCAGATGTAGTATAATGTGGATAAATGTGAGGTTATCCACTTTGGTGGCAAGAACAGGAAGGCAGATTATTAGCTGAATGATGTCAGATTAGGAAAAGTGGAGGTGCAACAAGACCTGGGTGTTGTACGTCAGTCACTGAAAGTAAGCATGCAGGTAGCGCAGGCAGTGAAGAAAGCTAATGGCATGTTGGCCTTCATTGCGAGAGGATTTGAGTTTAGGAGCAAGGAGGTCCTACTGCAGTTGTACAGGACCCTGGTGAGACCGCACCTGGAGTATTGTGTGCAGTTTTGGCCTCCTAATTTGAGGAAGAACATTCTTGCTATTGAGGGAGTGCAGCGTAGGTTCATGACGTTAATTCCCGGGATAGCAGGACTGACATATGATGAAAGAATGGGTCGACTGGGCTTGTATTCACTGTTTTAGGGTGAGAGGGGATCTTATAGAAACATAAAATTCTTAAGGGATTGGACAAGCTAGATGCAGGAAAAATGTTCCCCATGTTGGGGGAGTCCAGAACCAGGGATCACAGTTTAAGAATAAAGGGTAGGCCATTTTGGACTGAGATGAGGAAAAACTTTTTCATCCAGAGTTGTGAATCTATGGAATTCTCTGCCACAGAAGGCAGTAGAGGCCAATTCACTGGACGTTTTTAAGAGAGTGTGAGATTTAGCTCTTCGGGTAACGGAATCAAGGGATATGGGGATAAAGCAGGAACGAGGTACTGATTTTGGATGATCAGCCATAATCATATTGAATGGCGTTGCTGGCTCGAAGGGCCTACTCCTGCACCTATTTTCTATGTGTCTATGTTTCGAAGTAGGTTTTCAAAGATGGAGAGAGAAGAACAGTTCGGAAGCAAAATTCAAGGCAAAATGCCATTGATAAATGTTGTTAAAGTCAACCACATGCCCCATCTACATTGCCAAACCTGTGTTTGGTACATATCATTCTAAACATTTCCATGTATCTGTCCAAATATCTATTGAACAATATGATAGTATCTGCCTCAACTACCTCCTCTGGCAGCTCTTTCCAGATACCCACCACCCTGTGTGTAAAAAGGTTGCCCCTCAGGTTCTTCTTACCCCCACCCCACACTCCCTCAGCTCACCTTAAACCTATTCCCTCTGTTCTTAATTTCCCTGGTCTGGGTAAAAGACTGGGAAAAAAATAATACAGTATGGTTAAGTTCTTTTAAATGTTTTTGCCCATAATTGGACTATTATTGATAGATTAGTATCGCTCGGATCCCTGCAAAGTGTGGTCATAATTGAATTTGTCCTTGTGTTCCCATCAACGATATTGCATGTTCATTCCAAATTAGCCACAGCAAGGACAAATTAACACAAAGACTCCTTCACCCCAAGTGCATGAAGGAGAGATATAGGAGGTCCTTCCTTCCCGCTGCTGTGAGACTGCCCAACCAGCACTGCTCCCAGCAGACGAGTCAACAGTAACAGCTAAGGAATACAATTTATCCTTGTCTTTACTTTCATTTATAATGAATGATCTCTTGCTATCCACTTTGCTGCTGTAACACTGTAAATTTCCCCGGTGTGGGACGAATAAAGGAATATATTATTATCATTATTATCAAAGACCACTTGTGGGACCATCAATGCATCCTATCTAAACCAGTTATCATGAACAGTTTAATGACTGAATAAATGGTATATGATCAACAGAGCATTTCCCGTATTTTTCTGATTTTACATTAAAAAGATTGTTTCTAACTTGATGCTCAGCGATGAACTGCAAATGGTCACGACAGTGCATTACACATGTGAACTATAAAGTATCACTGGTTTTCGCAGCATATTATTCTATTTGCTCTACTGTCACAATGAAACTTTATCATCAGGGCACTCATATGGAACATTCAATCCAAAAGCATGAAGACTGGCTTCTGAAAACGAAAAAACTTCAAGTTCTACAAATAATACCATACTTTTTTTAATGAAAAGACTACCGTGAATATTTATTTCACACCTAATAGATGTCAAAAGTTATTTTACTGAGTTGGTGTAGATCTCAATCACCTACCTTTGACACTCTCCAGCATGCAAAATCAAATCCTCATTATCCTTAGCACTTATGGTCAGTTCGTGTTCTGTGGAGTTGAAGACATCCAAGAGAAGGTGGCATTTCCGTGTACTGTTGAAATAGAGTTCAACACATTTAACAGAGAAAAATCAGGCAAAAGAATCTTCAACAAACAAGATGTCAATGGAATGCAAAGTAAAGAAAAACCTTTCAAGATGCATCTTAATATGACCTTTTAAAATCTATCACAATATTTACAATCCAATAGAATATGGCAGTCAAATTGTCTGGCAAATCCATAAGAGCACAGACATCATTCTGTGTGCTGAAAAGCATCTGACAAGAATGCATGCGCAGTGATATATCAACCTTAAAGACACTTAAATGCTGCAACTGGCAATACAGCCTTACAGCCCCAGAGACCCACGTTTCATCCTGACTGTAGGTATTGTCTGTATGGAGTTTGGACGTTCTCTCTGTGACCACATGGAACTGAAGCTCAATTGAACCAGCAACATACATAAAATGAATGCCGGTGCTGACGAAAACTTACGAAAACGACACTAAGTGATGGAGTATCTCAGCAGGCCAGGCAACTTCTATGGGTGGCAGAGATGGGCGACGATCCAGTCTGGGGCCCTTCAGCTGACTGATTGCAGTAGAGGGGAGAATGCTTGTAGGACAAAGCTAGACAAGTTATAGGTGGTTACTGGAGAGGGAGGAGAGGGGTTGAATGACATATGGGTAAATAAAAGCTAGAGATGAAAAGATAAAAGAGTGTTTTTAAGGAGACGAGAATTTCAACCAATTAACAAAGGAACGGTAAAAAAACAGAAAATGCAGGAAATACTCAACAGGATAGTCTGCATCCCTGGGAAAGGTCCACACATGCAGCCTAACATGTTGAGTATTCCATGCATTTTTTTTGTTTTTGTTTTAGATTTCCATCATTTTCTGTTTTTGTTTCAGCATCTGCAGTTTTTTGGAATGGTGATATTTCCAAGTCACAGAGATCACCACGAGGTCCACGAAGTCAACTCCAGCTGAGGAAAAATCTGATCAGTCCCATCTATCATCTCATTCCTCAGGACCTGCAATTGCCTTTTCTGTTGCCTTTTCAAGCCCTGATCAGTGTACCTACTATCTTACAACCTATGAATTTCATATTATTACCACTTTACGTACAAAAAACATTATCACACGTGAATCCCTTTCCCCCCATTTTACATTACCTACCACCCTCACCATATCTTTTATTTATCACTTTATATCTGCCTTACAAATTCTTTAGAATATATAGTCATGAGAACATTTATCGTACCTTAACTTTTCTTGACTTTGTACGTCTGTCAAATTTCATCGTGATCTTATTGCTCCAATTAGAACAATGCCAGCTTTTTTAGTTCAACTTTGTTGCAGATATCTGTCATTTCTGATAAATCTTTTCTACATCCTCTCTGGAATATTCACACTTTTCCTAAAGCATCCTGATCAGAATTACACACAATATTCCTCACGTGCCTTGTAAATGATAAAAAGACTTTGGGAAGTTAGATCGTTTGTTATTGCTGTAACCTCCATCTGACCTTCTCTATTTTGTAGTCCGAAGAAGGGTCTCGACCTAAAACGTCACCCATTCCTTGTCTCCAGAGATGCTGCCTATCCTGCTGAGTTACTCAAGCATTTTGTGTCCACCTTCGATTTAAACCAGCATCAGCAGTTCCTTCCTGCTCTATTTTGTACTGGCTTGACATCCACTGTTTCCGATTCACTAGAGTTTCTCAAGGCTACAAGTTCAAATGATGCATTTATGTCACAGAAAATCACTTCATGCTCACCTTTAGAATTCAGCACCTTTGTTCATGTTTGGATCAAAGCTTTACCATGGGTGGTGAAAGCCAAAGTGAACACAGTATGAGGCTTACTGGTGAGAGCACACCACTTACTGTTAATAGGCGTTAAATGAGTTAACAAGCCAAAGGCTTGTACGATAAAGGCTTCCAAGCAGAATAAAGTCTGTGCCCTTAATGCTTTGTCCAAGTGTCAATCAATAAAGAATATCACACAATTATTGAATAAGGAAAGCTGGTAGGTAGTGATAACCTGTAAATTATTGTGACAAACCAACCTTTGAACTTAAAAATATGACATTCATGTTATTCCAGTATTTCTTTTAGCACAATGGTATCTATGCAATGGATTGCACTGTATCAGATAATATTTCAATTCAAAATCTACTTCAATAAAGATGTGTAATATTAATACAGTAAACCCTCACTTTAACAGACTCCTTTATAACGGAGTTTGGATATAGTGGACTGACCTGCCGACCCACCCTTGGCTTGCACCGTCTTCCCGGTCATTTCGAGCCCTGGCTTCTGACGCCACCCCCGACTCGCAAGGTGCACCAGTGAGCCCTTCTTCACTCTCCGCACAGTCCGGTGACATGACTGTTGTTGTGGCTCACATTGTAGCCCCTGGAGACAGCGCTTTCTTTGGGCTGCTGCCAACGACAGGTTGGTCACCATGGAGCTCGTTCCACTCTCGGCTGCTGCTGCTTCTTGCCTTCAGTGGTGGCTTTGTCCATTCCACATTCGACCGCTGCGCTCCACCTCTCGTCGCTCAGTCCACCTATCTCCCCTTCCACTACAGCAGCCGCCTCCTTCACCCAATGCTCTATCCACTTGGCTCCCCCCCCCCCCCACCTCTTCCTTCTCCCCCAGAGTCGCCAACACACTCCACCTTGGAAGCAGCGGCAGTTGAGAGGGGAGGGAGCCCCATGGTGACCAAGCGTGTCTGTCATTGGCAGCGGGCTGAAGAAAGCGCTGTCCCCAGGGTTTACATGAGGCGCAACAACAGCTGCGTGAACCAGTGATGAAGGGCTCGCTGGTGCAGACCAGCGGCATTGGCGCCTAGTTTTAAGGTGAAACACCACAAAGTGCTGGAGTAACAGCAGACTGAATCAATCTCTTATACATATCCCTATCTAAAAGTTAAAATGCCACTATCATATCTGCCTCACACACTACCCCTCGTAGTGCTTTCCAGGCACTCACCCCCCTCTGTGTCATAAAAACTTGCCTCACAAATCTATTTTAAACTTTGCCCTCTCATCTTAGTATTTGATTTTTCCATCCTGGGAAAAAGCTTGGCTGTCGGTCAACCCAATCAATGCCTCTCATAATCTATCTATATACTAAAACTCTCATTTGTTTGTTCCTGAACTACAGCCAAAATGGTACACCATAACGCGACAATTTTAGGCCCACCTTACTCACCGTCGGCCCTTTGGTGCTAATGGAACTATGAACTACTCCAAATGCAGCCTAACTGAAGTCCTATAAAGCTGCATCGTGACTTCCTGACTCTTACACGCAATGCCCCGACGTATGAAAGTAAGGATACCATATGCCTTCTATCAACTTGTGTTGACACTTTCAGGGAGTTATGAACTTCTCCAAGATCCCTTTGAACAATAATGCTATTAAGGGTCATGCCATTAATGATACATTTTCTCCTTACATTTAACCTCCCATAGTGCAGTACCTCACATGCTCAGATTAAACTCCATCTGCCATTTCTCTGCTCACTTCCTTAGCTGATTCATATCACTATGAGTTTGACAGCGTTCGCTCAGCCATGACCCTAGCAATCTTGGTGTGATCTGCAAATTTACTAACCAACCCGTCTACATTTGCATGCAAATTGCAGAGAGAGAGTGGTATGTAGCCAAGTCCATCACACCAACCAGACTTCCTCACATTGATTCCAAGTGCACTTCATGCTGACTCGGAAAAGCAACCCAATAATTGAATGCATTCCTTCTCCCTGTTAATGTCCAGCAGAAGGGATTGAAGCTTGAAATCACACACACCAATAAACTCAGGAACAGCTTCTTCCCCTCTGTTATCAGGCTTTGGTGTTGTCCTTCCATAACCATATAACCATATAACAATTACAGCACGAAAACAGGCCAGTTTGGCCCTTCTAGTCCATGCCGAACACTTTCTCCGACCTAGTCCCATCTACCTGCTCTCAGACCATAACCCTCCAATCCCCTCCCATCCATATACCTATCCAATTTACTCTTAAATAATAAAATCAAGCCTGCCTCCACCACTTCCACCGGAAGCTCATTCCACACCGCCACCACCCTCTGAGTAAAAAAGTTACCCCTCATGTTACCCCTAAACTTTTGTCCCTTAATTCTGAAGTTATGTCCCTTTGTTTGAATCTTCCCCACTCTCAAAGGGAAAAGCCTACCCACGTCAACTCTGTCCGTCCCTCTTAAAATTTTAAAAACCTCTATCAAGTCCCCCCTTAACCTTAAATATTTAAAAAAACATACATTATCTTGGAATTAAAATCTGTGTATATGTTTCCCCCTCTAAATCAATGTTTCTAAAATATTAATTTTTAAAAATCAGATTATTAAAAAAAATGTTTTTACTGAAGGAAGGCACCCTTTGCCATTTAATCCAAATATTAAAAGCCATACTTACCAGTATCTTAATAACTTTTGTCACACACAGTAAAAGCACATGTCCTATGCAACAGATGGAGTTTAATGTAATGTTGGCCCAATGCTGTGCCCTCCATCTTCCACAGTACTCTTTCAATGCTGTCTCTCATCTAACCCATCTAATTCCATCAGCATGGTCCCATCACTGGGCCTGCCACTCCCTCTAATGCACCAATTACTGCAGCATGCTTGTTTGTGAAATTCCAGATGGGCAAACCTTTACCTGTATCTTACATGAGATGATTAAGATGGAAAGGGAAGGTGATACATCCTCAACGGATTGTTATTCACTGGGCGTATTGATAAATATGCCACCAAGATGATAAATTGAGTGAGCAAAGAAATGAGACATGATCTAATTTAATATAAGTTTGGGTATTGTCCTATTCACCTCTACCCCATTGTGGACATTAGACTTTATCTGTGGAACTGATGCTCTACAACGCTGAGAACTATATTCTGCACTCTGTATCTTCCCCTTCGCTCTATTGGTTTTATTGTACTTGTTTAATTTGTTTGTATTCAAGAGTGTTACATCTAATAAGTTTGGTTAGCATGCAATCAAAGCATTTCATTGTATCTCTGTACATGTGATAATAATAAACATAAACCAATAAAAAAATAACGCAATAAATTTTCAGTTAAACTAGGAAACCAGGTCATAATAGTGCAATACATATAAAGTCCATGGTAGAGTAGTTTGGTGTTGAGGTAGGGTTGTGGTTAGGCTTGTGCTGTGTGATTCAAGAGCCTGATGGTTCGTGGGAAGAAACTGTTCTTGAATCTGCAGTTGTCACACTCCAGTATCTTCTTCCCCATGATATCATGGTGACGAGAGTGTGTGGTGGGGGTCTTTGATGATATTAGCCACCTTCTTAAGGCAGCACTTCATGTCGATTCCTTCAATAGTGGGGAAATCAACACCCTTAACGGATTATGTAATGTCCAATACTTTCTGCAGTCTCCTTCATTCTTTGGTGCTTGAGTTATTGAACGAAGTTGTGATACAACCAATCAGTATGCTCTCTACTGACACCTGGGTTCGTTCAATAGGGTATTCAGCAATGTGCTGAATCTGTTCAAATTTCTACGGAAGCAGAGGCATTGATGAGTTTTCTTTGTGATTGCGTCAACGCCCTGGACTGAGGACAGATCACTAGAGTCCATCACACCGATGAACAGGTTCATGCTTCCTTTCCTGAAAGTCAACAATAAACGCCTTGGTCTTGCTAACGTTGAGATTAAGATTATTGTTCTAGTACCACTCAACCAGAGTGGACAGAGCGACAGGAGATGGAAGTGCCGTCTGCGGTGGAGGGGGGGGACAGAGCACCAAGAGGAGGCGGCAAACTGACAGAGAGACCACCGACAGCAAGAAGCAGCAGCTAGTCTTTGACATTTCTAGCCATAAAAAAGTTATGATTGTCTACATTATCTCTGCCTCTCATAATTTTATATATCTTCAGTCTCCAAAGGAAACAAGCCAAGTTTGTCCAACCTTTTCTTACAGCTAATACCCTCTAATCCAAGATTTGGGTAAACCTTTCCTGCACCCTCTCCAAAGCATCCACATCCTTCCTGTAATGAGGCGACCAGAAATGTGGCCGAACCAAAATTATATAAAACTGCAACATGACTGCCTGATTCTTATACTTAATGGCCCAATCGATGAAAGTAAGCATACCTTGAGCCTTCTTTACCACTCTTTCTATTAGTGCCATCACTTTCAGAGAGCTATAGGCTTGGATCCCAATATCCCTTTGTACGTCAGTGCTATTAAGGGTCTAACCCATTAACTATATTTTCTGCTTATGTTCAACCTCACAAAGTGCAATACCTCACAATTAACAACTGATAGCAATGAGGTTTCTGGTGGAAAGAACAGCTGAGCAAACTAAACTTACATTTTGCAGGATTAATGCAGGAGTTGAAAACAAATATTAGGGAGCTGTGCGAGAGCCAGAGTCAAAGTTTATTGTTAATCGGAACAATTGAAAATAAGTAAACTCCAGCCTTCAACTTATTTCTATTGCATCCATATTGATATCGCAGAGTTCTCAATCTTTTATTGACAAGAATAAATAGCAATGCTAATCACCTGGGCACACCTACACGAATAAAGACTGCTATTGATTCAAATAACAGCTACTCAATGTTTACACAGGTTGTAGTCACTTGACATAATCAATTCTTGAAAATAACCACAATATATTTACATGGATGCCAACCACTTTACATAATGGAATGTTGAAACTAGCCACAGCTTTCATCCAAACACTTCATTATAACTAATTAGGATTTATATGTGGATGTGTTCAGTATTGGGACAGGCAACAGGCATGACCTGACTCCATGAACAGATGAGGCAAAGGGCTGAGTTAACAGGAACACACACTTATATGATGAGAAACTTATTAAGACGAAGGTAAGTAAACCAGACAAGATGGGAATATTGAACAATAATGTTTAAAATGGTTCTGGCCAAAAACAGTGATCTGGAGAAACTCAGTGGGTCAGGCAGCATCTCTGGAGGACATGAACAGGCAATGTTTTTGGTCAGGACCTTTTTCAAAAATGTTGCAGAGATCCTACCCCACTGAGTTACTCCAGCACTTTGTATTCTACAGAATAGAAATGGTTCAGATTCTGAACATGTGCGCATAAAATGAAAACTTACTGTGTAGATGAATAATTTCTAATTTTGCAGCTGTAATTTTCTCACCCTTTAGTCCCTTACCCAAATGATTGTTTTGTGTTTATGTTAAATATGCATTATCAACAAATATAACCAATCTTTGCCCACTATAATAAAATGTAGTGCACAAAGGTGTACTTCAGAAATATTGGTGTCTGATGTGGCCATCAATGCGAAAGGATGCCTTCAACTTGTTTGGGAAATTATTAGTGCATCAATAGTTGAGAAGTTTCACAAGCTACTGATTTTGCAGCAACTGAAAAACTACTGGATCATCAGTAGTCAACCTCATCATTACCAACAGGCTATTTGCAAATGTCATCTTCTATTGATTTCATATCCTTGCAGCAGGAAGATTGCGGCAAGCTGCAGTGAAGCCTCTGAGCATAGCAGTCAACTGTGGACATGATTTTATTTCAAGGCAGCTGAACGGCAAATGCAGAGAACAGAGAGAACCACTTCATACAGCATTTATTGATCTCATTTAGGCTTCAATCTTCTATGCAGAGAGGTTTTGTGCAAATGGCTGGCAAAGACTGTCCTCCAAAGTTCCTCAAAGTAAAGTTCCTCTATGTAGATATCAAAAGGCAGAATCTACTAAGATAACTCAAACCTGTTTACATAACTGTGGAGTCAAGTCCATTTGGACTCTAAACATATGTGGAACCTCCTTTGCACTCTTGCAGTAAACATGCATTTGGGACACCTACTGAAGTAGCACATTTGAATAGCTAGAATACTATTCAATCCATCCCTATTCTGGGCAAAAATAAAAGTGCACACATTCATCACCAGATATCTGCAAATTGCAGATAACACAGCAATGATGACACACTCAGAGAATCATCTTACAATTTTTCTAAACATGTCACAATTTTGGACTGAAGATGACCAATATAACACAGTAAGATATGACCGAGTACCTACTATCAATATTACGATAACATTTTAGTGCCTCACCATTTAATTGGGATCCAATACCACTAATAATCCATGAGCGCATAAAAAAGACCTGTACATATCTTGGAAGTATAGAGTAACACATTCTGATACATTTGGATCCTTAGCAGGTGCACAATTCTAAAGCAAAATCAAATTCGAAGGTTTGGACATATTCAATGGATGAATGTACATATTCAATGGATGAATGTAGAAACAAGGAACATGCTAATTTACAAAAAGAGAGACAAAATGCTGGAGTAACTCAGCAGGTCATGCCGCATCCCCGGAAAACATGGATAGATGACGTTTCGGGTCGGGATCCTTCTTCAGACTCCTAACCCAAAACGTCACCTGTCCATATTCGCCACAGATGCTGCCTGACCCGCTGAGTTACTCCACATTTTGTGTCTTTTTCAGTGGATGAATTATAGAATATTCTTCATTGAGATCTAATCTTCAGCAGAAAAGTCAATTGAATTCCCGCTTCTGGGTTTCAAAGACTACATGGAACTGGGATTTTGATGTACTGTACATCAGTGTGGATATCCGGAAGGCAGCGGCAGTGGAATCAAATTCTCGAATGATTTCCAAAAAAGTAAAATAGAGCAAATTCTAAGTGTTAAAGAGAAAGAATAACAAACAGCACACAAACACAACTTTCAAGTATAACAGATGTAATTGGGACCGCCATTCCATTGTGGATTTTTATAGCCGTGATAGTTTGCTCAAGCATGCCTGCTTTGTTTGCTCCAAGCCTGAAAGAGCAGGTAATACAATGAATAATGTACTACAAAGAGGATTTTTCTTCTAAATGTTCAGTTTTTTTACGCTGAGCACTGAGCCACTCATTTAACATTTCAACCATTAAAATATCTGAGACAAACTCTACATAGACTAGAGTTCTTTGTGGTCCACCTGAGTTACAATGACTGCTTTACGGCTCTATAATTTGCTCCTTAGCACACTCAATTGCTATGCTCTTGTGAGTTAAAGGCCTTGAAATTCATTCACGGAATGCTGAAAAAGGTTTGTGCAACTGAAAGTAGGGCAAAATATTGTGCGTTTCTGCATCCCAGTATCCGATGGAAATTCCAACACCCAAATTCCAGCAAGCTTTTTGTTAACATCTGAAACTGTGTTTCAAAAGCTTAAACACAGTTAAAGTGCAAAACCTGATTTTCACCTAGTGTGTGATTTGTCAACTTAAAACAGCCTTTACATGCCACAATTCTCCTGAATCAATGGCATATCAAATGGCAACACTCAAACTGCATTCTTTTCTGGGCATTATGCTGCAGATAGAGTGGTAAAGACGGCATATGGTATAGAATAGACACACAAGAACTACAAAGGTAGACACAAAATACTGCAGTAACTCAGCGGGTCAGGCAGCATCTCTGGAGAGAAGGAATGGGTGACGTTTCAGGTTGAGACTCTTCTTCAGACTGATGTCAGGGGAGGGGGCGGGACAAAGATAGAATATAGTTGGAGACAGTAAGACTGGTGGGAGAACTGGGAAGGGGGAGGGGATGGAGAGAGAGGGAAAGCAAGGGCTATCTGAAGTTAGAGAAGTCAATGTTGCTGGTGTGTAAACTACCCAAGCAAAATATGGGCCTCACTCTGACAATGGAGGAGGCCCAGGACAGAAAGATCAGATTGGGAATGGGAGGGGGAACTGAAGTGCTGAGCCACCGGGAGATCAGGTAGGTTAAGATAGACTGAGCGGAGGTGTTCAGCGAAACGATTGCTGATGCTACGCTTGGCCTCGCCGAAGTAGAGAAATTGACACCTGGAACAGCGGATACAGTAAAGTTGGAGGAGGTGCAAGTAAACCTCTGCCTTACCTATACTGTATGGGTCCTTGGATGGAGTTGAGAGGGGAGGTAAAGGGACAGGTGCTGGTTAGCAGTAAATTGTAGACACAAGGTATGCAGATGTTGGTATGGAGTTATAGGGTATGAAAACAAGCCCTTTGGCCCAATTTGCCCACGCCAACCATCTACACGTCCCAACGGCCCAAATCCCTAAACTTATCCTATTCATTTACCTGTCCAAATGTTTTTAAATGTTGTAACAGTTCCTGCCTCAACTACCTCCTCAGGTAGCTCGTTCCATATACCCACCACCATGTGTGTAAAAAAGTTGCCCTTCAGGTTCTTATAAAATCTTTCCCCCCTCACCTTAAAACTATATCCTCCCTTTCTGGAATCCCCTACTCTGGGTAAAAGATTCTGCATTTACCATATCTAGTCCTCTCGTGATCTTATACACCTCTAAAAGATCACCCCTTGCTTGTACTCTAATGCTCCAAGGAACAAAGTCCCAGACTGCTCAACCTCTCCCTGTAACTCAGGCCCTAGAGACCTGGCAATATCCTCGTAAATCTTCCCTGCACCCTTCCCAGCCTGACAATATATTTTCCTATAACAAGGTGACCAAAACTGAACACAACACTCCAAATGTGTAGGAAGAAACTGCAGATACTGGTTTAAACCGAAGATAGACACAACAAGCTGGAGTAACTCAGCGGGACAAGCAGCATCTCTGGAGAGAAGGAATGGGTGATGTTTCGGGTCGAGACCCTTCCTCAGACTGGTTAGGGATAAGGGAAATGAGAGATATAGACGATGAGAGATGTAGAGAGATAAAGAACAATGAATGAAAGATATGCAAAAAACATGACGATGATAAAGGAAACAGGCCATTGTTAGCTGTTAGTTGAGTGAAAATGAGAAGCTAGTGCAACTTAGGTGGGGGAGGGTTAGAGAGAGTGGGAATGCCAGGGCTACCTGAAGTTAGAGAAATCAAAAATCCTACCACTGAGCTGTAAGCTGCCCAAGCGAAATATGAGGTGCTGTTCCTCCAATTTGCGTATAGCCTCACTCTGACAATGGAGGAGACCTAGGACAGAAAGGTCTGTGTGGGAATGGGAAGGAGAATTAGTGTTTAGCAACCGGGAGATCAGGTAGGTTCAAGGGGACTGACGAAGGTGTTCAACAAAACGATCGCCCAGTCTACGTTTGGTCTCGCCGATGTATAAGAGTCCACATTTTGAACAACAGATACAGTAAATGAGGTTGGAGGAGGTGCAAGTGAACCTCTGCCTAACCTGAAAAGACTGTCGGGGTACCTGGACAGAGTCGAGGGAGGAGGTAAAGGGACAGGTGTTGCATCTTCTGCGGTTGTAGGGGAAGGTACCTGGGGAGGGGTTGGTTTGGGTGGGAAGGGGTGAGTTAACCAGGGAGTTGCGGTCTCTGCACTATGCGGAAAGGGGTGGAGATGGGAAGATGTGACTAGTGTTGGGATCCCGTTGTAGGTGGCAACAATTTCGGAGGATTATGTGTTGTTTGCGATGGGGTGAAAGATAAGGACTAGAGGGACTCTGTCTCTGTTGCGACTAGGGGGAGTGGGAGCAAGTGCGGAGCTGTGGGGTACTGGGGAGACTTGACTGAGGGCCTCATCTATGATTGGAGAGAGGAATCCCCGTTCCCTAAAGAATGAGGACATCTCGGATGTGATGAGGACATGCAAATGTGGCCTCACCAATGTTTTGTGCAAGAATAACATGACCTCCCAACCTCTATATTCAATACTTGAAATGATGAAGGCCCAAGTGCCAAAGCTATCTTGACCACTTTACTGTGACAACACTCTCAAGGAACTATGTACCTGCACTCCTAGATCCCTCTGCTCAACAACACTCCCCAGAGCCTTGCCATGCATTGTGCAGGTCCTGCCCTGGTTCGACTTCTCAACATGCAACACCTCGCACGTATCTGTATTAAACTCCATTAACCATTCCTCAGCTCACCTGCTCAACCAATCAAAATCTGGCTGCAATTTTTGATAACCATCTTTGCTATCTATAATTCCACCCACCTTCGTGTCATCTGCAAACATGTTAACGATGCCTTGTAGATACTCATCCAAATTGTTGATATAAACCAAAAACAGCAAAGGACCCAGCACACTCGACATGAGGAATACCACTCGACATAAGCCTCCGGTCCAAAAAACAACCTTCCCCTGAGGGGGAAAATTTAAAGGAAATGTGCTTTAAAAAAAACCTCAATGAGTGGTGAGTATCTGGAACACATTGCCAGGGATGGTGGTAGAAGCAGATATGATAGTGGCATTTAGGAGGCTTTTAGATGGGCACATAGATATGCAGGGAATGGAGAAATATGGATCATATGCAGGCAGAGAAGATTAGTTCAACTTGGCATCATGTTGGCCACGGACAGTGTGGACCAAAGGGCCTGTTCCTGTGCTGTATTGCACTGTTCTATAATATCAATTTCATGTTCTGAGCTAACTTCAAGTAACCCTTGCATCCCCCCTCTCTCTCCATCCCTCCCCCACCCAAGTCTTACCAGCTTCAAACTTGTCTTGTTGAGTCTCATTGTCTGTAACTTGTTCTCACCTAAGACACGACTAAAAATGGACTGTTTCCTTTACCATAGTTACTTTTTTGCATATCTTTCATTCTTTTTTTCTATATCTCTCTACATCACCGTCTATATCTCTCGTTTCCATTTCCCCTGACTCTCAGTCAGAAGCAGGGTCTCAACCCAAAATGTCACCTATTCCTTTCCTCCAGAGATGCTGTTTGACCTGCTGAGTAACTAGCTTTTTGTGTCAATCTTCACTCTGAGCTTCCTGCACTTAGGGCCATATTAGGCCGCAGCTATTGATCCATGCAACATCAGTTTGGTGATCACTGTGACATTAAAGAGGTCATGGACTAAAGAAAACCATATGTTTTTTACACAGCCCACAGGAGAAGACAGGGGATTTTGGTACCACTCCATATTTCCCCGAAGCATGGGCAGTCATAAACTGAACTCATGCAGTTATGCCTTAAAGAGTAAGGCAGCTGGATGCCAGGAGCACCACAGCAAAAATGACTTGTCCTGTGTGGGTAATGTTCTCCACCAGGCTGTTCTTGTCCTTCTAAGATCCCGAGACACTCTCCCTCCCCCTTTCATCACTGCAGCAGCCATTCTTGAGGATTCTTTCTCCATTTCCACCTTTGAAGTATATTTGCAGCATAGAGCTCAAGCTGTTCTATTAGTTGCAGCATGAAGCAAAGGAGATATGCTGAAGTAGCACATTAGCTCAAACACATTCCTTATCAAGAAGAAAATGCTGACTGGAATATCATTCATCTCACCTGGGGAACTCAATATCTGATTTACAATGAATGTAAATGAAAGATTTGTCAGTTAATTTCAATTTATAATAAACTACCAGTGGTTTACCATCCTCTTTGCTGAAAACAGAATCACATCACTGGTCCTGGTATTATAAATTTACAATCGAAAGATATATGAAACAGCTGACATCACATAATCAGCATATCCAAAACCTAAATCTTGGCTTTCTAGATGCAGCACATCCGCCAACAAAAATAGAAAACGTAGTCAGAAGCTCACTGTAGATAGAAAGACAGCAAACTCACAGCTAAGTCATGCATTGCACTGATTGTAAAGGAAAACAGAGTCAGTATTTTTTTTGTTGTAGAAAACATCACTGTAGGGTAGCAGCACCTTTATCCTGGAATCTTTAAAATGACCCAGAACAAACCTTTAATTTGTGTTTACAAGTAGGGATAAATAGGTTTTACACAGCTTTCAATTATGTTTTTGTTCCCAAATCTAAATCATTTAATATTTCAATATTCAGACTTTAGCAAAGATTTTAATTACACAGATTAAAAAAATAAAATGCCATGTACATTGAAAACTTACTTTTATAATGCCCTAAGGATATGCACATTTAGTGTTATCGCTGTTAAATCCTTTCTAAAATATGACATGCACTGTGCATATAACTTTGTTTTTCTCTTTCCCAGTTTTAAAGAATGTGCAATGTTAGTAATGTTACTCTTTCAAAATATTTATCTAACATGTTGAGTATTACAGCATTTTAGGTTTTTATACCGACTCCATTCTTCTCACTTGCCATTTTGCTGACACAGAAACAATATATGAAAAACGGTGCCATCCTATTTAACTCTTAGCCAAGATTCCGATCTCACCTCACCATTAACATAATCTATTTCCAGCTCAAATTACATCACTGGTTTCTGGCTCCATCTCAACTCGCTTAGTGTTGACGGCCTTATTGCTGACAACTTAATACCTGACTGGTTGTATCCCATTTTGTACTTTCCATAAACCAGACTATCCAAAACTGTTGGTATATCCTAAAAAATACCAGATCATTTTCACACAACCCCTTGTGCTTCCTGACCAAAAACAGATCCAGTCCAGCAGAACTTAAGATGCAAATTGTCTACACTTACTTGCAGATTTCTTCATGTCCTTGCTCGTCATACTCCTTACTTCTTTGACGCCATTATCCCCTTCCAAGCTCATCGTTAAACTCAGAACAGGATCTCTGCTTCTCCCTATACAATTGGATTCTTGATTTCCTCATCAGCAGATGGGCAACATCACCTTCTCCATGCTGATCATCAGAACAGGGGCAACTCAAGGTTATGCCCTTTGTTCTACTTTGTCTACACCCACGACTACATTGTCAGATGCTATCTGTAAATTTACTGACAATATCATTGCCGTTGTATAAATAACAGGTAGCAACGAGTTAAGTGTGCAGGTGATAGATCGATAATCTGATTGAGAGCAGAAGGTTGACAAGGTCCTCAATGAAAATTACTCCTCCGTTTCTACCTCGGAAAAAGATTTGAAGACTAGGGCACTCGGTAAAGTTAACAGCGATGTCCTGTAAAAAGACCGTATCACAGTTGAAGGGGTGGTGGATGACTTCAAAGTAGATAAATCCCCAGGGGCGTGATTAGGTATGTGAGAAGCTAGAGAAGAAATTGCGAGAGTTCTCATTGAGATCTATGCATCATCATTACCCACGGTGAGATCCTGGAGGGTGGTCAATGTCGTACCTTCATTTGAGGGCTGGAAACAAACAGACTAGTAAGCCTGACATTTGTGGAAGGTAAGTTGCTGGAGGGGATTCAGAGCCATAAGATATACAAGCTATCGTGAAGACCGGGGTTTGGTTAAGGACAGACAGCATTGTCCAGTATACACTGGAAATAAGAAGGATGAGGGGGGATCTTATTGAAACATATAAGATAATTAGGGGATTGGACACATTAGAGGCAGGAAACATGTTCCCAATGTTGGGGGAGTCCAGAACAAGGGGCCACAGTTTAAGAATAAGGGGTAGGCCATTTAGAACGGAGATGAGGAAGAACTTTTTCAGTCAGAGAGTGGTGAAGGTGTGGAATTCTCTGCCTCAGAAGGCAGTGGAGGCCAGTTCGTTGGATGCTTTCAAGAGAGAGCTGGATAGAGCTCTTAAGGATAGCGGATTGAGGGGGTATGGGGAGAAGGCAGGAACGGGGTACTGATTGAGAGTGATCAGCCATGATCGCATTGAATGGCGGTGCTGGCTCGAAGGGCTGAATGGCCTACTCCTGCACCTATTGTCTATTGTCTATTGTCTATTGCCTCATTAATTGAATTGAATGTCAATGAGGGTATAGTAGATATTATCCATCTAGATTTTGGCTGCTCTGGAAGGGGACATCTAATTAATTGGATACATAATTGGCTTGAATTGATTGAATAAGTTTATTGGCCAAGTATGTACACATACAAGGAATGTGCCTTGGTGCTCTGCTCGCAAGTAACAACACGAACATACAGTAAACAATTAAAAATAAAGCATAAAACATTAAAACATTAAAAATGAAACATTATCGTTTAAAACATGTGATTGAAATAAAATTCCAGAGTAAAAGGAGGATACAGACTTTTGGTTATTGAGTAGAGCTACTAGTCACGGTTTTTATGTCTGGCTGTGGCGGATTTGACAGTCTGGAGTGGCTTTCCAGAGGGAAATGCTTCAAAGAGTTTGTGGCCAGGGTGAGAGGGATCAGAGATGATCTTACCCGCTCGCTTCCAGGCCCTTGCAGTGTACAGTTTGTCAATGGGGGGAAGGTTGCAGCCAACAACCTTTTCAGCTGATCGAACGATTCGCTGCAGCCTCCGGATGTCGTGCTTGGTGGCTGAGCCAAACCAAACCATGATGGAAAAGATGAGGATACACTCTACCATGGCAGTATAGAATTGGACCATCATTGCCTGTGGCAGATTGTGTTTCCTCAACTGCCGCAGGAAGTACATCCTCTGTTGGGTCATCTTGACTATGGAGTCGATGGTGGCCCCCCATTTAAGGTCCTTGGAGATGATGGTTCCAAGGAACTTAAATGACTCCACAGATATGACAGTGGTGTTGTTGATGGTGAGTGGGGGGAGGGGACGGGGAGCTCTCGTAAAGTCTACAATCAGTTCTACTGTCTGTCTTAAGAGCATTGAGCTCCAGCTTCTTAAGAAAGCACCAGGACGCCAGCTGTGTCACTTCCTGTCTGTAGGCAGATTCCTCCCCATCCTGGATGAGTCCAATCAGGGTTGTGTCGTCCGCAAACTTGAGAAGCTTGACAGAGTAGTCTGTGGAGATACAGTCGTTGGTGTAGAGAGAGTAGAGTAAAGGAGAGGGGAGAGTATGCAGCCTTGAGGTGCTCCTATGCTGAAGGTCTGCGAGTCCGAGATGTGCTTTCCCAGCCTCACATGCTACTTCCTGTCTGTCAGGAAGTTGATTACCCACCGACAGAGGGGTCCAGGCACAGTTGGAGTGTAGTAGCTCTGGTACAGTGGTGTTAAATACAGAGCTAAAATCCACAAACAAAATTCTTGCATAGGTCCCCTGGCGGTCTAGGTGCTGGAGGATCAAGTGCAGGCCTCGGTTGACTGCATCATCCACCGATCTATTGGCCCAGTATGCAAACTGCAGAGGGTCCAGAGGGACCATAAAAAAATATCAGTTTGTGATATTTTTCAGCTGGGCCTGCACAAGTCTTTCAAAGGTCTTCGTGACTAC
The DNA here is from genome assembly GCF_053455715.1 of Rhinoraja longicauda. Lineage (NCBI taxonomy): Eukaryota > Metazoa > Chordata > Chondrichthyes > Rajiformes > Arhynchobatidae > Rhinoraja > Rhinoraja longicauda. The sequence continues at coordinate 20,009,541 of NC_135956.1, read as the reverse complement.
AGAGCTCAGTGCGACAGACCTGTAGTCATTAAGACCAGGGATCCTTGCTTTTTGGGTACAAGGACAATAGTGGAGACTTTGAAGCAGGCAGGGACAGTACAGATTTGCAGGGACTGGTTGAAAATGTCTGTGGAGACCGGTGTCAGTTGTTCGGCACAGAGCTTGAGGGTAGAGGGGGAAACATTGTCCTGTCCTGGAGATTTCCGGCTTTTCTGTCTTCTGAATAGGCTCTCCAGCTCCTCCATTTCTATTGATCGTAGGAAGCAGAATGTGATGGAATGTTGTTTCGTCGACTGGAAGCCAGTGACTCATGATTTGCCTGAGGCAACGGGTGATGGGCCCGTTCTTGTTTGTCATCTATATCAACAATTTGGATGAGAATATGCAGGGCATGGTTATAAAGTTTGCAGTTGACACTAAAATAGGTAGGTGGTATCATGGATAGTGAGAAACAATATCAATAATTACACTTGGATCTTGACCAGCTGGGTAAGTAGTCAGTCTTTGCTCAGTTCCGCAACATATCCCGAGAGCCTTCTGCTGCGTCGCCTCTCAGGAGCCTTTAGAATTTTCAGTTCATATTTGATAAATATGACAAATAAACACTCTTGACCTCTTCAAACACACACCAAGATTATTGTGCATCACTTATTTTCTACTTTTTGGGTAAGTAGGCAGAGGAAGTGCAAATGAAATTTAATTGGAGTAAATGCAAGGTTTGCAGTTATGCAATGTCAAACCACAGTAAGATGTTGACAGTGACTGGAAGGGTCCCGGGGAGAGGAAGAGCAGAGGAATCTACAAGGAGTACTACTACAGGAGTACAAGTAGAGAGTTCCCTGAAAGTGGCATCACAGGAGGGCAGGCTGATGAAGAAGGCTTTTGGTACTCTAGCCTTCATCACTAAGGGCATAGAAGGTGGGATGTTATTTTGCAATATTTACAAGATGTTGGTGAAGCCACATGGAGTATTGTGTAGGAAGGAACTGCAGATGCTGGTTTATGCTGAAGATAGACACAAAAAGCTGTAATAACTCAGCGGGTCAGGCATCATGTCTAGAGAAAAGGAATAGATGACATTTTGGGTCGGAACCTTTCTTCAGACTGAAAGACAGAAGTGAGGGGAGGGAAACTGGAGGCAGCAAACTGAAGGCAATTGTTGGCTGGGGAAGACGTGCTAATGATAGGGATACAAGAATGAGAACAAAGGAACTAGTCGGACGACTGGGTGGGGGAGGAAGGAAGAATGCAGGAGTTACTTGAACTTAGAGAAATGAATGTTCATTCCACTGGGGTATTAACTGCCCAAGCAAAATATAAGGTGCTGTTTCTCTAATTTGCATGTGGCATCACTCTGACAATGGAGGTGGCCCAGGACAAAAAAGAGCTGATTGTTAAATTCAAGACTAGAGACCAGGCATCTGTCTTGTTTGAAGGGGAAAAGATTTAGTAGGAATCTGAGGGGTATCTTTTTCACACAAAGGATGGTGGGTGTATGGAACAAGCTGTGAGAGGAGGTAGTTGAGGCTGGGACTATCCCATCGTTTAAGAAACAGTTAGGCAGGTACATGGATAGGACAGGTTTGGAGGGATATAGACCACGCGCAGGCAAGTGGGACCAGTGTAGCCGGGACATTGTTGGCAGTGTGGGAGAGTTGGGTCGAAGGGCCTGTTTCCACACTGTATCACTCTATGATTATGGCAGTGGAGAGAGTCAACTGCTGGACATGCATCCTGGCCCAACATATTGATGTAATCACGTAAAAAGCTCACCAACATGCTCAGAATTTATAATGGGTACTGACCTCTCCACCATGGGAGGGACCTACAGGAAGTGCTGTTTTCAGAAGGCAGCACCACGCTCTCTTCTCAACGCTACCATTTGGAAGGAGGTACAGGAACATGAGATGTGTTAACTCCAGTTTCGTCGTCTTCACATCAACCTGCACATGAACTATCCTGCACAACCCTAATAACAACCCTACTTCAGCACAGAACCACAATGAATTTATTGTTGTTGTTCTAGAAGACTTTGGTTTTTGCACTATGGTCTAGTTTACTTAGAATAACTGATAATTTATTCTGTATTTATTGTTGTTGTTCATTTATCGTGCCTGTAAAGCTGCAGCAAGTAAGAATTTCATGGTTTAATGGTTCTTTATTGTCACGTATGCACTGCACAGTGAAATTCTTTTGTGCACATGCACAAGTCACCATATTTTGGTGCCATTTCCACAAATAAAAAGTCCACAGTATGGTCCACATGCTGGAAGTACTGGAGCACCCCTGATCCAGATAAGCCCGGTAAGTCCCAGGCTGTTGCAAGGGCTCCTCCATCGCGCTTGGCCTGCTTGGCCCACAAACCGACATCCCTCCCCTCGCCCGACCGGCTTTGTGTCCCGCGGGGTCAGTCTTTGCTCAGTTCCGCAACATATCCCGAAAGCCTTTTGCTGCTTCGTCTCTCAGGAGCCTTTAGAATTTTCAGTTCATATTTGATAAATATGACAAATAAACACTCTTAACCTCTTCAAACACACACCAAGATTATTGTGCATCACTTATTTTCTGTGCTTCACCAATAGCATGTAGGCCCCATTGTATGAAATTCAGAAATTTCCATCACTCAACCTCTCTGCATTGCTTCAAAATCCTCCTTAAAAATAATCCATTGCCTTGCTCAATTTTGCCATTTTTCATTTCCCACTGTACTTCAGGTCACCTGGTCCCACATCTCAATACAGATGTCCTTAATCCAAAGATGAAAAAAAAGGAACTGAACTCCAGAGCCTCAGAGAGTAACAGTTCTTGAAAAAAACAGAATAGTACAGTACTGGAACAGGTCTTTCTACTCACCATGTCGATGTTGAATATGATGTCAAGTTGAACTGCCTGCATGTGATACAGATCTCTCCAATCCATGCACATCCATGTGCCTATCTACAAGCTTCTTGAATTTCAATCTCGTATCTGCCTCCACTACCACCTCTGGCATGTGTTCCAAGCCAAACATAATGTGTAAAATAATTTGTCCTGCACATCTCTTTTAAACATTACCCTGCTTCCCTTGAGTCTATGACATTTCCATCCTGTGAAAAGGTTGTCTGTCTACCCTATTTCATAATTTTGTACACTTCTATCAGATCTCCCCTCAACTGACGTTCGAGAGAAAACAATCAAGTTTGTCCAAAGTCTTCTTATAACTACTTAATGGTCTGAAGCTCCAATCCAAAATGTTAACTATCCATGTTCTCCAGAGTTGCTGCTGGGCTTGCTGTTACTTCAGCACTTTGTGTATTTTTAAGACCATAAGACGTGGGAACAGCATAAGGCCATTCAGCATATCATGACTACTTGCCATTCAATCATGGCTCATCTATGTTTCCCCCTCAAACCCATTCTCCTGCCTTCTCCCAATAACCTTTTATACCCTTCCTAATCAAGAAGCTAACAATCTTCACCTTACAAATACCCAATGTCTTGGCCTATACAGCCATCACTCTACACTCAGACCTCCTCACTCTTACACTCAATGCCCTGACCAATGAAGGCAAGCATGCCAAAAGCTTTCTTTACTGCTCATTCTGCTTGTGTTGCCACTTCCAGGGAGCTATGGATAGAGGACCATGGGAATTGAGGGGATCTCCTTACACTGACTGGAGTTGCAGTTGTAGGAAGTCAATCATCTTTGCCTAAAAACACTTTTGCAGGAGTTTCCAGAGGTATATATATTTGGACCGACCATCATCGGCTACTTCTTCAAAAATCTGCCTTACAAGTAATGATTATACAATATTCAATTCCATTTAATGCTCCTCAGAAAATGAAGCAGTTCATGCCGACATAGAAAATAGGTGCAGGAGGAGGCCATTTGACCCTTCGAGCCAGCACCGCCATTCATTGTGATCATGGCTGATCATCCACAATCAGTAACCTGTGCCTGCCTTCTCCCCATATCCCTTGATTCCACTGGCCCCTAGAGCTCTATCTAACTCTCTTTTAAATTCATCCAGTGAATTGGCCTCTACTGCCTTCTGTGGCAAAGAATTTCACAAATTCACAACTCTCTGGGTGAAAATGTTTTTTCACATCTCAGTTTTAAATGACCTCCCGCTTATTCTTAGACTGTGGCCCCTGGTTCTGGATTCCCTCAACATTGGGAACATTTCCTGCCTCTAATGTGTCCAATCCCTTAATAATCTTATATGTTTCAATAAGATCCCCTCTCATCCTTCTAAATTCCAGTGAATACAAGTTCAGTCTTTCCAATCTTTCCTCATATGACAGTCCCGCCAACCTGGGGATTAACCTCGTGAACCTAGGCTGCACTGCCTCAATAGCAAGGATGTCCTTCCTCAAATTAGGAGACCAAAACTGCACACAATACTCCAGATGTGGTCTCACCAGGCCCTTGTACAACTGCAGAGGGACCTCTTTACTCCTATACTAAAATCCTCTTGTTATGAAGGCCAACATGCCATTAGCTTTCTTCATTGCCTGCTGTACCTGCATTTTACTTTCAGTGACTGGTGTACAATGTTTCCCAGGTCTTGTTGCACTTCCCTTTTTCCCCAATCTGACACCATTGAGATAATAATCTGCCTCCTTGTTCTTGCCGCCAAAGTGGATAACCTCACATTTACCTACATTATACTGCAATTTTCTACCCATGTCAATACTACATTATACTGCAATTCTCTATCGATGTCAATACCCTACCCTCAATACCATGTGCTCTAAATGTGCCCACTAATCTCCTGTGTGGGACCTTATCAAAGGCTTTCTGAAAGTCCAGATACACTACATCCACTGGCTCTCCTTCATCATGGCGGCACGGTGGCGCAGCGGTAGAGTTGCTGCCTTACAGTGAATGCAGCGCCGGAGACTCAGGTTCGATCCTGACTGCGGGCGCCGTCTGTACGGAGTTTGTACGTTCTCCCCGTGACCGGCGTGGGTTTTCTCCGAGATCTTCGGTTTCCTCCCAAACTCCAAAGATGTATAGGTATGTAGGTTAATTGGCTGGGCAAATGTTAAAAAAAAAAAATTGTCCCTAGTGGGTGTGGGATAGTGTTAGTGTGCGGGGATCGCTGGGCGGCGCGGACCCGGTGGGCCGAATGGCCTGTTTCTGCGCTGTATCTCTAAAATCTAAAAAATCAATTTTACTTGTAACAAGGTCTTCATGACATTATGGCCTGATATCTGCTACATAACATTGATGACGCCCTAGTATTAGGCAGTAACCAGCGACAATAATAGTGGCAGCACTTTCCCCTGATACTCATTGCATTACACTCACCATGTTTCCCTGATGAACAGTCCTTTGTGGGAGCAGCAGTGGGTTGGTCACCACAGGTGAATAATGCAACTTGATCAGCCACTTAAATTCTATAGGTGGAAGAGCAGGTTAAAGGGTGGGTATCTAGCAATGATCATTTTTCCTCCTGCCCTTTCAGTGCCTCATCACTTCTCAAGGTATAAGACTGTGATGAAATATGCATCATTTGCAAAGGTACATGCAGTTCTAACAACACTCAGTAGCTCAGCACCACGTAGGACAAAGCGTTTGATACCCATCTCCAAAAAATCATTCTGTACACTCAGAGCACCACGGTTACAACATGTATTATTTTCAAAGTTCATGGCAATTTATGGGCTGGCTTTCTTTATCCTAAACCTGCAACAACTTGAGGGGAAAGCAATAGTAACTGCAACAACGAAATATATCAAAACACCATTGTGTTGGTTCGCTTTCAGGTTACAGACAATTTGCACTTGGAAATGTGTTTCTGAATTGTCACTAGGTCTCATCAGCCACAACACAAGTTTAACTTCACCACAAGGACTGAAACAAATTAAAATGGCTGCCCACCACCAAGTTCTTAAGGGCAATAAGAACTAAGCAATAAATGCTGTCCTTTCTAGCATGCCTAAAAAGGAACAAATAACTTTATTCTACAATCGCTCCTGTGAATGGCATTTTTTTACTAACTAAAAGGCAATTTAAATACAAAGTTGCTTGTATAGAGATTATTTTACAATTTGAAGATAGACGTTGAGGTTACATATTGAATCTCATATGGATAGCTGTACCTTGTTGCAGGAAGTGTGCTGACCCTTGTGAAGAATACTGACGGCTCAACATCCACATGAAGTCCCAAAGAAAGATTTCTGTAGTATCCTTCACTGTGTCCTGGTCCACCAGAATATTTGAAGTTCAAAATGGATTCCAGCGTCTGAAAAACAACAAAAAAAAGTACAATTTGATATGTACATGCATTTCAAATCCCAACACCTTGAGACTGCTGGAATGTACTTTTACGATTATGTATATTGAGTTGGTTAATTCTCATAATTGTGGTGATGCAGTCTATTTAGACCTGTGTACATGCAATTATAAAGTCTGAGCTTCGTGTATGATCAATCAGGATTTAATTGTGATGGTAACTTACTTTTAATCACTTTGTTTTACTTCAATTACCTGAAGTTTTAATTACTTCTGCATTGGACAAGGCATGTCTGGAAGGGACTGGGTTAATATGATCTGGCCTATTTGATCTGGCATGTAATCAGAGGTTAATTTTAAATAGAAAATACATTATAAGTCACACCTGTTACCATACTGCACTGAATACAGCTTGCGTGGAAACTATTGTAGGACAGCAGATGATCAATCTTTGCCATCTGAATTAAGACCACAAATATGTTACAGATAAAAGACAAAAGGAAAATGTATAAGAATTGGTCATACATGGTTTTAAAATACAGAAACATGAATCTTTAGCCTTGATGTTATTAACAAGATAACAGGTATTTTACAAAATGAGCCAACTCTGGGAAAGAGGTAATAAACCCATGAGAAACCAAATGAAAGACCACAACTTGAATTGCACTACAGATAAAATATGTTACATAAACAAAGCTGAAACATCTCATGGGATTGATATAATAAGAGACATCAAAATGTTGCTTGGACATTACCAAGACATTTGTTTTACAAGATTGATTTTGTGAAATTTTGCAGTCAAAGCCAGAATGCAATAGCATTCAGTGCTAAAATCCAGGAGAGTTGATAATTTGTAATTCACACATAGCTGAATAACAGATTTTGGATAGTGTAGCACACCGTATCTCCTTAGTCAAAAGATGGAGATGGATTAAAAGAGAACTGGAGACTGCAAACTTGTAGCTTTAGTGGGCATAAATATATTATGACTGTGTTTATGCTGCATGAAGTAACATTCCGAAGGCAGATGTGATTAGGAAGTTCAGGGCAGTGAAGTAGTTCAGAGATACCTAGATACACACCACCAGCAGTCATTTAGTCCATTCTGGCCTGAAAATGCTATACTTGGCTGGGTCAAACTTTTGCTTTGTTGGAACATTTATGCTTTATAACTGTCAATTATTTAGAATAAATTGATTCTAATGCCTTCTCACAATATCAGTTTCTACTATGAATCTTTGTAGGTTTTAACAATTTAATTACATCAGTGTGCTTCAGCATTCATAAATAAGCAGAATTGGTGAATGTTGCATGCAAACCATCAGCACTTTCTGGAGACAGTCAGGAAGGCTTTTTTCGCATCGATTGAAATCAGCCTAACGATCAACATCTCACTAAATCCCGACATGGATGTGTTTCTTTTTTTCTATGAATCCTACATGAATGAATCAGAGCTCTAATGCTCTTGAAACAACAAAATAAATGCTCTTACCTTATTCTTATTCAAGAAAAGTAGCAATCATGGTATGAAGCACAAGGACTGAGCCCTACTAGCATACGATTAAGAGTTGGACTGAGTATGAAAACATAGACATCAAATGGATGTGAATCAATGAATGGTATGAGGAAAGTAGTGGCACTATATGGTGAGGGGAATGGAAAGAATAAATTGAAGTGGTGAAGGTGGGTGGTGAATGCTTGGCAAGAGAAACAAAGAATTTGAATCCATATGAAAGGGAAAAAAGGGACTACATGGATGCAAAGGGCAAAGAAGGGACAAGAGAAGGAAATTGGGGGAAATGTATGGCAAAGGAAAATGTAACTTCATCCAATTCTACTAGTGCCCTACCGAACTATATAATCTAGAATCATCCAAATCCATAAGGACAGATATATAGATAGGAAATATTTAGAGCAATATGGGCCAATCACAAGCAAATAGGACTGTGGGACATCTTGGGTGGCAAAGATGAGTCGGGAATTCTAATAGGCTGATTTTACGGGCATCTGGATATACCTATTCAGATCTGTGGGACTAACAAGCAGATATGGAAACTAACTTTAAATTGCCTAGCCATTTTGAAAAATCTTGGAACATCAATATATTGCGCTTTGCTGACCACAGAAACCAGCTGGTGCTTAGTTGCTATGCTACATTTAAATTAATGTTTGATTCCATAATTATTGAATCCATGCCATTTTATAATATCTGACTGAATAATTGTAGCAGTTTTGAATATCTAATTTTGTTATGGTACTAATTGCTTTATCCCAGAAGTGTTAATCAAATAATGTTAATTGGGTACATTTTCACCATGTGTTTTTTTGACTGACAAGAGCCAGTTGGCTAATTTACTCAGTATGCTGTTTTTCCACTATGACAAATCAGAGAAATATATTTTTCATGACAACCAGACCATTCATTCCACCAAGTCTATAACAGCGCCTTGAGCAATCCCATCAAACCCTTCCCCTACTAATTTCTCTGCAATCTATTTTCTGTCACATGCGTATCAAATCTACCCTAATTCTCCTATCACCCATCACTACTAGAAGTAATTTACAGCGACACAATAATTTAAACAATCTGAATTTCAGCTATCCAATAAACTGGTGAGTATGAAGCCAAATTTCAGGCATTGATTAATGCAATCCTTCAAATTCATGTAATTTTACCCTTTGAACAATATTCTATATACTACTTAAAGATGTACTGGAAATTTCTACAACATTAAAGACAGAAATTAAACAAATGCTTGAAGTTGCCACTGAGACCGACGATGGACTGATATCGAAAGAATTTGTACCATTCCACTCAGTAGCAAAGATTTTGTGGGGAAAGTGATCCAATCATGGCTAGGACAAAGGGAAGAAATACAATGCAAGAAAGATGATATGTCAAGATCTCCTGCATGTAAAAAGGTAAGTTGCAAAACTAAACACAGATTGCTCAGAAACGGATATAAGGGGATTAATAGCTTGGAACTAGGAAATTGCAAACACATTAAGTTTTCATCCTAAATAACACTAAGCAACACAAAAATAGTACGGTAACCAAGGGAAGAAATAAAACAAAAACTACCATCAATTAATATCCCAAAGAACCAAAGCAAATCAATACATCTAAAGGCTGACAAAAGAAAGACAAAGTAACTTGGTGGATCAGGCAGGTTGCACGACATGGAGTTGAAGTCATGACTTGCGCTTGACTTGGATTTAAGTGAGGGGGAGTTGCGCAGATCATCGGCCTCACTTTCTCGTCCTGGCCTATCGGGTTCCAGCAGCGAGACATAGTCGGGACGGCTGGGGACAGGTCAGGATGCAGTGGATGGTCAGAAGTGTCCTACGTATCTCACTCTGCCCTGTTTGCGCTCCACGACGCTTTGTTGGGATCGTCTTTCTGCCCGTTGAACCTTCTGGTGGTTTCCTCCGCGCAATCCGCCGAACCCAGGCTTCACATGCTAGGTAGACAAGCCCTAAAGCCGCTGGAACCAACGACTTGCCGACTGTACATGTGGCATGCACACAAGACAGTGGAGACATCGTGGGGGCGGGGTCGTCCAACTCCTGTACAAGTCCCATTTAGGACTTGCCCACTGCCCTAGGCAGGAAGGAAGGCAGGAAGGAAGACAGGAAGACATCTCTGGAAAACATGGATAGCCAACATTTGTGGTCAGGACTCATCTTCAGACTGGTTAACAAATCACCTGGATCCGATGTGCTGCAGCGTCTTGTTCCAAAATAAGTGACTGGAGAGATATATTGAGGATACATAGATCATCATCTTCGAAAACATCCTAGATTCTGTGAAGGTTCAGATGGATTGAAAAGCAATTGAAGATGGGGGGTTGTGGTAGATGGACATTATTCAGGCTCCAGGTCTGTGACCAGTGGAGTTCCGCAGGGATTTGTGTTCAGACCTCTGTTTGAGATATATACAGGCACACCCCAACTGACATAATAGGCGAGTTATGTAAACTCGCACTTATGTAAACAATAGGTGGTCCCATTTCCTGAATGACCTGTTATTGCAACGGGAGGATGACGAGTGCTTCCCGTTCACTTAATTGATGTAGAAGCATCGCCTAGGCTCGGTGCAACACTGCGTAGGTGAGCAAGTATGGGAAACGAGAGCGAGAGAGGGTGGAGGGCATCTTCCAGCCGAGTCATCACATCTTCCACAAGATGCACCAGCGAGCCCTTCCTCACCATTTTGTTCAGCCCACTGCTTGCTCTTCCACCAGCGCCTCTTGCCACCTTTCTCCCCTGGAGTTGCTGACATATTCCAAGGTAGAAGATGCCGGTGACTCTGGGGCAGGAGGCGAATGAGGCAATGGTGAAAGGGGGAGCAGATAAAGCAACGGCTGAAGTGGCAGCTGATGAGAGGCAAGGGAGACTGAAGGAGCTGCAATAACAGCCCAGTCAACCGGACGGTGCAGCAGCTGGAGAAGAAGAACACACCAGTGCAGACCAGCAGCATTGGTGCATAGTTTCAAAGTAAAACAATAAAAGGAGCTGGAGTAACTTAACAGAATGATTCAATCTAAAGAAGGATCCAGACCCAAAACGTCACCTATCCATGTCCTCCAGAGATGTTGTCTGACTTGCTGAGTTACTCCAATACTTTGTGTTGTTTTGTGTAAAAATAGCATCTGCATTTCTTTGTTTCCAGCTGGTTTTAAAGCAATTCCAACGCATAAAATAAAACTTATGTAAGGGTTTATGTAATGCAACTATATATAAAAAGGAAATAAACAAAATAAACTTCCATGGAGACCAGCAATAAACCAGAGTGACACTGGTATGCAGTCTCTTTGCAGGTTCTGCAAAGGCAGAAACTGTTAATCCAGGATTTAGCTTCCCTGGGTGCAGATTAATGCTGGATGCCCCTTGTGGAACTGCTGTTCATAACAGCTCAGTTTGGCTGCAAGATTGGTTATTCGATTGAGTGAAATCATGTAAAATATACTAAGTGATAAATAACAAATTTTCTTTCACCAGGTGGTCAAGTATAACAGAAAAAATATACTGAAGCCCCCTTTTATCCTTTGGTTATTGTCCATATCTAATTTTCCCAATGCTCTTCTGATAGGTCTTCCTATCTGAAACTTTATGCTCATCGGAAATAAAATCTCTAGCACTTGAAAAATCTAATTTTCTTATTCAAATATATTTCCAGCATTTACTTAATAATTTTCTTTTTAATTGGACTTTCTCTTTTCTATGCTTTACCACAAACAGTTGCTTATTTAATCCCAGGGATATCACAATTGCAGCTGTTTTTTAATCAAAGGAAATTCAATTCCCCGATTTCAAAACCTAAAAACCAAACACTCGCAAATAGATCTTCACAAAACGTGATGGACCTGTTTTAAGTTGAGAACAGGTCAAAAGACAGTACATAGGTCACTTCTCGATTGGAAACCACCTGGACATCCAAGGTCCAATGGCTGGGTAATTTGCCTCTCCGATTCCTAAACAGCTATTTCTGATGTAGGATCAGACCACATTCAAATGAATGAAGATTCACAGCCTGAACTTTAGGAGGAAAAAAAATAATGTATTTGTTAACCTTTTAAAATATTTTAGTCTCGTTAGCTTGAGCAGGATTCAAGACTCTGCCTTTCCTGGCCTGAAAGGTTGTCAGATCGTTCCAGATCATATGCCTCATTTGTATATGTTGGAAGGAACTGCAGATGCTGGTTTACACTGAATATAGACACAAAATGCCAGTTGTATGTTGACCAAGACCCGCACACCGCACCTAGACTCACAAGATACCTCTCAGGAGCGTAAATAAGGCAAGTGAGATGGGACTGGTGGGATTGATCTGCAGGGAATAACATGGATCTAATGGGTCAAATAGTGTTGTCCATGAATAAGCAAATAATTTACTCAGGAGGGTAAGCACATTTGACCCTCTCCATCCATTTCAGGTAATTGAACTCATTTTGGCCTGTTGTTGTGTCAATAGCAAAGCAATTACCTTCAAAACTATTCTGGAAAGCCAATGAATTTCAGAGTAGATGAAATAGTATTCATTAAAATAAGGCAATTAAGCCATGAAAGGATATTGCTTTGAAGGAATCTATTGTAATAAAAACAAACCTGGAATATAACTTCAAGTTCCATTAAGTGAAAAGGAAATTTCGCACCTTCACCAAATTATTCATAAAAGGAGTAATAAGTGCGAATAGTGGGTTATTTCATTGTAATATTGGAGGTAAAATGCTGGCAAAGAAACAGCTGACATAAATTATTTGCTTACTACTGGAGAAACACTATAATTTTTCCAAAGGAATCAACTGGTCTATGTTTAGGAAAAAAACTGCAGATGCTGGTTTAAATCGAAGGTAAATTTAAATCGAACTGCTGGAGTAACTCTGTGGGTCAGGCAGCATCTCGGGAGAGAAGGAATGGGTGATGTTTCGGGTCGAGACCCACTGGTATATGTTAATGGGATCCAAGCAGTGATTGAACTTTATTAACAAATAAAACTTTGTCTTCAATAAGGTTTCATAAATTACTGGACCATTTTTGTAATTTTTATTAACATGCAAAATATTTGCATGGAAATACAACAATATTTCATAGTCTGCAATTTAAATAGGAGGAAAAAAGTAAACGCACTGAATCGATGGAAAATATTATAAATAATTCTCACTGGCAGTTACCATGGCAATTGGATGCATCTGGCATCACAATTATCTGGTGCATGTGCAGCAACTCCTCCTATTTAAAGAGCTAGGAAGAGGGGAAAACTAAGAACCAGGAGAGAAAGATCAGTATGGGAATGGGAGTTAAAGTGTTTAGTAACCAGGAGATCAGATAGGTTTAGGTAGTTGCTAAACACTTTAACTCCCCCTCCCATTTCCATACTGACCTTTCTATTCTGGGTCTCCTTCACTGTCAGAGTTTGGCCCAGAGGAAATTGGAGGAACAGCACCTCATATTTTGCTTGGGCAGCTTACACCCCAGTGGTATGAATATTGATTTCTCTAACTTCGTAACCCCTGCTTTCCCTTTCTATCCATCCCTCCCGCTTCCTAGTTGCCGACCAGTCTGACTGGCCCCTTGATTAGCTTTGTAGGAAAATAACTGCAGATGCTGGTTTAAAACAAAGGTGGACACAAAATGCTAGAGTAACTCAACGGGTCAGGCAGCATCTCAGGAGAGAAGGAATGGGTGACGTTTCGGGTCGAGACCCATCTTCAGACTGATGTCAGGGGAGGGGGCGGGACAAAGATAGGATGTAGTAGGAGACAAGATGACAGTGGGAGAACTGGGATGGGGAGGGGAAAGAGAGGGACAGAGAAACTATCTGAAGTTAGAGAAGTCAATGTTCATACCACTGGGGTGTAAACTACCCAAACAAAATATGAGATGCTGGTCCTCCAATTTGCACTAGGCCTCATTATGACATCGGAGGAGGCCCATGACAGAAAGATCAGACTGGGAGAGGGAGGGGGAGTTGAAGTGCTGAGCCACCGGGAGATCAGGTTGGTTAAGACGGACTGAGCGAAGGTGTTGTGCGAAACCATCGCCGAGCCTGCGTTTGGTCTCGTCGATGTAGAGAAGTTGACATCCAGAAGAGCGGATACAATAGATGAGGTTGGAGGAGGTGCAGGTGAACCTCTGCCTCACCTGGAAAGACTGTTTGGGTCCTTGGATGGAGTCGAGGGGGGAAGTAAAGGGACAGGTGTTGCATCTCCTGCGGTTGCAGGGGAAAGTAGCGGGGGGGGGGGGGGGGGGGTTGGGTGGGAAGGGACGAGTGGGCCAGGGAGTTACGGAGGGAACGGCCTCTGCAGAAAGCAGAAAGGGGTGGAGATGGGAAGATGTGGCCAGTAGTGGGATCCCGTTGGAGGTGACGGAAATGTTGGAGGATACTTTGTTGTATACGACGGCTGATGGGGTGGAAGGTGAGGACGAGGGGGACTCTATCCTTGTTACGAATGGGGAGAGGGGAAGCAAGAGCGGAGCTGCGGGATATAGAGGAGATCCTAGTGAGAGCTTCATCTACAATGGATGATAGAGTCCCAGCCGACTTAACCTTTCCTATAGCTCAGACCTTCTAGCCCTGGCAACATCCTTGTAAAACCTCTCTGTGCCCTTTCCAGCTACCACTCCTTTCACCAAGCCACTTTTATATCAAATCAGATAGTTTACCCCCTGGATCCCATATGATATTTATATCCCATATTCCCTTACCTCCAGATCAGTCTGTTATGTGGGACCTGGTCAAAGGCCTAGTTGTAGTCCATGTTGCAACATCCATTGTCCTGCCCTAAAATATCTTGGTCATCTTTTCAAAAAAATAATTTAAATTCACGAGACAAGATTTCCCATCAAAGTCAAGCTGACTATTGGGTCTCGACCTGAAACGTCACCCATTCTTCTCCCGAGATGCTGTCTGTCCCGCTGAGTTACTCCAGCATTTTGTGCCCACCAACTGACTATCCATGATCAGTCCTTTCCTTTCCAAATGCAAATAGAACCTCTCTCACAGAATTTTTGAACAGTACCTTTCCCACCACTGATGTGATGCTCATTGGCCTGTAGTTCTGTGGTTTATCCTTGCTGCCCTTCTCTAATAATGGAACAACATTAACCAACCTCCAGTCTTCTGGTAACTCACCCTTGGTGAACGAATTTACAAAAAACTCTGACTAGACCCCAGCAATTTCTTCCCTTGTTCCCCACAATGTCCTCGGGTATACTTGGTCAAGCAAAAGGGATTTCTCCACCTTTACTACCAAGATTACCAACACCTCCTCTCATGTAATGGTGATACGTTTCAGGACATGGTTGTTCTCTTCCCAGAGCTCACTGTCTTCCATGACCTCCATGGTAAATACAGGCGAGAAGTATTCATTTAAGACCTCCCCCATCTCCCTTGGCTCCACACACATGCTTCAAGTACTTCTTAGATAAGGAATATTATAGTTGAAATGAATGTTATATTCTGAACAAAATATGTTTTAACCTTCATCTTAAATCATCAACCATTCTTCACTTCTGTGAACCTCTGTTCTATATCCAGAAGTACATTATGAATCACTGCAGCTTTTTATTAACTCGAGGTGACCCATGCAATATTACAAAATTGGTAATACACAGAATTCTATACTTAGATACAAAAGAATCTTAGTGTATTTATTTTTGTTATAATATGGTAGGAGACCATTAGGTCCAATGAGTCAATGCAATTTTCCAAAGCATTTCCTTCAAACTGCTCATCCCGCATTTACTTGTAACCTATTCTCTCCCACATACTCATCAATTCTCCTACTAACACCATGGATAATTTACAGTAGTCAATCTTTGGGGTGTGGGAGGAAACCAGAACACCCAAGAGAAGTCCATGCAGTTACTGAGAACATGTTAGTTCAGTATAGGTAGCACCTGGTGTTCGGATCAAATCTAGGTCACTGAACTGGGCAGTACACTTGCAAACAAAGCTAAAAATAATATCCCCCACTTATGAAATGGTATTCTGTATAGAGTGACGACAGATGACCTAAGTATCCCACTATTACAGATTCACAGCTTAAATTCCTTCCACCTCAAATGCTATTATTGACAAATTAAATCTATGTTTCTCAGTACAATAAATTGTTTGGGGCAAGAATAAAGCAGGTTGCCAATGCTGCACTTATGACCTTGCAACAAATTATTCAAATTTTCAATATGTCCTTTTTTGTTGGTAACCGTAATATTCTTGATATACAGAGGGAGTAGTTATATTGTTGGCCAGGCACAATGGACCTTTGCTCGAAATGATTCAATGATTTTGGACTGTGTGGATGAGTTGTGTTTATTGTCATATGCATAAGTAGGATGAGGTACATGTACAATAAAAAATCTTTCTTGCAGCCGCATCACAACTATTGCCATGAAGGAAATGGACAGTGATGTTCAGTTGGTGAGGTAGGAGATGATTCATGCCATAGTCGACCTCTCGAAGCACTTCATTATGGTGGATGTAAATGCTATTGGACAGCAATCATTGCGGCGGGTCACCTTGCTCTTCTTGGACAACAGTATGATAGATGCCCTTTTGAAGCAGGTGAGGACCACAGACCACAGAGGCAAGAGGATGAAGATGCCCTTGAATGCTGTAGATAGTTGGTCCACTCAGGTCTTCGGCAGCCAGTTCCGCCGTCTGTGTCTGATACCTTTCGTGGATTCACCCTCTTGAAAGAATCTCTGACAATGGCCTCAGAGTCTGAGATCACAAGGTCATCAGGGGCTGTAGAGGCTTGTGTCATTGTTCACTCTCTCAAAACATGCATAGAAGGCTCAGAGCTCATCTGGAAATGGTGTCGTTGCCACTTATGCTACTTGACTTCGCCTTGGAGGGGGTAAAAGGCATGCAACCTCTGTCACAGTGGTTGAGTCTTTCTGCGACTCCAGCTCAGCTCAAAATTGTCTCCCGCCTCTCTTGGTGGCTTTCAGAAAGTCGTACCTGGACTTCTTGTACAGTACTGTAAAGCCAGTCTTACATGCTACACATCTCACCCTCAACAGATTATGAGTCTTTTGGTTCATCCAGGGATTGGTGTCATGGCATCAAAGAGCAATACAGCATGAAAATAGGCCCTTCTGCCCACTGGTCCATGCCGACCCAGTAGGCATTCTGGGCTGGCCGTATTTGGCCCATATCTCTCTTATCCATTTCTATCCATATATCTGTCCAAATGTTTTTATAGATGTCATTAATTGTATCCACTTCCATTGTTTCCTCTGGCAGCTCATTGCAGATACACACTACCCTCAGAGTGAAATAGTTGCACCCGAGATCATTCTTAAATCTCTCCCTTCTCACTAGAGGGCCAATGCCCTCTAGTTTTAGAATCCTCCACCCTGAGAAAAAGATTGTGGTTCACTTCAAACATGCCCCTCATGATCTCAATAAGGTCATCCCTCAGCCTCATAAGCTCCAAAGAAAAAAGTCCCAGCCTATCCAGCCTAAGCCATTCTTAATGGTGATATAGCAATGGTCGAGTGCATTGGGTCCTCTGGTGTCAATGGTAGTTCAGCGGATACTATGTCAAGATACCCTGGTTGAAGTCCCCAGCAATGATGTGGAAGGCAGTGGGATGGGCTGCTTTGTGTTTGTTGATGGCGGCAGTCAATTCCTCAAGTGCCAGTTTGATATCTGCCTGAGGCGGGATGTTGATTGCAGTCAAGATGATGGCAAAGAACCCTCTCAGTAGATAGAACGATCACCTGCACTTGCCTGTTAAGATGTTCCAGATCGAGGGAGCAGGAATGAAATAAGTCAGCCATGTCCGAGTATCACAACAAGTTTGTCATGAAGCAAGAGCCAACGCCTCTTCCTTTTCCTTTAACCTCGACTCCACAATCCGGTCTCCTGCGATAACCTTCCAACCATTGCTTGTTTTAAGAATCTACCTACTTTTGCCTTAAGAATATTCAAGGACTCTGCTTTTACCACCCTTTGAGTAAAGAGTTCATTGTCATGACCCTCTGAGGGAAATGTCCACATTAGATAGTTGACATTATTTTTTAAGCAGTGAAACTTAGTTCTCCATTCTCCCACAAAATAAAATATTCTATCATTGGGACTCATTGGGATCAAATTTGTTCCAATCAAGTTTCTTGTCACTCTTCAAAAATTCAGTGGATTGCCTGTCCAATCTTTCCTGCTCAGCTAACTCACTGCTTCTTATTAGTCAATCTCTAAACTGCTTCTAATGCATTAGCATGGTTTCTCAAATGAGACCAAATCTGCATACAATATTCCAGATGTAGTCTCAACAATTTAACAACAGAGGGGCTCCCTGGGTTACAGAACACTCAATTTAAGGAAATCCAACATTGCACAAATTCTGCCAGAAACGTTTAAAGAATTTTTCACATAGAGTCATAGAGTGATACAGTGTGGAAACAAGCCCTTCGGCCCAACTTGCCCACACCTGCCAACATGTTCCAGCTATATTCCCATCTGCCCGCGTTTGCTCCATATCCCTCCATAATTTTTCACAATATTAATAAGAATAAAATACTTTGTGGTATTCATTAACAGCTGAATACAATATATATTCCATTAATTTAATTGTGGGGAGTATTAGGATGAATATTCAATGGAATAAAATAATTATAGGAAATATAGCAGAGTGATACAATACGAGTAGCTATAGAAAATTGCTGATCACATGGAAAAATTGGCTTACGGATAGTTTTCAGAAACCCTTACGTAACATAGCAACTGCCGAGTCAGAACATCCCTACTTATGTATTAAATTCACCTAGCAATAAACAGTAACATTCTGCCTTCTTTCTTAATTATCCGACTATTAGTCTTATAGGAATGATAGGCTAGCACCCCCAGACAAAACACTCTCAAAATCTGTCATTTTACCCCAACATTTCTCTGTATTGGTTCAGAGAAACATCTTTGGGTTAAATTTTCTACACACTTGCTTATTTGGCCAAATAAGCCTCTTATGTGTCTGTAATTCAGCTATTTAATAAAGTGGGTTGGCGAGTATGCAGTGGGATCACACATTTTTTTCCAAGTGTTTCAACAGTCTGGCAGACACAATGACATGAACGGGACATCCTGCAATAAGAATATGAACCAGAAATGACTAGCCTATTTTTTCATCATGAAAATGATCAGGTTTTGATTTAATAAGTTCTAGCATAAAATATTAAAATGCATTATCAAACTTCCATGCCTTTACAAGCATAACATTGCCTACAGCACACACTTTAAATGTCAGTCAAACGACAGCAACATTTTTGAAACAAGCAATATTTTGACTTTTCAGTGATTGAGCCCACACAAAAAAAATTACGAGCATGACAATCCCACCTCTTTAAACTGGTTTTCTATAAAATACTGCATTTTTATCTTTGTTGTGAATGAATGCGAATCTATTTTAAGCTTGTGGTGACGCAGGAGTGAAACAAATTTAGGTGGCTGACAAATCTGGCACATCATTCACTTTTAGTATTGCCCTGGATGCAACTTTCCAGTTGACCTTTAAAACAACCTCATTCGAAAGGGCTCGCAGGTTAAATTGACTCTGGCGATACAATGAAATGCAAGTCAATGACATTTTTCATCCACACAAGATCGTATCATGGTGTAAAGGAATGCATTTAAAATTACACCCCTTCCTCTTGGACACCTTTTGGACTTAATTTCATCAACTGCCATGACATCTCCACTCCATTCACCCACTCCAACCCCACCCCTCTGATGTAATTCAAGACTCCTCTTATCTTTCTAGATTTCACGGGATTCAAGCCCAATCTGTGCAACCTTTCCCCATGGGACGATAAACTCCTATCAGATACTATTCTACACAAACTTCTTCGAATTGCATCAGTGCACCAAATCATGGAATACTTCGTGCTGGTGAAGGTAAGAACAGGAAGATAGGGGAAATGAATGTGTGGCTGAGAAGTTGGTGCAGGGGGCAGCGATTTAGATTTCTGGATCATTGGCATCTCTTCTGGAGCAGGGGTGACCTGTACAAAAGGGACAGGTTGCACCTTAACTGGAGGGGGACCAACATCCTGGCGGGCAGGTTTGCTAATGCTACAAGGGAGGGTTCAAACTAGATTGGCAGGGGGGTAGGATCTCATGGAGGACAGTCAGGTGAGAAGTTAGAAGTTGGTATGGAGGGTGGTGAGGGAAAGGTTAGTGGACAGAATAGGCAGGTGAAAGGCGGAGAATGAGGAAGGAGGGTTGGTTTAAACTGCACATATTTTAATGCAAGGGGCCTGACGGGTAACGCAGATGAGCTTAGGGCATGGATAGGTATGAGTGACTGGGACGTTGTAGCCATGACTGAAACCTGGTTAAGGGAGGGGCAGGAGTGGCAGCTCAATGTTCTGGGGTTCAGGAGCATCAGGAGACAGGGGTGAGGGAAAAAAGCGAAGGGGGATTACGTTGTTGGTTAAGAAGGATGTCACAGCAGTGGTCAGAGGTGACATTATGGACGGTTTGTCTATTGAGGCTATATGGGTGGAGCCGAGGACCAAGAAAGGGATGATCACCTTGTTGCAGGTGTACTGCAGATCCCCGAATAGTCACGGGAATTAGAAGAACACATATGCCAGGAGTTTGCAGACAGCTGCAGGTCAAATAAGGTTGTTGTAGTAGGGGGTTTAAACGTACCCAATAATGACTGGAAAAATCTTAGTGTGTAGGGTTTAAAAGGGGCGCAGTTCCTCAAAAGTGTTCAGGAAAGTTTTTCTCAAGCAGTATGTGGAGGCTCGCACATGTGAGAGGGCAACGCTGGATCTAGTATTGGGAAATTGGGAAGGGCAAGTTAATGCAGTCTTTGTGGAGGAGCCTTTTGGGACCAGTGACTACAGTTCGATTAGGTCTAAGATAATTATGGATAGGGACAGAGAGGGCCCACGAGTTAAAATGCTCAACTGGGGTAAGGCCAACTTTGAGGGTATGAGGGAAGGGTTAGCGCAAGTTGACTGGAGCAGGTTATTTGAGGGGAAAGGGACATCAGCCAAGTGGGATGTTTTTAAAAGTGTGCTGACAAAAGCTCAGGATATGTACGTCCCTGTTAGAGTGAAGGGCAAAGCAGGCAAATGTAAGGAAGCTTGGCTGAAGAGGGAAATTGAGGCATTGGTCAAAAACAAGAAGGATGCATGGGGCAGGTATAGGCAGCTGGGAACAAGTGCATCCTTGGAGGAGTTTCGGGAACTAAGGAAATCAGAAGGGCAAAAAGGGGACAGGAGATAGCTCTGGCGGGTAGCATTATGGACAATCCCGATAAAGTGAAGGGCAAAGCAGGCAAATGTAAGGAAGCTTGGCTGACGAGGAAAATTGAGGTATTGGTCAAAAACAAGGATGCATGGGACAGGTGAAGGCAACTGGGATCAAGTGCATCCCTGGAGGAGTTTCGGGAACCAAGGAGTAAACTGAAAAAGGAAATCAGAAGGGCAAAAATGGGCCAGGAGATAGCTCTGGCAGGTAGCATTAAGGACAATCCTAAAAGATTTTATAAATACATAAAGGGGAATAAGGTAACTAGAGAGAGTGTGTGACTCTCAGTAATCAAAGCGGTCACCTCTGTGAAGAGCCACAGGAGATGGGCAAGGTCCTCAATGAGTATTTCTCTTCTGTATTTACCGAGGAGAAAGACAGTAGGACGGAGGAAGTTGGGGCAGTTAATGGAAGTACTGAAGGTACTATTGTGTATGAAGGTACTATTGTGTATGAAGGTACTATTGTGTATGAAGGTAGACAAATCTCCAGGGCCTGATCAGATATATCCGAGGACATTGTGGGAAATCAGAGAGGAAACTCCAGGAGCCCTGGTTGAAATTTACGAGTCATCTTTTAATACAGGAGAGGTGCCGAAAGACTGGCGGGTGGCAAACGTTGTGCCTCTTTTCAAGACGGGCTGCAGGGAAAATGCTGGGAACTACAGGCCGGTGAGCTTAACATCTGTTCTTGGAACGTTACAAGAGAGTATTCTGAGGGATAGGTTATACAGGCATTTGGACGGGCAAGAGCTAATTGGCATTAGTCAGCATGGTTTGGTACGTGGAAGGTCGTGTCTCACAAATCTGATTGATTTTTTTGAAGACGTGACCAAAAGGTCGATGAGGGTGGAGCTGTAGATGTTGTGTACATGGACTTCAGGAAGTCATTCGACAAGGTTCCGCATGGTAAGCTGCTCTGGAAGGTTAGATCGCATGGGATCCAAGGAGAGAGAGCTGAATGGATAGCAAATTGGCTCCATGGAAGGAAGCAGAGGGTGATGGTGGAAGGTTGTTTTCGGACTGAAGGTCTGTGACTAGTGGTCTGCCTCAGGGTTCGGTGTTGGGCCCATTACTGTTTGCCATCTACATCAATGATTTGGATGAGAACATACAGGGCAAGATTAGCATGTTTGCTGATGATACAAAAGTGGGTGGTTTTGCAGATAGTGAGGATGGTTGTGAAAGATTGCAGTAGGATCTGGATCGATTGGCCAGTTGGGCGGAGGAATAGTTGATGGAATTTAATACAGAGAAGTGTGAGGTGTTGCATTTTGGGGCGTTTAGCTAGGGCAGGAACTACAAAGTGAATGGTAGGCTTCTGGGGAGTGTTGTTGAGCAGAGGGATCTCGGAGTGCAGGGGCATGGTTCCTTGAAGGTCGAGTCGCAGGTAGATAAGATGGTCAAAAAGGCTTTTGGCACATTGGCCTTCATCAGTCAGAATATTGAGTGTAGAAGTTGGGAGGTCATGTTGCAGTTGTATAAGACGTTGGTGAGACCACATTTAGAGTATTGTGTTCAGTTCTGGGTAACATGTTGTAGGAAAGATATTATCAAGCTTGGAAGGGTTCAGAGAAGATTTACGAGGAGGTTGCCAGGACTAGAGGGTGTGAACTATAGGGAGAGGTTGAGTAGGCAGTACCCAGAACTGAACACAATACTCTAAATGCAGTCTCACCAACATCTTATACAACTGCAACATGACCTCCCCACTTCTACACTCAATACTCTGACTGATGAAGGCCAATGTGCCAAAAGCCTTTTTGACCACCTTATCTACCTGCGACTCAACCTTCAAGGAACCATGCACCTGCACTCCTAGATCCCTCTGCTCAACAACACTCCTCAGAGGCCTACCATTCACTTTGTCGGTCCTGCCCTTGTTAGACATCTCAAAATGCAACATCTCACACTTCTCTGTCTTAAATTCCATCAACCAAGTTGGACCGAAGAGCCAATTTCCATTCCAGTCACTCTATGACTCTCTCCGAGCAATCTCACAAATTTGAAATACCTGTAAACTCTAACTGTATATTTCCTAAACAATTATTTGTATTAGCATAACTTGCATAATTTCAATTAAATTCACTTAGTTTTCTGAACCAATAATTCTTAACTGTACATTTACTTTCACCTTTTGATCTGGACTCCCAGATCCAGCATAATATGATATAATTACCTTGGGAAGATAAGCAGAAACCACATATTCCAAGAATTGGATGTTAACATAAAAAATTTTGATCAGCTTCTCGTTAGAATATAATTTTTAGGGTGGGCATATGTCCCATGCATCTCACTTCTCTGACAAATTATGTTGATTTGTATATACAAAACACCCACAGTATGCCAACAGCAAACTCTAAATTTATCACAGTCGCAGTGTTTGGCTCTTCATACATAGAGCTATTAGTATGAGAATACCAGCTGAAAACAATTATTGTATTAACAGCACATCAGTTGCTTGTCATCATGCAGGATCCTGATCACAGCTGGGAGATGCAACACCTGTCCCTTTACCTCCCCCCTCAACACCACCCAAGGATCCAAACAGTCTTTCCAGGTGAGACAGAGGTTCACCTCCACCTCCTCCAACCTCATCTATTGTATCCGCTGCTCTAGATGTCAACTTCTTTACATCGGCGAAACCAAACGCAGGCTCGGCGATCGTTTCGCTCAACACCTTTGCTCAGTCCGCTTTAACCAACCTGATCTCCCGGTGGCTGAGCACTTCAACTCCCCCTCCCACTCGCAGTCTGACCTTTCTGTCATGGGCCTCCTCCAGTGCCATAGTGAGGCTCACCGGAAATTGGAGGAACAGCACCTCATATTGCAGCCCAGCGGTATGAACATTGACCTCTCCAACTTTAGATAGTTCCTCTGTCCCTCTCTTCCCCTCCTCCTTCCCAGTCCCCCCTCTATCTTCCTGTCTCCACCTATATCCTTCCTTTGTCCCGCCCCTCTGACATCAGTCTGAAGAAGGGTCTCGATCCGAAACGTCACCCATTCCTTCTCTCCTGAGATGCTGCCTGACCTGCTGAGTTACTCCAGCATTTTGTGAAATAAATACCTTCGATTTGTACCAGCATCTGCAGTTATTTTCTTACACTATATATCTAATAATGAATATACTTAAAGAGTAAGAATGTTGGCCTATTATTTTGTAAAACTATCAGCAGCAAAATATTCTTTCATCACTGAATTTCCATGCCACATTTGTTAAACATAGAAAATACGTGCAGGAGGAGGCCATTTGGCCCTTTGAGCCAGCACCGCCATTCATTGTGATCATGGCTGATCATCCACAATCAGTAACCGGTGCCTGCCTTCTCCCCATATCCTTACAGATCAAATGTTGGAAGGTGGAATTAGGCAAGGTAACTCTTTCTTGAATAATGCAAACACAATGGGCTGAAAGACTTTCTATTGTGTCAAAACCTTTCTAAGATTGTTTGATATTTATGATTTAAGTTGCAAATGCCTCAAGATTCAGGCAATGACGAGACACTGTTGCTGTGGATCTTTTTGATGTCTAAATCCACACTTTACTGTTATAACACATCACTTATGCTCCTTTCATCTTCGTCGAATATCAACGTGAAACCTTTTCACATGGAAAGCCACTTTATCAACAATAACCTCACAAACTACAACATGGCCATGTGGAGGGAAGGAGATATGTGATAACTTGGGCCTAATCAACTGTCGAGAATCTCGGAGAGGTGACACATCTTCAAGCAGATCTTTCCATTATTATGGCTTCCAATGAATTGCTTAGTTTCTTAAAATTATGGTGTAAACATAATTTAAGAATAATGTGCTTTTCGTCAAAGATCTTTAATAAAATCCAGTAACAGGTGCTTAATAATCCAAATTCCATGTCTCACTCAATATATGGCAATTTTGTAAAACACAAAAATTAGTGGGGTTGTGGATAGCAAGCAAGGTTGTGAAAAGATTCAGCAGGATAAAGATCAATTAGAACTTTGGACAGAAACAGTTGGAGTTTTAACAGTTTTACCCCCAGGGTGCAATGAGGTGCTGCACTTTGGGAGGTCAAATGAAAAAGGAGAGAATACAGTAAATTGCAGAACACTTAGAGCATTGATGTACAGAGGGATGTTGGGATGCAAATCCATAGCTCCCTGAATGTGGTAACAAAAGTCGATAGAAGAGCAAATGAGTGCATCACATGCTTGCCTTCATCTGTTGAGGCAATGAGCATAGAAGTTGAGTCGGAATGCTGCAACAGTACAAAACTTTGGTTGTGCCACATTTGGAATAATCAGTGGAGTTCTGGTTGCCACAAATGACGAAGGATGGAAAGGATGCAGAAGAATATTAGCTGAATAAAACCTGGATTTTTTTTACCTGGATTTTTTTCTCAAGAGCACTGGAGGCAAACTGACGTATGTGAATAAAAACATGAGAAGCATAGATTGGGTACATAGTCAGTCTTTTTTCCAAGGTGGAAATGTCAAATAATGGAGGACATTCATTTCAGGTGTGCAAGGAAAATTTTATAAAGATATGAAACACACGTTGTGTTTATAAATGCAGGGAGGAATAACATATGATGAGCATTTGATGGCATTGGGCCTCTACTTGCTGGAGTTTAGAAGGATGAGGGGGGGACCTCATTGAAACTTACTGAATAGTGAAAGGCTTGAATAGAGTGGATGTGGAGAGGATGTTTCCACCAGTGGGAAAGTCTAGGCCCTGAGGTCATAGCCTCAGAATTGAAGGACGCTCCTTAATGAAGGAGATGAGGAGGAATTTCTTTAGTCAGAGGGTGGTGAATCTGTAGAATTCTTTGACACAGCAGGCTATGGAGGCCAAGTCAATGGACATTTTAAAGGCAGAGATATTCTTGATTAACCCAGATGTCAGGAGTTATGAGAAGGAAGGAGAATGGGGTTAGGAGGGAGAGAGATTGAATTGTGGTGTAGACTTGATGGGCCAAATGGCCTAATTCTGCTCCTATCAGTTATGACATTATGACCTTAAGAGTGGTAGGTATCTGGATGTCCTGTCAGGAGGTCAGTTACAAAAGCAACGATTAAGAGGCATTTAGATAAACACATGAACAGACAGGGAATAGAGGGATATAAGCAAATAGAATTAGTTTAATTTGGCATCATGGTCAGCATAGATGTCGTGGGCCTGTGCTATACTTTTCTATGTCTCAATTTGCCAAAGACAGCACATCTGAATTGAAGAACTTTATTTTTTCTGAAGAGATGTGCTAAAAAGAAACCAAGTAATATTTCATCATCGTCCTGCATATGACAATGTACTTTTCTGAATAGCTGGAATCTGATTAAATTAACACAAAATTACATAACAAATTGGCTAGAAATGGAGTGTGTGCCCCATCTACAGGTCGGGAGGATATGGAACAATTTTATTCTGAACTGCATGGAAATCAGTAGTAGAGGAAAGTGCATCCAATATTGCCTTCTTTCCTGAAAAGTGCATAAGGGTTAAACAGAATATATGGTGTGCAAATGTATTTTAAAAATAGATACTATTAAATTGAAAGCTTAAAATTGATTGTCAATTGCTCAATCAATTGCAATTTAGTCAAATGGCACGTTATTTGCTTGTCTTGGTGTTAGATTTAGTTAAATAATTGAGTTCCAAATTCCAACATGCTAAATAACATACTCATACACCCTAATTATCTTGGTTTTTAAAAAAATCAAGTTTCTATTTTTCAGCATTTGGAAAATTGAAAAAAAAAGTTTATCTCGTTTATCTGTAAAGATGAACATGACCACAAGCTCCTCAGAAAAGGAATGTTTCTCATTCAGCAGGATTTTTGGCTTGATGACAAAATCTGCAGTTTTGCACGAATGTGGAGGTCAGACAGCTGAGAATATAGCGTGTGTTGCATAAGATGAAGTTAATGCTTTGCCTAATAGGAAACAGGATCAAGCAGAAATGAAATTATATGATAAAAGCATTCATTGTCTTTTCCTCTGAAATTAAGACATCAGGCCAGATAATCCTGAGCTTTGCCCACTTCCTGGAAACACAGCCTCCTGTTTCTACATGCCTAGTCTTAGTTATCTAGCACCAGAGAACCAGGCATCAATCCAGAGAGGCACCACCAAGGTGGAGCATATGGGTTCTGTTTTGTTTTATTGTATTGTAAATATTATTTTAAATATTTGAATACATATTTTTATTTTAAAAAAGGTGGAGGGAACAGCTTTAGGCTCAGTTGCAAATTGCAATCAGCTCTTCCCTCAGCACACGTGCTCTGCTGCTGGATTCACATTTTAAGGTGCACGTGTGGAAATCCAAGGCTTGCAAGATGTTGAGCTGGCAGTTCCCTCTGAAAACACCTGCTGAACATCAGTAACTCATCAGAACAGTAAGAATAAAATACATTTACAGGCTCCAATCGGTAGAGTTGCTGCTTTACAGCGAATGCAGCGTCGGAGACTCAGGTTCGATCCTGACTACGGGTG
Organism: Rhinoraja longicauda; assembly: GCF_053455715.1. Lineage (NCBI taxonomy): Eukaryota > Metazoa > Chordata > Chondrichthyes > Rajiformes > Arhynchobatidae > Rhinoraja > Rhinoraja longicauda. The sequence goes on along the minus strand of NC_135956.1, from coordinate 19,982,085 downwards.
CTGCACTGTAAGGAGTTTGTACGTTCTCCCCGTGACCTGCGTGGGTTTACTCCGAGATCTTCGGTTTCCTCCCACACTCCAAAGACGTACAGGTATGTAGGTTAATTGGCTGGGTAAATGTAAAAATTGTCCTAAGTGGGTGTAGGATAGTGTTAATGTACGGGGATCACTGGGCGGCACGGACTTGGAGGGCCGAAAAGGCCTGTTTCCGGCTGTATGTATATGATATGATGATGATATGATGATATGATATGACAGCTGATACGGAAAATGCAACAAGCAAGAGCTGAGGTAAAAGACTGAACATTTCCTGTTAATTGGCTGAAAATAAAGTATTTTTTCCTTACAATACTGCCTGAAGATCATTTATGTCAGCATTTTGGAATTGAATGCTTCAGGAAAAATATAACTGAACGGCCTGGTTCGGCAACTTGAAAGCCCAGGAGCAATGAAGACTGCAAAAGGTTGTGAGCACTGCCCAGTCCATCACGGGTACCAACCTCCCCTCCATCGAAGAGATTTACAGGAGTCACTGCCTCAAAAAGGCAGCCAGCATCATCAGAGACCCACACCACCCTGACCACACACTCATTTCACCCCTGCTATCAGTAAGAAGGTACAGGAGCCTGAAAACTGTAACGTCCAGGTTCAGGACCAGCTTCCCTACAGCCATCAGGCTATTAAATGCTTTAACCTGCAATAAGCTCTGAACTAAATAGATTATTATTGCACTTTTACTTATTTTTTGTGCATACGCATATGTGTGTATGCATCAGTGTGTCTGCGCGCGCAACAAGTCCCAGCTACATGAGACCCACCTGCCTGTGCTTGGTCCATATCCCTCCAAACCTGGCCTGTCCATGTACCTGTCTAACTGTTTCTCAAATGTTGGGATAGTCCCAGCCTCAACTACCTCCTCTGACAGCTGGTTCCTTACACCCACCACCCTTTGTATGAAAAAGTTACCCCTCAGATTCCTATTAAATCTTTTCCCCATCACCTTGAACCTATGTCCTCCGGTCCTCGATTCCCCCGCTCTGGGCAAGAGATTCTGTGCATCTACCCAATCTATTCCTCTCATGATTGTATACACCTCTAAGATCACCCCTCATCCTCCTGCGCTCCAAGGAATAGAGACCCAGCCTACTCAACCTCTCCCTATAGTTCACACCCTCTTGTCCTGGCAACATCCTTGTAAATCTTCTCTGAACCCTTTGAAACTTGTCAATATCTTACCAAAAAGAGTGCCCAGAACTGAACACAATATTCTAAATGCGGTCTCACCAATGAAAGCCCAGGAGCAAAGAAGACTGCAAAAGGTTGTGAGCTGCACAACTGCAACATGCCCTCCCAACTTCTATACACAATACTCTGACTGATGAAGGCCAATGTGCCAAAAGCCTTTTTGACCACTTTATCTACCTGTGACTCGATCTTCATGGAACCATGCACCTGCACTCCTAAATCCCTCTGCTCTGCAACACTCCCCAGTGGCCTAACATTCACGATGTAGGTTCTGCCCTTGTTAGACATCCCAAAATGCAACATGACCTTCAATGAAAAATATGCTACCCTCGTCAATTCCACAATACCAATATCCTCAATTAAATTCCACTCCATTTCACAGCACCACAAAATTACAAACCTAGTTTACATAATCATAATCCAACTTCAATTTTAGCTTGTGAAACACTCTTTGGTTCATTGTTTTTTTTAGGTTTAAAAAAAAAATCTTTTAAATTAACCCCACCTGCCTGTATGTTGTCCATATCCTTCCATGTCCTGCTGTTCCTTGAAGAAGGCTAATAGGGACAAACCAGGAAATTGTGGTCCAAAAACCTTACATCAGTGTGTGAGAAATTATTGGAGAAGATTGCTAGGGATTGGATTTACTTGCACCCTCTCCCCTTCCCTATCCTCCCGCATGCCCAGTGCCCCGGGAGACACTCCCCGCCTAGCAATGGGCTTCGTCAGTTGGAGAGAGTTGCCGGGCATGCAGGATCGTCAGTTGGGGGAGGGTTGCCCCAGGAGAGGCCCGCAGGAGAGATATGGACTCAACGGGTCCACCTCGGTCTAGTAGTTTTTTTTAATTCATTGTTACTTTCTCAAATTGTTGGTTAAAAAACATGTTCTAACTTTGAGATGTAAACACAAAGAACTGCAGGTGCTGTGATACAAAAACAGCAGTGCTGGAGTAACTCAGCAGGTCAGGTAACATTTCTGTAGAACATGGATAGGTAACATTTTCGGGTATAGAGTTTTCTTCAGACTGATTGTAATATGGGGAAAAAGCAGGAAAAGACATAGAGGACAGAACCTGCCAGTGAAAGGTGGATACAGGTGAGAGGATTGCATCTTTGCAAGATGTAGTGATAAGTTAGGTGTGATGAGGAGTTGCTGGTTGTTTGTCCCTTGTGATGGAAATCATTAACTTGAAGAAAATGAGAAGGAGAAAGTCATTGAAGGCGAGGACCATGACACCTCATATGCTCTTCCAACACTTCAATAACTTTGAATTCTTAGGCCCCCACAGCCTCCTCTTTGCAATGGATGTCCAGAACTCGGAAGGTCTCTGGTTCTTCCTTGAACAGAAAGCTATTCAGTTGCCCTCTCCTCCGTGGAATTTGTCCCCACCTTCAACGACTCCTCTTTTGACTCCAAGGTAGACAAAAATGCTGGAGTAACTCAGCAGGTCAGGCAGCATCTCTAGAGAGGAATGGGTAACGTTTCGGGTCGAGACCCTTCATCAGTCTGATTTCATTAAGTTTACCAGTAGCTTTCATCCTGCCCTCAAATTCACTTAGATTATCTCCCCTTTCTTGATCTCTCTTTCTCCATCACAATGGACAGACTATCAACTAACATCCATTATAAACCACTGACTCCCAGTTAACTGGTCTACACCTTCCCCCACCCTGCCTCTTACAAAGGCACCATCCCTCATTTTCATTTCTCTGTCTCCACCGCATCTGCTCCCAAGATTAGGCTTTCCACCCTAAGGATATCAGAGATGTCCTCTGTCTTAAGTAAATGTGGTTTACCACTCTGCAACAATAGATTGATTCCTCAACCATGCCTCCTCTGTGTCCTGTGATTCTGCTCTTGTTCCCCCTCCCTCCAGATAGAATAACATTAGACTTCCCTAGTCCATACCTTTCTACCCACCAGCATTCTTTGGCATTTCTATCACCTTCAACCCTCACCTTCCCATCCCGTCCCGCAGAGATCGATCCCTCTGAAACTCCTTTGTTTATTATCCCTTCCCACCCAAACTACTACTTCCCAGGTACTTCTCCTGCAACCGCAGGAGATGCAACCTTTCCCCATAGCTCCTCCCTCACATCCAAGCAGTCCTTCCAGGTGAGACAAAAATTTACATATACCTCCCCTGACCTAATCTACTGCATTCAGCATTCTTGATGTTGCTTCCTGTGCATCAACAACACCAAGCATCGACCAGGTGACCGATTCGTCGAACATTTGCATTTGGTCCACAAGGTCTGCTCAATCTCCTGGTTGCTAACCATTTCAATTTGTTGTACATTATTGGACTTCAATGTTATATCTTGCACTAAATGTTGTACCCTTTCTCTCTGCACTATGGACAGCTTGATTGGATTCATATTTAGTCTTTTCTTTAACTGGATAGTATGCAAACAAAAGATTTTCACTGTACCTCGATACACGTGACAATAATAAACTAAACTAATTCCCCTTCTCATACTGACCTTTTTGTCCCGGGCCTCCACTGTCACACATAAACTGGAGGAACTGCACCTGATATTCTGCTTCACCAAGCTCCAAGACTACACCTCCCTTTGCAACTGGATCCTTGATATCCACATCAACACACCTCAATTAGCACCGATCAGTAACATCTTCTCACCGACTATCAACATTTGGTGACTCATGGATGCATGGTTAGCTCCCCCGTCTCCTCTTTTTACACCCACAAATGTTTGTGTAAGTACAACTCCAATTCCATGCATATATTTCTGACATCATTGTTGTTGTTGTTGTTGGCCAAATCATGGGAGGTGATGAGACAGACTACAGTAGAGAGTGAGAGCATATGTTTGAGAGGTCCCACAACATCCCCTCAGTCAACGTCAACAAAAGCAAGAAACTAATCATCGACTTCAGAAAGCAAAAGGCAGAAGATAATGTCCAGTTTTCATTGGCAGGTTGGGGGTGGAAGAGTTAGCAGCTTTGATGACCCATCTTGCGCCCAGCTTAAAAATGTAATCATGAAGAAAGCACGCCAACATCTCTACTTTTTAAGTTTAAAGAGATTTGGCACATCAACAAATACTCAAACAAACCTCAAACAATTTTTGTGTGCTGTGTTAGTCTTTGCGCATGTAAATTAGAATGTCTTTTGTTGCTCAATGCACCTTTTCAATTGTCAGTAGCAATTGTTCTGTCATCAGTGATGTCATGCTGAAAGTAGAACAACTTTTCCCACATTTTCCAATCTCCACCCCTTTCCGACTTCCGCAAAGACCATTCCCTCCGCAACTCCCTGGTTAACTCATCCCTTCCCATCCAAACCACCCCCTCCCCAGGTACCTTCCCTTGCAACAGCAGAAGATGCAACATCTGTCCCCATACCTCCTCCCTCGACATTGTCCAAGGACCCTGACAGTTCTTTCAGGTTAGGCAGAGGTTCACTTGCACCTCCTCCAACCTCATCTACTGTATCCGTTGTTCAAGATGTGGCCTCTTATCCATCGGCGAGACCAAACGTAGACTGGGCAATCATTTTGCGGAACACTTTCGTTCAGTCCGCCTAAATCTACCTGATCTCCCGGTTGCTAACCACTTCAATTCTCCTTCCCATTCCCACACAGACCTTTCTGCCCTAGGTTTCCTCCATTGTCAGAGTGAAGCTAAACGCAATTGGAGGAACAGCATCTCATATTTCGCTTAGACAGCTTACAGCCCAGTGGTATGAATATTGATTTTTCTAACTTCCGGTAGCCCTTGCATTCCCTCTCTCTCTATCCCACCCCCACCCAAGTCGCTGGTTTTCACCTAACAAATAGCCTGTTTCCTTTATCATCGTTACTTTTTGGCACATCTTTCTTTCATTGTTCTTTATCTCTCTACATCATCGCCTATATCTCTCATTTCCCTTATCCCTAACCAGTCTGAAGAAGGGTCTTGACACGAAATGTCACCCATTCCTTCTCTCCAGAGATGCTGCTGGTCCCGCTGAGTTACTCCAGCTTTTGGCATCTATCTTCGGTTTAAACCAGCATCTGCAGTTCCTTCCTACACTACTTTTTATTTGCCAGCCCTACAGCCCCTCCATTTCACATCCAATGTTAGTATTCCTCCATGAGAATAAGAAATACTTTCAGCGTTTCCCACCAACATTTGATATCATGTGAGGAAACAGTATTATTAATGCGTAAATAAATGAATGCGGAAAGAGCAATATTCAGTTTTAATTACATTTTCAATGGATTTATGGATTTCTCTGAAGATTTCTACTCATTTTAGGAGAGAAATGAGTCGACCAATTTAAATGACCTATCACACAAATGAAAAATGGAACCAAATATTCAATTTAAAAAAAGGTTTGGGATTACAGTACTGTTGTATTTTCCCCAAGCTACATCTCACAACATTAATGGCACTTTCTAATAACAGCAATGTTCCTTAAACATTGTCATAAATATGATCCATTTAGTTTAGAGGTAGTAAAATGAAATCATTACTGAACTGATTTTTTGAGCAATGGCTTTTCATTTCTATGCAGCTGTCACACCGACCATCAACTATTACACCAGTCCTTCACCTCACAGATCAAAACTAACATTTTGTCAAATAAACCAAATACTGGTCATGTCTTCTTGACTTCTTGGTTGGAAAGAGCCTTTAATTTTAAGGACAATAAAGGCATGTGTCAAACTCTCCATTAAAGCATTGAATCTTTTCAAATCACAAAGCATGATTTTGTTGAACAATTATGGAAAATGTAGAATCAATTTTAAGTTTTAAATGTGATCACGTTGATGTAATTTATTTTTAAAAATTGCTTCAATGTATGTTTTGTTTGACACAGCAGAACAGAGCAATTATAGCTTGTATGGAGTGAAAGGCATTCAAAAATCAGTTCATTTCCCATTTGGTTGATGATGATTGTGCATAATCCTTTTAATTCCCTTCATAACTTGTACTCGCCCATATTCTCCTAATGTACTTTTTCCTCACCAAATTTTGGCTTCATAGAACTGTCAACTGGGGCTCAGTTTGAAATATTTTCAGCCTCAGAGAAAGATGATTGACTCGAGCTCAAAAATCAAGGCTGACATTCCAGTGCAATAACCAAGGAGTTATTATCTCGGGTATCAGCTTTCAAAAGAGACATTAAACTAAACCGAAAGATCAATATTCAATCATAAATAAATTTTCAATAGATTATAAAAACTGCTTTCAGACAGACATTGTAGATTCCATGGTGTGATTTTGAAGAGGAGTTACTTTACAGCATTTAAACACCATCATAACATTTAAAAAACATTTGGACGGGTACATGGATAGGATAGGTTTCGAAGGATATGGGCCAAATGCAGGCACGTGGGACTAGTGTAGATGGAGCATGTTGGTCTCCATGGGCAAGTTAGGCCAATGGGCCATTTCCACACTGGATGACTCTGACTTTAAGTTCCCTGGCTGATATTTATTCCGTAGTCAACATTGCATTATCTTATTGGTGATCCTGATTGCAAACTGGCTACTGCAATTCCTATATTACAGTGAAGATTACATTTCAGAAATACTTAATTAATTACAAAGTGGACTGACACAGTTTAAGGTTTTTAAAATTCATTTTCCATTCAACGACATCTATATTTAAGTATGCACAATTAGAAGCTAATTTCAAATTAATCGAGATTGTTCATTCTGCCACAATTCACAAGTACCGCCATCCCTTCGTAATAACACTAAAATTAAAGGTTGATGAGGATCAACTACATATCGCAAATAATGCAGTGTTTTTTAATGGAACTTAAAGCTGCATTACACATAGCTTAATGCATTCCTCCACATTTCCAAAACACCCAAAGATGGATGTTTCACATCTTCAGTGACATCCTCCCAAGCTCTCTTCAGTCTCACTTTCTGGAAGGTGTGCTGTCCTGCACATTTCATTCCATCCATCTCCTTTTCTGGTATTTTCAAAAATAGTATTTTTCTTCCATTAGGCTATCCAAAACCTCAACAGCCTTCAGATACCAATGTCTCTCTTTTGATTTTCTGCCTTTTTATCTAACCCATAAGCTACTCTTTATGCTTCCTTTCTTCAAGATTAAATGATTAGTTCTCAAAAAAGCTTTAACTTCAACTTGTTGGTTTCTCATTTTAAATAGATTTTATACTTAGTTCTATATCAGGCTACTCTTCCGCCATCTTTGGTTCTGCATTTATTTTTACAGTCAGTGGTCTTTGCTGAATAAACTGGGCCTGTCTGCCAGTCTTCAGAATTCTTATCTTAGATGGAGTCCTGCTCTCTATCAGAACCAAATTCACTTTAAATTTGCACAATACCTGATGCTGATTTCAGAATTATTGATCAGGATGCAGGTGTTGAAATGAGAACAGAAAATGCAAATCAGGTAGCAAGTTGTAGAGCAAGGCTGGGGAGGAGAAACAGACAAAAACGGGTAAGATCTGTGAAAAGGTGGAAATCAGGAGAGGTTGCATGAGAGAAGTGTTAATGCTGCTGAGTGAAAGAGGGTGGTAAAGGTATAACTGGAGGAAGTGCAAATAGGAGATAAACAAAATCAGAAACATTGGAAGAGGAGAAAAAAAAACCTGGGAACACGAGGAACAAGTTTTGAATTACAATGCCAAAATTTGGAATGGAGGCTGAATACCCATTGTCTGAAACAACCAGGTGCTTGCTGTTGGACCAGTACACTCCCTCCATCACCAAGCCATCATTTGCATGACTGCTTCTGACTTCAACTCTGAAGCTATTTCCTCCATGCCCTCCAACTTTATATTTCCGCACCCTGCACAGCTCATTGCTTTCAACTTGCCAGATCCACAAATTGATTTTTTTCTTATGTCTCAATTCTTTTTTCTATGAAAAGTTTGTTCATCTCATGGATATTGACTGACTGAGTATTAATAGCATTTTCACCTTAAATTTCAGATTTCCAGGATCGGCAGTTTTTGTTTTGATTTCCATCCTTTGATGAGGTAATTTACACTATTTAAGATGCAACAAGTTCAACAACTTCAATTAATGATACTGGAGAGAGTTAGCAGGACCTGATCTGGTAAGTACCGAAGGCAGCGAAGAGCTAAATTTGGCAAGAGAGATTCAATGGTGGCAGCAGTGGGGATGGACTTGAAGGAGCTTTTTGCCTGTTGTACCCTGACACGCAGTCTTAGATTTGGTTCCTAATAGAACTACTGAGAAATGGCAAAAGCAAATTCCCTCAAAAAGTAAACTGAAAAATCAATTAGTGATTTATAGGAATGCAGTACAGTATATCTTCAAAATTAGAATTGCTGATTAAATTAGCACTTACAGTGAGAACCGTATAATTAAAGTTAGTAACAAACATTACCCAGGCCAAGATAAAATTCGAAATAGTCAATTCAATAATGGCATTTCAAAACTGAGATAAAAGAAAATTTAAAAAAACGATTGATGAAAAGTAATTCCAATCAAAATAACAAATAATTAACAAACTTGTCTAGAAACCGAAGATAGAAGAAAACGCAAGGCTTTTTATATGAAAAACAGAAGCTGTGGCAAATAATTGCGATTCTTGCACCGTTGAAACTTCATAATTCCCATGCCTTGCTGTATCGATACATGTATGAAGCGAGACTAAATGATTGAACTCCAGGTAGATAAAATGTTGGAGTAACTTAGCGGGTCAGGCAGCATCTCTCGAGTAAATTAATAGGTAGGTGACATTTCGGGTTGGAACCCTTCTTCAGGCTTTTTCCAGACTTCAGAGATTGAACTCCAGTTCAGTTTTCTGAGATTGAGGACAGCTGAAGTCCCAGCAGGCATAAGTGAAGCATAAGCAGGGCTCAGGATCTCCTAGATTGCATCATCCAGGAGGTGCCCTCTCCCAGGCAAGTCATGGAGTATTATAACACATGAATGGGTCCTTTGGCCAATCACAGCCATGCCGTTATTTTTCCTCATCCATACAAATCCTATTTGCACACAAACTGCCTTAGATGTCCTTCAAAATATCAGTTAAATATAATATTTGTATCTGATTCCATCACATTCTCTGGCAGCACAAGCCAGATGTCAACCACCTCAGCAAAATAAATTTTGCCCTCAGATGTCCTGCATCTGATGTTAAACCTATACCGTCTTATTTTTGATACCCCAACTGTAGGGAATATTATTTTGGTTATATATCCCATCTATGCCTCTTATAATCTAGTATACTTCTCTAGATCACCCCTCCATTTGCTTTGCTCCAGGAAAAACATGCCCAGCCTATCTTATCTCTCCCCATAACTCGTCCTCCAATCCAAACATCCTAATGTATATATTTTGCACTCTCCCTAACTCAATCACACCCACCCTATAATTTGGCAACCAGAAAATACATGGAGTGTTATAAGTGGGTGGTCATACAAAAGTGCAGAAACCTGTAAGGATGTAGACTCTCTCAAAATTGTATTGGTGGAGTTAACGACAGTTTGAGACCAATCCATAGCACAGTACAACAAAGGAAGTATTGAAGGTTACAAAGCAGCAGTCCGAGGGGATTCTTCAGTTAGGGGGAACAGAAGCATTTCTTTAACCATCAGTGTAAGCCACACATGGTGCTTTGCCTTTCTAATTCCATGGAGAGCATGGAAAACACTTCTGGAGATCCAGAAATTGTAGCTTGTGTTGGAATCAACAATGTTGGAAGAAAATATTTGGTCCACAATTAAGAGTTTTAACAGCAAGCATGTCAGTTAAATAAGTCAGATCTTAAAAGTAGTAATCTCGGAATTATTCCTAGCATCACGTACTAAGAAATATAGAAATATGGAGATCAGATGGATATATAGCTTACGAAAGGTTTATAACTCATGAGCACTATGACCATTTGCAGAATAGGAAGATTGTGGTCAAGGTGGGCATATTGTTCCTCAATAAGGAGGGACCCTATGTCCTAGTAGGTAGTTCACTTGTGGGATTGGGAATTAAACTGTCTGGGCTTTGGAAGCCAGAATCTATATACTAAAACTCTTGTTTGTTTGTTCCTGAACTACAGTCAAAACGGTACATGATAGCATGACAATTTTAGGCCCACCTTACTCACCATTGTCCCTTTGGTGCTAATGGAAGACGTTTCATTGAAATCGGTTATATTTTAAAAGTTATTCACATTTTAGTTTAAATCTATCTCCTCGGGAGGGAGGGGAGGGAGGAAGGGGGGTTGAGGGGGATGGAGTGGGTGGGAGGGGAGGAGAGGGGAGAGGAGGGGGAGAGGAGGAGGAGAGGGGAAAGGGGGAGGAGAGGGGAAAGGGGGAGGAGAGGGGAAAGGGGGAGGAGAGTGGAAAGGGGGAGGAGAGGGGAAAGGGGGAGGAGAGGGTGCTGCACCAATGCAGGAGAGGTTTGGGCCCAATGGGTCCACTTGGTCTAGTAAAGAAATAAAAGTTCACACATGAATGGGAGTTTAAAATAGGAAGAAACAAGGAATAAATAAATAGACTAATGGAAATATAATGTAAACGAGATAAGTAAAACATAATTTTAAAAAACAGCAGGGTTGAACACTTAATATTCCAGGATACAAGGCATTCAGTAAAGATAGGGTAGGAGAAAATATGTAGCAGCAGTACTAATTAATGAAGAGATTACTGTGCAGAAGAGAGACCGAATCGGATATTGTTTTGAGTTGGAAAACACAACAAAAGGAACTACTAAGCTACTTCAGCTATTCCATCAACCATCAAATGATGAAAGGGAGGCAGAAGAGCAAAAATTACAGCAAATGTGCAGGGATTGTAGATTGGTGAAATTGGATATTTCAATTACCCCATCAATTGAAATAATATTGGACCAAAGAAGGAGACTTTCCGAAAGGCCTTCAGGAGAATTTCCTTGAATATTTTGTTCCCCATTCAGAGAAAGTGGCATTGTTAAAATTAGTTCTGGCAGACAATTTGCATGGCAGAAATAGTATCAATGGGAGTACATTTGGGTCGCAATGAACTGGTATTCAACTGAATATTCGGCCCTGCCCTGCACCTGTATTTTAAATGGCTCAGCTCTGCACACACAATTTTCTCCTTAAACCTGCCATTCATATCGAAATTAGACCATGAATAGTTTAGGCAGGTAGTGATTCTGATAATACTCCTGATGAACAATTTGCTGCTATATTGCCCTTCACAGATTCACAATTGGAGTATTTGTTATTTCCATGTACCAGAATAATGGAGACACTCAAGAACATCATTCAAGAGGTTAATCAACCATAAAGATCTTGCTGATAATTGAGCATTCCCCACAGAAGAGGCTTCTTCCATCAAATAAATATGATGAGAACAGTTCTCTGATGTATAAAGGACCCATAAAACAACAAATTTATCTGGGAGTTGAAAACCTTTACTGAGGACAGTTCAAGCAAGCACACTCGTACATTTCATGGGTACATTTGCTCCAAATCTGACTTCTCATGGCAGACAAAATTAAGGTGATGGTATGAGGTAAGGAATGAATGCTGTCTTTCTGCCATTTTATAAAAATAAAAATTACATGCAACATTTAAGGCAATAAAGCTGACATATTTTGAGATATTACTAAATTTTCACTAATGTACAAAGGAAGAAGCAAGGATTAAGTGAGGTGGTAAGACTACATTTAAAGTAATATTCCAATAATATTACTATATCGACAATGAAAAAGAACCCATGCAACAGTATTAGCCTAAACTAAACAGATTGTAACACATTAGCAAATTAAATTTTGCCTGTTGGAAGGAAATTTAAAACATTCTAATAACGCTTTAAACCCATCTTCATCACAACTTTAAAACAAACCACAATGGAGTGGCCTGCTTGAGCACCACCAAAACTATTAGTGGCAAGAATTCAGCCACTCGATTGGAATCTCTTGTTTACACATTAAATTATGTCCACTGATCTTAAACTGCATTTATGGTAGTTGGCAAGGAGACCACCAGAGAAGATTTCTAGTTTAAACATATGTACAACAGTACAGTCACTAGATGCAAAGAACTGAATATTCTCAGGGTGAGCAAAGTCAAATGTAATAGTTTAATTACACAACTCACATTATCAAAATTATTAACTTTCTCCTTTCTTTTTCCCTATTCCTTGGTTAACATGCCTAACGACAAAATGAAGTAGGAGTGAATAATTCTAAACAATGAAGGTAAAATCATAATCAAGGATGAATTGAAGCAAAACACATATTTAACGAATGACAGTAGGTATTCACTAAGGAAGACACAAACAATCACCCCGATGTACTGGAGGACAGAGGATCTAGGGAGGTAGAAGAACTGAAATAATTTTTTATTAGGCGAGAAATAGTATTGGGTAGACTAATAAGGATAAGGGGTAGGCCATTTAGAACGGAGATGAGGAAGAACTTTTTCAGTCAGAGAGTGGTGAAGGTGTGGAATTCTCTGCCTCAGAAGGCAGTGGAGGCCAGTTCGTTGGATGCTTTCAAGAGAGAGCTGGATAGAGCTCTTAAGGATAGCGGAGTGAGGGGGTATGGGGAGAAGGCAGGAACGGGGTACTGATTGAGAGTGATCAGCCATGATCGCATTGAATGGCGGTGCTGGCTCGAAGGGCTGAATGGCCTACTCCTGCACCTATTGTCTATTGTCTATTGTCTATTGTCTAATGGGACTGAAGGATGATAAATCCCCTGGGCCTGATGGTCTGCATCCCAGGGTCCTCAGGGAGGTGGCTCTAGAAATAGTGGCCGCATCGGTGATAATTTTCCAATGTTCAATAGATTCAGGATCAGTTCCTGTGGATTGGAGGATAGCTAATGTTATCCCACTTTTCAAGAAAGGAGCAAGAGAGAAAACAGTGAATTACAGACCAGTTAGCCTGACTTCGGTGGTGGGAAAGATGCTGGAGTCAATTATTAAAGAGGTAATAATGGTGCATTTGGATAGCAGTAAAAGGATAAGTCCAAGTCAACATGGATTTATGAAAGGGAAATCATGCTTGACTAATCTTCAGGAATTTTTTGAGGATGTGACAAGTAAAATGGATGAAGGGGAGCCAGTGGATGTAGTGTAGCTAGACTTTCAGAAAGCCTTTGATAAGGTCCCGCACGGGGGATTGGTGACTAAAATTAGAGCACATGGTATTGGGGATAGGGTGTTGACATGAATAGAAAATTGGTTGGCAGACAGGAAGCAAAGAGTAGGAGTAAACGGGTCCTTTTCAGAATGGCAGGCAGTGGCGAGTGGAGTGCCGCAAGGCTCGGTATTGGGGCCGCAACTGTTTACCATATATATTAATGATTTGGAAGAGGGAATTAGAAGTAAAACTAGCAAGTTTGCGGATGACACAAAGCTGGGTGGCAGTGTAAACTGTGAAGAGGATGTTAGGAGGTTGCAGGGTGACCTGGACAGGTTGAGTGAGTGCAGATGCAGTATAATATAGATAAATATGAGGTTATCCACTTTGGCGGCAAAAACAAGGAGGCAGATTATTATCTCAATGGTATTTATTCACAAAATGCTGGAGTAACTCAGCAGGTCAGGCAGCATCTCAGGAGAGAAGGAATGGGTGACGTTTCGGGTCGAGACCCTTCTTCAGACTTATGTCAGGGGGGCGGGACAAAGGAAGGATATAGGTGGATACAGGAAGATAGAGGGAGATCTGGGAAGGGGAGGGGAAGAGAGGGACAGAGGAACTATCTAAAGTTGAAGGTCGATATTCATACCACTGGGCTGCAAGCTGCCCAGGCGAAATATGAGGTGCTGTTCCTCCAATTTCCGGTGGGCCTCACTATGGCACTGGAGGAGGCCCATGACAGAAAGGTCACACTGGGAATGGGAGGGGGAGTTGAAGTGCTCGGCCACCGGGAGATCAGTTTGGCCACTGCGGACCGAGCGCAGGTGTTGAGCGAAGCGATCGCCGAGCCTGCGTTTGGTTTCGCCGATGTAAATAATCTCATTATCTCAATAATCACCATTATCTCAATGGTGTTAGGTTAGGTAAAGGGGAGATGCAGCGAGACCTGGGTTTCCTTGTACACCAGTCACTGAAAGTTGGCATGCAGGTACAGCAGGCAGTGAAGAAAGCTAATGGAATGTTGGCCTTCATAACAAGAGGATTTCAGTATAGGAGTAAAGAGGTTTTTCTGCAGTTGTATAGGGCCCTGGTAAGACCACATCTGGAGTATTGTGTACAGTTTTGGTCTCCTAATTTGAGGAAGTACATCCTTGTAATTGAGGCAGTGCAGCATAGGTTCGCGAGATTGGTCCCAGGGATGGCAGGACTGTCATATGAGGAAAGATTGAAAAAACTAGGGTTGTATTCACTGGAGTTTAGAAGGATGAGAGGGGATCTTATAGAAACATATAAAATTATAGAAGGACTGGACAAGCTAAATGCAGAAAAAAATGTTCCCAATGTTGGGCGAGTCCAGAACCAGGGGCCACAGTCTTAGAATAAAGGGGAGGCCATTTAAAACTGAGGTGAGAAAAAACGTTTTCACCCAGAGAGTTGTGAATTTGCGGAATTCTCTGCCACAGAGGGCAGTGGAAGCCAAATCATTGGATGGATTTAAGAGAGAGTTAGATTGAGCTCTAGGGGCTAGTGGAATCAAGGGATACGGGGAGAAGGCAGGCACGGGTTATTGATTGGGGACGATCAGCCATGATCACAATGAATGGCGGTGTTGGCTCGAAGGGCCGAATAGCCTCCTCCTGCACCTATTTTCTATGTTTCTATGTTTTTATTAAGCCACTGCTGAAGATATTAGTTGGTTGCTGCAGTGTTTTCTCCAACAATGACGTAGCAGAAGGTGCTTTGGTTAAAAACCAATAGTAAAGGCAATACTGATTATCTGCATTAAGTTGCATTAGGCTGACATCTTACAAAGCCAAAAAAGGTTGTGGTATAGCCAGTTCAGGCACTCAAAAAGGATCCCTACAATGCTGCACAACATATTGCACATTCCAATTATTCAAGCATTATAGAAGAACGCTAGAGTCAGTATGTTGAGAGTTATTTTGAAATTGCTATGAATAATATTTCAGCAATCAGGAACCCAGCCTTTTGCAAATGTTCATGAATTTCGCTCAATGGTTATTTTAATGTCTATTCAGTTCAAGCTGATTCAAGTTATACTAATGGCATAGAGCCCCTCTAAACTGGAAAGTAACATAATTTCCACGCATTGAACTGGAAAGAAAATATGACATATCTTTCAAAGTATCAACTCCCACAGTTAAATGACGAAAATGAAACGTCACAAATCAACCACATTATCATTGCACGTTTCTAACATTCTTAGCGTAAAATAAACAAAAGAGAAACTGGATTTTTGCTGTTAAAATAATTCTCAAAATGAACACATTGACAAGAATAAAATGAAAATGATGCCTTTTAAGACTTTTAAATATCATTAATGAGTAAACTATAACTGAAATGTTGTTAAAATGGTTATGCTCATCTATAAAAATATGTACAAACATTCAGTGCTCACAGGTGAAAGTAACCTGGCTTCACCCCAATGGCTTCTACTTTAATGTTTTACTTTAATGGAGTCAATTATAAAAGACGAAATTGCTGAGCATTTGGATAGCAGTAACAGGATCATTCCGAGTCAGCATGGATTTACGAAGGGGAAATCTTGCTTGACAAATCTACTGGAATTTTTTGAGGATGTAACTAGGAAAATTGACAGGGGAGAGTCAGTGGATGTGGTGTACCTCGACTTTCAGAAAGCCTTCGACAAGGTCCCACATAGGAGATTAGTGGGCAAAATTAGAGCACATGGTATTGGGGGTAGGGTACTGACATGGATAGAAAATTGGTTGACAGACAGAAAGCAAAGAGTGGGGATAAATGGGTCCCTTTCGGAATGGCAGGCAGTGACCAGTGGGGTACCGCAAGGTTCGGTGCTGGGACCCCAGCTATTTACGATATACATTAATGAATTAGATGAAGGGATTAAAAGTACCATTAGCAAATTTGCAGATGATACTAAACTGGGGGGTAGTGTGAATTGTGAGGAAGATGCAATAAGGCTGCAGGGTGACTTGGACAGGTTGTGTGAGTGGGCGGATACATGGCAGATGCAGTTTAATGTAGATAAGTGCGAGGTTATTCACTTTGGAAGTAAGAATAGAAAGGCAGATTATTATCTGAATGGTGTCAAGTTAGGAAGAGGGGATGTTCAACGAGATCTGGGTGTCCTAGTGCATCAGTCACTGAAAGGAAGCATGCAGGTACAGCAGGCAGTGAAGAAAGCCAATGGAATGTTGGCCTTCATAACAAGAGGAGTTGAGTATAGGAGCAAAGAGGTCCTTCTGCAGTTGTACCGGGCCCTGGTGAGACCGCACCTGGAGTACTGTGTGCAGTTTTGGTCTCCAAATTTGAGGAAGGATATTCTTGCTATTGAGGGCGTGCAGCGTAGGTTCACTAGGTTAATTCCCGGAATGGCGGGACTGTCGTATGTTGAAAGGCTGGAGCAATTAGGCTTGTATACACTGGAATTTAGAAGGATGAGGGGGGATCTTATTGAAACATACAAGATAATTAGGGGATTGGACACATTAGAGGCAGGAAACATGTTCCCAATGTTGGGGGAGTCCAGAACAAGGGGCCACAGTTTAAGAATAAGGGGTAGGCCATTTAGAACGGAGATGAGGAAGAACTTTTTCAGTCAGAGAGTGGTGAAGGTGTAGAATTCTCTGCCTCAGAAGGCAGTGGAGGCCAGTTCGTTGGATGCTTTCAAGAGAGAGCTGGATAGAGCTCTTAAGGATAGCGGAGTGAGGGGGTATGGGGAGAAGGCAGGAACGGGGTACTGATTGAGAGTGATCAGCCATGATCGCATTGAATGGCGGTGCTGGCTCGAAGGGCTGAATGGCCTACTCCTGCACCTATTGTCTATTATCTATTGTCTATAACTGCTCCTCCTCTTGGTTGCTCTCTTTCAAAGTCAAAGGCTTTGATTCATTTCGCTGCTTTGATACGCTTCTTCCCCTAATTACAAAGCAAGATGCAAGTCAAATAAACTTGTATTTTCCACTAAGGATGACAAATGAAAACCATAACTTGAGCACCCCATCTGTCACAATTGTTGGGGCAGGATTCAGAGTGATAAGGATAATTTAAGGATTTGGCTTTTAAGCCCCCAAGTTAAATTCATGTCAAATTGGGGCCATAGGAAAAAGGAAGATCTTAATACATGTAATTATTTAGTTACACATGAAACGAACACATTTTAATCGTGGATTATGAACTAACTAGCAGTGTTCTTCATTTAATACACAATTTTCTTTATTCCTAGGGAGTACAAAGTTTGAAAGGTTCAGAGTCAAGCACTTGAATTTTCAACTTTATTCAATTTCTCATGAATTATTTTGGCAATTTTAATTGAGTTTAAATCTTTCATAATAGATGGGAAGGTGCCATTCCCTCCCCTCCCCCTAACTATCAACTGTCATTCACAAAGGCATCAACTATTTTCTCCATATAATTTGAATTGACTGATTCAAATGCTAAAGGTCTCCATACATGCTGCCACAAGCATTACACATGGTCGCAACATAATCAAGGTAACCAGTTGATTAGTGGAGAAACGCTAGCCTTGAAAAGGTTTGACAGCGAGCAAAGCTAACGAAAAGCTAGCCATAAAAGTTATTACTCAAGAATGTTTAATTATCTCTGACAGTTATTAAAAAATTAAAATTAGAATTATAAACTAATAACACAAAGAATTAAACATATTAAAATTAAGACATTAAAGAGAAATATTTGAAGTAACTTAAGGGCCTGTCCCACTTAGGCGATTTATTTGGCGACTGCCGGCGACTGTCAAAGTCGTAGCAGATCGCCGAACTTTTCTTTTACCCGACGACAATGACCACAACAATGCCGAGTCAGGTCGAGATTACACTGTCTTCAAAAACATCGCGAAAATTCCCACACTGTCAATGCTTCTCCGGGGTCCTAATTTTCGCTGAAATCGCTGACAAGTCGGTAAGTACTTGAGAATTTTGAACTATAACACCTTGTATGGGTTACTTAAAAACCAAGCTTCACTGTAACAAGGAATAGACCAGATTTACTTCCAGTTTACTAATAGCTGTATTAGAAACATTAATTTTAAAAGTGGTTCAGTGGATTTTTGTGAAAAGTGCGTGGGCATTCTTTGAAAATGTAAGGGAGATGCATATCTGGTTTCTGGGTTGAATGTCTGGGTTTAGAGCCCATTTTAAATGTAGTGGCTGAGGCCAAAAACATCGCAAAAATTCCCACAAAATGGTCGCTTCCAATCTACCTGTCAAATGTCCTGACGTTAAATAAATCCGTTAAACACAAGCATTTTATGGTATTTTGAAATGGCTTTACTTATTTTAATATTATGTGCTTCTAAATGCATCTTAAGAGAACCTATCAAACATAGAAACATAGAAACTAGGTACAGGAGTAGGCCATTCGGCCCTTCGAGCCTGCACCGCCATTCAATATGATCATGGCTGATCAAACCTGGGGCAGCATGCGACAGCGACCGCAATAAACAACGATACCTGGCGACAAGCCAGCTGTCGCCGAGAAATTTCAAACAGTTTGATTTCTCAGCGACGCATCGAGATCCACTACGATCTTTGGAAAACTCCTCACGATCATGCCCGCGACACCCTGGCGAACTGTCGGCGACAGCCTAGTCGCCAGCAGTCGCCTTAAAATTGCCTAAGTGGGACATGCCCTTTAGTTACATTATCTATGACGCCTCAACCCTCATTGAAGTCAATGTGGTTTCACGTACCATGTCAAATTGGAACAGGGACATTCTACAAGAGTAGATGTCTTATTTACTCAACATCACACATTAAATACAACTAATGCATTGTCAGTCATTTTCTTTGTAACAAAATGTAAATTTATCTCTGATTGTTTCATGAAACATTTCTCATGAGGTTCTTTCACAATTCCACAAATGGAAGATGCCACGCACAACTCCCACAAATCTCTCTTATTCACCGAAAGAGGGATTGGAATTCCCCAAACCATAACGTAAAGATTCTACTTAGTGCAACTCAACATCATTTTTAATGGTTTCAAGATACAAGGCAAATGCCAATCATCTCCATTTATTCCAAAGTATAGCATTTATCCTTGAATGTTTTAGCAGGGGGGCATCAGTATCTTGTTGAAAATTTGAAAAAAAATTGCAAAAGATTTTTTACATCTTTACAAAAGATTTATGGCATTTATGAAGGTGTTTAAGTGGTATTCATTTTTTTCCTATAGTTATGCTAGAACTGTCAGTTATGTAACATGTTGAGCTGTGAGAAATTAAAATATATGAAAAACAACAGCAAAGCTCTCAGTAACTAAGCTTAGACACAGAAAGTCTCCACAATTTTATAACCTCTGTCATTAGAAATTCAGTTCTCTATAAATTTACACTTTCGGGGAAATTGCTTCTTCTGTAATAAAGACTGTGTAAGAATTTGTGCATGTTATCTTTTTCCATGAATAAAGAATTTGATCACAAAGCCTCTTCAGAATTTCTCTTTAAAAACCTTTTACTCACCTGCCCAAATAAGTCATTTTAGCTTGTTGCCAATTCTTTAAATTAAGCTCCTGCCAATCAATGGGCAAAATTTCATTACATTCAAGATGCTCTATAAATGGAAGTTATTGTTCATTTCAAATCCGTACTTGTTTCTGCTCGATAGTAGAAACAATATATGGCTTAGCTTTCTCATGTGACTGATTTATTTTACTTTTGTTAGAGAGAGCTATTTCTATGTACCCTCTATACTCTGAACGTCTGAATCAGGCTGTCAGTCTTTGTTTTAGTAAGCTAATTCGCAACATACGTTCAATCAGACTTCTAGCTCTACCCATAATCAAAAGGAAGGAAAATAAAGAAACAGTAAGGGACTGGAATTTTTCCACATCATGAGGCCATGATCCTATCAATTACTAGGACGAGAGAACAAACTGCTCATGCTTATCAGCCTTTTTGGGGAAACAACTTAAACGCCAAACATTTTAGCATCTCAACCATTTTCAATTGTGCTGTTGCTTTTCAAAACACTGATTTACCGTGTACACATTTTAAAACTATAATGTTTAAATATAACTGTATCTATCTAATTATAACAAACACATGGCCCTATATGTAGCAAGTCACAAATACTATTCAGATCTTTTTTCCCTTCATAGATTGCAATTTGACATTTACGCCAAAGAATAGCTTCATTGTGCAACTTAAATATTTACATGGTCTTCACAAATTGTGCCATCTTGAATTGATTAAATACTTTCCCATTGCTGTAATATTTTCTCCCATTTGTCATTTTTCCTCTCTTATCGAATATATGGACCAAATCCCATTGGCAAAAAATATATATCCAACAACCTGACCACAAACAGGCAAAACGTATCAAAGAAAATGAACAATAAAATAAAAAGTAGATTCTATTATTTTTAATTTGTTTTTGGACAAAATACTCTAGATTGTTAACAGCAATTAATCTGCACTCAACCTTTGGTCAGGATCCATGTAATTAATGAAGTCCAAATCTAAGAGCCCTACAAAGCATTGAAGCCATTGCTATTTAGATATTAAAAGATAAACTCCAGCCATTTTTTCAGCAATAAAATATATCATGCTATTATGTGCAAGATAGAACTGCAGATGCTGGTTTAAATCGAAGGCAGACACAAAATGCTGGAGTAACTCAGCAGGACAGGCAGCATCTCTGGAGAGAAGCAATGGGTGACTGAAGAAGGGTCTCGACCCGAAACGTCACCATTCCTTCTCTCTAGAGATGCTGCCTGCCCCGCTGAGTTACTCCAGCATTTTGTGTCTACCTTCACGCTATTATTGCTCAGTTAACAAAACCAAACAACGCAAACTATCTTTCCAGTGTAGACAGGAAAGAGGGTAGTTGTAGGCTGCAAAATTATATTGATCAGGTGAGAAATTGGACATTGGAAAATGGAATTAAATCTTTCAGGCAAGAGGTCAGAAATGTTGGAGGTGTGGGGAAATCTTTCATGGGTTGAACAAATACCATGAATAGGAGCGGCATCCGGACTATTGGACCTTGGTGTGTAAGCGCCAAGATCCTTGAAGGTGGCAGCACCGATATAAAGTGGCAAATATGACATATGGGATGCTTGCCTGCAAAAGCCAGCGTACAGAATATAAGAGCAGAAAGGTCTTAGTACAACTTTATAAAACAATGGTTATCGGACACCACTATGCAATTCTGGCCTCCACATTACAAAACTGGTGATATTGCATTGGAGCTTCATCAAAATGCTTCAGTTATGAGGAGAGACTGTACAGGCTGTTTGTCTTCCTTGGAGCAGAAGAGAATGAGGGGCACATTGTAGAGGTATCCAAAATTGTGAGACGTAGACAGGATAGATCCAAATAAATTTTTCACCATGGCAGAAATGCCCAAAATCTGAAGGAATAGGTTTAAGATGAAGGAGGTTTAGAGGAGATTGGAGGAAGATTTTTTCATTCAAGGGTAGTTGCAAATTGGAATACATTACAAACAAAGTGGTAGATGTAGATAATCTCGCAATATTTAAGAAGCATCAGCATGAGCACTTGAATAGCCAAGGCCTTCTTACTAAACCATAGGCAGGTAATAGGAAACAGTATAAATATTTGATGTCAGCATAGACACGGTGGGCTAAAGAGTCTGATTCTGATATCACTCTGATTCCTGAAATCCCAATGCACAATTCCTCAAGTCATCATAATAATAAAACACAAGCTGCTGAGTACAGTACAGTGCCCTCCATAACGTTTGGGACAAAGACCCATCATTTATTTATTTGCCTATGTACTCCACAATTTGAGATTTGTAATAGAAAAAAACCACATGTGGTTAAAGTGCACATTGTCAGATTTTAATAAAGATCATTTTTATACATTTGGTATTTTGGAAATTACAGCAATGTTTATACACAGTCCCCCCATTTCAGGGCACCAGAAAGTTTGGAACACATGCCTTCACAGGTGTTGGTAATTGCTCAGGTGTGTTTAAATGCCTCCGTAATGCAGGTATAAGAGAGCTCTCAGCACCTAGTCTTTCCTGCAGTCTTTCCATCACCTTTGCAAACTTTTATTGCTGTTTATCAACATGAGGACCAAAGTTGTGCCAATGAAAGTCAAAGAAGCCATTATGAGACTGAGAAACAAGAATAAAACTGTTAGAGACATCAGCCAAACCTTAGGCTTACCAATATCCACTGTTTGGAACATCAATAAGAAAGAGAGCTCTGGTGAGCTTACTAATCGCAAAGGGACTGGCAGGCCAAGGAAGACCTCCATAGCTGATGACAGAGGAATTCACTCCATAATAAAGAAAAATCCCCAAACACTTGTCCGACAGATCAGAAACACTCTTCAGGAGTCAGGTGTGGATTTGTCAATGACCACTGTCCGCAGAAGACTTCATGAACAGAAATACAGAGGCTGCACTGCAAGATGTAAACCACTGGTTAGGTGCAAAAATAGGATGGCCAGGTTACAGTTTGCCAAGATGTACTTAAAAGAGCAGCACAGTTCTGGAAAAATGTCTTGTGGACAGATGAGACAGAGATTAACTTATATCAGAGTGATGGCAAGAGCAAAGTATGGAAGAGAGAAGGAACAGCCCAAGATCCAAATCATACCACCTCATCTGTGAAAAGCTGGGGGTGTTATGGCCTGGGCATGTATGGCTGCTGAAGGTACTGGCTCACTTATCTTCATTGATGATACAACTACTGATGGTAGTAGCATAATTAATTCTGAAGTGCATAGACACACATCCTATCTGCTCAAGTTCAAACAAATGCCTCAAAACTCATTGGCTGACGGTTCATTCTACAGCAAGACAATGATCTCAAACACACTGTTAAAGCAACAAAGGAGTTTTTCAAAGCAAAAAAAATGATTAATTCTTGAGTGGCCAAGTCAATCACCCGATTTGAACCCAATTGAGCATGCCTTTTATATGTTGAAGAGAAAACTGAAAGGGACTAGCCCCCAAAACAAGCATAAGATAAAAATGGCTGCAATGCAGACTCTGACAATAGACAATAGGTGCAGGAGTAGGCCATTCGGCCCTTCGAGCCAGCACCGCCATTCAATGTGATCATGGCTGATCATTCACAATCAGTACCCCGTTCCTGCCTTCTCCCCATACCCCCTGCCTCCGCTATCTTTCTCTTGAAAGCATCCAGAGAATTGGCCTCCACTGCCTTCTGAGGCAGAGAATTCCACAGATTTACAACTCTCTGGCTGGAAAGGTTTTTCCTCATCTCCGTTCTAAATGGCCTACCCCTTATTCTTAAACTGTGGCCCCTGGTTCTGGACTCCCCCAACATTGGGAACATGTTTCCTGCCTCTAACGTGTCCAATCCCTTAATAATATATGTTTTAAATTTCAGTGTTTACAAGCCTAGTCACTCCTGTCTTTCAATATACGACAGTCCCGCCATTCCGGGAATTAACCTAGTGAACCTACGCTGCACTCCCTCAATAGCAAGAATGTCCTTCCTCAAATTTGGAGATCAAAACTGCACACAGTACTCCAGGTGTGGTCTCACTAGGGCCCTGTACAACTACGGAAGGACATCTTTGCTCCTATACTCAACTCCTCTTGTCATAAAGGACAACATGCCATTAGCTTTCTTCACTGCCTGCTGTACCAGCATGCTAACTTTAAGTGACTGATGAACAAGGATACCCAGATATCTTTGTACTTCCCCATTTCCTAACTTGACACCATTTAGATAATAATCTGCCTTCCTGTTCTTACCACCAAAGTGGATAACCTCACATTTATCCACATTAAACTGCATCTTCCATGCATCTGCCCACTCACACGACCTGTCCAAGTCACCCTGCAACCTCATAGCATCTTCCTCACAGTTCACACTACCACCCAGCTTTGTGTCATTTGCAAATTTGCTAATGTTACTTTTAATCCCTTCATCTAAGTCATTAATGTATATTGTAAATAGCTGCGGTCCCAGCACCGAGCCTTGCAGTACCCCACTACCTGCCATTCCGAAAGGGACCTGTTAATCCCTGCTCTTTGTTTCCAGTCTGCCAACCAATTTTCTATCCATGTCAGCACCCTACCACCAATACCATGTGCTCTAATCGCCCACTAATCTCCTATGTGGGACTTTATCAAAGGCTTTTTGAAAGTCCAGGTACACTACATCCACTGGCTCTCCCTTGTCCATTTTCCTAGTTACATCCTCAAAAAATTCCAGAAGATTAGTCAAGCATGATTTCCTCTTCGTAAATCCATGCTGACTCGGAACGATCCTGTTACTGCTATCCAAATGTTCCGCAATTTCTTCTTTTATAATTGACTCCAGCATCTTCCCCACCACTGATGTCAGGCTAACTGGTCTATAATTTCCCGTTTTCTCTCTCCCTCCTTTCTTAAAAAGTGGGATAACATTAGCTACCCTCCAATCCACAGGAACTGATCCTGAATCTATAGAACATTGGAAAATGATCACCAATGCGTCCACGATTTCTAGAGCCACTTCCTTAAGTACCCTGGGATGCAGACAATCAGGCCCTGGGGATTTATCAGCCTTCAGTCCCATCAGTCTACCCAACACCATTTCCTGCCTAATGTGAATTTCCTTCAGTTCCTCTGTTACCCTAGGACCTCTGTCCACTGGTACATCTGGGAGATTGGATCTGTCTTCACTAAGGAAGACACAAACAAAGTACCTGTTCAACTCGTCTGCCATTTCCTTGTTCCCCATAATAAATTCCCCTGCTGCTGTCTTCAAGGGACCCACATTGGTCTTAACTATTTTTTTCCTCTTCTCATACCTAAAGAAGCTTTTACTATCCTCCTTAATATTCTTGGCTAGCTTACCTTCGCACCTCATATTTTCTCCCCGTATTGCCTTTTTAGTTATCTTCTGTTGCTCTTTAAAAGTGTCCCAATCCTCTGGCTTCCCGCTCATCTTTGCTATGTTATACTTCTCTTTTATTTTTATACTGTCCTTGACTTCCCTTGTCAGCCACGGTCGCCTCTTACTCCCCTTAGAATCTTTTTTCCTCTTTGGAATGAACTGATCCTGCACCTTCTGTATTATTCCCAGAAATACCTGCCATTGTTGTTCCACCGTCTTCCCTCTTAGGGTCTCTTTCCAGTCAACTCTGGCCAGCTCATCTCATGCCTCCATAGTCCCCCTTGCTCAACTGCAATACTGACACTTCCGATTTTCCCTTCTCCCTCTCAATTTGTAGATTAAAACTTCTCATATTATGATCACTACCTCCTAATGGCTCTTTTTCCTTGAGTTCCCTTATCAAATCCACAAATTGGGCCACATAAGCTTTTCCCATCTTTAATTATATCCTGGGGCACAATTAAAATGCTCTTGAGAGATTTAAAATGTATTCAGTTTAATATGTAAGGAAACTGAGGATATGTGCATACTTGATCTTTGATTTTTTATAGACTGAGATCTCAAATATCATAGAAACATAGAAAAATAGGTGGAGTAGGCGATTTGCCCTTTCGAGCCAGCACCGCCATTCAATTATGATCCTGGCTGATCATCTAAAATCAGTAACCCGTTCCTGCTTTATCCCCATATCCCTTGATTCCTTTAGCCCTAAGAGCTAAATCTAGCTCTCTCTTGAAAACATCCAGTGAATAGGCCTCCACTGCCTTCTGTGGCAGATAATTCCACAGATTCACAACTCTCTGGGTGAAGAAGTTTTTCCTCATCTCAGTCTTAAAAGGCCTACCCCTTATTCTTGGTTACGGACTCCCCCAACATCGGGAACATTTTTCTTGCATCTAGCCTGTCCAATCCTTTAAGAATTTTATATAATAATAATAATAATAATAAGCATTTATTTTATATAGCGCCTTATCAGGTGCTCAAAGCGCTTTACATAAACAATCAAACATAAAAACAAACAGACAAACTATCCTAACGGAGAAGCGGCGAATAAACAACGCCAGCGTCCTCTCACGTCAGGGTCCGGCAGTAGAGAACAAAAAGCACAGGACACACAGATACAATTTTTACACAATTTTTTACACAAACAGCCATCACAGTGATTGCTCTAGGCACACCCTCACTGTGATGGAAGGCAAAGTCTTATCTCCTCCTGATTTCTTCTCCAGTGGTGCCACGAGGTGATCGAGGCTCCCAACTTTTTGAAGCCCCCACTGGGCGATGGAAAGTCCCAGGGCCGAGCCGAGCAGGCCGATGAAAGTCCTGAGCCCCCACTGGGCGATGGTAAGTCCCAGGGCCGAGCCAAGCAGGCCGATGAAGGTCCTGAGCCCCCACCGGGCGATGGTAAGTCCCAGGGCCGAGCCGAGCAGGCCGATGAAGGTCCTGAGCCCCCACCGGGCGATGGTAAGTCCCAGGGCCGAGCCGAGCAGGCCGATGAAGGTCCTGAGCCCCCACCGGGCGATGGAAAGTCCCAGGGCCGAGCCAAGCAGGCCGATGAAAGTCTTGAGCCCCCACCGGGCAATGGAAAGTGCTGCGGCCGAGCCACGCAGGGCGATGAAGGGCCTGCGAGCGGGTTGATCATACCTCGCACTTCGGGGCGGTTGAAGCTGCTACGGCTGGAGCTCCCGAAAGCCGGTCGCCAGCCAGGGACCTGCGAACTCCCGATGTTGCGGTCTGCAGGGCCCACGGCCGAAGCCTCCGAGATGGTAAGTCCAGGCCCTGCGACCGGAGTCTTCAAGGTCGATCCCAGCTGGAGGCCGCCGACTCCACGATGTTAGGCCGTAGCGCGAACGGAGATACGACACGGTAAAGGTCGCATCTCCGTTGAGGAGATTTGAAAAAAGGTTTCCCCCAACCCCCCCACCACCCCCCCACATACACAGAGTTAAAAATAAAATAAAACGTACAATTAAACGATGACAGATATCTATAGATATCCCAGTCGACCCATTCTTTCATCATATGTCAGTCCCGCCATCCCGGGAATTAACCTGGTGAACCTACGCTGCACTCCCTCAATGGCAATAATGTCTTTCCTCAAATTCGGAGACCAAAATTGCACACAATACTCCAGGTGCGGTCTCACTGGGGCCCTGTACCACTGCAGTAGGACCTCCTTGCTCCTAGTCACATCTTTTCACAATGAAGGCCAACATGCCATTAGCTTTCTTCACTGCCTGCTCTACATGCATGCTTACTTTCAGTGACTAGTGTACAAACACACCCCAGACTCGTTGCACCTCCCCTTTTCCTAATCTGATATCATTCAGATAATAATTTGCCTTCCTGTTCTTGTCACCAAAGTGGATAACCTCACATTTATGCACATTTTACTGCATCTGCCATGCATCTGTCCGCTCACCAACCTAGGGCGGGCACAGTGGTGCAGCGGTAGAGGTGCTGCCTTACAGCGAATGCAGTGCCGGAGACCCAAGTTCGATTTAATAATCGCAAAGGGACTGGCTGGCCAAGGAAGACCTCCACAGCTGATGACAGAATAATTCTCTCCATAATAAAGAAAAATCCCCAAACACCTGTCCGACAGATCAGAAACACTCTTCAGGAGTCAAGTGTGGATTTGTCAATGACCACTGTCCGCAGAAGACTTCATGAACAGAAATACAGTGGCTACACTGCAAGATGCAAACCACTGGTTAGCCGCAAAAATAGGATGGCCAGTTTACAGTTTGCCAAGAAGTACTTAAAAGAGCAACAACAGTTCTGGAAAAAGGTCTAGTGGACAGATGAGACGAAGATTAACTTATATCAGAGTGATGGCAAGAGCAAAGTATGGAGGAGAGAAGGAAATGCCCAAGATCCAAAGCATACCACCTCATCTGTGAAACACGGTGATGGGGGTGTTATGGCCTGGGCACGTATGGCTGCTGAAGGCTCACTTATCTTTGATAATACAACTGCTGATGGTAGTAACATAATGAATTCTGGTGTATAGACACATCCCATCTGCTCAAGTTCAAACAAATGCCTCAAAACTCTTTGGCCGGTGGTTCGTTCTACAGCAAGACAATGATCCCAAACATACGGCTAAAGCAATAAAGGAGTTTTTCAAAGCTAAAAAATGGTCAATTCTTCAGTGGCCAAGTCAATCACCCAATCTGAACCCAATTACGCATGACTTTTATATGCTGAAGAGAGAACTGAAGAGGACTAGCCCCCAAAACAAGTATAAGCTAAAGATGGCTGCAATACAGGCCTGGCAGAGCATCACCAGAGAAGACACCCAGCAACTGGTGATGTCCATGAATAGCAGACTTCAAGCAGTCATTGCATGTAAAGGATATGCAACAAAATACTAAACATGACTACTTTCATTTACAGACATTGCTTTGTCCCAAACATTATTGTGCACTGAAATGGGGGGACTATGTATAAACACTGCTGTAATTTCTAGATGGTGAAACCAAAATGTATAAAAATGGCCTTTATTAAAATCTGACAATGAGCACTTTATTCACATGTGATTTTTTCTATTACAAATCTCAAATTGTGGAATACAGAGGCAAATAAATAAATGATGGTTCTTTGTCCCAAACATTCTGGAGGGCACTGTATCTATTCAAACTACTGCACTTAAAATGTGAGAAATAGGACATACCTTCACATGATTATATTCACTTTTACTGTTAGTGTCCACTGAATTGAAGTTAACAGATTTACTCTCTGAGCCGAGTTTGCCATTCTGTCGAAAAGGACTTGACAAAGGTAGCCCTGCAAGACTTATTCCATCTGAAAGGAAAAAAAGCAACAATTTTAAATGAAACACAGATTTATATAAATTAATTTTCTGACAACTTTTATAAATCATTAATTTCTGAAAACTTCTAATAATTCATTGAAATGCAAATAATATTATTTAATTTTATCCATTCAAAAAGCAGGAAGATTATACACTTCACATGTATAAAAAAAATCAAAAGATTGGAATATCAAGTTAATAGCCTCTGGAAAACAAAATCATGCATGTAGTTGAGATTTAATGCAGGAAAGGACAAATAGATTTCCTTCTCGAAAGATGACGGTTTGGTGTACCATAATGATCTACACAGAGAATTGCATTTCACAAGCTCATCATGAATCAAAATACATTTCACCCAGTACTTTTTCAAACGTCGGCACAATCGTAACGTGGCAATTGCTTTGAAATATTGCCACTGTTATAATGAAGAAAATGCGGCAGTTGCTTTGAAACACAAGCACTACTGAAATGCAGAAAATGTAGCAGATGCATTGTGCATAGAAAGGTCCCAGAATAACAATGAAATAATGATAAGGCAAGATATTGCAGTGATAAAAGCAGAGATTTATCACTGGAGAGAAATCTCCTGTTCTTCTTTGTGGTAGCCTCAAGGGGACTTTTATGCTCACCTGAGATGAAGCATGGACCTTAATTTAATGACTCACCTGAAAGATACTATTCCTGGAGATGCTGACTAGATTTGTATTCAATGCTCCAGAGTAGAACTTAAACATGTTCAGAGGCATGAGTGCATACACTGAACCACTGAACTCAATAACAGGTTTGTAACAAACCGAC
Organism: Rhinoraja longicauda; assembly: GCF_053455715.1. Taxonomy (NCBI): domain Eukaryota; kingdom Metazoa; phylum Chordata; class Chondrichthyes; order Rajiformes; family Arhynchobatidae; genus Rhinoraja; species Rhinoraja longicauda. The sequence goes on along the minus strand of NC_135956.1, from coordinate 19,952,342 downwards.
ATGTCGGCTGAATTTTTAAGACCATTTTAATGTAACTAATGAAATTGAAAATGACATGATTAAGTGGAATGCCATTTTATACACGACGTATTATTGCTTTCCAATCTGAAAGAGTAAAAATTGGACAGGGCATAAAAAATATAATTCCAGGCAATCGTGTCATTTTCAATGTTCTACTTTGCTATGTTATATGTTCTTTAAACTCTTTGTTCATTTTTCATAACTTTATTAGTGCTCCATTCTATGTTGGTAGTGCACAGAATATTGAAGGAGAATTTTCATTTCTACAATATGTTTTGACTTAGCAAGACGAGTAATATTGCCTTACCCACATTTTGTTTCAAGACAAGTTTCTATTGCGTTACCCAAATTTTGTTGGGGAAGAATATACATGTTTTAATGCATAGATAGAAATTACATTGCATGTATTGTAGTTCCATGGGTAGTTCCACACTGCAGATATCACATTAAGATTAGTCATATTGTTTTGATTGTAAATTAAGTGGAAGTCAACTAACACTATGTTTGAAAATAATCCATTTAACAGTTTGATAACATATCTAAATGGAGCTTGTCTCACAAGTAGCTGAGGCACAGGAAACCATTTCATTTGTCTAATTCATTGAGTGATTTGCGTTGAATTAGCTCCAATACAAAAGTTGGGACAAATAATTTATACAATCATTGTACAGTGTTGCAGATTGATTTGACAAACTGGTGGAGCTACAACAGAACTGCATTCATATTAAAATGCAAAATTAATTTAGATAGTTAAATAATCCAACAAAAAACAAACATCTTAAAGCTCTGCAGTGCTGCACAACAGGTCGTGATTGATGGGAAACAAAATCAACTAACAGGATGATGTGGCTCTATGGACATGTGCATCATGAATGATGCTCGAGCCCACCCTTACGTTGAAAGCATTTGTAACCATTACTGCCAGAAGTGCACAGTGGATAATCTATCTTTAGCGGCAAAGAATCCATATCATTGAAGACATTCAATTTGTTTTATACCATGTGGTGTAAAGAAGTGGTCCAAATATACTGGATGCACAGACACAGGAGACTGCAGATGTTGGAATCTGAAACAAAAAGCAAACTGCTGAAGGAACTGCTGGAGGCAGAGGGATGTCAAGGGATGATGACTGCACAGAATTCAATTCCTTTTGAAAATCCTCGCATAATACAGCAGTCGGTGTCAAAATGCAGCAAAAGCAGCACAAAATTCAGGCTTGGACAAATAAGCAGCAGAATATGATATACCTGATAATAGTCTGCCTGGACATAATGGGGTCTAATTCCATGCTGCATGGTAATAAGTGATAAAATTATCACCTTCAATAAAGAAAATTATGAGACATGTTCCCATCCCTTGATCCTGGAGCGGTTCACCATAGATCAGAATTGATCAACCATAACAGTACTTTCGATTAGAATTACATGCAAAAGGCTAGACATTCTGCAGTAAATGTCTCATCATCAACCCCACCACAAATCTCCTCCATCAAGATGCATTCAACAACAGCATTTATTTGCATAGACAGATGCAGCTCCATTATCTGGAATGACTGGTGCTCCATTCACCAGTAGTGTATCATGACTGTGGGATGTTCTAACCACAAAAAGCATTGGAAAAAAACTGCCAAAGATATTCAAATAAACCACAAATTCAGGAATTCTAACATTATGGAAAACAGGAACATGGGATCTTTTCAACATGCATTGTTATGCAGCAACATAACAAATGTTACTTCCCACCATATGATCGACCAGCTCACACAAATTTTCTGCATAAAAATCAGTAATATCCTTGGCACAGGATCAAAATTTTAGCAAAAGCACTCATCGAATTTCACTGATTTCAGGACAAGTAGGATTTCTGCAGTTTGATAGCAATTTTCTTTGCAAATACTTTGTACTTTATTTTTTAAATTGCACCATTTTTAACCAATGCCTTAGATTTTGTAGCAAAATTTTAGCTTTGCCCTGTTGTCATCCTCTACCTCCATTCAACTATAATACGTTATGGGAAATAAAATGCCCTGACCACATGGAGCACCTTGCCTTTGGGTATCTTGTGTACTATCCTCAACCTCTGGTCCTCCAAATCATTTCAAGTGAATCATTTCAATCTCAACAGCAAAGTTAGGTAGCTTGCCATTAACTGTAATTTCTAGTCCTATCAGTGTCACCCTCAATGTTCCTTGAGTGCTCTCGAGCCCCTCCTCTCTACCCATATGTTTGGAGTAAGGCCAATGGATAGACCTGGTTGCTGAGGTTTTCACTGGTTTGTATAGCAACGGAGGAGAAAGGGAACAGCGGGAATAAGAGGCTGAATACAACAACCATCTACTGATAAAATGTTATTGACTAATAATATTAAGCATGCTTCACCATTCACAGATAAATTTTTGTGGCACTGTTTTATTTCAAAATCCAGATATCTGCTATGTTTTGCTACTGTTCTTGTCAACTAACTCCCATTAGGTTTTGTATTGTGAATTCCAAAGAAAGTTTCATGGCAAATTCCCATTTACAAAAATGGTGCAATAATTATTGTTAATTTTTCTAGGTGTGATTTGTAACTAGTGTGCGCTTTGACAACAGATTTAAAAGCACATAAGAGATCTATGATACAGCTTTGAATTAATAAGATGCAGTACTGAAAATGATTATATTCCTTTCAAACTTGAGAAGTTATACTTTAGATATTGGGCTGCAACTCAAATTTCCCAGAATATATTTTCCTAGAATAATCTGTTAGATGAAAGTGCTAGTATTGCATAGAGAGCAGGTTGTAGCGGCCCCTGGTGGTGGGCCACACACAGTACATAACCTTCGGCTCGTGAGAGGTCACGAGGAGTCCAAGAGCAGCAGATAAGAGAGTTGGAAAGGAGGGTGCGACACACGGAATAAAGTGGTGATGGATAACTCAGTGTGCTGCCTCATTCTTGGACGGACAGCTCCGTGTCCGCCACATCTGGTGACCTACCGACGTCCAAAATAGACATTTTGGAAGTTCAGCATGTAAGAATATGCAGACAGCGACAAGCCCGCCACCGCCGCCGAGCAGGCCTTACTGGACGCTGTCTCACTGAGACTACCTACCTTCTGGAGCGCCCAGCCTCGGGTATGGTTTCAACAGGCCGAAGCGCAGTTTTACATCCGCAAAATCAAAGCTGAAGAGGCCCGTTACTATTACGTAGTCGATTCATTTGACCAAGACACGGCCGGGCGAATACTTCCCTACCTGCAGAATCCACCGATAGCCGAGAAATACAAGGGCCTCAAGGCACTGCTACTCCGCACCTTCGGGCTCAGTCGGATGGAACGAGCGGCACGTATTTTCAACATGGGCGGGCTGGGTGGCCGGAAGCCGTCGGCCCTAATGAGTGAGATGCTCTCGCTCATGGACAGCCACCAGCCCTGCATGTTATTTGAATATGCCTTTTTGCAGCAGCTTCCAGAAGATATGCGCCCGCTCCTGGCAGGGGTAAGTTTCGAAGACCCTTAGGCTTTCGGGGAGCGTGCCGACGAGCTGTGGGTGTCCGCGCGGAAGAGAATGGGGGAGCTAGGCCAAGTGTCCACAATGCCCGAGAAAACGCGGCGGTCTCGACCCACACCGGCCAGGGACTCCACGGAGCCGTCCGAGCTTGCCAGAGAAACCCGTGACGGGGCATGGTGTTTCTACCATCAGCGCTGGAGCTCGGCGGCCTGCCAGTACCGTCTGCCCTGTACGTTTCCGGGAAATGCTGGGGCCGCGGTCGGCAAGTTCCATCGCCTATACGCCTGGGATCGGCGGTCAGGCTACAGATTTCTGGTGGATACAGGGGCCGAAATCAGCGTGGTGCCTCCGTCCGGGATGGACACGTGTGCTGGCAATCGGGGTCCTTTATTGACCGCCGCTAATGGGAGCCCCATACGGACATATGGCGTCCGTATCATTCCCCTGATATTTGGTGCTTGCCACTTTTCCTGGACATTTACCGTGGCAGACGTACACCAGCTACTGTTGGGCGCGGATTTCCTCCGGGCGCAATCTCTGTTGGTGGACGTGCGAGGTCAATGCCTGGTCCATGCATCTACACTACAATCAATTCCCTTACGTCCTCCTGCGTCCGCTGTGCCAGTCCGCGACCCGGTGGCAGCGGTGGATAACATCTACGTCCAAATTTTGGCCGATTTCCCAGAAATTCTGACCCCTAAATTCAGTGCAACCGACCCCAAGCACGGGGTTCAACACCATATCCTCACTTCGGGACCACTGCTTCATGCCCGCGCCCGCAGACTGGCCCCCGACAAACTGCAGATGGCGAAAGCAGAGTTTCAGAAGATGGAAGCCATGGGAATTGTTCGACGCTCGGACAGCCCATGGGTTTCTCCACTGCACATGGTGCTCAAGGTGTCTGGCGGTTGGAGGCCTTGCGGTGACTACCGCCGCCTAAATGACGCCACAATTGCAGATCGGTATCCCATCCCACACATTCAAGATTTCTCTGCCCATCTGGCCGGGGCCAAGTTCTTTTCTAAAATCGACTTAGTCAGGGGTTACCATCAGATCCCCGTGCGACCGGAGGATGTGCCGAAAACCGCCATCATCACCCCTTCGGGTTATTTGAATTCCTGCGTATGCCTTTCGGCCTTAAAAACGCCGCGCAGGCATTCCAACGCCTGATGGACACCGTTGGGCGGGGGCTCGATTTCGCTTTCATCTATATGGATGACATCCTGGTGGCAGGTTGTTCACGGCAGGAGCATTGCGCCCACCTCCGGCTGTTGTGTCATCGCCTTAATGAATTTGGGCTGGTGATCAACCCGGCTAAATGCCAGTTCGGCCTCTGAGCAATCAATTTCCTGGGCCACCGGGTGACGCAGCATGGCGCGGTACCCTTACCAGACAAGGTGGAGGCCATTTGCCGGTTTCCACGACCATCCACAGTGCGGGGCCTGCAGGAGTTTGTGGGCATGGTTCAATTCTACCACCGATTTTTGCCGGCGGCGGCGAGAATACTGCGGCCCTTATTCCATCTGTTGTCAGGCAAGCGGCGGGACGTGCAGTGGTCCGACGTCACCGTGGCGGCATTTGAGGGGGCGAAAGAAGCATTGGCTCGGGCGACGATGTTAGTGCATCTGCGTGTCGACGCCCCTACAGCACTAACCATGGACGCCTCGGACTCTGCGATCGGTGGCGTATTAGAACAATATTTTGACGGACACTGGCAACCTCTTGCCTTTTTCAGCCGCCAGCTTAGCTCGGCGGAATGTAAATATAGCACCGGGAGCTGCTTGCTTTACATCTGGCAGTTAGACATTTTCGGTATTTCCTGGAGGGCCGAAACTTCATCGCTTTTACCGACCATAAGCCCCTTACCTTTGCTTTTGCCAAGGTTGCGGATCCTTGGTCCGCTCGGCAGCAGCGCCAACTCACGGCGATCTCGGAGTTTACCACGGACATCCGCCACATCGCAGGGAAAAGTAATCGGGTCGCGGACGCCTTGTCTCGCCTGGCGGTGATAGCCGCTCTCGACATGGTTTCAGGAATTGATTATTCTGTTTTAGCGGCAGCACAGCTGGCAGACGAGGAGATGAAGGCTCGAGATGAACTGCCATCACGGGTCTGGTGCTCGAAGACATTCCTTTGGGCCCCGCCGTTATAACCGTCCTATGTGACATCTCCACAGGACAGCCGCGGCCTGTTGTTCCGGCAGCCTGGCGTCGTCGGGTTTTCGATGCCATTCATACTTTGACTCATCCATCTATTCGCACGACGGTGGAATTGGTTGCTTCAAAATTCGTGTGGCATGGGTTGCGAAAGCTGGTCAGGCATTGGGCCCAGACGTGCATTGCATGTCAAACGTCGAAGGTTCAGCGGCACATCCGGGCACCGGTTCAAGGCATCGCAGTGCCTCGCCGGCGTTTCGACCATATCCACGTAGATATCGTGGGGCCGCTGCCTCCGTCCCGGGGCATCTCGCATCTGCTTACGGTAGTGGACCGCTTCACGCGGTGGCCCGAGGCCATCCCGCTCATTGCCACCTCGGCCTTGTCCTGTGCACGTGCCTTAGTAGCTAATTGGATTGCTCGTTTTGGGATACCGTCTGATATCACGTCGGAACTGTGGTCTGCAATGGCTCGCCTATTGGGAGCTCAGCTTCACCACTCAACGGCTTACCACCCCCAGTCCAATGGGTTGTTGGAACGTTTCCACCACCATCTTAAGGATGCTTTAAAAACACGCCTCACCGGTCCCGGCTGGATGGACGAGTTGCCGTGGGTCCTGTTGGGAATTTGCACTGCCCCTAAAGAAGACCTGCAGTCTTCATCGGCGGAATTGGATTACGGTTTTCCGCTCACCGTGCCCGGAGAATTTATTCCGAACACCGGTGACCCCCAGGAGTCATCATCCACCATGTTGGTCCGTCTGTGGGAAAGGATTGGCGCCCTGGCTCCTGTCCCAACATCCCGTCATGGGATCACCCCATCGTATGTGCCTCCGGCTCTTGCCAACAGCTCGTACGTTTTTCTTTGGCGCGACGCACACAGGTCACCCTTGCAGCGCCCATATGAAGGTCCTTTTCGGGTGCTGAAGCATGGCCCCACGACTTTTGTATTGGACATGGGGGGTCGGCAAGAGACGGTATCGGTGGCCCGTTTAAAACCGGCCCATTTGGACCTGAGCGAGCCAGTACGAGAGGCCCAGCCCCGTCGTCGGGGGCGTCCTCCATCTCGGGCCCAACCTGATTTGCCCTCGTCCGGCTGCCCGACCGTTTCTGCGTCTCTGGTTCTGCGGGGGGTCATGTAGAGGCCCCTGGTGGTGGGCCACACACAGTACATAACCTTCGGTTCGTGAGAGGCCACGAGGAGTCCAAGAGCAGCAGATAAGAGAGTTGGAAAGGAGGGTGCGACACACGGAATAAAGTGGTGTTGGATAACTCAGTGTGCTGCCTCATTCTTGGACGGACAGCTCCGTGTCCGCCACAAGGTTCTGTTAAAAGTAAAGTTGACATGACTGTAAAGCAAGTTTCTCAGTATTTAATTTTTAAGTTGTGGCGGCTCCCAAGGGTCGGGCCATACTACTACCGACCCCTCGGCACGGGAATGGACCAGTCCCGGGAGGCGGTCCTGGACTCAGGTATATAAGGGCAAGGTTTGGGCGCCAAGCCATTCCGGCAGACTAGACCCGTCTGAGACCCACGAACCAATAAATATACCTTCCCAAAATACCTGGCTCCTTGCCTTTATCAACGCGCTACATTGGTGACCCCGACGGTCCATTCATTAGGATGGACAGAAAAACAGAATTCGACCGCCCGTCCGGCTCGCAGGCCGACCAGGCCCCAGCTGTCGACGCGGTAGGCATCAAGCTCCCGACCTTCTGGACCACCCGGGCTCGCATTTGGTTTTACCAAGCGGAGGCCCAGTTCCAGCTGCAGGGCATCACGGTGGATAACACCCGGTTTTTCCACCTGGTGGGAGCCCTTGACCAGGACGCGGCCGAAGAGGTAACGGAGTTCCTCCAGGACCCACCGGCCGACGGTAAATATGAAGCCCTTAAGGAGCTGCTGCTCCAAACCTACGGGCTAACCCGAATGGAGCGGGCCGAAAGGCTCCTCCACATGCCAGGCCTCGGTGACCGGCGCCCATCTAGCCTCCTGAAGGAGATGGTCGCGTTACTCGACGGGCACAGACCGTGCCTGATGTTCGAGTATACTTACCTGCACCTGCTGCCGGCCGACATTCGCCTGCAGCTCACCGACGTCTCCTGGGAAGACACCCGGGCCCTCGGCAGGCGCGCGGACGCGCTGTGGGCGGCGCGCCGTGATGACGTCAGTGCGCTAAACGTCACTCGAGAAGCGCCCGATTTTCTCCGGTCGGGCGGGGGAGCTGTGGAAGGAGTGACAGCTACGTCCCGGAGGCCTGCGAGATCGCCCCCGGTGGCCATTGCGGGTCGTGCACCTGCAGTCGCACATCAGCAGGCTCCAGCCAGCACCAGCAAGAGGTACTGGTGTTATTACCACCAGCGCTGGGGTGCGGCAGCCCGACAATGCCGCCAGCCGTGCACATTTCCGGGAAACGCCGGGGCCGGCTACCAATAGTCCCTGCGGTGGCCGGCCAGATTCACCGCCTCTTCGCCTGGGATCGGCGCTCCGGGAGCCGCTTCCTCGTGGATACCGGGGCGGAGCTGAGTGTCCTGCCCCCTTCGCCGCTGGACATTCGTTCTGGGAAGCGGGGGCCCATCCTCACCGCGGCAAATGGGAGCATTATCCAGACATATGACGTCCGCACGGTCCACATCGTTTTCGGCGCCAGTCATTTTACGTGGCTGTTTACGATCGCCGACGTCTCCCAGCCGTTGCTCGGGGCCGACTTTCTGCGGGCTCATTCTCTCCTCGTGGACGTCAGGCAGCAGCGCTTGGTCCACTCCGCCACGATGGAGCCCATCGCGTTGCGGCTGAATGACCCCATTATACGCCCGCTGTCGTCCGTGGACTCCCATTTCGCTCGGGTGCTGGCGGACTTTCCGGATATTATGGCCCCGCAATTCCGGTCATCGACCCCCAAGCATGGGATGTACCCAAGACGGCAATCATCACGCCGTTCGGACTCTACGAGTTCGTACGGATGCCGTTCGGCCTCAAGAACGCCGCGCAGTCATTCCAACGATTAATGAACGGCGTTTGTCGCGGGTTGGATTTCCTGTTCGTCTACCTCGACGACATCTTGGTAGCCAGCCGCTCGCGGCAGGAGCACTGTGCCCACCTCCGGCAGCTTTTCCAGCGGCTCAGCGAACACGGGTTGGCCATAAACCTCGCCAAGTGCCGCTTTGGCGTGGCCACAATCGACTTTCTCGGCCACCGTGTGTCCTCGCAAGGAGCGGTTCCCCTGCCGGACAAAGTAGACGCCATCCGCCGGTTTCCCCGTCCGTCCTCGGTGCGTGGCCTGCAGGAGTTCGTCGGCATGGTGGCATTTTATCACCGGTTCCTGCCATCCGCGGCCCACATCATGCGGCCGCTATACGAGCTGCTGGCGGGCAAGCGTAAGACCGTCGTGTGGACCGACGAGGCCGTAACAGCCTTTGACGGCGCGGAGGAGGCCCTGGCTCGGGCTGTGCTGCTGGTTCACCCACGGGAGGATGCCCCGACAGCCCTTACGGTGGACGCCTCAGAGTTGGCGGTTGGTGCCGTACTGGAGCAACTCACGGACGGGGGTTGGCGCCCCCTGGCCTTCTTCAGCCGGCACCTCGACAACGCCCAGAAGAAGTACAGCGCTTTCGACCGCGAGCTCCTCGCCCTGTACCTGGCCGTTCGTCACTTCCGCTATTTTCTGGAGGGCCGCCCGTTCACCGCTTACACGGACCACAAGCCGCTCACTTTCGCCCTGGCAAAGGTCTCCGACCCATGGTCCGCCCGACAGCAGCGCCAGTTGGCCTACATTTCAGAATTTACCACCTCCATCCGCTTTATCGAGGGGAAGGAAAACCGGGTGGCCGACGCATTGTCTCGCCCCGCCATCAATGCTGTGTTAGAAGTGGCACCCGGCATTGATTATTCTGCCCTGGCGGAGGCCCAACTAACGGACGGGGAGATGCCCGCCTACCGGACTGCCATCTCTGGCCTCCGCCTTGAGGATGTTCCCCTTGGCCCCGGAGCGACGACGATACTTTGCGATGTGTCGGCAGGTCAGCCGCGCCCCATCGTCCCGGCCGCGTGGCGCAGGAGGGTTTTCGACGTGGTCCACGGGCTGGCTCACCCATCCATCCGGACAACGATCTCGTTGGTAGCTGCGCGGTTCATGTGGCATGGTCTGCGCAAGCAGGTTGGCCAATGGGCCCGCACCTGCATTCCGTGCCAGACGTCAAAAATTCAACGCCACGTCCGGGCGCCACTCCAAGGGATCGGTCTACCCTGCCACCGTTTCGACCACCTGCACGTGGACATTGTGGGCCCGCTCCCGCCGTCCCGGGGCATCACCCACCTCTTCACGGTGGTGGACCGCTTCACGCGGTGGCCGGAGGCCATACCACTGGCTGATACGTCGACAGCCACATGTGCTCGTGCGTTGGCCGCGCACTGGATTGCTCGCTTTGGTGTGCCGGTGGTCATCTCATCGGACCGGGGGCCACAGTTCACCTCCGAGCTGTGGTCGGCCATGGCCCACCTGTTGGGCGTGCGGCTGCACCACACCACGGCCTATCACCCGCAGGCAAACGGCTTGGTGGAGAGGTTCCACCGGCAGCTGAAGGCAGCGCTGAAGGCGCGACTCGCCGGCCCCGACTGGATGGACGAGCTACCATGGGTTTTGCTGGGCATCCGGACTGCCCCCAAGGAAGACCTGGCTTCATCCTCAGCGGAGCTCGTCTACGGGTCTCCGCTCACGGTGCCCGGGGAGTTCGTGCCCTCGTTGCCGGGGCGAGAGGAACCACCCTCATCCACCCTACATCGCCTCCGAGAGCGAGTTGGAAAGCTCGCACCCGTGCCGACGTCCCGCCATGGGACATTCCGCCCTTACGTGCCATCGGCCCTCCAGGACTGCGCCTTTGTGTTCCTGCGCCGTGACGCCCACCAGGCGCCACTCCAGAGGCCGTATGAAGGCCCGTACCGGGTGCTGGAGCACGGGCAGACCACCTTTGTTTTGGACATGGGGGGCCGGCCGGAGGCCGTGTCAATTGACCGACTGAAGCCGGCCCACTTAGACATCGACCAACCGGTGCGGGTGGCCCAGCCTCGCCCACGAGGTCGCCCCCCTTTGCGGGTCCCACCGCCTGTCTCTCCAACTGTGCCTCCGCCGGCCCCTCTGTCGACCGATTACCGTACGCGGTCCGGTCGGGTTGTGCGACCACCAGTGCGTTTCGTGCCTCCGGATCTGGGGGGGGGTACTGTGGCGGCTCCCAAGGGTCGGGCCATACTACTACCGACCCCTCGGCACGGGAATGGACCAGTCCCGGGAGGCGGTCCTGGACTCAGGTATATAAGGGCAAGGTTTGGGCGCCAAGCCATTCCGGCAGACTAGACCCGTCTGAGACCCACGAACCAATAAATATACCTTCCCAAAATACCTGGCTCCTTGCCTTTATCAACGCGCTACAAAGTCATCTTTACCATTACGAACTATACAATTTCAAATACATGTTATGTATGAATTTAATATAGTTTTTGAAAATTGTTTTCTTCCACTTTTATGGCACATGTTTGCACTCGTTCACCTAAATTTAAATAAAAGCAGAAAGTGCAATATTTTTCTTCCAAACGAAAACCCATTCTTGAACATCACTAACAAATGTGATAACTAATATATCAGAATTTTAAAAGATGGACACATATACTATCAAAATAACTTCATTTGCATGAACAAGTTGGACTGCAGTACCTGTTTCAATGCTGCATAACGCTATGACTCCAAAGGCATTGCTTGAATTGTTACTGCAATTTTGCAGCTTCGCAATTGCGCAGTAATTCTTACATTGGAGTGATGCATCTTCAATGACTGAGTAAGCTGGTTTGCAATAATGCAAATATTACAACTATGATACCAATTAAATTTGGTGAATATGCACTTCTTGTTCATTAAATGGAGCAATTTAATAAAACCAATTCACTAAAAGGTAGATTAAAGACCCAGAAATTCTTTTGAGGACCCTTAATTTTGCCATTTATAACCACAAAATTTTGTTTTTTCAATTGTATTGCTGATCCAGATAAATGTATAAGTACTTAAATATTATTCACAACACAACCCTATTAAATAATTTAGCCAAAGTATATTTTCTTCATCTTTCTGGATTTGGTAGCACTGTGGTGCATCAAAGTCTTAACTATTTATCATTGAACAAGAATGTGAAACCCATGTTTGAAAACTAAAATCAATTTTGGAATAAAAGATCGCATCATTAATGGTGACCATGAAACTACACAACTGCTGTAAAACCCCGTCATATATTACTCCAGACCTACCAACATTATTGTATAGGAAGGAACTGCAGATGCTGGTTTAAACCGTAGACAAAAAATGCTGGAAACAAGAGGTATAGATTCGTATAAAAAGGTATACCAGAGGTATAGATTCATTTTCCTTTCCCCGGACTCTAGTCTGAAGAAGGGTCTCAACTATTCATTCTCTCCAGAGATGCTGCCTGTCCCGCTGAGTTACTCCAGCATTTTGTCTATCTGCCAATATTATTCATTCTTACCTACTCTCTGAAATGACGTAAGCCGCTCAGTTCAACAGGTAATGATAGACATTAAAATGATGTTCTTCCAGACGTGACCACATCTTTGAATGTATAAGGCCCTTTTCCTACCATATTATTCCACATTGAACAGTAACTAAGCAACTGGAAAGCAGCCATACATTAAAACAAATAAATAGCGAGGAGCATTCGTAATAAGGTGGATGAATTGAATGTGCAGTTAGGAGTTAAGAAATACGATATAATTGGAATTACGGAGACATGGGTCCAGAGTGACCAAGGCTGGGAGCTAAACATGCAGGGGTATTCGATATTCAGGAAGGATAGACAGAAAGGAAGAGGAGGTGGGGTGGCATTGCTGGTTAAAGAGGAGATTAATGCAATAGCAGGGAGAGAGGCATTAGCTTGGATGCTGTAGAATCGGTATGGGTCGAACTGCGAAATAGCCAAGGGCAGAAAACGCTTGTTGGAGTTGTACACAGATCACCAAACAGCAGGAGGGAGGTTGGGGATTGCATCAAGCAGGAAGTTTGGGATGCGTGTAGAAAAGGTACAGCAGTTATCATGGGTGACTTTAATCTACATAAAGATTGGGACAACCAATCTTGCAGCGATGAGGAGGAGGATTTCCTAGAATGATTCCTGGATGGTTTTTAAACCAATATGTCGAAGAACCGTCTCGGGGACAGACCATCCTAGACTGGGTATTGTGTAATGAGGAAGGATTAGTCAGCAATCTTGTCGTGCAAAGCCCCTTTGGTGGAATTCTGCATTCGTATGGAAAGTGACATGGTTAATTCAGAGACTAGGGTCCTGAACTTAAAGAAAGGAGATTTTGAAGGTATGAGATGGGAATTGGCTAGGATAGACTGGCAAATTATACTTAAAGGGTTGACGGTGGAGATGCAATGGCTAAGATTTAAAGACCGCATGGATGAACTCCAAATATTGTTCATCCCTGTCTGGCGAAAAAATAAAATGGGGAAGGCGGCTCAAACGTGGCTAACAAGGGAAATCAAGGATAGTGTTAAATCCAAGGAAAAGACATATAAATTGTCCAGGGGAAGCAGCAAACCGGAGGACTGGGCAAAATTTAGAACTCAGAGGAGAACAAAGGGGTTAATTAAGAGTGGGGAAAAAAAGAGCATGAAAGAAAGCTTGCAGGGAATATAAAAGCTGACTCTAAAAGCTTCTTTAGATATGTAAAAAGAAAAAGATTAGTGAAGACAAATGTAGGTCCCTTACAATCAGAGACAGGTGAATTTATAATGGGAAACAAAGAAATGGCAGAACAGTTAAACGAGTACTTTGGATCTGTCTTCACTAAGGAAGACACAAACAATCTCCAGAAATACTAGGGGACCGAGGATCTCGTGGGAAGGAACTGAAGGGAATCCACATTAGTCAGGAAATGGTGTTAGGTAAACTGTTGGGACTGAAGGCAGATAAATCCCCAGGGCCTGGGTCTGCATCCCAGAGTACTCAAAGAGATGGCCATAGAAATTGAGGATGCATTGGTGAGCATTTTCCAATGTTCTCTCAACTCTGAATCAGTTCCTGTGGACTGGAGGGTAGCCAATGTAACCCCACTTTTTAAGAAAGGAGGGAAAGAGAAAAAGGGGAATTATAGACCAGTTAGCCTTAAATCGGTAGTGGGGAAGATGCTTGAGTCGATTGCTAAAGATGTTATAGCAGCGCATTTGGAAAGCTGTAACAGGATCGGTCAGTCAGCATGGAAGGGGAAATCATGCTTGACTAATCTTCTGGAATTTTTGAGGATGTAACAAGTAGATTGGATAAGGGAGAATTAGTGAATGTGTGTATCTGGACTTTCAAAAAGCCTTTGACAAGGTCCCACACAAGAGATTAGTGTGCAAAATTAGAGCCTATGGTAATGGCGGTCGGGTATTGACATGGATAGAGAACTGGTTGGCAGACAGGAAGCAAAGAGTAGGAATGAATGGGTTCTTTTCAGAATGGCAGGCAGCGACTAGTGGGATGCCGCAAGGCTCGGTGCTGGGACCCCAGTTATTTACAATATATATTAATGATTTAGACGAGGGAATTAAATGTGACATCTCCAAGTTTGCAGATGACGCAAAGCTGGGTGGCTGTGTGAGCTGCGATGAGGATGCTATGAGGCTGCAAGGTGACTTGGATAGAGATACAGTGCGGAAAACAGCCCTTCGGCGCACCGGGTCCGGGCCGGCCAGCAATCCCCGCACATTAACACTATCCTACACCCACTAGGGACAATTTTTACATTTACCAAGCCAATTAACCTACAAACAAGTACAACTTTGGAGTGTGGGAGGAAACCAAAGGTCTCGGAGAAAACCCCACGCAGAGCACGGGGAGAACGTACACACTCTGTACAGACAGCACCCGTAGTCGGGATCAAACCCGGGTCTCCGGCGCTGCATTCGCTGTAAGGCAGCACCTCTACTGCTGCGCCAACGTGACCGGGTGAGTGGACAGATGCATGGCAGATGCAGTATAATGTGGATAAATGTGAGGTTATCCACTTTGGTGGCAAGAACAGGAAGACAAATTATTATCCGAGTGGTGTCAGATTAGTAAAAGAGGAGGTGCAATGAGACTGGGGTGTGCTTGTTGTACATCACTCACTGAAAGAAAGCATGCAGGTAAAGCAGACTGTGAAGAAAGCTAATGTCATGTTGGCCTTCATTGCGAAAGGATGTGACTTTAGGAGTAAGGAAGTCCGACTGCAGTTGAACAGGGCCCTGTGAGTCCGCACCTGGAGTATTGTGTGCAATTTTAGTCTTCGAATTTGAGGAAAGACATTCTTGCTATTGAGGGAGTGCAGTGTAGGTTCACCAGGTTAATTCCCTGGATGGCGGGACTGACATATGATGAAAGAATGGGTCGACTGGGCTTGTATTCACTGGAGAGGGTATCTTATAGAAACATATAAAATTCTTAAAGGATTGGGCAGACTAGATGCAGGAAAAATGTTCCCGATGTTGGGGGGAGTCTAGAACCAGGGGTCACAGTTTAAGAATAAGGGGTAGGCCATTTAAGACTGAGATGAGAAAAAACTTCTTCACCCAGAGAGTTGTGAATCTGTGGAATTCTCTGCCACAAAAGGCAGTGGAGGCCAATTCACTGGATGTTTTCAAGAGAGAGCTAGATTTAGCTCTTAGGGCTAAAGGAATCAAGGGATATGTGGGAAAAAGCAGGAGCGGGTTACTGAATTTAGATAATCATCCAAGATCATATTGAATGGGTGGCTCGAAGGGCTGAATGGCCTGCTCCTCCACCTATTTTTTATGTTTCTATGATATTTGAAATCTCTCAGAGTCTATAAAAAATCAAAGATCAGGTGTGCACGTATCCTCAGTTTCCTTACATATTAAACTGAATACATTTCAAATCTCTCAAGAGCATTTTAATTGTGCCCTAGGATATAATTAAAGATGGGAAAAACTTATGTAGCCCAACATTATTGTTTTTCTGCCTGCACGATACATATCAGCAACTGAAAATTAACAGTTACAACTGTTACTTACAGTTCCTCTGTCCTGAAAATCTTTGACATGAAAATCCTCAAGAAACAAAATAGACCCATCAATAAAATCAAAATGTCAATCACGAACAGTGGGATACAGGTGATGCAAGATCGCTATCGAAGATCACTTTAAACATTTTTTAAAGATAACCCAGTTTTCCGCAGCTTTAATGGAGAAACCTTTAAAAACAATACTTTTAATACGCCAACATATTAAAACCATAAATTATGAAACAAAGGTATAATTAAATTAAATATCCTTCCAAGTACTTGCCAGTGCATTATATCAATTTTCCACCCATCCATGCAGCATGTTATGACAGCTGGTCCGTTTAGCACCATACAGTGCCCTCCATAATGTTTGGGACAAAGACCCATCATTTATTTATTTGCCCCTGTACTCCACAATCTGAGATTGTAATGGAAAAAAATCACATATGGTTGAAGTGCGCATTGTCAGATTTTAATAAAGGCAATTTTTATACATTTTGGTTTCACCATGTAGAAATTACAGCAGTGTTTATACATAGTTCCCCCCCCCCCCCCATTTCAGGGCACCAGAATGTTTGGGACACGGCAATATCATGTATATGAAAGTAGTCATGTTTAGTATTTTGTTGCATATCCTTTGCATGCAATGACTGCTTGAAGTCTGCGATTCATGGACATTACCAGTTGCTGGGTGTCTTCTCTGGTGATGCTCTGCCAGGCCTGTATTGCAGCCATCTTTAACTTATGCTTGTTTTGGGGGCTAGCCCCCTTCAGTTTTCTCTTCAGCATGTAAAAGGCATGCTCAATTGGGTTCAGATCGATTGATTGACTCGGCCACTCAAGAATTAACCATTTTTTAGCTTTGAAAAACTCCTTTGTTGCTTTAACAGTATGTTTGGGATCATTGTGTTGCTGTAGAATGAACCGCCCGCCCATGAGTTTTGAGGCATTTGTTTGAACTTGAGCAGATAGGATGTGTCTATACACTTCAGAATTAATTGTGCTACTACCATCAGCAATTGTATCATCAAAGAAGATCAGTGAGCCAGTACTTTCAGCAGCCACACATGCCCAGGCCATAACCCCCCCATGTTTCACAGATGAGGTGGTATACTTTGGATCTTGGGCAGTTCCTTCTCTCCTCCATACTTTGCTCTTGCCATCACTCTGATATAAGTTAATCTTCATCTCATCTGTCCACAAGATCTTTTTCCAGAACCGTGGTTGCTCTTTTAAGTACTTCTTGGCAAACTGTAACCTGACCATCCTATTTTTGCAGCTAACCAGTGGTTTGCATCTTGCAGTGTAGTCTCTGTATTTCTGTTCATGAAGTCTTGTGCGGACAGTGGTCATTGACAAATCCACACCTGACTCCTGAAGAGTGTTTCTGATCTGTCGGACAGGTGTTTGGAGATTTTTCTTTATTATAGAGAGAATTCCTCTGTCTTCAGCTGTGGAGGTCTTCCTTGGCCAGCCAATCCCTCTGCGATTAGTAAGCTCACCAGTGCTCTCTTTCTTCTTAATGATGTACCAAACAGTTGATTTTGGTAAGGCTGTTTGGCTGATGTCTCTAACAGTTTTATTCTTGTTTCTTAGTCTCATAATGGCTTATTTGACTTTCATTGGCACAATTTTCGTCCTCATGTTGATAAACAGCAATATAAGTTTCCAAAGATGATGGAAAGGCTGCGGAAAAGACTAGGTCCTGAGAGCTCTCTTATACCTGTGTTAAGGAGGCAATTAAACATACCTGAGCAATTACCAACACCTGTGAAGCCATGTGTCCCAAACCTTATGGTGCCCTGAAATGGGGGGCCTATGTATAAACACTGCTGTAATTTCTACATGGTAAAACCAAAATGTATAAAAATGGCCTTTAATAAAATCTGACAATGTGCACTAACCACGTGATTTTTCTATTACAAATCTCAAATTGTGGAGTACAGAGGCAAATAAATAAATGATGGGTCTTTGTCCCAAACATTATGGAGGGCACGATTTAGTGTAATGTAGAGAATTATACTGTTTAGATTTCTAGCGAAGTTAGAATAGAGAATACATTCAAGACAAAAGTGCTAATGGCCGGTTCTCCCAGATTGTGGAAGTGGCACAGTGGTAGAATTGCTACCTTCCAGCATCAGAGACCCATGTTCAATCCTGACTAAGGATGCTTTCTATAAGGAGATTGAACGTTCTCCCTGTTACCGCATGGATTTTCTCCAGGTGTTCTGGTTTCCTCCCACATTCCAAAGACATGCAGATTTGTTGGGTAGGGTTGTCTTTTGCCCATAGTAGGGGAATCGAGAACCATAGGGCATAGTTTTAAGGTGAGGACGGAAAGATTTAATAGGAACCTGAGGGATAACTCCGAGCTGCCGGAGGAGATAGTTGAAGCAGGTATTATTGCAGCATTTAAGAAACATTTGGACAGGCACATGGAAAGGATAGATTTGGAGGGATATGGGCCAAACGCAGGCAGGTGGAACAAGTGTGGATGAGCATGTCAGTCGGTGTGTGGAAGTTGGGCCGAAGGGCCTGTTTCCACGCTGTATGACTATGACAATAGAATAAGGAAGTATTATTGGAATTTTTATAGGTCCTTGCTAAGACTGCCCCTATTGTATTGTATGTGGTTTCTCCATACGCAAGAAGTGATCTGTTTGCTATCAAGGGAGTGCAAAGATTCACTTGATTGCTACCAGGAATTTTGGGTTTGCCATAGATGAGAGATTGACTTGACTTGGAGATATCAATGAAACTTTAAAATTCTGAAAGGGCTCGATGAGCAGAAGAGATCTCTTTTGACTAAGGCATTTAGAATCAGTGAATACAGCGAGAGTGAGATGTAGACTGTTAAGGACTTAGATGAACCGTCTTTGACTCGAAAATGTTAACTCTATTTTTCTTTCCAGATATATTATCTGAACTGCTGAGAGCTTCCAGCACTTCCTGTTTCCATTTCAAACTTTCAGCATTTGAACCTCTTGATTTTATTCATCGAGGAGAAATTTCTTCATTCAGAGGGTGGTGATCCTTTGGTACACTCTATCCCAGCAGATTACATTATTTTGCTCTTGTTATGGCAATGGCAACACTTAGATGGCTGAGGAAATAAATTCTATCACCCGCAATAAAAAGCTCAACTATTATAAGCATTATCCATATTTTACTAGAAAAATAAAGTGTTTTGTTCATGTCACGTCAGATATTCCTTGATTGCATTAGCAAAGATTGCACCATTGCTTTGTATGGATGAGCAGGGCAACACCAACAGCAAACAGATTCTCTATTTTTAACGCTGCCCTTGCAAATGACAGAATCTGCTGTCAATTCCATGGAGTACAATTGAAAACTAGTAGTTTCCAAGTCATTAATATCTCATATTCAGGGCCACTGCAATTATATGCCCACCCTTGCTGAGAGGTTTCTAGTGAAGTTAGAACAAAGAATACAATCAGACAAAAGTGATGATGGCTGGTTCGCCAAAGTTGTAGAATTGACAGAACTATTATGATCTTGCCAAAGAAGAACAAGCCACTCATTTGTTTATGCCATTGTGACCTTGTATCAAAGAAGTTTAGTTAGTCTTGGAACCTTTTCAGTAATTGTTTAGGTGGGAAAATCGTCATGTGTTTTATTGCCATATGTACCAGAAAATAGTCATGTGTTTTATTGCCATATGTACCAACATAGAATAATTAAATTCTTAAACAGTACTCATTAGATAATTCGATTAGGGCGGCACAGCGGTAGAATTGCTGCCTCACAGCACTTGCAGCGCAGGAGACCTGGGTTCGATCCTGACTATGGGTGCTGTCTGTATGGAGTTTGTACATTCTCCCCATGACCGCGTGGGTTTTCTCCGAGATCTTCAGTTTCTTCCCACACTTCAAAAACGTAAAGGTTTGTAGGTTACATGGCTTGATATAAATGTAAATTGTCCCGAGTGTATGTATGAGTGTTAATGTGCGGGGATCGCTGGTCTGTGCGGACTCGGTGGACTGAAGGGCCTGTTTCTGTGCTGTATCTCTAAACTAAAATAATATAAACAAACCAAAAAAAGTTCAATAAATAAAAACCCAATATAGTGCAAAAGCAAAAAAAAGCCCTCGGTCTCTAATGCAATCAAGGCAGTTCATTTTTTGGAGTTCAGTTGGAGCTCATAGTGTTCAATGATCTGATGGATGTTTGGAAAAGCTGTTCCTGGATGTTACAGTTTTCAGATACCTATACCTTCCTCCTGAAGTGAAAAGTGAAAAGACCTATTTGCTTCAGGGAAGAAGTTAAATAAATTCTCCTTTCTTAAAAAAAGTTGGCAAGAAATCTGGCCATCTTATGAATGCTACTTTAGTCAAATCCTATCGTAAGGTGAAATATCCATGTGTGCAATGAATACTGCATGATGTGTCTATATGACGATTTTACTAAGAAAGTATTTCGCGATATTCTAAGTTGATGCAAGTTTCAGACCAGGGGATTAGCCTTCATATTAAGTTGAATCAGCTCTGGCTGATTCAGGCCCCTCAGGGCCTGAAATTTTAAGTTGATGATTTCTCGAAGTCTGATCAAAGGAATTGCAGAAGACATGACCCCGTCACGTAAGTAAGCTTGCTTTGTGTTGGAGATGTACAAATAGATCTCCTTTATTCCAACCATGAATCTCTATTCACCCACAAATCTGTCTCTGATGCTTGTGCTCTCTAATCCTGATTTTTTTTTTTTGCTGTTATAATATTTTGCAAACTCTCTTAATTCATGGTGGTTTTTGTTTCTGCATTGGTAGCTCCCTTGAGTAAACTTAATAATTGCTAATTTTAAACAAAAATTACAGATGATACCAGAATTGTGTTGATAATTGATTAGATAGATAAAGATGTTTCACTGCACAGAAGAGCAACGAAAATATTCTGAGGGCATGGTTTCATACAGTGGTCACTAATAATTTCAGTTATTATTAAATGATTACAATTACATGCATTTAAGGGAAAACCAGAAAAGCATGCGTGTGAATAGTTTTTTTAAAGGTAGGATGATCGATCAATTGGACGTTACGTTTGGAGATACAGTGTGGAAACAGGCCCTTCAGGCCCCACTGAGTCCACACCAACCAATGATTACCCATACATTAGTTCTATCCTATATCCTAGGGACAATTTACAATTTACAGAAGCCAGTTTCCCTACTCTGTGCATTTACCTGATCTATTCCTCTCATGATTTTATACATCTCTGCAAGATCACCCTTCATTTTCCTGCACTCTGAGGAATAAAGTCCGAGGGGAATAAAAAGGGTGAATGCACAGTGGTAGGTCTATGGAACAAACAACGAAAAGAGGTGGTTGAGGTAGATAAAATAACTAAGTAAAAGGCATTTGGACAGGTACATGAATAAGCTGGGAAATAAATGCTGGGAAGAAGTAAATCGTGGACCCAGGGACACAGAGTCATTGAGTCGTCCAGCATGGAAACAGGCCAACTTGCCCACAGTGACTAACATACCCCATCTACACGAGTCCCACCTGCCTGCATTTGGTCCACATCCCTTCAAACCTATTCTATTCATGTACCTGACCAAATGTTTTGGACAAGCTCCACGTCATCTATGCTCATTTTGAAAGGGAGAATAATAATGTAACTTAATTGTCCCCCACGGCCCCTAACGACCGTGATTTCAGTCTCTGACGCCAGCCATAAGATCCTTCTCAAGGGTGAACACATACAAAGCGTCGCCCGGATACTGTGACTGGCCGCATTCTCAAAACGTGCCAGGACCAACTGGCTGGAGATTTCACAAACATTTTCAACCTCTCAATACTACAAATTGTGGTCCCCACTTGTTTAAAAGGACATCCATAATACCCAAGAAGAATAAGATGATATGTCTCAACGACTACTAACCATCCATTGTGACAAGGTGCTTTGAGATGGTGGTTATGACCTAAATCATCTCCTTCCTTGATAATGATATGAACCCACTTTAATTGGGCCCAGAGACAGTTTGCCAGCTCTTGCTCCATCCGTATGCTTCATCTGTTTCTACCAACGATCTTCTCCGAACATCAGATTGAAGAAACGCCCTAACCTGAAATGCCATTTGTCCATTTCCCTCCACAAATGCTTAATGACCTGTTGAGTTCCTCCAGCGGGTTTTTCCCTCAAGATTCCAGCATCTGCATGGTCTTGCGTTTCCTGTGCACCCAGCTCAATTTGCGTACCATAGCAGATCGGCAGCGCTGGCTTGCTCCACTTTGCGCTGGCCCGCTTGGACAACAAGAACACATATGTTAGGCTGATATTCATCCTTTCTACACCCATAATCAAACTGGATCTCCCACTTCCTCGTGCAGAAATGAATCAATGAGTACATAATGGCACACCTCCTTGTCACTGTCCATCAGCGGAAGTACACCTCAGGGCTGCTTGTGCAGGACTCTGCTCTAATCGCTCTGTATGCATGGTTATGCAGCCAGATATAGTTCATGTGCCATCTTTAAATTCAGAGACAATACCACTGCTGTTGGTCAAACAACAGCTAACAAATAGACAGAGTATAGGAAGGAGTTGAGTGGTGCCAAACCAACTACCTTGCTCTCAATATTTGCAAGACGAATGAACTGACTCTTGACTTCAGGAAGAGGAAGCCAAGGGACCATGCAACTGTTTTAATTGACAGGACAAGGGTGGAGAACAATTGATGATCTGTCCTGGTACCCAGCACATGGATGCAATCACAAAGTAAACACAGCAATGACTCTACTTATTCAGAAGTTTTAAGAGTTTTGATAATGTTACCGAATTTACTGTTTGCTTTAGTTTAGTTTTGAGATACCATGCGGAAACAGGTCCTTTTGCCCACACCGACTAGCGATCTCCGCACACTAACACTATCCTACACAAACTGTGGATGATTTACAATTTTACCAAAGCCAATTTGCCTACAAACCTGTACGCCTTTGGCGTGTGGGAGGAAACCGGAGCATCTGGGGAAATCCCACTCCGGTCACGGGGAGAACCTACAAACTCCATAAAGACAGCACCCACAGATAGGATTGAACCCAGGTCCCTGGCGCTGTAAGGAAGCATCTCTACTGCTGTACCACTGCTGTATACAGGGGTTCCCCGGGTTATGCAAGGGTTCCTGTGAATTGAACACATACTGGAATTCCTGTAAGTCAGATGCAATCAATTTCCCCCAAAATAGCAATGTGAAATCTTTATCCCAGTCTTATGGAACTATAGTTGAATTTATGTTTAAAAATTCAGCATGGAAACAGGCTCTTCATCCCACCTAGTCAATGCTGACCATCGATCACCCATTCACACCAGTTCTATGTTATCCCACTTTCTCATCCACTCCCAAAACATTAGGGGCAACTTACAGAGGCCAATTTAACATACAAACCCACACATCTTAGGAATGTGCGAGGAAACCGGAGCACCCAGACGAAAGTCACGTGGTCACAGGGTGATTGTGCAAATCCACACAGATAGTACCTGAGGTCAGGGTTGAACCTGGGTTTCTGGCGCTGTGCGACAGCACGTCTACCTGCTGCACCACTGATTTGCGATGAGTAGAGGGGGAAGGGCAGTATAGATGACAAGAGTTGTAATCACTGAGTGAACTGCAAAAGGTGTTTGAAATGCAGCATGCATTGACTGTCCAGGCAGCTAAACTATAGATCAATGAGAAAACTAACCACAATTTAAGAATAGAAAAAGGTGTTCATACGTTCATAAGTTATCGGAGCAGATTTCAGCCATTCGGCCCATTGAACTACTCCGCCATTCAATCATGACTGATCTATTTTACCCTCAGCCCCATTTCCTGCCTCCTCCCAAAACCCTTGACACCCGTACTAATCAAGAATCTGCCATTCTCCACCTTAAAAATACCCATTCGGATTAGATAAATCAATATTAATAGAGGGCGGCACGGTGGTGCAGCGGTACAGTTGCTGCCTTACAGCGCCAGAGACCCGGGTTTGATACTGACGACGGGTTCTGTCTGCATGGTTTGTACGTTCTCCCTGTGACCGCATGGGATTTCTCCAGGTGCTCCGGTTTCCTCCTACATTGCAAAGATGTACAGGTTTGTAAGTTAATTAGCTTCAGTAAAAATTGTCAATTGTCCCTGGTGTGTAGTAGTGTTAATGTGCAGGGACGGCGCGGACTCAGTGGGCCGAAGGACCAGTTTCTGTACTGCATCTCTAAACTAAACTAAACTAAAATACTCATACTGCTGAGTTTGTAAACTGTCCATTTTTTGTGTTGTCTGCAAATTTACTAATCAACACACCGAATCACTTGTAAACTCAAATCATTTATACATCTATCCAAATCATTTATATATTCACAAACAGCAAACATCCCAGCACTGATCCCTGTGGAACAACACTGGCCACAGTACCCCAGTCAAAATAAAAACTCTTCCACCACTACTCTTTACTACCAAGCAACGTTTGAATGTAATGCCCATAAAGTCTCTGGATTGGTAGAAAATCGATCTGGTTCATCAATATTTTTATTAAGGAAATGTAAAAATCGATTCATCAGTTTGTATTCCTGGAAATCTAGGGTCACAGTCAGGAGGTTAAACTTTGTGTTGACTCCGAGGCAACGAGCCAACTGAATTTGTCCTTGCCAACAAAATATATTATGCAGCATGGAATGAAAACTGTAGATTGTGCATGCTAGTTCACCTTCACTATATATATATAGCATCACATTCACTATGCATGCTGCACATTCCACACACGATCCAGTCCGGATCTTCACTCCCACCTTGACTATGTACGCTGCCGGTCGCTGCCTTCCAGGCAGACCGTGACCAGACTGTAAAGACGATAGCACTTATTGTTACCTCCGCTTAAGTACAAATAAAACTATGAGTTGCAACTCTTGTGTATTGGCATGAATACACAACATGGCGTCAGAAGTTTCTCGACCCACTACTTCAGTTTTGTTTTTTTTTGCTTAGTTTGTTTCGCAAGCCTGACCCACTCGTATTCGATGGCGACATCGCTGAACGCTGGCGCATCTTCGAGGAGGATTTCAGGATCTATATTCAGGCAGCACATCATGCTGCACCTCCAGCTACTCGTGCTGCTATTCTCCTCAACCTGGCGGGCAGTGAGGCCATTCGCCGTGCTCACCGGTTCCACTACGCGCCGGCCCAGATAACTCCCACGGGCGTTCAGGTCCCGGCGGAATCTATGGAGGACCTGGACTGCCTCCAGACAAAGTTCCGACAGCTTTGTGAAAATCTTATAATAGATAGTGGAATACGTATTTGGAAACAAATAAAGAAAACATTAAAATTGGAATGTATACCACTAGCTCTTACTATTGTAAATAATATCACATTTAAACCTTCAATGATAGATAAAGGTTTTTTACAATGGAAAAACTGTGGAATAAATAAGATGGGAGATCTCTATAGGGAAAATTTTTTCCTTTCATTTCAAGAATTACAACAAATTTATGGATTACATTCAAAAGATTACTTTAGATATTTACAAATTAGAGATTATGTAAAAGCAAACACATATGAAATTAGAAATAGAAAGACAGAGATTTTAGATGAATGTCTAAATAAACACCCAAATACAGAAAAATTGATATCATATATTTATAATATTTTACTGGAAAACGACGCTCCAACGACAGAAATATATAGACAGTCATGGGAAAATGAATTAGGTCAAATTATTAGACCTGAGATATGGGATGAAAGTTTACAACACATACATCACTGTTCGCTAAATGCTAGACACTCTCTTATACAATTTAAAATATTACATAGACTACATTATTCAAAAACTAAATTACATAGTATTTTTCCAAATATATCTGCCATTTGTGATAAATGTCAGCAATTGGAAGCTAATTTAACGCATATATTTACAAACTGTGAAAAAATCACTAAATTCTGGTCAGAAATATTCAAAATAATTTCGAATGTGATTAATATGAAGCTGACTCCTGACTCAAATTTAATAATACTGGGAATATTAGAAACAGATCAATTAACAACAACGAATCAAAGAATTTTTATTGATTATAGCTTAATAATTGGGAAAAAATTAATACACAATTAAAATGTGGATTACAGGAATGTCGGAGACACTCCATCTGGAAAGATTGAGACTTGTACTCATGGACAGGTTGATTCTTTTCAGAGGAATATGGTCTCCATTTATCGTATATTTAAAGGGTCAAAATGGCTTGGTGCGAGGACCTGACCGCGGCCTGAATAATGGAATGGAGGAAGAATTATGAATTGTAAATCATCGCTATATCTCCAATGATGGATAACTTTTTTAATACTCCATTCATTTCTCCAATTTGGACTTCTTATTTTTATTTTATTTTTCTCTATCTTTCCCTCTTTGAAAAAAAAAAAAAAAAAGTATAGAAATGTATAAGATATAATAATTTATTAACATGTACTTATGCTTAATAAAAATATTTATCAAGCTTTGCGAGCTGCGCTCGAATCTCGTTATGGAGCGCCACAGATTTTTTTCTCGCAACCAGAAGCAAGGTGAGCCTGTTGAATCTTACATTAGCTCCCCGAGATATATTGCCAGCCGGTGCGCGTTCGACAATTTGTGTGACAGTCTCGTTCGGGACAGACTGGTCTGTGGCATCCTTGATGACAAGGTGCGTGATGAACTACTACGTGATGCTGACCTCACCCTAGAGGTGGCTGAGTATCGTTGTCGGGTTGCTGAGCTAACTGCCTCACACACTAAATCCTTGGGGCCGGGACCCCACTCTGCGTTTGATGTGAATGTTGCCGGCACATCTTACCGTGCTCAACGCCCACTTTCTGAAGTGCCCGGCAGATCCTGTGCCAGTCACATCAACAACTGTAGTAACTGTGGGGGCTCACACGCTGGGATTCGGGAGCAGTGCCCTGCATTTGGGAAAGTCTGTAATTACTGCAAACGCAGAAACCATTTTGTCCGCTGCTGTCGTTCGCGTGGGAACAGAGTCGGGACAAAACAGTCGGTTCATCTGCTACAGCCAGAGCCGTCCCACGCAGCACCTGCATCACTCCCTGTGTTTAACGAGCATGACCTAGCTGCTATCGACGGACTGAATATCAATATACATTCCTTATCAGACCCATCTGCAAAACATCTCGATCCCATGGTAACCCTCCTCATTAACGGAGTGCCTGTTACTGCAAAGCTCGACACAGGGGCTCGCTGCAACGTTATCACCTTATCAGAGCTCCACAGGATTCGTAATGCCAAGGACATCAAGCCAACCATGGCCTCACTGCTTCCCTTTGGAGGGGGCTCAATCAAGCCCGTCGGAACTGTTGAGCTGCAGTGCCAGCTAGCGTCCCGGGTTCACAAACTGTCTTTTTTGGTTGTCCGGGAAAACACTCCTTCCCTGCTAGGCATTGCTGCCTGCATCGACTTAGGCTTGGTTGCTTTCGACTCGGTGGTCCATCAACTGGCTTCCGCACATGCCCCCGCCCAGCGATTCCTCTCGCAGTACGGTGAGCTCTTTAACGACAAGCTCGGCAAGCATCCGGTCACGTACAACATCACGATCGACCCAGAGGCCTGCTCGTCTTGTCGTACCAGCGTCCTAGCACTATCCTCTGTCATAAGACATGGGTGGCCGGTCAAGCAGAACAGACTGCCGGCTGCCTTACAGCCCTTCTTCTCTGTCCGCGACGAGCTCGTCCTGCAGGGTGGTATTGTCGTAAAGGGCCACAAACCTGTGATTCCTGCCTCCTTACATGGCAAGTACTTCGACAGCATCCATGGGGGACACCCAGGCACAGAAGCAACGATCTCGAGAGCTAAGAGCTTGTTCTTCTGGCCTGGAATGTCTGACTATATTCGTCAAAAAGTAGAGTCCTGTGCGGTGTGCAACAGCCTGGCGCCGCACCAGCAGAAATAGCCGCTCCTTCCACACCCGGTTCCTGACCTCCCGTGGTCCATCGTGGCAACTGACATTTTTGAGCGGAACGGGAAGCGGTACTTAGTCATAGTCGACTCGTACTCCGGGTGGTTCGAGATCAATCTGCTCCCGAGCCTCACCTCCGCGGCAGTGATCCAGAAGCTTGCACGCCATTTCTCCGTCCACGGGGCTCCTCATCGCCTACTCTCCGACAACGGCAGCCAATTCTCCAGCCTCCAATTCAAAGAATTTGCTGCACGCTGGGACTTTTGCCACATCACTAGTAGCCCCGAGTACCCTCAGTCTAATGGGCTAGTGGAGCGTGCCTTCCGGAGTGCCAAGCAGGTAATGGAACGTTCCCGCAGAGCGGGATCAGACGTTTTCCTCGACTTACTAAACCTGCGGAACATCTCACGTGATCCGATCCTTGGTTCACCTGCGCAACGCCTAATGTCCAGGCAGACAAGAACCACTTTACCCATTGCTAAACAAGTTCGCTTTCCATCTGATGTTCAGTCCCAGCTACAACGGAAATGTGACATCAAAAAACACTGGTACGACAAGACGAGCAGGCCTCTGCCACCACTGGCTAACGGTCAGGTGGTCCACCTACGAACCGAAAAGGGTCACGACCGCCGGGGGGTGATATCTCGGCCAGCGCCCGAGCCTCGTTCGTATTTAGTCGAAGCCGACGGCGGAATTTACAGACGCAACCGACAGCACATCCTGCCAGTGTGCGAACCGGCACCACATCTGTTCCTCCCCGACCACTCAAGTTTAACCCACCCGCACCCCTCTGGGGACACCGGCCTGTCTATGCCTCCGCTGCCCGGTCTGTCAGCCCTTCCGGCCTCACCTGTGGCCTCGCCACCTCACCTCCCGCCATTGTCTCCCGTCCCATCGCCAGCAATGTCACCGCACTCTCTGGGGCCGGTTCCACCGGTCTCGTCTCCAGCGGGACTGTACCATACACGTGCAGGTCGTGCCTGCCGGCCCACCGTGAAGTACCAGGCCTAACACTTGAACTTTGAGTGACATTCAACGGGCTACGTTTGGACTGCCTTTGTCAATGTCAGTTTAGCTGTACTTATGTTAGTCGCACATGAGCGGTGATATATATTATAAGAGCCACGGCGACTACTGTACCTTTATTTTATTATGTATTCTTTCCTTGAGAGGAATGATGTAGATTGTGCATGCTAGTTCACCTTCACTATATATATATATAGCATCACATTCACTATGCATGCTGCACATTCCACACACAATCCAGTCCGGATCTTCACTCCCACCTTGACTATGTACGCTGCCGGTCGCTGCCTTCCAGGCAGACCGCGACCAGACTGTGAAGACGATAGCACTTATTGTTACCTCCGCTTAAGTACAAATAAAACTATGAGTTGCAACTCTTGTGTATTGGCATGAATACACAACAAAAACTAAACACATCAAAGCAAACATTACACAACTAAAGCCCTTCTTAGTCTGTCCCCATCAACTGAAAATTGTTGATCACTTGCCATTGATTGAAATCTCAGCGACATTGAAAGGAAACTTCCATCGCGATTCTATTTTACCAAATTAACTTATATACTTGCGGTTATTTTAAGATACAGATTGGGGGCGAGTACTTTGGTGTTGTATTTGTCCGTAAGTATTTTTCTATGTTACTCGCCGGCAAGTGAGCAAGGTGTGAGGGAGCCAGCGTTTTGTTTTCTTGTGGGGACTGGAAGCAGTCGCAGAGTCCCAGGCTCCAGTGAAGGAGATTGTTTCACTGGTAATTCAGCAGTGGGTGAAGGCGCTGCAGCCGCGGGTTCAAGTCCCAACGCAGTCACATCTTTCTGACATTCAGATTACATCGAATTCACGGATACCCAAGTATGTAAGTTGAAAACACTTCCAAATTTTCCACTATCTTTGCATTGCATGCTTTCTAGTTAGTTTTGGCGATGGATAGCAATATTTATTTATTTTTTATCTTGAACAAACTTGCCGAGAGCATTTATTTTCATACAAAGTTTGTTCTCTTGTTTTCTCTCGTATCTCGGTTCATTCACAATGGTTTTCATACATGATATTATCTCAACATGTATATTTTGTATCTTCCATACACATACATTTCTGCTCCCCAGATTTCACTCAATAGTCAATATTCCAAATCCAATATTCTATTCCTGGTCCATTTGGCTGTTTTTGCTTTCATTTGCTTTAAACTGAAGCCTATATTTTGTCTGAAGAAGTGTCTTGACCTGTTCATTTTCTCCAGAGATGTTGCCTGGCCCGCTGAGATAGTCCAGCTTTTTGTATCTATTGGTGGAGTGGGAGCACGTGCCCGCTGGCTGGGTGAGGTCACGTGGGGCACGGGCAGTGACGTCACCTTGTCTGGAATTTAAGGCCCCTTTATAACATATGCTACTAGCTTAATCCAGCCCTGGGCTGAATGCAGCAGCTAATATCATCAAAAACTAACACTATGGCCTGGCCATGCTCTCGTGTCATTGCTATCAACAGGAAAGTGGAACAGGGCCACAAATTCATCTGCCCAATCTACTTATTTGTACCTTCCCTAGCACTTAGCACCAGGAATAACCCAGAGGTGACAATCTTTGCGATACTGATTTTAACATGGCTTGGCTTGTTAACATTTAACATGGCTTGGCCAAACTCTCTATAATCACACTGGAGGTCCTTAATCCTTTGTCCTGGTACCCATGTGTACAACACCTAGTTACTCAAACTCCCCCATAAGAATACTCTGCAACCACACAGAAACATCAATGATCCACAAAGCAATATACCATTCTGGAGATTCATTTGCGGCTACTGAATCACTTGTCTGTACCCCAAACTATCAAATCCCTTATCACTAACAGCTCTCTTTGACTGCACCCACCCTTGTTGTGCTTCACAGCCAGTGGTGTGCCACTGACCTTTCTGCTACTGCTGGTCTCCTCTGAAAGGCAATTCCCCTCCCTCCTTCCCCACCCCTCAACAGTATTCAAAATAATGTACAGTATTCAAAATAATGTTTCTGAGAGGAATGGCCACAGGGGAATCCTGCTTTCCCTGTCTATTTGCATACCTTCAATATGACCACCTCACTAAGGCTCGTGTCTATGGTTCTCTCAACATCCCGGATGCACTTGAGGGAGACCAATTTCAACTCCAGTCACAAAATGCAGTCATTCAGGAACTGTTGGCAGACACACTTCCCACAGTTGTAGAGATCAAGGACTTAAAATATTTGCAGAAGGTTGGAATTAGCTTTCCTTGTAAATAAACCAGTTGAGAGGAGATTTGACAGATTATGAAGGTTAGAGACAAATTGGGACAGTCTCTATCTTGGAGAAGAATCAATAATCAGGTAATTGGGAAAAGAACCATAAATAATGATGCACAGAAAAACTTTAAACGCAGCATATGATGAGAGTCTGGAAAGCACTGCCAGGCTAGTAATGAGAGCAGATGAACCTGTAACGTGCATGGATAAGTACCTGCAAGGAAAAAAAGACTGCAGACCTAAGGGGAAGGGATGCAGAAGTGGAATTAGCTGCATTATTTGTTTTACAGAGACAATATGTAGTCCACTGGCTGAATGCACTCCTTCCATGCTATAACCATTCTAAAATTCCCTTCTTAGTCGCCTCGATTGTGTGCACCTGCAATTTATCATTTCACTGGAACAAGCAAGTACAGCACAAACAACATTGTAGCTGTAGAATTGATTTGAAAATATGAATGTATTTATATTCCCTCAGCGCTCTTAAGAACTGAATCACATTTAACTCATTTGGAATTTATCAAGCCTTTATATAACACTAGACTTACCATCATTTAGATCCTGAAGTAGACTCTCTTGACATGAGAAGTCCAGTTTCACTTGTATGTTCAATGTGAAATAAGCAACCTTCCCAGATTCAAGAGGTAACTGTGATAGCATTTCTTCCAAGTTCCAGGTCAGAAAATCACCATTCAATTTCTCTGTGGAAGACCAACATTTTGATCAACAAATCAACAAAACATTAAAAAATTGACAAACTGAATATCTAACTTTTAACAATCAGAAGATTTTAAAAAACATAACTGTAGGAAATCAGCAGAGGCAGAAGATCAATTTATGTTTTGGGTCAAAACCCCACAAGAGGATGAGTGTAAAAGATTGAGAGCCTGTATTGTGGTCAGAGTGAGGCGTGAGGAAAGAGCTCATTAGGCTTTCAAGCTGCAGAGAAGATTTATAAGTATGTTGTCAGGACTCAAAGGCCTGAGCTATAGCGGGATGTTAAGACTTTAATTCTTGGAACATAGGAGGCTGAGGCATGATCTTAGAGAGGTGTAGGGGAATATACACTGATGAGCCAAAACATTATGACACCTGCCTAATATGCTGTTGGTCCTCCGTGTGCCGCCAAAACAGCGCCGACCCACCGAAGCATGCTCGACAAGACTCCTGAAGGTGTCCTGTGGTATCTGGCACCAAAACATTAGCAGCAGATCCTTCAAGTCCTGTAAGTTGTGAGGTGGAGCCACCGTGGATCAGACTCGTCAATCCAGCACATCACAGATGCTCAATAGGATTGAGATCTGGAGAATTTGGAGGCCAGGACAACACCGTGAACACTTGTTCCTCAGACCATTCCCGAACAATGTGTGCAGTGTGGCAGGGCGCGTTATCCTGCTGAAAGAGGCCACTGCCATCAGGGAATACCTGGTCTGCAATGATGTTTAGGTAGGTGACACATGTCAAATTGACGTCTACATGAATGGCCGGACCCAGGGTTTCCCAGCAGAACATTGCCCCGAGCATCACACTCCCTCTACCGGCTTGTCATCTTCCCACAGTGCATCCTGGTGCCATCACTTCCCCAGGTAAACACTCCAGTTCCAGTTCCAACGCTCACGTGCCCAATGTAGGCACTTTCGACGGTGGACAGGGGTCATCGTGGGCACTCTGACCAGTCTGCGGCTACGCTGCCCCGTACGCAGCAGGGTGCGATGTACTGTGTATTGTGACACATTCCTCCCGTGACCAGCATTAAAATTTTCTGTGACTTGTGCCACAGTAGACCTTCTGTCGGTTAGGATCAGGCAGGATAGCATTCGTTGCCCTAGCACATCAATGAACCTTGGGCGCCCAATACTCTGTCGTCGGTTTGTGCTTTGTTCCTCCTCGGACTACTGTCGGTAGGTACTCGCCATGGCTGACTGGAAGCACCCCACAAGCCTTGCCGTTTCAGAGATGCTCTGACCTAGTCGTCTGGCCATAACAATTTGGCCCTTGTCAAAGTCGCTCAGAACTTTATTCCTGCCCATTTCTCCTGCATCCAACACATCAACTTCAAGAACTGACTAGTTCACTTGTTGCCTAATTTATCCTACCCCTTGACAGGTGCCATTGTAACAAGATAATCAATGTTATTCTCTTCACCTGTCAGTGGTCATAATGTTTTGGCTCATCGGTGTATATAGGATGAAAGCAAAGACTCCCCCCCCTCCCCCTCCCCCTCCAAGATTATGGAAATCAAGAACTAGCAGGCACAGGTTGAAAGTGAGAAGCGAATGATTTAATGTGAGACCATTTTTTCTACACAGAGGTATGTGAAACGTGATGCCAGAGGAAGTGTTTGAGGCAGGAACAATGACAATATTTAAAAGACATTTGGATAAATACATGGATAGAAATGGTTTAGATTGATCTGGTCCAAATGCTAGTAAATAGGACTAGCTAAGATGGGACATCTTGGTCAGATTCGATAAGTTGGTTCAAAGGGCCTGTTTCCAGGCTATATTACTATCTTCCCATTACACTCAGTACTGATGCAGAGTGGAGACCCGAAATGTCGGCTATCCCACTACCTGAAGTACTGTGCCTCAAGCCATTTCTATGTTGCATCACATTCCAGCATCTGCTGTCTCTTGCAGCACTTGATTTGGGAAATTTAACATGATTTTTTTACTATCTGAACGCAATTTGCATTGCATATATGCTAAATTCTATCTCTTGTGTTTCTAAAATAGTTGTTTTGGACATGTAGAGTACAATTTTGATATTTCGATTCGGAGAGCAAAAAATCACAATCCCAGAACACAGTCCAAAATTAAAATTTCCCTCTCAAAGATAGCCTTTTGTTCAGATGTTGCAACAAATTGCTTAAATTGCTTCAGAGATTTAGTTTTTGTGTATTTCATCCAATAACTCAATAAGGCTAACCGAATGGCATTGGACTACAAGAAAAGTCACAAGGTGTAGGCCATTATTTAAACCTTGAATACAATGCCATAAGGTTAGACATTGACATCCTGTAAAGGAAGCCATCCATTAGACCAGATCAAACATTTCAAAGTTGTTGTGAACATTCTACACCTACAAGCATTGGCCTGGGATGGCATCTCATTTCCTTTAACTAATTTGTTCATCCTGCATAACCTCCATGCCCAAGAGATCATTAACATGTATTCTCACAGTACCAAACATTTATACAGGACAGATATGAGGAGGTCAAGAAAAGCACAGATAATACAGGAGGGCTAAGAGCAGCACTAAAGGATAATCCATGCTCAAAAGAACAGTGGAATCGATACAAGTAGAAGCGAGTAATGAAAATTGACAGGACAACAAATAAGTGGATGGTTTGTAGCATCATAACACCAGTAACAAAAAAAGACAGGTACAAACAAGGAGTAAGTGAAACTTGTAAACCTGCCGATATTGCTGTTTCATTCACTGGCTACACTTGTCCTCTTTGACAATCCAGGAGGAGCCAGCGCTGCCGTCGCAGCTGCGGCTTGCCTGCAGTCTGTCTGTCTTTTGTGTTTTTTGTTGTTTTTGTCTGAATTGTAGTTTTAATATGATGTAGTGTTGTATGTTATGTTTTTGGGGGGGGGGGTGGGGGTGGGAGGGAACGGGAACTGTAACATTCTCTCTCCAGAACGGAGACGCGACCTTTGTTCTGTGTCGTGTCTCCGTTCCCGTTGCGGCCTACCACCGGCCATGCACCTGGGACCACCTGGGGCTCTGGTTCGCAGAGCCCGCGGCCCAGACTCACCACCTGCGGCGCTGGCTGCCTGCGGATGCTGCGGGCGCGGCTGCGACTCATCTCCGGAGGCTCCGGCGCGGGCCGCGTGGACGTCGGAAGCCCGCAGGCCCCTGGATGGGGGCCGACATCGGGAGCTCCGGCAGCGGCAGAGGCAGCGTGTTCGCCCGCCCCGAATCGCGGACCTTTCACCATCCGGCGCGGCCTGGAATAGGCCGTGGACCTTTCACCGCCCGGCGGGGGCTTCAATATCGGGAGCCCCGACCGCCCCGACGTGGCAACTCCAACAGCCTGACCGCGGGAGAAGACGGCAGGGAAGAGAAAAAGACATTTTTGGCCTTCCATCACAGTGAGAAGGGACTGGAGGAGACTCACTGTGATGGATGTTTCTTTTTGTTTGGTGTTAGTTGTGATTGTATGTGTTATTGTAATTTTATTGATTAATCTTATTGGTCTTATTGTTCAACTGCGGGTAATGTTTCATTTTACTACACATTTATGTGTATGTAACAAATAAACGACTATTGACTATTGACTATTGGGTTACATATGCTATCAGAATATTGCAGATTGTGTATAAAATCTAAATCTAAATACTTGTATGAGAAATGCAATGCTTAACATGAAGCTCAACTCTATTTTATTAAGCTGAGTATTTCTCAAATATTGTATCTGCAGCCATTATTCCAGCACAAATCTGAATATTCCAGTGTAAATTTTAACATTAATACTTCTTATTATAATTTGAATTAATCATTTGAATAATGCCCTATATATGGTTGCTTGCAGCAATCACAAGGTCAGTGAATTAAATACATAAATTAATGTATATAGGTTTGATGATCTCATTGGAATATTTAGTAACTATGGAATATGACAAAGTATTTGATATCTAGGAAGGACAGGCCACAAGGAAGAGCACTAAAATAAGAGGTGATCAGTGGTGAGAGGGGATCTTAGCTTGACAGACTTAATGTAAATCAGAATCAATTTGGTTTGATGTACGAAATAGAATAGAGCAGAAAACATCCCTGTATACCACTAAATAGCAGTTGTAATAATAGGCATAGTGTATTAATATTAATATTAGATAATTTATAATAATAGGCCTAATATTAATAGGCCTAGTATTAATGTACATGTATTAGAAGTGCATCCGACAGAGGTAATACAGAAAGCAAGGAAGGTTTTAACTTATCTCTAGGTGGAATGAATCAAACTGGCTGTAAAAGGTGGAAAATAAATTAATGAACTTAATTCTCATTCATTCTTGACAAAAGAGATTAAAGATAATGCTAAATTCACTTAAGGTTGATAACTTTTCGTGGAAATAGCAGTATTTTAAAGAATGGGAGCATGCAAAACTCAGTGAAGGATGACCATAAAAATTATAAATAAAGGCAAAATACAAACTGAGAGTAGACTGATGAGAAACAAAAGATTGTAAGAGCTTTTACAGGTAGGTAAACAAACTGAGGGATAATTTAACAGAAGCATATCACATTATGAGGCGCATTAACAGGGTTTTTTTCCCAGTCTGCTTTCTACCAGGGTGCAAATGCTAAATACTAGAGAGCTAGCTTTAAGATGAGAGAGCAATGTTCACTGAAAATTTCCTTTCTTTTTTGTTCACACAAAGTGGAATGTGGTGCATGGGGAAGCGATGGAAGAAGGTACAAAAGAAACTTTCTCCTCTGCCTGCACGTGATCTATAGATCTCCATTTCCTGCATATATCCATGTGTCTATCTAAAAGCCTATTGCACCATTATCCCATCTCCTTCCATCACCACCGCAGGCACGAGGTCCTGGCATCCACCTCTGTGTTTAAAATGTACTTGCCCCACATATATCTCCTTTAAAATTTGCCTCTCACCTCAAAACTATGCATCCTGGAAAAAAAGGTTCCGACTGTTTACCCTATCAATGCCTCTCGTAATTTTATATACTTTTAACAGGTCTCCCCTTCGCCTTATTTCCACTCCAGGAAAAACAATCCAAGTTTTCTAATCTCTCTTTATTGCCAATACCCTCCAATCCAGGTAGCATTCTGGTAAACCTCTTCTGCATCCACTCCAAACCCACCACATCCTTCCTGTGACCAGAATTGTATGCAATATTCTAAATTCTGCCTAACCAAAGTCCTATAATGTGCAAAATAACTTGCTTGTACTTTATGTCCCAACCAATGAAAGCGAACACACTAATGCGCCTTCTTTACCACTATGGCGACTGGTGTTGGCAATTTTAGGGAGCTATGGATCTGGACCCCAAGATCCCTCTGCACAAGTCATAAGGTTATAAGTGATAGGAGCAGAATTAGAACATTCAGCCCATCAAGTCTACCCCGCCATTGCTGATCATGGTTGATCTATCTCTCTCTCCTAACCTCATTCTCCTGCCCATAACCCTGACACACGTATTAATCAGGAATCTATCCATCTCTGCCTTAAGAATATCCACTGATGGCCTTCACAGCCTTCTGTGGCAATGAATTCCACAAATTTACCATCCTTTGACTAAAGAAATTCCTCACCACCTTCCGAAAGGAATGTCCTTTAACTCTAAGGCTATGGTCCTAGACTCTCCCACTAGTGGAAACGTCCTCTCCATGTCCACTGTATCCATGCCTTTTTCTATTCAGTAAGTTTCAATGAGGTCCCCACTCATTCTTCTAAACTCCAGCGAGTACAGACCCAGTGCTGTCAAAAGCTCATGATATGTTAACGCGTTCATTCATGGATCATTCTTGTAAAGCTCCTCTGGACCCTCTCCCAACATATGGGGCCCAAAATTGCTCACAATACTCAAAATGTGGCCTGACCGCCGCCCTATAGAGCTTCAGTATTACATCCCTGTGTTTGTATTCTAGTCCTCTTGAAATAAATAGTCCTCTTGCGCATTGAGTTTGCCTTCCTTACAACCAATTTGACTTGCAAATTAACTTTTATGGGAATCCTGCACCAGCACTCAATGCTAAATGCTGTTATGATTTTGCCATCAACCATACAACTTCCTCATACATTCGACCTCCCAAAATTCAAAGGCTCAAACTTGCTGGGATGAAACTCCATTTGCCATTTCTCCACGCAATATATATCCTGCTGTATCCTTTACAGTTTCCCCTCACTGTCTGCAACTTCAGCGATCTTGGTGATAGAAGAGAAAAGCTCTTTTTTCATAGTCATTTTATTTTAGTTTGATGTTTTTAATGATTTGCATCTGTTTTAACTGTAAATTAACCTAATTATAAGAAAATAAATTATCTCTGAACAGTCGAGAGATTTAATATGAAAAATATTCATCCAGTTTTTGTAGCTGGGAATAGTTTTAGGGAATAGGGAATAGGGAATATCATAGTTTTCAGTGTGCAGCTTCCTCAAAGTGCTCGTTAGGACATGCCTTTTACACGGAATGCCAGAGCCAGCAAGAGCGGTCTTTTTTGAACTGTTAAGAATGGATGCGAGGAGAATGTGCATTGCGATTCCTATCAATTGCTCGATGCAGTCCATATGTGAGTGTATTTCAAAGAACACCCTGAATGAGTCGATTATCTTTATGCATTCTGGCTAAGGACACGAATAGTTGTGCACAACACTTTGTTTGAAATGTAATATATAATTAAATTAGGCAAAGTTTTAATTTTGAAAGTAATGATTTCTAGTTAGGTGTAGAGTGAAGGGAGCTCAGGTTTCTTGCTTTACCATACTAGTGAAAGGATTTTCCACACACCCATAATGTAAGACTGTTGTCCAGAGTTCAGTTTTCTTCAGTGATTTAACTTCTGTATTACAATTGCCACAAACACCAAGCTAATTTTCTGAAGACTTGTAGATACATGGAATTGCAGATGCTGGTTTACCAAACAAAAAGACAAAGTGCTGGAGTAATTCAGCGGATCAAGCAATATCTGTGGATATGGAGGGGTAACAAAGTTGCGAGTCAGGACAGTTCTTCAGACTGAATGTAGTTTTGGGGAGGTGGGGAGAGAAAGCTGGAAGAGAAGACGAACAAGAAAAAGCCTGGCGAGTGATTGGTGGATACAGGTGAGGTTGGGTTGAGGGGGGTATAATTGGCAACAGGGCCTTGACGGACCGAGCGCAACACAGTTGCCAAGTGTACACCCCCCCCCCCCCAAAATCAGTCCTAAGAAGGGTCCTGACCTGAAACATCACCGATCCATGTTAAAGTCATAGAGTCAAGTCAAGTCAAGTCAATTTTATTTGTATAGCACATTTAAAAACAACCCACGTTGACCAAAGTGCTGTACATCTGATTAGGTACTAAGGAAAAAAATGAAACATACAGTAGCACGCAAACAGTTCACAGCGCCTCCTCAATGAGCCTCAAACGCTAGGGAGTAGAAATAGGTTTTGAGCCTGGACTTAAAGGAGTCGATGGAGGGGGCAGTTCTGATGGGGAGAGGGATGCTGTTCCACAGTCTAGGAGCTGCAACCGCAAAAGCGCGGTCACCCCTGAGCTTAAGCCTAGACCGCGGGATAGTGAGTAGCCCCAAGTCGGCCGACCTGAGGGACCTGGAGTTAGAGAGGGGGGTTAGAAGATTTTTGACGTAGGGGGGCGAATGTCCATTTAGGGCTTTATACGTGAATAAGAGGAGCTTGAAGTTGATTCTGTACCGTACAGGGAGCCAGTGGAGAGAGGCCAGAATCGGGGTGATGTGGTCCCTTTTACGGGTACCCGTCAGGAGTCTCGCTGCGGCGTTTTGGACCAGTTGCAGGCGGGACAGGGAAGATTGGCTGATCCCAGCGTATAGGGAGTTGCAGTAGTCTAGGCGGGAGGAAATGAAAGCGTGAATGATTTATTCTGTGTCGTCGAATTGGAGGAAAGGTTTGATTTTAGCTATGGTTCGAAGTTGGAAGAAGCTGGCTTTTACCACAGCGTTGACTTGCTTATCAAATTTTAATGCAGAGTCAAATATCATGCCGAGGTTTTTGACATGCGGTTTGACTAGGCAGGATAGACTTCCAAGACTGCCTGTTATCGATTTGATGGAGTCGGGGGGGCCGAATAGGATGACCTCAGACTTGCTCTCATTTAATTGGAGAAAGTTCTGTGCCATCCAACATTTTATGTCCTCAAGGCAGTGTAAGAGGCTGTTTAAATTTGACTGGTTGTTGGGTTTCAGGGGGAGGTAAAGCTGAGTGTCATCGGCATAGCAGTGGAAAGAAATGCCGTGCCTTTGAATGATTTGGCCAAGGGGGAGCATGTATAGAGAGAAGAGAATGGGGCCTCGGATGGAGCCTTGTGGAACTCCGCAGGAGAGGCTAGCTGGAGCAGAGGAATAACTGCCTATGTTGATGGCGAAACTCCTATCTTTGAGGTACGAAGCGAACCAGCTCAGGGCAGTGCCATCAATGCCAACCGCGTACCGGAGACGGTCAATAAGGATGGTGTGGTCCACTGTATCGAACGCTGCGCTGAGATCGAGAAGGAGCAGGATTGCACAGTCGCCGGTGTCGATGGCGAGAAGCAGGTCGTTGTGTACCTTCAACAAGGCAGACTCTGTGCTGTGGTGGGCTCTGAAACCTGACTGGAAACTTTCCAGGATGGTGTATTGGTGCAGGTAGGGCACTAATTGGTTTAGAATTGCCTTTTCAAGGACTTTTGACAGTGATAGTGTGGAAATAGGCCTTTCGACACAACTTGCCCACACCGGCCAACAATGTCCCAGCTTCACTAGTCCCATTTGCCTGTGCTTAGTTCATATCCCACCAAACCCGTCCTATCCATATACCTGTCTAACTGTTTCTTAAACAATGGGATAGTCCCAGTCTCAACTACCTCCTCTGGCAGCTTGTTCCGCACACCCACCACCCTTTGTGTGAAAAAATTACCCGTTGAATTCCGAGTAAATCTTTTCCCCTTCACCTTGAACCTATGTCCTCTGGTCCTCAATTCACCTACAATGGGCAAGAGATTCTGTGCATCTACCCGATCTAATCCTCTCATAATTTTGCACACCTCTTTAAGATCCCCCCCTCATCCTCCTGCACTCCATGGAATAGAGACGCAGCCTACTCAACCTCTCCCTAAAGCTCACATGCTCTAGTCCTGCAAACATCCTCGTAAATCTTTTCTGAACCATTTCAAGCTTTGCAATATCTTTCCTATAACATAGTGCCCAGATCTGAACACAATATTCTAAATGTGGTCTCACCAACGTCTTGTACAACTGCAACATGACCTCCCAACTTATATACTTAATACTCTGACTGATGAAGGCCAAAGTGCCAAAAGCCTTTTTGACCACCTTATCTACCTGCCACTCGACCTTCAAGAAACCATGCACTTGTACTCCTAGATCCCTCTGCTCTACAACACTCTCCAGAGGCCTACCATTCACTGTGAAGATCCTGCACTTGTTCGACATCCCAAAATGCAACACCTCACACTTCTCAATTTTAAATTCCATCAACCATTCCTCCGCCCATCTGGCCAATCGATCCAGATCCTGCTGCAATCTTTCACAGCCATCAGTTCTCTGAGTTACTCCAGCACATTGTCTTTTTTTCCCCTCAAGGGTACTTTCTTAAGCAGTAACTCTAACAATGACTATCGTAACAACTGTGTGCTGTCTTCCACAGACCTCTCAGAAGATAATAAGTTGATGAGCAAGCACTAATGGAAGGCAACATTCCAACTTGGATACTTAATTTGTGGCAATTACCACTTTCTTCTGGAATTTGCACCCAGCACAATCATGACAATATTGTCACACTCATTATCACCAGCAACCATCTTTGTGCAACCATCTTTGTGTATTAAAGGTGGCTTTGCGAGTTCCGTCCATGTCATAAGCGCAAAAAAACAGATCAATAAGCCATTCATGATGAAAGTCGTCTTGAGAGCGAGTATTGTTCAAGTCATAATCAAATGGAAATACGTCTCAAGTAATTTCTCAAGCACAACCACAGTCAGTGATTGTGGGTTTCAAATCCACGCAAAATGCAGCCAGTTAATTGGAAGTAAACTGCTTTTGTATTATTTCAGAAAGATAATTAAAGGTTAATCAAATTAAATGAGTCTTTATGGAACAATCTGTAATTTCCCCACAAACAAAATAAGTTTTATTTTAAAGATAGACACAAAGTGCTGGAGTAACTCAATGGGTCAGGCAGCATTTCTGGAGAAAAAGGATAAGTGATGTTTCGGGTGGGGATCCTTCTTCAGATTGAAAGTGGGGGGGAGGGGTAAATGCTGGAGGTGAGAAAAGATCAGGATAAATCAGGGTCGGCAACAAACTAAGTTTGTTTCTAAGTTTTATTTTATTTGTCCCAATTGGATAGAAATAAAAGAATTACATCAATGGTGTGGACAAAAAAATAAAGCGTGCATTACCTAAAGAGCGGCATGAGAACAATCAACAAAAACAAGCTGAGGTCTGGGGAGAGGGTTCTAGCTTGAACCAGGGAGAAAAACATTGGAGAATGAGGAGTTGTCCATTTAAGATTGTGAAGCAAAGGATATGATAATTAATATATATTTTTTTAATTTCTATCCAACAGGGACAAGTAAAATAAAACTTAGAAACAAACTTAGTTTGTGGATGGCCCTGATTTGTCCTGGGGGGGTGGGGGTGGTGTGGGGGGCATGCATGTGCGTGCGCGTGTCTGTGTTTGTTTGTGTCTGTGTTTGTGTGTCTGTGTCTATGTGTGTGTCTGTGTCTGTGTGTGTGCGTCTGCGCGTGCGTCTGCGCGTGCGTCTGCGCGTGCGTCTGCGCGTGCGTCTGCGCGTGTGTCTGCGCGTGTGTCTGTGCGTGCGTGCTTGCGTGCGTCTGTGTGTGCAGTTGTACAGGGCCCTAGTGAGACCGCACCTGGAGTACTGTGTGCAGTTTTGGTCTCCAAATTTGAGGAAGGATATTCTTGCTATTGAGGGTGTGCAGCGTAGGTTTACTCGGTTAATTCCCGGAATGGCGGGACTGTCATATGTTGAAAGACTGGAGCGACTAGGCTTGTATACACTAGAATTTAGGATGAGAAGGGATCTTATCGAAACGTGTAAGATTATTAAGGGGTTGGACACGTTAGAGGCAGGAAACATGTTCCCAATGTTGGGGGAGTCCAGAACAAGGGGCCACAGTTTAAGAATAAGGGGTAGGCCATTTAGAACTGAGATGAGGAAAAACTTTTTCAGTCAGAGAGTTGTGAATCTGTGGAATTCTCTGCCTCAGAAGGCAGTGGAGGCCAATTCTCTGAATGCATTCAAGAGAGAGCTAGATAGAGCTCTTAAGGATAGCGGAGTCAGGGGGTATGGGGAGAAGGCAGGAGTGGGGTAATGATTGAGAATGATCAGCCATGATCACATTGAATGGTGGTGCTGGCTCGAAGGGCCGAATGGCCTCTTCCTGCACCTATTGTCTCTGTGCGAGTGTCTGTGCGAGTGTCTGTGCGAGTGTCTGTGCGAGTGTCTGTGCGAGTGTCTGTGCGAGTGTCTGTGCGAGTGTCTGTGCGAGTGTCTGTGCGAGTGTCTGTGCGAGTGTCTGTGCGAGTGTCTGTGCGAGTGTCTGTGCGAGTGTCTGTGCGAGTGTCTGTGCGAGTGTCTGTGCGAGTGTCTGTGCGAGTGTCTGTGCGAGTGTCTGTGCGAGTGTCTGTGCGAGTGTCTGTGCGAGTGTCTGTGCGAGTGTCTGTGCGAGTGTCTGTGCGAGTGTCTGTGCGAGTGTCTGTGCGAGTGTCTGTGCGAGTGTCTGTGCGAGTGTCTGTGCGAGTGTCTGTGCGAGTGTCTGTGCGAGTGTCTGTGCGAGTGTCTGTGCGAGTGTCTGTGCGAGTGTCTGTGCGAGTGTCTGTGCGAGTGTCTGTGCGAGTGTCTGTGCGAGTGTCTGTGCGAGTGTCTGTGCGAGTGTCTGTGCGAGTGTCTGTGCGAGTGTCTGTGCGAGTGTCTGTGCGAGTGTCTGTGCGAGTGTCTGTGCGAGTGTCTGTGCGAGTGTCTGTGCGAGTGTCTGTGCGAGTGTCTGTGCGAGTGTCTGTGCGAGTGTCTGTGCG
Organism: Rhinoraja longicauda; assembly: GCF_053455715.1. Taxonomy (NCBI): domain Eukaryota; kingdom Metazoa; phylum Chordata; class Chondrichthyes; order Rajiformes; family Arhynchobatidae; genus Rhinoraja; species Rhinoraja longicauda. The sequence continues at coordinate 19,908,680 of NC_135956.1, read as the reverse complement.
AGTGTCTGTGCGAGTGTCTGTGCGAGTCTCTGTGCGAGAGTCTGTGCGAGAGTCTGTGCGAGAGTCTGTGCGAGTGTGTGTGTGTGTGTGTGGGGATCAGCCAAAACATTATGACCTGATGAGCCAACACATTATGACCACCTGCCTAATATGCTGTTGGTCCTCCGTGTGCAGCCCCATACGCAGCAGGGTGCGATGCACTGTGTATTGTGATACATTCCTCCCGTGACCACCATTAAAATTTGTGGTAACTTGTGCCACATTAAACCTTCTGTCGGTTCGAACCTAACAGGATAGCCTTCGTTGCCCTCGTGCATCGATGAGCCTTGGGCGCCCAACATCCTGCGTCGGTTTGGGGTTTGTCCCTTCTCAGACCACTGTCGGTAGGTACCCACCACTGCTGACCGGAAGCACCCCACAAGCCTTGCCGTTTCAGAGATGCTCTGACCCAGTCGTCTGGCCATAACAATTTGGCCCTTTTCAAAGTCGCTCAGGTCTTTACTCCTGCCCATTTCTCCTGCATCCAACAAATCAACTTCAAGAATTGACTGTTCACTTGCTGCCTAATATATCCCATCCCTTGACAAATGCCATTGTAACAAGATAATCAATGTTATTCACTTCGCCTGTCAATGGTCATAATGTTTTGGCTGATCGGTGTATATATATGGGCCAAGATACAGATTTTCAGTTTATAGGAAACCCAAGGAGAAAAGTGTGCTGGAAGCAGAAATGAGATCAAACTCCAATCATATTGAATGTTGTAGCAGGTTTGAGGGCCGGCTCGTTTTCTTTGGTTCTTTCTCAAGCTAAACTCGAGGGTGAAGTAAACAAAGCCAGCTTTTAAATTGTCGAAGTTACTTTTGAGAAGGAACTAAATGAATATTTAGAAAGAAATGAAATTGTGTCATTCAAGTCATGCATACATAGATACCCAACAGCAATTGAGAGAAAATATTCTTTGCTTTTCCCCAAAAATTGTTTTCTCAAACACATACCGAGTATGTGATTATGAAATATGGTATTATCTTTCAATGTTTAGTGACGCCATTATAAATTTTGACAATGTTATTTTCAGCTTGGATTAATAAATATATTAAAAACACTGCAGAATAATTTCTGCCATAATGTGCTGGCCCAAGAAGCCAAACTGTACAGAAGCTATAGTGACAATCATTACACAACATTGCTCTCCAACATTCCTTTAATTTCCTTACTTCAAGAATCTATTTCTCAAATCTAGTGCAAACTTCTTAAAACAATATTTTATTACTATTATCATTTGAGGGTAAATGTAAGCTAATGTGTATTTAGAGCAAGGATGCAATTCCAAACTGTGATGTGACTATTTGTATTTTTGTATTTCTTTTAATAGTAACCACTCAACTTAGCATCAGAGGCAAATAGGCAAATATTGACTAGAAAAGAAACAGAGGCACAGCAAGATGAATGAATTTGTGGTTTCACTCACAAAGGGGAAAATGTGAAAACCAACTGCACAGTTAAAACTGCAGTTGTTGTTCCCCCCCTCTCCCCCCCCCCCCAAAAAAAAAGATAGTTAGCAGGAATGGCAGGTTGTTGGCTTTGGTCTTTCTGCTGTTCATAACAACTTTGGTTCCAGTAAAACTCTTCTAATCAACAAAGTAGAAGTCACTTGTAATTGACAGATAGTATATCTCATTAAATTTATGTAAAAATTCAAAACCCCTTGTATCTTAAATACAACAGAAATACAGACTACATATTATTTATTTCCTTAATATTACACATGAAATTAAATCTACGGATTGTGCAGTCTATAATTATGCACCGAATATATATAATGAACACTTCCAATTCCAGCAACCTTAATTTACAGCATAGCATTTATTTTTAATTAAACATACAAGTGAAGTTTAAGGCCTATTAATAAATACCCAACTATGGCATTTCTGGAATATTAAGGCATTAAGATCCATTACGATCATACAAGAAGAAACAAGGATTCTTATTCTCAACACAAATAGATACTAACCCTTGTCATTTAGGTTCTTTGCAGAGATCTCTAACGTTTCCAAAGGTTCTGTACCAATATTCTCCAGTTTGATGGTCAGCTGTTGCAATTCCCCATTGAAGAGTTGAACAGATGCACTACTAAATATCTCATCACCTGACAACGGCACCAGTGTCTGAGCAGATCTGAATTAAAACATTAATTAGTATCAGTACGCTATAGGTTTTGTACAATTCTGAGTTAAGAAAAAGTCACTACTAATTAGGAACTGAGCAAGAGTAAAAGGGCTTGCTTTTTTTTTTTAAATGTCCCTGATAAATTGGAACTATAATAAATTACTTTTTATTGAAAGTAAAATTTGATGAAAATGTATTTGAAAATCATAAATAACTATAACAGCTCATTAAAATAATAAATTTCATAAGTTCAAGCCGCATGCAACAGTACATCAGTAGTACTTATTAAATGCTTGAACAATTTTCGGACTGAAGCTGCGATCATACAGGGCTATGCAAAGTTAATTTATTCTATTGAAAGGTCATCATCCTAAAATGTTAAGTCTCTTTCTCTTTCCATAAATGTATCACAAGCATTTTTTGTATTTGATTTGATTTGAATTATTTCGCACATAATGGAAGACACAAGAAACTGCAGACACTGGAATCTGTAGCAAGAGAGAGAGCAGCTCAGGAACTCGGCGGATCAGGCGATATATGTAGAAGGAAATTGACAGCCGACGTTTTGGGTCGAGACTCTTCATCCAGACTGCCTAGTCTTGAGGGATCATGATCCAAGCATCAACTGTCCTTTTCCTTCCACAGACACAGTCTGGCCTTTTGAGTTTCTCCAGCCATTCAACTTTGTTTTGTTATTTTGCACTTAATTTTGTTAAATCTTACTTAACCATAAACATTCTATTAAAATTTATCTTCTGATGCTGGATATTATTCCACAAAAATCTTGAATATTTGGGGATATTGTCAGAAAGGAATATGTTCTCCAAGAAATATATTTTTTCTGATCAAAAAGTATAGAATACTTTTGTATTCTTTGGTCACTGTCAGTTTACTGGCTTTCAGATGTTTGTGGATAGCTCCCTCTGTGGGTATAACATAACTTTTTTGCAATAATAACAATACAGAAAATGCTCAAAATACCTCACTGTGCAAGTCAGGCATCATCTGTGGTTCAAGAAACAGAGATAATGTCTCAGGTCAAGGAGCCTTCATTAGAAACTTGTTTGAGGCAGATTTAATACTTTGATTTCAAAAGCATAAATCATTATTATTTCAAGTCCTACTATTTTATGCAAATAACAAATTACTTCTCGGGGCTTTGCAGCAGCAATATTAGAAAAATAAAAGTGTTTAATTTCTCTTCAAATTGTTTTGCATCTTTGTGCCAAATCTTGATGAACAACTTGCTTTATAAACTTGAAATAACCGGTGGACAATTAGTTCCAAGAGCTTTATAATCTTCATTTTTAGAAAAATTGAAAGCATATTACTACTTTCTTCAGTGTTTTCCATTTGGTGCCAAATCCTAGTTGTTTTTTTTGTTTGGAATTACCTCAAAGCTTGATTGAATTTTCTTTGGCATTTTTAAGTTTTGAAAAAGTAACGATTTAAAAATAAGTAACTAGGAAGCAAATGCTGCCAAATTGCTGCATCGGCTTAGTACTGTTTTAATAATACATATAAAGAATATAAATTCAGTCAGTCAGTGTTTTTTCAAGTCTAAACTTAAGATACATTTTCATTTTACTGCCAAATTTTATAAAGCAAATTGCTCACCAGGATTTGGCACAATGATGCAAAATAATTTGAAAATAAATTCAATGCAATGCTTTTACTTTTCTAATATAATTACTGTAAAACCCTTAGAAGTAATCTTCTGACAATTATTTATTAGTTGCACAAAGAGCAATGATAAAAAAAAAATCACATGATGCTCATGCTTTTTAAATCAAAACGTCAAAATCCATTCATGCAGACTATTTACTACAACAAATAGCTCCAGCTGAATGAAAATCTGAGAAGCCAGAATAGCAGCTCACTTGGGATTCATATGCAAGATCAACAGAAAGTATGCAATTCATGAGATGATGTGAGCAGCACAAAATAAAAACTCTCAAAACACGTACTGTTCTAAATTATTCCTGATTACATACATTTCTTAACAGCTGACAGCAAGCAAACTGAGAAATAAATTTGAGTGCTAATACCAATAATCTACCAATTCTACACAATGATGTATTAATTCTCCAATTGAACTCAGACAAGAATCCGACTATTATGAAAGTATCTAGTTTTTCTAGATTCTGATCAAAGATCACAACCAACAGCTTGTTTCTCTCCCCACAGACACTGCCAGAAATGCTGAAATTCTATTGCCATTAATATGGGCCTTTTTAAATAGAAAGGTTACACATACGTTCTTGCAAACCACATTCATGCTTGGTAATTGTTTGAAATGTAAAATGTACCATACAAAGAAAGTTGAGACTTGTGCAAGGTGCATGAGAACAAGACAACTTTTAGAGCAGAGACTTAAACTTGGGAAGGGAAAAAAACATTTGGCACAATTGTCCTAAAAATCACACAATGCCTATTTGAACTTGCAGAATTTGAACTTGCTGATCCGTAGCATTTCAACAAATGACTGTGATCCAAAATATATAATCAAACATCCAAGAATAATTAATCTGCATCCACAGAGCGAGAGTCCTTAATCTCTTCTCTTTTAAACCTTTTAAGGTGCAGAAACCTGAATAAATTTGTGGCTTAAATTACCACTGACAAAGATGTTTCTGATTGGGTCATTGGGTCATAGAAATAAGCCTTTAGGCCCAACTTGCCCATGCTGATCTATACTAGGCCTGCCTGCCCATGCTTGGCCCATAACACTCTAAACCTAACCTTTCGATGTACCTGTCCAAATGTCTCTTAAATGTTATGATAGTAACTGCCTTAACTACATCCTCTGGCAACTCATTCTACATACCCAGAACTTTTTGTGAAAAAAGTTACCCCTCGCATTCTTATGAAAACTTTCCCCCCCTCATCTTACCTGATCTCTTCCTCTCATGATTTTATACACTTCTATAAGATGGCCCCTTAACCTCCTGTACTCCAAGGAATAAAGTCCAACTATTTATCTAGTTAGCTGGTTTTCCATGGATCATAAAATCATAAGGGATAGGAGCAGAATTAAGCCATTCAGCCCATGAAATCTACTCCGCCATTTAATCACGGCTGATCTATCTTTCTCTAACCCCATTCACCTGCCTTCTCCCATAACGTCTAACAGTTGTGATCAAATTTTCCAGAGTAACCCTAACAGGCAGAACCTCAACAAAGGTCTTGCTGGTCCAGAGATTAAATCTACCACCCTTCCCTTATTTATCTTTTTGATTGCTTCCATCATTCCAAATACATACATATCTTACCCTTCAGTAACTTACCTACAACAGATGTCATGCTTGCTGTTCTATTGTTACAGGCTTTTCTTTGAAAACCTTAAATAAAGGCATAACATGAGCCACCCTTCCGTCTTCCGAGACACCAGCCATGGCAAACAATAATACACGTATCTCAGCCAAGGCTCCTGCAATTTCTTCTCCATCCACAGATATTTATCTACCTTCATACACTTTAGGCGTCAAGCACCTCCTCACCCACATTGCAGAGCACCCAAGAACTTAAGTTACTTCCACTCTATCTCATCTTTCCTCATTTTTTAATACACTAACAAAAATTTCAAATCTTGTTTTGTGATCCTGCTGAAGTAAACATCACTCCTCTAATCTATTTTTTTCTTACAGCCAATCCATGCAACCTTTTAATTGCATGACAATGAACAAACAATTCAATTCATTTTTCCTCAAAACATTGTCCTTTAGTATTAAGACCATATTCCGAGTATATTTTCTTAGATCCATAGTAGATGAATATTAAAAGGTTCTAAAAAGGGGAAGAAAACTGCAGTGTTGCAGGGAATTTTAAAAAATAGCAGCCAGATTTAAAATATATCAAAAAGTCTACTTTTCTGGTTACTAATTCTGGGATGCAAGTTCTCCTTATATATTAATCATCATTTTGGCAACTCAATTAATGTCATTTTTTCTTTTAAATTTGGTGCTTCCAAATACAAATGTAATATTACTTTTATATCATATGCAAATTTACATACTGACCAAATATAATCTGAGCTCTAGCTTAGTTTATAGAGTGCCATTTGTCCATTTGCATTAAGAGGTCCCATTTATTCCAAACCAAATTCATCTTGAAACTCCTGGACCTAAGAATCATCATCCCCCAGTATAACAAGATCCTCCACTTCCTAACCCATACACCACAATCAATGAAGATGGGCGACATAACAGCTTCCACTCTGTCAAGATCAAAAATAATTACCAAGCATGCACACTCATTTTCCTGACAATCTCTTGAACCAAATGAAAAATGAATGGCTTGAGACAAAACACTTTGGAAAAATAATGTCAATTATGTCAGTGATATTTAAACAAAAGCTCCTTTCACTTCCCAACCAGCAGGAAGATTCTTCTGAAGAATTCCCTAAACATTGTGCTTTAATTTAGAAAAAGCTTTAAGAAAAATAAGATTACATTGATAACTTGTTTTCATTACTTTGAGGTCATTTTCAAGTTCTGACTCATTCATGTATTGATGACAACAGCAGTCAAACCTCTTCTCATTAATAAGGTGGTGATGTGTACTCCGTTTCTGCAAATGTTAAGGATATTTTATCTCAGGCAGAAAACCTGGATCCAGATCTCCCAATCTACCTCAATAGTGGACATTATACCTTTGTAAAATCTGTACTTTCTCTGTCACTATAATCCTACATTCTGCATTTTTTTTTCTTCTTTGCATTCGATTGTACTTGTGTACAGTTTGATTGTAATCATGTTTGGTATTATTTGTATGGATAACATGAAATAGAAAGTTTGAAACAATAATAAACTAACACCATTCACTTAATTAGATGACAGAAGTATCGATTTGCAGACAATAGATGATTTGGTAAAAGTGTGCATAAGGTATTTTGAAACGTCACATGCCGGAAAGCATAACTAATGTACTCTATAAAAAATGACAAATGTGAAAACAGAAAGCAAACTTTTGTTGAGAGGATGTATATGGATCTTTAATTTTTAATTGAAACGTAAAGCTAATTTGTAAACCTGCAAGCACATCAAAAGTGATCTATTATTGTTTTGTATTTTATATATTTTAGGATATCATACCAAGAAAATTGTACATTTAAAATTCCCTGCTGTCTGTCCCCAAACTTCCCAAAAATGCCATTTAAGAAAACGTGGCGAATACATCCAATAAATATACTGCAACAACAAATGTCCAGGGAGGAACTGCAGATGCTGGTTTAAACCAAAGGCAGACACAAAAAGCTAGAGTAACTCAGCGGGTCAAGCAGCATCTCTGGAGAAAAGGGATAGATGAAGTTTCGGGTCGAGACCCTTCTTCAGACCCAATCTCATCAGTCTCGACCAGAAACAGAACCTATTCCTTTTCTCCAGAGATGCTGCCTGTTCCGGTTTTTGTGTTTACCTGCAGCAGCTAATGTTCTCTACAAAACATTTTGTCTTTCAGGGATTAGGTGACAGTTCTTTTCATGATACCAGTTTAACAATATGGAGGCAATAATTTATCCTCTGGTGCAGAACAAATTCTAATCCCAAATTGGCAGTGAATATCAAACAATATATTCAACAATGGTGCCAACAGATAGCTATTAGAGTGATATAAAATCTGGATAATTTCTATCATTTGGAAATTGCCTTAATTTATTTTATTTTTTTCCAGATTTTCAGAATTTGTTCTGCTTTCCTCAAAAATTCAGGAGGACATTTTCCTCTCGAGGATTATTAAAGCCTCAAACACTTGCACATTGCTTTCTTTGCCACTGCTTCTTTGATGGATGACGAAGTGTGATGCTGACAAATGATTTACAATGATTGTTAGCAAATCCAACTCCTCTGTCCATATTTATGAACTGAAAACAGCTATTAAACTCCAGATCTATTCATCAAAATAATTTCTACATCATGGGAAAAAGAATCAAATACACCTATATTGAAAAGGTGAATGATGCAGACCTCCATTTCCACACAAGAAAGAATAAATCATTTTTGTCTTCTCCTTCAATCACTGGAGTACTGAGTACTCTTCATTGCATGCATGGGTGCAAAATAACCTTCATTATTCCTGCAATACAGTTATGGTACTTAAAATAATACAACTTATATTTGTGAAACATATTGGAATAATTTTGCCGTGTGGCTCAGAATTGAAGCAGTGCTTGCAAGCTCATATCGGAACAAACCACGCTTAAAAAGTCATATTCTGTGCTTGATTAACGTACATCAAGCCTTCTGTCTTACCTATCTGCTTAATGGTGCTGATCACATGAAGGAGTGCAGAGAAATACATTAAATTGAGGAGATGAACAGCACTTCAGCTTATCAATATCCTACCGTGGCAAAGAGGTAGTAATTTGTAGCCGTGGTAATGCAGGCACTACTTCCAAAGTGCAGCCATTAACTTTCACTCCCGACAAATTTTCTAACAAGCAGTCACTGGACACACCAAAAACAGATGTTTGATAACCTGAAAAACACTTGATTTAATCAGTTAAAAATCACAGAGCACATTATCATAATTACTTTGTTACAAGTCAAAAGGACTACGCTGGGATATCCAAGATCAAATGTTACTTTTGAAAAGAGGTCCCAGAAGTTATCAATAAATAGTTTCTAAATTCAATTCTGAAAATATTCAGCTGACTCCATTAATTCTGTGAAACTTGACATTTGGTAATTTTAGAATAAAGTTATTTAGATTTTGAAATTTGTTATTTTTAAGTCATTGAAACCTTTTTAAATAACAAGACACACATTTACTTTTGTGTTTGACGCAATTTTTAAAATATTTGTCAGCAGGCATTACAAATTTTACTTGCATTGAAAAGTCCTGAACTTTAATGCGTTTTATGATTATTGGCACAAAAGTAAAACTTATTAAATTAACATTTGATTCAGAAATTTGATTAAAATCAACAAATTCTTCATTAGTGGCTTGAAACCTTCAGCTTATATTGGCCCAGCACTAATCCCTGTGATCACCACTGCTCACAGATCTCCAAATCTGAATAACAACTCTCTACTGCCACACTCTGACTCCTGCTATCAAGGCAACTATGTATCCAAATGCAAGCTCACCCTGGATTCCGTGATATAAACTTGCCAACAAGCTACCTTGTCAAAAGGTTTTCCAAATTCCCTTTTGTAATTTTCATACCTTCCATTACATCATTATTCATTTCCCTTGATTCCTCAGAGTCCATGACCTCAATAGTAAATGCAGATGAAAAATATTAAAATAAAACCTCACCTATCTCCTCTGGCTCCATGTATAGATGACCACATTGATCATTTAGGGACCTCTTCTCTACCTTTTGCTGCTCATATATTTGTAGGATTTCTTTAGATTCTCCTCTACCTTATCTGCCAGAACAAGCTCATGTCCCACCCTATCTAATTTCCGTCTTAAGTGTACTCCTGCAACTCAGATTCCTCAAAGGATTCGCTTCACCTTACTTTTGATCGGCTGGAGGGCATTACATTATTTCTGCTGCTCAAATGAAAAAAGACCTTACTTTTCCTGACCAAAGCCTCCAATATCCTTTGTCTCACTAATCCTGCCAGCCTTTCCCTTAACTCTAACAGGAACATACTGTCTCTGAATTTTCACTTTTGAAAGCTTTCTTCTTACCAAACTCTTTAACTGCAAACATCTTTTACCCAAACAACTTTTGCAAATTTCTTTTTCATGCCTTCAAAATTAGCCCCATTTTACGACTTTAAATTGTGGACATGTGCTATCTTTCTCCATCTATTTATCGATAACTACAAAAACAACTCATTCCCACCAAATGAAAATTATGGACCTGGAACCCGCATCTAGGAATTGAAATATATTTGAATAAATTTGCCATTTTTTCTGTTTACTTTAGTTCACATCCTTTTTTTTAAGCTTTTAGTACCGAGTCAAGTACTGAGGTAGTAGTAAGCCTCAACTACCTTCTCTAGCAGCTTGGTCCATACTTCCACCACCCTTTGCGTGAAAAAGTTAACCCTCGGATCTTAGAAGATTCAGCATGTTCACTTGGATTCTGCCAAATTTCTACAGATGTGTGCCAGAAAGCTGTAATGCTCTTTATGGTGCATCTGTAGATATTGACAAGAGTTGCTAGAGACAAGAGTTGTCGTATTTCCCGAGTCTTCTGAGGAAGTAGGTCATTTGGTGAGTATATGTCAAGTTTGAACAAGACAAATTGTTGGTGATGTTATCGCCTAGGAAACTGAAGTCGCCAACCATTTCCACTTCAACACCATTGATACCGATTAGGGAATGTACTGCATCACATTTCCTCCAATAGCTAGCTTCTTTGTCTTGCGAACATTGTGGGAAAAGTGGTTGCCTTGACACCATGTTACTAAGTTCCCCAACTCATTCCTGAGCTCCATCTTGTCATTGTGCAAGATCCAGCCCACTAATGGTGTCATCTGCAAACTGTTACATGGAGCTGAAGCAGAACTTGGTTACACAGCCATGAATGTATTGGGAGGAGTAAGGGGGGTGAGAACACATCCTTGGAGGGCACCAATGTTGAGAATTATTACGGAGGAGGTTTTGTTGCCTATCCTCATTGAATGTGGTCTATAGGTCAGAAAGTCAAAGTTCAATGTTCTAGTCCAGAGTAAGGTGTTAACTCCTAGATTTGTTATCTAGATTTTCCAGAGAGGAATGTAGGACAAGGGACAGGGTTTCTCCTCTGACAGTAGGCAAACTGAGTGAAAGGCGGCCGCCTGGGAAGCACTTCATGATAGTGGATGCCAGAGTCATTGTACGGTAGTTATCAAGACTTGTTTCCCTGCTTTATTTTGTAGAGTGCACCCATTCTGCACTTGTATTTATTGTGGTATTTTTATCATTACCATGTATATTATTTACTGATTTTTATGCAAATAAGAAAATGAATTGCACATTTGTGCGTATGATAATAAACTAGTCAGGATGTGATCTAAATATTCAAATATATGCGCATTATATATACAAACATATAGAAGCAAACAGAATACATAGTAAAAATACACTATAACAATTACTGAGGACACAAGACAGTTGAGCCTTTCTAGGAAAAATTAAAAGGACAATAGTCCATTGGCCAACTGGCAGCAGCGGCAGAGTAACAAAATTCTTAAGTAAGGAAATTAGACAAGCAGTGGAATGAAGATTTCTAAAAAAATTAATAAGGCTGGGATAAGCAGACCAGCTCATGTTTGAAAAGTCATAACCATAGAGAGCATATAGAGGATATGTTCTAAGATCAACAAAAGATCAGGTCATATTATATTAAAATCCCAGATTCAGTTATCAATCTAAAGCACTGAACATTGTGGATTGTGACAAAAATACAAAAATGTTTAATGAAAAATAAAATGAAAAATAATTACTATTTTTTCATATTCTCACGTGGATTGTTCAAGCAAAACTATAATGTCATCCCTTGAATTTAGCAGCTTAGAAGGGAACTTGAATTACATTACCAAGATAATAAAGGAACTCATGTAGTAGAGAAAGACAATTTCAGTTTGGAACAATTGGACTTTTGACAATGAAGTCAGGGAATACTTCTACTTTCAAGAGAGCAGCATGAATTTAGAGCTTGCATAAATAGGCAAATAACATTGGATCAATTTCCACTTTAAAGAAATTGAGGGTTCTTGATAGCTGAAGATATAAAAGGCATAACACCCTTTTGGTAGAATCAGAGTCCCCATTTTAAGTAAAGGAGAATAGTTACTGTGGAGATGATCTCAGTATTGCAGCTGTTTGAGGTACAAAACTTTGAGATGGTGAATAAAGTACACTCTAACTGAATTTATGAAAAAACTCAATGCCAATTTTAATTGTCAATGTGCATTTCTTGACTTATGCACAGATGACAAAATGTTGCAGAAAAAAAATACGGTCCATTTTCTCAGAATGAAAGATTTAGAAGATTGAGGGGGGATCTTATAGAAACTTACAAAATTCTTAGGGGGTTGGACAGGCTAGATGCAGGAAGATTGTTCCCGATGTTGGGGAAGTCCAGAACAAGGGGTCACAGTTTAAGGATAAAGGGGAAGTCTTTTAGGACCGAGATGAGAACGTTTTTTTTCACACAGAGTGGTGAATCTGTGGAATTCTCTGCCACAGAAGGTAGTTGAGGCCAGTTCATTGGTTATATTTAAGAGGGAGTTAGTTGTGGCCCTTGTGGCTAAAGGGATCAGCGGGTATGGAGAGAAGGCAGGTACGGGATACTGAGTTGGATGATCAGCCATGATCATATTGAATGGCGGTGCAGGCTCGAAGGGCCGAATGGCCTACTCCTGCACCTATTTTCTATGTTTCTAATGCAATTCCCCATTATGCAGATTGCGTCTGAATGAGGAAAACGCACAACCAATTTCCCCAAATTTATTGGCACTTGCACATGCAAATTCTAATGTAGACAAAATTGTAAAGAAGGTTCTTACAAACAGAAACATGTTTTCATTATTTGGGCATTCAATCTAAAAGTTGCAAGTCATTTAGCAGCTGTATGAAACTTTGGTTTCTACTGTGGTATAAAACATTTAGAGTATAGTGTGCAATTCTGGTCACTTGATTAGGTGAAGGAAGTGGGGGCTTTGTACAGGATACAGTTGGTTTATCAAAATGCTGCTGGATTAGAGGATTTTTGTTAGAGGTTGGACAACTTTGGATTCTTTTCTCTCGAGTGTCAGAGGTTTAGGGGAGACCCGATAGAGCATACAAAATCTTGAGGCATTGATAGGGTAGACAGTCAAAACCTTTTTCCCCCAGTCTGGGCCTTGGTTCAATGTCTGAGGATGCAATTTGTCAGGCCCTTTTCTTTTATCTTGCCTGCCCGCTTTATTTCATATATCCTTTGAGCCCTCCCGATTTAGTTCTTACGTGTCCTCCTACACTTCTTATACTCATCCAGTGGTTAACTTGATCCCAATTGCCTGAATCTGACATGTGCCTCCTTTTTCCTGACCAGAGCTACAGCATCTCGTTAACCAGGATTTCCTAAACTTGCTTCCCATGCCCTTGTGGAAGGTGAAGGCAAATGTCAGTGGCTGTGAATGAACATCAACACAAACCACATGCCCTTGGACACATCCCTAAAGTTCCATGATCGGCTCAGGAAGCAGGGCATTGTGGCATCGGTGCACAGAAGTGTAGGCTACTGGAAACGAACAACAGCATGTTTGAAGATCATGGTGTTGGCGGGGGCGGCCATAAGCAGCCAGATGAGCAAGTGGATCAAGTGCAGCCTGTGGCAGCTGCACAGTGGGAAAAGGAAACAACAGCATTGTGCTGGGCCAGGCCAATCCCAGCTTCATCAATCTAATGTCACCAGAATACTGGGCCTTAACCAGTCAGGATACACAAAATTGCAAAATCATACTTTTCAAAGACTTTTACAGTTGACAGATGGCACTGGAAAGTGGAGACTCTGCGTGTTATTGTAAAAGAGGATCTATTGTACTTCTGTTTGTTGGGGCATGACTGGATAGCATGTAGAACATGCTTTTCGATGTATCTGTTTGCGTGACAATAAACTAAACCCTGTACTCTTGCTATCTCACTTTTCAAAGCCTCGCACTTGACAGCTGTTCCTTACCTGCAAACGAATTCTCCTAATGGACCTCTAAAAGTCCCTGCCTAATGCCTCCAAAATCATCATTGCCCCATTTTAGGACCTTAGCTTGAGCCAGTCTTACCCTTTTTTATAACTACTTTGAAACTAATAGAATTATGATCACTGGCCCCAAAGTGCTCCTCCACTGACATGTAAAACATTGCCCTATCTCTGCAGATGAGTCAAATCATACCCAAAGTTCATCTAAGCTGCTCTCAAGTAACAAAAGTAAATGCTGACAGTTTTGACATCATCCAGTTAAATGTCCTGCATATCCAAAGGGATCCACCAGCATACAGCAACTGTATCCCAGACATACAGGGCCTCAGAGCACTCCAGTGCTGGACTCCATGTGGAGTTTTAACAACGGAGTCCTAATGTGCTTGGATTTCTTTCTATACTCTTAGAGAATCTGGCCCTCTGATTTAACACCAATCAGATTTAGATCTGGATGAGAACACCCATTCCTATGCATTTTCATTCTCATCCAGACATGTGGAAAAGGTGGAGCCCAGTGAGGATTTTTTAAACTATTAATATTTTCATTTAAGAATTTAAAGTGTGCTTAATTTACAATAATTTTAAAAATAATGATTTTTATTTGAAAGGAATTTTAATCATTTTTATTGTTAATTATTACAAAGCCTTATACTTAAAAAAATGATGTTCCAAGTTTCTCAAAGTCACAAGGCGTTACAGTTTTAACACTGCAATTTAACTTGCTGGATTTTAGGTTATAGTTACTGAAAGACATTAACATGAATAAGTGTACTACACAAAGTTCAGTCAGAGTTACTCAGACTGTATGACAATAGACAGAGCAATAGAATAGTGAATACTGATACCATGATTTTATATGAAACCTTGAAGATGCAGGAAAGTTCCAGGGATGAAAGCCATATCATGTTCTTTTGATATACTCTGGTTATACTGAGGTGGAACAAACAAAGTGAACATGTTTGTTCTATCGAAGTATATTTAGCATTTTCCAAACATAATCAAAAACCAAGATTACATGGCTCAAAGTGACTCTAATCTCAAATAGCTGCATAAAGTATTATACGGATACACTCATTCGAGGAAGATTTCTTGTTTGGTGCCTTTCGACAGGTGGCTTGATCGACAATGGAGTGATTTTTCTTCAATTGAATGTTCAGGTTGTGGAGGAAGAGATACAACAGGGAACCAAACACTGACTATCCAAATATCAGTAGGAGGGAAACCGTTAAGGAGTCTATTATAAAAGATATGATAACAGGACAGTTTGAAAATATCAATGCGATTAGACACCAACAAAATAAATTTATGAAAGGGAAATTGTGTTTGGCAAACAGAGATTTTTTGGATGATGTAATTAGTAGAAGAGATAAGGGAGATGTGATGGACGTGGTGTATTTTTATTTTCAAAGTTCTTCAATAAAGTCCTTATCAAGGAGTTCAGCGTGCAAAATTAAAGCCCACAGGAATGGTGGTTATATAACTGCATGGACTGAATATTGGTTCAGATGGGAAACAGTACAAAAACATTTTTTTAATTAGGTGGAAGATAGTGACCATTGGCTCATCACAAGGATCAGTGCTAGTACCTCAGCTGCGCATATTATAATTTGGATAAGGAAACAAAATGTAATATCTGTTTAATGACAGGAAACTGGTGGGATTGTGAAGATGATGCAAAAGGTGTTCAAGGCAATACAGATAAACCAATTGAATGAGCAAAAAACATAGCAAAGGCAGAACAAGGTGGATAAATATAACATTGGTTCCACAGGTTCCCTGGTTAGCTCCTCCACTTCGATGTATTATTTAAATAGTGATAGATTTGGAAATGTTGATTATACAAACATACTTG
Source organism: Rhinoraja longicauda (assembly GCF_053455715.1). Classification (NCBI taxonomy): domain Eukaryota; kingdom Metazoa; phylum Chordata; class Chondrichthyes; order Rajiformes; family Arhynchobatidae; genus Rhinoraja; species Rhinoraja longicauda. The sequence continues at coordinate 19,893,039 of NC_135956.1, read as the reverse complement.
GGTGTCCTTTGTACACCAATAACCAAAACAAACAGTAGGTGCAGCAAATGGTTTGTTGCACTTAAATCTCTTGCAGTCAAGTCCGAGATCGAAGAAATCTCTACAATAATATGAAGCCTTGTTGAGTATACACCTGGAGCATTGTGTTCAGTTTTGATCTCCTAATCTAAGAAATATTTACCATGGAACAAGTGCAACAAAGTGTCTTCGGGTCGATTTTCCTGAGAGTGCAGGATTGTTGTACAAAGACAGGTTGGATCAATTGGGATTATATTCAGTGGTGTTTCGAAGAATTAGAGAAGATTTCATTGAAATGCACAAAATTCTGACATGGCTTGACAGATTGGGTGCAAAGTAGAAACTTCCATGAAAAATAGTCTCAGGTTGTCAGCCAAGACATTTAGGACAAAGACAAACAAAAATGTATTCACTCAAGCTTTGGAATTCTCTCCTGCAGAAGGTTGTGGAAGCTCAGATGCTGAAGGTATTAAGGAAAAGATAGATACATTTCCACATACAAAAATCATCATGGTATTTGAGAGGAGAGCAGGAAAATAGCATTGAAATAAGGGAAGATAGATCAGTCAGGATTGCACTGAATGGCAGAACCAGTGAATGGCTTACTTCTACTCTTATTTTTTTCTATATGTTCCACGTATACTTAACAAGCATCCATACTTCTGATTGAAAGGTTATTGTGATATCCTGGAGCTCATATGACTGATAATCAACACATGACCCAACCATCACAGTGTTATTTTCCCTTTCATAGCCAGTACCTTCCGTTTTACCAGAGCCCCTCGACGGCAGCAGTTGGGTGGGATAATGATCCACAATCATTACCTCAAATTCAATTCTTGTCTCCACATTTGGAGAAGGCAGTGATAAGTTCAACAGAAAGGCAAAACCCAGACTGGGCATTAGCAAGCAACTTATTGGTAAGTGATACTTGATCACACTGTCAATAACACCGACCATCACTTTGCTGATCGGCAAGAATAGATTTGGCAGTAATTGAAAAGATCAAATTTATACTACTGTGTGAACACAACACATTTGGGCAATTTTCCATATTAATTGGATATATGCCTGTATTATAATAGGACTGGAAATGCCTGATTGAAGATGCAGCTGGTTCTAGAGTGCAGGTCTACAGCACACTCAATCCTCATGATCGAGAAATTGAGCTACAGACTTATTCCGTAAAACAAAGAGACCAAGTAGAGAGACCAAGAATAAACATAAAAAGCTGGAGTAACTCAGCAGGCCAGACAGCATCTCTGGAGAAAAGGAAGAGATGACGAAGAAATATTGGCCCGTAACATTACAATAGACAATAGACAATAGGTGCAGGAGTAGGCCATTCAGCCCTTCGAGCCAGCACCGCCATTCAATGCGATCATGGCTGATCACTCTCAATCAGTACCCCGTTCCTGCCTTCTCCCCATACCCCCTCACTCCGCTATCCTTAAGAGCTCTATCCAGCTCTCTCTTGAAAGCATCCAACGAACTGGCCTCCACTGCCTTCTGAGGCAGAGAATTCCACACCTTCACCACTCTCTGACTGAAAAAGTTCTTCCTCATCTCCGTTCTAAATGGCCTACCCCTTATTCTTAAACTGTGGCCCCTTGTTCTGGACTCCCCCAACATTGGGAACATGTTTCCTGCCTCTAATGGGTCCAATCCCCTAATTATCTTATATGTTTCAATAAGATCCCCCCTCATCCTTCTAAATTCCAGTGTATACAAGCCCAATCGCTCCAGCCCTTCAACATACGACAGTCCAGCCATTCCGGGAATTAACCTAGTGAACCTACGCTGCACGCCCTCCATAGCAAGAATATCCTTCCTCAAATTTGGAGACCAAAACTGCACACAGTACTCCAAGTGCGGTCTCACCAGGGCCCGGTACAACTGTAGAAGGACCTCTTTGCTCCTATACTCAACTCCTCTTGTTACGAAGGCCAACATTCCATTGGCTTTCTTCACTGCCTGCTGTACCTGCATGCTTCCTTTCATTGACTGATGCACTAGGACACCCAGATCTCGTTGAACTCCCCCTCCTCCTAACTTGACACCATTCAGATAATAATCTGCCTTTCTATTCTTACTTCCAAAGTGAATAACCTCACACTTATCTACATTAAACTGCATCTGCCATGTATCCGCCCACTCACACAACCTGTCCAAGTCACCCTGCAGCCTTATTGCATCTTCCTCACAATTCACACTACCCCCCAGCTTAGTATCATCTGCAAATTTGCTAATGGTACTTTTAATCCCTTCGTCTAAGTCATTAATGTATATCGTAAATAGCTGGGGTCCCAGCACCGAACCTTGCGGTACCCCACTGGTCACTGCCTGCCATTCAGAAAGGGCCCCATTTATCCCCACTCTTTGCTTTCTGTCTGTCAACCAATTTTCTATCCATGTCAGTACCCTACCCCCTTTTACCTATTCCTTTTCTCCAGAGATGCCGTTGGGCCCACTGAGTCACTTGCAGCTTTTGGGTCTATCTTCGGTTTAAACAGTTCCTTCCTACACATAGAGACCATGGCCCTGCTTTGTGTATCAAATTTAAATACACCAACCCCCAAGATATGGAATAAATGCTCAAAAAGTGTTCAAATACATTAGCACACAATAATAAATATATTAAACCATTTAAATACCATGCAAAGTATTGATGCTTACAAGCAGTTTATCAGCTTGGAAACCACACTGCAGCTGTGTAAACAAAGAGCTGCTTTATTTTATAACTGCAGCTGCAATGTTACACAGGAGGGAGCCACTTGACACTATATTTATACAAGTTCCTCAATGTGCATGTGCACACAGCTGCCCGCTCAACAAAAAATTTAAGATGGGGCTTGGGAACAACCTCACGAGTACGCGGATCCACAAAAAGCACGGGTAGATGAGGAGGACTGTAGCTGAGATGTCTAGTCCGATACTCCTTGTCACATCCTATGCTCTCAGCCATTTTTTAAATGATGCGATGCAAATTGGCTAAAATCTTGTTTCTATGATGGGGCGGTTCAAATGCAAGCAAGTCTGGATTTGTCACTTCCTACTGAACATGGTCATGAATGCTTATGCCAGATTGGATGCAAATATTTTTGGGATCTCCTGCTTTCATTTCGGTTAATTATCTACCACTGTTTTCATAACAATATATGAGACAATTAAAGAGCATTATCTGATCTGTTAGTTATGGGATCACTTAGCCATGAACATTGCATGACATGCATGCAGTCTAGCATTGCACCTTCATCAGATTTGCATGTTAATTTTAGAACTGCTCCCAGTCTGTACTTAGTGCTGTTCATACCATGCCATTCTGGACTGCTCAATGAACTTGAGTAAATTATCCGGCTTGATTGCAATAGCAGAGCTAAGAGATCCCACAACCAGGACTCAGTCAGTGGCGGTGCTTCAAAGACACTCTTGGTGATGAATATTGAAGGAACACACCCCAACTGCATTTTGTGCCCTTTTGACAACAGGCTTTTACCAAGTGTATGAAGGAGCACTAATTTTGCAGCTGAAGGATGATAGGTGGTCATCAGGAGAATGTTACCTTAACCATGTTCAACCTGAAGCTGTGAGACTTGATGGGGTCCAAAGTCAAAATTGAAAGTCACAGTACTTACTACACCCTCAACTTCTGGTGAATCGATTCTCTGACAGAAAAGGATATACTGACAGCTTGTAACATGCTTATGTGGCAACTGGTATGCCATCTGCAAGGTATATTTCATGGAAACAACTGTTATGTTTATTTGGCAATGAAACAGCTCTCCCTATTTAGATGACAGTGCTGCATATTTGGCTAGGAGCAACTGTGCAGTGTCAGAATTGAAAGCCAAGATCAATGCCTGATGGTCCACTTTTTTTTGGTTTAAGTAGTATCAATTCACTTACAGGAATTTGTTGAGCCATTTATGAGGACTAATCAAATTCAACCATGTACCACTGACCTGGAGTCACTAATATGTTACAGCTCAGAGGATTTTAATATAAATAGTGGAGACAAGAGTTCCAAATTCTTAGAGTAAAGGGAAGCTTAGAGAAAAAGAAAGTAATGTGGGAAATGATAAGCAGGTCACAGCAGTAAGGAACATAGAGAATAAATCCAGAAGCAAATCTGCAAATATGCCGGCGGCACAGCGGTAGAGTTGCTGCTTTACAGTGCCAGACCCGGGTTTGATTCCAACTATGGGTGCTGTCTGCATGGAGTTTGTACATTTTCCTTGTGACCGCATGGGTTTTCTCTGGGTGCTCCAGTTTCCTCCCACACTCCAAGGACGTACAGGTTTGTTGGTTAATGGGCTTCTGTAAATTGCCCCCAGTGCATAGGATAGAGCTAGTGTACGGGTGATCACTGGTCAATGGAAACTTGGTGGGTCGAAGGGCCTGTTTCCACACTGTATATGTAAAGTCTAAATCTGCCAGTTGGCAAGACGAAGGTCAAGGCTCTGCATCTGAATGCACATAGGATTCAAGGCAAAATTGTTAAAATGAGTACAAATGGAATATTATCTGTTAGCCATTTCAGAAATACGACTGCAGCATAACACATTACGGCATGAATGCTGAAGGGTACATGACATCAAGAAAGGAGAAAATAGGAAATGCTGGATGTGACGCGATTAATTGATAATTGTTTTAGCCCAAAAGACAGGCATGATCTCTGCTGCACCATGATAATCATTGATGCAATTATGAAGGCGTGAATGTATAGCTAGCCAAAGTGAATTGACAAATTAACTTAGGGGATCAGTCAATCAAGGTGAAGTGCCAGACACTTAAAGGAATCTTTCAAAATACAAAACCTGTACAGTCCAAAAAGGTTCCGCATAGAAGATCACCAAAGCCATGATTTACTAAAAAGGCTGAAGTTAGTATCAATTGTGAAGATATAATTGATACTAACTTCAGCCTTTTTAGTGAATCATGGCTTGTGTGGCTCATATATATAAAATTGTGCAGGGGTCGGCAGGAGTATTGACAAGAAAATTAAAAATTTTAAAAGCAAATTACTAAAAGATTAAAAAATTACACTATGAGATAAAGCTCACCAAAAATGTAAAACAGACAGGAAGAGTTTCTACAGTTCTTTTTTTAAAACCCTCTCCAAAGCGAGCTGATATCCTGGAGAAAACAAGCCTTGTGAGCAAATAACAAAAACAAAGCGATTTCTTCACTATGTAGGATGCAAGTAACATCCCTGAAATAGCTATAAATCAGAAACTGAAAGAAAAGAGAAAAATTAAGAAAATATGATTCACAAGAGTAGGGCTAAACAAATTGTTGGTGCTGTGGGCTGACAAGTGATTGGGTGTGAAAGTGGGTTAGCCAATAGTCTGGATTAAATTTCCAAAATTCCCTGGCTTTAAAAAAGTGCCATTCGTTTGGAAAATGCAAAATGTATGCATTATTCAAAAAGACAGATTTCTAGAATGCATTTGATAAGATGTTGCATCAAATGTATTTCAAATAAACATCTTATGGCTTTGCAGGAAATATTGACATGGATTGGCTGGCTAACAATAAGCTGGATGGTATCACGTCTCTTGAGAATTATTGGTACACTCTACTTAGCTGGCTCAGAAAAGCGGAGAGTATTCCATCATATTCTTAGACATGTCAATAGAAAATAGGTGCAGGAGTAGGCCATTCGGCCCTTTGAGCCAGCACTGCCATTCAATGTGATCATTCTCAATCAGTATCCCTTCCTGCCTGCTCCCCATACTCCGCTATCCTCAAGAGCTCTATCGAGCTCTCTTGAAAGCATTCAGAGAATTGGCCTCCACTGCCTTCCGAGGCAGAGAATTCCATAGATTTACAACTCTCTGACTGAAAGTTTTTCCTCATCTCCATTCTAAATAGCCTACCCTTTATTCTTAAACTGTGGCCCCTGATTCTGGACGCCCCCAACATTGGGAACATGTTTCCTGCCTCTAACGTGTCCAACCCCTTAATAATCTTATGTTTCGATAAGATCCCCTCTCATCCTTCTAAATTCCAGTGTATACAAGCCTAGTCGCTCCAGCCTTTCAACATACGACAGTCCCGCCATTCCGAGAATTAACCTAGTAAACCTACGCTGCACGCCCTCAATAGCAAGAATATCCTTCCTCAAATTTGGAGACCAAAACTGCACACAGTACTCCAGGTGTGGTCTCACTAGGGCCCTGTACAACTACGGAAGGACATCTTTGCTCCTATACTCAACTCCTCGATATGAAGGCCAACATTCCATTGGCTTTCTTCACTGCCTGCTGTACCTGCATGCTTCCTTTCAGTGACTGATGCACGAGGAAACCCAGATCTCGTTGTACGTCCCCTTTTCCTAACTTGACACCATTCAGATAATAATCTGCCTTCCTATTCTTACCACCAAAGTGGATAACCTCACACTTATCCATATTAAACTGCATCGGGGATGGAGTAGGGGAGTGGGTGAGCGAGGGGGAGGGGGAGGAGGAGTGGGGGAGGAGGGGGGAATGGGGAGGAGAGGGTGCTGGACCAATGCAGGAGAGGTTTGGGCCCAACAGGTCCACTTGGTCGAGTAGTAATTAAATATTTATAGTCAATGTTATATATTGGTTTAATAGTGCACTAACCAAAAACATTATGCAAATGCAATATTTATACCATGTTTGGAAATGCTTTTAAATATTAACACAAATGCTTACCATTTACATTGATCTGTCCTGATGTACGAGGAACGCCCACAAGTGTGACTGGGTACAGTCCAGATTCAGCAGGGAGGGATAGAGCAGCTGGGAGAGATTCAAATTCAACACCAGATACCAGTAATCCCTGGGAAATTAATCAGAGGAAAATGGATATCAATGAGAAGGATTAATTTGGAACAAACATTTCTCAATTTGAACATTTTCCATTACAATATCATAACATGTCATGCTGACATTCAACACTAAGGTCAGTACTTAACATTGCACAGATTTTAAAATATTCCACCGTTATATTTATCGAAATAACTAAACAGGAATGGTTTTTAATTTCATTAGAAACAAAGATTTAATAGGAAACTGGGGTGCAACTTGTTCATTCAGAAGTGGTGGGTATATGGAATCAGCTGCCAGAGAACATAGTTGAAGCAGATACTATTAAAGCATTTAAAAGACATGGGGAAATACATCGATAGGAAAGGTATAAAGGGATTTGGCCAAATGAGACTAGCTTAGAGGGGGAATTTTGCTTTTAAGGGTCTCCTTCCGTGCTCTATGACTATGACAATACATAAGTATTGAACCAAGACAAATGCCTTCAACTGTCGCAGCAAGACCATGACATTTATTTATAGGCTAATGATAGCAGTGTGGTGTGAAGCACAATCTTAAAGATTTGAAAAGTGAATGAACAAAACAGAAATGAAGGAACACAGGTGCAGAACAGGCAAATCTAATTAGAACTAAAAATTATTGGAACTATTAGAACTACTTACTTACATTGATAATTAATAAGTATAGAACCACGTACCTACACTGATGGTAAACACCAGCATGGACGGTTGAACCACAATCATTTTGTATTCTTAATTTCTATGTACATTCATGCACACAATTTCAACCATTATAATGTGACCCTAAGTGCAATATTTAACTATTCATTCTTCCACTTTGCTTTTCAATGATCTTAGGCATGGATATATTTTAGATTCTAATTAATATCACTAAAATATACTTGCATAACCAAATTTTGAATATGGAGTGAACAGCCACTTTACAAACAAATTCAATAAGGCATTTCATGCTGACAGAGACTAAGGTAAAAAAATTAACCAGGTTCTAAATAGGATAAAAACAACGTAGTTACACATTAACAAGCATAGTGATGTGCACATTATACAACCCAAATGTTTCATGTAATTACATTTAACATTAACACATTGAGCTATATTAAATAATTTTGAAAACTCATGTAAAGCCACAGAGCCTTTACACTTAAGATTAACTCTTCTCTCCTCAGGGTTTCAAAGTCTCATTTTTAGCTTTAAAAATAGTAGAAAAGGTATCAAATAGATTTTTGCAGAAAAAAATGATCTTTTTTTAAAAATGGGAAGTGAAAGGAACTCTTCAGATGTTGTGGATTAACATTGCTTGCTTTCCGATGTTGGGATGACATTTCTTGCCACCTATCAACCCTTAATCAAAGATACTCGAAACTCCTCTTTTGTTTCTGTCCTCTGTCACATTTAACCGTCCGCAACTATTTCAACACCTACAATTGCTGCTGGCGTTTATGCTATTATAAAAATCACTATTCAAATAGGACTCTAATGCTGGTGCCAATATTTTTTTAAATCAGAATTACAGCCATACATTTAAACTTCATTTAGCTAACAGTCAGAAGAGCAATAAAATGATTTTTTAAAAAACAGATGCAGATTATACAAGGAACCTAGTTCTAATAAGAGAAATTGATTTATCATATTTCATTATTCATCTGCAAAATTACAATATCATCATGTTATTTCCATTATTTCCTCTAAGGGGCACAAGAACCTAATGAAGGTTTATAATATATTCAGCAGACATAATTATTAATTCATAGGCTCGTGTTAATGAAAATTCAGGAACTTCCTAATTTAACAGTTGCTAAATTTACACTCTCTGGTAACAATTTCCAGATTCCAGAGCTGCAACACCAATCTCAAAACATTTTTTCTCAAATACTAAAAATTGCTGGAAAATGCAAGAATTATCACATCACCCTGCATTGCTCCAACGAAGCCCAACATGAACTTAAGAAATCAAACATTATCCTCCATCTCTGTACTTTACTGCCCTCAGGATAACATCAAATTGAACAACACTTGATAACCAGCCTGACTTGTCGGTGACAGAACTGGCCAGTCCTTATGCAAGATTATTCACCTGTCACTAACTGTTTCTTTTTACAAAGATGCTACCTGATAAGGAGGACTAAGAAAATTGAGAAAGGAAGTCAAAGAATATAGGAATAAGCTGCCAAGAAACAAAAAGAGTACAAGAATATACAAAAAAGGTACAAGCATAGTGCAAAAAAAAAATCAGTATGTATAAAACAGATTGACACAAATGCTCAAGTAACTCAGCGGGCCAGGTAATATCCCTGGAGAACATGGATAGGTGACGTTTCAGGTTGGAACCCTTCTTCAGGCATGTGCAAACAGACACAGGCGAAATCATAAGAAAATAAAAGGAACAACAGAGGAATTAAATACTTTGTGTCCACTTTTACAGAAGACAAAAACCTATAAGAAATACTAGAAACATGCTAGGTTGCAATAAAGGACTGAAGGAAATAAGTACTAACTAAAAGATTAAGAAAAATTGTCGAAATTAAAAGATAAATACGAAGAACCCAATAATCTACATTCTAGTTATAAAAAGAGACAACTCCAGAGATAATGAATGCTGTGATTATCATCTTCCAGATTATCATCTGATCATTTTGAAATTGTTTCAGTATTCAAAGATTACAAATAATATCTCACTATTTAAGAGAGAGAGCAAAGTCAGGGATTCAAGGTTATTATCCTAATGTTAGTGGTAGGAGAATTCCTGGAATCTCTAATGAAGGATTTAATAATAGAACAAAAAAATTTAAATGAGCAATGGATTTCTAAAAGGCAAATAGTGTTTGACTCCGCTACTGGAGTTGTATGAAGATGTGCATTGTGGCATAATTAGGGGAAAAACACAAGTCAGCCGGCGGCCCAGGAGCAGCACGATGGCGCAGTGGTACAGCTGCTGCCTTATACCACGAGAGACCTGGGTTCAATCCTGGCTACACAGAAACATAGAAAATAGGTGCAGGAGTAGGCCACTCGGCCCTTCGAGCCTGCACCGCCATTCAATATGATCATGGCTGATCATCCAGCTCAGTAACCTGTACCTGCCTTCTCTCCACACCCCCTGATCCCTTTAGCAAAAAGGGCCACATCTAACTCCCTCTTAAATATAGCCAATGAACTGGCCTCAACTACCTTCTGTGGCAGAGAATTCCACAGACTCACCACTCTCTGTGTGAAGAAATGTTTTCTCATCTCGGTCCTCAAAGACTTAAGCTGTGACCCCTGGTTCTGGACTCCCCCAACATCGGGAACAATCTTCCCGCATCTAGCCTCTCCAACCCCTTAAGAATTTTATATGTTTCTATAAGATCGCCCCTCAGTCTTCTAAATTCCAGCGAGTACAAGACTAGTCTACCCAGTCTTTCTTCATATGAAAGTCCCGCCATCCCAGGGATCAATCTAGTGAGCTACAGGGCTGTCTGTACGGAGTTTGTACATTCTCCCCGTTACCACGTGAGTTTTCTCCCACACTCCAAAGATTTTCAGGTTTGTTGGTTAATTGGTTTCTGTAAAAATTGTACATTGTCCCAAGTCTGTAGGATAGTGCAAGTGTCACTGGTCAGCACAGACTCAGTGGTCCGATTGGCCCGTTTCCATGCTGTATCTCTAAAATAAACAAGCAAAATGGAAAATACACTATTTTTGGGAAATGTGAACATGACACTGGCAAGGTTTGTGAAAATCAAAGAAAAATCAGAAATCATTATCATTTATTTTGCTGCATAAGAATGCTAGAACAGAGTAACTTAACTGCTGCAAGAAAAACAATTATTTGATGATACTGGTAAATTTCTTTCCCGTTTCACCAAATGTTATGTATGATACATCTTAAAGAAACGGTAACAGTTTTTCTGGATATTTTCAAACTTAATTTGCATTCCACAGAAAGTGCTACATAAAATGCCTTCACTTCCTTCCCTTTTCCAGTCATCACTCATTCAAATGAAGAGTGGGAATGGCTCAGCAATAATTTGGAACCAACTGCAATTTCAGGGATTTAAATTCTATTGTGGCATTTGCCAGCAAATCATTGTACACGCACGTTTTGTCAATACTGTGTAAAAGCATCACATTCATTCACCACATGCAAACCTCAAAAGAATGCAAACTTTTCTATTGTCTATTAGCTCAAAGTTTGTACAACCAAGCTTTACATAATTCTCACTTAACCTCCACATCTACCATTAAAAATCACAGTAAAATACAAGACCACCTGTTTTAGTAATTTTAAAAGCTAGTTTACTTTCTTATCCCTGAACAAGAACCGCAAGAAAATGCAACCCCAGATTACAACCATCAACTTATTTATTGATAACTATCATCATTTTGCATTCTAATTACTGCAACGTTGAGAATGAACCGTTATCCTTTTATTGTAGAAAACCTTAAAGTAAAAGTTTTTTTTAAATGGGAAAAGCAATACTAACCATGTTTTCTACTCTCAGTTCAAAAGGCATAGGATTGTAGACCATCAGCTGAACTTCACAGACATCTCCCTGCACCCACTGAAAATCTGTTGAGATTGAACATAAACCTCAGTTATCAATATCAGAAGGATATCATCAATTTCATTACAACATGACTAACAAATATAATCTCTTGTATAACAAAATAAAAGCTTATGCAAAAATATTGCTGCAATAACGAATCCACTTTTATGCATAAGGAAAAGCAAATAACTGAATAGAGTTACGTCTTAGATTCAGAACCAACTTACATTTGTAAACTGAAGATAAGTGTTGCTAAAGTATAGGTGTTAACCAAATTTGAAAATTATGATTTAAAAATTATAATTAAAATTAAGGATATCAAAACATTCCTGCATTTTCTGAGTTTACAATATTACATTTTAAAACCATATTCAAAACCATAGTTTACATGTTCATAAACATTTGTTTTTAAAAACTGGCTATTAGTAATCTGTGAAACTGGCATTAACTAACAATTATCACACCGTATCAAATTTTCTCCTCCTCCCCAGTCCAAGAACACCAAAGCACCTCCCAACACAACTTGTTGCATAGAAACATAGGTGCAGGAGGAGGTCATTTGGCCCTTCAAGCCAGCACCACCATTCACTGTGATCATGGCTGATCATCCACAATCAGTAACCAGTGCTTGCTTTTTCCCCATATCCCCACTAGCCCATAGAGCTCTATCGAACTCTTTTAAATTCATAGTGAATTGGCCTCCACTGCCGTCTGTGGCAGAGAATTCCACAAATTCTCACCTCAGTTTGGTCTCCCCTTTATTCTTCAACTGTGGCCCCTGATTCTGGACTCCCCCAACATTGGGAATCTTTTTCCTGCATCTAGCTTGTCCAGTCCTTCTCATCTTTCTAAAATCCAGTGAATACAAGCCCAGTCTTTCCAATCTTTCCTCATATGATAGTCCCGCCATCCCGAGAATTAACCTCGTGAACTTAGGCTGCACTGCCTCAATAGCAAGGATGTCCTTCCTCAAATTAAGAGACCAAAACTGCACACAATAGTCCAGATGTGGTCTTACCAGGGCCCTATACAACTACAGAAGGACCTCTTTACTCCAATAGTCAAATCCTTTCGCTTTGAAGGCTTTCTTCACTGCCCGCTGTAACTGCACGCTTACTTTTAGTGACTGACATACAAGGACACCCAGGTATAATCTGACATTAGTAATGCAAACCAAACAGTAACACAGAATTTAGATGACAAAAAGTATTAAAAATGAAGATTAAACATTGGATGACTGAAATATCTTTCAGTCTAATAGGGCAATCTTAATTTCCCTGGCATTTTAATTCTCCATCCCACTCTGACCTGTTCAGTCCTCATATCCTGTTATTACACAACCCAACACAAGGTTGAGGAACAGCACCTTATTTTCCATCTGGGAACATTACAGCAGTCTGATCTTCATATCAAAATCGACATCTTCAAGCAATTTGATTTTTCAGCACCATTCATAAGATTTTGTTAGATCATTCATCTATAAAGTTGGCTCAATCTATTCCTCTCCACTTTAACTACCTGACCTGCTCTGGAAGATTAGATCATACGGGATCCAGGGAGAGATAGCCAACTGGATAGAGAATTGGCTTAATCGAAAGAAGCAGAGGGTGATTGTGGAAGGTTGCTTCTTGGACTGGTGGCTTATGACCAGTGGTGTGCCTCAGGAATCAGTGCTGGGTCCATTGCTGTTTGTGGTTTATTTCAACAATTTGGATGAGAATGCCTTGCAATTACAAGGCATTGCAATTTACACCAAAGTGGGTGGTATCTTCTTCTTCTTCTTGCGTTTGAGGCAGCAGAAATTATGTAACGCCCTCCAGGCGCTGTAGCCAGTGCAATGTGCTGTTGTCGAGGGCCGTGAGGTCTACCCCTCCACCATGGGGACGGAGGACAGTGCAGTTGAAAATGACGTGCTGCGCAGTTTGCTGGTCTGCTCCACACACGCAGGCTGCTGATGAACGCAACCCCCAACGATGCTTGTTGGCATTGAACCAGGCGACCCCTGTGCAGAGCCGGTTCAGGGCGACCCACTCTTTGCGGGGCATGTCCGAGCCGGGTGGGGCTGTGGTGTTCGGTGCGACAGTGAATTGAGGAGGTCACGATGTCTGTTCCCAGCAGGTTCTCCATGCTCCCAGTATGTTGAAACAAGAGCCACAGAGGGTTGCTGCATGACTGGAAAAAGGGTGACAAGATAACAGGCGTTGAGGTCCAAGTTTGCAGTGAATCCTGGGCGAGGTGGTACAAAGTATGTTTGGCGTCCGATGGGGCCTTGTACACCAGCCTACGAGTGAAGAACTCTCTGCGAAGCTTGGCGGGTGTGATACCTGCGAGCACCGGCAGGAGATCCATCGGAGTAGGGCGTAGGCAGTCAGTGATGATCTACACGGTGTCGTTGAGGGTGGCGTCTAGCTTGCTGGTATGAGCGCTGCAGCACCATGCTGGGTCGACGAACTCAGCGGCGCTGTACACAAGTGCAAGAGCACTGGTTCGAAGAGTAGATGTCCTGACACCCCTCCGGCCATGCACGCAGGAGGTTGTTCCGTGCCAAGACTTTAGCACAGAGCTTCAAGGTGTTGCTTGTAGGTCAGCTGCCGATCTAGTTTCACCCCGAGGTATGTAGGAAATGGGTTGTAGGGTAGGGGTGACCCATTGAGAGTGATGGTTAGCTGGTGTTGAGCTTCCTTGTTGTTCAGGTGAAAGGCCGTTGTGGTGGTTTTTGTCACTCAGTTTTAGTCTCCAGGTCTTAAGGTAGCCCGCGACAAGTTCCATATCCGCCGAGAGGACATCCTCAACATTTGACCAACTCTTGTCCGAGTGCAGTAGGGCCAAGTCATCTGCCTATCCATGCTGGTGCGGGGTCGTGCGTGGCAGATCGTTGATATGGAGGTTGAAGAGCATGGGGGCCAGTACCGAGCCTTGGGTGACCCCGTTTCCGAGGCGTCGCAGTCGGCTAGATTGTCTGTCGCTGGTCTTGAGTACAAAACTGCGTTTGGCAAGTATGTTGGCAAGGAACCGCACTAAATGACGGTCAGGGATGGTTTGGAGGAGCTTCAAGATCAGGCCCTGGTGCCAAACCGTATCATATTATTCCTTTGACTGCCAAAACAGTATCAGTTGGGAGGATACAGCATTAGCAAGCATGTTCAATTAGTGAGCTAAACATGTATTCTCTAACCCTGGTGGACTTTCATAAATGTTCTTGCATAACTCTTCTCAAATCAGGATACTATATATTCAGACAGTTATGATCCCAGAATAGCACCATCTGTAATCAGGCATATGAAAGGCAGCTGTACGTTTGCACTATATGTTGATCGATTTAAATTAACAAAACTGATCAATGGGTAATGACCCATTAAAAGTGGGATCCACCATAGCCACCAATTCACGACAAAAGATAAGAATTAAGCAACAACTAGTCAGTCCATTTTCCATGGTTCCAGTATGGTTCACCAATTCAATGGAAACTACTTCAACTTATGAACTGCTGAATAAATTAAATTTATCTTATTTCTGCATCTTTCATAGAAAAAACAATTTAAATCATAAATTTTAATTTTTGGAACCAGTGACTACAGTTCGATTAGGTTTAAGATAGTTATGGATGGGGTCCACGAGTTAACATACTCAACTGGGGTAAGGACAACTTTGAGGGTATGAGAGAAGGGCTTGCGCAAGTTGACTGGAGCAGGTTATTTGAGGGGAAAGGAACGTCCCCGTTAAAGTGAAGGGCAAATCAGGCAAACGCAAGGAAGCTTGGCTGACGAGGGAAATTGAGGCATTGGTCAAAAACAAGGATGCATGGGACAGGTATAGGCAGCTGAGATCAAGTGCATCCCTAGAGGAGTTTCGGGAACTAAGGAATAAACTGAAAAAGCTCAGAAGGACAAAAAGGGACAAGAAGATAGCGGGTAGCATTAAGGACAACCCCTAAAGATTTTATAAATACATAAGGGGGAAAAGGGTAACTAGAGAGAGTGGGACCTCTCAGAAATTTCAGGAATCCACCTCGGTGTGGAGCCACAGGAGATAGGCAAGGTCCTCAATGAGTATTTCTCCTCTGTATTTACTGAAGAGAAAGACAGTAGGATGGAGGAACTTGGGGCAGTCAATGAATGCGTCTTGAGAGCAGTCAGTATTACCGAAGAAGTACTGAAGGTACGGTCATGTATGAAGGCAGACAAATCTCAAGGGCCTGATCAGATATATCCGAGGACATTGCGGAAATCTAGAGAGGAAATTGCGGGAGCCCTGCTTGAAATTTACGAGTCGTCCTTAAATACAGGAGAGGTGCTGGAAGACTGGAGGGTGGCAAATGTTTGCCTCCTTTCAAGAAGGGCTGCAGGGAAAATGCTGGGAACTTTCAGCCAGTGAGATTAACATCTGTAATTGGAAAATTACTAGAGAGTATTCTGAGGGATAGGTTATACAGGCATTTGGATGGGCAAGGGCTGATTAGGGATAGTCAGCATGGTTTTGTACGTGGGGCGTCGTGTCTCACAAATCTGATTCATTTTTTTGAAGACGTGACCAAACAGGTCGATGAGGGCAGAGCTGCAGATGTTGTGTACATGGATTTCAGTAAAGTGCTCGACAAGGTTCCGCATGGTAGGCTACTCTGGAAGGTTAGATCGCATGGGATCCAAGGAGAAATAGCTAAATGGATAGCAAATTGGCTCCATGGAAGGAAGTAGAGGGTGATGGTGGAAGGTTGCTTCTCGGACTGGAGGCCTGTGACTAGTGGTGTGCTTCAGGGTTCGGTGCTGGGCCCGTTACTGTTTATCATCTACATCAATGATTTGGATGTTATCATGCAGCGCAAGATCAGCAAGTTTGTTGATGATACAAAAGTTAGTGGTTTTGCAGAGAGTGAAGATGGTTGTGAAAGATTGCAGTAGGATCTGGATCGATTGGTCAGGTGGGCAGAGAAATGGTTGGTGGAATTTAATATAGAGAAGTGCGAGGTGTTGCATTTTGGAATGTCGAACAAGAGCAGGACCCTCACAGTAAATGGTAGGGCTCTGGATAGTGTTGTAGAGCAGAGGGATCTAGGAGTGCAGGTGCATGGTTCCTTGAAGGTCGAGTCACAGGTAGATAAGGTGGTCAAAAAGGCTTTTGGCACTTTGGCCTTCATCAGTCAGAGTATCGAGTATAGAAGTTGGGAGGTCATGTTGCAATTGTATAAAGTGTTGGTGAGACCGCATCTAGAATATTGTGTTCAGTTCTGGGCACCATGTGCAAGGAAAGATATTGTCAAGCTTGAAAGGGTTCAGAAAAGATTTACGAAGATGTTGCCAGGACTAGAGAGTGTGAGGTATAGGAGGAAGTTGAGTAGGCTGAGTGTCTATTCCATGGGACGCAGGATGATGAGGGGTGATGTTATAGAGGTGTACAAAATCGTGAGAGGAATAGATCGGGTAGATGCAGAGTCTCTTGCCCAGAGTAGGGAAATCGAGGACCAGAGGACATAAGTTCAAGGTGAGGGGGAAACGATTTAAACGAGGTAACTTTTTCACACAAAGGGTGGTGGGTGCATGGAACAAGCTGCCAGAGGAGGCAGTGGAGGCTGGCACTATCCCATTGTTTAAGAAACAGACAGGTACATGGATAGGACAGGTTTGGAGGGATATGGACTAAACACAGGCAAGTGGGACTAGTGCAGCTGGGACATTGTTGGCTGGTGTGGGCAAGTTTGGCCGAAGGGCCTGTTTCCATACTGTATCACTCTATGACTCTATGACTCTGACATAATAAGGGATTGCACTATAATTATACACAATGCGAGGCCATGTCATCAGCAGATACCAGGACCACTGTCAACTGAAACTTTATAAATGATCTAACTAGAAAAATTTATTGTATCGTAATCCCATAATAAAGTACTTCCGGATGATCTTCAGAAGCAAATAAAAGGTGTACCAAATAGGTGAACAAGCAACAGACTTTGAATGAAGTGCTTCAGCTTCTTCAAGATGGATCTGTCATGGTATTACCACCATGAATTATTTACAACAATTTACCACCAATTCAGAAGAATTGGGGCACAGACTAAAAAGTTGTAGCAGTCCTAACAAATACATCAATATTCCATAAATACAAAAACAATTAACATTGTACTTAACCCAATCTGGATTTCTGCTTTCAGCAATTAATCCATTAAGTCAAAAATATTTGGTGTCTTACTTGCAAAAGTCAGCTACTTATGAAAAAGACACTCATCTGACTAAATTATAAAAAAAGATGTGCAATTGAAAGTATATTACTTCGGATTTTTAACAGCCAGAATAGCAAACCAATAAATATTGCTAGTTTAAAAATTATGTAAATATCAAGCTCTCAAACACAATATTTTTCAGGAAGCAAGCTGGGTTTTCTTTGAAAGAAAACAGCAACTAACCTCACCAGGCGATATTAACATACCTGTTCTATTTTAACTACCCTTGACCTACAACTTTCGGCTGTGCACGCCATACACAAGAATTTTAACCAAAAGATATAAATGAGACAGAGTGGAATTACAATTCAGCAGACAAGGCACTATTCCCCAGTCTGCCAAGAAACCTCCTACTATACCATGGACCCAAGTCTGCATTTACATTCTGCATTTACATGTTCTGCAACAACTGTTTGCAATGCACCATGATACCAGACATTGAAGGACAAATTTTGCATTTCGTTTTAAACATGTTACAACCAATCATGCCCAAATTTTGTTGAGGACAGAATCTTTTCAGTGCCACAACAAAAAGACATTTTATCAAAATACCTTCCACTTTCACCTTGACAAAGACCAGAATGATGACAAATTCTGCATTAGACATAAATGGCATAACTAATTTGAAATTTAGGCAATTACCAAATGTGTTACTTACTTTATAACATTTCCTTTTGCTATCTCTAATGCCCCAAAACCTTTAATGACTGCAGTAAAGAAAACTACGACACAATTAGCACGAAAGACAAGTATTAAAAAAAACTGCTCTCAGTATGTCACATTTCCATTAAAGATTTTCCACCAATCCAACTTTATTCATTTCAATTAATTTCTGTTTACTTCTTTGTCGTGAACAAGTTACCACTTCGTATGCTCTACCTACAATGTAAAATGAACCAATTTTTTTTTATCTTTCACATTCAAACTAATTTAAAAGGCCAAAATTTTACACAAGGTCATTAACCCAGTTTGTGCTCTACATGTTTTCTGCTGCCATTCCTTTCAGTGGTGACAAATTCTTTTTCTGAACAAACACAATTTAGTAATCAGAGTCAAGTCATTTCGGACATAAAAGGAATATCTTTACTCAAAAATTTGATTTTTTAAAAAATTCCTACCCCAGAGAACTGTGGAAGCTCAATAATCATGTTTACACTAAATAGAGATCAATAGATTTCTGGATATTTAAGGAATTAAGAACATGGGAATCATCCAGGAAATGGCATTGAGGTAGAAGATCAGCCGTGACCTTGATGAATAATGGAACAGGCTCATAAGGACCGATGTACTACCCCTGATTTGTTATACTCATGTGCATTAATCAGCAATACCTCTAGGAATTGATCACAACAACCACCCAAAGATTTTAAGTACTACAGCAGAATATGTTACAGCTATCACATTTAAATTGCAACAAACTAAAATTTAAGTTTGGAGCTCTGCGACACTGTAAAGACACATCCTTGTTTTCACCCCACACCATTGCACTTTTCAACCCTGCCAAATCTCTACAAGAACATACAATTGAAAGCAGCTCTTCCTCATCAGCGGGTATAAAACAGTCATTGTCGAGATTTTCTTCTCAAACGAAAACTTCATCCAGAATCATAAAAATGAATAGCATTGTAGGTTTTGGGAATGGAGCGGCATGCATTTTTGATGGTTGTGTAGCAGTGGTCGAGGGTGCCTGGGCCTCTTGTTGGGCAGGAGACATGTTGATAGTATTTTGGCAGCATGCTTGAGGTTGGCATGCCAAATAACCCATACCAAATAAATATCTACAGATTATATCCAGAGGTTTGAAGGGTCCTGACCCAAAACATTACCTATCCATTCCCTCCACAGACCCTGCCTGCCCCACTGAGTTATTCGAGCATTTTGCTCAAAATTCCAGCACCTGTAGATCCTTGCGGCTTGATTTCCATCTACTACTTTGTGCCCAATTCCATCAGACCGGTTCTTTGACAGTTTACTGCATCTTAAAACATATCTTCTCAAAATCAAACACCTTGACAACTTTATCATCATTCAAGAAAATTCATCATTAGGTTCTCTACATTCAAATCCAAGTCAACACTATATTAACACAAGGGAACCATTGGCGACCCCTGAAGAATCCAACCTCATACAGCCATAAGCTCACTTTGACCATTGCCCTCTGTTCTCTCACCCGACCCGTTTATATTTCAACATGCCACTATCCCTTGAATTCTGAGGATTTTATGATCCTGATAAATCTGATAGAGAACTTTGTCAAACATCTTACTGAAATTCATATTTGGATAGTTACAATTACCTTTTATAACCTTGTAATCTGGGCTCAGTTATTAAATTGAATGATTTATAAAGAAATAAAATGATCAATTTAACAATTAAAAGTAATGCTCATTTTATTTCATTAGGTAATTGGGGGATTGTTACAATAACCACATGTATTCTAAAAATAAATATATGCTATTACTTCACTATCAGTTAAGATAATCTGAGCATTTCCATTGAAAGTTCTTGTATTTTCCAATGACATTGCCATTGTTTACTGGATGTTACAGCTTAAGTTATGCACCAAAATCACCTGACAGCAAATACTTCACATAGACGACAAATCAACAACAGTCCATGAAACAAACATGAAATTTAACCAGAAAAAGTTATGATTTGATACACGCTTACCTATTTTTTTGCCTTTTTCTTCACCACGGTGGTGTGCAATAATCGGTGAATAAATAAAAGGGCTCTTTGAGGTTATATTCTGACCAAGTGTGTTTCTTATTTTCAATGGGCGGAGATTAGGCGGAAGATTCAGAAGCTTTGCAGACCTATATTAAAACAGGAGAAAGTTATAAATTTACAGTTCACATTTTTAAAAATTAATTAGTTCAAGCCATTTCTTCTACAAAAGAAATTGGAGATAACCACAAGTAGTTTTAAATTTCTCAAACAGTTTATAAAACCAGAAGACAGCTCAATAGAAAACCTGGTATTTATTACTTGATTTGTTTTAAAAACAGCAATGATCTGTTTTGAGTAACAAACATGCTGTTCGGTGGCACTTTTATTAAACATTTGATATGCTCAAAGTTGTCATTCAATTTGGCACATTGCAAATACAAGCCCAATCAATCACTGCTCCCATGATAGCTACATTAAAATGTTTACAGAATTAGCATAAAGGACAGATCAGTAATCACAACCATTTATTTAATCAAAACTCAATTGTATGGTTGCCTGTAGGTTCTTGTACAAGTCTCACATTATCCTGATTTGGAAACATACTCCCTTTCTCTAAAGTCCTAGAACTTCTAACCCAATAGCACTATGGGAATATCCTCCCACAGTGCTTAGTACCATCTTGAATGGCAATTATGGATAGGCATACCACACCCCAATACCAAAATAATTAATTAAACAGGATGACAAGACCATAATTTATTAGCAATCATCGTTGGGAGATTTCTTCCCCAAATTTCACATTGGTATTAAAACAAGATACTCCACAACATGTTAATTTACAATACGAAGTACCCAAAGCTAAAATCTGATCACATTACATTTCTTTCATATCATTTATATTAATTGCTTTTCTTTAAATGTTTTGTCAAAATATACATGAATATGTATTGTCAATTTAGCAGATGTAATCTCAGAACTTGCTTGCATGATTTTTTTTACACACGGACATACCAAGTTCAGGCAATCTCCAAGTTATGGCCGTTCGAATAGAATGAATTTGCCATTGTGGAATTAATAAATCACTACCCAAAAATTTGCGACATGGAATAAAGTCCACTCTTACAGAATTTGAGGTGGGGAAAGAAAGAAACTCAAATGTTTTTTAAAAATTCCCATTTTTAAGTCACTCAATACTGTTGGGCATTATTTGGATATTTTATCACCACATCAATGAGATTGGCAATCACTAAAGGGCCTGTCCCACTTAAGCGATTTTTTTGGCGACTACCGCGACTGTCAAAGTCGTAGCAGATCGCCGAACTTTTCTTTTACCCGACGACAATGACCACGACAATGCCGAATCAGGTCGAGATTACACCGTCTTCAGAAACATCGCGAAAATTCCCACGCTGTCAATGTTTCTCCGGCGTCCTGATTTTCGCTGAGATCACTGACAAGTCGGTAAAGTACTTGAGAGTTTTGAACTATAACACCTTGTATGGGTTACCTAAAAACCAAGCTTCACTGTAACAAGGAATAAACTGGATTTATTTCCAGTTTACTAATAGCTATATATTTTTTTTTAATGTTTTAAGTGGTTCAGTGGATCCTTGTGAAAAGTGTGTGGGCATTCTTTGAAAATGTAAGGGATAGGTAAATCTGGTTTCTGGGTTGAATATCTGGTTTTGGAGCCCACTGTAAATGTAATGGCGGAGGCCAAAAACATCGCAAAAATTCCCACTCTTACCTGACCGTCAAACTGTCGCCTCCAATCTACCTGTCAAATGTCCTGACAGTGCATAAATTCGTTAAACACAAGCATTTTATGGTATTTTGAAATGACTTTACTTATTTTAATATTATGTGCATCTTAAGAGAACCCATCAAACCTGGGGACAGCATGCGACAGCGACCACAATAAACAACGATACCTGGCCGAAAAATTTCAAACCGTTTGATTTCTCAGCGACGTGCTGAGATCCACTACGATTTTGGAAGACTCCTCACGATCATGCCCACGACACCCCGGCGAACTGTCGGCGACAGCCTAGTCGCCGGCAGTTGCCTTAAAATCGCCTAAGTGTGACAGGCCCTTAAGTCTCTCCTTTGTTATGCTCTCTCCAGTTTGAGGACATGTGAACAGACTTTCAAACACAGCACAGTGATATGCATTTCTCTAATGTACAACAATGTGGGGAACTGTAGTAGCCATGGTCAGCCCTTGCACAAGCTCCTTAAACTAATCACTCTGCATTTACTCCACTTCGATTAAGTCACTGCGCTTTAACCCATTAACATCCCCCTGCCATGAACTCCTTGTATACTCCCTTTCTCCCACAAACCCTTATTCTCGTATCCCATCCTTTTTACCCGACATCATCACTTCCTAATCCATGACCTTTGCCCATCCCCCAATCTAATATCAGGCTCAGCTGTTAAAAGGCAACAGGTCACTTTTTCCATCCTGTCTGAACACATCTCTGCTGTTAACTTAGGATTCAATGCAAAAACGGGGTTTACATCACAGAAAAATCATAATACACTGTTTTCTAGGAATGCAATTTCTCCATAATGAGGGTGCCTGTACAATAAAAGGGGGGGAAACGGAGTAAAGATTTAGCCAAAAATATAATATTTGTTCTTTGACTACATTACGTTTGTAAACTTCAAAGACAAGAGAATAGGGCCAATGAGTCTCCCTCTTCCTGAATGCCAACAAATAGTATCAAGATTGAAAAGGCAACATTACAAAGGACTGCCCAAGCATGCATCATCACAACACCCTGCAACAACACAGACAAATTCCCTCTCCAGGTACAACTCTATCAGAGTGTCTCTGGAGAGGGAATGGACAAATGACAATGGACTAGTGGGACCCTGTTCAGACTCTTCAGTTGCATGCTACACCTACGTCAATCATCTCAAATCTATCATACAGAAAATGCTTTCCTATTTCATACAATACAATTTACATTTCAGGAAGGAACTGCAAATGTTGGCTAAAACCGAAGATCGACACAAAATGCTGGAGTAACTCAGCAGGATAGACAGCATCTCTGGAGAGAAGGAATGGGTGATGTTTCGGGTCGAGACCCTTCTTCAGACTGAGAGTCAGAGGAGGTAGATACAGAGATAAGGAAGTACAAGGTGTGAGAACTAGACAAAGTGGATGGAGTGGATGGGATAAGCAACCCAAGCGAAATATGAGGTCCCCTCCAATTTGCGCTGGGCCTGCCTCACTTTGATAATGGAGGACTAGAACAAGTTCAAATGGGAGGGGGAGTTAAAGTGTTTAGCAACTGGGAGATCAGGTAGGTTTAGGCGGACCGAGCGGAGGTATTCAGTGAAACGATCGCCGAGCCTGCGCTTGGTCTCACCTACATGTAGGAGTCCACGCCTAGAACAGCGGATACAGTAGATGAGGTTTGAGGAGGTGCAAGTGAACCTCTGCCTCACCTGAAAAGACTGTCGGAGTCGAGGAAGGAGGTTTAGGGACAGGTGTTGCATTTCCTGGAATTGCAGGGGAAAGTACCTGGGGAGGGGGTGGTTTGGGTGGGAAGGGACAAGTTAACCATGGAGTTGCGGAGGGAACGGTTTTGCGGAAAGAGGTGGAGATAGAAAAATGTGGCCAGTGGTGGGATCCCGTTGGAGGTGGCTAGATTATGTGCTGTATGCGACAGCTGATGACTAGTGGGACTGTCTCTGTTGCAACTGTGGGGAGAGGGGGAGCATGAGCGGAGTGCGGGATATCGAGGACACCCTAGTGAGGGCCTTATCTACGATGGAAGAGGGGGATCCCCGTTCCCTAAAGAATGAGGACATCTCAGATGTCCTGGCACAGAACACCACATCTTGGGCACAGATGTGGTGTAGTCAGAGAAATTGGGAGTAGGGGATAGAGTCTTTGCAGGTGGCAGGATGGGAAGAAGTCACACACTTCGAGACTACACTTTTTCTCACCCTCCTGCAAAGACTATCCCCTACTCCCAATTTCTCAGTCTATGAAGAATTGGAAGAAATATGCAGAATTACGAAGGTCACAGCAGAGAAATTGATTAATTAAGATGGAGCAAATGGTCCTCAATTATAAGTAATCAGGTTATATTTTTTAAAACTCCATCCTCTGAAAGAAGCAAACCAATAATTAATACTAGATAGAAGGCAAAAAATAAACCCATCAATATATTGATAACAAAAGTAACAAAAGCACTTGTATGGTAAAAACAGAAAATCGAGGAAATACTAAGCTGTCACGTATTATCTGTGGATAAAGAAACAGTTAATATTTCAGGGTAATAACTTTTCAATAGAACTGGGACAAGATCTGGGACAGATATGCTCATTATTTAATGCATGCTTGCTAGTTGAACTTCACAATTCCAGCAGATGCAATATTTTAATTTAATGATTTGGTTGACAGTGCAAACCAATCTTACCGGACAATAGGAAGCTTTGTGAGAGGGACTGGAGGCAATTTCACATCATCGGGAAGTGTTACAACTTCCATAGTTCCAGGGCATTTTGCTGTGTAGTTCTCCAAACTCTGAGAAACTTCCTTCTTCTCTGCAAAATAGCACCACAAACAGAAATGCATCACTTGACTATTTACTTAAAAATAGATATTATGAAATCATTCCTAGTCTATTAATGAAACATGAAATTGAGTGCATCTAGTAAAAGACCGGGAAACACAAGTGAAGTACCCAAATGAAAGTTAGTTCAAGCAGTTCACCCATAAGATCGTTGCAATATCATAGCAATGTGCATCCTTTAGAATAATCACTTTTCTGAAGTAGGAATTACAGCACAGTCAAAACCACAGCTTGCAAAGGGTTTACCCATGCCGATACAATACAAAATAAATTCCGGATACTAAACTTGTATTTCTACCTTGGAAAGAGAAGCAGAGCTTATGCTTCAGATCAAAGGCCCTTTGTCGGAACTGGGAAGAAGTGAAAATGAACAAGTTACAATTGAGTTGCAAGGTGGGAGCGCAGACAAATAGGACAATGGGAATATCTGCAAAGGTGAGGCAAAGGGTCAATGCGAGAAAGTGATAACACATAAACAAAGGACTGTAAAATGCTGGGACATGTGGGGCAAAAGATTACACTGAGCTAATGGAGAGTAAAGAGAAATGGCTATTATAGATGAAAGACTTTCAGTAAAAAACAAAGCCAGTTCTGATAGACAGAAAAAGAGTTCAGGCTTAAGAATTTGATACTTAGTCCTAAAGGCTGCAACATGTCCAGACGGAATGAGGTGCTGTTCCTCAGGCTTATGGTGGACTCATAATGCAGGATTGTACAGACAGTTAGATCATGGCAAAAGTGGGACAGAGTTTTTAAAAGGTAGGCAACATGAATCTCAGGGTTGCCTCTCCAGAATTAACGTGGCTGCTCTGTCCAGCAGTCATCCAATCAATTGGTTTCTCCAAAGTAGAGGAGACCACAGTGTGAACATAAAATATAGTAATAAATTGGTATTAGTACCTTACACTCCATTGCCACATTATCACACTCTACCATTGATGACAACTTAATCCCATGATAACTGCCATTAACCCATCACAATATGCCCTTTGTCCTATCCACCCCTCTCACCCTGTCTGCAACATTTACTTTTGCTCCCTTTCCCAGTTCTGACAGATTGCTTCTTGCACTTTGTGAGCCAAGAAAATGGGAAAACAAAGAGAAAAAGGAAAGTAAACAGACCTACAACGTAATTAGTATATATTGGGATTTGAGCCTAGTTTGAATACATATTGACAACACTGCCCATCGAAGTACCCGAGGAAAAAACCCAGTAAACTCTCATATATAACATCACCTATCCATGAGACAAGAGAGTGTCAGATAACGAGAGGAGAAAAGGAATGAAATGTTAAGCTGGTGGGAAGGGTGTGGTTGGAAGAGGAGATGGACAAGGAGAAAATAGGGAAGAAAAATCCATACATCCAAAATTTCTGGAAGGCAGAGGGGAAAAAAAGAAAAATCACAAGGCTGGAATGCAATGGAAAATGGAAGATTAGTGAAAGGTGAAAGCTTTAAAATATCCCAGACAAACTATACCGTTATCAGCTGGTTTGGAAAGATAAATCATTATATGCCAATCTGTGAATTATTGTACTTGCCATAAAAAAAAAATCCTTTAGAAGGCACATTATATTTGTCAACACTTTCTTCAAACCCAAATAGTTTGCTCAGAAAATCAATTTTGCATAGCATATCTGGTTCCAATTTAACAAATTCCTATTTCTATATAGGTAATAGCTTAGCATAAGCAGCATGGTTCTGAGATATACAAAAGCAGTCACAATTGCTGCCGACTTTATATGTCAACAGGAATAAAAATGGTGCGATAATGAGCAAGGCAGAAATGGGAAACCAAAAGATAACACTGGTGTCAGACCTACTTGTCTGATAGGTGCAAGATTCATGCATGCGAACAACCAAAGAGAAATGAGCATCACTTGGTCACCACAGCACCATTGGGCAAGGGGCCATTACACATCAGTCACAGAAGGTGGCAAAATCAGATATAATTACAATGTTTAAGAGAATTGACTACCCTATTTCACCTGAAACATCAATTTAGCATTACACTGAATGCAAATCACATGACCCACTACCATATCTTACCTTGATCTGAGAGGAAATCCAGCATGGTTTGAAGAAGAAAGGACAGGTGACGAACTGCAAGAGCAGGATTTCCCATTCGCCTTGAAGCATAAACAAGCTCATGCAGCAAACGCATTTGCACAGCTGGCCAACCTTTGTGGGTTCCTGCAACATTAATTCAAAATTAAAAGCACAGTTGGACCGAGATCCTTCAGATATACAAAAAAGCATAGCAAATGATGCATTTGAAAATGAAGTTAAGGAATCTTGGTATGTACTAACAGTACTCATGACTAGCAGCTGCACAAATAGATAAGACTCAAAGAATGCCAAACTAAACTTGTGTCCTTGTTTACAATTTTACTCAACTGTATTACTAAAATAGAGCTAGAGTATAAAAGCAAAAAGCTATGCAACCAAATAGAGAAAAATGTATTTGAACCTGTAAAGATATTCAGTTATATTTAGTTGAATATTGATTACCTGCCCCAAGGTATACATTTTATGTAAATACCAAGAACATTCAGCACAGACAGCAGGGCTTTCAGGGTTATTGCACCAAATAGGAAAAGACAGAAATAACTGCCCAAGATAGAGGTCATATGAATCGAACCATAGAGATCAATATTAAGCCCTATGTTGGTTATGGTTCAATCAGAGGGACCAAATGTAACAGATAACAGCAGAGACTCATTCCAAAAGCTAATAATACAGTCCCAAGGAAGGAAAATCAACCCAACCACTCGAAAAAAACCCAATTTAAACTGCAAACATGTCTGACCAGAACATCAATTTTGTTCTTTTCAATATGGCAAATTGAACCTTTTGGTCGCCAACCAGTTTATTTTGATATTATTCTTGCCAGTTTATATTGACCCATGTTTGAATTTCAACGTTAATAACAGTAATTTAATGTTTGGTAGTCTATAATGACATTTTTGATCATCATTGTATAGATCTCTTCAAGTCATTGGCACTTTTAAAAATCAGCAATCCTTTTAATATTTACTTTCACATTAATCTTTCCACAGTTGATTGTGTCCCTTTGACTCAAGATGATACTACATCCATCCTGATTTTCAAAAGCAAAAATAGTGAAAAGGTTGCACCATTTAGAACATTAACTTTGCAAGACTTTCACCAATTTGGATTTTGCATACTAACAATTTTTCTTGTTAAATATCCCAAGGAGATCCATGCTTGGTATAGTACTTTCAGATTTTTTATTCTGGAGGATTATTAATTAGAAACAAAAACTCAAAGCAAGGTGTTGAATGGATAAGTGTCAAGATCAAATTTGCTTCAAAATGATAAAATAATTCTATCAGCATCTTCCACCTGTCAAAAAAGGACAATGGAAATTCGTATGACCATTCCAACCCCAACTCTGGGTTCTTTAGTACTTTGAATGTTTTTCCAATTGAGCAACACACTGATCCTTCAACTGATAAATATAAAAAAACAACCCGACACATAAAAATTAAGATTTATACCTCTAAGTTCTGTCATCTGAAGACCTGTTCAACAAATTGCAATCCACTCAAATATTCCTTCACAAGTTCACAGGTTATAGGAGTAGAATTAGGCCATTTGGCCCATCGAGTCTACTTAGTCTTTCAATCATGGCTGATCACAGACTCCTAATCCCATTTTCCTGCCTTCTCCCCAGAACCCTTGACACCCGTTCTAATCAAGAATTTGTCTATCTCCATCTTAAAAATATCCAACAACAGCTTCAACAGCCCTCTGCAGCAATGAGTTCCACAGATTAAGTACCCTCTAACTAAAGTTGTTCCACCTCACTTCCTTTCTAAAAGAGCGGCCTTTAATTCTGAGGCTATGACCTCTGGACCTAGATTCTCCCTCCAGTGGAAACATCCTTTCCACATCCACTCTATCTATGCCTTTCAGTATTCTGTAAGTTTCAATGAGGCCCCCCATCAACCTTCTGAACTCCAGTGAATCAAAGCCCAGTGCTGTCAAATGCTCATAACATGCTAACCCACTCATTCCTGGAATCATTCTTGCAAACCTCCTCTGGACCCACTCCAGAGCCAACACATCCTTCCTCAGATATGGTGCCCAAATTTGCTCATAGTACTCCAAATGCAGCCTGACCAATGCCTCATAGTCTCAGCATTACACCTCTGTTTTTGTATTCCAGTCCCCATGGTATAAATTGAATTTGCCTTCCTTACTACCGATTTGACTTGCCAATTAACTTTTTGGGAGTCCTGCACCAGCACTCCCAAGTCCCTTTGCACCTCCGATTTCTGGATTCTCTCTCCATTTAGAAAATAATTTACGCCTTTATTCTTATTACCAAAATGGATGACTCCGCCCTATGCTATACTGAATTTCATCAGCCACTTCTCTGCCCACTTTCCTAACCTGTCAAAGTCGTTCTGCAGAGTCCTTGCTTCTTCACACTGCCTGCCCCTCCATCTCTCTTGGCATCATCTGCAAAGTTGGCCACAAAGCCTTCAATCTCCTTAATTTGTAAAATAAATATTCCTTATTTGTACAATTTTGGTTTTCCTTCTTGACATTAAGTACACCACAATCAATTGTGATTGATTGAATGGTCAAGATGTGTACTTGGTACATTGTGACTTGTTTGAAAGTTTAATTGTTATTTATAGCTTAAATTTGTCTCAAAGCTCTGACAAGATTTTACCTTTGCTAAAGTCTTGGGGATCCAGAGACAGGGTATATCCATGCAATGTTTCTAACAACAGCTTGTAGCAAGCTTTCCATCCAGGATCAACGATGGATGGTGTCACACATTGCATTGCAGCTACACGTTTGAAGAAGGCAGATTTACGGTGAAATCCTATCAAATCATACAACTCAGAAAGGATACTGTATCGCTGTATCTTTTCTTCTTCAGAAAGCTACAAAGAATAAAAATAGAAAATACTAAATACATACAAAATTTAACATTCAGTATTGCATATTAAGAAAATTTAACAGTGCTTTTACGCAAAGCACCAAGCGGTAACAGAAACAGGGCATAACAGTAGAGCTGTTGCCTATCAACGTTTGCAGTGCCGAAGACCCGGGTTCAATCCAGACTATGTCTGTAGGGAGTTTGTACGTTCTCCCCATGACCGCATGGGTTTCCTCCCACACTCCAAAGACGTATAGGTTTGTAGTTAAATTGGCTTGGTATAAGTGTAAATTGTCCCTAGTGTATGTAGGATAGTGTTAATGTGCTTGGATCGCTGGCTGGTGCGGACACAGTGGGCCGAAGGGCTTGTTTCCGTGCTGTATCTCTAAACTAAACTTAAAATAAAATAAGGTTCCAAAGGGACAGATATTATCCACTCAATGCCCCTACTATCCACCATCCCCCCCCCCCCCCATCATGTTTCTTTATATCACAGACTTGAAAAAAACAAAAGCAAAGCAAACCAAATGTGTTTTTTAAATTAAATTGCCCAAGGACATGAATGATTAGTAACAAGCAAACAAGAAATGGCCTATTATGACCTTCCTTCCAACTATAATAAGGAGCTCATGGACCCGATACGATGTCTAACATGATCCCGGGTCTTCGTGGGAAATTCCAGATCGATTGTGGTCCACAGAGAGTCCAATGGCAGAGTGCACAACTGGAGCACACCACCATTACCTAGCAAATCACATGGAGCTTGGTCAGCAAGGTCGGTGATCAATTCTTCTGTACAGAAATCCCAAGCTTGCTGGCACACCCACTGTGAAATAATATGACTGAACATTTTTGTTTCTGTGCTAAAAAAAAATGCAAGTTGATTTCTTGTTTACAAGTGTTACAGTCAACGAAAGACTTGCAAACTTTATCAGCAATTCAAAATTATTCAACAAAGTTATTTTATGCAAATCATTAAAGAGAATTGGAAGGACATAAAAAAAACAGAAACAATTATTGAAAAGCATACCTGGCCAAGATTGATGTATACAGCATTTTGAAGGAATTCAGAGGCTTCCATACTTCTCTTCTGAATGGCCAGCACCCTAACTGCCTTCACACAAGCTTCTAGTTCAATCACACCAGCATTTTTGTACTGAAAAGTAGCATTAAAGTAAAGCTTTTTACATTATATTGCACACTCTGCCAGCAAAACATCCAATTCAAACGTTGCAGGCTAATTAATGATAAAGATCGAATTTGCCATAATCTGATATGCTGGATCGATTTATTGGTAAATGATTAAAACACTAAAATATTGTGCTGATTGAGAGATTTAATAATATGACCAAGTGATAAGTTTGAATTAACTATAAAGTACATCAGTGAGCATTAAACCTAACCTTCAATTTATGAATTGATAATATTGCGTTGAGCATCTATAAAGGGAGGGTTTGAAGAAGGGTCTTAGCCCGAAACATCACCCATTGATTCTATCCAGAGAAGCTGTGTGTCCCGTTGACTTACTCCAATATTTTGTGTCTATAAAGGGAGAACATTCAATTGTGAAAGCTCTCTTGATTAAATATTTTTTCGGATTCCCAAGTATTTTAAGTAAAATTAGCAAAGCCTGTCATTGGATTCTATTTATTCTGTTTAAGAGAAAATTGACAACATTGCCACACAAATACAGTTTGATTCCAAGACACATGCAACAATGAATTTCTAGAAGATCAACAGGTGTACAATTTCTCTTAATCAGTAATTGGAGGCGAGTGATTTGACAAACTGAAATGGAAGTGGAAAATTTGAAAAAATGAAATTGAATTGAATGGACACCATTTGGTAACTTTGTCTGTTAGCAAAAGGAATAACAAATTATAAATTTCTAAATTAGTCAGTTGAAAAACGAGAGTATGAACGAAAGAGATTTTTGATCAGCTGATCCTACTTTCAAAAGGTTATGGTGAAATGGAATGGAAGACAGGAAAATCTTCCCAATATAGTGGTGGACAAATAAGTGTTTTTTTCTTACTTTTTTCATTAATGAACTGTGTTTAATAATTTAAAGTAACCAATTATGGATTCTGATATTAAATATTCTCAGGAAGCATACGTGTAGACTAGTGGCCGAATGTATAAATTACTGGGTGACACGACTACTACAGTTGCTGCCTCTCATCTCCAGAGACCCATGTCCTATTCTGGCCTCGGGTATTGCCAATGTAGAGTTTGCACATTCTCTGTGACTATCTGGTTTACCTTTGGATGCTTTATTTCCTCACACATTCCAAAGACAAGCAGGTTGGTAGGTTGATGGCCAATATAAAGTCCCCTGTAGTATGCGAGTGAGTAATACAATTTGTGGGGATTGGGGAAAGACTTGACCAGAATACAAGGAAAATAAAATTGAATTAATGTGGATGGATGCTTGATATTCAGCGCTGATTAGACGGGCTGAAGTACCCGCTAACACCCTATATGGTTCTGATGCTCCAACTCTAAAGTAGCTCTCTAAACATTAAGTCAGTGGAAATAGTTTTTCAGCAGTAGGTTCATTTGATACAATGCCTTTTATAAATAACATTCAAATTAAACTTTATAACATAAAAGACATGACCAAAAATAGGTTAGTTCCAAAGACTACCCATTCAGCATACAATCAGTTGACAAATTACTTCAATCTTCCGATTATTCAAAGCCCCAGTAAAATTAGACCATGTAAATGCTTATTTTAAAATACTTACCAACCTGCCCATTGGACATTGTCAATCGACTATTTACAGATATTAGCTTAATCATCAGGTCAAATATATTTAAAAATACAAGCACTCTACCACAGATAGGACAAAAGAATATCTGTGGTAGGGTGAGACCAGGATTGCCATGGCGATAAGATAGAAAATTCATCAGTTGAAGATGACTAGGGCAGTTAAAGATAATTAAAACCCAAGCTCCAAAGATAATTAGAGTGAGAATAAAGACAAAGGAAAGTGAATCAGTGCAAAATGCATGGTTGTTGGACATGTCCACAGGTCAGGCTATGCTCATTGAAAAGCAAAAATTGAGCCAATATCACAGATGAATGACTTACCACAGTTTTGATTCAGACAGAGAAAGTGAGTTACCTTCAGCTGTAAAATTTGATACCTCATGCAAGACCTCATGCTCAGATAGAAGATGAGGTACTATTCCTGAAGCTTACAGTAGCATGATTATAACAGTTTAGGAGCCACAGACCAATAGGTCAAAAAGGGAGTGAGATGGAGAATTAAAGTTAGACACAAGATGCTGGAGCAACTCAGCGGGACAGGCAGCATCTCTGGAGAGAAGGAATGGATGAAAGGCTGAATTCAGATTGTTCTAATCAAACAATTTCAATCTTCCAGCTGGAGCACTGTTTGTGCAGGCGGAATCCTTTCATAGTAATTTTTGTCTTCAGTTTTGAAAAAAAGTTAGTCCACAAATGACTAATATAATTTATGACCTAATATATAATGAACGAGTTCGAATTGTTATTATCAATATTTCTTTCAAATTGTCTGCATTGAGTAGAGATGTTGTGGCATGCAGACTGGATTTTGTGATGGATTGGGCTGTGTTCATAATACTGCAATTTCCTGCTTTTTTGCCATAGCAGTTGCCATTAATACTAGACTTTTAAAAAAAATACGAGGCCCACGCTAAAACTTCAAAGTGAAAAACATCAAAATGAAATAAATGTCTCAAAAATCAGTGGGTTATTTCAAGATTACCTTCCCAAAGTATGAAATGGCTTCCTTATATTTATCAATAATATCCTCAGGACTTAAACAGTTCTTTGCTCTTCCAATCTCTGCACTCGTGTCTGCACTGATGCCATTTGTTGTCAAAGCACCTGGAAGTTTCGAAAAGCATGTAAAAAGGTTAAAAAAAATAGATGTTGAAATCTTTAAATTATGTTCTTGATCCAACGAATAAAACATTTAAGACAGACCAAGTGCAGCAAGACATGTCTACACAGCCATCACAATTCAAATTATTTTCAGGTGCAAAGACATAAAGAACAAACACAGGCCAACTTCTCTTCTACAAACAAACAATGGCACTTCAATGCCATCATGTTCCTCAGTGACAGATTTGGGTTGAGCTCAGTGACATAGTTAGGCCATATGCAGCTTTGAAGTTAATGCTGAAAAGTGAGGGATATAACTTGTTTGTCCTGGGTCTTCATGATTTATGCATTAGACAAAGCTGATAATAGGAATAAGACCACCATAGTGCAAAGCATATGCTCAAATCCAGCATGAGATAATGTACAGTAAACCCTCGGTTTTGCAGACCTCTTTTTAACACATTTCAGTTATAGCGAACAGACCTACTTTCACAAGGCCAGGCTGCCAACGCAGCCCACACCGCTTCTCCAGCCACTTCCAGGCAAGGCTGCCAACGCTATCCCTGGCTCGCATCGGCCGCTAGCACCATCCGCAGCGCCTCCCCCGTCCATTTCCAGGCCAGGGTGCTGACACCAACCTCAGCCAGCATTGCCTCCCCAGCCACTTACAGGCTGGGCTGCCGAAGCTGGCCTACATCCCTCCCCGACTGCTTCGAACCAAACCTATGCCCACGCAGCCTCCTCGGCTATTTCCAGGCCACGCCTTTCAGTGCTGACGCTCCTTACCTGCACTCCGATCACCCAAGGACCGCGGCCAATGACTCCGCCGATCATAGCATCTACCCCGGTCGCCGTCAGAACAGGGCCATCAACTCACCTGGATTCCAGGCCCAGTTCCAGACCGAGAGTCTGAAGGGTCAAACCCGAAATGTTACCTACCCATGTTCTCCAGAGATGCTGCCTGATCTGCTGGGTTACTCCAGCACTTAGCGTTGTTTCCTGTATTAACCAGTATCTGCAGTTCTGTATGAATCAGCATCGGCACAAACAGTTGTTTGTGTCCACTACTTATATAATGATAATTCTTTACTCAGTTATATCAGACAATCTGCAATAATGAACACCATACCACCCCTCCCCCACCCGAAGGTCCGTTATAACGAGGGTTTACTATATATCCAAGATCAAAATTACATTCTCCACACATACTCAGCTACATGTTTCAGTGTGACAAAATATTGTTCTCAGAATTAAGAGTCGGCGATTGGAAAATGTACACAAGCTGTGGAGATCCTCTTCAGCAGTCACATTGTTAGCCTGAAAGAAATACTATTTTAAGGTCAAATTTACCTCACTGCCCACAATGGTCCGAGAATGGACAAAGCATGCGGTTGCATGCTTTTGAGACATAGCATTAAGGCCACACGTCTGTTCGGAGACGAGGAATATTTGAAACCGAGAAGCTGCATTACACGCAGTTTCACAGCCAGACCAAAAGCCAAATCAAAGCTGATCTCAAAACCTATCTCCAATGATTAGGTGGCTAAAAATAGATATACTTCAGTTATGAAGTATGCATTGTGGCAATGCCAGAAGTAAGGTGTTCTGCATCTTCAATTACAATCTGAATAAACATTTGATAGTGAAAACAAATTTACATGCCTCAAAATTACTCGCCAATTGTTAGCCCTATATGGTCCCATCAGTATATTGTGTTCTAAAGCCAATGAAATGAAATTGAATTAAACTGGAATTTCTGAGGCAGAAAGTGCTGTTATAGCCTTAAAGTGCATCTTGCAGCACTAAATGGATATTAATTAAGGTCAGAGGTGATAGGTGTAGAATTAGGCAATTCGGCCCATCAAGTCTACTCTGCCTTTCAACATGGCTGATCTATCTCTCCCTCCTAACCCCATTCTCTTTCCTTCTCCTCATCACCTCCGATACCTGTACTAATCAAAAAAAAAATCTATCTCTGCCTCAAAAATATCCACTGACTTGGCCTTCACAGCCATCTGTGGCAAAGAATTCCACAAATTCACTAAATAAATTTCGCCTCATCCCCTTCCTAAAAGAACATCCTTTAATTCTGAGGCTTGACCTCTCGTCCCAGACTCTCCCACTTGTGGAAACATCCTCTCCAGATCCACTCTATCCAAGCCTTTCACGATTCTGCATGTTTCAATGAGATCCCCCCTCATTCTTCTAAGCTCCAGCGAGTACAGGCCCAGTGCTGATAAACGCTCATCATAGGTTAAGTTACTCACTGGGATCATTCTTGGAAAACCTCCTCTGGACCCTCTCCAGAGCCAGCACATTCTTCCTCAGATATGGTGACGAAAATTGCTCACAATATTCCAAATGCAGCCTTACAAGCGCTTTAGAGCCTCAGCATTACATCCCTGTCTTTATATATAAGCCCTCTTGAAATAAATGTTTGCATTGAGTTTGCTTTCTTTACTACCAATTCAATTTGCAGATTAACTTTTTGGGAATTCTGCACCTGCACTCCCAAATCCCTTTGCACCTTCGATTTCTGGATTCTTCCCCCCCATTTAGAAAATAGTCTACGCCTTTATTCTTACTAACAAAATGCACGACTCCAAACTTTGCTACACTATATTCCACAATTGTTATGCCATAAGTCTCGTGTACACATTTAACATTTCCAACTGTTTACAATGGATCTGCTTTTTCCAGCATTGAAAGAAATAGCTAATTCAACAACACAAATCTCTACCCTGCTTTGTTCCAGTAAAATCCACTGTAGCCACCAGGTGCTGCTATTTTTTTCCTACATTTCTGATCCAGTGAGCTTAAAAAGTCCCAATTATGTTCAGTTAATTCACCAGTTTGAAAAACAATACAATCAATAAGTAAAGATTTTAAAGAGCTTTCACCCAACAGTATTAACACGATCGTATGGAATCCCCCAGATCAAACACTGCACTGTCACCTAATTTGGGACAATTTCAGAACCTTACAGCACTTGCAGCACCAGAGACCTAGGTTCGATCCTGACCACGGGAAATATCTGTACGGAGTTTGTACGTTCTCCACGTGGGTTTTCTCTGATATCTTCGGTTTCCTCCCACACTCCAAAGACGTATAGGTTTTTATAGGTTACAATACTTATGGCCAAACCATTGCGACTTACTTTTGTAGTCTTTTTGTAAAGCCTAATGTCCCATTTATTTTTCATTGAAACTCATTTTATAAATAACCTGCCTAAAACTTTAAACAATCAATGCACGTTTACTCCAAGAATTCTGTTCCTTTCTCTCTTCAGGAAATTCTTGCATGTGAACAATGACAAGAAATAGCTCTGGAATAACTTTCATCGTATATAATTGTACATAATCATATATTATCATATATAATAACACTAACCATGATTAACCTAAATGACATTGTCACAATCAGATTTATTAACTTCAGAGAATGTGGTCTGGAGCCAAAAATGGTTTATATTTTCACACAAACTTGCAAGCTTTTTTCTACATCATTTTCATTAGGGTAAAGATATGATCACCCCATAGATCTTCATTCATGTTTGCAGCAAATGCCATTGTGTAATGTAGACTACATGAAATCTGAACTTTCCAACAAATTTCACTTACAGGGCAGCTAACCATTGCATTTTGGAGATCCTAGGAAAGAATGGCTTAACATAAGTCAAATCTAGCCTCTCAAACCAAATGGATCCATTCAATAAATTTTGTAACTGTTACCTGGAATTTGACAAGTTTGAATTCAATTAAAATAGTTCTGCAAGGCTTTCAAATAAAATAGCAACTAAAATTTCACCTTGGTTCTGCAAATACATTGAAACAAACAAATTTGCTTTTTCCCTCAAATTTTAAAATTATTATTTAGCAATTCCAGCATAGTCCGGTTTCCAACTACCAAACCAATAACACCCAATATACAACAGTTTAAACGCTTCAACTCAAACTTTGTTTTTTTTCATTTGTGCAAAGGAGCAAGTTATACAACAATATAACAATCCTTTACAATATAAAAAAAGCATTGACAATTATGAATGAATCAATAATCTTATGTTCAAGAGTTAAAAGTGCAAATATTGGAAGGACACTTAAAAAAA
Organism: Rhinoraja longicauda; assembly: GCF_053455715.1. NCBI lineage: Eukaryota > Metazoa > Chordata > Chondrichthyes > Rajiformes > Arhynchobatidae > Rhinoraja > Rhinoraja longicauda. The sequence goes on along the minus strand of NC_135956.1, from coordinate 19,855,305 downwards.
CCACAAGAAGCCTGCAAGGAATAAATTCTTGAGGGTGAAGTGGGATAGGATACTTTCATTTTTGCTTTGCAACATTTCCTTCATTCCTGCTTTATTTCAGCTCTGGTGTCTTAGTCATATTCCAATCATCTCCGCATACAACTCTGATATTCCCCGAGGAGAAATTTTGTTCCTCGTCATATCTGTTTTTCCTTTAACATCTCATTTCAACCAAAGTTCTCTCTTGCAACCACTAGTATTAAAGTATTGGCCACTCTAATGTCTGAATTTTAACAAATAGATTGATCAAAAGAGGACTCTGCACTTTAGTTTTCAGAGATAAGAGAAAAAATATTTTTACAGTAATAGAAGAACGAAGACAGTCATGAAGGCAAAATCAAGAACAATAAAAAGGTTTACAGCTGCCAGATTATTTGCTCTTATCCAGTGAGGTTATACTCAGTGAGATTATGAATGCTTATCATGCTATTTCAAGAAAATGACAGATTCCAAAACATTATTTCCATAAATTAGTTTGCACTATGAATTACTAAAATCTAACAATTCACACTTGGGGCATGCTTCAGACTTCAATTTCTTTGCTTCCATTTTCATTTGTACTCAGTATGACTACACCGGGTGGTCCACCAGGTGGCGCCAGCAATGGCTGCCTCACCAACAGTCTGTCTATCCCTTCCTTCTTTGTTGTTTTAATAGTATGTGTTAAATGTTTTAGAGTTCTTTAGCTTGTTTTATGTGGGGGGTGAGTGGGGGTTGGGGGGAACTTTTTTAATCTCTTATCTCGACAGAGATGCAATTTTTTTCCGTATCGTATCTCCGTCCCCACTGCCGCCTAACACCGAGGAGTTAGCGGCCTCTTGCTGGAGATCGATTTGGGAGCTCCAACCACTGGAGCCTGCAGGACTTGCCATTGTGGAGCGGGTGACCCCTGTCGGGGATCAACCTCAGAATTCCAACCGCAGGAGCCTGTGGACTTTAACATCGTGGAGCTCGCGGTCCCTGGTTAGAGACCGACTTCGGGAACTCCAAGCCGCAGGAGCTTCAACCACCCCGACACGGGAGCTTCCATTGCACCGACACGGGGGCTTCGACCACCAGCTGCCAGAGCTTTGACGGATGGTTTGACTGCCCTGACCATGGAAGAATACAGAGGGAAGAAGATTGGACACGTGACACTAAAAGACCTTTGAAACCTTGTATCTTTTTCTAAGAAATGTAAATTAGTGTACACCGTGTCTATTTTCTATGTTCTCTTCCACTAGGTCTGTAACTTTGGGCTGTTTTCTACTGAACTACTCTTGCAACTTTAACTGTGGTTCCAATTTTCAATTATTCCTCATTTCCTCAATTGTGGACACACATCAGCACAACATATCAAGCACAAAAGACGTATCCAAATATTAATACTTCCGATTGTGATGTTTGCTTAGAGATTGAGATCACAACAGTTAGGCAAAGCATTTTGAAGCAAGTTTCTTACCATTAACAAAAGAACAAAAGCAAACAAGAATTAGAAATAGACACACCATTCAAGTTAATAAAGCAGAGAAGTACAGTACCTGGATCAATGAGAACTTCCTGTGCCCCTAGAAGTGGGAACAAACAATTCTTTCACTCCCTTTGTAAACTCATATATATATAAAAAACAACATTGGCATTTCATCTGCTCAAATGTACCAAATGGTAACATCTTAGAATTACCTAGCTCCCAGCATATGTTACCCCACTTACAATCATCCTCCCCAGGTTTGTATCATCTCAATCTATGCTGCGCAAGTATTTTCTTTATTTTAATCTTCCTGGAGAGCAGAACTATATTTTATTTAAATAAAACTGAGGCATCAAGGCTTCAATTATGTTAATACTAGATCACCCTGTACTTAAGAGACAAATGGTGAAATGAAAATCTCCTAGACTGTGTAAAATGGTTTGAAATATCCCAAATGAAAAACAATTCTACTGTTTAATTTGCAAACCCTCACTCAAAAGCCTAAACAAGTCTGCTGTTGTATGTAGAAAAGTAAAAAATCTACATACATTCAGGTTATTAACTCACTACAAGGAAAATTGCACTCAGCTCCGCTCTTTAAATGCCTGAAGGATGGCCAAATCAAACACAGTTAACATTGTTCAAAATATTTGCAGAAATTCAGAAAATTATATATTTTGATCTGTGGTACCTGCAGAAGGGCTAGGTAGGATTAATGTTTCATGACAGTGACTTTGTCAGAAGCCACTATTTTTGTTATCAAGCAAAAACATAACCATGCCACTTAAAAGACCATTTCACAAGTAAAAAGATAAAGTAAATCTTCAAGCCATTTTGCTTCTTCCTATATGAATAGAAATAATATAATTCATCTAAAAAAGCCTGAAATAAATATCTAGGTATTGGGATAGATCATAAAGGGGCAAACAAAATAAGACAGGCACCAGGTGCCTGCCTTACTGTTCAACAGCAAGGCAACTGGTGGGTAGGGATAAAAACAAACAGCCAGAGGTCAATGCACCAAAAGGCAACAAGCCCTAACCAGATGTTGAAGGGAGGATGAAAATAGAGTGGGAGGCCAAGCAGAAGGCAATGACCAGAAGCATTAAAATTTACAAATGGTACCTGCACATAAACGGCAAGAACTGAATACTGAACAAACTGTTGGAGTGGAAAAAGTGTTATAAAGAAACAAAAATAGCAGGCAGATCTGGGTGAAGCACACCAAATTGTTGAAATTTAGCTACGCCATGCCTTCTTCCTCCCCAGCATTAAATGCTAAACATTTTCCAAAATAAATATTGCCATTAAAATTCTTAACTTGATCTTGATCCCACTAGGAAAAAATCCTGAGGAAGCTACGAATTAAAATCTATGCAGCATTACCTAACAAGGTCCAAAAGGCTTTCAAAAATTTTCAAGTCGGGGGCATTTCACTCTTTATAAATTGACAAGAATATTTAATGTAACCATAAGGCCAAAATAAAATATCTACATTAATCCAAAAATCAGATCTGCTTTCTACACAAGCACATTGCAGCATTCCAAGAGATATCAAAAGCAGCAAATGTACATTGCTATTGGGGAATGTAACATTGAAATTTGTACATGTGGCTCAAGTTATTTCATGCTTGAGTATTATTTTTATCTAACGTTGTTTTAACTATTATCAGTCTATTTTGGCTGGGTACTCCTAAGTATGGTCCAGTTCATTGTTGGACATTTTATTTTATACCTACAATTGGCCCACAAAAGGTGTTGTGTTGTACAATGATGCATCGTAAAGGCCCTTCTGAGAAGGCATCACCCTTTGGAGTTCACAGATCTCATGCTAATTGATTAAACTGGTCATGTAGAGGAAATGCACACTGCCAGACTGATGCATGACTTTTATTCTGACAGCCAAAAGGATCGGACTCGTGCAGAGGATTCAATTGAATTATTTTCTGGCAAATTCCAAAAGAAAGTTGCTGATCTTGCAAATCAAGCAAACAATTCTGCAACCGAAGGTTGCAACCATCCTGTGCCACTCTCAATTGGATCAAAGAACAAATCAAAACAAAGAGGCACAGGCCACATGGAAGATACGTGGGTGGGATGTGGAGCTGGTGACAAGGGCAAACTATTCAATACATCTCCTATAAGTTATCCAAATGTAGAAGTGGCACAGAGGTATTGTTTTTGTCCAGTGTTATAGATACACAAAATAGGAAAATTTAAAGGAAAATAAATTTCATTATTTAATGGCAAAGAAATCTCTAGAAGCTGTACAACCCAAGGGTATTGCTATTTACATTTATAGTAAAGATTAGGGTTGAAAAACTTAGTTTTAAAATTATGGACTATGACAAGAAAAAAATAAAGCAATGGAACACTTAAAATGGCTATACTTTAAGTTCAACCCAGATAATAAATTATCATTGGTGGCTATCAAATGGCTGGCATAGACGCACTGGACTAAAAGATTCATCACTCTTGGAATCATTGACCTTTTGGCCCACTGTGTCCATGCGAGACATCTCATCATGACCAATAATAATACATTTTCCAGCAGTGGAAGCCTTTTCTGCCATGATTTTTCAGGTGTTCATCTAAATACTTAATGCTACAACAGCTCCAACTCTACTAACCTTCAACCAGTGCCTCCCAAGTTTCAACCACATTGTGCATGAAATAAATTCTTATACAATTTCTCCCCAATTCTCCTACCTCTTCCCTTAAATCCATGATACGTCTACCAAGGAGTAAAGGTTCTCACCATCTTCACCAGCAATACCTCTTTAATTTTGTGTATCTCAGCCTTTTCTGCTCCAAAGAAAACAAACCCAGCCTATCCAGTGTTCCTCATAGCTGAAATAGACCATCCCAAGCAACATCCTATTGAAATTCCTCTTCACCATCCTCAATGCAGTCACAACTTCCCATTATGTGGTGACCATAACTACATATAGTACTCTAGCTGCAACCTAATTAATGCTTCACAAAGTGGCATTATAACTTCCCTGTGTTTGTAGAAACAAGAGACTGCAGATGCTGGAGTAACTCAGAGGGTCAGGCAGCATCTCTGGAGAACATGGATAGGTGATGTTTCAGGTCAGGACCCTTCAGTCTAAAGATCTAAAGAAGGGTCTTGACCCAAACCATCACCTATCTATGTTCTCCAGACATGCTGCCTGACTCGCTGAGTTAACACAGTGTCTTTTTTTCCCCTGCACTTGTATTGTGCACTTTGACTAATGAAGATAAATATTCTGCATGCCTTCTTAACCCCTTCATCTACCTGCATCCTGTCTTCATCGGACACAGATATCAAGGCTCCTCTGCTCTAATGCAAAAATCATTTTGAGACACTTCACCAATGTAAAATTCTACAACCTACTTTGTGGCTATAAACATCTAAAATGCAAAATAATTAAAAATGTTCTTTTTTTTTTTACACTCCTAGAGCAGAGATCCCTCTTTGCAGTACAGTGCTTGGACACCAAGAATCTTCAAGTATCTCATTTGTGCCTGCATCATTACAACGGGATTATCGAAACCAGCAGTACACATTTCACAATTTTTTAATAAATATCCGTCACATGGAAAAACAATTGGTTGAATGCCCCTCCATCCTATACCAAGAGCAATTGATCTACTTACAATGGCATTGCATTTGTCAGCTATTCAACAAAGATCCCAATAGCTCCAATGACTGCAATAAAATTCACAAGTTTCTCACCTATTCCTTTATTGACTTTTTTCTGTATCCCTTGAAGCAAAAGAACAAATAATGGAATTTCTAATTTTAAGTTCCAGGTTAACACCACATGCACGGTAGCGCAGCGGTAGAGTTGCTGCTTTAGAGCGAATGCAGCGCCGGAGACTCGGGTTCGATCCTGACTACGGGTGCTGCACTGTAAGGAGTTTGTACGTTCTCCCCGTGACCTGCGTGGGTTTTCTCCGAGATCTTCGGTTTCCTCCCACACTCCAAAGACGTACAGGTATGTAGGTTAATTGGCTGGGTAAATGTAAAAATTGTCCCTAGTGAGTGTAGTGTTAATGTACGGGGATCACTGGGCGGCACGGACTTGGTGGGCCGAAAAGGCCTGTTTCCGGCTGTATATATATGATATGATAATATTAAATGTACTTTCCTGGATAGATCGATACATATGAATTGAAAATGTGAAACTTCTCAAACCTTTAAATACTGCACTATTTTAAACAGTCTACTTTATACTCCATACATCCAACTTGCAGAAAAAAAAAGGTATATATTATTCAAATATACACTTGATTACAAAAGTAACATTGACCAAGAATTGGGTATGTTTACTGAAAGGTTTCATTGGGGGACCAAAACAATACCAAAGCCATTCCTACTCTGCTCAAATTTCATTATTAAAAAAAATATTTATAATTGGGGCGGCACGGTAGCGCAGCGGTAGAGTTGCTGCTTTACAGCGAATGCAGCGCCGGAGACTCAGGTTCGATCCTGACTACGGGTGCTAAACTGTAAGGAGTTTGTACGTTCTCCCCGTGACCTGCGTGGGTTTTCTCCGAGATCTTCGGTTTCCTCCCACACTCCAAAGACGTACAGGTATGTAGGTTAATTGGCTGGGTAAATGTAAAAAAATTGTCCCTAGTGGGTGTAGGATAGTGTTAATGTACGGGGATCACTGGGCGGCACGGACTTGGAGGGCCGAAAAGGCCTGTTTCCGGCTGTATATATATGATATGATATGATATATCAATTAATACTGAAGAGCAATTGTCAAGAAATGGAATGGAACTATGATGCCTTTAACGGATACAAAGTTTGTCAACTTCCTAGCATAAATAGAAACAAATAGACGTGCAAAGACAAAAACTAAAAATCTTATTCACTTACCATGACGATGTCGCCTGCCAGCTTCTGATGGTAAACCCATGCTACAAGCTCTGCGAACAGCAGGTTTTGACCCAGTGCCATTTGGATAATGGTAGATAACAGAAGATGAACACAAACCCTCAAGCGCAGCTGAACAACAAAGACAGGTTTATCAGTTTAAAACTATATATTTAAACACAGCTTATTTAACGGTATAATTCCTGCTATTTACATCGAATGTCAAAGATTTTAACAAACAGAACAATTTCCAATCACTTATTCCAATCACTTAGATACTTCAACTTTTACTGTATGTTTCTGCCACCCTATGCATGTACTTGCATCCCAAGTTGGCATCAACTTTTTTAACAATGTAAAAGAGACTGTGTGATTTAGAACATGCATACAAGCCTGTATGACTGTTCTTTTTCCATTAATGTAATGTTATCTCATTTGACTGCTGTTGAAATGTTCGGAATTTTTTTTTTTTTCTGGACTTCAAACTTGCCAAGCATTTTAGTGGGCCTCCATTAATTTCTCGCTGTAATGCTGATATCACAAAAATCCCTGTTCATATCCTCACGAGTAGCATGTCTGGACTGATACAAACAAGTGGTCAGGCTGGGCTTGAAGAAAGGCCATTTACACATCACTCCTGTGTTTACAGTGCCTCAATTCGCACCCTTGTTTTCAAACAGCTCTATGACCCTACCCCATCACGATAAACTTCTCCCATTTTTGAAATAGTTGGTTCTTCCCATTTGGTCTAATGAATTATCCCTATGCATATTGGTAGTTGTGTTTCAGCTGTCTTGGGTAAGAATTCCTTCTTTAAGTCTTTTGCCTCAATCTCTTTAGATTGTTTTGTCAATTTTGATGGCCACCTGCGGTGAAACTAGCAGCTTTTTTCTTGAGACAATGGCATCTGATCACCGAGAACGTTATTTTTCCCAGTTTAAATTCAAGACAGCTTTACTTCCGCTTGTCAATTTCCAAAGTAACTTTCAAGAAGTTCTCTAGTTCTCAATCGGAAATAACATAACTAATTCTAGACTGTGTAATGCAAATACCTCTCCCTTTCACTCACATTATATCTACTTCACATTATGAAAACACCTCAATCATGTCCCCTTATAAGCTCCTCTACTCCAAGAAAACCACACTATGCCTCTCCAGTCTCTCCCCTCAACTGAAATGCTTCAGGCCAGACACCATGCTTGCAAATCTCCTCTTTTTCCTCTAACACCTTTGCACCTGCCTTACAGTGTGATGGATCAAATGGCTGAATGACTATGATGCAAAGCTACACCCAAGGAAAGAATCCCCCTCGTTCTCACCTCCCCCCACCAGCCAGCGGATCCAACAAATCATCCGCCAACATTTCCGTCACCTACAACGGGACCCCACCACTGGCAATACCTTCCCATCCCTTCCCCTTTCTGCGTTCCGCAGAGACCGTTCCCTCTGTAACTCCCTGGTCCACTCGTCCCTTCCTACCCAAACCACCCCATCCCCGGGCACTGTCCCCTGCAACCGCACGAGATGCAACACCTGTCCCTTTACCTCCCCCCTCAACTCCATCCAAGGACCCAAACAGTCTTTCCAGGTGAGACAGAGGTTCACCTGCACCTCCTCCAACCTCATCTATTGCATCCGCTGCTCCAGATGTCAACTTATTTACATCGGCGAAACCAAACGCAGGCTCGGCGATCGCTTCGCTCAACACCTGCGCTTAGTCCACATTAACCAATCTGATCTCCCGGTGGCTGAGCACTTCAACTCCCCCTCCCATTCCCAGTCTGACCTTTCTGTCATGGGCCTCCTCCAGTGCCACAGTGAATCCCACCGGAAATTGGAGGAACAGCACCTCATATTTCACCTGGGCAGCTTGCAGCCCAGTGGTATGAACATTGACTTCTCCAACTTTAGATAGTTCCTCTGTCCCTTCTTCCCCTCCCCCTTCCCAGTTCTCCCACTGTCTTCCTGTCTCCACCTATATCCTTCCTTTGTCCCGCCCCCCTGACATCAGTCTGAAGATGGGTCTCGTCCCGAAACGTCGCCCATTCCTTCTCTCCCAAGATGCTGCCTGACCTGCTGAGTTACTCCAGCATTTTGTGAATAAATACACGCAATTTCAGTTGATCAGTTCCCTGATTTTGGTCAAAGGGCCAGCCAACAGAAATATTAACTCAAGTTCTTCTCTCCACAGATGTTATGTGACCTTGAGCATTTCCAGTAATATCTTCCTGCCTGCCATCCAAAATTTCCAGCAACTGCCATGCTTGGCAACCAGCACTTTTAGTCTCTTCTCCATTTTCCCTCTATTTGGCCAACAGTGACATAGCTTGTTGAGCTGCTGCCACACATCGCCAGAGATCCGGGTTCATTCCTCACCTTGGGTACTGGCTGTATGGAGTTTGCATGTTCTTTGTCCGACATCCGCAATCATGAAATGCTTCAAGAGGCTGATCAAGGTGTATATTACTCCAGCCTCCCAGACAGCCTTGATTCGGCATAAACCCAACAGGTTTACAGCCATCTCCTTGGCCCTATGCTCATTCATGAAACATATAAGGGGACACCTACATCAGACTCCTAATCAATGATTCAATTTACAAACCATTGCATCACTTTCAGCACCATCATTCCAAACAAACCTCTGCATCCAGGCTCAGCAACCCCCTCTGCGAATGGATCCTTGGCTTCCTGACCCATAGACTACAATCAGTGAGGGTAGACAACAAAGGCATCCTTAATGACATTTCCCCATATCAGTCCTCTGCAACAAGGCATTGTCAGCCCCTTCCAATACTCCCAACACACTCACAACTGCAAATTCTGCTCTAACTCCATTTACAGGTTTGCAGATGACACCACCATCGTGGGTCAGATCTTGAACAATAACGAGACAAAGAAAAGGAAGAAGAAAAGGAAGAAGAAAAGGAAGAAGAAAAGGAAGAAGAAAAGGAAGAAGAAAAGGAAGAAGTGCTTAGTAACATAGCGTCAAAAAACAACCTCTGCTTCAATCTCAGCAAGATGAAGCTAGTTATTGACTTCGGGAAATGAAGTTGTGTACACACCCAGGTCAGCATCAATGGTGCCAAAATGAAGGTGGTTGAGAGCATCAAGTTCCTTTGCATAAACATCGCCAAGAATTTGGTGACTGGGCACATTGAAGCTTCAGCTAAGTAAGCACACCTATGCCTCTACTTCTTCAGAAGACCAAAGAAATTTGGCATTTCTCCAACACTTACAAATGTCTGCAGATGCACTTTGGAAAGTATCCCATCGGGATGCATCACAGCTTGGTATGGCAACCGCTCTGCCCAAGAGTAAGAAATGTAAGTGTTGTGGAAGTACCTCAGTCCATCACCTATACAACTTCACCTACACTTCATGCTGCCTCAGGAAAGCAGCCAAGATAATAGAGGCTCATTTACACCCCAATCATCCCATCTTCCGCCCAACAGAAGATACAATAACTTGAAAACACATACCACCAGATCTGGGAGCAGTTTCTTCCCCACTATTGTCAAGGCTACTGAATGGTCCCCTCATAAGCTAATGATGTAGTCCCAATCTCCCAACCTATCTCATCGCAGCCATTTCACTCTCTATAGCTGTAACACCATAATGCTGCAATACTCTATCATGCTCTCTGGAATTTAACTCTTGTACAACCAGTGGAACTTGAATATGTTGTATTATACTCGTGTATAGTAATTATTTGAATGAATAGCAAGCAAACTGCATCACATAATAAATCAATACCAAGAAAAGGTCACCTTTGCTGCATTTGAAATTGCAGTCTTGGTCACAAATAGAACACAAGTAACTGGCAATAGCATAATTTGTAAATAATTTCTAACTTTCATTGATAGTCATTTTGCACAATAAACTTACCTCCCAACCACAAAAAGTCATTCACTGAGCGAAGTAGTTCTACAGCCATATGGTAATGAACAAGAGCATCTTGTAGCATGCCTGCTTGCAAGCAAAGATCACCGACGTGTTTCCGCATTCTGCCCTGGCAACGCTTCTTGTAATGTCTACAACCATAAACATATTTTTAAAATCAGCTATACCATTATGGTTCCATATTGCCTGTGAAAGATGAACATGTGGTCACCAGTAATTTTGAATACCACTTAAGGCAATTTAAATTTAAATTTGCTTCTTCTAACCGTTGACACAAAATGAAAACAAGGTAACCTGCAAGAAACTTCAATTTAGTAAAGACTAGACCAAGTGGACCAGTTGGGCCCAAACCTCTCCTGCATTGGTGCAGCACCCTCTCCTCCTCCCCACTCCCCTCTCTCCCCCACCCCCTCCCGGTTCTAGTCGCCACACCACAGGAAGGATGTGGACTCTTTGGGGGGACTGCATAAGAAATTCACCAGGACATTATAAAACAAGCAGCTAGAGGAACACAGTGGATCAAGCAGCATCTGTGGAGAAAGCAGGATAGCCATATTTTGAAACAAAAAGACAAAGTGCTGGAGTAACTCAGCAGGTCAGGCAGCATCTATGGGGAACATTTATCAGGTCAGGATCCTTCTTCAGACTAGCATTTTAAGCTAAATTACTTAACAGATTTCTAAATATTCAACTCCACCCTGTGTGCTATCCTCCCCAACAATGAACAGTAGTTTCAGTTAGAGATTAAAACTAATATCAACTACTTCTACAATTTTGATAGCAAGATCTGTAAACTCCTTCAGTAAAATCTTATAACTGCCAAACACGGTGCACTTTATCAGACAGCAAACTAGAATCCAGTCACAGTCACAAGGTACAAAATAATCTTTTAGGCCTATATTCACTGGACCTTAGAGGAATACGAGGAAAATCCTTGAAACTCTCAAAATTCTTGTATGGTTCAACAGACTAGACATGGGGAGGATGCCTCTCCTAGCAGAGGAACTAATGGGTCACAGACTGACTCATGGGTGGGCCATTTAATACTCAAGGATACATTTCTGTGTCTGGAATTATCCATCCTGGATGACTGTTGAGACTCAATCATAAAGTTAATCTAAATCAGAGATTGATATATTTAACCTTTAGAGATACAGCATGGAAACAGGCCCTTCAGCCCATCGAGTCTGTGCCACCCAGCGATTACTCCTGTACACTGGTACTGGCCTATCCAGGAGGGACAATTTACAATTTTTCTTTAACCAAAGCAAAAAATCATACAAACTTGTACATCTTTGGGGTGTGGGAAGAATCCAGTGCACACGGAGTAAACAATCGCAGTCACAGGGGGAGCATACAAACTCCATACAGACTGCACCTCTTGTCAAGATTGAACTTGGGTCTCTGCTAATACAAGGCAGCAACTCTACTGCTGCTCCACTGTACCACCCCAGATTTCAGGAAATATTAAGGAAATCAAAGATGTGAGGATAATGCTGAAAAATAACAGATCAGCCATGATCTCAAAGAAGCAGACCAGGCTCGAGGGCCAGATGGTTTACTCCCATCCTCTTGTTTATGTTGAAAATAAACAATTAATACAATCATGTTTCATGGCCCCAAGTGGTCAGGATGGGGGAACACACATCTAGCCCCCTCACCCTGAACATAGGATCCCCCCAGGGTTGCGTCCTTAGCCGCCTACTGTACTCCCTGTACACACATGACTGTGTGGCCAGGTTCAGCTCAAACTCCATCATCAAGTTTGCTGATGACACTGTGGTGGTGGGCCGGATCTCCGACAACGATGAGAAGGCCTACCGGGAGGAGGTGGCTGACTGGCACTCTGGTGTCAGGACAATAGCCTCCTCTTGAATGTCAAAAAAACTAAGGAGCTGATTGTGGACTTTAGAAGGGCTCAACATCCAAGGACGTACACTGGAAATAAATGGGTCTACTGTGGATAGGGTGAACAGTTTTAATTACCTGGGAGTCCACATCAAAGAGGATCTGACATGGACAACACACATTGCCGCACTGGTGGGTAAGGCAAAGCAGCGCCTTTACCACAGACAGCTGAGGAAATTCAGAGTGTCTCTGAGGATCCTTCAATGCTTCTACTCTGGGGCTGTAGAGAGCATCCTGTCCGGCAACATCACAGTCTGGTTTGGGAACAGCTCTGCCCAGGACAGGAAGGCCCTGCAGAGAGTAATGCGTTCGGCAGAACGCACCATGGGAACTACACTCATCCCCCTGCAGGACCTATACATCAGGTGGTGTAGATCGAGAGCAAGCAAGATTATGAGGGACCCCTGCCATCCCAGCAACAGACTGTTCCAGCTGCTACGGTCACGCAAGTGCCTCCGCTGTCATGCTGTGAAAACGGAGAGGATGAGACGGAATTTCTTCCCACAGGCCATCAGGACTGTTAACTATTATAACTCCAGGGACTAAATTTTGTCTTTTCTGTATTAACTTTAATTTATATGCAGTAACTGTAATTCTTTTTTTGCACAATCCGCAGGCATTGCCACTTTCATTTCACTGCACATCGTGTATGTATATGTGACAAATAATCTTGACTTGACATGTGATGTGTCCCTCAAAAGTAATATTGACATACTTGATAGATAAATTGTAATTGAAAGTTGATTTATGTAGAACAAATTTATAACCATGGTAGCTTTGTTAAGATGGATTTTAAAGATTCATTATAATGGAGTATGTAATTTACTGCAATAACACAAACCTTATGAATGAGCCATTTATAACTCATTAGAAACAGGTGACATTTCATTGTCATCCTAGATTGCTGATAAACAAAGCTTGCTAATATGTACAAACTACATAATTGAGCCATAAACTTACCAATAAGTTCAGTTCGGTTTTAGTTTATAATCACGTGTACCGAAGTAGTGAAAAGCTTCAGTGAAGAACAATGTATCACATTTTTAAAAATGTAGTATCACTCACCTACTATCTGTATCTAGGCCCACAAAATCTTTCTTCTCAAAAGGCACACACAATAATTGAATCTTGTCCCCCGATTTATCCGTTGCTCTATCAAGACGCTTGGATTCCAAAACAATGAACAATGATTCAATGAAGTCTTCCACTTTCTTTTCTATTGTTTCACAGTCGTCGTAACTAGGATAAAATGCAACATCAGTGCGCGGTTGCTCAGCTATTTCTCCATGCAGCCCAAAGACAAACAAACGCGAATCGTACAATGTAGAACCGTAAATTTCTTTCCGTAGGTGGAATTTCTCTGAAGTCTGTGGCCAGTCCTTTGCATTGCAACACTCTGTGACAGCTATCAATCCCACAACTTTTCGATGAGTCTGAAAGTCTCCCCATTCATTGTTTTCAGGTGGGTAATGGTGCCTGTAACGGATGTATAGAACTCTCTGGGAATCTTGTAGATTAACCTGATTGGCAGCAGCAATTTTCTTATATATCTTGAAGAACTGTTCGTCTGGTACAATTCCCACGGGCTGGACAATAACCAGAAGACTCTGGTGATCCTCCGCACATTGCATGTAGTCAGGGACACTCATTCTCCATCAACTAAAATCTAAAGAAAACAAAACAATGTCTTTCTCTTAATGCATTTCAAAATTTATTAAGCTTTGCTTTTTATGAAAAAACTAAGACTATTTTAGCCGTTACAAGAATATCTGTTTTTAAAGTGAACTGTTTAGACACACATTCACTGGAATATCCCAGGACAATTATTCATTTTTGGCAGGGTGAAAAAAAGCTTCTCATGGTACAGAGGTTCAACTGACAGGACGTTAACAGGTCAGGAACAGGGAGATAGGGGATCTTTACATGTGGCTGAGGAGCTGGTGCAGGGGGCAGGGATTTAGATTCTTAGACCACTGGGATCTGTTTTGGGGTAAGGGTGAATTGTGTAAAAGGGACAGGTTGCACCTCAACAGGCGGGGGACCAGCATTCTGGCAGGCAGGTTTGCCACTGCTACACTGGTAGCTTGAGGCTCAGTTAAAGATTGGTAGATATGACATTGTGGGGATTACAGAGACATGGCTACAGGAGGATCGGGGCTGGGAACTGAATATTCAGGGTTATACATCCTATGGAAAGGACAGGCAGGTGGGCAGTGGAGGGGGTAGCTCGGTTGGTGAGGGGTGACATACAGACTGACAATGTAGAGTCACTGTGGTTAGAGTTGAGGAATTGTAAAGGTAAGAAGACACTAATGGGAGTTATCTACAGGCCCCCAAACAGTAGCCCAGATATAGGGTGTAAGTTGCTGCAGGAGTTAAAACTGGCATGTAAAAAAGGTAATGCCCCTGTGGTTATGGGGAATTTCAATATGCAGGTAGACTGGAAGAATCAGGGTTCTGGACCCCAAGAAAGGAAATTTGTCGAGTGTCTCCAAGATGGATTCTTAGAGCAGCTTCTACTGGAGCCTACCAGAGAGAAGGCAATTCTGCATTTAGTGTTGTCCAATGAACCAGATTTAATAAGGGAACTCAAGGTTAAGAAACCACTTGGAGGTAGTGACCATAATATGATTAGTTTTAATCTGCAATTTGAGAGGGAGAAGGTTAAATCAGAAGTGTCAGTGTAGCAGTTGAACAAAGTTAGGGATAGAATAAAACTAAAAGAAAAGATGTATAACATAGCAAAGAGTAGCGGGAAGCCAGAGAATTGGGAAACTTTCAAAGGACAACAGAAGGTAACAAAAAGGGCAATACAGGCCGAAAAGATGAAGTGCGAGGGTAAGCTGGCCAAGAATATAAAGGATAGTAAAAGCTTCTTTAGGTATGTTAAGAGAAAAAGATTAGTAAAGACAAATGTGGGTCCCTTGAAGGCAGAAACGGGTGAACAGGTAATTTGGATCTGTCTTCACTGAGGAAGACACGAACAATCTCCCAGATGTACTAGAGGACAGAGGAACTGAAAGAAATTTGCATTAGGCGAGAAATAGTATTGGGTAGACTGATGGGACTGAAGGCTGATAAATCCCCAGGGTCTGATGGTCTGCATCCCAGGGTACTGAAGGAAGTGGCTCTAGAAATCGTGGATGCATTGGTGATCATTTTCCAATGTTCAATAGATTCAGGATCAGTTCCCGTGGATTGGAGGGTAGCTAATGTTATTCCACTTCAAGAAAGGAGTGAGAGCGAAAACAGGGAATTATAGATCAGTTAGCCTGACATCAGTGGTGGGGAAGATGCTGGAGTCAATTATTAAAGAGGTAATAACAGCGTCGTTTGATAGCAGCAAAAGGATTGGTCCATGTCAGCATGGAATTATGAAGGGGAAATCCTGTTTGACTAATCTACTGGAATTTTTTGAGGATATGACAAGTAAAATGGATGAAGGAGAGCCAGTGAATGTAGTGTATCCAGACTTTCAGAAAGTCTTTGATAAGGTCCCATGAGGGTGACAGGTGAGCAAAATTAGAGCACATGGTATTGGGGGTAGTGTATTGACATGGATAGGGAATTGGTTGGCAGACAGGAAGCAAAGAGTAGGAATAAACATGTTCTTTTCAGAATTGCAGGCAATGGTGAGTGGAGTGCAGCAAGGCTCGGGGCCGCAACTATTTACAATATATATTAATGATTTGAATGATGGAATTAGAAGTAACACCAGCAAGTTTGCAGATGACACAAAGCTGGGTGGCAGTGTGAAATGCAGAGAGGATGTTAGGAGGTTGCAGGGTGACTTGGACAGGTTGAGTGAGTGGGCAGATGCAGTATAATGTAGATAAATGTGAGGTTATCCACTATGGCTGCAAAAACAAGGAGGCAGATTATTATCTCAATGGTGTCAGATTAGGTAAAGGGGAAGTGCAATGAGACCTGGGGGTCCTTGTACACCAGTCACAGAAAGTAAGGGTGCAGGTACAGCAGGCAGTGAAGAAAGCTAATGGCATGTTGGCCTTCATAACGAGGATTTGATTAAAGGAGAATAGAGGTCCTTCTGCAGTTGTATAGACAATAGACAATAGGTGCAGGAGTAGGCCATTCAGCCCTTCGAGCCAGCACCGCCATTCAATGCGATCATGGCTGATCACTCTCAATCAGTACCCCGTTCCTGCCTTCTCCCCATACCCCCTCACTCCGCTATCCTTAAGAGCTCTATCCAGCTCTCTCTTGAAAGCATCCAACGAACTGGCCTCCACTGCCTTCTGAGGCAGAGATTTCCACACCTTCACCACTCTCTGACTGAAAAAGTTCTTCCTCATCTCCGTTCTAAATGGCCTACCCCTTATTCTTAAACTGTGGCCCCTTGTTCTGGACTCCCCCAACATTGGGAACATGTTTCCTGCCTCTAATGTGTCCAATCCCCTAATTATCTTATATGTTTCAATACGATCCCCCCTCATCCTTCTAAATTCCAGTGTATACAAGCCCAATCGCTCCAGCCTTTCAACATACGACAGTCCCGCCATTCCGGGAATTAACCTAGTGAACCTACGCTGCACGCCCTCCATAGCAAGAATATCCTTCCTCAAATTTGGAGACCAAAACTGCACACAGTACTCCAGGTGCGGTCTCACCAGGGCCCGGTACAACTGTAGAAGGACCTCTTTGCTCCTATACTCAACTCCTCTTGTTACGAAGGCCAACATTCCATTGGCTTTCTTCACTGCCTGCTGTACCTGCATGCTTCCTTTCATTGACTGATGCACTAGGACACCCAGATCTCGTTGAACTCCCCCTCCTCCTAACTTGACACCATTCAGATAATAATCTGCCTTTCTATTCTTACTTCCAAAGTGAATAACCTCACACTTATCTACATTTAACTGCATCTGCCATGTATCCGCCCACTCACACAACCTGTCCAAGTCACCCTGCAGCCTTATTGCATCTTCCTCACAATTCACACTACCCCCCAGCTTAGTATCATCTGCAAATTTGCTAATGGTACTTTTAATCCCCTCGTCTAAGTCATTAATGTATATAGTAAATAGCTGGGGTCCCAGCACCGAACCTTGCGGTACCCCACTGGTCACTGCCTCCCATTCCGAAAGGGACCCATTTATCCCCACTCTTTGCTTTCTGTCTGTCAACCAATTTTCTATCCATGTCAGTACCCTACCCCCAATACCATGTGCCCTAATTTTGCCCACTAATCTCCTGTGTGGGACCTTGTCGAAGGCTTTCTGAAAGTCGAGGTACACCACATCCACTGACTCTCCCTTGTCAATTTTCCTATCGTGTGCAGATTTAGCCTCCAATTTGAGGAAGGACATCCTTGCTACTGAGGCAGTGCAGCATAGGTTCACAAGGTTAATCCCCGGGATGGCGGGACTGTCATACGAGGAAAGATTGGAAAGACATGGGCTTGTATTCACTGGAGTTTGGAAGGATGAGAGGGGATCTTATGGAGACGTCTAAAATTATAAAAGGACTGGACAAGCTCGACACAAAAAAAATGTTCCCAATGTTGGGGGAGTCCAGAACTAGGGGCCACAGTCTAAGAATAAAGGGGAGGCCATTTAAAACTGAGACGAGAAGAAACTTTTTCACCCAGAGAGTTGTGAATTTGTGGAATTCTCTGCCACAGAAGACAGTGGAGGCCAATTCACTAGACAAATTTAAAAGAGAGTTAGATGGAGCTCTAGGGGCTAGTGGAATCAAGGGATTTGGGGAGAAGGCAGGCACGGGTTACTGATTATGGATGATCAGCCATGATCACAATGAATGGAGGTGCTGGCTCGAAGAGCCAAATGGCCTCCTCCTACATTTATTTGCTATGTTTCTACGATGAGATTAAGTGCAAGCGCTGAATGGCCTACTATGGCTTTTGTTTCTATGTTCATAAAGTTTTCATGACTAAAGGACATGACTTTGAATTAAAACCATTATAAAGTTATTTTGAATAATGATACTGTTACACAATGATACACAATGATACTGTTATAATAGTATCAAACCTGCTATCAATCTATCTTCAGCAAGGTCACACTAAATAATGTTAAAATAACCAGATAATCTGAATGAGTAGCTTGCTTTTTGGGCAAACTGTGGCCAGAACGGGAAAACTTCTGATAGTTTTTTTTAAAACGGTTATCATAAACCTTCCATAACAATCCAAAGGAAAAGACCAATACATCGGTTTAATGTCTTATCTGAAAAAGATCACCACCCTATAAGCATAATTCTTCTTAAGTACTGTACAAACATTATTTACACAGTCCAAGCCTGACATTTGTATTTAAAGCCCCGAATCCTATGACCAAAAAGCAAAACAGCCAAGATCAAGTAATTTAGATCGTTTAAAATGCAGATGATTAAATTTAACAGTAACGTCAACTTGGCTTCAACTTCAATAAACATTCAATTATTGATTAAAACTATTAGATTTACAAACAGTGGGAAATCTCAAAAACATTGATAGATGGAAGAAATAATGAATATCAAAGTCAGTTAACCAAAACAGCCGAGCTACACTGCTCAAATCACCAAATGCTCTTCTTATCCAATCAACCAATCAACCATGCCCAAACTCGTCTTAATTTTGCAATGCTACAATGAATCAGAAGTTTGAATGAATGTCATGACCTGAGTAGCCTTAAGCTAATGAGGAAACAATTCATGCAAGTAGCATGCTCCAATGTTCAAGAAGTTGTTTATTTTATGTGCAAACAATAAACATCGGTAAATTAAGATGTAATTTACAACCAAAACAAATCATTTATATTTAATTTAATATGAATCATTGACCACTACAGAAGAAAACCAACAACTGATAAATTATTTAATAAATCTAATTTAATTTATTGTCCAAAATTAAATCATTTTTATAGATTTAATCCAGGCTCGAAACATGAAATTTTAACCATCAATATTTGTTAAGTGTGTCATGTTGAGATTGTGTTTTTGTATAGTGTGATTTAATGACCAACATTAAGTCAGCAACCTAACATTATTTAATTCTTGTGTAGGAGGGAACTACAGATGCTGGTTTAAATCGAAGGTAGACAAAATGTTGGAATAAGAGTTACAGAGATGCTGAATTACTCCAGCATTTTGTGTCTACCATTAGTTAATTCTTCCACCTGGTTGACAAAATGTTTCATTTTAAAATCAGATTTCAATGGAAAGTTACATGTATTTGACAATACATTTCATTTATTTTGAGACACAAATTCTATTACATTGATATTGTTTATTCGACATGAGCAATAATTGCTCCAGCTAACACTCTCTTAACCATCACGGGTCGTGTACAGCTCTCAGCCCAAAGTTAGTCTGTTAAATGTTTACAAGGAGAGCTCGTGTGTTCGTTTAAAGCATCCCAAAATAAATAGCGTCCGTGCAAACAAAATACAACCCCAGTGCGACTTTTAGCAAGACCGAGAAACCAGGAAACACACAAGGCCCAAGCTGCATCAAAACGCTTCAGGTAAGAGAACTCCAGACCCAACCAATCGACTGTAGGCATATCACTAATGTTACAACAGGTAACACTTCAGTTTAGAGCAGAAGCTAAATAGAATAAACTCTCGCCTTTTGCATATTATCCGTCCCGTGTGATTACACATTCCCGTCTACGACAAAAACAAGATTGGCAACAGTTTCGCAACCTCGGTCAACGAGCTCCGAATAGCTCATCGGATTGCCTCCCGTTAACGCAAAAGCATTTCTCTCTCATTCCCGAAATTAAACGTTTCTCCACTCCGTGAACCGGACGCACCTCACCCTCGGACAGCAGCGGGGGAGGGCTGGAGAGCCGGCGAGAGACGGGCACGTTAACGGCTGTCAGAACTTTGCCCGGGACGCGAGCCGGTGCACGAGTGAGGAAGTCGTTGGCCCTTTTGTTGCTGCTGCTTTCAATTGGTTCGCAGGCTCATTGCCATCGCACTGGGACGCGGCCGGCTCGCTCGCGCGCGCGCGCGACACCCACACACCCACCTGCCAGTCAAGGTCGCGGTCCGGCCGCAAACTCAGGGCTGGGGGGGAGGAGGGGAGGGGTCGCCAGCTTCTCTCTCACTCGCTCTATGACGGTGGGCGTGTCCCTTCTTTCTTTCTCTCTCACTCCCACCGTGCCCCGCCCCTATCGCATCGACGTCAGACCAGTGATGACGTCTAGGCTTGGGGGCACGAGCTCGCGCACGGCGGGCTCACCGGACTCGATATGACGATGGACGCGCGTCCTCTCCCTCCCTCTCCCTATCGTATTGACGTCAAGCGAGCCATGGTCGGAGCACGAGCACGCGCACGGCGGGCTGCCCAGATTCTCTCTTTGACCGTGGGCGTGTCCCCTCTCCCTCTCTCCAGCCACGCCCCCTATCGCATCGACGTCAAACTAGCGATGACGTCGTGGGTCGGGACCCCAGATTCCTTCTCTCTGGCGGTGGGCGTGTCCCCCCCTCGCCCCGCCTCCATCGCGTTGACGTCACATCAGCCGATTGCGTCATCGCCGACTCAGTTGAGGGCCTCGCCCGTAAGTTGTCAGCAGTCAGACGCGATAAATCTACAGATAGACACAAAATGTTGGAGTAACTCAGCAGGTCAGGCAGCACCTGTGGAGAGAAGGAATGGGTGATGTTTCTGGTCGAGACCCTTCTTAAGTCTGAGCGTCAGGGGAGAGGGAGAAGAAGATGAGGAAGGGTAAGGTGTGAACACGAGACATCAAAAGGAATGCGGTTGAAGGAACATGTAAAATACATCATTGATTACGAGCAGAAAGTGACAACGAAGCATACACAGAGATAACATTTAATCTGTGGGACAGTCAGGTCGGAGAACTAGAAGGGGGAGGGAGGATAAATAGACATGGCGAGGGGGCTCTTCCACACTTCCACAGTTACACTTAATATTTATATATGATTGTGCTTATGTATAATATTGTTATATAATAAGTTTTTTCCCTTCTCACTACATCTTGCACCAAACATTATTCACATTATTCTCTTTATCATGTATCTGTACACCGTGGACAGCTCAATTGTCATGTATTGCCTTTCCGCTGTCTGGTTAGCACACAACAAAAGTTTTTCACTGTACCTCGGTACACGTGATAATAAATTAAACTCAAATCTACAATCAGTCTGAAGAAATATATTATTTCTCGAATTTCAAGTAACCTCTGCATTCAATTTCTCTCCGCCCCTCCCCCACCCTAGTCGTCCTGCCAGTTCCACTGTTTGGATCCATATATCTCTTTGTTATCACCTCTTCCACAGCTAATAATGGACCATTGTGGGCTCCACTATTTCTTGGTCACAGGTGCCGGTTCTCATTTGTTCTGAACCGTCTCATAGTCTTATTTCCTTCCCCACTGACTCGTTCTGAAGAAGGGTTTCGACCCGAAATGTCACCTATTCCTTTTCGCCAGAGATGTTGCCTGACTCAGTGGGTTACTCCAGCTTTTTGTGTCTATATTTGGTGTAAACCAGCATCTGCAGTTCTTTCCTACACAAAGAAAACAGCGTGTTAGGATCTATCCTGTGAATCCCTCTGGGAACATTGTGAGTTTCATTAAGGTCACCTTTCATTTTTTCAAGCTCGAGTGAGTATTATCGTTAAGGATATCCTTCCTGAAGTATGGAGTTCAATACTAAAATTGATCCTTCAGCTGTCATCTCAATTAAGCCTGCAAAAAAGTAGTAAATCATCTTTCTTGGACCAACCATCTTGCAATGAAGATCAATATACTGTCTGTTTTGCTAATTGCTTGCTGTACTTCTGTGTAAACAGTCAGTCCTTTATGTATGGACAAACCAAGATTTTTCTGCATACCCACATTTACTTGTTACTCCCAAAATATCTCCACATTATTCTGCAACTGTACTTCCTGTTTATTTACACTCCTTGCGCTGCATATCTCCTTTAAAATTTGCCCCATTAATCTGAAAGCTGTGCTCTATAGAATATGATTGTTTAATCCTGGGAAAAAGATTCTGACTGTTTACCCTGAATCTGCCTCTTATAGACAATAGGTGCAGGAGGAGGCCATTCGGCCCTTCGAGCCAGCACCGCCATTCAATGTGATCATGGCTGATCATTCTCAATCAGTACCCCGCTCCTGCCTTCTCCTCATACCCCCTGACTCGGCTATCCTTAAGAGCTCTATCCAGCTCTCTCTTGAATGCATTCAGAGAATTGGCCTCCACTGCCTTCTGAGGCAGAGAATTCCACAGATTCACAACTCTCTGACTGAAAAAGTTTTTCCTCATCTAAAAGTTTTTCCTCAGTTCTAAATGGCCTACCCCTTATTCTTAAACTGTGGCCCCTTGTTCTGGACTCCCCCAATATTGGGAACATGTTTCCTGCCTCTAACGTGTCCAACGTGTCCAACCCCTTAATAATCTTATACGTCTCCTGTTCCTAACTTGACACCATTCAGGTAATACTCTGCCTTCCTATTCTTTCCACCAAAGTGGATAACCTCACACTTATCCACATTAAACTGCATCTGCCATGCATCCGCCCACTCACACAACCTGTCCAAGTCACCCTGCAACCTCATAGCATCTTCCTCACAGTTCACACTACCACCCAGCTTTGTATCATCTGCAAATTTGCTATAATTCTATATACTTCTACAGGTCTTCCCGCAACCTCCGATGCTCTAGAGAAAACAATCCAAGTCCATCTAACCTCTCCCCTTAATCCAGGTATCATGTGATAAACCTCTTTGCATCCTCTCCAAAGTCCTCACATCCTGTAATGGGGTAACCAGAACTGCACACAATACTCCAAATGTGGCCTAACCTGAAACCTATAAATCTGCATCATGACTTCCTGACTCTTATATTCAATGCCTTGTCCAATAAAGGCATACATACCATATATTTTCTTTTCCACAGTATTTACCTGTATTGACACTTTCAAGGAATTATTGATTTAGACCACTGTTCATCCATTCTGTTAAGCATCATGCCATTAAGTATACATTTCCCCTTAAATTTGACCTCCCAAAGTACAATATCTTAGACTTATTCCATCTGCCATTTTTCTGCCCATTTCTGTAGTTCATCAATATACTACAGAATATATTGACAACATTCATCACAGCCCGTCACCCCAGAAATCCTGGTGTTATCTGCAAACATACTAACCAACCCATCTAAATTTATGTCCAAGTCATTTATGTATGTTACAAACAGCAGAAGTCCCTGTCCAGATCTCTGCAGAAGAACTCCATTGGTCACAGACCTCCAGCCTGAATATTGTCCTTTCACCACAACCCTCTGTTTTCCATTACTAAGCCACTTCTGAATCCTTTTGACCAAATCACTGTTAAACCAATGCATTTTAATCTTCCTAATGAGCCTCTCATGGGGTACTTTATCAAATGCGTTACTAAAATCCATGTAGACAACATCCACAGCTTTACCCTCATTGACCACCTTTGTCACCTCTGCAAAAAAAATGATCGTTGTAAGACACAAACTGCCTGAAATGCCACCCATTACTTCTCTCCAGTGATGCTGCATGTCCTGCTGAATTACTCCAGCTTTTTGGGTCTATCTTCTACCATGTACAAAGCCTGTCCTTAATTAATTAATTCATCAATTCTCTTCCAAATGGCAGTATATCCTATCACAAAGAATCTTCTAAAATAGCTTCCCTACTGCTGACTTGAGGCTCACTGGCCTATAATTCCTTGGATTCTCTCTTCTCCCTTTCTAAATAAAGAAACAACATTAGCTACTCTCCAGTCCTCTTGTACCTCGCCTGTGGCTAGAAGACACAAATATTTTAGTCAAGGCTCCTGCGATCTCCTCTCTTGCCTCTCTCAATAATCTGGGAAAGATTGCATCAGGTTCTGGGGATTTATTCAATTTAATGTTCTTCAAGAGCCCCAACACACCATCCTTCTTAATCCTGCCCTCGCACACAAATATTCTCCACACTGATCTCACTGTCCTCCATTTCCTTCTCCTTGGTGAAAACAAATGCAGAGTTTGGTGCCTACATCCCCTGACTCCAAGCACAATTTCCCTCCTTTATCCTTGAGTGGTCATACCTTCTCCCAAGTTACCCTCTTGTTTTTAATGTAGATCTAGAAAGATTTGGGATTTCCTTTAATCTGACTCACCTGAGTCATTATGTGGCTCCTTTTGGCCCTCCTAATCGCCCTCTTGAGTTCGTTCCACCTTTCTTTATATTTATATATAAATGCCCTGTCTGATTCCATCTCTTTAAACCTTGCATGCACTTCTTTTTCTTATTGACCAAATTTTCATATTGACCAAACTTCTTGGTCATCCAAGGTTCCCTTACATTGGCATCTTTATCCCTCCACCTTATTGGAATGTGTCGGTTCTAAATTTCGATCAACTGGCCTTTAAATGACTCCCACATGTCAGATGAGAGAAAGTACCGGGAGAATTACAGACCAGTTAGCCCGACATCGGTGGTGGGGAAGATGTTGGAGACAATTATTAAAGAGGTAATAGCGGTGCATTTGGATAGCAGTAAAAGGACGTCCAAGTCAGCATGGATTTATGAAAGGGAAATCATGCTTGACTAATCTTCTGGAATTTTTTGAGGATGAAGGGGAGCCAGTGGATGTCGTGACTTTTAGAAAGTCTTTGATAAGGTCCCACACGGGAGATTGGTGAGCAAAATTAGAGCACATGTTATTGGCGGGAGGGTGTTGACATGGATAGAAAATTGGTCGGCAGACAGGAAGCAAAGAGTAGGAGTGAACGGGTCCTTATCAGAATGGCAGGCAGTGGCGAGTGGAGTGCCGCAAGGCTCGGTGTTGGGGCCGCAACTGTTTACCATATATATTAATGATTTGTAAGAGGGAATTAGAAATGACACTAGCAAGTTTGAGGATGACACAAAGCTGAGTGGCAGTGTGAACTGTGTAAAGGATGTTAGGAGGTTGCAAGGTGACCTGGACAGGTTGAGTGAGTGGGCAGATGCATGGCAGATGCAGTATAATATAGATAAATGTGAGGTTATCCACTTTGGCGGCAAAAACAAGGAGGCAGATTATTATCTCAATGGTGTTAGGTTAGGTACAGGGGAAGTGCAGCGATACCTGGGTGTCCTTGTACACCAGTCACTGAAAGTTGGCGTGCAGGTGCAGCAGGCAGTGAAGAAAGCTAATGGAATGTTGGCCTTCATAACGGGAAGATTTCAGTATAGGTTCTTCTGCAGTTGTATAGGGCCCTGGTAAGACCACATTTGCAGTATTGTGTACAGTTTTGGTCTCCTAATTTGAGGAAGGACATCCTTGTAATTGAGGCAGTGCAGCGTAGGTAGATTCATCCCTGGGATGGCGGGACTGTCATATGAGGAAAGATTGAAAAGACTAGACTTGTATTCACTGGAGTTTAGAAGGATGAGAGGAGATCTTATAGAAACATATAAAATTATAAAAGGACTGGACAAGCAGGATGCAGGAAAAATGTTCCCAATGTAGGCCGAGTCCAGAACCAGGGGGCACAGTCTTAGAATAAAGGGGAGGCCATTTAAAACTGAGGTGAGAAGGAACTTTTTCACCCAGAGAGTTGTGAATTTGTGGAATTCTCTGCCACAGAGGGCAGTGGAGGCCAAATCACTGGATGGATTTAAGAGAGAGTTAGATAGAGCTCTCGGGTCCAGTGGAATCAAGGGATATGGGGAGAAGGCAGGCACGGGTTATTGATTGTGGACGATCAGCCATGATCACAATGAATGGCGGTGCTGGCTCGGAGGTCCGAATGGCCTCCTTCTACACCTATTTTCTATGTTTCTATGTGGACTTACCCTAGAACAACTGCATCCAGTGTATCTTCCAAAGCTCCTGCCAAATAGCATTGTGGGATGCCTTACTCCAATTTAGTCTTTGGAGATACAGCATGGAAACAGACCCATGCCCATTGAGTCTACGCTGACCACTGTTCACTGATTCATATCAGTTCTATATTATCCTGATTTCTCATGGACTCTGCACACACTAAGGGCAATTTTACAGAGGCCATTTAACTACAAGCACACATGTCTTTCGGATGTGGGCGGAAAACAGAGCACCCAAAGAAAACCCACACAGAACAGAACACTTGGGTTAAGCATTTTCTGTTTGAACATCATGCTCAATTAAAAGAAGATGAAAGGCAACCAGACAGATTTATTTTTCTCCTAGCATCACATGCTTCACTCTGGACTTGGCACAGTGAATTGGAAGTAAATGAGACCTTCCAAACAAAAGCGAAGCATTGATTGGGTTGGAAGTTGCTTGTGAAGTTCAAAATAAATGCTGAAAAACTATTTTTAAAATACAATAATTGAATAGAATGGAAATATGCAGAGAAGGGAAAAAGCTGGGTGTATGGAAACTACCACAGAACTAGTTCAACATGCAGCTGCATGTACTGCATCCAAGGAAGGGACAACACAAACATGGGAATGGGTAGAACTTCCTGATTAAGTGGAGCCTGCAGATGATAGGACACAGCTTCGGGTGATGATTCTTCCTGGAAGACAGGAACCCATGATTAGGAGTATATGGAAGCATGAGTGAAGGGCTTGAAACAAAAGGAGTTGTCTGGGAGACCAATTTAGCAGCTTTGTATGAATCTGGCAACATCCAACAAATGGCATTATTTGGAGGCAGATGCTGGATTCTTGAGTAAAACACAAAGTGCTGGATTATGTCCGTGGATCAGGCAGCATCTATGATGGGAATGGACAGGCAACTTTTCAGGTCTGGACCTTTCTTCAGCATGACGGCGTGTTGGGTTGGGGCTCAGACTGGCACCCCTGTCAGATATTTTATTAGAACGTGTGCCGGTTGTGCTAGAAGCACCAGATTTTTGTGAGGCTCTGAGATTATTAAGGTGGTGCTTAGAATTATTTTACTCAGTTCTCAAATAAAACAAGACTTACAGGTTATAAAGACAGAAACTGTTGAAAACACACAATAGGTCTGGGTGCAGGATTTCAGGTTTCCAGCAGCTGCAGTTTAAAAAAAAATGTTTACAGGCTTACAAATTCATGTTAAATTACGTGAGCTTTCTAGTGAAAAATATAAAGTATGCTATTAATGTAATGTGGAGAGTGTTAGTTCCTTGAATGTTCAATTGAGAATCAGGGTGGTATTTGGAAATTGGTTTATGGTTTGTTTGATATGAGCCATTAAATGCAACTAGAAGTTTGATGAGGTTGCTTGTTGTGTGATTAACCCTGCAACATTGGACTGTGTTTCAGTTCAGTTTAAAAGCAACTGTCATAGTAAATGGATGTGTTTCTTTAATGTATTTCATCTTAGTGAGTTATGTAACATTCAACAGTACAAGAGGAACTAATAAAGGTAAAATACTGCACTGACTACACAACAAAATTACCTGTGGCCATATAACATTTTGGGATACGTCAAGATGAGAATCAATGCATTTTTTTCTTTCTGTATTCTTGTGCAACCAAATACCAGTTGGTGTATTCTAAAAATCTATATTTGTAAAATGTTAATTTGGAACGAACCTGATACAAAAAGTAAAATTAGTTAATGCTTCAGTGTTGTTTTATGAAGTTACTTGAGGTGATTTTGAATCAAATAACAGATGGAAAACTAGAGGCATTCATTAAAAATGCTTAAGATAGACACAAAAAGCTGGAGTAACTCAGCGAGTCAGACAGCATTTCTGGAGAAAAAGAATAGGTGATGTTTCGGGTCAAGACTATTCCTCAGATTGATTACTTTAATTACTACTTACATTGAAGAAACACATCTATTACTTACAGAAATGCTTACTTTTACTGAGATTATTAGTAAAACCTATTTATCAATCTTATTGTGTCAAGGATTTTTTGAAATCAAACAAGAAAAAGTGTTGGTATTCTGTTATGCTGCCTGCAGGGAATGGTTTGTGAAAGATTTGACATTTGTGACTGCCCACATGCTCACTTAATTTTTTGTGCATTTTACGGACAATTGACTAATAATAGTGGAAACTTGACACTGTTCTGCACACTTCACAGCTTAATGATTTTCTAATGTTACAGCAAACAAAGTAAACGTTAGACGCATGCACTCAGCCGTCTGCTCCTTTTTCTCTCTCATTTCACTCACTCTGTTTAAAAACCATTATGCTGACAGAGCATAAAATATCAATAACTTAATCCCTCTAAATAAGCTTTTTGAAATTTAGATCCATTTGTTCTAAGAACCAGGATCTACTCAGAAAGATTGCAGAGTACTTCCTTATTTCAAGACTACACTTAACAGACCAATATTTAAAACTCATCCTTTTTTGTTGAGCTAAATGTATGTAGAATATAATACATTGAGCAATTGGCTAAAAATTGGCAGGAAAACGAGATCTGGGTGACCTAGTGCATCAATCACTGAAAGGAAGCATGCAGGTACAGCAGGCAGTGAAGAAAGCCAATGGAATGTTGGCCTTCATAACAAGAGGAGTTGAGTATAGGAGCAAAGAGGTCCTTCTGCAGTTGTACAGGGCCCTAGTGAGACCGCACCTGGAGTACTGTGTGCAATTTTGGTCTCCAATTTGGGTTAATTCCCGGAATGGCGGGACTGTCCTATGTTGAAAGACTGGAGCGGCTAGGCTTGTATACACTAGAATTTAGGATGAGAAGGGATCTTATCGAAACATATAAGATTATTAAGGGGTTGGACACGTTAGAGGCAGGAAACATGTTCCCAATGTTGGGGGAGTCCAGAACCAGGGGCCACAGTTTAAGAGTAAGGGGTAGGCCATTTAGAACGGAGATGAGGAAAAACTTTTTCAGTCAGAGAGTTGTAAATCTGTGGAATTCTCTGCCTCAGAAGGCAGTGGAGGCCAATTCTCTGAATGCATTCAAGAGAGAGCTTGATAGAGCTCTTGAGGATAGCGGAGTCAGGGGGTATGGGGAGAAGACAGGAACGGGATACTGATTGATAATGATCAGCCATGATCACATTGAATGGCAGTGCTGGCTCGAAGGGCCGAATGGCCTACTCCTGCACCTATTGTCTATTGTCTATAAAAAATCATGAAATTGACTTAAAAAAACACGAGAATAGCACAATGCTTGTTTGCACTAAATATGTGCTAAGAAGGGCTCTAAGTGGTTCCAGATGGGACTTCGCTCAGTTCAGTGCACCAACAATGAGTAAGTGGAGACACAAAGTGAATCAAGCTGATGGGTGTCGTGCTGAAGGGCCTGTTCCCGTGCTGTATTACTTTTCTGATTATATGACAGGAAACTGCAGATGCTGGAATCTTGAACAAAAACAAAGTATTGAAGAAGTTCAGAGGACAAGACAGCATATGTGAGGGAAAGGATGGGTGATGTTTCAAATCGGGTGTGTCATTTTTTGCCCTTTCAAAGCATACATAGAAGACATTCATTCCATCTGGATGTCATGCATTGTTGCCACTTATGCCACCAGGTTTCACCCAGTAGGCCGTGATTGCGTACAAGCCCAGTCACCACTATCACGTATTCAATCTAATCTTGTGCTCAGTTTTAGTATAAAAAAAGACAGAAAGTGCTTGAGTAAGTAACTCAGCAGGTCAAGCAGTATGCCTGGAGAACATGCGGTGAAGTTTCGGGTTGGGACCCTTCTTCAGACTGAATCAGTCAGACAGACTCGAATCAAAACGTCACCTTTCCATTTTCTCCAGAGATGTTTGCCTGACCTGCTGAGTTACTCCTGCACATTGTGTCTTTTTTTGTAAACCAGCATCTGTGGTATGGGTTAATTAGTACGGGTGTCAGGGGTAAAAGGGAGAAAGCAGGAGAATGGGGTTGAGAGGGAAAGATAGATCAGCCATGAGTGAATGACAGAGTAGACTTGATGGGCCGAATGATCTAATTCTGCTCTGATAACTTATGAACACATCTGCAGTTTCTTATTTTTACATCTTGGTATTAGCATGTCTCATATTGAAATCTGAGTACCATGTTCCTTCTCTCCAGAGATGCTGCCTGCCCTGCTGAGTTACTCCAGCATTTTGAGTCTATCTACCATGTTTACATATCTGTTGTACTGCTGCAAGTAAGAATGTCATTGTTCCGTTTCGGGACACATGACAAGAAAGCAATCTTGACCCATTACTCTTGCAATGTGGAGGTCTGGTAATCCGGGCTGCTTTTGATGAGTGTTAGGGGTCTGTAATCCTGCACTTGGTGTGCGGTGCAGAGAGGGGGCGCTCCGGCGCCGCCAGTCTCTGTCCCAGGGAGCAGCGCGCGGTGTCTCCGATCAAGATGTCTCCGGGCTTGTTCCAGTTCAACGAGGCGCGGCAGAAGTTCAGCGTAAGCGACCGTGGCCGCCCCTCTCGCTCCCTTCTTTTACTGTCGATGGGGATTACTGTACCGGGGGTGGAGGCGGGAGTAGTTAAAGGGGGCTGCCGGGCCTAGATAGGGTTGTGAGCACCGACCTGAGTCTGAGTGAGTGAGACACGGAGGCGTCAGTTAGTCAGTCCAACAACATTCGCCACTAATGAAGTTTAATTTTTTTGTCATTTATCACTGGACCCAGTCGGATCCGTGTTTGTTGAAAGTATGTGTTTTAAAAACAATTGTACATATATCTGGGGTTATAGGTCATGTTTAGCCATGTTGATCCATGGTTGGATATCAGCCAGACGACTCAGAAAACTAATTTATTCTTCAACATGCATGATTGCTTATTTTATGTGAGCTCGAGGTAGTTTAAAATATAATTTGAAAGACGTTTCTCTTATAATGCCACACTTCCTCAGTATTACACAGAAAAAAAAGTTCCAGATTATTTCTTTAAACTTCTCTGAAAGGTTAGAATAAACCTTAGCTGGAGTGTGATCTGAAGCTTCAGCATTCTTTTGTTGCCATGTTGCCAAGATCTATTAAAAAAAATGTAGATTAAAAAAATTAGATTTCTATTGTATCCCTTACCACCCAAACCACCCTCTCCCCAGGTACTTTCCCCTGCAACAGCAGGTGATGCAACACCTGTCCCTTTACCTCCTTCCTCGACTCCAACTTAGGACTCCGACAATTCTTTCAGGTGAGGCAGAGATTCCCTTACACCTCCTCCAACCTCATCTACTGTACTGCTGTTCTAGGTGTGGACTCCTATATATTAACAAGACCAAGCGCCGGGATGGCGATCGTTTTGCTGAACACCTCCGCTCAGTCTGCCAAGGTCTTTGTGATCTCCTGGTTGCTAAACACTTTAACTCCCCCTCCCATTTCCCTACTGACCTTTCTCACAAGGGCCTCCTCCACTGTCAGAGTGAGGCCAAACGAAAAATGAAGGAATAGCACCTCATATTTTGCTTGGGCAGCTTACAACCGAACAGTATGAATATTGACTTCTCTAACTCCAAGTAACTCTTACTTTTCCACCTCTCTCCATCCCTCCCCCATCTTAGTTCTCCAACCAGTCTGACTGTCCACCTGATTAAATTTTACATTGTATGCCTCGTTGTCACCTACCCCTAGTTAACAATGACCTATTCTACATTTTACTTGATATTTGTCCCTTTTGTTCTCTCGTTTTTCACACCTTACCTTTTCATATCTCTCATTTCCCCATCCCTTGACCCTCAGTCTGAAGAAGGGTAGTGACCTGACGCCACCCATTCCTTCTATCCTGCGATGCTGCCTGTCCTGCTGAGTTACTCCAGCATTTTGTGTCAATCTCTGGTGTAAACCAGCATCTGCAATTCCTTCCTACACATGACTATTGTACAAAGCATTGCTGAGGCCACATTGGAGAGAAGTAATGGGTGATGTTTCAGGTCGCGACCCTTCTTCAAACTTGTTAGGGATAAGGGAAACAAGAGATATAGACTTGATGTAGAGATAAAGAACAATGAATAAAATGGGCAAAAAAGTAACAATGATAATGGAAAGCTGTTTGTAGGGTGAAAATGAGAAGCTAGTACAACTTGGGTGGGGGAGGGATAGAGAGAATGTCGGGCTACCTGAAGTGAGAGAAATCAATATACCACTGGGCTATAAGCTGCCCAAGCGAAATATGAGATGCTGTTCCTCCAATTTCCATTCAGCCTCAGTCTGACAATGGAGGAGACCGAGGACAGAAAGGTCTGTGTAGGAATAACCGGGAGGTCAGGTTGGTTCACGTGGGCTGAGTGAAGGTGTTCCGCGAAACGATCGCCCAGTCTGCATTTGGTCTCGCCGATGTATAAGAGTCCACATCTTGAACAATGGATACAGTAGATGAGATTGGAGGAGGTTCAAGTGAACCTCTGCCTAACCTGAAAGGACTGTTGGGGTTCCTGGACAGAGTCGAGGGAGGAGGTTTAGCGACAGGTGTTGCATCTTCTGCGGTTGCAAGGAGGTACCTAGGGAGGGGGTGGTTTGGGTGGGAAGGGATGAGTTAACCACGGAGTT
Source organism: Rhinoraja longicauda (assembly GCF_053455715.1). Classification (NCBI taxonomy): domain Eukaryota; kingdom Metazoa; phylum Chordata; class Chondrichthyes; order Rajiformes; family Arhynchobatidae; genus Rhinoraja; species Rhinoraja longicauda. The sequence goes on along the minus strand of NC_135956.1, from coordinate 19,822,771 downwards.
GCAGAGGGAACAGTCTCCGTGGAAGGCGGAAAGGGGTGGAGATGGGAAAATGTGGCTAGTGGTGGGATCCTGTTGGAGGTGGCGGAAATTTTGGAGGATTATGTGTTGTATGCAACGGCTGATGGGGTAGAAGGTAAGGACTAGGGGGACTGTCTGTTGCAGAGTCCCCTTAGTCCTTACATTCCACCCCATACGCCGGCGAGACAAACGCAGACTGGGCGATCGTTTCGAGGAACACCTTTGCTCAGCCCGCGTGAACCAACCTGATCTCCCGGTTGCTGAACACTTCCCATTCCATTCCTACACAGACCTCTCTGTCCTTGGTCTCCATTGTCAGAGTGAGGCTAAATATGAATATTGATTTCTCTCACTTCAGGTAACCCCTGCATTCCCTCTCTCTCTATCCCTCCCCCATCCAAGTCGCACCAGCTTCTCATTTTCACCCTACAAACAGCTTACAATCGCCTGTTTCCTTTATCATCGTTACTATTTTGCATATTTTTCATTCATTGTTCTTTATCTCTCCACATCACTGTCTATACCTCTTTTTTTCCTTTATCCCTAACCAGTCTGAAGAAGGGTCTCAACCTGAAACATCACCCATTCCTTCTCTCCAGAGATGTTGCCTGTCCCGCTGAGTTACTCCAGCTTTTTGTGTCTATCTTTGGTTTAAAGCAGCATCTGCAGTTCCTTTGTACACATGATGATAAAGGAAACAGGCCATCGTTAGCTGTTTGTTGGGTGAAAATGAGAAGATGGTGCGACGTGGGTGAGGGAGAGAGAGAGGCAATGCAGGGGTTACTTGAAGTTGGAAAGATCAATATTCATACCACTGGGCTGGAAGCTACCCAAGCAAAATATGAGATGCTGTTCCTCCAATTTGCGTTTTGCCTAATTCTGACAATGGAGGAGACCTCGGACAGAAAGGTCTATGTGGGAATGGGAAGGAGAATTAAAGTGTTTAGCAACCGGAAGATCAAGTAGGTTCAGGCAGACTGAGCGAAGGTTAGGACTTTGTTCATTGGAGTGCAGGAGGCTGAGGGGTAATCTTATAGAGGTGGATGCAATTATGAGGGGAATAGATAGGGTGAATGCACAGAGTCTTTTACCCAGTGTAATAAGGAACCAGTGAATAGGTTTAAGATGAGAGGCAAGTTTTAATACGAATCTGAGGGGCAGCTCGGAGGGTGTTAGGTATGTGGAATGAGCTGCCAGAGGATGTAGTTGAGGCAGGTACGATAACAGCATTTAAAATACATTTGGACAGGTACATGGATAGGAAAGGTTTAGAGGGATATGGACCAATCACTGGCAAATTGGACTAACTTGGATGGGGCATCTTGGTCAGTGTGGTCGAGTTGTGTCAAAGGGCCTGTTTCCATGATGTCTCTACAGAATAAAATTATATCAAATAACATTTTGGAAAGTATGAGGTACGCTGCAAGCTTTGGAAAGAAGTTGAGGAAGTTGGAATATTGAATTGAATAGAGACAACAATATGAAAGTATCTGGAGATATAAGTAAACAGATCTTTATTAAAAATAGCATTACTGGTCACCAAAATAATATAAAATGCTATTGACAATGGGATATGTTTTTAGAGGTGTATTCAAAACTGCACAATTCCATTACTGTAAAAGCAGGACAAGATTCAAAGCAGACCTTTTGCTAAAACAAGGATTTATATTGATGGACTGGATGTTGGAGAATAATAGGTAATGACTCAACAACTTATTTTACAAAAGGCATTGAATAACTTATTTTAGAAAAGACAATACTTAGATGAAGCAGAGCAGATAATGGATGGGACAGGGTTAATCTGGAGAGCATCTGAAATTAGATACCATAAATAAAAATCAAGTTAAGCATGTTTAATTTTCACATGTACTGGCAACGGACATTGACAGTCTTACTTGCTGCAGCTGAACAGACCTGGCCTATTATTGCAATAACACACAGAAAAATGCATAATTATCAAAATAGAATAAAATAGTAACCATAATACTATATGACCATTGTAGTGCAAAAGGTCCATTGAAGTCCACCGTCCATTGAGGATCATAGTTGCTGAGGTTAGTGTGTGCAATGTTCAGGAGGTTTATGGTTGCTGGGAAGAAGCTGTTCTTCAACATGTTGGTCACAGATTTCTGGCTCCTATATCACCTTCTTAATGGCAATAGCAAAATGAGAGCATGGCCAGGATGGTGTGGGTTTTTGCTGGCTTTGTGAGGCAGCATCTCCTCTGAATCCATTTGTGTTGGGGGTAGTCAGTACCTGTGATGTGACGGGCAGTGTCCACCACTCACTGCAGTCTCCTTTGTTTCTGGGCATTCAAGTTGCTTAACCAGGCCATGATAAAACCCAGATACTCTCTGTTGTATCCCTGTAGAATTCTAAGAGTATTCACTGACATACTAAATCTCCTGAATCTTCTAAGGAAGTAGAGGTATTGATAAGCTTTCTTTGTGATTGCATCAAGCTTTCTTTGTGATTGCATTGATGTGCTGGGTCCAGGGCAGATATTCAGAGATCTGTACAGCAAGGAACTTGAAGCTGTTTACTCTTTTCATCACTTTCCCATTGATGAAGACAGGTTCATAGATCCCTGGCTTTCCCTTCCTGGAGTCAACAATCGGCTCCTTGGTCTTGATACTGTAACACTGTAAATTTCCCCGGTGTGGGATGAATAAAGGAATATATTATTATTATTATTGCTAATGTTGAGATCAAGATTGTTGTTCTGGCACCATTCAATCAGATTTTCAATCTCCCTCTTGTACTCTGACTCATCATTACCCTGTTATTCGTCCATTGGGGCAAATTTAAAGGTGGCATTGGAGCTGAATCTGGCTGCACAGTCATGAATATAGAGAGAGTAGAGCAGGGGACTGCAGTGATCCTGCATTTATATTTATCAAGAAGGAAGTGTTGTCAATGAGGAAGTTGAGCATTCAATTACAGAGGGTTGACCAGAGATGCAGTTTTCTGAGTTTGCTGATAACTTTGGAAGGGATAATGGACTCTATAAGTTGCTGCCAATGAACAACAGCCTGACATTCATCAAGAATAGAAGAAATAACAAGATAGTTAAAAACCAGTGAAATCAGCAAAAAAAATTGCTCACTTGCTAAAATGCAGAAGTTCACACAGAAATTGTTTACAGCAATTTGGTTAGAAGCTTCCGAAAAATAACCAGATGAGTATACGAGAAAAGAAAATGCTGAACATGATTTTTAGACTTTAAAGATAGAGCGTGGAAACAGTGTCCCACTGAGTCCTCACTGACCAGTCATCATCCCGTAGACTAGCACTATCCTACATACCAGGGACAATTTACAATTTTACTGAAGCCAATTAACCTACAAATCTGCAAGTCTTTTTGAGTTGGGGGGGGGGAGAAACAAGAGCACACGGAGAAACCCCACGCAGTTACAGGGAGAGCGTACAAACTCCATGCAGACAGCACCCGTAGTCAGGATCCAACACGGGTCTCTGACGCTGTATGGCAACAGCTCTACCTCTGTGCCACTGATTAAATAAAAGGATGATGAAATAAAAGGAAATCTTTGGAGTTTAGATATTCTTCATGAAAAGGGAAGATGTATTTTCCATGTGATTCTATATAACATAGATATTTGACATTGCATATAACTTGTATCCATTTCTGTAATTTTTATAGTAAGTGCCTATGCAGCAGCACATGCAGCAAATTGATGAATGACCAATTTTTTTAAATTGAACTGGACAGGTGTACTCCTGTTGGGTGCAAATCTCTGCTGCGGGCAGGAGTGGGGGGGGGGGGGGGTAAAGGGGGTTGAGGAGGGATGGAGTGGGGGGGTAGGGATAAGGGGGGTTCAGGGGGGATCGAGTGGGGAGGGATGGAGTGGGGGGTGGGGGAGGAGACGGTGCTGGACCAATGCAGGAAGGGTTTGGGCCCAACGGGTCCAAGGAATGTCCCTCGGGGCCGTGGGCGGGACCCGGTGGCGGGCGGGGGTGTCCCCCGGGGCTGTGCCAGGCCCAGCAACTCTGTCAGACCCGTTGGCGGGCTTCTTCTGCGGGCCGGGCAACCCGTGGAACTGTTGCCGGGCGGGGAGTGTCCCCCGGGTCCGTGGTTGGGCGAGGGGGGACAGGGAAAAGCCACTTACCTGGACCCCGTGTGTCCAGAGCTAATCGGCGGGGAATGGCGGCGACGACCATCTTGTTGGACCCTCTGTCGCCGCACTGCACCACGGGAGAAAGGTCAGGTGCGGGGCACGCTGGGACGGGTGCCTGTACTCCCGTTGGTCCTCGGGGCGGGGGGGGGAGGGAGCTCATTTATTTAAGTTTATTAAATAAATTGTTTTTTAAAAGTAACAAAAGTTGATTTATTCAGACCGCGGGGAAATGGTGAGCAGGGTGGGCCTAAAATTGTGGCGCTATCGTGTTCCTCTGCTATCGTGTACCATTTTTTTGAGGATGAAAACCGCACAAAGAAACAACGACGGGACAAACTTACGGCACAAACATACAGAAAGTGGGAAACAAACAAGATGAGAGTTTTACTAATATATATAGATTATATTCCACATCCCTTTTGCAATCAGTAAAAATATGAAAACAAATATAAAATTGGATTTGAGACATAAGAAACCAGTTGAAACATTTATGCGTGAAACTTTAACCATGATATGAATAATGTGCAAATCTAGTTGGAGTGAGAAAGTATTCAGGGAATCCATTGAGACTGTTTACATGCAGAAAATAAACCAGATGGTGCTCAGTTTTTGACTATCTTACCAACTGACTTGCTTTCCCTTATTTGCTATGCACTCAGATAATGAAATAAGGGTTCAGTTCTGTGTGAAACAAGGCTAATTCAAGTTCAACTTTAAGATAATGTTTAAAATTGAACATCTTACCTGAATGACAGCACCTGCAAAGATGCAGAATAGGTAGTTCTGCTATAAAGTGATAGTTTCTTTCCTAAAGAACGTTATGTTTTTGAAAAACATGTTATAAAAGCATTTGTGTCATATGGGGCAAGAGAGATGCACACTTGCAATGACAGTTAAATTTCTGGCAGGAGTTTCAGAAATAAAAGTGGTTTAAATAGCCATAAGTTTATATTGTTATTAGATGCTAAAACACTGAAGGCTGAACAACGTATTGCATTGTTTAATAATGATTACACAAGTATCATTGAAAGTGATTGTCAGTTTCCAAAGTGACACTCTAAAATGGCCTCTGCAGTGAAACTGGCAGCCTGTGTTCTTAAGATACAATGTTGTCTGAATACTGCGGAGCTAATTTCCCATCAAAATTGCATTGTCACCAATTTAACATGCATAATATATATGCATGTTGAGGGGCGTGGCTGTGTTCTGCAGCTGCGGCTCACCGGCAGTCTCTGTCTTTTTTTTTGTTTTTTGTCTGTCATCGTTTAATTGTACGTTTTGTTTTATTTTTAACTCTGTGTATGTGGGGGGGTGGTGGGGGGGTTGGGGGAAACCTTTTTTCAAATCTCCTCAACGGAGATGCGACCTTTACCGTGTCGTATCTCCGTTCGCGCTACGGCCTAACATCGTGGAGTTGGCGGCCTCCAGCTGGGATCGACCTTGAAAACTCCGGTCGCAGGGCCTGGACTTACCATCTCGGAGGCTTCGGCCGTGGGCCCTGCCGACCGCAACATCGGGAGTTCGCAGGTCCCTGGCTGGCGACCGGCTTTCGGGAGCTCCAGCCGTAGCAGCTTCAACCGCCCCGAAGTGCGAGGTATGATCAACCCGCTCGCAGGCCCTTCATCGCCCTGCGTGGCTCGGCCGCAGCACTTTCCATCGCCCGGTGGGGGCTCAAGACTTTCATCGGCCTGCTTGGCTCGGCCCTGGGACTTTCCATCGCCCGGTGGGGGCTCAGGACCTTCATCGGCCTGCTCGGCTCGGCCCTGGGACTTACCATCGCCCGGTGGGGGCTCAGGACCTTCATCGGCCTGCTTGGCTCGGCCCTGGGACTTACCATCGCCCGGTGGGGGCTCAAGACTTTCATCGGCCTGCTTGGCTCGGCCCTGGGACTTTCCATCGCCCGGTGGGGGCTCAGGACCTTCATCGGCCTGCTTGGCTCGGCCCTGGGACTTTCCATCGCCCGGTGGGGGCTCAGGACCTTCATCGGCCTGCTCGGCTCGGCCCTGGGACTTTCCATCGCCCAGTGGGGGCTTCAAAAAGTTGGGAGCCTCGATCACCTCGTGGCACCACGGGAGAAGAAATCAGGAGGAGATAAGACTTTGCCTTCCATCACAGTGAGGGTGTGCCTAGAGCAATCACTGTGATGGCTGTTTGTGTAAAAATTGTGTAAAAATTGTATCTGTGTGTCCTGTGCTTTTTGTTTTCTACTGCCGGACCCTGACGTGAGAGGACACTGGCTTTGTTTATTCGCCACTTCTCCGTTAGGATAGTTTGTCTGTTTGTTTTTATGTTTGATTGTTTATGTAAAGCGCTTTGAGCACCTGATAAGGCGCTATATAAAATAAATGCTTATTATTATTATTATTATAATACAAATAGTGTTTTCTAACCCATTAATGGTGTCCTATCCAATTTGCATTGTAAAAACATGTTTGGCAGATGATCGCGCTTGAAATGCCAATGTAGATTTTTGTGTTGAAGTCTCGATCATTTTGTGTCTATCTGTGATTTCAGTGGATATGAGTTTGAGAACATTTGAAATCAGCCTCCCTATCCGTTTGCATTTGCCGTGTTTAAATTGTGAATGTGCTGACTCTTCATAAAACCATCGATTTTAATTTACTACCTGATTCAACTGTGCCATTGATCATCATGTATGGAAGATGTAGTGAAATAGGTGCAGAGGAGCATTTTTGGGTGAATTGAAACCTTACATTGAAACATTTGAAGGACTTTTTTTTCACTTTATTGTTATTTTCTAGTATTCAGAGGCTATTATTTTCTTCACATTGCACCATAAATTTGTTCTCAAAATTTAATATGTCTGTACAATTGAGGAATTAGTCCCTGGTGGTTACACATTTATTTATTGGATTCCACGGTTCAATCTTGAGGCTATTAAATTACCCAGGCAATTGGAGCAAACTTCAAGTATGTGGAATTGCACAACAGGAAGATTGAACTTTTACAAGTGCAAACACAATTTTTTTAAATCTTCACTTACACAACCAATAAGACCACACTGAAAACTAAACTGGTAACACGTTTTGGGAATTATTAATTGAAATTTACTTTTGTTTTACTAGATATGTACAAAAGAAGCTGTGAAGACCAAAAATATCAAGCCATTGACCCTTGTATTCAGCCAGTTGAGTGGAGGGTAAGTACAGGTTATCCCCACATTACTGTCATTTGGGTAATGGAAATTGATCCTTGCAGAATTTGCAATTCACTGCCCAAAACTTTTATATGTGGAATAAAATTTACTTTGTTTCTTGACATGGATTTGTGTTATGGAAAATTGCCATTAGAACAGTTTTCTAGCAACACAGGTTTCCTGTAAAATAACACTTTTTAAAATATTTAAATGATCAACTTAAAAGAGGTGCTGATGTATCTTTGGCTTTTCTATTTTAGTTAACATTTTTAGAATTGCTATTTGTTTCTAAATGTAGAGAAACAGAGAAGAAAACAACACTGGATCAAGCATTCAGAGGTATTCTTGAAGAAAAAATTGTGAGTAGCAGTCATTATCTCCCAACCTACCTCATCATGGCCCTTGCACTTTTTTAATCTGTACTTTCTTTGAAGCTGTAACACTGTATTCAGCTCTCTGGTTATTTTGCCCTTTGCACTGTCTGTTGCACTTTTGTTTGGCTTGGTTATACTCATGTATAGCATGATTTGACTGGATAGCATGAACACACATTTTTTCACTATCACGTGACAATAATAAATCAAGTTTCCAATTTTATTTGTAAATTTCTTTCCAAGTGATCTGTCAATGCCAAATATTGCCAGTGGCAGCAATAACGCATTCAAACAGCAGATAATTATATTTGTCTATTTTATTTCAAGTTGATGCTGGTAAGAGGTCTTTAGTAGAAAAATCACCAATTCATCGCATGGCAGTTAGCCCTTATCCAATTTAGTTGCACATTGTTTGTCATGAATTACTTTAATGTATTCAGTTGAATTCTTGAGATTCTACTGAACAAAATCTTGTCAGAGCATTAGCAGGATTTAAAGAAATGTAGGCCAGTTTTTTTTTTAAGAGGGAAATAGCTAATGTTTCTCCATTTATCTGAGAAACTACAAAGTCAAGATTTAAAAATGTAAAGGATTTATTTCCTTTTTAGCGTACTGATTTTTAAAATTAAACATGCACCTTTTTATTCATGGGATACAGACAATTGGAGCAAGGTTGACTTTTCATGCCTTTGGCCAGTTCCATTTCTAGACATACAGAAATTTGACCTGGAATGTCGACCATTCCTTTTCCCACACAGATACTCGACCTGCTTTGTTACTCGAGCAGATAGTTTCTTGCTTGATTTCTGGAAGTGATGTAAAGTGAAGTTACCCCTCAGGTACTTTAGGTAGAAGTTCCAAGATTTTGACTTGGTGACAAATCATCTTATGGCATTTACCCCTTTTTCTATGTAACTGCTCAACTGTTATAACCACTTTATTTTTTTCTATTAAATTTCTGAAATTGTTTTGAACTAAGTCTTATTAGTTTGGCATGATTTTAATCAGCTTACAGAAATTCAGGCCTGATTACTTGGGTGGGGGAGAAGTAACATTTTTGTAGTACGAATTTCTCGGGTAAATTTAATGGGGAATAATCAAATGTACGACTTTAAACAAATGAGCTACAGGTGTATGATACAGAGACTTTTTATAGCTTTTTATTCTGTTCTTTTTTTAGTTAGAACAAGGTGAATGTGAAGATTTCTTGTCTATTATCTCCCTTAGCATAAATGGAGTCACTGAAGGTAATTGTAGGTTTAAAATAACATCTTAAATGAGTACTGTTGTTTAAATGTTTGTGGCAATCTGTAGTTTCGAGGATTCCATTTAGACTTGAAAAATACACCGATGAGCCAAAACATTATGACCACTGACAGGTGAAGTGAATAACATTGATTATCTTGTTACAATGGCACCTGTCAAGGGATGGGATATACTAGGCAGCAAGTGACAGTCAGTTCTTGAAGTTGATGTGTTGGATGCAGGAAAAATGGCCAGGAGTAAAGACCTGAGCAACTTTGACAAGAGCCAAATTGTTATGGACAGGCGACTGGGTCAGAGCATCTCTGAAATGGCAAGGCTTGCGGGGTGAGTACCTATCGACAGTGGTCCGAGGAGGGACAAACCACAGACCGGCGACAGGCTGTTGGGCGCCCAAGGCTCATCAATGCGCGAGGGCAACAAAGGCTATCTTGTTTGGTCCGAACAGACAGAAGGTCTACCGTGGCACAAGTCACAGAAAATTTTAATGGTGGTCACGAGAGGAATGTGTCACAATACACAGTGCATCTCACTCTGCTGCGTATGGGGCTGCGTAATCCCAGAAGTGATGACACCAGGATGCATTGTGGGAAGACAACAAACTGGTGGAAGGAGTGTGATGCTCGGGGCAATGTTCTGCTAGTAAACCCTGGGTCCGGCCATTCATGTGGACGCCAATTTGACACGTGTCACCTACCTAAACATCATTGCAGACCAGGTACACCCCTTCATGGCAATGGTATTCCCTGATGGCAGTGGCCTCTTTCAGCAGGATAATGCGTCCTGCCACACTGCACACATTGTTCGGGAATAGTTTGAGGAACATGATGAAGTGTTCACGGTGTTGCCCTGGCCTCCAAATTCTCCAGATCTCAATCCGATTGAGCATCTGTGGGATGTGCTGGATTGACAAGTCCGATCCACGGCGGTTCCACCTCGCAACTTACAGGACTTGAAGGATCTGATGCTAATGTTTTGGTGCCAGATACCACAGGACCCCTTCAGGGATCTTGTAGAGTCCATGCCTCGGCTGGTCGGCGCTGTTTTGGCGGCACACGGAGGACCAACAGCATATTCGGCAGTTGGTCATAATGTTTTGGCTCATCAGTGTGTTTGTCTACAATCAAGAATATATACATAGTGCATGATATATTTGAAAAAGATAAAGTTATCGTTTTTAAATAAATTTGGTGTTTTTAATAATATTTACAGGATTATTCCCTTCGTCCCGTCAAGAAGGGAGAGAGTTCTCTTTAAAATAGCGGCATTTAATCCGCTTCAACCCTTATTTGCTTAATATTACATCTTTTTTTAGTCGCCCTTTGTAAAGGTTAAATATTTCACTGATTGGTGTAAAATACAATGTTATTCTGCATGTTGTGAATGTATCATATTTTTCCCGGATTAGAAGTTATTAGCTGTAAGGAGAGGTCGGGCAAACATGGATTGTTTTACCTCTCAAGTATAGAAGGTGGAGGGGTGATGTGATAGAAGTCCATAAAGCTTTGAGAGTCATAGACAGCGTCTTTCTCCCAGGATGGAAATGTGAAAGAATAAAAGGCATAGCTTTAAAGTGAGAGGTGGAACGCTTAAAGGAGATTTGCAGGGCAAAGTTTTTCATGCAGAGAATGATGCATTTCTCACATATGCTGCCAGGGGCAGTGGTGGTGAATGCAGATACGATAATGTGAATGCACCTAGAAATGCAGGGAATGGAGATTGAGTTTATAGGACTTTATTACAATCCCTACTATAATTGGCACCTTAATATCTTGATTGGGGGTAGGGATTGAGACTTCGTTGGGGTCATCAGGTGGGCACCCTCCTTCCTTGGTGCTTCGTTGATAGGCCCACGACACCTCCAGAGGGCTCAACAGCGACACCTGGCATCCCAGGTGCGCTCCCCTCCATTTTTACCCCTCTTGCTGGTCATTTTGCAGCCCAGTTGGAGTCCTTCCTCTTCAGCCACAGCCAGTTGCTGCTTTGTTTGGCAGCCTCTGACGGTTTGCCGGAAGGCCTGTCCTCGAACTCCCATTCCCTTCAGGGGTCTGGTTGTTGACGGCTACAAAACCCTCTACAACCAAATATGAATCATGTGCAGGCAAGGGAGGTTGGTTTAACTTGGCCTCATGTCTGCCACATACACTGGGTCGAAGGGCTGGTTCCTGTGCTGTACTGATCTATGTTCTATCAAAATTTAATAACATTTTTAAAGCTAACAAATATGTTTTCTGCTAATAATTTGATAATTTGCATATGTGTAGGTATGTGCTCTGCAACAACACCCTTCATACTGCTTGGTGATGTACTTGATTGCCTTCCTCTTGATCAATGTGACAGAATATTCACTTTCGTCGAAAAAAATGTTGGAACTTGGAAATCTGTGAGTAATGCTTGAATTAACTGTTCAAAAAAAATTGACAATTGTGTTTATTTTCTGAGAAACATATGGTGTGACGAGGTGAATTTTTGTTTCACAAATCAAATTTTCATTCGTGGTTTTCATGAATTAAAAAATAATAATAATGTAGCCTTTGGAGATGCAGACACGAAGTAATGATGATATACTCCCTAAAATTATTTCCATTGCAGAATACCTGGAACATGAGATGAGATTAGCTTCCGTGACTTTGGTCAAAGATTGGAATGAAGTGTAAAAAAATAAATTTTTGTTCAGATGCATAATGTAGATGATATACAGAAATCTCAGTTTTAAATAAAATTAGTTTGCTATTCGCAGTAAAAGATTGTAATGGGTACTTCTTTGAGCATAATTCACTGACTGGTGTAGATAGGGTAGACATCCAGAACTTTCCCTGGGTGGATATGCCACAGACTCGAAATTATAGTTTTAAGTTTAAAGATGATGTGCGGGGCAATACTTATATATGGAACAGTGGGCGCCTGTATCATGCTGCCAGGGGTGGTGGTGGAAGCAGATATGATAGTGGCATTTTAGAGGCTTTTAGATGGACATATGGATATGCAGGGAATTGAGAGATTTTGATCACATTCATGCAGAGATTAGTGTAACGGCATCATATTCGGCTCATTGTCCATGTCGAAAAAATACATGATAAAGAAATGTGTTGAGTGGGGTTGTAATGTAAGCTTTGTGAAGTAGCTGTCATAACATTTGTTGTTTCCTTTTAGGCAACATTTTACTCTGCTGGCAAAAACTACTTATTAAGAATGTGCAATGGTAAGTGAGCACAAATCAATGGATCTTGTCTTAACTCTTGCAAATTGGAACAAAAATATTGCTCTTCATGATTTTTTTTAAAGCTCTTCTTTCTAGGCATTAGTAACAATGGCATATAACCAATGGATTGTTGCTGTAAACACATTTTGGTTCAATGATGTTTTTCGTATCTGGCATTCCTATCCAGTGTGCGATGTGATTCCAAATCTGCATTAATGCATGTCACTCTTTAAAATCTCTGAAATGGCCCAGAAAGTCACTCAGCTGTTTCATACCTGTAATGCTTACAAATAAAAAGGAAGGGCTATCTAGCTTTCAACCTTGCCAGCAGATTCAGACAAGGCAAATTTGATTGACAGGTACATAGATAAGAAAAGTTTAGAAATTATATGGGTCAAGCACAGGCAAATGAGACTAGCTCAGAGGGTCTATCTTAGTCGGCATAGACAAGTTGGGCCAAAGAGCCTGTTTCCGTACTTGTTTAAATGTTAATTATAATAATTTTTCAGATCTCTTACGAAGACTTTCCAAGTCGCAGAACACTGTTTTCTGCGGAAGAATCCAGCTATTCCTGGCTAGATTGTTTCCTTTATCAGAAAAGTCAGGTAAGAAATTAGAACCTTGTGGCAAGAATTTCTATTTATGTTTGTGAATTTTTGTGGTGATTGTACAGGGCCCAATCCGGGTTTTCTGAGAGATCATAGCACTTGTACTACTTTCGCCAGTGACCTCAATCAACATTCTTTTTTTCTGCTGGATTGCTTTTGATTCTACAATTCCCATCAAATTCCACATCCTTAATATGTAATATTTGTTCTTGTGTTCAATGATGGTTATATTCACCTCTTTGAAAACTCTCAAAATACAAAGAACATTGTTTTACCTGTTGCAAATTCAGTCAGCATTCACCAATTTTCACCTATTGTCTCTACTTTGCTGTGTCTTAAGAGATGTCTCACATTTCCATTCTTGCAGATGGTAGTAGGCAGCTCATATATCTCTACCAATTTGTTTACCCTGCAAGCACTAAAATTTGAATTTTGGTGATAGTTGAGCACTGTTTCCTTCACCATTGAACAAGATGGCGATATTAGGACAAGTGATTTTTAAACAATAGACCTGTCCGATTGTAAATTTATTTTGTTTTACAGAAGCAAGTTAAACTGCACTGACATCGGACTTTTAAAACTTAAAATACATCTTTTTACATGCCAATTCGCTTCTGTAAGTCTTTAGTCTTTTGCACAGAAGGCAAATTGTACAGATTCTTGATAAATAATATAAAATGGATACATTTATAGTCAGTTTTTTTCTTTTCTCCTACAAAATCTTAAAAATTGAGCTAAAGCCAACAAAGTGTTACTCCAAAGATAGACACAAAATGCTGGAGTTACTCAGTGGGACAGGCAGCATCTCTGGGAGAGAAGGAATTTGTGATATTTCGGGATGAGACTCTTCATCAAACAGAATCAGGGGAGAGGAAATCTAAAGATATGGGTTTCAAAGAGAATGTAAGGTGTAAAAATGACAGATCGAAGCAGGTGATGATCAAGGAAATGTAGAATGATTCACTGTTGGCTATGGGGAAGGTTACAACGAGGCATATAATCAGAAAAAATAATCAGGACAATGAAACTAGTCGGAGATCAAGGGTGGGGGAGGGACGAAAAGAGAGGGAAAGCAAGGGTTATTTGAAGTTAGAGAAATCAATGTTCATACCACTGGGTTGTAAGCTGCAGTGTGATTCTACTTTTCACCGAGTTCATGGATCATGTGCTTTTGTTCAGACTTCAAATATTGTGTTCAATTTAAAGATTGAATTGCTCCAAAAATTAGAAATTCAGTCTTCAGAATTTTTTTATACTCGGTTTCTGACCCATTACTATTAAAATTCTTATTTATTTTTGTCCTATAAGTCCTTAATTTTCTTGTTGTTGCCTTCCTGTGCTATAACCACGTGAAACTTCAATGTCTAGAATTTTGTCACCTGTTTTTCTTCCTCCATTTAGATTATTTTGCTTATCATCCTCTGCACGCTAACCAGAATTACATTCCTTTCCCATGCGTTAAAATAAACAAGTGCGCTGACTAATCCATCCAGTAGCCCTTAAAACCATTTTGTGTAAACCTTTTCATCATCCCAACAAATCTCTCTTAGCTCGGCCTCCATTTGTAAAGAAATAGGAGAAGAAGTATGCTGTGCTTCTCTCCCATCATTCAATAAGATCATGACTGCCCACAAACCATTTTCCTTCTCTATCCCTTTTATCCCTAATGCCTTAATCTGTTAAATGTATTTGTGAATTACACCTCCACAGCCCCTTTGGACAAGAAACCTTCTCAAAGCTTTACTGCTTTGAATAAATAAGTTTTCTTCATCTCTGATCTAAGTAATCGTGCCCTCATCATGAGATTATTGTACTCAGTTCAAATTTGTCAGCCAGGGACAGTTGTCTTTCAAAAAACCTTTCAAAATCTCCAAGATAAAGACGCTCAGTGTATTTAATATTTGGATTTTAGGGATCAGTCTTATTGCACATCCTCTTGCATATCTACCATGCTTCCCAGATAAAGAAATTCCAAACTCTGCATAATATTTCACGTGTTTTCAACAAAAATATATCTAATCTTTTCTGAGCCTACATTTATTGGCCATCTCTCCCTGTCCCTGAAAAGTATGGCTTGCCATATTTCAGAAGATATATTAAGGTCCCTCGTTACCTGTCATGAGGGATAAGAAAATTAAAATTTTACCAAGAAGTAGCCATAAGTGTCACAGAGTTTGATTGCATTTTATTTCAGGGCTAAATCTGCAAAGCCAATTTAACCTGGAAAATATCACGGTGTTTAACACCAATGAACAGGACAGCACCCTGGGGCTGAAGGTGAGTGTTATCTTGGATGAGAAAGCTAAATACCAATGAGATTTACCTTACTTGTGTGTCCTTTTTTAAATAACTTTTGTTATCGTTTGAGAATTTGCAGCACACAGAAGATAAAGAAGATGGAATGGAAGTTGAGGAGGGAGAGACAGGTGACGAGGAACCTCCTACAACATGGTACAAATATTTTAACTTTTTATTAAACTCAGAAGTATAGAAACAAACCTGGCCTTTATTTGAATATGTTGTTGAATGTGACTAGATCTTGCAGCAAACAATATGTCATTTGAGTCCGTTGATCCTTCCTGGTCGTGTGACTCCACACAAGCCTTTTACCTCCAACTCTGTCCACATCTATTTTCTGAACCTACTTATCCAGTGCTCCCTTAAAAGTACCTAAGCTGCTCATTCAATGATGTCATACAAGGTGCATGTCTTATCCACTTTGGATAAAGAGTTTATTCTGAATTTTTTATGACCATCTTATTTCTGACAATAAAACTAACCACAATTGGTTAATTGTTTCATGATTATAGTAAACTTCTCTGTTCTAGTATCATCCTTGAAAATCTCTTGCACTTTCTCCAATGCCTCGAGATACTCTTAATTACAGCAATGAAATGGTACAGTCGTCCTTGATTTTGGCATATTCGGGATTCTATGCAAGTTTAACTTGTGCTTTTCAGTTACATATTTTAATATTAACAAAAATATTGGTGAGATTAACGGAATAGTTATTTTATTTAATCTTTCTCTTGGAGGAAACCATAATAACGCCTGGTCCCTGCATCATTCTTTGAGATGTATTTTTTAAATTGCTGTGATTTTCTTACTACTCTAGTAGAAGTTTGTTCATAATTGAAGTGTCTGCTGAATGTTTCTTTAGGTCAGGGAAATACTTGCTGTGAAATCTGTTTCAGTCTAAGGATGTGATAAAATAATTGAACTGTTGTTCTTAAAGTTTTGAAAATGACTTAAATGAGTGCGATTGAACACTGTCTTCCTGTACATTGCAGTTCAGACGACTGCCTTCCATTTTGTTCAGGTACATTTACATTGTTTATAGGTGCCTTTCCAATCTGCTTTTGGCTGTCCCACTGTAACAATACAAACAGGTTTCGCATATTTAGACCAATGAAGAAAGAACAGTTCAACGATCTAAGATCAAAAATGAAACATTTATAAAAACAACAATAAAAAAGCAATAAAATAACGTGTCTCACATGCGTGCAACTGCATGTCGGGGACTCCTGACGATGGCTTGGCCTGGAAAGTTTGATTTATGGGCTGTTAGCAGATAACTCTATTTTATCTGAAAATCCTGTTTAACCCTTTCAATACACCCAGTTGAATAAGACAAATCACTTTTTTCACTGATTTAGAGGCTTGCAAAACCTAAGTTGTGTTCCAATTTTGTCATGTCTTATTGTTAATATCCATATATTTTTTACATTTTTAAATAGTTCTGTTCCTATCGATTACAACTTGTATCGGAAGTTTTGGTCACTCCAAGATTTTTTCAGAAATCCATTACAGTGTTACGAGAAAAATTTTTGGAAGACGTTTTTGAAGGTAAATGTTATTTGTTATGTGATGTCATTCTATCTTCCAAAGGACCTTTAGCTGTGCATACTTCTTAAAAACAAAATCATTGTAGCCAAGATAATGTTTAAGCAATTTATAGCTGAAGGAAGGCACAAAGTGATAACGATGAGATACAGTGGATCCCTGTATCCCTTCATTATCACCTCTTCTCCAGTCAACAATGGGCCATTATGGGCTCCACATTTCCTTGGTCATCTGTTGCCGGCCCTGATTTGTTCTGGCCTTTTGCTACTCCAGTCCCCCCTTTCCCCCCTCTGCTTTCAGTCTGAAGAAGGGTTCAGACCAAAACATCACCCATCATTTTTCTCCAGAGATGCTGCCTGATCTACTGAGTTACTCCAGCACTTTGTGTCTCTACGGTATAAACCAGCATCGGCATTTCCTTCCTACACGTTCTAGCTGAAGGATGTGGAGACTTTGGAGAGAGTGCAGAAGAGGTTTATCAGAATGCCGCCTGGATTATCAACTATTAGCTATAATTATTTATTAAGTTTATTATCTCTGGAAAGTCAGATCGAAGTATATTAAATTAAGAGAGGCATAGATACGGTAAACAGTCAGATCCTTTTTCTTAGGGTGGAAATGTCAAAGACTTCAGGGCATAGCTTTAAGGCCAGAGTTTAAATGAGATGTGTGGGGCAAGTTGTTTTACAGGGAGAGTGGTGGAAGCAGATGCAATAATGGTTTTTAACAGGCTTTTAGATGGGTATGTAGATATGCAAGGAATGTCGGGATATGGATCACATGTAGGCAGAGGAGATTAGTTTAAGTAAGAATCCTGTTGGACCCAAGTTTGTACATGGACATTGGGGGCCCCAAGGTGTTGTTCCTGTTCTGTACTGTTGTAAGTATGCCCAAACATATGAAGGCAAACTTTGCTGTATGCCCGCTTCACCATTCTATTGGCCTATGTTACAATTTTCAAGGAACTATGGGCTCGGGCTCCTTGCACTCTGTTCATCAACATTCCTTGGTGCCCTACTATTTACAGTGTAGTTACAACCACAATTTGATTTCCCAAAATACACCACCTTGCACTGGTGGGGATTAAAAGGCTGAACTTTCCAAATAATTTGATCTGTTGTAGCTTTAGACAACCTTCCTCGGTGTCCATCAATTTTTGGATCATCCCTAAACTTACAAATCATACCTCCTATATCCTAGTTATTGATATTTACCACAAACAAGTAAGGTTTCAGCACCAATCCCTGTGCTGCATCGCTGGTCAGACTGCCAATCAGAAAAATATTCTTCCACCACTGCTCTCTGCTTTCTATCTCCAAACCATTTTTTGAGCCAGTTAGCCAGATTCAAGGGTCAACTCCAAATGGTGCAAACCAAAAATACAAGTTACTAAATTATTACTTTTCAGGTTCTGTAAGTTATTGCAATAACAACATTCAAAAGTAATAATTTCATTGTATCTTGTTCAGTTTGTGGGGGTTTTCTGATGCACAACCCATGATTGCACATAAAAGCAAAGGTCTCTTTTAATGCTTGTACAGTGTTGATATTGTCTTTCACTCCAACCTTCACTGCTGTGTCTTGTTTTGCAGCATTCGGATGAAGTGTTAGATGTTTTCAGAAGCTACAAACTGGATGATATGCAGGCTTCAAAGAAGAAGCAGGATGAATTAAAGCCACCAGGAGAGGCACATGTTTACTTCGCTAAATTCTTGACCAGTGAGAAGGTATTTTTTCATTACAGTTTTGGTGAAATTCCATAAGCTATTTGTGTCTCCTTTCTTTCAGTTCAAAAATGTTCAATGACAGAGTGTATAATTGGGTTCATTGGGTATTTTTAAGGCAGAGATTGACAGATACTTGATTAGTTTAGATACAGAGCGGAAACAGGCCCTTCGGTCCACCCAGTCCACGCCGACCATCGATCCCTGCACATTAACACTATCTTACACACACTAGGGACAATTTATACCGTCAATTAACCTACAAACCTGTACGCCTTTGGCGTGTGGGAGGAAACCAAACCTCTTGAACCCACAAGGTCACGGGGAGAACATCCAAACTCTGTACAGACAGCACCCGTAGTCGAGATCGAGCCCGGATCTCTGGCGCTGCAAGCGTTTTAAGGCAGCAACTCTACCGCTGTGCCTTCGTCCCGTCCGTTTAATTAGTTGAGGGTGTTATGGGGAGAAGGCAGGAGAGTGGGTTGAGAGGGAAAGATAGATCAGCCATGATTGAATAGCGTAGACACAATGGCCCGAATGGCCTCATTTAGCTCCTATGATTTATGAACATTGATGCTGAAACAACTTGATTAATGTATTGCAGCATGTGAATATTACAAATTTCAGTACACAGATTTCAAATCCGCCGCTAGAACAAAAACACAAAGGGAGAATTCCAAAATCAGTACAGAGACCCTCTAATTTCTGATAACTTTCATCTCTGATTAAAACATTTTACTGATAAATATGAGTAAAAGCGACATACTTGACCTTGCTCAAATGCGGGTATCTCCAAATATTTGTTTGTTAACGTGGGAAAGCAGAGCAAGATTTATTGAACAGCAAGGAACCAAAACATGGTTATTTTCTACAAGTTGCTTGGCCCTGTTTCTGATTCATCTCTGATTTTATTTTTATATTTTGGCAAGAAACTAGTTTGTGCTTTTATTCAATTTTTCCCCCAGAGCAATGAGATGTAGATTGTCCTGGTCTTTGATTAATATAGTTTAATTGAGAATAACATTGATTATGAGATCTATGAATGAGCATTACATTCTCTTGATGTTTGCTAAAAAGACTAAGAAGTAACATAAAATAAGAATGTTCTTTATATCAAATGGCTAAAGCAATATCCATTTAGTTCTGTTTCATGGCCGCAGAGCACTTTAGTAAGTACATGTCACCAAATGCCTGCAGCCACTTAACCTTCCTACAATATGCCCTGCCCAGATCTCTTGTATTTTTCAAACTCATTTCATTGACTTCGAAATGGTTTGAAAGAATGCCTACTACGTATAAAAATGCACCTGCAAATCTGACTCTATTTTCTTTTTGTTACTAGCTGATGGACCTACAACTAAATGACAGCAACTTTAGAAGGCATATTCTTTTACAGTATTTGATATTGTTTCAATACCTGAAGGGCCAAGTCAAATTTAAAAGGTAATCACCTATAAATTTACTATGTATAGTGTGAACATCACTAGTTAAGGAAATCCCTTTAATGTATCATTAAGTTCAATGGTAGAGCTAAAAATGCTTCAAGATTTATGAGATCGAGCATTTAAAAGCATATAAACAATAGGAAGATCAATGTGCCAAAGGCAATTTTTGAGGTGGGAGGCAAAGGAAACAGAGAAGTCAATATGCAGGAAGTGTCAGTGGAATTAGATTTTCTTGATTTTGTTTAGTTTACGTTTATATTTTTAAGCATGTCACTTGATTAGGTCTTGAATTTATTTTTCTCGGGAAAAGATATTTGAGGCTACTTTATTTAATTGAACATACACCTTAAATAATTCCTCTGGAGACTCTTCATTGTGTTTTCCCATCAATAAATCCTTGTCAATTATCTTTTTCCCCTTCTCTGCTAAATGATTGCCCTGTGCTGGTGCTCTAAGGACATTGGTTTCCATTTAGCTAATTGTAAGCTCTTCTGGTATATTTCATTTCAGGGTCATTGCAGATCAACTTGTCTTTTGCTGACACACAACCCACAGACACAACTGCACTGTTGCTGAATAAACAACGGACAATTTATCTCTTAATAATCATGGGGACTTTACTCAGCTGAAATCATCACATTCAGTGTTGACCAGGAATTACATTTGAAGCTTATTTTTTCCCATGTACATAGTGAGATATATCATAGAAACATACCCTTTGGCTTTCCAAGGCCACACCAACCACCCTATTAACCCTACATAAATACTGTTTCTATGATTCTCCCACTTTCCCATCATCTTTCTCTGGACTCTACCACTCAGCTACGGACGCATTGGTGATCATTTTCCAATGTTCTATACATTCAGGATCAGTTCCTGTGGATTGGAGGGTAGCTAATGTTATCCCACTTTTTAAGAAAGGAGAGAGAGAGAGAAAACGGGAAATTATAGACCAGCTAGTCTGACATCAGTGGTGGGGAAAATGCTGGAATCAATTATAAAAGACAAAATTGCGGAGCATTTTGATAGCAGTAACAGGATCGTTCCGAGTCAGCATGGATTTACGAAGGGGAAATCATGCTTGACTAACCTCCTGGATTTTTTTGAGTATGTAACTAGGAACATTGACTGGGGAGAGCCGGTGGATGTGGTGTACCTTGACTTTCAGAAAGCCTTCAACAAGGTCCCACATAGGAGATTAGTGGGGAAAATTAGAGCACATGGTATTGGGGGTAGGGTACTGACATGGATAGAAAATTGGTTGGCAGACAGAAAGCAAAGATAGTGGGGATAAATGGGTCCCTTTCAGAATGGCAGGCAGTGACTGGTGGGGTACCGCAAGGCTCAGTGCTGGGACCGCAGCTATTTACAATATACATTAATGACTTGGATGAAGGGATTAAAAGTACCATTAGCAGATTTGCAGATGATTCAAAGCTGGGTGGCAGTGTGAACTGTGAGGAAGATGCTATGAGGTTGCAGGGTGACTTGGACAGGTTGTGTGAGTGGGCGGATGCATGGCAGATGCAGTTTAATGTGGATAAGTGTGAGGTTATCCACTTTGGTGGTAAGAATAGGAAGGCAGATTATTATCTGAATGGTGTCAAGTTAGGAAAGGGGGACGTACAACGAGATCTGGGTGTCCTAGTGCATCAGTCACTGAAAGGAAGCATGCAGGTACAGCAAACAGTGAAGAAAGCCAATGGAATGTTGGCCTTCATAACAAGAGGAGTTGAGTATAGGAGCAAAGAGGTCCTTCTGCAGTTGTACAGGGCCCTAGTGAGACCCCACCTGGAGTACTGTGTGCAGTTTTGGTCTCCAAATTAGAGGAAGGATATTCTTGCTATTGAGGGCGTGCAGCGTAGGTTTACTAGGTTAATTCCCGGAATGGCGGGACTGTCATATGTTGAAAGACTGGAGCGGCTAGGCTTGTATACACTGGAATTTAGAAGGATGAGAGGGGATCTTATCGAAACATATAAGATTATTAAGGGGTTGGAAACGTTAAGAGACAGGAAACATGTTCCCAATGTTGGGAGAGTCCAGAACCAGGGGCCACAGTTTAAGAGTAAGGGGTAGGCCATTTAGAACGGAGATGAGGAAAAACGTTTTCAGTCAGAGAGTTGTAAATCTGTGGAATTCTCTGCCTCAGAAGGTAGTGGAGGCCAATTCTCTGAATGCATTCAAGAGCGAGCTAGATAGAGCTCTTAAGGATAGCAGAGTCAGGGGGTATGGGGAGAAGGCAGGAACGGGGTACTGATTGAGAATGATCAGCCATGATCACATTGAATGGTGGTGCTGGCTCGAAGAGCCGAATGGCCTACTCCTGCACCTATTGTCTATTATTGTCTACACTCTCAGGACAATTAACAGTTACCAATAAAACTGCCAGTCCTTTTTGGAATGTGGAAGGAAACTGGAACACACACAGGAAACACATGTGGTGTTGGGGAGAACTGGCAAACTCCACACAATAGATCGGTCTGGTTTAGTTACTCACTGAATGAACAGTCTGAGCCAACACGGAAGTATTGATGCAATTCCATTAAATTGCCAGGTTGTTCTTAGTTATGCGTGACTCCACCGGTTTTGCCTTCTATCCACTTTTTCGACTGGAGACCTGTCGAGAAACCTTGAGGGAATACTGGCCAGTTTTATTTCCCTATCTGCTTGTTCCTGTTATATCTCCCTCATTGCTGTTTGTAAATCCTAGTTTCCATAGTTTCATTCCAATATGCTTTAAAACCTATAATTTGTGTTACATTCCTCCAGTTAGAGCGGTGAATCTTTGAAGCTCTTTATTCAAGAGGACTGCGTTCATCTTCCTGAATGGTAGAATTGGCAGAAAGAACTGAATGGACCACTTCTACTGCCTATTTCACTTCGCATTTATCTTTTCAAAATTATTTTGGGAAGGTGTCATAAGTTAAATATTAACTGGAGTTGTGTAATTTTGTAAGAAATGCAAATCTGTAATTATTATAGAAATCCCCCTGGAAGATGAATTTCAAGAAAAAGCTTTGGCTTTGCTTAATATTTCTTAACATGAAAAAGTACATGGATGTATTTTAAGATAGATGTCCTGCATGGAAGCAGATGTCGAGTAATTATACCATACGGTGTTTAATGCACTATTAGTCGTGTGGAAGTTAAAAAATATGACCACAGCTCTTGTGAAAAATGAGCAATGTTCAGATATTATTCACCACCCAGATCTATGAGAACACACAATTGAATAAAGTTTTTTTTTCACAGCTCCTATTGCGTATTAACTGATGAACAGTCTCTCTGGATTGAAGATACCACCAAAGCAGTTTATCAGGTTGGTTGAAATGAATTACGATACGATACAATAGAACTTTATTTATCCCAGGAGGGAAATTCGTCTGCCAACAGTCATAAAACACAAGATACATGAAAGATGAAATTAGAGTGATCAGTGGAAAGGATTGGGGATGTGCAAAGAGTGGGGGGGGGGGGGGGGGAGGAGGGGAGTCAGTCTATCCCACAACAGAAGGGGGAGTTGTATAGTTTGATAGCCACAGGGAAAAAGGATCTCCTGTAGCGTTCTGTGCTGCATCTTGGTGGAATAAGTCTGTTGCTGAATGTGCTCCTCAGATTGACCAATGTGTCATGGAGGGGGTGAGCTGCATTGTCCAAGATGCTCTGCAGTTTGAGGAGCATCGTCCCTTCCAAGATCATTTCCCGTTAATCCAATTGAATCCAAAGAATATTAAATTGTATTAAAGATGAACCTTCCCAAATATAGTATCTTTTTCCCAAAATAGATGTTTTTTCTTTAATTTTCATAGTAGATGGCTAAGTTGTGTAGACTAACAATTGGAGTCAAGCGACACAGAAGCAGGCCCTTCGGCCCAACTCGTCCATGCTGATCAAGATGCCCCATGTAAGCTAGTCATTTGCCCCGTTTGGTCTATATCCCTCTAAACCTTTCCTATCCATGTACCTGTCCAGGTGCCTTTTAAGTGCCATTTTAGTACCTGCTTCAGTTGTCTTCTGGCAGCTTGTTCTATATGTCTA
Source organism: Rhinoraja longicauda (assembly GCF_053455715.1). Classification (NCBI taxonomy): domain Eukaryota; kingdom Metazoa; phylum Chordata; class Chondrichthyes; order Rajiformes; family Arhynchobatidae; genus Rhinoraja; species Rhinoraja longicauda. Next base: position 19,798,960 of record NC_135956.1, on the reverse strand, counting down.
CCACCCTCTAAGTGGAAAAAGTTGCCCCCCAGGTTCCTATTAAATCTTGCTCCACTCATCTTTGTTCTTGATTCCCCTAACCTGTGCATTTGCCCCATCTATTCCCCTCAAGGTTTTGAATTGGAAGAGGTTTTTTTGCACTGTTCTATTCCTACTTGTTGCAACCTTGGTATATCATTCGTGTTTAATCCATGCAAGTCTTTCTTCCTTTTCCTGCAATGACATCACTTCTGCAAGGAGGAACTTTTTTGTAATGGAAGGCTGGTGACACCATTGGTTAGGATGAAAATGTTTGCAAATGCATTAGCCTTGTGGCGGAGTCATATAGCACAGAAACTGGCCTTTGTCCATGCTGACTACCAAGTCCCAAATTAATCCTGTTTTCCAACACTCATCCTGTAGCTTTCTCTGCCAGGGCATTTCTAGTGCTCATCTAAGTACTTAACTGTTCTGTGAGTTCCTGCCTCCACCATCCTTTCAGGTAATGCATTCCTTGGTTTCAATCATCCTCTCGGTGAAAAAATTCTTCCTCAAATTCCACTGAGGATACGATAGAACACTGAGAAATTCTCCTACTCATTAAATCTATGTCCTTCAGTTTCAGACATCTCTGCCAAGTGGAAAATGTTATTACTATCTTGTCATAATTTTGTATCTCCCAAACAGTCGCTAGTCAGCCTTCTCTCCTTCAAGGGGAACAAACCAAGGCTATCTAGTCCTTCCTCATAATCGGAATGCTCCAGCTCGGGTAACACCCTGGCAAATCTCCGTTGCACCCTCTCCAGTGCAATCAAATCCTTCTCAATGTGTGGTAACCAGATCAGAGCAATATTTTTGAGCTGTGGTCTAACTAATGTTTTACATAATTTAAATATAATGCTGTTACTTTACACAGCTCATCTAGTAAAGACAAGCATTCCATATGCTGCATGTTGCTTTAACCATCCCATCTACTACCCACGCTGCTGATTTTAGAGATATGATCGTATGTGCGCATCAAGGTCCCTTTGTTCCTCAGTATTTCTTAGGGTCCAATCATTCATTGTGTATATGCCAGCCAAATTACTGACAATTTCAGGATTAAATTCTATCTGCAATTTCTCTGCCCATTTTTACAAACTTTTAGGTGTCATCTGTAGCCTGAAACTTGCATCCTCACTATCACCAACTCCATCAATTTTTGTGATGTGAACTTACTCATTCACATCTAGGTCATTAACAGCAGCAAAGTTCCCAGCGATGCTCACACTGCTCAGATCGTGATTACCAAAACAACTCTTGATCATCACCCCCAGCCTTCTATTGCCAAGCCATTTTCGGATCCAGTTTACCAAATTGCTCTGGATTCCTTGGGCCCACCGGCAATATTCGTTAAAGGCTTCAATGATGTTGTTACGATATAACTTTCTTTATCCCAGGAGGAAAATTGGGCTGCCAACTATCATAAAACACAACAAGATACATGAAACATGAAATTGAAGTGACGAGTGGAAAGTCCAGGATTGGGGATGTGCAAAGATTGGGGAGCAGGTGGGGGAGGGGGAAGGGGAGTCAGTCTATCCCACAACAGAAGGGGAAGGATTAGTACAGTTTGATAGCCACAGGGAAAAAGGATCTCCTATGGTGCATCTTGGTGAAACTAGTCTGTTGCTGAACATACTCCTCGGGTTGACCAGTGTGTCATGGCGGGGGAGAGCTGTATTGTCCAAGATGCTCTGCAGTTTGAGGAGCATCCTTCTCCCCTCCCTCCAAGACCACCTCCAGTAAATTCAACTCCACCCCCAGGGCAGAGCCAGCCTTCCTGATGAGCTTGTTCATTCTGTTGGCATCCACGGCCTTCGCCCTGCTACCCCAGCACACGACAGCGAAGAAGATGGCACTGGCCACCACCAATTGATAGAACATCTGCAGCATCTTACTGCAGATGTTGAATTGGTGGAGCCTCTTCAGAAAGTACAGATGGCTCTGTCACTTTTTATTCAGTGCCTCAGTGTTCCTGGACCAGTCCAGTTTACTGTCCAGGTAAACTCCAAGGTAGTTGTACTCCTTGGTAAACTGCACATCCACGCCGTTGATGGAGACAGGGGTGTTCCTCTCCTCCAAAAATCCACCACTAACTCCTTAGTCTTGTCGGTGTTGAGCTGCAGGTGATTCAGCCCACACCACTCAACAAAGTCGTTGACTACACCTCTGTTTTCAGCTTCCCTTCCCTCACTGATGCAGCCCACAATTGCGATCATCTGAAAACCTCTGCAGATGGCAGGAGTCTGAGTGTGTCTGAACTCCGAGGTGTAGGGAGATGTAAACAGGAAGGAAGGGAGGACCTTCCTGTGTTGCTCACTACCATGTTCGAGACACAGTTCTGTAGCCTGACATACTGTGGTTGTCCAGTCAGGTAGTTGGTGGCCCAGGATACCAATGGATCATCCACCCGCATCTTCGTCAGTTTGCTCCCTAGCAGTGCAGGCCAGATGGTGTTAAAAGCACTGGAGAAGTAAAAAAACATGACATTCTCAGTGCTTCCCGACTTATCCAGGTGAGCATAGGAACGATGGAGCAGGTGGATGATGGTGTCCTCAAACCCCACCTTTGTTTGGTAAGCGAACTGCAGGGGGTGCAGGTAGGAATTATCCAGGGGTCGCAAGTGAGTGAGCACCAGCTTCTCCAGGGACTTCATGATGTGCTTGTAGCCATTAGAGGAGTTGGGACGCGTCCTCTTTGGTACAGGAACCAGACAGGATGTCTTCCACATCACAGGAACCTTCTCCAGGCTCAGGTTGAAGATATGCTGAAGTACTCCACACAACTGGCAGGCACACGCCTTGTGTACCCTAGGGCTGACACCATCGGGGCCCGTGGCTTTGCCTGGGCGGAGTCTGCTCAGCTCTTTCCTCGCCTGCTCAGCCTTGATGGTTAGGTGCGACAAAGAAAGGGCAGAGGAAGTGGACGAGGGGGATTGAGAGGGAGTGTCTGTCAGGGAGCAGGGGCATCAAATCTGTTAAACAGGTTTAGCTTGTTGGCCCAGTCTGATTGCTTTCCCTCCTCTGGCCACTGGTCATCTTGTAGCCTGTAATGCTCTTCATACCGCTCCACATATCCCTCGTGTTGTTCCGTTGAAGTTTCAGCTCCAATTTGGTCACAACCTTGCCCTGTCTTAGTCTCACTTTCAGATATTTCTGTACCCGTTTCACCTCCCTGGCACCATTCCCGATGGCCCTCTTCTTCTGGTTGAGAAGGGCCTTTCTGTCACTGGTGACCCAAGGCTTGTTGTTGGGGAAACACTACCGTTTCCTCAGGGACAATGTTATCCACAAAGAAATTTATGTAACTGGTAACACAGTCCGTGAGCCTATCAATGTCCTCTCCATGGGGAGTACAGAGTGCGTTCCAGTCTGTGACCTCAAAACAACCCTGTAGAGCGTCCAGCTTCTCTCAACGGTTAGTCTGACAGGATTTCTCCTTAACAAAGCCATGCTACCCCTCCCAGCTCTGCCCCTCCCAACTTGGAGCCGGAAGGATTTATTCACCTTTAAGCCTGCTGAAACATTCAGTGCCACCTCCTTTTCAGTGTAATTTGTTATGGAATCCGATTCTCTTCCCTGAATCCTTCACCCGCATTGTTCCACATAGTGAATCATGGCATTGATGTTGTCTATGATTGCTCATTCTCTATTTTCTCAAACCACAGGCAGTAGTCGGGTTTTTGGAAAATCTGCAAATTTACAATACAATACAATACAATACAATACAATATATCTTTATTGTCATTGTACCCAGGGGTACAACGAGATTGGGAATGCGCCTCCCATACGATGCAATAATTTAAGTAATTTAGACAACAGCAACCCAACGAAACGAAACGAAACAATTGTGACAGTTTTAGACAGGGTAAAGTGCACGTTGATCTATGCGTTGTGGCCATCCGGCTCAGCAGGACCGGTTCATAGCAGCTATGGCCCTGGGGATGAAGCTGTTCCTGAGTCTGGAGGTGCGGGCGTAGAAGGCCTTGTATCGTCTGCCCGATGGAAGGAGTTCGAACAGACTGTTGCAGGGGTGTGAAGAGTCTTTGTGGATGCTGGTGGCTTTTCTGAGGCATCGTGTGTTGTAGATGCCCTCCAAGTCTGGTAGCTGTGTTCCGATGGCCCTCTGAGCTCTATGGACTACCCGCTGTAGAGCTTTCCTTTCCGCCTCCGTGCAGCTGAGGTACCACACAGGGATGCCATGCGTTAGGATGCTCTCTATGGTGCAGCGGTAGAAGGTCGTCAGCAGCTGTTGGGGTAGACCAGACTTTTTCAGTGTTCTTAAGTAGAACAGTCTTTGTTGTGCCTTCTTGACCAGCGCAGCAGTGTTATTGGACCATGTTAGGTCCTCCGAAATGTGAATGCCCAGAAACTTGAAGCTGGACACTCTCTCCACACTGTCCCCGTTGATAGAGATCGGGGCATATTCCCCGTTATGTGACCTACGGAAGTTGATGATCAGCTCCTTGGTCTTGGTGGTATTTAGGGACAGGTTGTTATCCGAGCACCAGTCCGCCAGGTTCTGCACCTCCGCTCTATAGTTTGTTTCATCCCCGTTGGTGATAAGCCCGATCACCGTTGTGTCGTCTGCAAACTTGACAATGGTGTTGGTGTCGAATGCAGGAACACAGTCGTGTGTGAAGAGGGAGTAGAGCATGGGGCTCAGAACACAGCCCTGTGGTGTGCCGGTACTCAGGGTGATAGTGGAGGACAGGTGCGGGCCCATTCTCACTGCCTGCGGTCGTTCCAGCAGGAAGTCCAGGATCCAGTCACATAATGACGAGCTGAGGCCTAGCTGGTGGAGTTTGGTGATGAGCTTGGTGGGGATGACCGTGTTGAAGGCGGAGCTATAGTCTATGAATAGCATCCTCACGTACGTGCCCTGTCTCTCTAGGTGAGTCAGGACAGTGTGAAGAGCCAGAGAGATAGCGTCCTCTGTGGATCTATTTGCCCTGTATGCAAATTGATGTGGGTCCAGTGAGTCAGGGATGCTGGATTTGATGTGTGAGAGGACCAGCCTCTCAAAGCACTTCATGACTATCGGCGTTAGGGCAACCGGGCGGTAGTCGTTCAGGTTGGAGATCTTTGCTTTTTTCGGCACCGGAACTATGATAGCCGACTTCAGGCACTTGGGGACCGTAGCCAGAGATAATGACAGGTTAAAGATCCTGGTGAATACCTCAGCCAGCTGTTCAGCACAGTCCTTCAGTACCCTTCCTTGAACTCCATCCGGTCCTGCAGCCTTGCGTGGGTTGACCCTTTGCAGAGCGCGTTGTACCTCCTGTGTGCTCAGTTGCAAGACCTGTCCCACCGCCTCGGCTGGGGTTCTTTCACTCAAGGTGGTTTTGCCAGTTTCAAAGCGGGCAAAGAAGGTGTTAAGCTCATTGGTCAGTGCCATATCGCTGTGGGGGCAGGCAGGGCTGCTCTTGTAGCCAGTGATGTCCCTGACACCCTGCCACATGCTTCTGGTGTCCGTGGTGTTGAAGTGGTCTTCCACCCGTTGCCTGTGGGTGTATTTGGCCCTTTTAATACCTTTGTTCAGGTTTGACCTGGCAATACTGAAGTTTAAGTTGATGGACTGCAAGTTCTCCTCATTCTTGTAAAATAATTCTGTTAAACTATTGAGGTACAGCGATAGAAACCTATCTGTTTCCATTTGAAACTTTTGCATAGTGAACTCTGCATTGAAAGTCTGAACATCCATGGAAATGTACCTGCTCATCCAAAAAGATCAAAATCATTGATAAAAGTTCTCTTTAAATGTTGCTTTTGTTTTCTGTGTAGTTGCTCAAGGAGACCCCACCTGATGGAGAGAAGTTTTCTTGCATGGTGGAGGTAAGTTGTTACTTTTGATTTAAATTTCCTGATAGCAGGTAAATGACAAACAAAACTACTACTTACACTCTCTCCAGAGTAGATCAATAGTGAAATAGTATGGGTACTCTAGCTAATTGTTTGTTCATTTCTTCCATACGTTAATTTTTTGCTTTCTCGGTGTTAGTTGTAGTGCTAAGCCCCTGACACAGGTCAACTAATTGAACTCTGACTAAATATGTGATTTTAATTTTTGGGATCTGACCTTGGAGGTATAGTGATGAGATTATTTTCAATGCTGTACCCTAAGGTAATGATATCTCAATTTTTGTTAGAAACTTAAAGGATTTTGATGCATCTAAGTCAGATTGATGTATAACTTGAAGGTGTTGATCTTTCAAGTCCATTTAGTGAAGTACACAGTGCCCTCCATAATGTTTGGGACAAAGCCCCATCATTTATTTATTTGCCTCTGCACAATTTGAGATTTGTAATAGAAAAAATCACATGTGGTTAAAGTGCACATTGTCAGATTTTAATAAAGGCCATTTTTAAACATTTTGGTTTCACCATGTTGAAATTACAGCAGTGTTTACACATAGTCCCCCCATTTCAGGGCACCGTAATGTTTGGGACACAGCAATGTCATGCAAAATGAAAGTATAGTAGTCATGTTTAGTATTTTGTTGCATATCCTTTGCATGCAATGACTGCTTGAAGTCTGCGATTCATGGACATCACCAGTTGCTGGGTGTCTTCTCTGGTGATGCTCTGCCAGGCCTGTATTGCAGCCATCTTTAGCTTATGCTCGTTTTGGGGGCTCGTCCCCTTCAGTTTTCTCTTCAACATATAGAAGGCATGCTTAATTGGGTTCAGATCGGGTGATTGACTTGGCCACTCAAGAATTGACCATTTTTAGCTTTGAAAAACTCCGTTGTTGCTTTAGCAGTATGTTTGGGATTATTGCCTTCAACAGTTCAACAGTTCAACAGAGCTTTATTTGTCATTCGGTACCAAGGTACCGAACGAAACTACATAGCAGTCACACACAAAAAAGAACACAAGACACATGACCCCAACACAAACGTCCATCACAGTGACTCCAAACACCCCCTCACTGTGATGGAGGCAACAAAACTTCCACTCTCTTCCCCACGCCCACGGACAGACAGCTCGTCCCCGACCGACCCGCACAGTCCCCGCAAGGGGATGGAAGTCCCCGCGGCCGAGTCGTACCGGGCGCTGAGACGTCTCGCGGCCGAACCGGGCGATGGAAGGCCCCGCGACCGAGCCGTGCGCAGCTAAGTCCCGCGGCCGAGCCGCACCGGGCGATGTTAGGCCCCGCGGCCGAGCCGCACCGGGCGATGGAAGGCCCCGCGGCCAAGCCGCACCGGGCGATGTTAAGTCCCGCGGCCGAGCCGCGCTGGGCGATGTTAGGCCCCGCGGCCGAGCCGCACCGGGCGATGGAAGGCCCCGCGGCCAAGCCGCACCGGGCACTGTTAAGTCCAGCGGCCGAGCCGCGCCGGGCACTGTTAAGTCCAGCGGCCGAGCCGCGCCGGGCGATGTTAAGTCCAGCGGCCGAGCCGCACCCCGCGCCGTGAGGAAGAGACCTAAAAGAGAAAGGTTTCCCCCACCCACACCACCCACACCACCACCACCCCCCACACATACACAAAACCATCCCAACACCGACACACAACAAAAAAAAAAGGAAAAAAGACGAACAGACTGCTAGCGAGCCGCAGCCGTTAGGCGCTGCCACTTCCGCTTGCTGTAGAATGAACTGCCGGCCAATGAGTTTTGAGGCAGTTGTTTGAACTTGAGCAGATAGGATGTGTCTATACATTTCACAATTCATTATGCTACTACCATCAGCAGTTGTATCATCAATGAAGATAAGTGAGCCAGTACCTTCAGCAGCCATACATGCCCAGGCCATAATACCCCCACCACTGTGTTTCACAGATGAGGTGGTATGCTTTGGATCTTGGGCAGTTCCTTCTCTCCTCCATACTTTGTTCTTGCCATCACTGATATGTTAATCTTCATCTCATCTGTCCACAAGACCTTTTTCCAGGACTGTGGTTGCTCTTTTCAGTACTTATTGGCAAACTAATCTGGCCATCCTATTTTTGCAGCTAACCAGTGGTTTGCATCTTGGAGTGTAGCCTCAGTATTTCTGGTCATGAAGTTTTCTGCGGACAGTGGTCACTGACAAATCCACACCTGAATCCTGAAGAGTGTTTCTGATCTGGCGGACACGTGTTTGGGGATTTTTCTTTATTATAGAGAGAATTCTTCTGTCATCAGCTGTAGAGGTCATCCTTGGCCTGCCAGTCCCTTTGTGATTAGTAAACTCACCAGTGCTCTCTTCTTAATGATGTTCCAAACAGTTGATTTTGGTAAGCCTAAGGTTTGGCTGATGTCTCTCACAGATTTATTCTTGTTTCTCAGTCTCATAAAGGCTTCTTTGACTTTCATTGGCACAACTTTGGTCCTCATGTCAACTTTGGTCCTCAGCAATAAAAGTTTCCAAAGGTGATGAAAAGACTGGAGGAAAGACGAGGTGCTGAGAGCTCTTTTATACCTGCATTAAGGAGGCATTTAAATACACCTGAGCAATTATAAACACCTGTGAAGCCATGTGTCCCAAACATTATGGTGCCCTGAAATGGGGGGGACTATGTATAAACACAGCTGTAATTTCTCCATGCTGAAACCAAAATGTATAAAAATGGCCTTTAATAAAATCTGACGATGTGCACTTTAATCACATGTGATTTTTTCTATTACAAATCTCAAATTGTGGAGTACAAAGGCAAATAAATAAATGATGGGTCTTTGTCCCAAACATTGTGGAGGGCACTGTATATACATAAATACAGGCTTTAAAATTGATCTAATCTAATGCATTGAAAGGGGGCAGAGGTGCTTTACCAGAACGATGCCTGAATTACAGAGTATTAGTTACAGTGAGAGATGGACAGACTTGGGTTGTTTTCTCTGGAATGCCACAGGTTGTGGGGAGACCTGATAGAAGTATCTAAAATTATGAGAGGCATAGATATGGGATAACAGTCAGAATCTTTTTCCCAGGATGAAAAAATCAGATGCTAGAGGGCATAGCTTTAAGTGAGATGAGAAAAGTTTAAAGGAGATGTGTGCAAGGCAAGTTTTTTTTTTACACAGAGGGTGGTGTGTGCCGACAACACACAGTTAGGGGAGATGGTAGAAGCAAAAATATTAGTGGCATTTGCTACTTTTGGATAGATATGTGTATATATGGAGATATGGATTATGTGCAGGTAGATAAGTGATGTTCTTTGCATTTTCGGCACAATCATTGTGGGCTGAAGGGCCTATTCTATGTTCTAATGCTTGTAAGAGCTTACATGTGATATTTTATTACAGCATATATTACATAGTGAAGAAAACTGGATTGCATGGAAAAATGAAGGCTGTCCAAGTTTTGTTAAAGAAAGGTATTTTCATCAAAATTTAACTGTTTACAACTTTGCTATCACTTTTCCGTTATTCTATTTGTATTATTTTGTGTAGTCCATTAATTAAAAAGGAAAGCAGGCATCGTGGTCTATATATCTACCACATTCAATTTCCTATTAACATTCTTTAGAAATAAGTAAATTAATGAAATACTCTCCAAGTTATTATGGTATGAAGTTTTTAAAATTAAAAATGCAGTTTTCAAATGAGCTATTTGTACCAAGTAATTAATGAACAACTTCATTTGGTTGCTTTCTGATTTTTGTCGAACTTTGAAATTCTACTGAACTGTACTAACTTAAAAAAGTTAGGGAAATCAACTTAATGTAGTGTGCACGTGTTATCTTTATTTCTTACTCTCCCTCCCTAAGTGAAATCTACACACACACAAATATTAGATCACTCTAATTCGTTGTATTTGGTTTTTAAGACCACCCGAATCCAAAATTCCAAAGCCTGCAAGGAAAAGACCTGCTCCTGAAGATTTCTTTGGAAGGGGACCAAATAAGAAGGTCTCAATGGGAAAGTGAGTATAAATATAATTTCCAAGCAGAATTTGGAGGCAGGGTAATCATGTGAGATTTGATTTATTAATCTGTTACACTAGGTTTCCTCTAAAACAAAAACAACCCTTTTAAAATTAGGATAGTGGAAATGAGTGCTCTTGGTTTCCATTTTTAGCATTCAAGCCAGATGTACATGTCCACAGAATGATTCTCACTGGCCAAAAATTGAAAATTATTCCCCACACCAGAGTTCAGTAATTTCTCTGAATTAGAAGGCTGGTAGATGCCGAAACAGGGACAGCTTTCTGCTTTTGCGTCACACATATTAACAGTTGGTTTAACAGTGACAAAGCACACTTAACATTGGACCTTTGCAGCTGTCTGAGGATTCATTCAGGCTGGAATCAAGGTTGGCTTAGAAAGCTAGGATAAATAGTTAATGACTTATCTCATTCACTGCAGTTTCTAAAACGGTAGAAACTTTGAGATCAAGGACGACATTACTTAAATATTTTGCTGGAGCCTTTAAGAATTGTCTTAAGATGCCTCATAAAATTAAAATAAGTACCATAAAATCCAATGCAAGGCTTGCAATCTTATGGAGATTTCTGTGATCTGCATGAGGAGACTCAGTAGTGAGTTGTAAATAATTTTTTGCAAAGTAGCTTATTAGCACGGTTTGTATCATAACCTTTCTGGCTTGATGGTACAGTTTTAACACAATTAGGAAATTGTTTTTCTTTTATAGTATTGAAGCTAACTACTTTTTAAGTTTGTAAATGACATGGGCCTTGTACTTCACATACCTCTCATATTGTAATTTTATTTCCCGCAGTGAAGAGCTGACACGGTTATGGAATCTCTGCCCTGATAACATGGAGGCATGCAAATCTGATAGCAGGTAAGAGGTGCAGTTTAACTAGTTTAATTTAGCTTACTATTATCATATAACCGAGGTACAGTGAAAAGCTTTTGTTTGCGTACTATCCACTCAAAGAAAAGACCACCTCTGCTCATTCCATATACCCACTACCCTGTAAAAATGTGCCTCTCCTATTCCCTTTAAATTCTTCTCCTCTCACCTTAAACCCATCCCCTCGAGTTTTAGACTTCTCTTCCAATGCAAAAAAACTGATTCTGGACTTCCTCAATATTATAAACCTCAGACTCGTTCACTCACCCCTCGAACTCCTTCACACAAGGGAAAGTAGTCCCAGCCTATCTGATCTTGCCTCAAGAACTTCTGTTTCTTTTTGCATTTAATTTGTAATACTCCCTTTGCACAAGCAACAAAGCCATCATTCAGCACATGTGGGATTAGTAACAGTGTGCGTGCATTGAAGTGCTGTGAGGACGAGGTCGGATTCTGCTCCGATTTGGCAGTTTTCCAATGAACGAATTTCCAGTCCCAAATGAAAGATGTAAAGGAGTAAGTGGCAGCAGTTACACCCATTAATCTGCAGACTGCGTAAATTACAGATGATTCCACTGCATGGTCCAGTTCTCAAGTCAAGTCAAATTTATTTGTCACATACACATACACGATGTGCAGTGAAATGAAAGTGGCAATGCCTGCGGGTTGTGCACAAAAAGAATTAGTTACAGCATATAAATAAAGTTAATAAGTTACTATTAGTGTCGACAAAAATTTAGCCTCTGGGGTTATATAAGTTGACAGTCCTGATGGCCTGTGGGAAGAAGCTCCGTCTCATCCTCTCCGTTTTCACAGCGTGACAGCGGAGGCGTTTGCCTGATCGTAGCATCTGGAACAGTCCGTTACTGGGGTGGCAGGGGTCCCTCATGATCTTGCTTGCTCTGGATCTGCACCTCCTGATGTATAGGTCCTGCAGGGGAACGAGTGTAGTTCCCATGGTGCGTTCTGCCGAACGCACTACTCTCTGCAGGGTCATCCTGTCCTGGGCAGAGCTGTTCCCAAACCAGACTGCAATGTTGCCGGACAGGATGCTCTCTACAGCCCCAGTAATCTTGTGATTAATCTATTCTGCTTATACTATAATTTATAACCTGCTGAACAAAAGCACTTGTATTTTTGCCAAAGTTTTTTTTGAATATTTATCTGGTTTTTATTGTTTGGTGTGATTTTTAGTTTTAGATTGTTTCCTTGTGATTTCAGAGAGTTTATGCCCAGTTTAGAGGAGTTTTTTGAAGAAGCAATTGAACAAGCTGAGCCAGAGAACATGGTTGAAGAAGAGTATAAGTACGTTATTTCTCAAACTTAAAGATGTGATTCTGCTAACTGCTCACCTTATGATTATCAGAAATAACTTCAATTTCCAACAAAGTTTTAACATTTATTTACACAGGGTGGTAAATAATTCCAATTATGGCTGGAGGGCGTTGAGGCTGCTAGCTCGAAGAAGTCCACACTTTTTCCAGCCAACCAACCAGCAATTCAAGAGCTTACCAGAGTACCTAGTCAATATGGTTATCAAATTGGCTAAGGAATTACCTGTGAGTATAACTGCTTCATATTCAGGATTGCTTCATGTTGTTTTGTCGTATGTTGAACAGGCATCGAAAAATAACACTCACTTAGAAACTGCTGTTTTGGTCCATCAGTAATTTAACATTGAGGAACAGTACAAACATCTACCACTGCCTCCCAAGTTACAGCCGGAGTCTGAGTTATATTTAAGTTTAGTGAAAGGCCTTTAATTAAAAAATGTCAAGATCAGTTAGACCAGCTAAGCTTACTTTGGTGTAACGTTTTCTTAAAATGTACCAAAACTCTTCTGAAAGTATCTAGACTCTGAGCAAGAGGAAGCTACAGAAGTACACAGGGGCCCGACTCGCCCCAAAGGCCTCCCATTGGTCTGCCTGGGCTGAAGAAGCCTCAGCGGAGGCAAAGGGTGCCTTGGCGGCAGCGTGAGCCTCGATGGCAACAGGAACCCCGGCGGCAACGGGAACCTCAGCAGTGGTGGGGGCCTTGCAATCGACCCACGATCAACATTCGATGAGCATGAGGGGGGAGGGGAAGACAATGGGGACCTGGCGTGGAGGGACCACAGTGAAGAACAATGGGGACCCGGGGGGGGGGGGGGGGGGGGGACTCTAGCTTTAGAATCCTCTGCCCAGAGGATAAGTCTGTTTGTTTGTTCATTTGTTCCGGTGAAGGCGCTGTGCACACTGCAGCCGGCCAATAGTCACTTGGCTTTTTCTTTTTGTTTTCATTTTCGTGTGTTGTGACTGTTGGCAGACCAATTTCTCTCCGGGGATGAATAAAGTTTTATTGTATTATAGTGGAATGGCTTGGAGGAAATCTTCGCCAGGATGGCTGGAAATTGAGAGTGGAATGGAAGAGCAAAGGAAATGACACTATTAAACGAGAAAGAAAGAGGTTAAAGAGATTTGAAATCGGTGCATGGAAGTCTTGCAATTGTGATCACAGGAATGAGGGCAAAATGAGAAAATAGAAGTTCCAGCATTACCTTTCCTTATTAAAGAAGTCATTCATAGTTTTGTACGGCATTCAGGATTCATGACTGCCAAGATTTAATGTCAAACTTTCAGGGATAAGGAAGGCATTAAAATTTGAACTTCAGATTGACTAATCACTTTTCTAATTGCTTCCAGCCTCCATCTGAAGAAATAAAGACAGCAGAGGATGAAGACGAGGAAGAAGACAATGATGATGCACTGCTAAAAGAAAGCAATGAAAGTATGTCTATAATACAGATATTGCATGAAATGTATTGAAAGTACTTATTTATGAATATTATCATAGTAGATCTGATACTTGTTAATATAATTAAGTCTTCAATGTTTTCCTCTAACCCCATAGTTAGTAGCATTGATGATAAACTAGAGAATGGAAGAATAGTATTTATAGAGGATAATTAAAACATTAAAGGAAAACTCCAAACAGCATACTTTCCACGAGAATATTCAGTTTAATTAATTTCATTGTGAATGTTAGAGAAGTTTTACCCATTTGATATCAGCCACTAATTGCCTAGAGAACATGGTTAGCCATAGTTGTCAGCACATGTCAATGTCAGGTAGTCTGCTGCCGGCTGAAAGATTTGTGGTAATCTGGAAAAATTAATGAATTTTGCAGTCAACTAAGTTACAGTGATCGATCTCAAAGAAATCTGCTCATGAAGATCTATTAATCCTATTTCTCACTGGTTTGTATTTCCCTTTTCCCAATGTTGGAAGTTTTTGGATGTAAAGGAATGCTTTGGTGATATCAACAAACAGATTAACTAGCTATTCACTTTGAAAAAATGATCTAGCAAGTGACGAAGATTATGAATTCATATAGCAAACATGGATGTAAAAGTACAAGTTTTAAATAAGTTAAAAAAAATTAAACAATTTAAAAAGTGTAATTAGAGCAAACATATATAAAAAGCACACATTTAGTACAAACTACTCCAGCCTCAGCCAAACACCAATTTCTTTGTTATTACTGATTGTTTATCACTTTTTTGACAGTGAATATGAAGGCAACAGTTTGTCTTATTATTACATCCACTTCAAAATTTTGATTCTATACACGGAATCCACACCTGAACAGTTAGCCTCATGGAATTTTAAAACTTGCTCATCTTCTGCAATGAAGTGTAATGTGTTTAATCTTTTTGCGTAAGTGGTTCTCACTTATTTCTGGTGATTAACAGGAGATTGATGCATAAATAACATCTAGCGGAGGAGCAGAGAATCGTTGACAATCCCTGGATTTCCAATTCAACTTCTGCATATTCAGATAGTTATTGTGATTTCTATCATAGCGAGAGTTTACTGGTTCATTATTGTCCGCTTAAACATTTCTCATGGCAGAGCCCAAGATAATGAATGAAGCAAGGACATTTACGTTTACACGAAATAACTACCATTTTTGTCTTAACTTGTGCCAAACTTAAAGGCATGAATGTACTGTTGAGAATTATTGCTTACATATTTTGTGCTATGTGATTATTGTTCTGGTTTCAGATGACAGTGCATCATGAAGACCAATCTATTCTCCACACGTTATAGTGTAAAGTACATAACTCGCAGTGCTAAACCAAATCACTTATTAACAATGAAGAATCATAACATTTACAGTGATTCACTAGGTTAGGATTGGAAGTCAATAAATGACTAGAAAAAGTCAATGTCTTTTGTAAATAACAAATGTAGCTCTCAAAAAGAACTATAAAAATATTTCATTAAATCTTCATTCTTTTTTAAAGACAACCTCCAATGCTGACATTTCTAGTTTCCCATGTATTTCAGCCAACAACAGCAGGCTACCTGACATCATCGTCTGGTGACAAAAGGCTGCTAACGACCTCTCCCAAGCAGTTAATGGTTGCAATCAGGTAGGTAGAAACATCCATTTTGACGGCACTTTGACGTTGTTACATGGGGTCTTGGGGAACATTCCTCAAGTGTAGACCTGTGACCTTCATGTGCCACATTACCCTATCAAACCCATAAGAGGCAAAAAAAAACCACTGGACTTATAGGTAAAAGGTAGGGAGTAAAACCAAATAAAACCCAAGTTTGTTCTCCCATTAAATAAATTCATGGGTGATCTTGTGCCTTGTTCACTTTCATACCAATCCTTGTAGTATTCAGAACTGAAATAGATATTTTGGGGTCCTAAGGAATTAATGACCTGGTATCAATTCTAGGTCGAGTATATTGGTAGTTAATGGACAACCATCTCTTAAATTTCATGTCATCCAGACTTTCATCTCCTAAAATTGAATCCTTGACTTTGTAGTGCAATGGTTGACAGAAGCGTTGCACATTTAGTTGTGAACATTCATATAGAAATATTGGTGATTTTAGGAACTGGGAGTATGCTGATTCTGGAGTTTTCCTTTGTAGAATGTAATTTTCATATCAGTAACTTATGTGAGATTTCATTGTAGCTTCATCCTGTTCACCTCCTTTCTGATGTAAATACAGTTGCCCATTTACAATACAGTAAGTATAAGAAAGTGCCCCTGGATAATGCTGTTGAAGTAGTTTCTGGGTTCTTTCAAAGAGCAACAACAAAGTACGTTTTGTAAAGCAAAGAAATAACACTTTTAAATTGGTGTAAAGAAAATTGTTGACCATAGAATGGATAAAAGATACGGTTTGAAAATATGTTTTAAAGATGGAGAAATCATGCACCAACTTTATAGAAGCTCCTGAATTTAGGACAGTTGGCTGATACTTTGGTTATCGATGGTAGTGTAGCGCGTCGATAAAGGCAAGGAGCCAGGTATTTCGGGAAGGTATATTTATTGTATCGTGGGTCTCAGACGGGTCTAGTCTGCCGGAATGGCTTGGCGCCCAAACCTTGTCCTTATATTCCTGAGTCCAGGACCGCCTCCCGGGACTGGTCCATTCCCGTGCCGAGGGGTCGGTAGTAGTATGGCCCGACCTTTGGGAGCCGCCACAGTACCCCCCCCCAGATCCGGAGGCACGAAACGCACTGGTGGTCGCACAACCCGACCGGACCGCGTACGGTAATCGGTCGACAGAGGGGCCGGCGGAGGCACAGTTGGAGGGACAGGCGGTGGGACCCGCAAAGGGGGGCGACCTCGTGGCCGAGGCTGGGCCACCCGCACCGGTTGGTCGATGTCTAAGTGGGCCGGCTTCAGGCGGTCAATTGACAAGGCCTCCGGCCGGCCCCCCATGTCCAAAACAAAGGTTGTCTGTCCGTGCTCCAGCACCCGGTACGGGCCTTCATACGGCCTCTGGAGTGGCGCCTGGTGGGCGTCACGGCGCAGGAACACAAAGGCGCAGTCCTGGAGGGCCGATGGCACGTAAGGGCGGAATGTCCCATGGCGGGACGTCGGCACGGGTGCGAGCTTGCCAACTCGCTCTCGGAGGCGATGTAGGGTGGATGAGGGCGGTTCCTCTCGCCCCGGCAACGAGGGCACGAACTCCCCGGGCACCGTGAGCGGAGACCCGTAGACGAGCTCCGCTGAGGATGAAGCCAGGTCTTCCTTGGGGGCAGTCCGGATGCCCAGCAAAACCCATGGTAGCTCGTCCATCCAGTCGGGGCCGGCGAGTCGCGCCTTCAGCGCTGCCTTCAGCTGCCGGTGGAACCTCTCCACCAAGCCGTTTGCCTGCGGGTGATAGGCAGTGGTGTGGTGCAGCCGCACGCCCAACAGGTGGGCCATGGCCGACCACAGCTCGGAAGTGAACTGTGGCCCCCGGTCCGATGAGATGACCACCGGCACACCAAAGCGAGCAATCCAGTGCGCGGCCAACGCACGAGCACATGTGGCTGTGGACGTATCAGCCAGTGGTATGGCCTCCGGCCACCGCGTGAAGCGGTCCACCACCGTGAAGAGGTGGGTGATGCCCCGGGATGGCGGGAGCGGGCCCACAATGTCCACTTGCAGGTGGTCGAAACGGCGGCAGGGTAGACCGATCCCTTGGAGTGGCGCCCGGACGTGGCGTTGAATTTTTGACGTCTGGCACGGAATGCAGGTGCGGGCCCATTGGCCAACCTGCTTGCGCAGACCATGCCACATGAACCGCGCAGTTACCAATGAGATCGTTGCCCGGATGGATGGGTGAGCCAGCCCGTGGACCACGTCGAACACCCTCCTGCGCCACGCGGCCTGGACGATGGGGCGCGGCTGACCTGCCGACACATCGCAAAGTATCGTCGTCGCCCCGGGGCCGAGGGGAACATCCTCAAGGCGGAGGCCAGAGATGGCAGTCCGGTAGGCGGGCATCTCCCCGTCCGTTAGTTGGGCCTCCGCCAGGGCAGAATAATCAATGCCGGGTGCCACTTCTAACACGGCATTGATGGCGGGGCGAGACAATGCGTCGGCCACCCGGTTTTCCTTCCCCTCGATAAAGCGGATGGAGGTGGTGAATTCTGATATGTAGGCCAACTGGCGCTGCTGTCGGGCAGACCATGGGTCGGAGACCTTTGCCAGGGCGAAAGTGAGCGGCTTGTGGTCCGTGTAAGCGGTGAACGGGCGGCCCTCCAGAAAATAGCGGAAGTGACGAACGGCCAGGTACAGGGCGAGGAGCTCGCGGTCGAAAGCGCTGTACTTCTTCTGGGCGTTGTCGAGGTGCCGGCTGAAGAAGGCCAGGGGGCGCCAACCCCCGTCCGTGAGTTGCTCCAGTACGGCACCAACCGCCAACTCTGAGGCGTCCACCGTAAGGGCTGTCGGGGCATCCTCCCATGGGTGAACAAGCAGCACAGCCCGAGCCAGGGCCTCCTTCGCGCCGTCAAAGGCTGTTACGGCCTCGTCGGTCCACACGACGGTCTTACGCTTGCCCGCCAGCAGCTCGTATAGCGGCCGCATGATGTGGGCCGCGGATGGCAGGAACCGGTGATAAAATGCCACCATGCCGACGAACTCCTGCAGGCCACGCACCGAGGACGGACGGGGAAACCGGCGGATGGCGTCTACTTTGTCCGGCAGGGGAACCGCTCCTTGCGAGGACACACGGTGGCCGAGAAAGTCGATTGTGGCCACGCCAAAGCGGCACTTGGCGAGGTTTATGGCCAACCCGTGTTCGCTGAGCCGCTGGAAAAGCTGCCGGAGGTGGGCACAGTGCTCCTGCCGCGAGCGGCTGGCTACCAACATGTCGTCAAGGTAGACAAATAGGAAATTCAGCCCGCGACACACGCCGTTCATTAACCGCTGAAATGACTGC
Source organism: Rhinoraja longicauda (assembly GCF_053455715.1). Classification (NCBI taxonomy): domain Eukaryota; kingdom Metazoa; phylum Chordata; class Chondrichthyes; order Rajiformes; family Arhynchobatidae; genus Rhinoraja; species Rhinoraja longicauda. The sequence continues at coordinate 19,780,485 of NC_135956.1, read as the reverse complement.
GCGGCGTTCTTGAGGCCGAACGGCATCCGTACGAACTCGTAGAGTCCGAACGGCGTGATGATTGCCGTCTTGGGTACATCCTCCGGGTGGACCGGGATCTGGTTGTAACCTCGCACCAGATCCACCTTTGAAAATATCGTGGCCCCAGCCAAATGGGCGTTGAAGTCCTGGATGTGGGGCACGGGGTATCGGTCCTCGGCGGTAGCGACGTTCAGCCGCCGATAATCCCCGCAAGGCCTCCAGCCCCCGTTTGCCTTGGGGACCATGTGGAGTGGAGATGCCCATGGGCTGTTGGAAGGGCGGACGATCCCCAAGGACTCCATCGTGCGGAACTCCTGTCGTGCCAGGCGTAGTTTCTCAGGCGGGAGTCGGCGTGCTCGTGCGTGGAGGGGTGGGCCGGTAGTTATGATATAATGGTACACCCCATGCTTGGGGGTCGACGACCGGAATTGCGGGGCCATAATATCCGGAAAGTCCGCCAGCACCCGAGCGAAATTGGAGTCCACGGACGACAGCGGGCGTATAATGGGGTCATTCAGCCGCAATGCGATGGGCTCCATCGTGGCGGAGTGGACCAAGCGCTGCTGCCTGACGTCCACGAGGAGAGAATGCGCCCGCAGAAAATCGGCCCCGAGCAACGGCTGGGAGACGTCGGCGATCGTAAACAGCCACGTAAAATGACTGGCGCCGAAAACGATGTGGACCGTGCGGACGCCATATGTCCGAATAATGCTCCCATTTGCCGCGGTAAGGATGGGCCCCCGCTTCCCAGAACAAATGTCCAGCGGCGAAGGGGGCAGGACGCTCAGCTCCGCCCCGGTATCCACGAGGAAGCGGCTCCCGGACCGCCGATCCCAGGCGAAGAGGCGGTGAATCTGGCCGGCCACCGCAGGGACTATTGGTAGCCGGCCCGGGCGTTTTCCGGAAATGTGCACGGCTGGCGGCATTGTCGGGCTGCCGCACCCCAGCGCTGGTGGTAATAACACCAGTACCTCTTGCTGGTGCTGGCTGGAGCCTGCTGGTGTGGGACTGCAGGTGCACGACCCGCAATGGCCACCGGGGGCGACCTCGCAGGCCTCCGGGACGTAGCTGTCACTCCTTCCACGGCTCCCCCGCCCGACCGGAGAAAATCGGGCGCTTCTCGAGTGACGTTAAGCGCACTGACGTCATCACGGCGCGCCGCCCACAGCGCGTCCGCGCGCCTGCCGAGGGCCCGGGTGTCTGCAAAGGAGGCGTCGGTGAGCTGCAGGCGAATGTCGGCCGGCAGCAGGTGCAGGTATGTATATTCAAACATCAGGCACGGTCTGTGACCGTCGAGCAGCGCGACCATCTCCTTCAGGAGGCTAGATGGGCGCCGGTCACCGAGGCCTGGCATGTGGAGGAGCCTTTCGGCCCGCTCCATTCGGGTTAGCCCGTAGGTTTGGAGCAGCAGCTCCTTAAGGGCTTCATATTTACCGTCGGCCGGTGGGTCCTGGAGGAACTCCGTTACCTCTTCGGCCGTGTCCTGGTCAAGGGCTCCCACCAGGTGGAAAAACCGGGTGTTATCCACTGTGATGCCCTGCAGCTGGAACTGGGCCTCCGCTTGGTAAAACCAAACGCGAGCCCGGGTGGTCCAGAAGGTCGGGAGCTTGATTCCTACCGCGTCGACAGCTGGGGCCTGGTCGGCCTGCGAGCCGGACGGGCGGTCGGCTTTTGCTTTTGTGCCCATCCTAATGAATGGACCGTCGAGGTCACCAATGTAGCGCGTCGATAAAGGCAAGGAGCCAGGTATTTCGGGAAGGTATATTTATTGTATCGTGGGTCTCAGACGGGTCTAGTCTGCCGGAATGGCTTGGCGCCCAAACCTTGTCCTTATATTCCTGAGTCCAGGACCGCCTCCCGGGACTGGTCCATTCCCGTGCCGAGGGGTCGGTAGTAGTATGGCCCGACCTTTGGGAGCCGCCACAGTAGCACAGAGTGGAGTTTCTAACTGGGACCGATGACTTTGAGTGTGATGCAAACAGAAATGTAGTGACACATTTTTGTCCTAATTTTAGATGCAGTTTTGCCAGCCTGAAATAGTTGATAGTAAGTGTTCTGCTCAGCCAGTGTCCCTGGGAAATCTGAGAACTGCCTATGAAAATGTCAAAGATAGAACTTGGGGTCAGTAAAGCTGGAGTTGCACTGGCTGCACATGGCCATGAAATTAGGGCTGTCGGCAACTGTGTAACCACCTGAGAACATTAAAGTTTGTACGTTCTCCCCGTGACCTGCGTGGGTTTTCTCCGAGATCTTCGGTTTCCTCCCACACTCCAAAGACGTACAGGTATGTAGGTTAATTGGCTGGGTAAATGTAAAAATTGTCCCTAGTGGGTGTAGGATAGTGTTAATGTGCGGGGATCGCTGGGCGGCACGGACTTGGAGGGCCGAAAAGGCCTGTTTCCGGCTGTATATATATGATATGATTAGTCGTGCAGATTATCAACAGCAGTGTGTTGGATTGTTGCAGTTGCTTATTACTAACCAGTCTTGCTAATGTAACTGCCATCCCATGGGGTAAAGGATGGGGCGGGCAGGATAGATTTTGGGAGAGGAAGTAGAGGAGGCCCTGCCACAAAACTACTGGAAAAATCTTTGTTGGGTATCAAAACTATATCCCCAGCTCGGCTAGTACTACCCTCCACAGATACATTGGTGAGAACAACATCATGTTGATTTGTCCTTTGTATTTGGTTGCATCATCATTAATCACAATCATTTTTTATTATCCTAGTGGAATCCTAAAAGGAGTTTCTGGTTAGATTGTAAAATAATTGCAAGAAATACAGTAAAACTATAATTAGGCATCTCATTGTTCAGAAATCAGAGATGGTCTGGTTCCTGGCTCACTCATTACTCTGGAATGAGTGTGCTAAAGATCAAGAAAGCAAGCAGGGTGTGTGGCAGGGGCAGTATCTGTCATTTGGGCTTGGTGTGTTATCAAGGTTGGGGTCTGGAACATGGTTATATGCCCATTTCTCCCACGATCCAGCCCCCTTCCACTGACTTTACACTTCCCTCCTCTCACCACTTTGCCTTTTCATCTCTGACCTGTGCTCTTTCCCCCTTGTACCCAGCTATCAACTGGCAGGCTTTACCCTCCCCTCTCTTACACCGCCCCACCCATTACAATGTCTGAAAAATGGTCTTGACCAAAAGCATTGCCTATCCATGTTCACCAGAGATGCTGCCTGACCCACTGAGGTACTCGAATTGTCTTTTTTTTGTAAACCGGCATCTGTAGTTCCTTGGCTCTAGTTAATGCTTATACAATGCCTGTTCCCTTTTAACACTGATTTCACTTGTAAACTTATTGTCCAACTGTGTACTGTACAGTAAAACTCATAATTCAGCAGAGCTGGACTAAGATTTTCCCAAGTACTAAGGTGCATACACACTTCACTTTTGCTTTAAATATATTAGATGGTCATATAACATATATTCCAGTTAACTTGATGAGTTTAAATAGATTGGGAAATGCATAAGCACGTGAATTGCCAGGGAGGCACAAATTTCCATGGCTGCAAAGTAAATGAGATTAGTATAGATGGGTACCTGATTGCTGGCAATGGCCAAAGAGCTTTCGTCTGAGCTTGAACTTTGATACAACTTCCAGCCCTGGCCATAACTCCACTTTAGTCTGGAATAATGAGTGAACCGGATGCCAAACCATCTGATTTCCAAACAATTTGAATGCAGGATTACAGTTTTATTGTAAAAACAGAACATGCAACAAAGTGCTTTATCCAGCACCTGCGTTTTCTTTTTGATCTGCAGTTACTGGGCTTATGAAGCATTCAAGATCTGTAGCTACAGTTCCAAACTCTGGTTTATATAAATATCAATATGAGAGTCATTTAAATTTGCAAGGTGTGGAACAGTCCTTCTGTAGCCAAAGTACTTTAAGTGTAAATTCTTACTGTTGTAAAGTAGAAAATATTCAACCAAGCATTTTAAGGGTCATATTTGCTGCTGCAGGACAATTTTTACTCTGACTAAAATAAAAAACAAATTTACAGCAAAACTATTCATGATAAAATTGTTTAACAGCACAATTAGATTAAGTATTTAAAAGTGACACATTTAGAAATGAATTTAATATTTTTCAATAAATGTTGACAATGTCTGTCTTGATGTTAGTTTAAATTTTTAACATTCCTTTAAGAAATAGTAGGGCCAGTGTCTCATTAAAAATCATCATTCTGAAGAAAGAATGTGAGAATTGGCTGGACCTCGATCTTAGTGAGTTTAGTTGATTGTCACGTGTACCAAGATACAGTGAAAAGCATTTGCCTGCTATCCATTCAGTGGAAAGTCTCTATATGATTACAGTTGAGGTGTACAGATAGATACAGGATGAAGGGAATAACATTTACTGCAAGGTAAAGTCAAATTAATGATAGTCCAAGGGGACAAATGGATCTTTGAAACACTTCATGAGAAAATACAAAGCTGTCTGCAGATTTTTTTTTAAACCCTTTATATCAAAAATATGCAAGATGAATTCAAGATACAGGGCTGTGTATTCATCCATCAACATTACAAGTTGACACTATGTGCCACCACGATTTTCATGTATTTGACTGACTTTCACATTCCTATGAAATAATTAACAAGTGTGTTTATGTTTGATTTTCTTGAACATTACTTGATATTTACTTGAACATTATTTTCTCAACTAATTAGTTCTGGATTGTAGTTTTTACACATAACCACTTAGATTTATGTTTAACTTGGTATGAATGGCATGTAATGTTTTTTTCTTTACCTTTAGGTCCTGATGTGCACACTAGGCTTGTAACAGGTCAACAAATAGATATATTTGCCAGCAAGCTTGGAGAACAGTGGAAAGTATTGGCACCCCACTTTGAAATGAAGGAGTCCGACATCTGTGCAATCGAATCAGATAGCGAGGACATGAAGATGCGTGCTAAGCTGCTGCTCGTTGCTTGGCATGATCGGGAGGGACTGCAAGCTACAGTGGAGAATTTTTTGTCTGCATTGATTGATGCTGGTTTAAATGAACTTGCAGAAATCCTGACAAATGAGGCCGATAGCATCAGCTAGTCATTGTCTGAAGAACCGAACAAGTGTACAAATCAACCTTGTTTTCTTTTTTACTATTCTATTTCAAATAATGAGGCAGTGAATGTTACAAGTTTTTTTATATAAACCAGTTTCTGTAATGTGGAGATTTGTTGGTTTACTATCTATGGTTTTGAGTTAATCAGCCAAATTTGACATGGTGTTTACTCTCTCCACAGTATACTTTTACAATTGTTAAGGGATTATTGCTTCATTAAAATTGCAGCCATTTTATGTGTAACCCACAACTCTTTTGCCTCACTTTTGTATTTGAATTTAGTGAATATCTGTTATTGATACCCAGGCATGGGAGGTGGAACAGGGGTCAAAAAATGGGATTTAAAAAAAAAAATTACACACAAAATTACCAGTTTCAAGCCTCTTTTAGTGCATTTCAAAGTAAAAACAGAAATTACAAAATAATGTGGATGTCACTGTACACTAATAACATTTAAGTAAATTTGCACATTAATTGATAATCAGCCCAAAAAGGTGGTAATTGGCTTTTCTGCAGTTTTATATTTTAACCCCGTCTTAATTAATTTAGTCATATAATCTTGCACTTAAATTTAATATTTAGTCATTACAGTTACATCACTGATTTTCTGGCACTCTTGGTTCCAAAGCTTTGCTGGTTTATCCAGCAGGCTAAGGAAGTCAGTTATGGGGATAGATTTGCTGGCTCCAGCTGGGCTGGAGCCCTGGCCGCAGGTTGAACCCACCAATCGGCCGTGGAAGTCCCAATGATGTCGAGATTGGCTGCCTTGCACAGCCTAGGTGCCATATTTTCAGAGAGACTTCCAGGGCGCGCAGGGGGGATTTATCACGGAACCCAAGTGTTCATTACAAGTCTATACATCTATTCTTTTTTTCTATCCGATTTCTCCGTTTATTTGGCAAAGTGAAAAATGCGGAAACCATGCATAGTTGAGGCGAGTGCAATTATCTATATACTAATCCTCTTGTTTGTTTGTTTCTGAACTAGAGCCAAAACGGTACATGATAGCATAACAATTTTAGGCCCACCTTACTCACCGTCGTCCCTTTGGTGCTTATGGAAGAAATTTCATTGAAATCAGTATTATATATTTTTAAGTTATTTACATTTTAAAGTTTAAATCTATCTCCTAGGGAGGGAGAAGGGGGGTGGAGTGGGAGGGAGGAGAGGGTGCTGCACCAATGCAGGAGAGGTTTGGGCCCAACAGGTCCACTTGGTCTAATAACATTTTAAAGACATTTAGACAGGTTCACAAGCCATGGCTCCCAACATTTCTCATCTGCTGCCAAAAATTGATCAAACATTTGGACTTACGGCACATATTTTAAAATAGCATGATAAATGAATTGATAATTCTGTCAAAATGATTTGAATTTAAAACATTTTATTTTGACTTTGTAGCTTATTAATCACCAAATTAAAGCATAAAATAAAAATGGAATCATTGAACACAAAATAAAAGCTCCTTGGATCCCCTTAGCTCAGCTTTAAAGGAGTCTTCACCCAAAAGGTCACCTGACCCACTGAGTTACTCCAGCATTTTGTGTCTTATCTTCAGTGTAAACCAGCATCTGCAGTTCCTTCCTACATAGCTCAAGTTTTAATCTTCATGTCCCAATTTTGGGCCACGGCCATAGGTTAGGAAACAGCAGTTCAGAGGAATATGAGCCAGGAGGACAAATGGGACTAGCTTGATGGGGCATCTTGGTCAGCAAGGACGGGTTGGGGCAAAAGGCCTGATGATGTACTCCATGAAATGTTGTTTCTGGCTTCAGACCTTTTGGAAAGTCCATAATATTACTACGGAAAAAGTGAACTACTTTCCACATCACAGGATCCTTCTTGAAGTGAAAGTAAACAATAACAAAATCCACCATTCTTGGCCATGCAAGGAAGAGTATCTAAAGATCAAAACCTGAAAATTGATGAAACGCAGGACACAGATCATTATTATATGTTGGATTATCATGAGCAGAGAAACAAAAAAGTGCCATCAATTCTGCCACTACAAATTCTTCCATTAGTAGGATAAGTGAATCCACATTGGTGTTTACCTCGGGTGTACTGCCCCTGCCTTGAGACCCTAATTACACTCAGATTGCTCAAATGGTTGGGCTACATGATGTCCTGCCCAATCTCAGACTAACAAAACAATGTCAAGTTCTGTCACAGCAAGAGATTATTAGAGGGAGAGGAACAGATTCAAAGATGTTTTCAAGGTATATCACCCAAAGGGATCGTTGGACCAAGACTACTCAAAATCATAGCACACTTAGGATGACATTGGGAACTTTAAGTCCATTTGCCAGGAATACATAATTTCCCATGCTACCCACCTGACCGCCTAAGAATATAGGACGTGGACAAGGACAGGCCATTTGGCCCACTCCGTTCATGTCAAACATGATGCCAAGTTAAAATATACTCTGCCTGCTTGCAATCCAGATCCCTTCATTCCCTACATATCCATGTGCCTATCTAAAATCCACTTGAATCCCGCTATCATATTTGCTCACATATCTCCTTTTAACATGGCGCCTCTCATTTTAAAGCTATGTCCTACAGTTTTTGACATTTCATAAGTGAAAGGCGTAGAATTAGGCCATTGTCTATTCTGCCACTCAATCATGGCTAATCTATCTCTCCCTCCTAACCCCATTCTCCTGCCTTCTCTCCATAACCTCTGACAGCTGTACTAATCAAGAATCTATCTCTGCCTTAAAAATATTCACTAATGTCCTCCACAGCCTTCTGTGGCAAAGAATTCCACAGATTCACCACCCTATTACTTAACTCCTTCCGAAAAGAGCGTCCTTTAATTGAGGTTATGACCTCTAGTGATGTCACACTGGCCAACGAGCTCAACACCTTCTTTGCGCACTTTGAAACCGGCAACAACAACAGGAGTGGTAAAATTCCGGCCTCGGAGGATGATCAGGTGCTCACACTGAGCACACATGATGTACAGTGCGCGCTGCAGAGGATCAACCCACGCAAGGCTGGAGTCCCAGGATGGGTACTGAAGGACTGTGCTGACCAGCTTGCTGGGGTATTCACTAATATCTTCAACCTGTCTTTATCCCTGGCAACTGTCCTGAAGTCGGCCACCATAGTGCCAGTGCCGAAAAAAGCAAACATCAGCAACCTGAACGACTACCGTCCGTTTGCCCTCACACCAATAATTATGAAGTGCTTTGAAAGGTTGGTCCTCTCCCATATCAAAGCCACCATCCCTGCCTCACTAGACCCACATAAGTTCACATACAGAGCAAATAGATCCACAGAGGAACCATCTCTAGCTCTTCATACCGTTCTGACTCACCTGGAGAGACAGAACACATACGCGAGGATGCTATTTATAGACTATAGGTCTGCCTTCAACACAGTCATCCCCACCAAGCTCACCTCCAAACTCCACCAGCTGGGCCTCAGCTCGCATATATGCAACTGGATCCTGAATTTCCTGACGGCGCCTTCAGGCAGTGAAAATGGGCCTCCACCTATCCACCACCACTGAGTACCGGCACACTGCAGGGTTGTGTATTGAGCCCCATCCTCTACTCCCTCTTCACACATGACTGTGTCCCTGCATTCGCCATCAACACCATTGTCAAATTTGCGGATGACACAACGATGATCGAGCTGATCTCCAACGGCGATGAATCAGCCTACAGAGCGGAAGTGCAGAACCTGGCGAGCTGGTGCTCAGAGAACAACCTGTCCCTAAACACTACTAAGACCAAGGAGCTAATTATCAACTTTAGACGGTCACAGAATGAGGAATACGCTTCAGTCATCATCAACGGGGACGAAGTGGTGAGAGTGTCCAGCTTCAGGTTTCTGGGCACACATATTTCAGAGGACCTCACATGGTCCACCAACACCACTGCGCTAGTCAAGAAAGCACAGCAACGGCTGTTTTTCCTGAGAACACTTAAAGGGATATTGTATTGTAGTCCTAGACTCTACATATTGCTTCATGCAATATGTCATGAATAATGTAGATTCAGCAGTTGCTGCTTACCTTATAGATGGCTCAAGATCTATTCACCCAAAATGAGCTATAGTCTATATTTGTTTTATATATTTCCACCGTGGGAGAAAGGTTCTGACCTTCTATGCCTCTCATAATTTTATTTACTCCTATCAGGTCTCCCCTCAGCCTGTGACCCTCCAGCAAAAAACCCTCTAATCCAGCCATCATTCTAGTAAACCTTTTCTGCACCCTCTGCAAAGCTTCCACATCCTTCCTGGAATGGGGCGACCAGGACTGCACATATTACTCCCCAACTGCAGCCTAACCCAAGTCCTACAACGTGCAACATTATTTCCTGACTCTTCCACACAATCGATGAAGGCAAGCATACAATATGCCTTTGTTACCAGTCAATCCAGCTGTATTGTTTCTTCCAGGGAGCTATGGACGTGGCCTAGATCCCTCTGTATATTATTGCTGTTAAGGGTCTTGCCATTAACTGTATATTTTCTCCTTACATTCAACCTTCCAAGTGCAACATCTTGCACTTGCTCGGAATAATCCCCATCTGCCATTTCGCCACCCATTTCTGCAAGCTAATCCATAGCCAGGCTGTATAATTTGACTGATTCCTTCAATGTCCGCAACTCCATCAATTTTGTCATCTGGAAACCTACTGACCACCCCAACTACATGTATATGTCCAATACATCACAAACAGGAGACCCAGCACAAATCTAGCCAGAATAACACCCTTCCACTTCAACCCTTGTCTTTTATGATTAAGCCAGTTCAAAATCCAAATAACCAATAGAAAGACAAATTGTAATACAATATTACATTATCAGCTGCAAAGGGCCAAAAAAAAACATTTAATGTGCCAATATTTATTACTCGGCCCGAGATAAGCTACGACTTGACCGATTTCATTGAGAGGTACAGTGATGTTATGTCGTCAAAATAATTAAAATATTGGCAGTAATACTTAGCAATAAAATTGATACCTGATTCCATTATCTTTGCTTCTGGCCAGCATCATCATCATCATCAGTAAGAAAACAGAGCAGGAAGTCCCAAAAGGACAGCCAACTAATTATTTGTAAAGTGTAATCACTACTGCAATGTAACATATTGTGCTTTGTTACCTCCAGATGATATCGACTGAGTAAGTATTCAATATGTCACTAATAATGTAGATTCAGCAGTTGCTGCTTACCTTATAGATAGATGGCTCACGATTTTTTCACCCAAAATGAACATTTCGGAAAGCATTTGATGAAACTTATAATTACAAGAGTATCAGTTCAAGTTAATTAATATAGGCATTATTTTGCATAGATAAAAAAAATATTCTCAGCAAAATTAACATTGTTCCAGGATTGCAGGTATGACAAATTCTCCTAGTTAGGGAATTTGCGAAAATATTGATTTCATCAAAGAATCGAAAGGTAAATTTCAATAAAATATAATAAGGAAAATACAAAATTGCACAATTCTTATGCAAGATGCAAGAATGGCAGTTAATTCAATGGGACCACACTGGACACAAAATAGGGAGGATTCTATTCTGCACAGAAGAAAAACAATTTAAAGATTCGGGTATATAAATCGTTAAAAAGTAGTTACTGGAGGAATGATATGACAAACTGGCCTCCATCATGAAAGATTCACAAGAAAAAAAATTATGGAGATGGCTGTACCACATTGAGTACAATTAATTGTTGAACTAATAGAGTCATAGAGTGAAACAGTGTGGAAACAGGCCCTTCGGCCCAACTTGCCCACTCCAGCCAACATGTCCCAGCTACACTAGTTCCACCTGCCTGCATTTGGTCCATAACCCTCCAAACCTGTCCTATCCATGTACCTGTCTAACTGTTTCTTAAATGTTGGGATTGTCCCAGCCTCAACTACCTCCTCTGGCAGCTTGTTCCATACACCCACCACCCTTAGTGTGAAAAGGTTACCCCTCAGATTCCTATTAAAGCTTTTCCCCTTCACCTTAAACCTATGTCCTCTGGTCCTCGATTCACCTACTCTGAGCAAGAAACTCTGTGCATCTACCCGATCTATTCCTCTCATGATTTTATAAACCTCTATAAGATCACCCCTCATCCACCTGCACTACAGGGAATAGAGTCCCAGCCTACTCAAACTCTCCATATAGCTCAGACCCTCTAGTCCTGGCAATATCCTTGCATATCTTCTCTGTACACTTTCCAGCTTGACAACATCTTTCCTATAACATGGTGCCCAGAACTGAACACAATACTCTAAATGTGGTCTCACCGACGTCTTATACAACTGCAACATAACCTCCCAACTTCTATACCCAATACTCTTGACTGATGGCCAATGTACCAAAAGCCTCTTTGACCACCTTATCTACCTGTGACTCGACTATCAAGGAACCATTCGAGTGCACCTGCACTCCTAGATCCCTCTGCTCTTCCATTCAGTGTGTAGGTCCTGCCCATGTTTCCCAAAATGTAACACCTCACATTTCTCTGTATTAAATTCCATTAACCCTTCCTCAGTCCACCTGGCCAATCAATCAAGATCCTTGGGTAATGCAAATCTTAAACCTGCCTATATTTAAAGCACTGGGCATAATTCACAAGAAATTCTGCTTGTCACCTATTCCAATTTTTACTCAGGCCATAACATACCCAGTAGGACCTGGTAAAGCGCTATATAAAATAAATACTTATTATTATTATTATAAAATCAGACAACTACCTCAAGTTAAACCTGGTGCTGGGTACTTCTGACTCTATTAGGTTGATCAGTACTGTCACTTGCACTTTTTTGATTTCTCCACTACCACACTAACACATCTGTACAGAGATATGAGAGCCATTTCTCGTACCACCCAAAATTAGTAAGTTTCATTTCTCTAGGGACCTGGATGATCATCTAAAATAATTTAAATTTCTGCCAATGTTTTGTTAGGTTTTACAATTAACGATCACTTTTAATGCGATTCTGCAGCTGAAAAATATATTGTAGTACCTGAGAACTTTCATATGGCTTAAGGAATACCAGTAATATTTTTTTGAAAAAGGTACAAACCTAAAAACATAAGCTAGAAGAATATTGTAAAATAATCTGCCGTTCTCCAGGTCTAAGTTACCTCGTTAAGGTGACCAGAAATATATTGGAGTCATATTGTGGTTGAGTCAAAAACATTGTCGCTTTTCATTTCTTTGCCTCCAGCTTTGATTAGTAATGGTGTCGGGTCAGGGGGAGAAGGAAGGAGAATGGGGTTAGGAGGGAGAGATTAATCAGCCATGATGGAATGGCGGCGTAGATTTGATGGGTCGAATGGCCTAATTCTGCTCCTATTACTTATGAACTTCACTTCCATCATGCTGCAACTGGTAGTAGCATTGCAGTTTTGAAGCACACCTGGATTTCTCTATGGAGAAATGGAAATGGCGAAAAACGGTTCCAAGAATACATACTAAGAGTCCCGAGTTAACATTTTTATTTCCTTAGCCAAAGTAAAAATGTTAACTTTTTTCCATAAATGCTGCCTGGTCGGCTGAAGATTTCTAGCACTTTATTATTTAAGATTTCAGTCGTCTGCAGAGTATTGAGCCACATTGATACCTAGAGATGAGCCTGATGCCGCCATGATTTGCAGGGCTTCTACTTGATTATTGCATTAATGTCTAAGATCAGAAGGATATCATGCAAGTTTGTGTCCACTACCTAGGCAGCTGCCATGATTCTTTTCATTTGGAAATCACTTGCATCCCCTTTCATTGTCAGAGCACATCTGTACTTTGAGGAAGAATGAAAGGGCAACCAACTGTTCAGTAAATGAAGGGAGATGGGAAGGGCAAATTAGCTGACCTTCATTAATGCTGATCCACCCTCTGACAATTTTGATGGTGCCATTGCATGGCTTTTCAAAGTGGATGGTATTTGACGCTTCATTGATTCTAACCATGTTTTGAACCATCATCTCATTAGAAAAGATGAGCCTCTGCAATGTCACCAAATCATATTTTCTATTGAGGCATCAAATCTGTAATTTTCTTCACAAAGTTCAAAAAGCCACACTTTAATCTTTAGAAAAAAGCACTGTGGAAAACAAAATGTGATTTTGGTAACCTGGTTTAGGTTGGAATAGTAGTACAATGGTAAGAAACACTAGAACTTTTTAGAATTAGGCTTATTTACAATGTAAAATTTATAATGCAAACTTTACATTGTAGTTTTAATCTGAAATATACATTGAAGAAACCCAAATCAATTGAATATTAATTCTTTCTTTTCCCTATGCAGCTTCACACACACATACCAAAACATTATGACCACTAACAGGCGAAGTGAATAACATTGATTATCTTGTTACAATAGCACCTGTCAAGGGGTGGGATATATTAGGCAGCAAGTGAACAGTCAGTTCTTGACGTTGATGTGTTGGATGCAGGAGAAATGGGCAGGAGTAAAGACCTGTGTTACTTTGACAAGGGCCAAATTATTATGGCCAGACGACTGGGTCAGAGCATCTCTGAAATGGCAAGGCCTGTAGGGTGCTCCCGGTCAGCAGTGGTGAGTACCTACTGACAGTGGTCCGAGGAGGGACAAACCACAAACTGGCAACCGGCTGCTGGGGCCCAAGGCTCATCGATGCACAAGGGCAACAAAGGCTATCCCGTCTGGTCCGAACTGACAGAAGGTTCACTGTGGCACAAGTCACAGAAAGTTTTAATGGTGGTCACGGGAGGAATGTGTCACACAATACACAGTGCATCGCACCCTGCTGCATATGGGGTGCATAATGGCTGCACACAGAGGACCAACAGCATATTAGGCATGTGGTCATAATGTTTTGGTTCATCGGGTCATAACGTTTCGGCTGATCGGTGTACACATCAGTAACCACTTTTGACTGAAAACTAGAAACAAGAGGAAGAACCCAAGATTATGGATCACTTTTTTTTATTATTCCACATGAAGAAGTGTCAGAATTAAGAACAGATCAAATCCACAGGTCTTCTTCAACTAATACCTGATTTGTTTCAAAAGATTTGGTAGGTGATGTTAAGCAATACCAGGATCACAGTTAAGACAACACCTTCCCTTTGCAGTCTTATTTCCAATTAAGGTAAGCCACAGAAAGTGAAGGCATTGCACAACAGTAACAGCCATGCAGGATAAGGAAAATGAAGGTAGTTGCATTCAACTACAACATCACTGTGGGGCTTCATCTTCAATGACTTCTAGTCTACGAGGCCCGTACAGTAGAACATAGGCTATGTGCCAGTCACCACCGCCAGACAGTTTCAGAATATCTTCAGGCGCCACGACGCTGACTTTATCATCGTCAAATTTAATCCACTCATCTAAAAATTAAAGCGATACAAATGAGAAATGGGAACCTTCACATTTAAGAACACAAACATCTGTTGCCATACAGATTTACACGCAGGTCTCAAGGACTGATGTCTAAATTTATTTCAAAATTGTCATTTCAGCACGGAATGCAGGTGCAACAAGCAAGATGTGCAACCGCTGTGGCTAAAACCCACAAAAACTCATACACATATAAAATTAGAGGTTTATGAATGAAGCCCACAAAGGCTGCCAAGGGTCACATTTCATCTAAAATGATAGCAATGTTGAATTGCTTAGTTTGACATTGAGCAGGAAGAAAAACCTCCTCCTAACATTTAGATCATGCAATGTGATTGTATTAAGCAAGAAAAAGTACCTGATTTTCTTCTAACCCAAGCTACATAATGACCAGATGAACTGGATCTGCCTTGATGCGTTAGCACTGCCATAAGGTCGTAGTATCCACTGTTATTGGAGCCTAAATCTGTTCAAATAAAACAATGTTCATAGTATATTCTTAACTATAATGGAAAAAATAACACATTTAATTCCTATACTATTACATTTCTAATCTTAGTTATACTTGGTGCTTTGAGAAGACACTAAACGGACCAGACACTACCTCAGTACATGCATTTACTAGTTTAACTCAGACCAATTTTGTGACAAGTAGAAACAGCAGCTCGGTTGCAGATGGTATAGTTTGGACTTGAAAGGCGTCCTAAATTGACTTCAAGAAAATGTTGCAAAATTGTATTTTAAAATGTTATACCAACACTTACAGCAATCATAACTTCCTTTCTACCTCGTTTTTTAATATAAAATAAAATACCTCCAGACCTGGGAAAAACTTCCAGCTCATTCAGCATATCCAGAACAGTTGTTCCAGGAGAGAAAAAGCAAACTGTTTCTCCAGGCTACTTAGCCGCATGTTACAAATGTTTTCACTGCAAACCAAAGTATTGCTGCACAGCCTAAAGTAAGTGCTGGATGTTGCTACAATCTGACAGCTTTCAACTTCCGTAATTATCGATTACTCTGCAGAATACCAAAAAAGCTTCACATTGGAAGCAAAGTAGTAATCCACTTACCATCAGGGAAATAAAATGGCTCATACTTGATATCTTTTGGCTCTCCACTTCCATTTTTAGTGTCAGTCTAATAATAACAAATGAACATGTAATCACAGCAGTGCTTATCAAATTTTAGTGATTATGAATGATTGTTGAGTAAATAAAATGCATTAATATGACTCAAATAAAACTTGCTAAAACATATGTTTGACTGTAATATATACAAAGTTTACCACCAGGTTAATAAACTTTGTTCTTTGAAAATAAGTTATATGAAATTCTGCTAAAATATTGGCAACCAATTCTCCATAAACCAGTGTCAGAGTTCAATGTGATTCAATACAGCAGGGCATTCAAATTTTGTCCTCTATATGAAATCTGAAATTCGGAATGTCTCAATTATGCTGGTGTTTCATAGTGCAGGTATTCCCAATACACTATGCTTCTTCTGAATATGAAGTGGTACAAGATACAAGGAACAAAGTGCAGAGGAATAGATAAAATGAATTTTCCTTTTGGAACAAATGTTGCCCAGTTTAAGGAGTGGGAAGTCTTCTTTCATTAATTCTTAAATTGCAATTATGGAAATAGTTTGAAGAAATCAATTTTGCAAGACATGGTTATAGCATAAAAAATTGCATCCATTGTATTATATTTTTCAAATTCTATTGAATGACTGACGTAGAAAATGAGAAATATGTTTTTTTTCTATTCTGTTCTGAAGATAAGACACAAAAAGCTGGAGTAACTCAACGGGACAGGCAGCATTTCTAGAGAGAAGGAATGGGTGACGTTTCGGGACGAGACCCTTCTTCAGAATTTTCAATTCTGAAGTTGTGCAAACTTGTTCTGCAGAGGCACGGTGGCACAGCAGTAAAGTTGCAGCGCCAGAGACCCGGGTTCAATCCCAACTACGGATGCTGTCTTTACGGAGTTTGTACGTTCTCCCCATATTTTCATAGGTTTTCTCCGAGATCTTTGGTTTCCTCCCACACTCCAAAGATGTACAGGTATGTAGATAAATTGGCAGGTAAATGTAAAAATTGTCCCTAGTTTGTGTAGGATAATGTTAATATGCAGGGATCGCTGGTCCGCATGGACTCGGTGGGCCAAAGGGCCTGTTTCAGTGCTATATCTCTAAACTAAACTAAAAAAGAGCAAGAATTTACTGCACAAACAACTATTACAATAAGTTACAAGAATAGGCCTTAATTTACCTTTGTCTGCATATCAACCTTTCGGTCTTCCTCTTCCTTGAATTTTAACCTATGTGGAACCATATTTTCTTGTAGGCTTGGTACACATAGTTCATATACATCCAGCATTAAAGGAAACTTGACATCCTGAAGACAATTACAAAACACATTTTCAATTTACAATTGCAAAACTAAATTACTAATACATTAATATGCCTTCAACTCCAAAGATTTCTAATGCGCATTCATTTGTTAAAATGCTATGCAGCAAAATCTAACAATGACAATAACTAAAGCCAAATACATGCAAAACGTTTACCGCAAAGCTATCATTTGAACACCAAAAACTGAAATCGCCATTGCCAACGCTAATAATCAGCATGTAAGTTTGTTAAATTGTAAAAGTATCAAGAGGGAAGCCCCAGGTAGAAGGCAAGATGGCTGGCCTAATCCATTTAAAAGTAGGATTACTTACACAGTAGAGAAAAAGATGTTTGAGAATTAATACAATTTAGTAGAATTTTTAATACAATGAACAGGAAATTTACTTTTACCTACTGATACAGTGATCAATCAAAAACTGCTGTCAACTGAGAGTTCCTTTTAGTAAAGTACACATAAAAAGAATATCAGAGGAACAGTCTGCAGATGCGGAGGAGTGAGATTATCTGTAATATAATATATTCCTTTATTCGTCCCACACCAAGGAAATTTATATCTGATATATTAATATCTGACACTAAACTATATCTGCAGACTGCAAGTGCCATCATTCACTCGGTGGTGTCTTGCGTTGTTATCAAAATAATCCCACACAATGGAAATCAGTTTCTTCTTTTTCATTTGATTCAGTAAATTTAAATTTCCAATTATTCTATTTTAAGTGAGAAGGGACACAAAATTTGGAAAAGAGTAATCGTGTCTAACTATCCCTGCCAAGTTTAACTCGAGTAAACTTAAATAACAAATTATTCCATCTTAAGAGAAAAGGGACATGAAATTTGTAAAATAATGTTTCCAGTAATGATGTCTAACTCTCCCAGCCAAGTTTGACTCCAGTAAGCTTGGACAGATCAATAGAACCTGAAAATACTCAGAGCAGCGGCGCCTGTAATCAATTAAATACTTGTTATCCATGTTAACTATAGTAACAAGCACATTGCAGCTAATTTAATAAAGGATAGCCATAATTTTTTTTTGTGTGTGGGTGTAATTCAAGCCGCTATTTGCATTATTTTAATTGAATTCGTTTCCAAAGCACCAGTGTCTGCTTTGCAACCTAAAAAAATGAATTGCTTAAAACATTAAACCAAGATCACTCAATGAAATGGAGATCCGGAGAAGTAAATGCAGAAATTGTCCTTCCAAATGTGCTGTGGTCTGTCAATAGATTACAAGTACAAACCTTGAGAACTTTGGCATTTACAGACTCTTTTTCCTTGTAGAAAAACCTCACCATCTGAACTGTCAGGTAGGCAGGTAAGCGGCATATTTTAGACTAAATTAAAAGAAAAAATGTTTACAGTCAGTAAATTTCAGTCAGAACACAGCGTGTTATATTTCACAACAGATTTACCCAATAAAAAACCATAATCATTTGTTCAATTTGTGTAACTACTATATAGTCTATCACAAGATCAACATTAGGGATGTCCGCAATGATTGCACAATTTTCAATTCCATGATCAACTCCTCAGCAAACATTCATGCCTGTAAGCAGCAAAACTTTTATTAAAGTTCACATTTAATCAACAGGCAATCCATCATCAAATGCTCTCTTCATCCACAAATATAACCATTTATACAACGTCTCCTGTGTCCCGCGGCTCTGCTCTCACTCACTCTCACCTCAAACGTAACAAGGATAGAATTCCTCTGATCCTTACTTTTACCCCACCAGTAACACATCATTCTCCGACATTTCCGTCACATCCAAACTGATTAGCCATCAGTCACATCTTTGCATCCCCACCTCATTCCCAGCTTCTGAGGAGACCGTTCCTTCAGCAACTCCTTGGTTCGCTCATCACTTTCCACCCAAACTACCCCTCCCCAGGTACTGCCCTCTGCAACACCTGTTCCTATACCTGTTCCTATACCTCCTCCTTCATCTCCATTTAGGATCCCATCAGACTTTCCAGATGAGAAAGAGATTCATGTGCACCTGCTCTGACATAATCTACTGTATCTGGTGTTCCCGATGTGGCCTTCTATACATCAGTGAGACCGAGTAGTATCGGTGGCCATTTCGCCAAACACTTGCCTCGGCCGGCAAGGCTTAATGCATCTCTCAGTTGTTAACTATTTTAACTTCTCTTCCCACTGCCATACTGTCCTGGGCCTTCTCCATTGGCAGAATGAGATCACACGCAAACTGGAGGAAGAGCACCTCAATTTTAGCAAACAATTAACCGCTCCCCACCCGTTTCTCCCCTCCCCTTCCACCTACATTCCCTCCTCTCGCTTCACAATGCACAACTCTTCAATCCTTTTGTCTCACACCTTCTGCCTTCTCATCTCTGGCCTTTGTCCAACCATCTGTTTATTAAAGCCCTCTTCACCTGTTTCCACCTGTTACTTGCTAGGCTTTGTGCCTGCCCATCTTTTCTTCCAGCTTTCTTTCCCACCCTCAGTCTGAAGGGACCTGATCCAAAACTTCATCTATCCATGTTCTCAGGAGATGATGCCTGACCCGCTGAGTTGCTCCAGCAGTATATTTTTTTTAACCATTTATCAACTTATTATACTTACAGATTTGATATACAAGGCATTTCTTTGCAACGTAGGAGAATGCTTGGTGATTTCCTCTTGAAGACGCTGACAAAGTAAAAATAAATTTATTTGCAGATCTAGTACATTGGTGCAGTTTTGACAATACTTAGGCAATTTTCAGCTACAAAAACTGAAATACTTGTAATTACAATAAAGCATTACATTTTAATTGTACAGGCATTTAATAATAAAGTGATTTTCAATCCATCTGTTTTCTCATACTTTAACCGATCTTTAGTTTGGGTTTATTTTGGCGCCTTTACAAATTGGAACTTTTAGTACTTACCAGCTTTAGTCCTGTGAATAGATATTTGACTTCTTGATTTATGAAACAACTAAGTTGAAGCTGAGTCTCCTTGCCTTTTGTGACATCCTCATCTTCAGTCTCTGTACACTTCATGCTTTATGGAAGTTATTAAGGATAAACCTGAAAGACAGTACTGTCAGAAAACAGTGCTGTCAAAGCAACAGATAAAGAACTCCCTTGTATCTTGAACAGGATTAAAATTTTGTATTACAGCATGCCTGCCCTCAGACCAATTTCTTTCAATGTGTTCCCTACCACAGTCTTTTGGCATAAGACTGACAAGGTTTTGTACAAAAGAGCCTTTCCAACCACAGGTCAGAGTCATACAGCATGGAAACATGTCTTTTGGCCCAACTCGTCCCATCTAAGCTAGTCCCATTTACCTGCATTTGGCCCGTATCCATCTGAAGCTTTCTTATCCATGTACCTAGATGCCCGGGAGAATTTGGCCAAAATTCCACCTCCGGTGCTGCAATACAACAATGACCTAAAATTGCATAAAAGCAGTTCTAATATTTTTCCAACTTCCCAACAGTTCGGCCCTGGATTTATTTTTAAGAAAAGGATACGTGGTTTCATATTCTATACCAAAGAACTGGTCAATTAAATTTTTCTTGGGTGTTGCAGCTGTTGCTCCCTCTGCATTAGTCTACAGGGAAGAAGAATAATAAATAAATTAAGAAAATGTTAGCATGCTAAATATGAGAAATAATATAGACCAAGCACAATTCTCCACAATTTTAAGTAACCGAACCATTATTAGCTTGTAATAATCTGAACCAAAAAGAGTCTGCTATTAAACTCTAGCATTTATGCCTTCATATACATGACCATTTAAAAATCAATATCTGGCTATGTGTAGTTAAAATAAAACATTTCATGAATGTAACCTTAGTTCAATGTGCACACACCTAACCCCAATCCTGCCCTGCACTACAAAACGATTGTGCAATTCTGCTCCAAATAACATCTCTGAACATCAATTCTCCCTCCCTAAAAATGAAAACATTAGTTTTATTAACATACAATGCTATTTTTTTCCCAACGCAATTTACGAGTGTGCCTCGATGCTGCCATCCCCAGGATGTGTATTTCATCCACAGTTAATTTTTATTAATTCAACAAATAATGTTGGGCGACTATGGCCCATTTATCTCCAACCAATGTCTGTCTATTTTTAGGGTACAAAATCCTCCAACATACACTTATGCCACTACTCAAGGGAAGAAAGTAGAGGTGGGGAAAAGAGCCCAATAATGTCACCTAATCACTATTCATTACTAGAAATGAATGTATTGACATTCGTTAAATACATATACACTATAGTGTTCCCCATGGTGAAATCATACCCACATTCACAAAGTTCACGTCTTTCCTGATCACAAGGATAAACCGCAGTGCACTATTGAAACTATTTCAAGGACGATTCAATATCAGAAGAGTTGAGGAGAGTGAAAAAGTATACTAATGATGATTAAAGTGTATATGAAGTACCCGCGCCAATTTTTCAGCAAACTACCAGTTTTTTTCTCATAAGATAGAACAAATTACAACAGTAGCACTGTACAGAGGAAAAACACAAATAAAACAGGTCTGTTAGCTGCATTTTTACCTCCATTGGTGCTTCTGATTCCAGAGGGTCAAGCTTCTGTTGCAGCAGCCTCATGATCTGTACCCAACACTCATTAGCATCCTAAAAGGGAGACATTAATGGGCCGTTAGAAGCATTAAGGGGTCACATCTTCAAAAACACATTTAATCTGGATTTTATTATTCACTTTTACTCATTTAACAGGTTATCTTGTGCACTAAAATTATGCTGGATGGTAATTTGTTGAAAATAAAACCAGATCAAATCGGGGAGCTCCACTGAATAAAAAGTTTTTTTTAAACCTTCAAAACCTAAAATATTTTTGTGTATAATTATTAGGACTTCAACATCTTATTGACTGCAGTTGGATGCTTCTTTATCAAACCATTTGTACTGCAAAGCTAAAACAAAGACTAATTTGGAAAACTTACTCAAATCTGTCATTAGCGGCAGTGCATATAAATCTCAATTAATTTATTTAAGTAAATCAATTGCTTCTAATGCAGACTCTCAATGGTGTAGATTTCTTAACCTGCTGTCAAAGATGTAGAGTAATCTGATGGGATGAATAGACACAAAGAGTAAGGAATGAAAATCAAGTTATTTGACAAATTAATAATTAGATGGAGCCTATAGCCGTGTAATGAGATGAATGTTATTAAACCTATCTTGTGGAATTTTAGAATTGCCATTTAGAAAAGAACTATCAATGAATATTATTTACATGGACATTACATATATATTATGTAAAATGACTGCGACACTAAGTCAGATAGCTCATAAACTAGTGTCAATGGCAGCAAAAGGACAGAGTAACTAAGTGGGTAAAAACTGGAGCAGTTGAAACTGAACTGAGGGGAAATGTGAAGATATCCACTTCGGATACAAAAAACACATTGGTTCATTTTCTAAATGGAAGAAACCTAGAAAGCAGGAAATGGCAATGATAAATCGGAGCCATCTGTGAAAATTACAAAGAATAATTTGGAAGGCTTGTGGAATTCTGGTTTAATGTGAAGGAGGCTCTAAGATAAGACTATTTACTTTTGGGAATCTAAACTTGAGCAAGTTATACTGACTGGATGTGGTGCTGTGCAGATTTTCCAGAATGTTCAAGATATAAAGAATATGAATAGATAGATAGATGGATCAGAGTTAGAGAGGGGATCAGGCCCAACAGATGAATGGTCATTCCTGCAACTATATTTCTATCCCATTTTCAACACAAAAAAAGTAGTTTGTCAGCTTAAGTATGACATAATTGTTACGGAAGGGAGGGAAGAGATCAGTTTGAACAGATAGGCATGTATTTATTTTAAATCACATGCACCAAGATAATAATAATAAGAAATACAATCAGAAAATATAACCAGCTAATAAAAAACTAACATGACCACTTAAATTTCAATTAGAGTTCAGTTTTATTACCAAGATTAAAAAGAATGATCTTTGAATCTAATAAGAAGGAACTGCAGATGTTGGTTGAAACCGAAGATATAAACACAAAAAGCTGGGGTAATTCAGCGGGACAGGCAGCATATCAAACCGAAACGTCACTCATTTCTTCTCGAGAGAGATGCTGCCTGGCCCGCTGAGTTACTCCAGCTTTTTGTGTCTATCTTCAATCCTTGAATCCGTTACAGACAGGATGAGGAAGGTTTGCAGAAGACTTCTTTAGTACAGGTGTCAGAGGTTAAGGGGAGAAGATAGGAGAATGGGGTTAGGATAGGAGATAGGAGAAGATAGGAGAAGATAGGAGAATAGGGAGAGATAGATCAGCCATGATTGAATGGCGGAGTAGACTTGATGGGCCAAATGGCCTAATTCTACTCCTATTCCTTATTCCTATTCCTTATGACCACATGAGAAGCCACTTGGTATTTCAATGGTCAAACAAGAATGTCCAGGAATACACCATGAGCATCAAGGACACCTAAATGCAACATATCAATCCAATGACACCACAATATAGGTCTCCACTGATGTTTAACTACAATTAGTTAACAATTAGTTTAACATCAATTAGTTAAATCAAAGCAACACAGTTGTAAATGTAGAGGGGAATAGATTGGGTGAATGCATAGAGTATTTTACCCAGCGAAGGGGAATCAAGAACCTGAGGACATAAGTTAAAGATTTAGATTAAGGAAAAGATTTAATGAGAACCTGAGGGGCAACTTTCTCACACAGAGGGTGGAGGGTATATGGAACAACCTGACAGAGGAGGTGGTTGAGGCAGGTACTACAATGGCATTTAAAATGCATTTGGATACCTTGCTTGTCACCATTGATTAGTAATTCAAAGATATTCTAGAATACTCTTCCCTTGCCTGGATGAGTGAGCTCAAGAAACGCAAACACAGAAGGCTGTGGAGGCCAAGTCAGTTATATTGAGATAGATAGATTTTTGATTAGTACGAGTCTCAAGGGTTATGGGGAAAAGGCAGGAGAATGGGGTTAGGAGGGAGAGATAGATCAGCTATGATTGAATGGCAGAGTAAACGAGATAGGCTGAATGGCCTAATTCTGCTCCTGTCACTTATGACCAAACAAAGCAGCCTGCATTACTGGCATTCCATCCTTCATCCTAAATATTCATCCCTTCAACATCAGTAAACCAGACAACAGGTCGTACAATCTTTAAATTGCATTGCAGTAACTCAAAACTTCTTCAATTGCTCCACCCAAACTTAGCATGTATATCCCTAAATAAGACCTATGCCAGTACAAGGACAAAAACAACAAGAGGATGGTCACATTGCCACCCGAAAGTTCTCCAAGTCAAACATTATATTTGGAACTATTTTACCATTCCTTCAACAACACAGGTCATAAGTGATCGGAACAGAATTAATTCATTCGGCCCATCAAGTCTACTCCGCCATTCAATCATGGCTGATCTATCTCCCCCTTCTAACCCCATTCTCCTGCCTTCTCCCCACAACCCCTGACACCATTACCAATCAAGAATCTATCTATCGCTGCCTTAAAAATATCCATTGACTTGGCCTCCACAGCCTTCTCATCTCAATTCCTTCTCATCTCCTTCCAAAAGGATTGTCCTTTAATTCTGAGGCTATGACCTCTAGTCCTAGACTCTTCCCACTAGTGAAAACATCCTCTCCACATCCACTCTATCCAAGCATTTCACTATTCGGTCCCTTTTAATGAGGTCCCCCCTCATTCTTCTAAACTCCATGCCTTTATTCCTACTACCAAAATGTATGACTCCACACTTTGCAACACTATATTCCAAATGCCACTTCTCTGCCCACTCTCCCAACCAGTCCAAGTCCTTCTGCAGAGTCCCAAGTCCTCTGCCCCTCCACCTATTTTCATATCAACCGCAAACTTGGCCACAAAGCCTTCAATCCCCTTGTCCAAATCATTAATATACAACCTGAAGAGTAGCGGCCCCAGCACCGACCCTTGCGGAACTCCACTAGTCACTGGCAGCCAACCAAAAAAAGCCCCCTTTAATGCCACACTTTGCCTTCTGCCATCCAGCCAACCTGCTATCCATGCTAGTATCTGCCCTTTGATACCATAGGCTATCATCTTCCTTCGCAGCCTCACGTGTGGCACCTTTCAGAAGGCTTGCTGATAATCTAAGTAAACAACGCCCACTTTGTCTGTCCTACAATTTACTTCTTCAAAGATGAAGTTTCTTATCCAACATTTTGAGAATCACTTCATAACAGTGAGTTCAAGCCATAAAGAAATTAATAATCGGCCATGAATAAATGCCATCAGTGAGAATCCAAAAGTGATTTACAACAGGAATATTCAAAACTGCCTGTTACGTTACTTACCTGCTGAAGATACTGGCCTTGGTCTCCTTTCTCTGCAAATTGGGGGAATGCCATATGAAGAAACTGCAGTAGAATTATCGGTGGAATACTAGATGATGTTTTATCCATTGATTCAAATAGGTCTCGAAAAGCTGAAAGAAAATGACACAACTGCATAATATATCACTTACTATTTAAAAAATTCTCACATATTAAGTTGCAACATCCAATTAAGATTAATGGGACAGATTTTTAGGTGAGCAGAGATTTTACCTCAAATTAATGGCTGAAGATTTTTCTTAAACAGTTGGTGGCATGTCACTGCATTAAAAATCCATTTAGAATACTAAATGAAGTGTTTAATTATAGAAAGGTCAAAGCTAGGGACCAGCACACAGAAAATGGTTTGAAGAAAGATGGAAAGAATAAAGGGTTTTAGGAGCTAAGAGTTAAGACTGGACAACTCCTCGTTGAGGTGACGTCGAAAGTCTACAAATAAATAAGCCATATATTATGTTTACAGACCTGTTAAGCTGCTACAAGTAGAAATTTTATTGTTCCGTTATCAGTACATATGCCAATTAAACATTCTGGACTCTCTCTTGAACAAGGAAAAGCTAACAATTTTTTACATGCACTCCTGGTCCTGCACTAAATATGTTTTATTTACTCTAAATATTCAGATTCAGAATTAATTTTGGTATAGCCAGGAACATAGACAGGTAGGCAGTCTGGAAAAAAAAACGACTCATTGGCCCGCACTCAAAAGCACATTTCTCAATCATTTCATAGCAGATTGCTTGAGACTCGGACCAGTACTTGGTGGTAGTTGTAATGGGAGACACGAGTAGGCTTGCTGGCTGGGAGAGCAATCAGTGTTTTTGGATTAAGTTGGTAGATTGGCCAGATGAAAGAGGGAGGGCGATAGGCAAAAAATGGCCCAGAAAGTACCTTAAAAAGGGATCTAGAAATTTTAACTAGGAGTTCAGGTTGGAGAAACACGTTTGCAATGTCAGCGTGGGACTTCGATCTGAACGTCCTTTGAACTGCAATAAAGCAGGTCCCAAATTCTGCAAAAGGCTCACGGTCATAATTGATACGAGCAGAATCAGTCCATTCGGCCCATCAAGTCTACTCTGAAATTCAATCATGGCTGATCTCTCTCTCCCTCCTTAGTCGATTCTCCTGCCTTCTCCCCATAATGGCTCAAGGGTGTGTGGATGGCGTGGGGCAGACAATTGTCAAGTCAATTTTATTTGTATAGCAAATTTAAAAACAACCCACGTTGACCAAAGTGCTGTACATCTGATTAGGTACTAAGGAAAAAATGAAACATACAGGGCACATCATTATACAACACTGAAGTCAGACCCCTTAGTTCATTAATGAGCAGTCACACAAAAAATATAGACATCACACTCTGAATAGGACAGAGCAGGAATAGACCTTTGACCCACCACGTCCACACTGACCTTGATGACAATCTGAAAGTAATTCCATTTGCCTGCACATAGTCCTTATCTTTCTCTTCCCTGCCTGTTCATGTGTCTGTCTGAATGCCTCTTAAACATTGCTATCCCATCTGCATCTACTACCTTCCCTGGCAGCGCTCACACATATCCTTTATACTTGCTCCCCCTCACCTTAAATTTATGCTCTTGAGTAATTGACATTTCTAACTTGGGAAAAAGACTATCCACGCCACATATTTATAACTACTTTTATCATGTCGCCCCTCGGCCTCCAACACTCCCGAGAGATCAAATTTTGCACAGCCTCTCTTTCTAATTAGCGCACTCCAAACCCAGGCAATATCCTGGTAAATCTCACCCAAAGCCACTCCAAAGACTCCACATCCTTCCTTTGTGCAACAAGAAGAAATGTACACAACACTCAAAATGTGGCCTAACCAAGGTTTAACAAAGCTGCAAATAAGTTACCAACCTTTATACTCAAGGCCGCAACCAATGTAGGGAACCATGCCATGTGCTTCTTTACCACCCTAACTACTCGAGTTGTTACCTTCAATGAGCTTGCATCCCAAGGTCTGTCTCTTCATCAATGTAAGCAAGGGTCCTGCCATTTACTGCAACTTTGCATTTAAGCGCTCAAAATGTATTATTGCATACTTATCCATACTTATGCAGATGCCATTTCACCACCCAAATTTCAAACTAATCTCTTACCCTGTTACATCCTTTGGCTATGTTCCTCACAGTTCACAATTCCACCAAATATTATGTCATCTGCAATGCTACATTTTCATCAAAATCATTAATATATATTTCAAACAAGAGGTCCTTGCAGAACATCACTGACCATAGCCTTCCGGATAGAAAAGTATTCCAACACAACTACCCTCTGAATTCCATAAAAATCTCAACTTTTGTGCTACTCGTATGAAGTCCTGATTTTCTATAACCTTTCTTTTTAATTGAAATTGTATTGCACCAAAATATGGCCTTGAAATCCAAATTGGTTTAAGGCCAAAAGTAAATGAAACAGATTAATGGCCAAAAGAAGTTCAATAATTTATGATTAAAGACGGCATGCAGTGCTGCCCCATCTACTAAGTGCAAAGCCATAGTGTTATAGGATAGCACTTACAAAGAAACCACCATCATTTGCTTCTACCCTAATCCCTCACTCCCTAAAAGGTCAAGTACCCCATCTCCAACTACTGCCATATCTTAACTGAATTTACCAATCTTTCTTATCCATCCTGCTGCTCACACCTGTGAAGTTTGCTTTCTTCAGATAGAAAACTCAAAACAGCTGCTTTTAAATGTCTTTGAATTATAATAGGGGTCAAAAGGCAGTCAAACCAATGATATACTATAGGAATTAAATTGTAAGTTTTATTTAAAGAGTTCCATTTACCTGCAGTGATATACTGTGGTGGGGTCATAGGCGCTGAAGCTCTCAAAGCACCTTTATATCTGGGGGGGGGAAAAAGAAATTTCTTCTTATCTCTGTTCTGAATCGCAAACCCCTTTAATTTGAGACAGGGGCCACTAATTCTAGGCAACTCTCCAAGAGGAAACATCCACTCTGCATCTACTATATCAAACCTTTTAATAATGTTCTATGTTTCAATGTGATCACCTCCCATTCTTTTTTATCACACATGTATATAATTAAAGTAATCTATCTATGTCCACCCTTGTACTCAAAAGCTCTTGTAATAAGTGCAATAAATCTGGACAGATGCACTAATTTTTAAAGATAACCTATCATAAAGCAAAAATTATTCCTTTGCTTTGTGTTTTGTTCTTGCATAAAAATTCAGACTCTGTATGATTGCCAATTTTTGCCATATTGAATTTATGGGTTTTCTTTATAAATAACTTGGATTCACAATGTGATCCTAACAATTTTATTTTTCTCTATATAAACATATTACAGACTTATCTGGGCTATCTTCAACACTTCAATGATACCTCCAAAACTTGGGGTTGCATTTCATAGGAAATATATCATAATTAAAAGCAACCAATAGGGATGAGATCAAAAATGTATCAGACAATAGACAATAGGTGCAGGAGGAGGCCATTCGGCCCTTCGAGCCAACACCGCCATTCAATGTGATCATGGCTGATCATTCTCAATCAGTACCCCGTTCCTGCCTTCTCCCCATACCCCCTGACTCCGCTATCCTCAAGAGCTCTATCTAGCTCTCTCTTGAATGCATTCAGAGAATGCATTCAAGAGAGATTTAAAATCAAAATATGAATTATCCATATGCTATTTAAAATAATTTTAAATGTCTGCAAGTTTATTGTTAAAACTCCTGAAGGGAGTAATCTTCCTATCTGCGTTTGTCAGTGGATGAATTACCAGACTAGTAATCTAGAGGCCTGGACGACCAATGCAGAGACCCTAGTACAAATCCCACCACTGCAGCTGTGCAGTTTAAATTCAATTAATAAGCTAGAATTTAGAAAGACAACCACCTCCATCATGATGATCATGACCATTAGAAATATCTAACTGGAATACAAAAATCTGATTCATTAATGTTCTTCAGAGGCATAAAGCTGTTCTGACTTGTGTCACCTCAAACCCAACCCAAAGTTGAGCCCAAAGTGATTTAGCAAGCCACCCGGCTGCTCGTGACTCATCACTTGTTTTTACAAAAGCAGTAAGGGATGGAAAATAAATACTAGCCTTGCTAGAAACACAAGATCCCAAAAAGATGAATATATTTTTAAAATGTAACAGAATAAAATCCAAATTGTAATTGCACTCAACACAATTCATTCTCTAGTTATGTTTTTTTTTAAACTGTAGAATATGATATAAATTTGCAGCGTGAATCCCAAATATATCATTTTTTCCCCCTTCAGGAGTTTTAAAATAAACATTTTATAATAACAAGTTTATTTTTGTGGCTGCAAGCTAAAAATACTAAAGAATGTATGTTATATTGTTGACGAGAGTATCATTGGCCAATTGCCAATAGGAGTGACTGCTTGTCCATTTTAACAGCCACTTCCATGAAACTAGCAGGCTCCTCTTGAGACAATGGTGACTAACTACACCATGGATTTTTTTTCCTTCAGACTTTTATTTCCAAGGCAGCTTTTCCTGCTCATCAATTTCCAAAGTAATTTTTAAGTGTTTCTCCAGATCAAAATCACGTTATAATCAGTTTAGTCTAGGTAACACAAATAGCATTCCCCAATTCATCAAACAGGTCATATCCATTTTGCGTTATGGAAACACACATGATAGCAGAGTTACCTGCAATCCTTAGTTAACATACATTGATGGTGTACATAATAGCTTTCAAGAGGGAAATTACCCTGTAACTAATATTGAACATACCGATATACTTTAAAATGTAAGTGATACTCACTTTTTCAAGGTGTCCCTTAGTTCAGGCACTGAGCGAAGACACTGTACAGTGGCATTCATATAACAAGTGTTTCCAAGATTGGTGAGCCCACATGGAAGATCCATCTGACAAAAAAAATAGCCAGTTATAGACAATAGGTGCAGGAGTAGGCCATTCAGCCCTTCGAGCCAGCGCCGCCATTCAATGCGATCATGGCTGATCACTCTCAATCAGTACCCCGTTCCTGCCTTCTCCCCATACCCCCTCACTCCGCTATCCTTAAGAGCTCTATCCAGCTCTCTCTTGAAAGCATCCAACGAACTGGCCTCCACTGCCTTCTGAGGCAGAGAATTCCACACCTTCACCACTCTCTGACTGAAAAAGTTCTTCCTCATCTCCGTTCTAAATGGCCTACCCCTTATTCTTAAACTGTGGCCCCTTGTTCTGGACTCCCCCAACATTGGGAACATGTTTCCTGCCTCTAATGTGTCCAATCCCCTAATTATCTTATATGTTTCAATAAGATCCCCCTCATCCTTCTAAATTCCAGTGTATACAGGCCCAATCACTCCAGCCTTTCAACATACGACAGTCCCGCCATTCCGGGAATTAACCTAGTGAACCTACGCTGCACGCCCTCCATAGCAAGAATATCCTTCCTCAAATTTGGAGACCAAAACTGCACACAGTACGCCAGGTGCGGTCTCACCAGGGCCCGGTACAACTGTAGAAGGACCTCTTTGCTCCTATACTCAACTCCTCTTGTTATGAAGGCCAACATTCCATTGGCTTTCTTCACTGCCTGCTGTACCTGCATGCTTCCTTTCATTGACTGATGCACTAGGACACCCAGATCTCGTTGAACTCCCCCTCCTCCTAACTTGACACCATTCAGATAATAATCTGCCTTTCTATTCTTACTTCCAAAGTGAATAACCTCACACTTATCTACATTAAACTGCATCTGCCATGTATCCGCCCACTCACACAACCTGTCCAAGTCACCCTGCAGCCTTATTGCATCTTCCTCACAATTCACACTACCCCCCAGCTTAGTATCATGTGCAAATTTTCTAATGGTGCTTATAGTCTAGAGTGAAAGTGTGGAAACAGAACCTTCAGCCTAACTTGCCTACACCGACCAACATGTCCCAGCTACACTAGTCCCACCTGCCTGTATTTGGTCCATATCCCTCAAAACTTGTCCTATCCATGGAGAGTCTTAATTTCAAGTTATTTATGTTAAAGACAATCTCAGGACTAAACAAGTATTAGGCAAGTTTATTACAGAGCTGCTACATACATCCTTCAAGACGGTGCTTGGAAACAACTTACCACAACCACATAATACAGAAAAAAACATTATCTCAATTAGTTTTAGTTTAGAGGTACAGGGTGGAATCAGGCCCTTTGGCCCAACAAGACCAAGCCAAACATTGATCACACTAGTTCTATGTTATCCCACTTTCTCATCCACTCCATTCACAATAGGGACAATATACAGTGGCCATCTACAAAACTGCACGTCTTTGGGATGTGGGAGGAATCCGGGGCATCGAGAGGAAACCTACACGGTCACAGAGACAGCATGCAAATTTCACACAGACAGCAATGTAAGTCAGGATCGAACCCAGGTCTCTGGTGCTGAGAGGCAGCAGCTCTACCAGCTTTGCCATTGTGCCGTGCCGTGCCCCCCCCCCCCACCACCCCATGATGACACTAAGGACTTACAGCTGAAGCTAATTGTTCTTCTGTCATGTCTTCCATAAATGTTGGACGTACAAGCGGTTCTTCGGGCAATGCCTCTGCCGATCCCATCATTAAGAGAGTCATTCCCTGTAAATATTATTTGCACACGTTTGTAGTTAGACAACATATTTCAAGTGACACATGCGAAATACTTCACCTTTCTCACACTGTCCCTGACATTCAAGACTAATGGAAATAAGGAGTTAAATAGTTATAAGATCCTGAATGAAGAATGATTTAGCCATGAGATTCTTCCGTGAAGAGTCTTAATTTCAAGACTGTACGAATACAGGGAGCAACTAAAATGATGTGTATTTTTACCATGTGTCTGCTTATTAGAACCAGGACTGGAAGGTTCAGGGAAGCACTTGTCACACCAGTAGTTAAAAGAGAAAGGGTGTAATAGGGAGGTCATGGAAAGAGAAGACTGGCCTGTTCAGTTGTTTGTTGGGATACTACATTCTTACCAACTTGCCCAAATCCAATTCTAAAGACTTATACAGATCCTCCCTGATTTACAATGGGTTCATATCCCTGAGAATTATTCGTAACCCGACCATTTCTCAAGTCAGAAATGAGGCTGCCAGCAATATATTTAAAGAAAAACATTGGTCAAGCAAAAGCAACACGTCATTAAACCAGGCATTTAAGTCAGAGTTCTCTGCATTGCCACAAATCAATTCCGACACAGCAGAGCATGTCTCAGCCCTACAGTTGCCAGCAAATCCATCCTACCAGTCTCTCAAACACTAATTAGCACGTATGAATGTCCATGCGTTCATAACCTGGAGACGACCAGTATTATGAGCATGATAAAGCTGCATTGTGTACAAACTTCATGCTACAAGGCAAACAATCTGCCAAGATTCTCTCCAAAACAATTTACACCCTCAGCCCCAAGAAGTTTAAGAACATCGTGCATCTCATATTTCCAAGACACAGGAGGCCATCATTTGGCCCATCAAGTCCACTGCAGAGCACTGAGCAACTCCTTTGCCCACACAATTTTTCCATATGGCAGGTTTCTCTCCCCCCCCCCCCCCCCCCCCCCCCCCCCCCCAATTCCCATCAACCCCCCTTGAATTCTACTCTTTGCCTGCACATTAGAAGCAATTCACAGTGGCCAATTAACCTCCCAGCCCACCGGTGGTGGAGGTAGGCACCATGCAGAGGGAATATCATGCTGTCACATAGAAAACAAACTCCACACAGATAGCACCCATTGAAACTGAGTCACTGGAGCCAGAAGATGACAGTTTTACTCCCTATACTGACGTTTGATGAATGTATAGATCACTGTACATTCATCATCACTGGGCTAAATTTCTGAAATTCCCTAATTACAACACTTCAGTGTTTAAAAAAAGACATATCACCACTATGTTCAAGTAGGGAAGACTGATAAATGCCCACATGACAAGAAATAGTTATGAAAAGGAAAATCAAGCTAGCCTTTTTAATCCAACTGAATTTTCCAAATTTCAGACTAGGCCCCATTCAGTTACCAGATGGTGACATTCTACTGTTGCAAAGCCTTGTGTTGCATGAATGATTGAATGCAGTAATATTAAATACAACAGTTTCTCATCTTACTTACACTCTTTATCTTGATGCTACCCCAATCATCGTCCTAAAAATAAAAAATAAGAATTAAAAAATGTTTGGAGAAAGATTGTTAAGCAAACTTAAAATGGCTTGACTGCAGGAACAACAAAGCAAGGAACTTTGATTTATTCACCTCATATTTCGCCTGGGCAGTTTGCAGCCCAGTGGTATGAACATCGACTTCTCCAACTTTAGATAGTTCCTCTGTCCCTCCCTTCCCCTCCTCCTTCCCAGATCTCCCTCTATCTTCCTGTCTCCACCTATATCCTTCCTTTGCCCCGCCCCCCTGACATCAGTCTGAAGAAGGGTCTCGACCCGAAACGTCACCCATTCCTTCTCTCCCGAGATGCTGCCTGACCTGCTGAGTTACTCCAGCATTTTGTGAATAAATCGATTTGTACCAGCATCTGCAGTTATTTTCTTATACTACAAGGAACTTTGATGTCCTTTTACATCTCAGAAGCACACAAAGTAAGTGCAGGTCAAGCAGCATCTCTGGAGAACATGGAGAAGTGACATTTTGGGTTGGGTCCTTCTTCATGTTGAAGGGTCTGAAAAAGGACCTAAATCTGAAATGTCACTTATCCATGTCCTCCAGAGACACTGCCTGCACTTTGCATAAACCAGCATCTGCAGTTCCTTGTTTTTACATGTCAGAAAGTCAGTGGAAGAAACCTTGTATGCGAGGTAGGCGGGGAAATAACTAGGGAAAGTCTCCGATACCAAACATCGTTTCTATTTGCTAAGCCAAAAGCTATCAAATGACACATCTCCCAGTAACCTACTCAACGGTGACACAAGAAACTGCACATGTGGAATCTTGAGCAAAAAACAAGAGGCTGAGAAACTCAGTGGTTCAATTAGCATCTGTGGAGAGAATGAATAGATGATTTTTCAGGTCACAACCCCTTTTCAGACAGATCGACTGCTCACTGACTCTCTGTTTTGCATGTGTCAGATGACCTGAATTAGTTTACAAACCAACAATGATCAAGCAAATTTTAAGCATGCTTCCAAGTCAAAAAACAAACCCAATATAATAGTTTGATAACTGGTCAGTGGCAAGGCTTCAGTTGTAATCAGCTAAAGAGCATATGAAATGAAGGAGATCTGTCAGTCCAGAAACTTGTACACAAGATGAGAAATTTGTGCCTCCAGATAGAAACGTATCTGAGGCTCCAGTGTGTTAGTGTACTGCGGATGAGCTCAACGACAAAGTGCAGTTACATGCACCAACTTCAGAGCACCATACCACTTGTGACTTCTGCATTTGGCCAATCATGCATGAAAGACTAAACTAGCAAATTCATGAACAGGTGACAGCTATCTGTCCGTCGGCTCAGCACGGCCCAAGAGCAATAATGGTCCTGAAACATGGACCTAAACTGAAAATAAACCTCACATTCTTTCATATTTTAGACTGAAATTGTGCATATAATTTATCTTATAAGCAACTAGATTTCTGGATAATAGACTGCCTTTTTCTTCTGATGGATTGATGAGAAAAAATGTACATTCGTGGTCTAACTTGGAAAGGTTATGTCTTTTTTTTAAAAATCAAGGCAAAATGACTGCATGATCCTCTGGATCAACGACATGGAATTTTACACAATGTTGGCACTGACAGAACCAAATGGGCCTGAGAGAGTCAAAGCAATAAATTCCATGTACTAAATCTTAGGTCAGCCAAAATATGATACATTCAAATTAAAATGCACCACCTTGTAATATGAAACATTTCAATTATATTTTTTAGATGATGGGGGCAAAAACAAACCCTCGGAAAATATACGAGTAAACAGACTTTCAACATATCTATTTGCTTGGAATTTCAGTTTTGAAATATCATAAAGGACAATGCGGGAAGATGGGAATCTTCCTTTCCTAGGATAAATTTTGGAAAGTATAATGTTCACCAGTTTTTGAGTTTCAAGAGATGACTGATGGAAGGAAACAAATAATTTAAAATTGTTCACTGACAAAAATCATCCCCACATCGCATAAAAGTAGTATTCCTAAATCCATCCAACATACCTTTAGTGTGCCTCCTTTAATCATAACCTTCTGTCTTTCAGGCTGAACTCCAGACAGCGCAAATAATTGTGCTTTAAAAACCACAGGTGGATCGTCGGTGTTCAACTCCAATCCATCAAACTTCTCTTTCCCCCATTTAACATTTACTAGGAATCAGAAAGAGTTTCTCAATTATTTAATGGCAATATTTGTGACAGTAATTTAGAGCTCACAAGAATAACGCATACAAATATTAACATTTCAACTGAGGTGTTCCCTTTGTCGCTACCTAGAAACAGTAATGCACAAATGTCACATTGATTAACGTCGACAGATTGCTTCGGGATAATATAGAACTGCAATATACATTTAGTTAACATGAATTTGTGGAAAAGCTTATTCATCTATATACTGAAACTCCTGTTTGTTTGTTTGTTTGTTCCTGAACTACAGCCAAAACGGTACAGTATAGCGCGACAGTTTTAGTCCCACCTTACTCACCATCGTGCTAATGGAAGTAGTTTCATTGAAATCGGTGTTATATTTTTAAAGTTATTCACATTTTAAAATTTAAATCTATCTCCTCGGCAGGGAGGGTGGGGGGAGGGAGAATAAGAGAGGTTGAAGGGAATGGAGTGGGGGGGAGGAGAAGGGGAGGAGGGAGGGAGAGGGGAGGAGGGAGGGAGAGGGGAGGAGGGAGGGAGAGGGGAGGAGGGAGGGAGAGGGGAGGAGGGAGGGAGAGGGGAGGAGGGAGGGAGAGGGGAGGAGGGAGGGAGAGGGGAGGAGGGAGGGAGAGGGGAGGAGGGAGGGAGAGGAGGGAGGGAGAGGGGAGGAGGGAGGGAGAGGGGAGGAGGGAGGGAGAGGGGGAGGAGGGAAGGAGAGGGGGAGGAGGGAAGGAGAGAGGGAGGAGGGAGAGGGGAGGAGGGAGGGAGGGAGAGGGGAGGAGGGAGGGAGGGAGAGGGGAGGAGGGAGGGAGGGAGAGAGAGGGGAGGAGGGAGGGAGGGAGGGAGAGGGGAGGAGGGAGGAAGGGAGAGGGGAGGAGGGAGGGAGGGAGGGAGAGGGGAGGAGGAGGGAGAGGGGAGGAGGAGGGAGAGGGGGAGGGAGGAGGGAGAGGGGGAGGAGGAGGGGAGGGAGAGGGGGAGGAGGAGGGAGAGGGGGAGAGGAGGAGGGAGAGGGAGAGGGGGAGAGGAGGAGGGAGAGGAGGGAGGGAAGAGGAGGAGGGGGAGGGGGAGGGGGAGGGGGAGGGAGAGGGAGAGGGAGAGGGAGAGGGAGAGGGCGAGGGAGAGGGAGAGGGAGAGGGAGAGGGGGAAGGAGGGGGAAGGAGGGGGAAGAAGGGGGAAGGAGGGGGAAGGAGGGGGAAGGAGGGGGAAGGAGAGGGTGCTGCACCAATGCAGGAGAGGTTTGGGCCCCGACAGGTCCACTTGGTCTAGTTACCAATATAAATACTACGTCACCACCAACTGAAGTAGAATGCTTTGTTTTCTTTCCATTAACTTCGAGAAAGATCACTTGAGTTGCGGAAGGACTGTTTCCATATCTTAACTTAAAAATTACCATAAGTAAAATTTACTGAAGCATACATTGTCAGTAATATTTGACATGAAACTGAGATAACAGGGCAAAAGGACAAATTACAAGAAAGTAGCTGCAAAAGCCTGAGCAACGAGTGCCCACGTGATGCAGGAGGTGGATAAGGAGTTGGCTAATCTGCCAGTTAACTTAACACATCACATTTGGAAAAAATAAGGTTTGCCTTAATCGACAAACCTGAGTTATTCTTAAAAATATGGTCTCCATTTATTGAATTTTTAGAAAAGTAAATGGGTTTGGCACAGGACTAAAATAAAAAAAAATTTAAAAAAATAAAAAAATTTAAATAAAAAGTTGAAACTTGAGTTGGGGGTTGGATGTACAGCTGTGGTTTTTGTCTCCCGGATCTACTCCCGTTAATTTTTATTGTTAGATCTTTTTTTTTTTTTTAACCCTCTTACTCTCTCTCCCCAAGTTTATAGTTTTATATTTTTATTTTTACTTTCTCTCTTCAAAAATTTAAAAATTGAAGCTATGTAAGAACTTTGTAACAAATGTGTTTTTTTTAAAAATTTCGATTTGTACATATGCTTTTCAAAAATAAAAAAATTTAACTTAACACATCAATGACTCGACTTAAGAACATTAAAAAAAAGATAGGAGAGGAGTTCCTTTATAGTGGAAGTAACCACCTTCACTATTTTTCTGACAGGAAAGGAAGGTTCCACAAATCTAGGCTGTCTCTGAAGCAGGAATTGATTCAGGAAGTGGGTGATACAAGGTACCCTCACAATGTTCTGGCTTCAATAATTATGTGCCTTATTTTTTTTCAAATGCTTGATCATATCTCAATCATAATACTAAAGTGGAATGTATTAGTCATTCTTGAAATCATTAAGAAAAATTAAATGTGTCTTTTACTTTAATAACTTTTACCAGACGTGATAGTCATACAGTCATACAGTGTGAAAACAAGCCCTTTGGCCAAACTTACCCACACGGCCCAAGCTGTCCCATCTACACTAATCCCACCTGCCTGCATTTGGCCCATATCCCTCCAAACCTATCCATGTACCTGTCCAAATGTTTCTAAAACATGGCGATACCACCAGCCTCAATTACCTCCTCCAGCAGTTTGTTCCATACACCCACAACCCTGTGTGAAAACATTACCCATCACGTTCCTATTAAATCTTCCACCCCCCCCACCCCCACCTTAAACCTATGTCCTCTGGTTCCTGATTCCCCAAGAGACTCTGTGCGTCTACCCGATCAATTCCTCTCATGATTTTGTACACAAGATGGTCATTAGTAGCAATTTGACAATTGTACAGCTTCAGCAAGGCAGGCAGAGTTCCACTTGTGTGATTGGCAATAAAATCCAACATTTCCTTAGCTATGATAACTGCTGCTCCAGATATCTATGTCAAGTCAGATTTGAGAGGCATGGTGGTCTTTCCCTATTTTCTTACATATCAATTGCCAGATTTGGCAACTCCTTAGCCACCTCCTGCTTCACCTGGGCACTCATCCCACTAGTTTATATGGGAATTTTCTTGCTGTAATTTGCTTCTATTATCTCAGTGTCTTGTGTCAAATATGTTTGACATCAAAACAATGTATGCCTTGCTAAATTTTACTATTTTACTGTCACAGGAATTAAAAGTGGTGTAATTATCATCAGTGCACATTTAGGATTTTATAGTCTCCAAGCAATATATCGGAATCTGATAGTTACAATGCGTTCAGAAAGCATTCAGACCCCTTCACTTTTTCCATATTTTGTTACATTACAGCCTTATTTTTAAATGGATTAAAAAAAAAAATTAATCACCAATCTACACATAATATCCCATAATAAAAAAGCAAAAACAGGTGTTTAGAAATTTTTGCAAAGTGATTCAAAAGAAATAACTGAAATATCACATTTGCATAAGTATTCAGACCCTTTACTCAGTACTTTGTCGAAGCATCTTTGGCAGCGATTACAGCCTCAAGTCTTCTTGGGTATGACGCTACAAGCTTGGCAATGACGCTACAAGCTTGGCACACCTGTACTTGGGTAATTTCTCCCATTCTTCTCTGCAGATCCTCTCAAGCTCTGTCAGGATGGATGGGGAGCATCGACACACAGTTATTTTCAGGCCCATCCAGAGATGTTCAATCGGGCTCAAGTCTGGGCTATGGCTGGGCCACTCAAGGACATTCACAGACTTGTCATGAAGCCACTCCTGCGTTGTCTTGGCTGTGTGCTTAGCGTCGTTGTCCTGTTGGAAGGTGAACCTCCGCCCCAGTCTGAGGTCCAGAACGCTCTGGAGCAGGTTTTCATCAAGTATCTCTCTGTACTTTGCTCCGTTCATCTTTCCCTCGATCCTGACTAGTCTCCCAGTTCCTGCCGCTGAAAAACATCCCCACAGCATGATGCTGCCACTATGCTTCACCGTAGGCATGGTATTGGCCAGGTGATCAGCGGTGCCAGGTTTCCTCCGAAGTGACACTTGGCATTCAGGCCAAAGAGTTCAATCTTGGTTTCATCAGACCAGAGAATCTTCTTTCTCATGGTCTGAGAGTCCTTTAGGCGTCTTTTGGCAAACTCCAAGCAGGCTGTCATGTGCCTTTTACTGAGGAGTGGCTTCCGTCTGGCCACTCTACCATAAAGGCCTGATTGGCGGAGTGCTGCAGGTATAGTTGTCCTTTTGGAAGGTTCTCCCATGTTCACAGAGGAACTATGGAGCTCTGTCAGAGTGACCATCGGGTTCTTGGTCACTTCCCTGACCAAGGCCCTTCTCCCCCGATTGCTCAGTTTGACCGGACGTCCAGCTCTACGAAGAGTCCTGGTAGTTCCAAAGTTCTTCCATTTAAGAATGACGGAGGCCACTGTGCTCTTCGGGACCTGCAATGCTGCAGAAATTGTTTTATACCCTTCCCCAGATCTGTGTCTCGACACAATCATGTCTCGGAGGTCTACAGACAATTCCTTCGTCTGCATGGCTTGATTTTTACTCTGACATGCACTGTCAATTGTGGGACCTTATACGGCCAGGTGTGTGCCTTTCCAAATCATGTCCTATCCAATTTAATTTACCACTGGTGGACTCCAATCAAGTTGTAGAAACATCTCAAGGATAATCAATGGAAACAGGATGAACTCAATTTTGAGTGTCATAGCAAAGGGTCTGAATACTTATGTAAATGTGATGTTTCAGTTATTTATTTTAATTACTTTGCAAAAATTTCTAAACACCCGTTTTCGCTTCTTCATTCTGGGGTATTGATGATTAAAAAAAAAGAATTTAATCCATTTAAAAATAAAGCTGTAACCTAACAAAATGTGGAAAAGGTGAAGGGGTCTGAATACTTTCTGAATGCACTGTATGTCCCTTCTGAAAAATCTTGGCTATCATTTTTGCTCCGTTATTGTGATAAATTTGCTCAACTTTAGTCCTCATGATGATGATTTTCATTGTTAAGGATGGAACCAGTAATATGCTGCAGTTACCAGGGTTGGCTTTATTAACAGGTATGTTAATAATAATTTGACATTACTTATAATTTTGCCTAGTATTTTTTGTACAACATTGTGATCATTAACAATTCATGAATTTTGTCCCTCAATTCACTCAATTTCCTCAAATACCTAGCACTAAATCATATGATCATAAGACAAAGGAGCAGAATTAGGTCATTGAGTCTGCTCTGCCATTTGATCATGACTGATCTATTTTTCCCCATTTCCCTGCCTGCTCCCTGTAACTTTTGACACCCAAATAATAATCAAGAATCAATCTTCTCTTTATAAATACCCAATGATGCCCTCCATAGCAATGAATGACACAGATTCACCAAACTGTGCCTGAAAAAAATCCTCCTCGTCTCCATTCTAAAGGTAGGTCCTTTTATTCTGAGGCTGTTCTCTGGTTCTAGCCTTTCCCTAAACTGGAAACATCCTCTCCGCACCCACTCTATCTAGACCTTTCCTTATTCAATAGGTTTCAATGAGATCCCACCTCATCCTTCTAAATTCCTGCAAGTGAGTACTGGCCAAGAGCCATCAAATGCTCCTAATACATTAACCCAATCATCTTTACCATCAGTTCACTATGACTGACAGTAAGTTATCATTTTTGTCTCAACGTTGTAATATTCTGTTTTTCCAATATTCTGCTGGTATTGTCCTAACATGGTTGCACTCCTTACGATCCGAATGCTTCACATCTTCCTGCATTCTCCGAATGATCAAAATAGCACAACATTTCTCTCTGCCTCTTCAAAATAATGCCATTGCTTCATGATATTAACTTTATTTGGTTTAACACACCAATTGGACAACAACTCCAGCTATGCAGCACAACTTTGCCACCATAGCGATCACAAAGTTTTGGTCTAGTCACACAGCATGGAAACAGGTCCTGCAGCCCATCCTGTCCATGCTGACCAAGTCACCCCGTCTGCAAATTTATTAATCACTAACAACTCACTAATTATGTGCTCAGATTCTGAACTGAAACTTTATACAATCTTTTGACTCAAGGAAGAGATTGATATCCAATCCATTAAACTCAATAATTTTTTGCTTCAGGAAATATACATTAAAAAGTGTTTTTTTCATCTGAAGTTTCGGAATCTACTTTTGACACAATGAATCGTTGTTGGTATAGGAAATCTTGCAGCATTCCACACAAAGTAGTAAACAATTTGGCATGAAGAAGGGCCTCAACCCTAAACGCCACCCATTCCTTCTCTCCAGAGATGTTGCCTGTCCCACTGAGTTACTCCAGCTTTTTGTGTCTAATTTGTCATGAATGTTCTTTCTATTCAAACAATATTCTTCTGAATTGCGATCCTTGACATCAATCTAACCAGAACATTCTGACCATTGTTGCTTAATGGCTTTTCTATCCAAAAACCAGGCCCACAATATCTGTGATTTACGTTTCTCTTTCCATGACTAGCAAATGTGTCAAGGCAAAATATTTTACTGAAGAGTATACAAGACATTCAATGAAGCACTCCCTCAAATTAAAAATCGCTGGAGCTATAAACGTCCATTTTAACTGACACCCGAACGTTATATTAAACAGTACACACAAAACAGGAGATCTTCTGAAAAACGGAAGGTTAAGTTGCTGAAGAGAGCAGCAGCACAAGCGGCCGGGACCGCAGGTTTCTGCACAATCATTGTGTGTGAGGTCTTCTGCAAAGGCCATGCACATTTCAAACAAAATCAAAGCGACCACAATCCCTGCAGAACAATTTCGATCAATAATTCCATGAAAAAAAAAAAAATGCGTGAATGATAATCGTCCAAGTCTGGGTTCTGCCGCCTGGGCTGGACTGTCAAAGTAAAGACAAACTGCAGCCGGTTACTTCAAGGCAGCTGGGTCCGCCTCCCTGCCCCTCTGCCCGGCTCTGCCAGGGCCTGACCCCGGCTCTGCCTGGCCCTGTCCTGCCCGGCTCTGCCAGGGCCTGACCCCGGCTCTGCCAGGGCCCTGTCCTGCCTCTCTGCCTGGGCCTGTCCTGCTCGGCTCAGCCTGGCCCTGTCCTGCCCCTGCCCGGCTCTGGCCCCGGCCCTGTCCTGCCCGGCTCTGCCAGGGCCTGACCCCGGCTCTGCCAGGGCCCTGTCCTGCCTCTCTGCCTGGGCCTGTCCTGCTCGGCTCAGCCTGGCCCTGTCCTGCCCCTGCCCGGCTCTGGCCCCGGCTCTGCCTGGTCCTGTCCTGTCCTGCTCTGCCTGGCCCTGTCCTGCCCTGCTCTGCCTGGGCCTGTCCTGCCCCTATCCGGCTCTGCAGGGCCCTGGCCCTGTCCTGCCCGGCC
Organism: Rhinoraja longicauda; assembly: GCF_053455715.1. Taxonomy (NCBI): domain Eukaryota; kingdom Metazoa; phylum Chordata; class Chondrichthyes; order Rajiformes; family Arhynchobatidae; genus Rhinoraja; species Rhinoraja longicauda. The sequence continues at coordinate 19,737,784 of NC_135956.1, read as the reverse complement.
CGGCCGCTGACACGTGAAGGCAGCATCGAGCAGGCCAGCACCAGGATCCCTGGGCCCACTTCCCCGCAGCCATCGGGAAATAAAGGCGGGGGATGGGGCGGTTGGTTGGCTGGTGGCAGCGCAGCGCAGGGCCTACCTGTGTAGACGGGCATGGTGCCGCCTGGCGCTGGCGTCGCGGCTGCTGCGGCTGCTCCGGGAGACGGCGGACACCTTGCCCCAGCTCGGCCTCATTCAAACCCTCCCTCCCTCTCTCCCTCCACTGCGCCTGCGCACGGCCGCTCCGCCAGCCACTGCCCGGCCTGGCGGCCATCGATCCGTCGGCGCTCGGTTCACACGCCTGCTGGTGGGAATGGGGAAGTGAGAGAGATAGAGATACACCAGGAACTGCAGGTGCGGGCAACACAAAGCACGAGGACTCAGTTTGCCAGCCAGCATCTGTCGGGAGGAATATCTAGCACTTAAAGACAGTAGATGGGTGTTGTTCTCCCTCATTACCATGAACATTGCAAATGGAACAAATATTAATTTGACCAATGTAACTCTTTGCAGCACACTTAAGAAAAACTATTTTGAGATGCATGTATTCCTGAACATCCAACACTTAAAAGACAGATGTGTGCTGTCTTTGTATCATGTGTGCTGAATAGCCTCAGAAATAGCGGCAACTTGAAATAAGTGATAAACAAAACTGCTAAAGAACGAGGAAAACAACTATTAACATTTTCAAGAAACAATCACATATTATAGCAAATTGATTAAAATGCAGAGATGGAAATCCTCAAATCAGCAACAGGAGAGTTATAGGAAAGAAAACTAGATGCTGGTTAAAATCGAAGATAGACGCAAAATGCATGAGTAACTCAGCAGGTCAGGCAGCATCTCTGGAGAAGGAATGGGTGACGTTTCAGGTCGAGACCCTTCTTCAGACTGATGTCAGGGGAGGGGGAGGGACAAAGATAGGATGTAGTAGGAGACGGTTAGACTAATGGGAGAACTGGGAAGGGGTAGGGGGAGGGGAAAGAGAGGGACAGAGGAACTATCTTAAGTTAGAGAAGTCAATGTTCATACTGCTGGGGTGTAAACTGCCCAAGTGAAATATGAGATGCTGTTCCTCCAATTTGCGCTGGACCTCACTATGACAATGGAGGAGACCCATCCAAGGACCCAAACGTCTTTCCAGGTGAGGCCGAGGTTCACCTGCACCTCCTCCAACCTCATCTATGGTATCTGCTGTTCCAAATGTCAACTTCTCTATATCGGAGAGACCAAGCTCAGACTTGGCGATCGTTTCGCTCAACACCGCCGCTCAGTCCTCCTTAACCAATCTGATCTCCCAGTGGCTCAGCACTTCAACTCCCCCTCCCATTCTGACCTTTCTGTCCTGGGCTTCCTCCATTGTCATAGTGAAGCCCATCGCAAATTGGAGGAACAGCATCTCATATTTTGCTTGGGCAGTTTACACCCCAGCAGTGTGAACATTAACTTCTCTAACATCAGATTGTTCCTCTGTCCCTCTCTTTCCCCTCTCCCTTCCCAGTTCTCCCACTAGTCTTCCTGCCTCCTACTACATCCTATCTTTGTCTCGCCCCCTCCCCTGACATCAGTTTGACGAAGGATCTCAACCCGAAAAATCACCCATTCCTTTGCTCCAGAGATGCTGCCTGGCCCGCTGAGTTACTCCAGCATTTTGTGTCTACCAACAGGAGAGTTATTGTGCAGGAAGGAATTGCAGTTGATGGTTTAAACAGAAGATAGAAAATTAAGTATCAGGAGACAGAGTAGTGAAAGTTGTTTCTTAGACTGGAGAGAAATATAGAGGGGTTTGCCAGAAATCAGTAGTAATACCACTACTTTCTCTATGTATATTAATTGAACTTGCATATATTAAGTTCAGATTTACAAATTACTTGAAACTTGGAGGTTAAGTGAACCTTGTAGCTTTAAGATAAGGGCAAAGTTTAACGGAGATGTAAAAACAAAGCACTGCAGATGTTGGTTTACACTATAGCCACAAAATGTTGGAATACCTCACCGGGTCAGGTAGCATTTCCGGAGAAAAGGAATAGATGACATTTTAGGTCAAGACCCTTCCACAGACTGAGAGTCAGGGGAGAGGGGCCAAGCACAAATTGGAGGAACAGCACCTCATATTTCGCTTGGGCAGCTTACAACCCAGCATATAAATTGTGATTTCTTTAATTTCAAGGAAATTCATTCTTTCTCCGTCTCACCCCCACATGGTCCTATTTGTTTCACTGTCATCCTGCTTAGTTTCACTGTTCGTGTCCACTCGTTATCACCTTCCCCACAGCCAACAATAGACCATTGTGGGCTCCACCTTTCCTTGATCGTTGTTGCTAGATTTGATTTGTCCTTTTGCATACCTTTTATTCATTTGTTCTTTGTTCTAGTTTCCTTCTCCCCTGACTCTCAGTCTTGAAGGGTCTCAACCAAAAACGTCACCTATTCCTTTTTTCCAGAGATGCTCTCTGACCCGCTGAGTTACTCCAGCACTTTGTGATTTTATGCTGGTGGAAGGGGTGGAAGAGACAAGTGTTTTATTGTCACATGTAGCAAAACGGAACAGTAAAATTCTTACTTGCAGCAGCAGCAGTACAACAGGTTTGTAAACACAGTACTCACTACTCATATTAACATGATAAACAAACAAAAATAAATCAATAGATAAAAACCCAATATAGTGTAAAAAAACACCAACAAACCCCAGTCTATACTGCAACCCAGGCAGTTCGTACTTCAGAGTTTTGTTAGTAATCATAATGTTCAAGAGCCTGATGGTTGTTGGGAAGAAGTTGTTCTTGAACCTGGACATCAGTCTTCAAACTTCTATACCTTTTCCTAATGGCAGGAGTGAGAGCATGGCCAGGGAGATGCAAGTTCCTCCAGCACTGTGCTTCAGTATCTACAGTTTCTTGTGTCCTTATGCAAGTCCAGTATGGTTTCAACACAACTCCCCAACTTTTCACAGAATCAAAAATTGAGAAGGATGTTTATTTAGCACGCTATTCACTGCCATATTTATAGAAAAATTCAAAGGGTTTCTAAGGGTCTTTTATTGTCACGTGTACTAATTAAGGTACAGTGATATGCGAATTACCATACAGCCATATTAAAAAAGCAACAAGACACACAACTATATTAAAGTTAACATAAACATGCACCAGTGGATTCCCCACATTCCTCACTATTGTGCAAGGCAATAAAGTCTAATCTTCTTCCCTTATTTTTCTCCCGCGGTCGGGGCAGTCGAACCATCCGTCAAGGCGATCAAAGCTCCCGCAGTCGGCGGTCAAAGCCCCCGCGGCTTGGAGTTCCCAAAGTCAATCTCTAACTAGAGACCGCGAGCTCCACGATGTTAAAGTCAGCAGGCTCCCACGGTTGAGCTCAGAGGTCGATCCCTGGCCAAGGGATCGCGGGCTCCGCGATGTTAAAGTCCAGCAGGCTCCCGTGGAGGAGCTCTCGAAATTGGTCTCCAGCAAAGGCCGCCAACTCCTCATTGTTCGGCCACAGTGCAGACGGAGATACGATACTCTCTCCGTTGAGGTAAGACATTTAAAAAAAGATTCCTCCAACACCAAAATAAAAACAAGCTAAAGAACAATAAAAACACATTTAACACATACTAAAAAAACAACAAAGAAGAAAGGGACAGTCTGTTGGCGATGCAATATACATGCTAGAATAAATTTGCAAAGATTGCAACATTCTGCAAAGTCATCATCTTGAGTTCTGAACATGTTTTCCAGCCTTGGAGATCAGTGCAAAATGCTCAAATAGTACCATGGATAAGGGGTGGCTGGGGAGGGGTTGAAGAAGCAAAGGTTCAAAAGGCCCTCAAAATTCTGTATGGTTTTAATCAAATAAGTGTTTCCAATGGTGACTAGTCGATGAAAGAACACAGATACAAGATGTTTGCAGAATAATTAGCTGAACTTCGAGAATCAAATAAAAAAATGCATAAAGTTTAGAGAGATGAAATTGCACAGGGTCCTTAAGGAATATAAAACAATCACACAAAAAACTCAAGCAGGTAATTCAAAGGGCAAAAGAGGGAGCATGAAATGTTACTTGCAATTCTGTTTGAATAAAAATGCTTGAATAATACCAGGGATAAAAGGAGTGGCAGAAGAAACAAATACCCTCTCATCTTACACTTATACAAACCTGCAATACAAGACTGCATGCATGTTAAATTGCAAAATTAACAGCCAATAGTCAGAGCTAAGCAATCTCACAAGCAATGAATCAGATTCAAGCTCTGCACTCTACACAATTAGCTGTGAATGGTAGCATAATTAAACACCAAACAAGAGGCAGCTCCAAGAAGATCACCCCCATCTTCAAAGACAGAACCGAGCATGCGAATATTTAAAGAAAAAGGTCACGGCATTCGCAACCTTGTCCAAGCAGAATGTCTTGCAATTAATCCATCTTGGCTTTCTCACAAGATCCTCAGCATCACAGACTCCAGTCACCAGCCAATACAATTAATGCCACGTGAAATCAAGAAATGGCTGACAGCATCGGATACAGCAAAGGCTAGGGGAGCAGCAACATCTCAGCTGTAGTATTGAAGATCAGGGCTCTAAAATTAGTTGCAGCTCTACCCGGGCTTTCAGTAGTTACACGACACACATCTCTCTGACAATGTGAAAATTGCTACGGTGAGTCCCATTAACAAAGAGAACACACTCAGTCCAACTAATTACTGCTCAATCATACCAGTCTCAATCAGGAGAGACCTTAATCAGCCTTAATCAGGGCGGCACGGTAGACTAGCAGTAGAGCTACTACCTTACAGTGCCAGAGACCCGGGTTCGATCTGACCACAGGTGCTACATGTACGAAGTTTGTCCGTTCTCCCCGCGACCGCGTGGGTTTTCTCCGGTTTGTAAGTTGGGTATAAAATGTAAAATTGTCCCTAGTGTTCGGGGAGTCGGTGCGGAATCAGTGGGCCAAACGGCCCCTTGCCACGCTGTATCTCTAAAACCAAAAGGAGAGTGATGGAAAGTGAAGGTGGACACAATATGGACCGAAGAGCTGTATTCCACAGGGGAGGTAAGAAACATTGCCGCTGGCTAGTCTTTTGGTTCACACACAATTTAATCAGGGAACAATTTAATTGAATTAAATATCAATTTGATTTGTGGTAACATTTTTGCTATAGATTTGTTCTGACTGTTGAATGTTCATTCTAGAACTTTCAATATATATCAAGGTTAATATTTATTGAGAGAATGTTGCTTTATAGATTTATCCTATCCAATTGAACATAAAATAAAGACTCCATCAGCCAATTAATGCAATGCAAAAGGCTGCAGCCTTATATGTAGAACACAATATGTAGAACAACAAGGAATTCTCCCAAACCCTAAACAATATTATCAAAATATATAAATCTTTTATTTGTTGTTCTTCCTTTGTTGCTCTTCTTCTTCTTCATCTTTCATCTCTGCAGTTGTGGCATCATGGTACACATTTCTCCAGTGAATTAATATATTCTGCTTCAATAATTAAGATTCGGTATGCAAATACTGGTAATGGATTCAACAGAGTCAAATCATCTTACCAAGCAATGTTCACAAGACAATTTCCCCTTATATTAAAACAGGCAAATGCATATAGATATGTTTATTGATACATACCCATCAGTGCGACTTTCAATATCACTTATGTAATTATCTTCAACAAAAATCCAATTTCCAGTGCTTTAATACATGTAACTGCAAAGCCTTTATAAATTACATGGGAGGTACTAGGTGAAATAAGCCTATCATCCATTTCATGAATGTATTCCTGTTGACTGGCGAAAAATAAAACAGCAAATACAACAATTCCTATGTTACTGGAGTGCCTCCTGGAATAATACAACAAAATAATCCTTATTTAATGTCATCAACAGGTCACGTTTGCTGCAGGTTTTCCTATGTGCAATTCCAACAGATTACAGGCAGTTTATTCACTTTAGAATTGTTTTCAAAATACCCCAAATAACACAGTTCACAATGCACTGAAAAATGTTTAAGCAGATGCAGTTATTTGAAATTACAATGAATTCTATGGCAGTAAAACAATTCTTAAAAAGTAAGGCATCAACAGGATTATACTATTCCCATTGAAGTGTTTTAAGTAGAATAATTTATGTTTTAAAACAGTGCACAGTTTATCTGTTAAGTTAATGTTGACTACCTTCTGAAAATAATTCATTTAAAATGTAAGGCAATCTATTTATAAAATCATTACAAAATAATGTGCCCCCAAAATACAAATCTGACTGTTCAGAATTACCACTAATTCCCCAATGCTTCTTTTAAATGGTACAACAACATGGGAACTGCTATGGCTTTGCAAAAAGTACACAGGTCATGAGTGGAATATTCAGTAATTTTTCCCCCCAGTCCTAAACATTTGAGTTTAAGTATTTAGAATAGCATAGTTTCTAAGCATTTTTATCAGCGGAGCTTTCAGTCTTACAGTCACAAGATTTTAAAGCTTTAAACGTCTCAACAGGGAAGGCAGGAAAAGTTTGAGGCATAATAAATTCAATGTAACAATGGTTTCTGAAGCACCTGACACCATCTTCAAAGGAATTGTTTGTTCTCTGTGCTATTTTCAATATTTCAATTTCACACACTTCCCTCCTTGCTTGAGCATAAGCTATTCCCTTAAGTGCAACTACCCTATCCCTTACTTGCTGAAATGATGCAATAAAGAAAACTCATTGGGCTATTCCGTAATGTGCTGCCCTGATGTTCACTTGTTATTACAGAATAAGCCAACACTTTATTTTTAGTTTGCTACCTGTTGCAATCCGTTTGAAAAAAAACTGCTGGTATGGTAAATGTGTGATGATTGGCCTTCCACGCATTTTGAAAAGTGCAGGAATAGAGAGTAGGTGAATGAGATGTGGAGATTAACAACAAATTGAGCCCAGAAATTTGGACTGTTTGGAGTGGAAAGAGTCAAATCCATTTTGCATTGATTTGCGATCTCACAAAACCCTGCTTCCTTGAGAAGAATCTTAAATCCAAATTCCATAAACGGTTAGCTGAAAAAGAAAACAGAAATCATAATCAACAAAACTTCCACATCTACTTGAACAAAGTTATAGGATAAATATGAAAAAATGCCACTAAACAGTAGCAGGTAGTTTAAAAATAAGTTATTTTGCTCAAATTGTGGGGTAAGGTACTATAGAAATAAATAACATAACAAACCATTACTTATTACTTAAATCGCTCCTACATTATCAAACAAAGCCAGAGATTTTCTTCGAGGTAATTACTTTCATCTCAGTTACTTATCATATTTGGTTTCTTTCAGTTCTTTAAAGTAAAATATCTTATAACAACCTATGTTTATTTATAATCTTGACATAATAATTTGAGCCCAAGAACTCAGGAGAGCACAGTGACAGCTATTAGAATGGCTTCATCGCAAATCTTGTGACTTAGGTTCAATCTTGACCTTCTGCATGGAATCTGCATGTTTTCCCTGTGACCATTCTGGTCTTCTGAGACTCTAGTTTCATCCCACATCGCAAAGACCATGCAGGTTAGTAGGTTATTTAGCCACTGCAAATTCCCCTTTGTGAGTGAGTGATAGAATCTGGGAGGGAATGTGAGCATAATACGATTTGTGGAACATCACAGGATGTGGGTGCCTGTTGGTCAGTGCTGAGGGCAAAGGGCCTGTCCTGTGCTCCACAATACATCATGATGTAAACAAGTGCCAATGAGCTAAAGGTACCTTAGATAAGGTGATGCAAAACTTACAGAAATGGATTTAAAGCAGAGATAATTGGAATGGGAAAGTAGTTTAGCGAAGGGATTCCAGAGATTACATAGTTAAAAGGATGATATTTAATAGACTTTTATAAAAGGTTAAGGATTTCCAATCTCTTCGTTTTAAAGATATTTTCTTTTTCCTTCCTCTTTGTAACTTCAATTCTCACTTAATGACTTCAAATCCTTGCTAGCAAATAGACCTGTAATCATTCTCCCTTTGTTCCTCTCCAAACGCTCATTTTCATTTTATTTCAGTGGACATTCAGTTTATTTAAATACTATGAGGGATGGCGTATGGGCTGTCATTGCTTAAAGATGTGATGTAGATGAATTACAACCAAACGAAGGACACATTAGGACCAGAAGTTTAGTAAAATAGTTATTTCCTTAAATAAGGAGGCATTGGATTTAGGAAAAGAATACTAGTGCTTGGTACCAAGCTTGAGTGAAAGCAAGGTGTGGACTCATTGTTCACAAAGTGTCAGATTTGGGGAAATAGTGGGTTAAATCAAAGCATTCCATGCAAAGGAGTAGATGTTTACAGGTCTAGTTTAAATTTAAATGCTACCTCTTGTTCAATGATTTTCTATCTCAAAATTAAAACCCGTGTACTGTCCACTTATCTGTCTTAAAATATTTCTGGGCATTTCTTAAATGTTTCTCAATACTCAAGAATTCTGAGCCTCATCAGAAGATATACACGGGATTAATTTAAGCCCATGCTCCATTAATGTAAAAGCAACACTAACAATCCATACAAAACTCCTTTACACCTAGCCCACAGCCAAAAAAGACTTTTCTTTGATTATCGTTACTTTTTGCATATCTTTCATTAATTTGTTATATATCTCGCTATATCACCGTCGATATATCTCTTTTTTCCTTACCCTCAGCTCTCATTCTGAAGAAGGGTCTTGACCCGAAATGTCACCTATTCCTTTTCTCAAGAGATGCTGGCTGACCCTCTGAGTTACTCCAGCTTTTTGTGTCTATCTTCTATTCAAATCAACTGTTGCTTTCAGTCTCTGACTTGTGGCAGTCATTCATTTTCTGCTATTTCTGTGCTGTGTGGCGATGATTTGTCATTTCACTGGTTTAGAGAACTATGTTTTTTCCCACCAAAACTACAAATTAATGACTTCGGCCACACATATACAGCAAAAGAAAACCTATTTGTTAATTTGTTACCTGGGCTTGACTGGAGTAGTATGTTTGGCAGGTTTGCGAAAGGACTGATTTGGTGCCGATCTGGTAGATGAGGTCTTGGGAGAAGCACGCACAAAACCTGAGATAGCTGACGGGTTCTTTGGAATCTTCTTCACTAAATGCCCAATCCACTTTTTCTGTTCATCCTGAGAGCATGCCAGTAGCAACATATCCCTCGCTGTATTGACATCATAATTCACTAAGAAGAAAACATATACTCTTAGAGAAGTGATTGTACAAAAGTCTCCCATGCTCTTATTAATTAATGATTAGCTTTTCCAAAATTTAACAGCCTGACAATGCAATACTTATACAATTAAACAATTGACAGGATATTGTCTGGTGTTCTTGAGCTCTTAGTTACTGGTCTTATAGTAGAATATAAGATCCATGTTATATTTAAGTACATATTCACCTATTTAAGTACACATCAGTCTAGAGGAAATACAAATGTTATATAAACTGCCTCTTCTTGTAAAGTAGTAGTTAAGATTGATAGCTGAAAATCAATGCTGTTTCATTCATAAAAAGTCTTCTTACCTTTGCATGGTGTAATCATGTCTTCCTTTTTATCCAAATGATCCTTATGGCACTTAACATGGCATCGCCTGCATTCTAATGCAGGTGGTGGTTTGAAAACATGCCACAGAGGCTTTGCACAAGCTTCACAATTTGTAGGAAAATGATAAAGTGTTGGGATAAATTCGTGACCTTTATGAGCTATAAAGTCAGGCTTTTCCACTGATTGCACAGTTTCTACTTCCACATCTTTCCGGCATTCAGCTTCATTGACATATAGTATCTGAAAAAAATTATTCAAATACAGTAATTAAAACAAATTGGTCAAACCATGGTTAAAAATTGCAAGTCTAAGTGAACAATTTTGTGCAGAAGAAAAGGATTGCCGTGCAATCCCTCGGAGACACATACTTGAAATTGTTTTACACATTACCTATAAACTGCAAGAAGCCTGAGCAAACGTCCACACCAACATTTTTCTTTGATACAATAATGGATCTGTTTTATTGCTGATGGGGAATCAGAGTATCATGTACAGCCTCCAATGCCCCAACCATTTTTATGTGGGCCAGAGATAAACCACATAACGAAGGCCCAGGTTTTGCTGAGTGAGTCAGCACTCACCCAGATCCAAGATAGCGTCCTACCAGGGCAACTCTTTGCGTGTTAGTCACAGAAAAGGGTCTGCGATCGCATATTATAATTGCTCCACTCTTTACACTGTGAATGGCTCGATAGTAACCATGCATTCATTGTCTTTCCGCTGAGTGGTTGGCATGAAACAAAAGCTTTTCACTGTACCTCGGTACATATGACAATAAACTAAACTCCCTATTTAGTTGCCACAGAAGGCTGTGGATGCCAAATCAATGGATATTTTTAAGGCAGAGATAGATTCTTGATTAGTACGGTGTCAGGGATTATGGGGAGAAGGCAGGAGAATTGGGTTAGGAGGGAGAAATAGATCAGCCATGATTGAACGGTGGAGTAGATTTGATGGGCCGAATGGCCTAATTCTACTCCTATCACTTATGACCTTATGATATTGAACCTTACTCTCTCTGTAACTGGAAAGGTAATCTTGTTGACTAAAACTGCCCTGCAGCTTGGCAGCAGTTCCCAAACACCCACTGCCCACAAAACTTCCAGCCGACAACGTGAATTCTGTCAAAGTTGACTATTACTTAATGCTTCTGAACATCCCAATATCGAAAAAGATTAACTATTAAAATTTAAATGAACTAGAAAAAGTTAAGCACTTAAAAATATCCTATAATACTTAAAACGTCTTTAAAAAATATTACTAAGCTTGTCTCTTTTCCTCGCAGGATTAAAACTTGTATTTAAATAAGTCGGCTCATGGATCCTACATCAATTCTTACTTGGTTGCGAGAACAGTAAGGATGCAAGAGAGTGTATTCCCCAGCATACATGCTTGACAGCAAAGCACATTACTGCTCCATCACTGGACACCATATGGAGCTCATTAGTGAAGCATGGTGAAGCATTTGACCAGTTGAGCTTAGCCAAAAAGATTTTTTATGATTCAGTCATATTTCCCAAGAATGCTTGGTCTTATGAGAATTAATATCTATTTCACAGAAGCACATTGTAAAACATGACCAATTCTTTGCTACATCTTCGCTAGATTTTTCTATTCTCTCCCGTTCTCTTTATTACAGTCTTCCATTGTGATGTTCACCTTCTTTAAATCTATATATATATATTTGTATGTATGTATATATCTCTAAGATTTTGGTTGTGGACATGTGGACCTGCAGCCAAAACAGTAAACAATAGCGCCACAATTTTAGCGCCACCTTAATCACCACTCTCCTAGCGACTGTTTGTAACACGTTTTATTTAAATTGGTCTTATATTTTTTAAGTTAGAGAGATTTTAAAGTTTAAAACTTCAATTTTTAAACAAATTTTTCAAAGTGCTGTGCGTATGACGTCACCATAGGGCATGCACAGCCTCTCTGTTCACTCGCACAAACAAGATGGACGTCGTTAGCGGAGCCGTCCGCCCGCAATCAGGGGCTCCCCTCTCCTCTCTCCCCACCCTCCCACACCCGGGGGACACTCCGAGCAGGAGGGAGATGGTCGGACTGATGGTCCACTCATCCTTCCCTTCAGTCCCTTCAACCGACAGTGTCCTCGAGTCCCCGCTATCGCCTGGGCCCAGCGCCCCGCACCATTACCGCACACAACCCGCAGCGGGCAGCTTCTCCTCCTCCTCCTTCAGCGGCCGCTTCCACCGATGGCGGCGTCGACGAGGGCCGCTGCCACTGATGGACCCGTCGCGACTTCAGAAAGGGGAGGTGGGGGGGAAAGGGGGGGTGGGGGAAAATGGGGGGTGGGGGGAAAAGGGGGGGTGGGGGTAATGGGGGGTGGGGAGTGAGTGGGGGGGTGGGGAGAGTGAGTGGGGGAGGAGAGAGTGGGGAGGAGGGGGAGGAGAGAGTGGGGAGGAGGGGGAGGGTGGGAGGAGAGAGTGGGGGTGGGGCGAGCGTAGGGCTGGGGAGGAGGGTGGGGTGGGGAGGTGGGAAGAATGGGGGTGGGGGAGAATGGGGAAGATTGGTGTGGGGGGGAGTGGGGTGTGGACTGGGAGAGTGGGGGAGGGGGAGGGGAATAGGGGTGGGGAGGGGGTTGGAGGCAGGGCTGTGGGGGCGGGGGCAGGGGAGGTGCAAGTGGGGGTGGGGTAGGGGGGGGATGGAGTGGGTCAGTGGGGGGAAGAGGGGGGGATTAGGGGTATTGAGTGGGGGGGTTGAGGGTGCTACACCAATACAGGAGAGGCTTTCGGTCCAGGGCTCACTCACACACTCTCTGCCCTTCCCTGCCCCCCCCCCCCCCCTCTACGAGGAATGGGCCCATTACTTGGTCTAGTCCTTACTAAAGGCCAGTTAATTCAATTTTCCCACTTCTTCCTTACATCTATAGGGTTTCCTTATCTTTTCTCCAACATTTGGACACAAATCTTCTTGATATACAACCTCTTCAGGTCCAGCCCTCCTTCGTGTGGGTTCCAACAGGATGAATCTTAATCTCCTTCAGTTGAGAACTACATATAACTGTACCAGACAAGGACATGAGGTCCGGGACAGATAAGCCATGATCGCATTGAAATGGAAGGCAGGCTTGAAGGGCAAGACGACCAACCCACACTCCTAATTTATCGTGCTCTTGTCAATGTTGTTATGTGGTTTGAACTTAAGCAGTAAATGTTTGGTGTGGTTGAAGAGTCGGAGACCAGTGGAATGCAAAACGATAAATGCTGGTATTCTCATTACAAAATCGACAAAATATGTCAGAAAATGTCATGTGCAGCTTTTCCCATTGACATCTTTCATGCTCTACGAACTGAACTACAAATAATTTAATGACAATGGGCAAAAGCAAAATGTAAATGAAAAGTCCTGAAAACTGAATGCGTTTGATACCTTACCTGGAATATCCGAGGAATTTCACCAGTTTCTGCCCTGTATACATCACCTTGTGTTACAGGACGCACATGGAATAATTTGCTGAAATATAAATTATTTAGAATTGCAAATGACTTGCAGATTTCATTAAGCATGCAAATAAACTTTTGTGACAACATATTTTAATGGTACTTTTCATGTGCATTATGGCCATGCAAGTTTTCAATCATACCCAGGATTTCAGCCAAGCTATCAATGCCATTAATTATTTACCCACCATCAAATAGTAATTTAGGCAGGTGGTGGTGAGTTGTTTTCTTGAACTACAGGGGAATTCCAGGACTTTACCCCTGCAAGGATGGAGGACAAGTGGGGTGGGGGGGGGGGGAGGATTAGGGAGTTAATGGGCATAATAAGGTAGCATACTTTACAAGGGAATGGGATTAATGGGATTTGTCTGAGAGCCAACATCTCAATGGGTCAACTTTTTATATGGCCTCAAACAATATTATAAAAATATATAATCTTCAGCTAATGCCACTGTAGAGCCCCATTGCTCTTCCACTCCTCTTTCAGCGTTGTAATGTGCTTTTCCCTTGTGATATCCTGATTTATGTTAAATTAACTTTTTATACACACCTCTTTTTGCTGTATCTTCCTATCCACGTGCCCCAGTAGAGGTGATGCAATACTAACCCATTTACTTCCTCTCTCACTGCCCCAGGTCCCAAATATTATTTTCAGAGGAAAAGAGTATTTTTTCCTACCAGTAAAAACGCTATTTATTGTCTTAATACAGTTTTCCCTACATCATGGGGACCAAGTACAATTCCATGACTAATTTGTGGGGCACTTCTCTTCAGCAACATGGTCCCAAACATCCAATGAGCGGACACTATTCATCTGATTTGCACGTTTACAGCTTTAATTGCAGAATCACCCAAAAATTTATTTCGAATCATAATCTGAACCGTAAACATTTATCCACCTGAATTACCCACAGGGTCTGCACTTGTGTTAGGAATATTAACACTTCATATGAAATATTTCTGTAATATTTCTCTTGTTACAAACATACAAATTATTTAGTGTTATTTTTCAACTGAGATTATCAGTTTCATTAATCTATTTTTCAGAACTCATTCCTTCACTTTTGGGATTATTTTTGCTGCTCTTCCTTGAATCCCTGCCAATAAATGCAAAGTATAAACTCAATTAAATATTCATCTTGATTACTTGTGGGAATGCAACAATGGTGAGAAACCAATCAAGGCCAATCAGTTAGCACTTCTTTCTCTACTCCTGATAGGACTAGTAAAATTACGAGAGGCATAGATTGGGTAGACAGTCAGAACCTTTTACCCCAGGGTGAAAGAATAGAGGGCACAACTTTCTGGGGGTAATGTGTGGGGCAAATGTTTGTTTTTTGACACAGAGAGTGATCGGTGCCTGAAATGTGCTGCTAAGTGGAAGCAGATATCTTAGCAGTGTTTAAGAAGCTTTTAGATAGACACTTGGATATGCAGAGAATGGAGGGATGTGGATAACGTGCAGAGGTAAACTTGGCATCATGTGTGACACAGACATTGTGGGCTGAAGGGCCTGTTCCTGTGCCAAACAGTTCTCCTGCTGACACCAAAACACCCATTCTATTGATTATCAAGCTCCACCAGTTTCATATATTGGACAGCTTGAATCTGTTGCAAGAAACCACAACAGAAATCGATATTACAACCACGTCACGTCCCCGCTCACTCATAGTATGCTTAAACCATGCAATTGCTTTCAGTATTTTCAAGTCTTCAGATTTTTGTAGCAGAAAATAAATTGAGCTATATACACACACACACACACACACACACACTACACACACGTAAACTTGAAAATATTCTTGATTTCCGTTAAGGCCAGTTAATGTTAATCACATCACATAACACCCAATATTACCTTCTGTTCTCATATCATATATATATATACAGCCGGAAACAGGCCTTTTCAGCCCTCCAAGTCCGTGCCGCCCAGCGATCCCCGTACATTAACACTATCCTACACCCACTAGGGACAATTTTTACATTTACCCAGCCAATTAACCTACATACCTGTACGTCTTTGGAGAGTGGGAGGAAACCGAAGATCTCGGAGAAAACCCAAGCAGGTCACGGGGAGAACGTACAAACTCCTTACAGTGCAGCACCCGTAGTCAGGATCGAACCCGAGTCTCCGGCGCTGCATTCGCTGTAAAGCAGCAACTCTACCGCTGCGCTACCGTGCCGCCCTTCTGACATCACATTGTACTTTATATTTAATTTTATCTTTAATATCAAGTTTTCAATGAATGACATTGTACTCAGAATTCTCCTATTTACCAATATTCCCTTTCTGCAAACTCTGCAGTATCGGGATGGTTCTACTTACTCAATATCTAATACCATAGAAGGATTAGATTTCTCTTTATTCAGCTCGTCGTCATAGAACAGTATTTTTCTGCTGCTGACCACAACATACTGTAAATAACAAAGATTCAACATTACAAAAGAAAAATGTATCAAGCATATACAATGCCATCTTTTCCATTAAATTCCCCATGATTCAAGAAATAAGTCGCCCTCCTCAGCAGCAGTCTGCACGCCTAACCTCAAAACATCTGATCCACAAGTCTAACCATTAGGAACAAAAGCTGTGTGATTAAATTACTAACATGTGATGAATTGGCCGATTTCATCTAAAAAATGTTCTGTTGCTCGAAATACGGTCACTGATTGGTACTAGGAAAAATAATAAAAGCTGAGATTGCTATTTTCTAATCACAGCGTCCAAAATAGAATTAAAAAACAGGGAATCTAAAGGCATTAAGTGAAAATAATACTTGATAAAGAACAGAACTGGCAATTTTTTTTTTTTAAATCGCAAGATAACATTTGTACAAAGATTAGTTAAGAAAGGCTAGGGAGTAGCTTGATAATTAGAAATGCATTTGAAGATTTTTGTTGTTCATTTATGAGCTGTAAATGTCACTCATCAGTATTGTTCTCAGCTCTAACTTTTTTTGAGGTGATGGTTAATCATCTACTTCAACTATAGAGCTTCTGAAGGAACTCTCAGTTTGCAGATGACAAAGAAATGGAAAACTGCCCTGAGGAACTTCTGTAGCATTGTCTTGAGACTGGACTGATTTCTTTCCAACAACCACAACCATTTTCTTTTATGTCACGTACAAATGCAAAAACTGGAGAACGTTCCCCTCAGCATCAACTGAGTTTTACCAGGACTTTTGATGTAATATTCACTCAAATGCTGTCTTGATGATGAGCAGTTTACTCTTAGCTCATCTCTGGAAGTTGGCTTTCTTGGTTCTTTCAGATGGTTGAATGGATGCCAGCATTTCAACAGTCTGGAAGTTTGGCTAGAGGAACAGCATGTTCGGAATGCAAGTCTTCAGTACAAAAACACGACACTCTGACTGGTCCCACTGCCTTCCTAAATCCTATTCTTTTAGCAATTTTACTAAAATAGCCATTTTTCCATTCTTTTTAAGTGCATATGATAATAATAATTCAATACCAATGCCGTAGACCTCCTTTACCACTCTCAAATTGTATTGCCACTTTGAGGGAGTTATGGACTTGGATCACAAGATCGCTCTGCATATCAATATTGTTAACTCTATACTTTCCTCTTACATTCGACTTTCCAAAGTGCAACACTTCGCATTTTCTCAGATTAAACTCCATCTGCCGTTTGTCCATCCATATCTGTGACTGATCTTTATCCCACTGTACCTTTGACAGCCTTTTTCACTGTCCACAACTCCCACAATTTTGGTGTCATCTGCAAACTTACGAACCAAACCATCCCCATGTTTGACCAAAGTATATATATTACAAACAATGGAGTTGTAGACAATGGTTCATTACCTGCTTTTTCCATCCATAACGCTTTATGTTTGTTCGGTTTGGTATCGATAACCATCCCTCCATCCTGGTTTCTAAATTTGGAGAAATAGTGAGTGAAAAGTTTTGAACATAAATTGTGACTAGGAAATAAATCACTATAAGAAGTCCATACACAAGTCAGTTTTGGTGATAACCCAGCCCAAATTATATTGTTCTTGTGTTACCCTCAGGAGATTCTTCCCAGTGATATTCAATGTGCAGGTTTACTTATTCATTAGTTATGGAAGAACAGTAGACGTTGATTAGCAGGAGGGTGCAAACCCACGTAAATAACATCATGGTCTGGAGTCAATACCTGAATACACTATTCCTGACTGTAAGTCTTTTGTAAGTTCTGTAATTCTTTTGGCGAGTCTCTCCTAGAATAGGACATGTGCAGGGAGTGAAATGGAGGAGTCTAAAATTTTTTAGTTTATTGATACAGCGTGGAAACAGGCCCTTCGGCCCGCCGAGTCCGCACTGACCAGCGATCCCCACACATTAACATACCCTACACACAATTTACACATACAACAAGCCAATTAACCTAAATACCTGTACACATCTGCGGGAGGAAACAGGTCTAAGTGAAAACCCACGCAGTCACAGGGAGAGCATACTAACTCCGTACAGACAGCACCCATAGTCGGGATCGAACCCGGGTCTCCGGTGCTGCAAGCGCTGTAAGGGAGCAACTCTACCACTGCGCTACCATTGCTGTCCTTATTTGTCGTGAAAGATACGAGTCTGTGTATCCGAGCCATTGCTTAGCAAATCTGAAGAGCTCTCTGACCAAGGCACACAAACCCAAGTCTTTGGCGTGTTGACTGAGCATGTCACATTGGAGCCAAGTACAGAAGTTAATTCTTGGTGATATTGACAGTTTTAATCATGTTAAACTGCCAAGCAGTTCTGTAAAACAGAGCAACTTGCTGCTTGAGAAGACAATTTGAAAGCATATTTACATATTCCAGACAGGGTACATTTGGCTCCCATAAATGAACCAGATACTGTAGTTTCATGCTCACCATTGTTGGTAGCACAACATATTGTAGACTATTTAAAAAGTATATAAAAAATCTCCTAATCCCACAGAAATAGCTGCTGTGATGAAGTGCTAACTCCTGTTTAAGCAGATTATTAGTCCAGCATTATTGCTCCAATAATATAACTATATTATCAAATTCTTGGCATAAGTTAACATTTGTTACAAAACATGAGAAAAGAACTAGTGGACACGAATCAAACTACGTACATGTTCCAAATGTGACATAGTGTATGCATCCAGCTCATCCTCCTTTCATACTATTACCATTAAAATAACCACAAATCTGAAGAACTTTGCAAATAATCAATAATCTCACACCTATTTTTCCTATATAACCTTAAACCAGTTTCTCAGACCCAAGGTCTGTTACAAATGGTATACCACAGAATCAGCACTGTGTCCACTGTTGTTCATTATTTATAGTAATGATTTGGATACGCACATAGGTGGCATGCAAGTTTGTGGATGACACTGAAATTGGTGGTGCAGTGAACAAGGTTATCTACACTTGCAACAAGATCTTGATCAACTGGGCCATTGGGCTAAGGGATGGCAGTTGGAGTTTAATTTAGGATAAATGTGAAGTGTTCGATTTTTATTATCCAGTGCGAAATAAATCAATACTTCATTTGTATCTTAGATGGAAATCAGTGTTTTCCCAGAAATAAGCACATGTGGAATTGATGTTGAAAGAGGTTATTCAGAAAGATGTACTACTGACAGGCTGCTGTGTCAGCTCCCAATGTCTACCCTCTCACATGCTGCCTGACACTGAAACTGGTTCAGTCAGTGGGAGATTGCAACCATCACGTGGCCCACCCTGTTTTGACTAATGCAATCAACCTGACGTGCACAATCTAATAGATGTAGTGTTTGGGGGCCCCTTTTGACAAAGCCACTAGTGACCCGTAACCCAAACGGCCCTACTCGGGACCAAAACTCCCGCAGCATCAGGAAATCTCTACGCACCTACCAGCTAAATGTGGAAGGAATGTCCAGGGGCAAAGAAGGAATACACCTCAAGATCTGTTAAGGACCTTAATGCTGATGTCCTCCTTCTACACGAGACGCACATCGCTGATACCTCATGTGCTTCCAAGCTCCGTATCTACGGCTTCAAGCTTGTTGCTGCTGTTTGCCCCAAAACATACAGCATTGCTACTTACTTGATTATGACCTACATGATTTCTGTGTTCTTGAGGCTTGAAAGATGCCAACACCGACAACGGAGAGGTCATCACAGACCCCACAGTGAAACCACCAGGATTTGACCTCCATCGCAAGCAATGGCTAACCCTGAACAGGATCCGCACCTTCCAAGCAAGGACAGCCCATCACCTGCACAAGGGGGGGGGTGACAGACACCCCGGCTTGCGACTGCGGATATCCAGACCAGACCATCCCACACATCGTGAATGACTGCTCACTGAGGTTTTCCCTGGTGGCCTCAAGGCCATCCACCCAGCAACTAATGCTGTCCTGGCCTGGATGTCTACCCTTGACCTACAACTTTAGGCTGTGCACGCCATACGCAAGAAGAAGTGAGTAGGTGCTGATTTTGAGTAGGCTGGAGCCAAATGCAGCACTCAGGGATGCAGTACAAGGAGTTCAGGCATTGCTGGAAAGTGGGAGCAATAGACCTCCATGTTGACAGATCACCCCAATGCTATGGTCTATCCCATCCATGTGATGAAAGCTGCTACCTCTCCATCTCTTTGCTGGGCTGCATGGTTTTCCCCACATAGATGCCTCTGTGGCAACCAGCTCAATGGTTGGCGACCACCATTGAACATATTACAAAAGAGAATTCTGTGTGTTGGGTGGAGCTGTGCAGCCAAACATCAAAGAAAGGCAGAGAAGGGCAACCTCTACGACATCCAACAGGGAAGCAATGAGAGATAATGCAGAATCCATGCAATTTCTCAGCACATGAAGCAGCCACTGTTAGCCTCACCAGTGGCCCACACTCATCATACAAGCCAGAGAGCAACCCTGAGCCCCAAACCTTGGCACTGAGTAGCTGCAGTACTTGCCCTAGTCTATCCAACAATGGCTCTCAAAAACACCCTATGCCAATTCTGCTTCATTCTACATCAAGTTGCGAGTGAAATGATCGTTATTTTCAGTGCTGCCAGAGCATCGGCAGATGGCGACAATTCACACCTGATTCCCAGCACAACAAAGGAGAGCCTGAGTGGATGTCTTTCCCTTCTGCCAGAACCCAAGTGCAGTGGAACGTACACATGAAAGTTTGAACTCTAGGCCCAAGAGTACCATAATGAAAATTTGACATGGATAGGGAAGGTTTAGAGGGATATATATGGGCCAAACACAAACAAATAGGAGTAGCTTAGATGGGGTATCTTGATTTGCATGGATTTGGGCCGGAGGGCCTGTTTCCGTGTTGTATGACACTAAGACTCGATGAATCAGATGTGGTTTAGTACCAAGCATGGTACCAATATATTTTATAATAAGTCTATTTTTTGTTAAATATACAGATTCATTTAGTTTAGAGATACAGCATGGAAACAGGCCCTTCAGCCAGATTCCATACTGACCATCGATCACCCATTCATACTTGTTCTATGTTATTCCACTTTCTTATCCATTCTCTACACACTTGGAGGCAATTTTTACAGTAGCCAACTTACAAACCTAGACGTCTTTAGGGTGTGGAAGGAAACCAGAGCACCTGATGGAAATCCACAGTCACAGGTTTTAAAGAAGACCTTAAAACAATTGCTCGGTGAGCAACTTCCAGAGCTTGGGTACTAAACAGTTGAAGCCACAATTCCAAATGGCACAGAAAACAAAGTAAGGGTTGGAGAAAAACCCCAGTTGGAGAGAGGCAGAATTCTTGAAAAGTTGTTGAGCTATAGTATATAACAAGGGAAATTTGAGACCATGAAAAGACTTTAACCATTTTAAAGGCTACTGTTTCAGAAGACAATGTAGGCCAGCATGCTTCAAAATGATGCAAGAGTAATACCGTATTAGAATTAATTCAGCATAACATTAAAATGACCTTAAGTTCATAGAAGACGATAAAGAAGTCTGTTGCAATAACGCTGAAATCAATTAATCTGCACATAACTCTAGCAAAAAAAGAAACTATTAGCAAGAAATAAAACTGAGGCATGGATGGAGGTGAGCAACGTAGACAATAAGCCAAGGGTAAAAACAGATACCATACAGTACTCATTCAACAAATAGGGTTGAATGAGCTTGAATCAGTGACAGGGGAACAAACATTTTTGCAGCATGGAATATCATGGCTGTTTCCACCTAACCTTTACTTGGAAGAAATTGTAGATTTAAGTCTAAATGTTGGACGAGGAATTTCATTTCAAAAGGATGCTTTGAAAGGGGACATGAGACTGTGAGATAGCCCAGACATTCCTTCCTGTGGAATCTATTATCTCCTTGGATGATATTGCTATGGGGCAGCATGCAAGTGGTAAACAGGTCACCAAACTTCAGTATACTTACACGCAATAAATGTAGCATTTTTTAAAAACTATATCCAATTTGTCTTGTAAAATGGAAATCACAATCTTTGCAGATACATGAAGTCTAAAATAATATCAGAAAATGCAGGAAGTACTCAGGTTAGGCTGCATTAGTGAGAAGAGAAACAGGGTTAACATTTCAGTTGTCAGAACTGTTCTTTGACCTGAAACGTTGACTCTGTTCTTCTTCCCACGTATAAAAACCATCCTGCTAAGTACTTCCAGGACGTCCTGCATCTATTATGCTGTTATATATTATTTAGTTTGTTGAGATACAGCATGGAACTTCGGCCCACTGAGTCCATGCCGACAATCAATCACATTACTTCTGTTGTCCCACTTTTTCATCTACTCCTTCCATGGGGCAATTTACAGAGGCCAATTAACCTACAAACATGCATGTCTTTGGGATGTGGGAGGATACCCATGTGGTAACAGGGAGAATGTGCAAACTCCATGCAAAGAGCACTCAAGATCCAAATCGAAACAGGGTTTCTCGTGTTGTAAGGCACAGCTTTGCTGCCCGGAGATTCAAAATAATGCAATATTAGGAAAGTCATAAACAAACTACCGTCAAACAGATAGCAAAGAGGTAAAGCAACCACAGTAGTTCAGAAAACAGAAAACATGCCAAGCCACATTTGATTTTCATACATTCTTAAAATCTGGCATTTTAATAGTTTAGAAGACAGTATCCTTTCTACAATATGATCTGAAAACTGTTTTGTATCCGAATCAAAAATAGAGAATTCAAAAATTCAATTGCAAGGTATTTAGATTCCAATTTTGTTTGTTTCATATAAATGTAAATAATTTTATTATGTATAATGAAACAGCTAAAAATCTTTAATCCTTTGAGCACTCAGATTCTAAATCCTCACTTTATAACAGGCCTACTCTAACATAGTAAATTTTATTATGGAAGATTAAGCACTAATCAATAGCAGTTTATTGCATCTTAAAATGTGTTAAATTAAAATGATAAACCATTCTCTTGACTAATCTTGCAATTCATTTATAAACATAGCACAAAAAGTAAGGAAATTTGTGTTTGGTAGATTATTTCTTTGTTGTAACAATGCTTCTTGGCAATAAATCTTATACCGTTGGAAAGCCTGTTTATTTCCCCTTTAAATTGTGCCACATTTGTAAGGAACATGCATTTGTGGGATGAGCAGCAGAGCTGAGTATATGGGTTGCGCCCATGAAAAATTTGCCAAATCTTCTCTGCCAATGCCAAACAGCTTATTCTGCTGTTGCTATTGACTCTTGTTTTGAGCTTCTGGTACCCCCAGGTGCTGACAAGAATGGGATGCCATCCCACAACAGTGTGTGACCAGGCGGGTGACCAGCATGAGGAGGAGGTGCCAGGCTGTTATGGCTGTGTATGGTTCTTCCACACGCTACTGTGGCTTCTGTTTATTAAATGAATAAATTGTTAAATTGCCAATATGTCTCGTTTCTTCAGACTTCAATCATCCAATCCACCAAACAACACCGAACAAGAGTCAATGGCAGAATAAGCTGTTTGGCATTGGCAGAGAAGATTTGGCAAATTTTTCATGGGCGCAACCCACATACTCAGCTCTGCTGCTCATCCCACAAATGCATATTCCTTACAAATGTGGCACCATTTAAAAGGGAAATAAACAGGCTTTCCAACGGTATAAGATTTATTGCCAAGAAGCATTGTTACAACAAAGAAATAATCTACCAAACACAAATTTCCTGACTTTTTGTGCTATGTTTATATAGAGAGATATAAAGAATGCTGTCTCTTAAACATCACAAAGCAATTTAATCTAATACAGATGAAGTCAGATTTCAAATGCCATTTAGCAAGCAGAAAGTGCAAAAGAACAAGCCTTTCAATTACTCACTGGAGAAAGGTAAGACATGAGTTGTAAAAGGACCACCCAACTAGACACAAAGAATAAAAGACATGTCCATAAAATAGACTTATCTTGAATATAGTATGATTTCTTTTAAACAATGCCACAATACCATATTAATTTCTGTTCCTCAACAAAAAATATAATTTTGATGAACGTTAAATCTGGTAATGAAGAACATTTGCAGCTCAGTACCTGAATGGGTGGATGTCAGTACTAAGATGTATAGTTGACAAGTATTATTGCTTTAGAACAAATGATTTCCATTGCAAATGTACAGAATTACCTCTGCAAATTCTGAAGTCAAATATGGCACAATGAGCCACAGCTTAAAGCTCCCATCATTTTGACCAAACCCTGCGTTAGAAATTCGGAAATATATTTTGTTATGTACCATTATGTTTTCCTCCACTTACACAGCCGGCTTTTTGGTTTCAGAGATGACCACCAATGCTAATTTAAAGCTAATCTTTTCCCTTGGATGCCAGTCAGGTTGTGTAAACATTTCTAACATTAAATTTTAGATACTGTAACAAAGGAACAAATCATTCTTTTTTTTTTTCCTTGGGTCAATTGAAATTGTGACAAGGAACAAAAGGATTGGAGGCTTCCGTCTATAATTGTGCGCAAAATCACTATAATTCACCTTCTCTGACGTCAGTCAGTTCAGCTGCTTAATTTAGGATTAACTGCACAGAAGAATCTGGCTAGAAATATTTGGAGCATAAATTTGAAAGGCTGTTACATGGGGGTTCATCTGAGTTTGTGCAGTTCATGTGTGGCAGAGTAAGGCCTGAGTGTGGAAACAGAAAACAATCTTCTCTCCTGCCATTATGGAAAGAAGAAATCATTGAGAAAGTTTGTTGAACAGTGGATTTGGGTTGGGAAAGGGCTTGGCCAAATTCAATAACAATGAAATGTTAAAAGCATAACCGACCTGGAAGAATATGCACAATCCATACGTCATAGCCAAACTCCAGATTGGGATGGACACTTTGACTAGCACCAAACAGTTCTCAACACTAAAGAGATGATTTGGTTTAAGGATAGTGCAGATGCCTCACATGTGGCAAAGATTTGCCTAAATTATGTCAAAATAATTTTGTTTGATACATTGCACATGCTGATTGCTTCCACATATCTATGCATGAGAATCACCTTGAACAAAAACAAGTCCACTGCAATTGAATCTTCTAGAATATAACTGTACCACACAAAAATGTGAAGTTTGCAAGTGCAGAGTAAAATCAAACCACCAGGGGAGAGAGAAGAAAACAGTATTTATTCTGATGTAGATTTCTTAAAAAAGAATCTGCTTTTTTCCCTTGCCTATACTAAACTATCACTCAGTTCCTTAGATGTATCAAATAACTTTATTCCATGGAGCACAGAAGAATGAGGGGTTATCTTGTAGAAGTATATAAGATCATGAGGGGAATAGATAGGGTGAATGTACATGTTTTTACCCAGAGTGGGGGAAATCAAGAACCAGAGCACATAGGTTTAAACTGAGAGGGGAAAGATTTAATAGAGACCCGAGGCACAACTTTTTCACACAGAGGGTGGTGGGTATTTAGAACAAGCTGCCAGAAGTGGTACTTGAAGCAGGTACTGGAACAAAATTTCAAATATATTTAGACAGGTTTAGCAGTGAAGGTTTAGAGGGTTAATGGCCAAACGCAGGCAGGTAGATCTAGTGCAGCTCTTGGTCGGCATGGGCAAGTTGGGCCAAAGGGCCTGTTTCTGTGCTGTATGACACTATGATAACGCTAAAATATTTTTTTAATTCCTAGACAAAGGACATTGTCCAAAAACAAACTGGTTGAGTTTTAGTTAATCTTACCAGCAACACTTCCATCAGAATCTTCAGACTGCAAGTTGGTTGCACTTGTAGTATCCATACGAAGCTGGAGATCCTGAAGTTTAGAACTAAGCTGTTCAACATCGCTGTCCTTACTATCCAGCTGCATTTGGAACTCTGTGCGAAGGTTACATTCCTCTACGAATTGCTGTAATATTCAAAGAAAGTAGTCAAAATGAAAGGAAAAACAGAATGTCGGGATAGTAACAAACATTTAAGTTCCAGTCTGCCAAGTCTGATTATTAGAGTGGTAAAGGAGGCCTGTGTGTGCTTGCCTTAATTGGACACGGCATTCAACACAAGAGTCATGATGTCATGTTGCAGCTTTATAAAACTTTGGTTAGACCACATTTGGAGTATTTCCTGTAGTTACATTACAGGAAGGATGTGGAGGTTTTAGAAGGGTGCAGAAGAGATTTACCTTAATGTTGGCTGGATTAGAGAGTATAATCGATAAAGAGAGTTTGGAGAAACTTAGATTGTTTTCTCTGGAATCCCGTTGGTTGCAGAAAGACCTAATAGGTGTATAACATTATGAGAGATGGACAGTTCGAATCTTTTTCACATGGTGGAAAGACGAGGGTGTAGCTTTAAAGAGGAGGAAAATTTAAAGGAGATGGACATAGCAAGTTTTTCTGGAACACGTCAGCAGGGGGAGTGGTGGAGGCAGACATGATAGGGGATAGGGGTAGGAAGGATGTGCTGGCAGTGGAGAGGATGCAAAAGAAATTCACCAGGATGTCGCATGGAATTACTGCGAGAGATTGGATAAGCTGGTTTTATTCTTACTGGAACAAAGGAGGCCGATTTATAAAAATTGGGGGGCATAGATAGGTTAGATGGGAGTGTATATAGCAGTGGAATCCAGAATTAGAGGGTGCAGGCTTAACGTGAATGAATATCTGGAACAAGCTTGTAAGAAGTGTTGGTACAAGCAGATACAATTACAATGTTTAAAAAGCATTTGGACTGATACTTCAATAGGAAAAGGCATAGACGGATATGGACGGAATTCAGGCAATTAAATTTTTACTATAATACTCTTTTGTTCATGTTCTCAATGAAAACTGCTCATTCAAACGTGCCATGCTGCATTAGCACACTTTATTTGTCAGTGCACATCTTGTATATGTATGTGACAAATAAAGTTGACTTGACTTAACTTGACATGATAACCAGTTGAAACAAAGTTGTGGTGAAAAGTGGGTAAATAGAAGGCTTCTTTGTATTATTTGTGAGAAGTATTTAGACATATGTCAGTCAGACTGTGTAATAGATTATATATCTACTCACGCCTGGTTACCTGACCCGGGCCCAACTGGTCATGTCTGGGTCAGATCTACATCTAATAGAAGTTTCAGGTTGGAATGGATCAAGCTGTGCAGTGCCAGCCCACTCTTGCAGGGTTGGGATAGTTTACCGAATATGTCGTCCATTTTGGTGTAACATCTTCAAAATGACCCATAACAAGTTTTTTTTTTTTTAATGTCCAATGGTGATCAGGTTGAGTTGGGTATGGGAGAAAAGAAAATTGCAAGTCCTTGGGCTTAGATTTCCATGGTTGAGCCAGATCCTATTTCATCATGATTGGGATGGGTCCAGGTTATGTTTTACATTTTTAGTCTAAGCAGACATATAGTATCCATTTCAAAATAATTGTTAGTCTTACCGCTTGCATTTCATTTAAATCCTTCTGATATTTCACAACCATTTGACTGTATTTTTCTCTTTCCTGGTTCAATTCCAGTTGCAATTTTTTATTTTCCTTTTCTTTTTTTCGGAAATCTGCTGTATTTGCTTTCTTACGATCCACTTTTATATCCTTCCGATTCATAATTTCAGCAAGTTTATTAACAGCCTAATGGATACAAGCAATTGTAAATTTAAATATACTTACGACATTATCGGTACAAACTATTAGAAGGCTTATTAGAAAGGGACTAGTTATGGTTTGGAAAGCATTTCATAAAACCTACTTGTGTTTTCAGTGTACGTTCTTGGTTAATTATTTTTTCATAAGTAGTTTTCATGTTTAATTCTTCTTCCTTCTTCTTCTGTAAATCTGAAAAATATTTATTCCAAATAACAGAAGTTCTCAATATTGATGACAATTTTTGACAATGGCTCACAGTTTTATCCAGCTATCATCCTAATTCTAGATATTTTGAGTACAAACTCTGAGCACATCTCATATTTTCCTCTAAGAGACCAGAGTTTTATAAACCAGATGAATACTTTCTCTCGGTTCATCCTCAAATTAATAGATAACAAGACTGTTCCTAATCTGAATTAATGCTACACCACACCACAGCTGTGGAAATGGCACACATTTTCACAAGAGGAAGGCAGAGAGTAAATATGATGTCATGGTCAGCCTGCTGCATGTCCCAACAAACGTTATTGGTTCTCCAGAAGACCTGGAAACAAACTGTGTGCCGAGTTCTGAACATTAACATGGAGACCAGTGCAAGTCAATTAGTCAAAGGAAGATGTAAATGAATAAAATGTCATTGACACTTGTTGACTTTCATTTATTAACTTCAACAGAATGCTCAAAATGAAATATTGTACTGCAAAACTATGTCCTTTTACATATTTATAAGAGTATTAATATGGACAAGGGAATTTAAATAACGTACAAAAACTATATTTCAAGGTAAAAAGGTATAAATATTATTTTTATAATAAAACTAATTTTTCAAGCATTTGATTCCATAAAAACAATTTAAAAGTAATCTGTATTCCTTTTGACAGTATTTCTTCAATACAAAATTATATTACATATGGTCAGACATGGAGTAACTCAGTGGGTCAGACAGCATCTCTGGAGAAAAGGAACAGGTGGCGTTTTGGGTTGAGACCCTTCATAATACTTAAGTCCAAGTTGACAATGCATCACTTGCAGGCTGTGGGACCATCAGAAACACTTGCTGAAATGCATATACAGTAAAACTCTGATAATGTGGCACACGGGGTTCTATATTGGCACACTTTCCAGACTGCTGGATGTGATTACATAATTTAATAAGACTTTTAAAATTCACAGTCTGATAAATTTTCCAGTTAAATGGCGAAATGGAAAG
Organism: Rhinoraja longicauda; assembly: GCF_053455715.1. Taxonomy (NCBI): domain Eukaryota; kingdom Metazoa; phylum Chordata; class Chondrichthyes; order Rajiformes; family Arhynchobatidae; genus Rhinoraja; species Rhinoraja longicauda. Next base: position 19,709,502 of record NC_135956.1, on the reverse strand, counting down.
AGAGGAGCAAAACCAGGACCATTATGTGTTGAAATAGAGCATAGCAAACATGACCTGACAAGCCTGATGTCAATCCACTGGGATGTCTGAATAGACAGATGGTATCAGAGTTTTAATATATTTACTTTCCAGCAGGTGCCACTAGAAAGTCATCTGGTATGCAAACTAAGATCTCAACTGTACAATCCTAGGAATAACCATCACAATTCAAACTGCTAGCTTTCACAGTATAATTATATTGATTAATCATGAAAATGAGCATTATAACAGCTAATTACTAGTAGAGATTTTGTTTTATGTGTGGTCAGATTTCCATACCTTCTCTTAATGACTTCATTTTTTCATCAAACTCTGTTTTCTCCTTGGATAGATTTCCTACATCTTTGGTTAGGGTTCTATTCGACTCCTCTAGCTAAACATAAAGGAACACATACATTTTTACAACAGCAAAAAAGTGCTGCATATCACTTAAGGCTTGAAATACGAGGCTTAAGTTATACGATAACTTATGAGATAGTACATGTTAAACTTCCAAGTTTACCAAGCTAATGGTGCTGTCCTTCTCAATTTGCTCTTGCTTGTGTCGTGCCATTATTTTCTTCAATTCCTGATCCAGTTCGTAATATCGATCCTCCTCTATAGCCCGAGCTAGCTGCTCAGAATCTGCTTTAGTTATAGTTAGATCCACTTGTGAAGATAATGAATCCCTGGTGGACAAAAAAAGAGAATGAGTGTCACCATATGTAGCAAAGAATTCAGCATTTGAGCTTGAAAACGGGATTGGCTCAATTTTGGTTGATCGGAGCAGAGAAATCGTATTTTGAGAGGTGGGGATGGTGAAGGAGAGTCTACTGGAGGCAAGCAATTACTCAATTTCTGGCTCCTGAACAAATCTCAACATATAATGAACAAACTAACCTCAGCATGGTATTTATTGACAGACCAATTTGGAAAGAGAGCATGAATATAACATTGGGATGTATATAAACCAGGGGACCAATGTCAATTTGTAGCACTGTGAAGGCCCAACTAATGTGGCAGACATAACATACCTGGTTCTTAATATGCACCATCTGTCATACTCTCTTTACTCTCCGGCATTTGTGCTAATGTTTTAAAATGAGTTGAAACATCTTTGAACTTTTAGCCACATAAATTTTTATGTTGGATAGTAAATGGAGAAGAGTTTCAAATTTCATTATTCATGTAATTCTTTGGGAAATAGGTTCATCATATCAAATCTTCTACCTTTCACCGATCACATCCTGCAACTTCCTCTGAAGTTCACTGTTCATTCGATCCTTCTCCTCATTTTCCACTTTAAGCTCTTTAACTTGAGTCTTATACAGAGTCTGTGAACAAATTCAAGAAAGGAATAAGAGTCCCTTTTTGCAATAACTACCAAACATTTACTGACTAAAACTTGATGACATCTTCCCTCAGGGAAAATTTGTGGGAATAGTGAGTCAGTAGCTCCACGAGCTGCATCATGTTTCTCAGAACATTTTTACTCTGGGAGAAGAGAGACTTTGAAATTCTGCTTCCATCAAGCTTTGAAAAAAAAATTAAAACAAGGATAAATAGATTATAGACAATAGACAATAGGTGCAGGAGGAGGCCATTCGGCCCTTTGAGCCAGCACCGCCATTCAATGTGATCATGGCTGATCATTCTCAATCAGTACCCCGTTCCTGCCTTCTCCCCATACCCCCTGACTCTGCTATCCTCAAGAGCTCTATCCAGCTCACTCTTGAATGCATTCAGAGAATTGGCCCCCACTGCCTTCTGAGGCAGAGAATTCCACAGATTCACAACTCTCTGTCTGAAAAAGTTTTTCCTCATCTCAGTTCTAAATGGCCTACCCCTTATTCTTAAACTGTGGCCCCTTGTTCTGGACTCCCCCAACATTGGGAACATGTTTTCTGCCTCTAACGTGTCCAACCCCTTAATAATCTTATACGTTTCGATAAGATCTCCTCTCATCCTTCTAAATCGATATCCAGGGGTGAGAAATTACCCTCTACCATGGGTTGGATCTGAAGATTAGGTTGTGGTTAAAATAGTTATTAAAGGTCATTTTAAAGTTCTATTTTAGGCATTGTTCTGGTATCCCATGTTAACTCGTGAAATATTGAAAATGGCTACTTACAGAAAAATACTGCTCTGCCTCAAGCTGGTCTTGGAGCTCACGCATTTGGCCTTCATTGCCTCGATATTGCCTGTCAAGTCATAAAATGCAGTCTTATGAGACATTGTTGCCGACATCTTAAAAATCAAACTAATTGATGAAACAAGCAAATGTAATTGTAATTAATGTATTAGCCAAGTATGTAAAAAGATGCAAAGAATTTGATTTGCCATACAGTCACACCAGAAAAGCAACAAGACACACAACTACATAAAAATTAACATAAACATCCACCACAGCGCATTGTGATGGAGGGCAATAACGTATTAGCTTCTTCCCTCCTTTTCATCCGCAGTCAGGGCAGTCGAACCATCCGCAGTCGGGGAGATCGCAGCTCCCGCAGCTGGGGTGATCGAAGCTCCCACGTTCGGAGGGGTCGAAGCTCCTGCTGTCGAACTCCCAAAGTCGATCCCTAACCAAGGAACCGTGGGTTCCACGATATTAAATCAGCAGGCTCCCACGGTTGGAGCTCCCGAAGTCAATCCCCAGCAAGGGAACCGCCAGCTCCATGATGTTAGGTCCGCAGGCTTCCGTGCGCAGTTGGAGCTCCTGAAGTCGATCCCCAGCAAAGGGACCGCCAGCTCCACGATGTTAGGCTGCAGTGTGGACGGAAATATGATACGGAAAAAGTCGCCCCTCCATCGAGGAAAAAGATTTTAAAAAGGTTTTCCCCACCATAATACAAAACTGAAGATACACCAAAACATACATTTAACAAAAGACTAAAAATAACAAAGAGAAGAAAAGGACGACAGACGGTTGGCGAGGCTGCCATCGTACGGCACCACCAGTGCAGCAATGCAATTGGCCATAATATTGTTACCAACTCCTCCTAAACCAATTTTCCATGGAAGTTTGATTGCAATCCCAAACCCCTAGCTCAATGCAGTCCAATTTCAAGAGAGTCACAAGTACAAATTCCTGGTTGAGAGTAATCTCTGAAGATCTGTCCTGGGCCGAACATATTGATGCAATCACAAAATCACCAGTGTCTCCTATTCTTCAGATGTTTGAAGAGATTCAGCAAGTAACTGAATACTCTATCGAACTTCTGTAGGTAAACACTTCAGTAGAGTATACTGACTGGTTGCATCAGGGTATCGACCTCCCCACCTCCCCAGTGACATGAACCAAACCATCAGTAACATATCGGCTGGTGCATCACGGGTATCGACCTCCCCACCAAATGAATTAACAGTACGCCCTGCCTCAAAAAGGCAGTTAATATAAAAGATCCACACTACCCTGGCCACGTTCTCATCTCGCTGCTACCACTGTGAAAGTGGGACAGGAGCTTAATGACTGTGACTGTGTGTAGAATTGCTACATTTGCCTTCAAATCTGATTAAATTTCAGAATTAGTTGATTGAGTCATCCTTAATGAATTACAGGTTGTAAAAAATATTTTTGGGATTCAATATATATTCAATATATTATGTATTATAAATAATACAGGCAGCACAGTGGTGCAGCGGTAGAGTTGCTACTTTCCAGTGTCAGAGACCCGGGATCGATCCTGAATACGGGTGCTGGCTGTACAGAGTTTGTACGTTCTCTCCGTGATTGCTTGGGTTTTCTCCTAGATCTTTAATTTCCTCCCACACTCCAAAGGCATACAGGTTTGTTGGTTACTTAGCTTGGTACAAATGTAAATTGTCCCTAATTGTGTGTAGGATAGTATTAATGTGCAGGGTGTCGCTGGTCGGTGCAGACTCGATGGGCCAAAGGGTCTGTTTCCGCACCGTATCTCTAAACTAAACCAAACTAAAATAGATATTATGGTTTAACATGGAGGAAAAAATACTGACCTCAGGACCTCCCAAAATAGCTTACAGCAAATGATGCAGTTAGGAAGTCTAGATATGAAAGGAGGAGCCAGCGCTGCCGTCGCAGCTGCGGCTTGCCTGCAGTCCGTCTGTCTTTTGTGTTTTTTGTTGTTTTTGTATGAGTTGTAGTTTTAATATGGTGTAGTGTTTGTATGTTATGTGGGGGGGAGGGGTGGGAGGGAACGGGAACTGTAAAAAAATTCTCTCTCCCGAACGGAGAAACGAACTTGTTTCTGTGTCGTGTCTCCGTTCCCGTTGCGGCCTACCACCGGCCATGCACCTGGGACCACCTGGGGCTCTGGTTCGCAGAGCCCGCGGCCCGGACTCACCACCTGCGGCGCTGGCCGCCTTCGGATGCTGCGGGAGCGGCTGCGACTCGTCTCCGGAGGCTCCGGCGCGGGCCGCGTGGACGTCGGAAGCCCGCAGGCCCCTGGGTGGGGGCCGACATCGGGAGCTCCGGCAGCTGCAGAGGCAGCGTGTTCGCCCGTCCCGAATCGCGGGGCTTGGGTCGGCCCGCCGCGGACCTTTACCGTCCGGCGCGGCCTGGAATAGGCCGTGGACCTTTCACCGTCCGGCGCGGCGCTCCAATGTCGGGAGCCCCGACCGCCCCGACGTGGCAACTACAACAGCCTGACCGCGGGAGAAGACGGCAGGGAAGAAAAAAGACATTCTGGCCTTCCATCTCAGTGAGAAGGGACTGGAGGAGACTCACTGTGATGGATGTTTCTTTTGTTTGGTGTTAGTGTATGATTGTATGTTTTATTGCATTTTTATTGATTATTCTTATTGGTCTTAATGTTTCAACTGCGGGTAATGTTTCATTTCACTACACATTTATGTGTATGTGACAAATAAACGACTATTGATTGACTATTGATATGAATGAAACATGACACACCATTTGCAGCATGATAAAAGACAGATCGTGGCCTAAATTTACTACAGTCCTGTGTGGAACTACTAGCACTTCTCAGCTAAGTCTTATGACTCGTAAGCAAATTCAAAAACAATGAAACTATTGCCCGAGCTCTGCTGGCAATTTCCAAACTGCACTCATCTTGGAGTTCAAAACTGACGTTGGTACTTGTGCAAACTCCTCAGCACTTATCTCGGGGTATCTGAAACAAGGTATCTGTGGGCAGGAATGGGTGTAGAACCCCAGGGATCAGGAAGTTGGGTAGGTTTGAGGCCAGGGCCAGCTTCTAAAGTACGTGTTTTCTACTTTCTTTTAACTCAATGGGTTCATTTGAAAATTTACAATACCTTATATAGCATATAAAAAAAGTAGGTATTAGTAAACCCAAAAGGCCACAAAATCTAAGTCCAGAACCATAAAAATCCAAGATTGACCAGACTGTTAGAATTTTACTGTATTAAATTTAATTTAAAAAATGAAACATAACCACATCGTTTACCGTAAAGAGCCATTTTGTCACAAATGCTCTTCAGGAGACGAAACCAGTCATTGTCACTCAATCTACTCTATGGTAATGCCACTGAAACTTAACTCCTCTAAAATCACCTCTTGAAACACAATTGAACTTAATTAAAATTGCTGGCCTTGCTAATGTTGCCCATGTTCCACAAATAAATAAAATTAATGTTAATATCCCAAGGAAATAAATACTTTGAGAGTTGTGCCAGTTGAAATTCCAGTGACCGTTTGGATTCCAGCAATGAATTGATCTCTTGTTTCAGCTGTTTTTCTGATCCTTTAAGATTGGCTGCTTCCAATGATTGGGCCTTCAGCTCATTCTTTGTCACTGCCCGTTTATTCTTCTCTTGATCCAACTGAAGCGATAGATTCTTCACCTGCAAAATCAAGAACATTGATCATACTTTCTATATTTAAATGATCTTAATTTCAATAGACATATTAATGTCATCTATAAGAGGCTTCTCTCAACTTGTCAGGTCTCCCCAGAGCTTCTTGCATTCAAGGATTTAATATCCAAAGCACAATCACTGTTCTACATATAAACAGGCTGCCTGCCAATCTACACACAACTTAGATGGGCACCGACTGAAAGAATGATCATTTTGCACTGAGTGCAATAAACCATCCCAAATTATTTGTCAACTCTTCCGTGAAGCTTTGTATCAGGATTGGCCTGGACAGAACAACTAAATATGATGGTGCGACAACCTTTGACCTGACATGTTAGAAAGATGGATTTGATTAACATGCATCGTGTGAAAAGCACTGTGTGGAAATGTCATGATCATTACGAGAACTTGCCAAATTCAAGGCAATGATTGTTGCTCCTCCAGCCTATGTATTCTGTAACAGAATGGCAAATTTAAAATCAAAAGTAGTTGTTCCTCATAAAAGATATAATATATAGAAGCACTCCACTCTAGTTAATTAATGTGTACGCCTCAGTTCTTCAGAACTGAGTGCCCATCTTCCAGCAGTTCCCATCTTCCAGTTGTTCCCAAGTAACAGCTCTGGATGATCAACAGCTTAGTGGCTCATTTGGTAAAGCTTCTGCCTCACCTTGCCAGACACTGAGTTCGATCCTAATCTCAGATGCTATCTGTGCGGAGTTTGCACGTTCTCCGTGATCGTATGGGGGTTTCCTCCAGATGCTCAGGTTTTCTCCCACATCCCAAAGACATATAGGCTTGTAGGTTAATTGTTCTCTGTAACTTGCCCCTAGAGTGTAGGGAATGGATGTAAAAGTTGTATAATAGTGTGAATGGGTGCTCAATGGTTGGTGGATTTGATGGGCCAAAGGCCTCGTTTCCATAGAAACATAGAAGAAAAAAAAAATGGCGGCATGGTGGCGCAGCGGTAGAGTTGCTGCCTTACAGCGAATGCAGCGCCGGAGACTCAGGTTCGATCCTGACTACGGGCGCCGTCTGTACGGAGTTTGTACGTTCTCCCCGTGACCTGCGTGGGTTTTCTCCGAGATCTTCGGTTTCCTCCCACACTCCAAAGACATACAGGTATGTAGGTTAATTGACTGGGTAAATGTAAAAATTGTCCCTAGTGTATGTAGGATAGTGTTAATGTGCGGGGATCGCTGTGCGGCGCGGACTCGGTGGGCCGAAGGGCCTGTTTCCGCGTTGTATCTCTAAATCTAAAATCTAAAACTAAAATAGGCGCAGGAGGAGGCCATTTGGCCCTTCGAGCCAGCACTGCCATTCATTGTGATCATGGCTGATCATTCACAATCAGTAATCAGTACCTGCCTTCTCCCCATATCCCTTGATTCCACTAGCCCCTAAAGCTCTAACTAACTCTCTTTTAAATTCATCCAGTGAATTGGCCTCTACAGCCTTCCACAAATTCACAACTCTCTGGGTGAACAAGTTTTTTCTCATCTCAGTTTTAAATGGCCTCCTCTTTATTCTTAGACTGTGGCCTCTGGTTCTGTACTCCCCCAACATTGGGAACGTTTTTTCCTGCATCTAGCGTGTTCAGTCCTTTTATAATTTTATACGTTTCTACATAATCCCCTCTTATCCTAAATTCCAGTGAATACAAGCCCAGTCTTTCCAATCTTTCCTCATATGACAGTCTCGCCATCCCGGGGATTAACCTCATGAACCTACGCTGCATTGCCTCAATAGCAAGGATGGCCTTCCTCAAATTAGTTTCCATGCTGTATCTTTTAATCAATTCTATGAAAAACCCGGTGAAAGTCATGACAACCTTTTTGCTTTTTCAGTGCTGCCAACTGGCACTTTTCCATAGATGTATGCACTGAGGGTCGCATTGAAGCTTGGCACAGCTACTGCAAAGGTCTATGAAGAAGGATCACTGTATGTCATAGGACACCAAGCAGCTCCACTCCTTGCAATAATCTTTTAAATGGTTCACCGATTGATTGTTTGGGGATGATACACGAGTGGCATATTAACGTGAATATAATGATAAACCTGGACACTGTGAAGGATAATTCCATGTTTCAATTGTATTGGTTGTACATCTCAATAGGTTATGAATAAAAAATTTCCTTCAGGAAAAAAAATTAGTTTAAGCCTGGCAGCAAATTACTCCTCTAGCAAAAGGTAGTAAGTGGCCTGGATCAAGATCCTGAATTCAGCTATGATTTAAAACTGAAAATTGCTTTCCTTTCAAAAGATAGTGTTGGCCACTTTTCATAAGAATGCAAAGGGCAGCACTGGCACAAGGATGGAACCACGTGGTGTAGCTGGTAGAGCTCCTGCCTCACAGCGCTGGAGACATGGGTTCAATCCTGACCTCCAGTCCTGTATGTATGGAGTTTGCACATTCTGATGTAACCACGTGCTCCAGATGCTCTAATTTCCTTCCTCATCCCAAAAATGCATGGGATGGTGCATTAATTGGCCTCTGTAAATTGCCCCTTGTGTCATAGAGTCAGAGTGATACAGCGTGGAAACAGGCCCTTCGGCCCAACTTGCCCACACCGGGCAACAATGTCCCAGCTGCACTCGTCTCACTTGCCTGCGCTTGGTCCATATCCCTCCAAACCTGTCCTATCCATGAACCTGTCCTATCCATGTACCTGTCCAACTGTTTCTTAAACGATGGGATAGTCCCAGCCTCAACTACCTCCTCTGGCAGCTTGTTCCATGCACCCACCACCCTTGGTGTGAAATAGTTACCCCTCAGATTCCTATTAAATCTTTTCCCCTTCAACTTGAACCTATGTCCTCTGGTCCTCGATTCCCCTACTCTGGGCAAGAGACTCTGTGCATCTACCCGATCTATTTCTCTCATGATTTTGTACTCCTCTATAAGATCACCCCTCATCCTCCTGCACTCAATGGAATGGAGATCCAGCCTACTCAACCTCTCCCAAAACTCACATACTCTAGTCCTGGCAACATCCTCGTAAATCTTTTCTGAACCCTTTCAAGTTTGACAATATTTTTCCTATAACATGGTGCCCAGAAATGAACACAATATTCTAAATGCGGTCTCGCCAATGTCTTATACAACTGCACATGATCTCCCAACTTCTATATTCAATATTCTGACTGATGAAGGCCAAAGTGCCAAAAACCCTTTTGACCACCTCATCCACCTGTGACTCGATCTTCAAGGAACCACGCACCTGTACTCCTAAATCCCTCTGTTCTGCAACACTACCCAGAGACCTTGAGCGAGGCCTTCTCTCATACCCTCAAAGTTGGCCTTACTCCAGTTGAGCACATTAACACATGGACCCTCTCCGTCCTGATCCATAACTATCTTAAATCCAAAGGCTCCTCCGCACACACTTCACTAACACACTTCACACTTCATTATCTTCCCAATTTCCCAATACTAGATCCAGTGTTGCCCTCTCACGTGTGGGGGCCTCTACATACTGCTTAAGAAAACTCCCCTGAACACTTTTGAGGAATTGCACCTCATTTAAACCCTTCACACAATGATTTTCCCAGTCTTAACTGGGAAAATTAAAATCCCCCACTGCAACAACCTTATTTGACCTGCAGCTGTCTGCAATCTCATGGCACTTTGTTCTAATTCCCGTTAACTATTCGGGGGTCTGCAATACATCCCCAAAATGGTGATCACCCCTTTTTCGTTCCTCAGCTCCACCCATTTAACCTCACTAGACGAACCGTCCGTAATGTCACCTCTAATCAGGGAGAAGATGCGAAAGTGGGATAACAAAGAACTAGCATGAATAGATGAGCATTGGTTGGCGTGGACTTGGTGAGCTGAAGGGCTTGTTTCCATCCTGTATTTTGAATCAAGCAATCAATATTACCTGATTCTAATGAGGTATGAAATAAACTAATAAACAAAAGGTATAATCCTTCCAAAAATATTTTCTTAAATACTTCCCTCCGAAACTAAACGTTTCAAAGTAGGCACTTGGAATCCTTTGCACTATTCAACGGCAAAATTACTGTTACATCGGTTTGGTAATGGTGAGCTTATAGTTTAAATAACCAACTTCAAACAATATGCTAAATAAAATTGATGTAACATATTTCATGCCACATAAAATTGATGCAACATATTTCAAGTTTTCATGATAATGAAGTGTATTATATGCCCTAGATCAAATTTCACTGCAGGTTCTTGAGCACTCTCAGCGCACTTTTACCTTGTGTGTCTTTTCTTACATTACCCTGTTAGAATCAAATGTTCCAATAAATATTAAAAACTAAATCTCTAAACTATATATTTTTAAATAGTTCTCACCTCTTCTTCAAATCTTTCCTGCTGCTGACTGAGCTGCTCCACCTTTTGTTTATACTGCTTCAAATCCACGTCCAGCATAGACCGCTGCTTTTCAGCTTCCATCATCTGATTCTCTGCCCTCTGCCGAGCCAGCCTCTCTTCTCTCAATTTGTTGTCCATTTCTGAACAACAACAAACGAATTTAAACTCAAGTATTTTAAGAGAAAGCAAATACAGCTACATCACAGATTTTCTGGCACCCTTGGTTCCAGAGCTTTGCCGGATTATCAGTTTTACCAGACCACTTTACCAGTGGTCACGTAATGATAATTCAGCAATACATCTCTGGCCCACTACTTATTCTCCTCCAGTGTCTCTAAAGCACCACGGACTGCTAGAAACTTAAATAATACAAATATTAAATGGAAATTAAATTTACAGCAAAATTTGAATTTCTTGCACGGGCAGCCAGGGCACCAGTTAACGAGTTGCCCTCGGAAGTCACGATAAGGGGCTGATCAGCGAGTGCCCACGGGGCCGAGGCGCTGCTTTCTCTGCAGGCTCACAGCCGCGGGAGCACAGAAACGCGAGCTTGAGTGGGGATCGAAGACCTCACCCAGCCTTGGCGCCACATTCTCGGGGGGGACTTCCAAATCCCCTCACCAGCGAGTTGGCCGTGCCTTCGGCAGACTATACAAAGTCCGGCCACGGAAGTCCTGATGAGGAAGAGGCGGGTGCCTCACCTGGCTTAGGCGCCACATTTTCGGGGGGACTTCCAGCGGAAATTTCAAGTGTGCTCTCGTAATTTTGTCCGGACTAAAGGAAGTGCCGGACCATCAGGTACCGGAAAATCAGTGGTATTCCCTGTACTACATTTTACATACAAGAGATTGCAGATGCTGGGATCTAGAGCAAAACATAAACTGCTGAAAGAACTCAGTAGGTCGAGCAGAATCTCTGGAGGAAAAGAGATTGCCATATTTGTAGATGAGACCTATACCAGGAATGAAGTTTAATGGGGAAATAGCCATTGGAAAAGAAAACAACAAAATTACATACGATCAATACCTCTCAAACTATGGGCTTCTTCAAGGTATATGGTAATATGGTTTCTATGTTAGGGGTGAGGCTGTACCACAATTTCTGAAATAATTAATTAGAATATCTGTTTTGGCGTGCTCATTTATAGTAAAGGAGGATACATTTTCAGGTAATTAAGTCAACCATAGAACCTACACAAAGTTCTTTGAATACTAACCACTCATGGCCACAGATCTTGCTTCTTCAATGGATTCATACTCATCTACCAATCGTGCTTTAGTTACTTTATGTTCTGCGATCTCTTGGTCTAGTCGCTGCTGCAACTTTTTTTGTTTGTAATTTGCATCAATTTCCAGGCTATTCTTTTCCTACAGTGGAGAAGTGTCACAAAATTATTGCATGCTCTGAATGTAACAGATTAAAAGTGCCATGTTGCCTGATCTTTCTTGAGATGGCAAAAAAAAAATTGTTTCCATAACATCAAAATAATACCGATGCTGCATATCTCAAGGAAAAACTGGGAATGCTCACCTGGTCACACCCTATCTGAAAAAAGAAAGAACAGAGCTAATATTTCAGGTCAGTCGCCCGATATGCAGCCAGAACTCCTGAATATTTTCAGCACTTTCAGTTACTTCTTATGCGCAAACAATTACCTATCATAAAAATAGTGTGATGGAAAGTATGAAGGTAGAAGTCTTCTCACAAGTATAAGCAATTTTCCAGAGGTTGCATTATGCTCCTCCTTCTTGTAGCTATACAGACTACCTGTCCTCCCTCAACACGATGAACATTGCAAATGGAACTGATATTAATATTAATTTGACCAATGTGACTCTTTGCAGAATAAGAAAATAACTGCAGATGCTGGTACAAATCGATTTATTCACAAAATGCTGGAGTAACTCAGCAGGTCAGGCAGCATCTCGGGAGAGAAGGAATGAGTGACGTTTCGGGTCGAGACCCTTCTTCAGTCTGAAGAAGGGTCTCGCCCCGAAACGTCACCCATTCCTTCTCTCCCGAGATGCTGCCTGACCTGCTGAGTTACTCCAGCATTTTGTGAATAAATTGACTCTTTGCAGGAGCACACTTCGGAAAAACTATTTGAGATGCATTTGTTCCTGAGTATCTAGCACTTAATGTCAGTACAAGCGTGCTGCCTCTGTGACAAAAATAGTTACGATTTGGAATAAGAGATAAACATATACTGATGAAGAATGAGGAAAACAAATATGAGCATTTTCAAATAACAATCATTTTTATATTACAAGTTGTTTAAAAATGCAGAGATGGAAACCCTTAAATCAGCCAGACAACAATAGGATATGACGATATTCTTCATATCTTTAATCTTGGTAGGTGAAGAAAGCAAATAGAATTTTAACGCAAAATAAGCTTCATAAGCTTACAGATGTGATGTCAAAGTTGTATCTATTGAGTATCACTGGCAGAATCATGGTCCGTTTTAATCTCTATCATAAGAAAAATGAATTAAACCATTTCAATAAAGTTATATATCTTAGAAACAGGCATTTGTGCCCAACTTTTCCATACCGACTAAGTTGCCTATCTGAGTTAGTTCCATTTGCTTGCATTTGGTTCACATCTCACCAAATCCTATCTGAGCATGCACCTGTCCCAAGGATGTTTTGGACATTGTAATTATATCTCCCTCTACCACTTCCTCTAGCAGCTCATTCCACATACCAACCAAAGAAAATGTTGTCCCTCAGGTTCCTTTTAAATATTTCCATTCTCACCTTGGAATCTACACCCTCTAGTTTTAGACTTTCCTGTCCTGGAAAAACAAAAAATATCTATTTCCCAGTCTTTTCTCTATGACTAATCACCTTACCTATGTCCCTCGTGATTTTATATATCTCTCTCCCCCCTCAGTCCCTTACACTTCAGGGGAAATAAAAACAACCTAACTAGTCCCTCCTTATAACTCAAGCCCTCCTCTCCCACCAACATCCTTGTGAAGCTTTTCCACACCCTTTCCAGCTAAATGACCTTTCACAGTAATTACCCCAATTATGTTTTAGTACCTTCTCCAGATTGCTATGCTTCTCTTGTGCTTGTTTCTTTTCCATTTCTGCTTTTGAAAGGTTATGTTTTGTTGTTTTCAAGTCTTCTTGTAAAGAAGTGATACAAGCTGGGGAAATAAAGAGCCATTATTAATAGATTGTTCATTTTGCTGAGAGATTTTCTAGCACCTAATCTAAATCAGTTCCAACTTTAGGGGTAGGAGGAAAGGCAGGATCAGGTATTAGCAGTTTGAACACAGTAAGTGGAATTCACAATTAAACATTGAATAATGAATTTCAGGTACACTTCATGTCATTGTTTTTCTTGAAATAAGTTAAAGATAAAAAAACAAAAGCATGATATTACATGAAGAAAGCATACTAGATTGAATCTAATGATTATGCTAAAAATATATTGCAACAGGTCAGAATACTTCAAATTAATAGATTATTCTGATGATGCAGGTTATGAAGTTCACCTTTCGCTTGCGATGGGAAGATACTCACATACTTTATTGTCAAGATAATCATGCTTCTTATTTTAAGAGCTAGAGTTAAGTGAAATGGTTTCCGTGAAATTATCAGTGTACAGAGGATGTTTGTTCCCATCACTTTAAGTGACATTTTTCAATCAGATTGGTTGAGGAGCCTCAGTTCCTCAATCCATTCAAAGATACTGGCAGACCATGAGGTTTTTCCATTACACAGGAGAGTCTATGGATATATTTGCTGACAACCATGCAAAAAAATGTCAGCACAGCTATCAATAAGGTGAAAGGCAAGCAGATTTCCCTTGCCTTCAACAAAATGGCTCAATGGCTACAATGAACATCTTTCCATGGTAAAAAACCAAAGGTTGACTCCACAGATTGATGGAACCCCCCTCTCCCTGACCCAGCCAACTCCTTCCACCACCTCCCCACTTTCTCCCAAATTTAGCATTGCAATGGAGGTAAACAGAAAATAATTATCTTAGGGTAAGAAATCTGAGGCTGAGTCCCAATCGGACAAAATTGCCCACATCTTATAGTTCAAGTGCAACTGAGATACGTTTTCCCATTTGCCAAAGGGAAGAAAATGATCCATAAATCGCAAATCATAACATGACACAATTAAAACTTCGAAATTCCTATTACCTTGCAAATCGCTGATCAATTCTGAACCATTGCTGCGATCTCTTCTTTCAGTGTCCAAAGCAGATTGGTGTTCGATAATATCCTTTTCCAACTGTAGCTTTGTAGTCTCCAAAAAGCGGGTTCGTTCCTGCAGTTCGCTATTTACAGTCTCCAATTGGCTCATGATTTTTGTTTGTTCAGTTTGATTTCTCCGTAATCTTGCTGCCATGTCCGATTCAGTCCGCAACAAAGCATTAGCTTCTTCTAACTGTTAATAGATAACAAACAATAATATCTGGCATATTTTGACACTGATTCAGGAAAAAAAAGTTAATTGGTTCAGAACTTTAGAACTCACTTGCTTTTGTAGCTGCACAATTTTCTCATTTGATACCTGGGAGCTTTGGGTCACCTTCTTCAAATCTTCAACTTGCTCCTTTAACAAAGAACCTACAAATGAACAATAACAATTTGAAAGTTACAACTGCTCGTCTCTGAAGTACAATTCATTAAGCAAGGAGGTGTGTTGTTAAAAGTATTAATAAGCAGACATAACAAGTATGCAACAAGCTGCATTCTAATTGGCAAAGCATGAAATACAACAATGTGCCTTAGGTATTCTTAGTTTATAAACAGATTATCTATGTACAATATGCGGCAATGCAACAAGAAATTGCATCAAACACAAAATTTGGCACAGTGCCACACAAGGGGATATTAGAACAGGTGAAGTCGATGTTGAACATCTTTTAAAAGGATGAAGCAGAAGAAGAGTAGAGAAGCCTGGAGGGGAATTCCAGAACTTAGGGCACAGTTAGTTGAACGTACGGATGCCACATTTGTCATTGAGTCAGTGTGGAAACAGGCCCTTCGGCCCAACTTGCCCACACCAGCCAACATGTCCCAGCTACACTAGTCCCACCTGGCCGCTGGCAATTTGGAGCAATTAAAATCAGGCATCCAAACTTAGGTAAAAACTGGAGGAGATTACATCGTCTGGGAGAGGCAAGGCTATGCAAGGGTTTACTCAAGAAAGCAAACTTTCCATTTGGTGGTGTTGGGCCAAAAGCCAATGTAGTGCAGTGAGACGAGTGTATCTTGCATCAAATAACAAGTGTCATTTTTTTTTTTTTAATCTAAAATTTAAATTCAGATCTACTTAGATTTGAAAATACTCAAATAGGGCAAATAGTTAATATATTGTACTCCAAACTGAAAATCTAATTTTTCAAAAATTATTCAATGTTGGTGTCCAGCCTTATTGCAAAGGAATCTGACAGCAATTGTGTGTGTGCATATTATTGGAAAGAATTATTCAAGTACTGCTTTTATTTCCCTGGTTTCCAAATTCTGAACTTCCTTTATATTTGTCATAGTCAACAGAGTAATCTAATTAAGGTCTGACCTAGATAATCTCTCCTTTTCAATTAGCCAAGTCCAGAACAAACCCCAGTGCTTTTTTGTCCTTCTGGTGGATGCAACTTTGTTCTTTCTATTTCCAACTATCCTTCAGCTTCTTTATCGCATTTACATATGTATTTCTAAGGAGTTTAATTTATTCCACCAAAACAAATTTGCAGTGTAACACATATTGAAATCACAAGTTCATTTTACAAGCATCTTCCTCTGTCTTGTTAAATTTCTATCCCATAGTTATTACCGTCTACGTTGCCCGCAAATTGGGATTGTTATACCAATTATTAATGTAAACGATGAAATGTGGTCCCAGCTAACTGAGATTTGATTTATGTTATTGTAAATTTTAAGTAAAAACTGAATCACAAACACAACTGTTCTTTCAAACTAGAGAAGTCAGGACATTAGAAGTGTACTGATATTACTATCCATGACAGAGAAAGATTTCTCACCATTGCACTACAACTTGACTTTTCCAGAAATCCTCACTACTTTTCTGAAAATACTGATATTTGATTTCTGATAACGGAAAATTGAGGCTAACCTAATGATGGAAGCATAACGTTGATTCAGGGAATGAAGGAATACGATGTTATACAAAATTACCCCAAGTTTAGTTTGATGATCAACTCTGCCTATCTCTAAAATATCACTGCCTTATTTAACACAAACATACTGAAGGTTTTGACACCGAGCTCACCCTCAATTTCCAAATTGCGTTTTTTTTCAACCTCTTGTTCCAACTTCCTTTGGTATTCCTTGAGTTTGTGCTGCATCATCATTTTTTCCTTTTCAAGCTGAGACAAATTACCCTCTAATGAGTTCCTTGCTGTACCCTGCAGATATCGGCAAAACACAAAATAAATTAAACTAGAAATGGTTTTGGTGCACAAATGAGTAGCTTCACAATAAATCTCAACATAAAATTCAATAATACAGCACGATTTTTTTGACTGCGATTGAATTTTGATCTAAAAGCAAAAAAATTATTTGTATACCGGTTCTGAAGGATGTAAATGATGAAAAACTGCAACGTGAACATGTACATTTAATTTGATGCAATTTCCACATAGCAACCAAAGCCAAAAGAAAAATGTTTACTTCCCCACACCAACCAACATGCCCCATCTACCCGAGTCCCACCTGCCTGTGTTTGGCCCATATCCCTCTAAACCTACCTTATCCATGTCAAAATGCTTTTAACATGTTATGATAACAGCTGCTTCAATTACATCCTCTGGCAGTTCGTTATAGCACCCATTGTGTAAAAACATTGTCCCTCAGGACCCTTTTAAATCTCCCCCCCTACCCCACCTCCCCCCCCCCCCCCACCCACACACCTTAAACCTATGCCCTCTGGTTCTTGAATCCCTTACACTGGACAATAGACTCTGTGCATTTACCCGATCTATTCCTCTCATGATCTTGTACACTTCCGTGAAGATCACCCCTCATCCTCCTGAGCTTTGAGGAATAATGTCCTAGCCTGCTCAACCTCTCCCTAGAGTCCTGGCAACATCCTTGTAAATCTTATCTGCACCTTTTCTAGCTTAACGACACCTTTCCTATAACAGGTTGACCAAAACTGAACACAATACTCTAAATGAGGCCTCACCAATGTCTCATACATGCCCTCCCAACTTTTATGCTCAATATTCTGACTGATGAAGGCCACTGCACCAAAAGCCTTCTTGACCACCCTATGATACCAGTCAAACATAGACATAGAAAATAGGTACAAGGGTAGGCCATTCGACCCTTCGAGCCAGCACCACCATTCAAAATGATCATGGCTGATCATTCAGAATCAGTACCCCGTTCCTGCTTTCTCCAGATGTCCCTTGATTCCATTAGCCATAAGAGCTATATCCAATTCTCTTTTGAATTAATCTCAAGGAACTATGCACCTGCACTCCTAGATCCCTCTGCTCTACAACACTACCCAGAACTGTATTGGTCCTGTCCTGGTTAGTCTTCCCAAAATGCAACACTTCTCCATTTTTACTCCCATCAACCATTCCGCAGCCCACCCGCCCAACCGATCAAGATTCTGCTGCAATTTTTGGATAAACATTTTAATCATCGATAACACCACACTCTAGTGTCATCTGCAAACTTGCTAATCATGCCTTGTACATTCTTCATCCAAATCATCGATGACAAACATCTTGTTTGCTTTGTTGTCTGCAATAGAATTATACCTATATTGGAGTTTCAAAAACTTACTCACTTGCAAACTTCCATAGCATAGGAACAAGTTGTCTTTTGTATATTATAGGCTTTTGTCACAAAAACCTGATTTGAGTGTACAGTTTCAGGCCATACCCACGTATGCGGCTTATACTCAGAGGTACCAGGCACGCTCTATTAAATCAAACAATGCACACTGCACATTTTGACTGCACTTGCACATCATTTTTGCATGAGGCTCCCATACCGAAACATTTCTTAACGAGAGTCGAAATCTACTTCAGAAATAAAGGGCACGCAACGTTTCTTAATCCAATTCTTGGACGAGATATCTATTGTCTGTTGTTGGGTCATTCTTTAAACTTTTCTTACTGCTTGCTCTGAACAATCTATCATTTTTGAGGTCCCAGGTCCTCAGATCAACTGTATGACTAAATACTTACCTCCCGACCTGATTACCTATAAACTGATGTCAGCTCCCAAATTTTGCGTCACCCATTGGACCAACCCTCTGAGCATCTGCCCCCTACCCATCAGCTACATTCCTCAAGCCAATGACCAACTGTTCAATAAATTCCCAAATCTACGCCAATCTCCTGCGTGGACAATGTATTGTCCAGCTAACCCCCATACTAGAAACCCGATCCACTTTCCAATATGATCCCAATTATGGGATCCTAATCTTATCCTCTCTAATTGGCAATAATAAAGATTTTTAAAAACTGTAGGATTCTTATTTATGAGCAGAACTATTTTAAGATTTTATAAACTTAATGCAAGAAACTCACTTAAAAGTACCATTTATGCTAAATATTACAACAAGTAACAAATCTGAACACAAATTTACCTCGTCATCCAGTTCCTTCGTTATTTTCTCTAACTTTAAATTTCCTGTCCTTGAAACACAAATCAAAGAGAAAAATAAGCATAAAGCTGAGTACGCACAAATTATTGTTTGCCACGTCCGACCAGAACATGCTCAACCAGTATTTACATCAATGGAAGCCAGCATTAATTTGCTTAAATAGAAGCAAGACTGATAACTCGTCGTGTGCATGCTGTGCTACCCTGCTATTGGATTTCCTATGGTATGTAATGGAAGGGCCTGCTCAGATTCTGCTAGTCGAAGAGTCACAATTCTTGACCCCAATGTTTCTATCAGGGATTATGAAGTTGCAGGGGGTGGGGAAGGGGGCAGGGTAAAGGGGGATACAATACTTTTAAAAAACCTTTTTGGATCTATTTGATTTTTTTTACATTATTTGATTTAGTAAAGAATTTTAGCTGAGTTTATTCTTTTTTTTTTAAATTCCTCTTTAAAAAATGCTTTTGTCTTTAAATTCTTCCAGCTGTGACTGCTAGATGGGTCTTCCACATGTAGACCAGATATAATGGAAGTGGAGCAACCAAGGCCAGTTTCTTTCTTATTTTCACCTGTACTGAGGTACAGTGAAAAGCTTTGTTTTGCATGCTATCCAAACAGATCAGATATACAATCAAATATACAATACATCAATACAATCAAGTCAAACTCAAGTACAGTAGATTGAGCGATAGTATCGGTCGATAATAAATCTTTCTCTGGGAAGAGCATGCAAAGAGTCAAGACACTGCAGTGCCACTCTGATTAGCCCATGCCAATATGAACAGCTATTAAAAATGGACACAATGTGACAAGACCTTACCTGCATTTTTGTTCCCATTCATCTTTTAATTGGTTTTCATTGTGTAATTGCTCTTCAAGTTCATAAATCGTCTTTTTCAAATTTTCAATCTTAAAAGCAAAGCAAGGTGAAATCATCAATTATCGAAGTATTTTCCTCAGATTTCTACATGAAAATAAGTTGAAATAGAAATAAATATATAGACGTTTAAGATCAACGCTGCAGAAAAATCCTGCAGCAATAACTGTATTGTGAAAGACTCGTCATCTTAAAGCTTGACGTTCTTAGAAGCAATGCGATTATCAACTTTTCCTTAACTTTTTGCTTGGTCGGAGGAATAGAGGAATTTATTCCCAACAAATTGGACTTAGACTAACCTTAATGCTTTAGTAATAAATTAATTCAAACGTTAATTTGCTTTCTGGATGTCAGAGAGAACATTGCAACTACAATAACTGCTTCAACTATACTTAGCTGCTCAATGATCACCTGAAAGCAATAATATCAAAATGCTTACTTGGTTATGGTCTATGGTAGAACTAGTTTTACAACCACTATCTCGTTTGGGGGTACCAGATGAATTCCTATGAAGAGAATTAAAAAAAATGTTCACATTAAAAGTTAATAACCTTTTTAATATAACTATGTCAGAGCAGTTAATACTGAATACGTGTATTTTCATCAGTTGGTTTACAACCTTCAGGACATTAAAATGGCAAGTGGGAATCATATGCATGGAGCAGACACAAGAGATGGAGGATAAAGGGTACAAGGACAAACCAAATGCAGAGCATGTTTTTACCAGCTGCATCATGACAGGTGTAGCTGAAGAGAGAGTTGTGCAAGGGAAATAATGTCTGGATATTTAAAAAGACATGGTCACATCAATCGAAATTTCATTGTTCAAAACATGTCAAGTCAGGATGCAGATAGCCTTGACATTCCAAATGCCCAAAATTCATGAGAACAGGAAGGCATAAAAGTCAGTAGAGTTGAAGTATGAAGCAAAGCTCAGTCAGTGAAGATCAGTGATTGTTTGCAAATCTCATTTGGAGCTTTGGAATAGAAATCTGTGAAAATATCCCATGAAAAGATGTTGTTAGGAGGAATCACTCCAGTTGTAAGCAAGATAGCGATATTTTATTGCATTCAAATTCCCTATTAGCCCTGACATCTGCATTCTTCAACTTAATGGTATTGGGCAAGAGGAAAAGGGAAGAACAGAAAGGGAACAAATTACAGGTCAATACAGTGGTAAAAAAGTTCATGAATTTTAAGTTTGTGGATTTCAGGAGTTTAGGGAACATGAAGTGGAGACAGAAGCAAAGTCAGGCTGAAGAGAAAATAGGTGCAGGTCGTCCACAGATTATCAACACCAGACTTGTATACAGCCGATACATATGAATGAATATTCAGGAAACTAGGTACTTTCCCCTGCAACCGCAGGAGATACAACACCTCCTCCCTCGACTCTGTCCAAGGACCCCAACAGTTTTGGACACCCAACTTTTTAGGTGAGGCAGAGGTTCACTTGCATCTCCTCCAACCTCATCAACTGTGCCCACTGTTCCAAGTGTGCATTCCTATATATCAGTGAGACCAAGTGCAGGCTTGGTGATAGTTTCGCTGAACACCTCCGCTTAGTCCGCCTAAACATACCCAGTCTCCTGGTTGCTAAACACATTAACTCCCATTCCCACACTGACCTTTCTGTCCTGGGCCCCTTTCATTGTCAGACTGAGACCCAGTGCAAATTGGAGGAACAGCCCCTCATATTTCACTTGGGCAGCTTACACCCAGCGGTGTGAATATTGCGTTCTCTAACTTCAAGTAACCCTTGCTTTCTCTCTCTCTCTCTCTCTCTCTCCATCCTCCCCCTTCTCCAACCAGTCTGACTGTCCCTGATAACATTTTATCTCTGTTGTTACCTTCTCCCACCCAACAATGATCTATTCTCCATTTTCCTTGATCTCGGCCCCCTTTCACATCTCATTCTCACACCGTACACTTCCTTATCTCTGTATCTCCCCCTCCCCTGACGTTCAGTCTGAAGAAGGGTCTCAACCCGAAACATCACCCGTTCCTTCTCTCCAGAGATCCTGCCTGTCCCGCTGAGTTACTCCAGCATTTTGTGTCTATCTCCGGTTTAAACCAGCATCTGCAGTTCCTTCCCTCACAGATGAATGAGTATTTGCGAGACTGGCGGGAGGAGGCTACAGGCGACTGTTACCTGCCTCAACTACCTCCTCTGGCAGCTTGTTTCATATACCTACCATCCTCTGTGTGAAAAGGTTGCCCCTCAGGTTCCTATTAAATCTTTCGCCTCTCATCTTACATCTACGTCCTCTGGTTCTTGATTCCCCTACTCTGGGTAAAAGACGCTGTGGAACTACCCTATCTATTCCCCTCACGATCTTATACATCTTTATAAGATCACACCTCATCCTCCTGTGTTCCAAGGAATGAAATCCTAGCCTGCCCAACCTGTCCCTATTGCTCAGGCCCTCAAGTCCTGGCAACATCCTCGTAAATTAATGGGTAAAATCTTGGTTTCAGAGCCTTGTTTTAAAAAAAAAATAAGTTCACTGCATTTCAAAGATGCTGAAATCACTCAGCAGATCAGGGAGGAAGGAGAAACAGTTAACATTTCAGACCCGCGACCTTTTGTCAGAACTGAACACGTCAAGTAATTTCTGTTTACTTCAGATTTCTAGCATTAGCTGATGTTTTGATTTTTTTTTCATACTCACTGATGGTCTCTGTAGTATGTGAAGCCAACAAATGGTAACTGATTTCCAACAAAGGCCTTCGGTACAGGAAATGTTTCTTCCTCACCCTTGTCTTCTTCCAAATCATCAAAATTGCTAGTGTCAATGTCACTACTTAGCTCCGGCAAAACAGGTGCAGAAACTACAATGAAAGACATACTTGGGTTAGTTGAATTATACCAGTGGAACATCATATTGATAAAATGCTATTCAGGATTTCCTGCCTGTCATACCAGTAAATTGTGTACGAGCTAACAGTAACCCATCTTTGCTCCAATAATATAATTGTCAGACAAAATCATATCTCTTGCACATCTGAAAATCTAAATTTACATAATATCCTCAACTTTGAGAGCAAACGTTTCAGAATTCCAAATGTTTGTGCGAAAGGTGCAGCCCTCCTGCACTCCATAACAGTTTGGCTCCAATTTTGTTATGGCTCCAAAAATTGCTTTCACTTGGAAAACCCCAGCAGATGCAAAATCCACAATAACCTTTGAAATAGAATACTAGAAAAAACAACTTATTAGTAAGTTATAACCAAGTTGGTTATAACTTTGATAACCAACTTTGGCATAACGTGTTGAATAGTTCCCTCAGAGCATACAAACTCTCAGTTGAATGCTGTAAATACCTGATATATCTGTAACCCACCCAAAGTAGCCTATTGCTAACTTCGGATGAAGGATTCAATAGCATTCCAAATATGTGTGAGAATGCACAAGTTTAAGAAGACATTGAATAGATGTGCACGCTGCCTTATTCCCCCAAGAATAAACTTCATGGCTTCCACATTTATATCCCTGTGAATCTTTTTTAAAATAGAATCCACTGCTAAAATAATGCATTGTTGCCTCTGTGCCTTCATGCAACAGAGGGAGATCTATTTGCTCATTGAATTGTGAGGCACAGCAACAGACCCTTCAGCCCAACATATCTATGCTGACCATCGTGTATTTATGTACACTATTGCTATTTACCCTGTACTTGGTCTGAAGCCTACTATGCTTTGGTGGATCTAGTGCTAATGTTTCATAAACGCTATGAGGGTACCGGCTTCAACAATTCCTAGGAAATGTGTTCCAAACATCAACCACCTCTGATTGCAAAAGTTCCCCCACAGATCCCCTCTAAACCCCTTACACCCATCTTAAACCTATGCCCTCTGGTCTATATAATCTGTGGGACAACTCCATATCCTTGGTACTCTCACTGTAATCATTTGGTTTCTTATCAGTGCCAAGACATCCAGTATTCACAAACTGAAACTGGGAAATCTGATCCACAAAAACATAAAAATTGAAGGATTTTGTTTATTAGTCAAAGCCATGAGCAAGACCATGAGTTGTCAGGTTATTTTGGATCAATTAGCTTTTGGGAGCTTTCTGCGTCAGTAATACAATATCAGCTCCCTAATAACTGCAATGGCTCCATTAGAGCAACTTTAAGAGAAATCGTTTCATTTGAACATAAGCATGAACTAAATATCAACACTGCATATAAAAAAACATATTAAACTGTAGATCTTGATCAGGAGGCTGTTTCCCCTAGTTCTAGGCTCATTTTCCAGAGGAATCATGTTCACACCTCTACTTTGCCACGGCCGCTTAAAATCTTTTGTTTCAATTAGTTTATCTCTCATTTTGTTAAATTGCACAGAGCAAAGGCGCATTCTGTTCAATCGTTCCTCATGGGTCAAGCTCCTCATAAATCCATTTAAGGTTTGAGTGAGTAATGGGTCAGAATAAGAGACTTAAAATTATGGACTATCAGACCCAATGGCTAAAATAAGATATATATATATATATATATATAGAATATAATTGAGAGCTGTAAAGTTGGAGAAATCACATTCAGGATTAGCAATGGAGTCAGAATTTGTCATTATTCCCCTTTAAATTATATCTTAACATAATTGTCTTTGACAGCAATGGAATACAATTTTCAAATCTTGATATTTTAATCTTGAAGGATGATTGAATTGATTGTCAATTACCAATCCAGTTTATATTCCAATAGAAAATGCATTGACAATATATCAGCTTTAATAAAATTTCAAAATAACGATGCATAAAATATTATGAATGACATTTTTGATAACTTACTGTCTCTAATATTTTCCCAGGTCCATTGATCATTTTGGAAGAAAAGATGTTTTTTTATTTCTGCAACACCATTCCGGCCAAGCCTCACTTCCCTAGTGAAAATAATCAACATTAACAATATACTGTTGGTGAGATCGGGGAGTCCATAACATATGTCCCACAGTTTTGCTTTTTAAAAAAAAAAACAGAACCTAATTTATTTCGTCAATATTAAGATAATTAATAACACTTTGTTTGTCTTCCTTAACTTAGCCAAAATTGACAAAAAAACATGAATGTACTGACTTTTAAAAATGTTATCTCAATCCCTGCCAATAACAATAATTTTTGAAGATTTGTATTCTTCTGCACAAAAACCTTATTTAATCCAAATGTTGTGTGACCTGGGCTCCATAGGCTTCATGATAACTACTGATGAGTTACATATTTGACAGAACCTTCATTGCCTGCAGAACAACCTGTATTTTTAGTTTTTAATACAGCTCTGGACAATGCAAGTGAATAGAACATGGGTGGAAGAAAGTAATCTCTTAGTTAACATCAGACATTTATCTAACATTCAATCGTGCACCATGTTTTGCACAACATTATATTTACTCATGTATTTATCATTGCTGTATGTACTCTGTTAACTCTAGGCTTCATCGAAACAAGGAATTTCATTGCATTCTGCTGTACATAACAAATTAATCTGAATGAGGATTTTAATAAATAGGACACCATTTATAATCACGAATATTATTTTTAAATAGAAATCTGAATTAGAATTCAGTTATGAGCCCTGAAAAGAGCAATATTATTTTGTAGTTTCAGAGCATCTATTTACAGGAGGGCTGAACTCTCCATAGTTTAACATGTTTGTTTTCATACCTGTCAGTGAGGAAAGCACAAATAAGGCTCTTTGCATCCTTAGAAATATCATTATCTTCAGGAAACAACAATGAGTTTTTGTGGTTCATAATTTTGCTGTATGTTCCCACCAATGAATCTGCATAAAATGGTGTGTCACCTGGAAAAGGAGTAAAAACTCATCATTTAGCGTTCATAACAAGTAATGTAATTCACAAAGCAACTTTATCCAATGGATCACAGTCACCACAATAACGAATTTAATTACGTAATATACCACCACACAGGATGGCTCTGCGTGTTCAAAGACAGAAATGCATAAAGTGTAATATCAATTTTTCCATTCCATTGGAGAAAAATAATCAATGATATTTAAGGGTCATGTGTGATTTATAATCCAAACATTTAATTTTAATGCTCATTTTATTTCAAAAGCAGCCATAGAACAACTCTAACTGTACCAATTAGGGACATAGATGCTTTCACTAACCTTGTGTCAGACAAAGTCTCAATTCCTATTCAAATTATTTTAGCTGATAGAGCTAAAACGATATAGTTGATAGAGAAATGAGTTGCATATATAGTAAAAGCTGAGCAACTTAGCCGTAAGGACAGAGCTAAACCAGAACACACAAGCTGAATGGAATTCTTGGACAGTCATAACAATTACTACAAGTTTCCAACAATCATTATCAGGGCAAATGCAACACTGATGCAGCCACAAATGCATCCATCAATTCCAAATATTTTGTCCTACAACTTACAAAAAATTAACTTGAAATTTACACCAATTTTTAGTGTGACAGATTTATTTGGGGGGGGGCAGAATTAACATAATAATACCATATTTAACGCATAATTTCTTAACTCACCAACAAGCATCTCATACAGGAATACTCCAACTGACCACCAATCACACTCCCTCCCGTAATAACCATCTCCACCTTGAGATTTCAGCACCTCAGGGGAAATGTAATCAGGTGTCCCAACAGCTGTATCACATCGCACCATTCCTTCCTAGAATGTCAAGTAAATTGGTTTGTTAATTCATGCTAACCCCAGATCCTGCTTTACACAGTGGCATTTCAAAAATGTATTAAGTGCAGAATAGAATTTGAAATAATCATTCAGACAATTTAATGAACAGCCTGCACAACTATTCAATCAGTAGCAGTATTCTTGGCCAAGTCAGAAGATTCATCTCCAGGACCTGAACACGTCCCTTAGTGTAATAGAGAGAGCATTGTACTACTGGATGCACCATCTTTTGGATTAGGATACAGACACACACTGCTCAGTTTTACATTAAATGTACACTCTATTCTTAGGACAAATATTCCCCTTTTGAATTAATGGTACCAAAATACATTAATTTCCACACTTGTGAATATTGGGAGTTTAATAGCAGCAGCACTTCAAATTTAATCCTTGTTTGTTCAGCATTTTGGAGATCCAAATAATATAAAATGCATGAAATGTATGTTTTTCCTTCCTATAATAAAATCTGTATTAAAAGAGACAATAAATGGTGTAAACAAATTTGTATCATGAATAGGGAGGAAATAATAAGCAAAACAGATTCATATTTAGTGAATTCGATTTTTTTTTTAAACCAATATTCTGCACTGCCAACAAGAGTATGGCAAAAAAGTTTGCCCATGACACTTCCTGCTTCAGAATCTATCTTTACACAGTGGCACAGCATTAGAGTTGCTGCCTTGCAGCGCCAGAGACCCCTTGTTCAATCCTGACTACGGGTGCTGTCTGTACTGAGTTTTTTTGTTCTCCCTGTGACCGCGTGGGTTTTTATCTGGGTGCTCTGTTCTCCTTCCGCATTTCAAAGATGTACAGATTTGCAGGTTAATTTGCCCTCTACAAATTGTCCCTAGTGGATAGGATAGAACTAGTGTGATCGCTGGTCAGAGTGGACTTGGTGGGCCAAAGGGCCTGTTGCCGCATTGCATCTCTAAATTAAACTAAATGTCTTTGTTCATAAAAATAATCTCTCTCCTACAAGCATTTCACATTAACACAATGAATAAGGATGTTTATAAATTACTCACATATGCTGATGAATTGCTAATCATAAGTCTCTGGGAATAATTATCAATTTGGGATATCATTATGACTTAAAAACACCTTTCATTTTAGTTTAGAGTCACTAGGGAGATACAAAACGGAACATTGGTCAACCATCAACAACCTATTACACTAACACCTTTCTTACATTCTCCCCAAATTCTCATGGACTACTTCAAAATTCAACCCCTCAACTACACACTAGGAGCAATTTCAGACCTCCCAACATTTGATTTTACAAATTCATAATTTTGATGTCCAAAATCCAGAATTTTACATCAAAATTCATAATATGACGCGTAATGCAACTTTTCAGCAAAAAAAAAGTATGCACGCTAAATGCGCATACGCGTTGTGCTAAATTCATGTATGAAAAACGACTATTATTTCCAACAGTCTGTAGTTCTTGGACAACATGTATAATGTCAGGCCTATCATGAGTATATTCTGCTATCGATAGAAAGTATTGATACATTTTGCAACACAAAGAAAAAATTGTTTTCTTTTTTCTATTTTGCTTTTTCCTTACACATCCCAATTCTCTTGGCATTGAATAAAAGAACAATGGTCATAAAATGTATGACTAAGTTATGAAGAGTCGATATATGCGATATATGCGACTCGTCTAAGCATACAGAAGTACTTGAAGTAAATTTACACATTAATTGATAATCAGCCCAAAAGGGTGGTATTAGGCTTTTCTGCTGTGTTTTATATTTTAATCCCGTCTTAATTAATTTAGTTATATAATCTTGCACTTAAATTTAATATTTACTCATTACAGTTCCTCCACTGATTTTCTGACACTCTTGGTTCCAGAGCTTTGCTGGTTTAACCAGCCGGCCAAGGAAGTCGGCTATGGGGATAGATGTGTTGGCTTCAGCTGGGCTGGAATTCCAGAGCCCCGGCCGCAGGTTGCAAATTCAACCCACCGATCGGCCATGGAAGTCCAAATGAGGTCAAGATCCACTGCCTTGCCCAGCCTAGGTGCCACATTTTTGGGGACACTTCCAGGGTGGGGGATTTCTCGCGGAACCCCTAGCGACCTCCAGCGCCCGAATTGACAAATTGGCCATGGAAGTCCTGATGAGGTCGAGATTGGCTGCCTTGCCCAGCCTAGGTGCCACATTTTCAGAGAGACTTCCAGGGCGGGGGGGGAGGAGATTTCTCGCGGAATCCCAAGTGACCTCTAGCGGCCGAATTGACAAATAACAATTACCGATTGTTTTGCGGAAAAATGGGAGGCAAAATCAGAATGGTGGGAATGAAATAAGAAAGCAGAAACTTTCCGCCAAATTCGGAAGGGTTGGGAGGGATGCAATTTGTTAGGGCTAACTAATCTACCAAAGTCTTTTGGATATGGAAGGGAACTGGAGCACCCAAAGGAAAGCCATGTCGGCTCAGTTCAGTCTGTACTAACACCACATAAACCAAACCCGAGGTCTGGATTAAAACCAGGTCCTTGGCACTGTGAGGCAGCAACCCTACGAACTGTTCATTGTGCTGCCATAAAGAAGAACTTGCTCAAATACATTTTGTTTTAAAGTACAACTGTATCTGTCACACTTGTTTTCCAGATCCTTTCCATCCGGCAAAGTTTGTTAAACTTTCAGAATGTCAACAAAAATATTTATGCATATTGCGTTTCAAACCTAATTTTGGATATTTATGAAGATGGGAAGGGAGTTGGCCATAAGTAGTTTTGAAGAAAGAACTTCAATAGAGTACATAGTACAGAGCATTGGAGCAAAAGATAAGGCACTAAAACTAGAAACATTCTGCATGAGGAATCTCATTGGCAGAATAAAGGAGCAAAGCGAAAAACTATTTAAGTGCAGAAAACAAGCAACCACAGAACCAGGAACAGGACAAAATTTCTTAATTAACACATGCATGATATGAGGTTTCGGAGTACTTTTTTTTCATTGTATGACTGGATGAATAAATAAAGCACCTTAAATTCGAAACAAAAACAAGTTTAAGTCAACCACATTTTCTCATGCAATATTTAGTCAAAAGAGATGACATTATACTCAACCAGAAGGCATCACAGAATAAAATACATCGGATCAAAACTCTAGATATTACCATTTAACAACAGATTACACCAAATAAAACAGGTAGTATAAGAAAATAACTGCAGATGCTGGAACAAATCGAAGGTATTTATTCACAAAATGCTGGAGTAACTCAGCAGGTCAGGCAGCATCTCAGGAGAGAAGGAATGGGCGACGTTTTGGGTCGAGACTGAAGAAGGGTCTCGACCCGAAACGTCGCCCATTCCTTCTCTCCTGAGATGCCGCCTGACCTGCTGAGTTACTCCAGCATTTTGTGAATAAACACCAAATAAAACAAATTACTCCATGTGCGTGCGGTATTCAGCGTTGCATCAAGAGATAAATCAGTACAAAGCAATATGGAGAAACCAACTTTGCAACAGCATATGTGGAAAGAATCAAATACAATTAGTTATTTTCAGGAAAGTCAACACAGAATACCACAACTTACTTTATTCATCTTCATGCAAGTTCCAAAATCTGCTAATTTTAAATGACCAGCTTTGTCAAGCAACATATTATCTGGTTTCACATCCCTGGTAAGACAAAAAAATCATTTACTGCAAAATATTTATGAAAATATATATAGTGTGGAGACTAATGCTCAGCATAGTTCTTAAGAATATTTGATATATGGACCCAACACATAAATCTCCATTCAAACACAAAAATAACAAATGGCATTGCTGTGGGACATTTCACCACCTCAGGATATCACCAAAACAGCAATGAAAGCACATCTGTCGTCTGATAATCGCTTTTATAAAGTACAAATTTATGAACAACATTCCACAAACAGCAATACAATAATGACTGACAAAGTTATGTTTGTATTGTTAATCAAGGGGTAAGTATTGACCCATGACATAGAATCGTTTATGCCCATCTCAAAATGCAAAGGCAGCCACAACTAAATGTCCAGTCTTAAAGACAGCACTAGACATTGCAACACCGTCTCATTATTATCATAGAGCCACACAGCACGGAAACAGGACGCTTGGCCGAACTCGTCCATGCCGATCAGGATGCCCCATTAAGTTAGTCTCATTTGCCAATGTTTGGCACCTATGTCCCTAAATCTTTCCTGTCCTTATACCTGCCCAAGCGTATTTTACCTTTCCTATCCGTGTTCTTGTGCAAGTAATATCACACAGTATTAACTTAGATTTGGGGCTCAAATCTTAGAAATAAATTTGAATCTGCAACCTTCTGATTCATTCTACAGGATTATACCCTATACCTCCTCCCTTAACTCTGTCCATGGATCCAGACAGTCCTTTCAGGTTAGGCAGAGGTTCACTTGCACCTCCTCCAATCTCATCTACTGTATCTGTTGTTCAAAGTGTTGACTCTTTAAACATCGGCGAGACCAAACTTAGACTGGATGACCATTTCGCTGAAAACATTTGCTCAGTCTTCTTGGACCCACCTGATCTCCTGGTTGCCAAACTCTTTAATTCCCTTCCCATTCCCACGCTGATTTTTCTGTCCTAGCCTCCTCCATTGTTAAACGCAAATTGGAGGAACAATATCGCTTAGGCAACTTACAATCCCTTGGTATGAATATTGATTTTCCCGAACTTCAAGTAACCCTTGCATCCCCCCTCTCTCCAACCCTCCCCCACCCATCGTACCAGCTTCAAAGTCGTCTTGTTGAGACTCATTGTCCAAACTCAATTTCACTTAGGCCACTGCTACCAATGGCCTGTTTCCTTTATCAGCGTTAGTTTTTGCATCTTTCATTCATTTGTTCTATATCTCTCTACATCACCGTCAAAATCTCTCGTTTCCCTTTCCCCTGACTCGCAGTCTGAAGGAGGGTCTCGACATAAAACATTACCGATCCCCTTTCTCCAGAGATGCTGTCTAACCGCTGGGTTACTCCAGAATTTTGAGTCTAATTTCAATATTAAACCACTACTCTCACACACACATTGTGTTTATGTGAATATTTATTCTTTTAATTTCATGTTCAACACATAATTGCACCAAAACTGAAATCCCAATTTAATTTGCAACAGCCAGGATCAACTGTCAAATAATTACCTGTGAATGAAACCCATGGAATGAATCGCATCCAAGGCAAGAACAACTTCTGCAGTGTAAAACCTGGCCCATTTTTCAGGCATGTCATAATTACTCATTAAATTCACAAGATCCCCTCCAGGCATGTATTCCATCACCATGTAGAGATAACGATTATCTTGGAAAGCATAGGATAGCTATTTAGGAGAACAAAACAAAATTAATCTATATCTGTAAAACTGTATAAAAAGATAATGTCGCCACTCCATGCAATGCAAATGAGAATAAACATATCATATGCAAGATACTACACTTGCTGAAAATCCGATTATAATTTTTAAAATCTCGGATCAGACAACATCCACAGTGTAAGAAAAGTTAGTATCTCGGCGATGACCTGACAAACTGGATGCTGGTGGATGATAGAGAAAATGGCAATGAAAGAGATAAAATAAAACTTGTGTTATTTGTTTTCTGTTTACAAACATATTTCTTGTTTTTTGTGAAATGGCGAACAAATGATTTTTTTACAAAGAAGCTCGTGTAGTGCAGGAAGCAGAGTGCATGGCAACAGATGACAATTGTAAAATGCCCTGAGAACAGAGGGGAGGGAAGAGAATTGAGGTAGTTGATATACATATTTAAAAAATATTAGCTTTGCTAAAATCTCTTAAATTTATGGGTGCAAAATCAGTTCTGAATCCAAACACTAATACGCCATAACAAAGACAAACATTTCCAGATTCAGATTTATATTCTCACTTTCAAAGCTACTCAATTGCACATGATAATAAATATGCATGAGATACCTGCACAACCCATGGACTATTGGCAAACGCCATGATGCCCCTTTCTTCCCAAAAGAATGCTGAATCGGATCGTTTAATCATTTCAAACTTGCTGAGCAGTTTCATTGCAAATACTTTGCGTGTACCTCTGTGCCTCACCTAAAAAAAATATTGTATCGACATATCAGAAAAAGGAAGTATGTTTAAGATATAGATAAAAATACATGTATATTTTGAGATTAATATTTAACGTTTACTTATGGACCACAGCATTTTTGATGAATAAATTATGACTTGTGATGCAACACTCCATAGCTACAATAGTTCAATTTTATGGTATACAATCAGAATCCCTTCTTTCATGTACATATAACTACATGTAAATAGTGAAATTGTGGCGGTACCCGGGGATTAAGCCACTCCCTGGATCATCCCCCTCGGCACGGGTTGGACAGGGCTGGGGAAGGGACTAGTGCTACGGGGTTTGCCTGAAGGGGCTAGAGAGATAACTCGTGCTTGAGACTGAAGCGAGTGTGGATGTTCTGTTGCTACATTAAAATTACTGTTAATGCCTACCTGGCGTGTTGCCTGATTCCTACTGCGTCCACACCCACTACAAAATTGTTTTTAAAATGACCAAGTTGCAATACATTTTAAAATATTAAACTTTACATGAGGAAAGAGTAAAAATCTATGTGCCTAAGGAGATTTCCCAATCCGCCCCCAAAATATATTTAAGAGCAAAGAGACCCGTTACTTCCCAACTATCATTTAAATAAACAATATGCACAAGTTTTAAAAAATTGAACAATTAAATCATTAAAAAAATAACTGAACAATTTATAGCAAAAAGAATGTTCTGCTGATTGCCACCTCTAGACTTGCAATGAATCAGCAGCACCACTTGAAATTTCAATAAATGGCTCATCACAAACTTTTCATTAACTACGAGGCAAATCAGAAAAGAGAATAGGGGTAGGTCATTTGTTTTTTATGCCTGGCTCCTCCATTCAATATGATCATGTGGATCTTTGCCCCTCTTGCCAGCATGAGCTCCCAATTCCTCGTTTCCCTGAGACATTGAACTTCAGTTTTTGACACCACATCCAGAAGAAATCACCTCTCTGCTTCAAGCCTCTAAGGAATTTTGCATATCATAACAAAACCACTTCTCATTCTTCTGAACGTGAAAGTACAGGCCTAATCAGCTTAGTCACTCCTCGGGACATGAAGGTGAATCTTCACTGCATTCTGACCATTTCCTTTCTTTGGGAAGGAGACCAGATCTATACACAATATTCCAGATGTAGTCTAACCAGGGCTCTAAATAAGTGGGGAAAGATGCACCCATTGATGTACTCAGATCCCCTTGCAAAAAAAAGGACACTTTACATGCTTTCTAAATTGCTTGCAGAATTAAATTGATAAATTAACAGAACTGCTTGATAAATTGACTTTCAATAATCCACTGCAAGGGCATCAAAATCCCTATAAACCTTTTCAAAAGTAAGTCTCTCCTGAATTCTGTAGAATTTTTGATGATAAAATACAAGGCATCCAGTAACTTCATAGCAACCTTCTTCAAAATCCTAAGGACAGGTCATTAGGTCTTGGGGGATTTATCACCTTTCTGTTCCATTAATTTTTTTTACTAATGCAAATATTTTTTAACTCATTTACTCCAGATTTAAAGCGTTCTGCCGTGGGAGGTTTCCAATGCCTTCTTCTGTGAAGAAAGATATAATTATTTCTTTATTCCCCCACACGCAGGCAATTATTGTAAATACATTACTGCACACTCGTTCCTTTGAATAAAGCTTTACAATATTCTGCATTTACTAAAACACAAAAACAAATTATCCTTTGGCAAATGTCTGGAGATAAATCTGAAAAAGATAACTGAGATAAATGTATTTTGCATGAAATCAGCAACACTCCTAACAACCCAGAATATTTACGTTGACCACCGCTTCATCATGACCCTGCTCCCGAGTTCAATCATTGCAGTATTTTACAAGTCACATTGAGCCTTCTTTTCTCAATACCGAGTATATACAGGTTGATCTGCCCTCCAGAGAACAAATGAAAGAGTTGCGTGGAAATTTTTGATTGCGGCACCATTACAGGGTGTGGTATTTTGGAGCATTCTAATTACATCACTGCTTTGATTTGTGGTCCCAACAAAACAGAAACAGCAAATAAAGCACTCCTGCCGACATACCAGCTGAACTTCACCAAACGCTCCTCTCCCGATCACCTTAACTACTTCATAATCTTCTGCTTTCATCCTTAAATCCCGAACTTTACTCATTGCATCTTTATCTGTAAGAGATATATATTAAGATTATTAAACCATCCTCAAGTAACCAGGACCAAGTTTACTATTTTATTCAAGATGAAATACAGGAGTTCCTGTGTAATAACTTTCCTTTCTGTTTAAAAATAACCAAAAAATAACAAATATGGAATCATGAACTTACAAACATGGATTGAAAGATTAAGTACAAACAGCAACAGCTGTTACACCAACAGCTCTGTAGTTCCCTGTTTTCTCCCTCCCTTTTAAAAATGGTCAGCGGGTAATGCCGTCAGCGATGGCAGCCACTCCAACAGTCTGTCTGCCTTTTCCACTTTTTTTTGTTATTTTTAGTGTGTTTTAAAAGTATGTGTTAAAGTTTTCTTGTTTGTTTTATGTGGGGGGTGGGGGAGGGGGTCGGGGGAAACATTTTTTAATCTCTTACCTTGCCGGAGGTGCAATTGTTTTCTGGATCGTATCTCCGGTTGCTCTGCGGCCTAACTTCATGGAGCTGGAGGCCTTACTCGAGACTGACTTTGAGCCCCACCGCAGGGCCGTGGACTTACCATCAGAGCCTGTGATCCCTTGTCTGGGAAAAACACTCGAACCGCGGCCTGTGGATTTCAACATCGAGGAGCTCGCAGTCTCGGGGTAGAGACTGATGTCGGGAGGCTCCAAGTCGCAGTAGGTTCGACTAGCCCTGACCCGGGGTCCGATCGCCTGGGGGGAAGCTGGGATCCCCCCCAATGCGGGAGGTTGATCGCTCCGATGTGGAGGGCTCGACCGCCGGCTATGGGAGCCAAGATCGCCCCGACAACAGAAGGCTCGAGTGCCCTGACCGCGGGAGAACAAAGAAGGGAAGGAGATTGAACTTTGTTTGACTTCCATCACAGCGAGGAATGTGGGGGAGTCGCTGTGTTGGATGTTCATGTTAAAAATTTATTTGAGTGTCTTGTTGCATTTAATTGGTATGACTGTATGGCAAATCAAATTCCTCGTTTGTTGCAAAACATATTTGGCTAATAAAGTACTATTATGATTATGATTTGCAGGAAGATTTCTAGAATCTTTAGCATTTTTAAAGACAATGGCCAGTGGACACATTATATCCGTAGCCACCTTTCAAAACTTTGGGATACAAATCATTGTTCCTTGGAAATTTATCAGCTTTCAGTCTCACCAACTTCTCTGGACAGAAAGGTGTTGCTGGAATCTAATATTTCCTAGGATTATCACCTTCTTACATTTGGTTGCTGCCTCGTCTAAGCTGTATGTGTGAACCACTGAGATAACAGAAAAGAAAAGATACTGACTGGTGGTGCCAACAAGAAAGGTGCCAGAAAGCTAGTCATCAGACAATAGTTACAGCCTAAAAGATGGATCGCGTGCAGGCAGATGCAACCAGTCATTTGGCATCATATTCAACACAAACATCATAGGCCGAAGGGCCTGTTCCTGTGTTGTACAGTTCTATTCTACAAAGTGAAAGACAAGGAGGATGCTACTTACCAAGTGCATCGTAAAACATAGAATAATACAGCACTGGAACAGGCCCTTTGGCCCACAGTGTCCGTGCGAACACGATGCCTGGTTAAAGTAATCTCCTCTACCTGCATTTCATCCATATTTCTCCATTCATAATGCCCACTTGCCCCGCTGTTAACCATCACACTGTAATTCTTGATAACCATCTACATTTTCTCAATACCACCTATTTTAGCAACATCTGCAAATTTACTAATCAGTCCACAACAAGTTAACAGAGGATGCACTGTAACATCTGCTGCACAACTAGGCAAAAAATGAATAATGACCAGTGACCTAATCTGGAAGAACTGTTTGCCAACCCAAACAACTCACTGACTGTAGTGAAGCAGTTGTGTATACAGATTTTATTACTTCCGGCTCTCTGCCCTCTAAAGCCTCCAACCTTATCGTTCCCCAGCCCCGCATGGCCCGATTTTATCTTCTCCCCAAAATCCACAACAAAACAGTCCTGGCAGACCCATTGTTTCTGGTTGTTCATTTCCACCGAATTAATTTCCATATACCTTGACTCCATCCTATTCCCCCTGGTCCCCCCTCGACTCCATCCAAGAACCCCGACAGTCTTTTTAGGTGAGGCAGAGGTTCACTTGCACCTCCTCCAACTTCATCTACGGTATCCGCTGTTTCAAGTGTCAACTTCTGTACATCTGCGAGACCAAGCGCAGGATCGGCGATTGTTTCGCTGAACACCTCCGCTCAGTCCGCCTTAACCTACCTGATCTCCCAGTTGCTCAGCACTTTAGGTCCCCCTCCCATTCCCAATCTGACCTTTCTGTCCTGGGCTTCCTCCATTGTCAGAGTGAGGCCCAGCACAAATTGGAGGAATAGCACCTCATTTCGCTTAGGAAGCTTACACTCCAGTGGTATGAACATTGACTTCTCTAACTTGAAATAGTCCTTGCTTTCCCTCTCTCTCCATCCCCTCCCCAGTTCTCCCACCAGTCTTACTGTCTCCGACTACATTCTATCTCTGTCCCACCCACTCCCCTGACATCAGTCTGAAGGGTCTCGACCTGAAAGATCACCCATTCCTTCTCTCCAGAGATGCTGCCTGTCTCGCTGAGTTACTCCAGCATTTTGTGTCTACCTTGTGTATACAGATTATTGGGCTAGAAATGTATCCACTTATGCCGATAGTAAAGCTTTCACCCAGAGTAGGGGAATCATGAACCAAAGGACATAGGTTCAAGGTGAGAGGGTCAAATTTTAATAGGAACCTGAGGGGCAACATTTTCACTCAGAGGGTGAACGAGCTGGCAGCGTAGGTAGTTGAGGCTGCTACTATAACAATATTCAAAAGATACATGGATCAGAAAAGATCAGAGGGATGTAGGCCTAACGCAGGGATAGGGACTAGCTTCGATGGGATATCTAGGACAGCATGGAGTTGAGTTGAGCTGAAGACCCTGTTTCCCTGTTGTATGACTGTGACCATCATTTCAAATTCATCTTCAATACCTTGCCTGAAGGGAACAGAAGACGTGACTGGAGAATGCTAAACCAATACCAATTATATTGCCACACCTTATATCTATGTGAATA
This sequence comes from Rhinoraja longicauda, assembly GCF_053455715.1. NCBI lineage: Eukaryota > Metazoa > Chordata > Chondrichthyes > Rajiformes > Arhynchobatidae > Rhinoraja > Rhinoraja longicauda. Next base: position 19,671,848 of record NC_135956.1, on the reverse strand, counting down.
TACTGAAGTAATGAAGCTTCAAGTCACTACTTCAAAAATGAAAACTGCGATTTTGAATAATGCAAGTTTTGGTTATGCAGCTTAATCCATGTATCAGAATGTCAAGTCAAGTCAAGTCAAATTTATTTGTCACATACACATACACGATGTGCAGTGAAATGAAAGTGGCAATGCCTGCGGGTTGTGCACAAAAAAGAATTACAGTTACAGTATATAAATAAAGTTAATAAGTTACTATTAGTGTCGACAAAAATTTAGTCTCTGGGGTTATAAAAGTTGACAGTCCTGATGGCCTGTGGGAAGAAGCTCCGTCTCATCCTCTCCGTTTACGCAGCATGACAGCGGAGGCGTTTGCCTGATCGTAGCATCTGGAACAGTCCGTTACTGGGGTGGCAGGGGTCCCTCATGATCTTGCTTGCTCTGGATCTGCACCTCCTGATGTAGAGGTCCTGCAGGGGGATGAGTGTAGTTCCCATGGTGCGTTCTGCCGAACGCACTACTCTCTGCAGGGCCATCCTGTCCTGGGCAGAGCTGTTCCCAAACCAGACTGTAATGTTGCCGGACAGGATGCTCTCTACAGCCCCAGAGTAGAAGCAATGAAGGATCCTCAGAGACACTCTGAATTTCCTCAATTGTCTAAGGTGGTAAAGGCGCTGCTTAGCCTTACCCACCAATGCGGCAATGTGCGTTGCCCACGTCAGATCCTCTGTGATGCGGACTCCCAAGTATTTAAAACTGCTCACCCTATCCACAGTAGACCCATCTATCTCCAGTGGCGTGTACGTCCTTGGATGTTTAGCCCTTCTGAAGTCCACAATCAGCTCCTTTGTTTTAGTGACATTCAAGAGGAGGCTATTGTCCTGACACCAGAGTGCCAGATCAGCCACCTCCTCCCGGTAGGCCTTCTCATCGTTGTTGGAGATCCGGCCCACCACCACAGTGTCATCAGCAAACTTGATGATGGAGTTTGAGCTGAACCTGGCCCCACAGTCATGTGTGTACAGGGAGTACAGTAGGGGGCTAAGGACGCAGCCCTGGGGGGATCCTATGTTCAGGGTGAGGGAGCTAGATGTGTGTTCCCCCATCCTGACCATTTGGGGCCTGGCAGTGAGAAAGTCCAGGACCCAGGCACACAGAGGGGTGCTAAGCCCCAGTTCCAGCAGCTTCTCAACCAGTCTGCTGGGGATTATTGTGTTGAATGCTGAACTAAAGTCAATGAACTTAAGCTAAAGCTTACTTATCTTAATATTCTTAATTTAAAAGTTATCACATACAAAAGGTTACAAATATACTGACTGAAAATCTTCAAGACAAAGCTAGCCTGATCAATCAGTGACTACTGATGAAATATAAACTTTTAGTGGGAAAAGCACAAAAAATTAACTAATATACTTCAGCGTTCAAACTAAACTGAGACAACCTATACCTTAGTTTTCCTTGTACCGAAAAAAAAACTTGAATTGAGACCAAAATTTTTGCTTCACTATGTTCCCTCAAATGAAGTTGATCTCAGTATTTTGAATCAATGACCAGCTTATCCTCCGAACCAGATTTTTAAGTACTTGGCAAATTTTATGGAAAAAAAATCCCTCAGGCATTTGTACACACATACATGTAGGATTCTGAACGGGCTGATTTTTGCATTAAGTAACTTTTAGAAAATAATCTTTTCTTAATCATTTTTCAGAAATAAAACTCTGTTCAAACTCCTCCTGGGATTTAGTCTATAACAGCCATTGCACTATGCATTAAAAATCACTGCAGATTTTGACAAGACTAATGCTCTTTGCTGCTGTAAAATTGGGAACCTTAAAGAATCATACTCCTTAATTGATAGTTTGTGGAATAAACTGAAATTCTTTTAAAGTATTGATACATTTGAACTTAACCAAGAATGAGTAATAAAAATGCCATAACTGCAGACTAAAGTATGTTGGAGATTTTCTAAAGTTCCAGTTTTACAGCTGCCTTCCAATCTTTTCATTGTCAGCTCTGTCTTTTGATGAGCTGCAAGACTGAAGATGAAACCAAGACATCCAAGGCAATTATAGATCAGAAAGAGGACGGATAGAATCAGTGATCTTAGTAAAATAAGCTGCAGGTATAAAATAGAGTGGTACGGTAAAACATGAAATTTATGATACCTAAATAAAACTAATTATTTAAAATAAAAATGATATTAAATTATATTTTGCATGAACAGGGAATGGAATGCAAGTAAGAATTTTACTGTTCTGTTGTTGGTACATATGACAATTAAACACTCTTGACTCTTAGAGTCAAGATCTCATAAACAAAGAGATTTATAATTATAATATTTCTACCATGGATTTCTCGAGTAATAAATTATAAATCTCTTTATAGAACACAGAATATAACGCAGATTTTTATTGCCAAAGCAACTTTAACATGTAACTCCTTCAGCAATGTTCCATAAGAATTAATATGGCATGAATTGCAACAATGGAGTTCCACTTCCGAAATTAAGATTGTCTCATCCGAAATAACCTTCCCTCTTTTTCTCTCAATTTGAGGTCCAAAATTAATCTGCCCAAGTTCTTCGTCCATTGTTTCTTTCTCATTCTTTAATCTCATTTGTTAAGGAAGTAGATTGATGGGGTTTTCGATTAGCTCTTCGGGCTAAAGGAATCAAGGGATATGGGGAAAAAGCAGGAATGGGGTACTGATTTTAGATGATCATATTGAATGGCTGTGCTGGCTTGAAGGGCCGAATGCCTACTCTTGCACCTATTTTTCTATGTTTCTAGCTCATTCAGAAAACCAACCTTCCCAGTTTTGGCTAGCAAGGTTATTAGCATGTAATGTTAACTGTTTTCCTCTTTCCTGATCAGTTCAGTATTTCCATCATTCATTGTTCATAAGATATCCACCATCAGTATTTTGTATCTCACAGCTGCAACACCTTGTCTTATTCTTTCTCTTATCTTGCTTTCACCTCTGCCAGCTAAATCAGTTCTAAATAGCAGACCTTCATCAATGTTGTACCAGCCAGCAAAACTATTATTTGTCTCATCTCCCATTCTTCATCTTGACAGAGACATTCCTCATTCTTTCTACTCTCAATCCTCATGTTATCGGAAACGCTTGATTTCAATTATGACAAAAGGCCATCCTGAAATGTTAATTTTGTTTATCTCTCCATTAATTCCAGCATGTTTTGTTTTTATCATTTATTATTAATTCATTCATTCATGTCACTCAATGAGGGGTTGCCAAAAGAAAAAAATATAGCTAATGAGGATCATAACATGCCATCTTCCATTAATATCATGGTTTGTGCTTTAAGCTTTCCTCTAAAATATTCCTTAGTGCAATCACTGTTGAGTCAACTAAACAACTAAAACAATGTCAAATCTAATTTTATATTTTTGACTACTTAAATTACCTTGTGGTAGAACTCAAACTGCTTAACAATATTAATAGAGAAGCAGGTCAGGCAGCATCTCGGGAGAGAAGGAATGGGTGACGTTTCGGGACCCGAAACGTCACCCATTCCTTCTCTCCCGAGATGCTGCCTGACCTGCTGAGTTACTCCAGCATTTTGTGAATAAATCGATTTGTACCAGCATCTGCAGTTATTTTCTTTTATTAATAGAGAAGCACTTTGTGTTACAATATTTTTTTTAAAAATAGGCTTGAATTTCTTACATGCAAAATGATGGCATGACTATCAATATTAAATATTTCTGTAACATTAAGGTGAGACATAATTCCATAATACTCACATCGATTTATGAAGTTGTCAATGTTCTTATTTTTTCTTAAGGCAGGGAAATCCAAATCATAAATCAAGGCATCCAAGCTATCCTACAAGAAGAACCAGATTGATAAAAATGTCAGTCTGATGTTCATGTGTATCTTACAATGACATTTTTTGTGAAAATGTGTTTCATATTTGTACTTTATAACATGTACCACAATTAGTTATATTACAAAATTATACTCATGGCTGACAACTCCTTGGCATTCATCAAAAATAATAGAATAATGCAATTAGAAAAATACGTGAAATTATCTAGGAATTATTCTGATTTCTCTCCAAAAACATTGAAGATATAAAGTATTTTATGCAGGATCTGTTCATCAAAATCTTGTAAAGGTTGCATGTAGGAGTTTCAAATAAGCTTTTTCCTTTTAGATCATTATGCTCTGGATGCTTACATTCTCCTATTACATTTTTAAAATAAAAACCAACTACAATATAAGCTGGTAAAACAAAGTAAAGAGTAGAACAAGATTTTGAAGATAATCTTTGAAAACGACAGGCTAAATAAGATGCCATAATACAGAATTTGTGTTTTTACACAGCTTAACTGTTCGAAATGGAGAACTACTTCATAAATTTAGTTTATGGTGTAATCCAGAGGGCTTCATCAAGGTTAAGATACAAAAATGCATATTTTCATACACATTTTAAGTTTTGGGGAAAAATGCAAACTATTCTGAAACTTTCTCCACAGAGCCATTTTAATGGGCAGCACAATATGGTCAGCTTGCAGAGCTAGTGCCTCACAGTGCGAGTGGCCCAGGTTCGATCCTGACTTCGGGTGCTGTCAGTGTGGAGTTTGTTTTTCTTGTGACTGCATGGGTTTACACCGGGTGCTCCAGTTTCCTCCCACATTCAAAAGTCATGCAGGTCTGTAGTTTAATTGACTCCTTTAGATTGCCCCTAGTGTGTCGGAAGTGGATGCGAAAGTGGGATAACAACGAGGAGTTTTGGTCTCCTAATCTGAGGAAAGACATTCTAGCCTTAGAGGGAGTACAGAGAAGGTTCACCAGATTGATCCCTGGGATGGCAGGACTTTCATATGAAGAAAGACTGGATAGACTAGGCTTATACTCGCTGGAATTTAGAAGACTGTGGGGGGATCTTATAGAAACATATAAAATTCTTAAGGGGTTGGAGAGGCTAGATGCGGGAAGATTGTTCCCGATGTTGGGGAAGTCCAGAACCAGGGGTCACAGCTTAAGGATAAGGGGGAAGTCTTTTAGGACCGAGATGAGAAAACATTTCTTCACACAGAGAGTGGTGAGTCTGTGGAATTCACTGCCACAGAAGGTAGTTGAGGCCAGTTCATTGGCTATATTTAAGAGGGAGTTAGATGTGGCCCTTGTGGCTAAAGGGATCAGGGGGTATGGAGAGAAGGCAGGTACAGGTTACTGAGCTGGATGATCAGCCATGATCATATTGAATGGCGGTGCAGGCTCGAAGGGCCGAATGGCCTACTCCTGCACCTATTTTCTATGTTTCTATGTTAACAATTGTTGCCGTAGATATGGTGGGTCAGAGACCCTGCTTCCATGCTCTATCTCCAAACTAAACTACATTAATTCCTTAATCCCATAAAAAATATTTCTGGATTACGTTAATAAGGCATAATAACACATACACAAGTTGATTTCATCTCCAATATTTAAAGGCACACTGCAAGCATCAGATTCGATTAAGTCTAGAGTTGGCAGCATATCAAAATCAATGACCAAATTCATAGGTAATGTTGTCCCAAGATTTATAGATTACATTGTGGAGCATTTGGTGGGAACTGCAAGAGTCCACAGATCTATCATCATCCCCTCTAACTCAAGGAAGAACTCTGTTTCTAACACAATAAAGTTGCAGACACAGGAACTGCAAATGCTGGAATCATGAGCAAAACACAAAAGACTGGAGGAACTCAACACGTCAGACAGCACCTTTGAAGCGAATGGACAGGCAATGTTTCGGGACAGGACTCTTCTTCAGACTGCAAAAAGGCATAGAAGTACAATGTGCTGCTCCAGATTCAGTGATACGAGATATTTAACATCCTGATCATTTCAAAAAATACTAGCACATTAATCTACATTCTGATGTACCCATGACCTCCACGTTCCTCTCTTCTATCTACTCCAGCACACGGCTCCTCCAAGCACCTCATTTTGCAACAATAGGTAAATTCCTCTCAATACCCTCATAACTCTTCAAAGAAGCCACCACTCACATTTAATTTCATCTTGATCAGTGTCACATCCTACCACCATCACCCTGTCTAAGAAGAGAACAGCAGCACCTCCTCAGATGTCATTAACTTAGATGGTGTATCATAACCAGACCCATAGCCATTGTGCACTAGGTTTCCAAGTTCTGATGGTCACAATTCTGTGGGTTTACTGAGAGAAATAATTGAATTTCTCACTTGGGGAAACCATGTATCAAGTGCAGGATCAAATGAAAGCCACAGGAATACAGAGAGAAAGTAAGCATTATAGGATACAAGATTATTCATTCTCTGCTTGGCTGATAACAAATACTAGATCTCAATGCCAGGATACATCATGCATAGACAGACACAAAAGGCTGGAGTAACTCAGTGCATCAGGCATCATCTCTGGAGAAAAGGAAGGTGTGACTTTTCAGGTCGAGACAATTCATGCATAGAGTCATATGGTAGCGAAATAAATATTTTGGCTCACAATATCGATGCTGACCACCAAGGACCATTTTATTAAGCTGTACCATAACCGCCCTGCTTTATGCCCTCGCCTGCTGCTGTAAATTTATTTAAGATCTCTTGATTAAGATTATATCATCAGCACTGTGTACATAGTGTGAGAATAGAGGAGTTCACGCCAAACAATCATCACCATCATGTGTCTTCAGCTAATGCACCTGCGTTTTCTCCGAATATTCCAGATGCACTTACAAAGTATCAAGGCCAAAATCTTCAGAAATCTTCAACTTTTGCAGCTCAATTGCATCAATGGCAACATCTCCTATAAACTTCAACTCAGGCTAGTCCATGTCTCCTCCAAACCAGCGCAGGACGTAGGATCTGCAGCATCGCTAACCTCACACACTGGTTGCCCAGCAGCAAAGTCGCAACAAACCACCTCAGAACAGGAAGTTAATATTGCCATAGAGGTTGAGACAAGAGGCCTGGATATGGCTCTGTAGGTGGAGCATCTTGCATGGTTCAACATGAAATAGTTTCTGTTGAATTGTCCTGCAGATAATCTGAACTGAAGATATGCCACAGAAAGGAAACAACTTCAAAGCAGAAGCATTGTGGACCTGGCAGTTTTCAAACAAAGCCTTGTTTTTGGGGTTTACATGTGAATGACATTTAAAATGCTTTCAAGGCATATCACCCCCCACTTCATCATGGAATTGATAACTTTGCGATATTCATTAATAATAATAATAATAATAATAATAATAATGCATTTTATTTATATAGCGCTTTTCATATACTCAAAGACGCTTTACAGAGATTTAGAGAACATAGGGAAATGAATAAATAGATAAATAAGTAAATAAGTAAACGAACAGAGAAAGGAGACAGAAGGTGAGGTGACCTTCAGTGGTTGAAGGCAGTACTGAACAGGTGAGACTTCAGCGATGTTTTGAATGTGGTGAGTGTGGAGGAGTCTCTAACAGTTTGGGGTAGTGAGTTCCATAGGGTGGGAGCAGCGATGGAGAAAGCCCTGTCCCCCCAGGATCTGAGTTTGGTCCGGATGTGGGGGGATAGGAGATTGGCAGCAGCAGAGCGGAGGGTGCAGGTGGGAGTGTGCCTGTGGAGGAGGTCGGTCAGGTAGGATGGGGCCAGGTTATGGAGGGCTTTGTAGGTTATGAGGAGGATTTTGTACTGGATTCTCTGGGGGATGGGGAGCCAGTGGAGTTTGTAAAGGACGGGGGTGATATGGTCACGGATCGGGGTGTGGGTGAGTAGACGGGCAGCGGAGTTTTGAATGTATTGAAGTTTACTGATGATTTTTTAGGGTGCGCCATAGAGGAGGCTGTTGCAGTAGTCCAGACGGGAGGTGATGAAGGCGTGGATGAGGGTTTCTGCAGCTGTGGAGGAGAGAGATGGACGGAGACGGGCAATGTTTTTGAGGTGGAAGAAGGCTGTCTTTGTGATGTGTTTGTCGAAGGAGAGGGTTTGATCAAAGATGATTCCAAGATTCCGGATGTGAGGGGAGGTGGATACTGGGAGACCATCAATGTTGAGGATGAAGTTTTTGGTGGATTTGGTGAGCGTTTTTGGACCAATGATGATGATTTCAGATTTGTTGCAATTGAGTTTGAGGAAATTTGATTGAAGCCAAGATTTTATTTCAGTGATGCAGTTTGTCAGTGTAGAGTGTGTGGTGGGGGAGATTGACTTGGTGGAGATGAGGAGCTGGATATCATCGGCGAAGCAGTGGAAGTTGAGACCATGACGGCGGATTAATTGACCAAGGGGGAACAGGTAGAGGATGAAGAGGAGGGGGCCAAGGACTGAGCCTTGGGGGACACCTTGGGGGAGGGGAACGGTGGGGGATTTACAGTTGTTAATGGAGATGAACTGGTGTCTGTCAGAGAGGTAAGATTTGAACCAGGATAGGGCTGTGCCGGTGATGTTAAGGGAGGTTTCAAGTCGGGTGAGGAGAATGGAGTGATTTATGGTGTCAAAGGCGGCGCTGAGGTCAAGTAGGATGAGGATGTTGAGGTTGCCAGCGTCGGAGGAGAGGAGAATGTCGTTTGTGATTTTGAGGAGCGCAGTTTCAGTACTTTTGGTTATTGACCCTTCAAAAAAGTAATTTTGGTTATTGACCCCTCAAAAGAAACCCATCAGTTGTCATATCGGAGACAACCATGAAGATAACTATTGATTTTTAAAGAATACTTTTTTTTTTGCAGTAAAATTGTCTGATGAACTGCTGGTGGGTCTGTACAGAATTCCAACAATGAACAAGTAAAATAAATATATTTTTGAGAGCAAGTTTGAATCGTTGTTTACCTTTGTATTTGGCTTGTGAAAGAGGTTTTCTGAGGAAAATTGACATAGCAGTTATAGCATACTGACTACAGACAGACGACTATCGCAAAATTTTAATGTTTTATAAAATGTGCCATTACGCGACACTCTAACTCAAACTTTGCATCCTATCCACTCAAATTGTACTATTCACAAGTACAAATTAATCATTACTCAAATACCAGAGTGTAGAATGTGGATAGCATTACAGTTACTGAAAAAGTGCATATTTAAAAAATGCAAGGGCCCACACAAAGGTAGGTTGGGACTGCAACCGCAGCATATGAGAGGACCATTTGGTGTGATATTGTGGGGAAGCAGTTGTTCCCAAATCTGTGGTGTGTTTTCATAAGGTCATAAATGATAGGAGCAGAAATAGGCCATTCGCCTTATCAAGTCTACTCCGCCATTCAATCATGGCTGATCTATCTTTTCTCCTAACCCCATTCTCCTGCCTTCTCCCTTTCACCCTTGACACCCGTCAAGGGTTTTCAAGCTTTTGTATCTCTTCCCCAACAGGAGAGGGGAGTCGGGGGAATGACTGGAGTTTAAATGTTCCTTGATTATATTGGTTGGTTACCCAAAGCAGTGTGCAGTGTGGATGGAGTCAATGGTCAACTGGTTTGTGAGATGGGCTCGGTTACATCCACAGCTCTCTGCAATTTCTTGCATTCTTGGGCAAAACTGCAATCAAACCAACTGTGACGCATCTCAGTAGGATTCTCTTCTACAGTGCATCTGTAGAAGAGGTAGATCATGTGTTTGATCTGAACAAATGGCAAGTACGTCAACTGTGGGGGGTTTTTAAGTGAAGCATACATAATACAAAATGAAACTATTCAAAAAAGGATTGAACTTGAGCAACAGTGTTGGAGAAGTAACATATTACTGATTGCATGCAAGAGGACCAGGCAAAGTGTGATTGCCAGTTTGGGCAGATTCCTGGCCCAAATGCAGCCTTATCAAATTTTTAAAAGCTGCTACATGACTCCTTACTCTCATACTTAATGCGTTGATCGATGAAGGAAAGCATACCATATGTCTTCTGTACCACTCCATGAACTTGTATTTCCACTTTCGGAAAACTATGGTCCTGGACCCCAAGATCTCTCTGTACTTCAATGCTGTCGAGAATCTTAAATAAATTGTATACTTTCCCTTTAGAGTTGACCTCCTACAGTGCAACAACTGATACTTCCTCGAATTAAAATCCATCTGCCATTTCTCAGATCTTCCTCACTGTCTGTAACTCCATCAATTTTGATGTCACCTGCAAATTTACTGATCAAACCATTTACATTTATGTCCAGGAAAAAAACTGCAGATGCTGGTATAATTCGAAGCTAGACAAAAAATGCTGGAGTATCTCAGCGGGTCAGGCAGCATCTCTGGAGAGACGGAATGGGTGACGTTTCAGGTTGAGACCCTTCTTCAGACTGACGGTCTGAACGATTTATGTCCAAGTCATTTATTCATAATCACACCTGCAGAACACCACTGGTCACAAACCTCCAGCCAAAATAACTGCCTCCCATAACTATCATCTGTCTACCACGGGTAAACAAGTCCTGAATCCAATCTACCAATCCACTGTGAATCGCATACAACTTAATATTCTGATCAGCCATAACACATAATTAAATGTGGCGCAGTTACTAACTCACAGATCCAGGTTCGATCCTGACCTCAGGTGCTGTGTGGAATTTGCATGTTCTCCCTGTAATTGCCCGGGTTTCCTCCAGGTGCTCTGGTTTCTACCCACATCCCAAAACTCTGAACTAAACTCCTAACTAAAATCCACGTAGGCAATATCCACTGCCTTAAACTCATTGATCATCTCAGTCACATCCTCAAAAAACTCAATCGAGTTAGTCAGTCATGACATGTCTTGGGAAAAAAACATGCCAGCTGTCTTTGATTCTTTTGCAAATCCAAGTAAACCTTATCCTGAAGATTCCTCTTCAATAGCTTTCCTAACACTGATGCGAGTTGTGAATTGGTGAGAGAAAGGCACTAGAAGTGGGTGAGGTGAATGATGTCAAGAGAATTCTTGAAATCTGATTATGATAACACAGTAAAAGAATAAAAATAAGATATGTTGAATAATTAGTTTACAACAGCATTCTCAACCATGCATGGGAAAAAACATTGCCAAACATAGTAATGAAACCAACACAATTCAGTATTGGGGTTGTGCCAAAATGATCTTGGCAAAATAATATTTCTGGAAAAAAAACGTGGCATGCCCCAGGAAGAAATTATTCGCAACCCACACGTTTTAGATTGGGAAGGCATTGCAGAAGTCATAATCCTTCAGTTTCACCTTCTTTACAGGTCTGACAAAGCGTCTGAGGGTCGAAAAGATAACTTTCTCTTACTACAAATGCTGTCTGGCCTGTTGAGTGTTTCCAGTTTTTATTTCCTATCTGGAGTATCTGCAGTCTACTTGATTTACAACATGAAATGCTAACCGTTTTTTCTCTCCACAGATGCTGACAAAATACTAAGCATTTTCAGCATTTATTTTTATTTCTAATTGAAGTTAAATTCGAATATTATGGACCTCTTTACTTTCACAATATTGTAATATTAGGTGCATATTAATCGTCCCACCGTGTTATTTGCATGTTTCAATAAAGTTGTAATACATGATCTGCAGATAAAATAAAAATCTGCAGATCTGGAAGCTTTGAAAACATGCTGGAAATAGGCTATGCTGCAGCTATAGAGAGATGAACAGATTTAAGGTTTCATGCCAAACATCAGGTCAGGTGATTTTGGGTTAATTCTCCCTTTGCAGATCTTGTCCAATGTGCCGAGTCTAACCAAAACTAGACTTTTGTTCAAATAATGAAGTAACTCTCAAGAAAAATTATTTTATTTTTTCCTTATCATTCAGGAAATAGCATGCAACATTGAGCAATAATTACACTTTGAAAAATTCTGATGGTTATCGTTTATTTGTCCAACATTGTATAATGTTGAACAACTTGATTACGCAATGCGAAATGGACAGGATCATTGTAGAAAATGAGTTCCCAGAATTCCTCATCACTTGAACAGAGAAATTAGTACGAAAACAGTACGAAAGCAGACACTGATTATACGTACTGAATAGTACATGGCAGTCGAGTCAAAGACATTTCAGAATAATGTACAATTTTAACAACGAGCTATCCAGAGAAATTGCAGAATTATTTTGGATAGCACATTATACACAGTAATCTAAATATCAATATTCATATCACAAACATTCATATGTTGATCAAGACATAACACATCAAGATTTTAGACACTCCTTGAAGAAGATAGAGCTGATGTGAATGACCTTAATCATGTGATGCAAAAACACAGAGGCATTTAGCAACCTTGACTGAGAACACCATAACTCAAATTTAGGGCAATTGGTAATGAAACATTAGCCACCCACCCAAAGGAAACCGAAAACAGGATTCAGAGCCAATTTAGAGTTGATATCAAGAAAAATGGTATATCCCATAAATTTTCAAAACATTTTTTTTGCAGTATTTGGAGAGAAAAGAGGGTATTGATTATTTAATTCCTTGAAGCACGTATGACTTGAGAATAATTTTAATGATAAAACTTGAATAATTTTTTTTTTTTTTAATTCAACGGTATATGAATCTAAAACAAAGAATTAAAACAATTTGATGTAGTTGTTTGCCGTTTTTTTCAAATTGCATAGTTCATCAAGAGAATGATAAGCATTTCTATTTTGGGAAAAGTACTGATGGCAATTTATTTGTAACTTTAAGATCTCTTTACTGACTGTGTTCCAAAAAAAATTCCCCCTCAGTTCCCAGAGAAGTTGCTAAAAGTAGTAAATAGGAAATAGAAAAAGGACTAAAATTGGTCTCCAATAAACATTCCACCAGATTAATAAGAAATGTATTACAAGAACATCTCAATACTTTGTGTCATCCAAATATAACCACACTAGTGGAAGTTTGTTGTTGCAATGGGATGAGAAGTTATGGCAATGTTCCAGTCATCATGGGGATTTCAATATGCAGGTCATCTGGGAACATGAATCCCAAGAGAAGGAATTTGGAGTGAATTTGTGGTCCAGTCCACTGGGAAATTGGCAATTCTGGATTTAGTGTTGAGTAATGAACCAGATTTGATTTGGGAGCTCAAGGTGAAGGAACCCCTAAGAGACTAATCATAATATGATACTAGACAAAGTGGACCCGTTGGGCCCAAACCTCTCCTGCATTGAGGCAGCACCCTCTCCTCCTCCCCCCTCCTTCCTCTCCACCCTCCTCCCTCCCCCTCTCCCCGAGAGTTTTACTATATAGATAATTCAACCTGCAGTTTGAGAGGGAGAAACTGAAATCAGATGTGTCCATAAGTAAAGGTAACTACAGAGGCACGAGGGAGAAGCTGGCTAAAGGTAATTGGAAGGCGACCCCAGCAGAAATCACAGCCTCCAACCTTATCGTTTCCCAGCCCTGCACAGCCCGTTTTTACCTTCTCCCCAAAATTCACAAGCAAAACTGCCCTGGCAGACCCATTATTTCTGCCTGCTCCTGTCCCACGGAAATGATTTCCACTTACCTCAACTCCATCCTATCCCCTCTGGTCCAATCACTCCCGACCTATGTCCAAGATACCTCACATGCCCTTCGTCTCTTTAGTGGCTTCCGCTTTCCGAGCCCCTACTCCCCCATCTTTACTATGTACGTTCAGTCACTCTACACCTCCATCCCCCACCCGGAAGGCCTTAAAGCCTTCAGTTTCTTCCTCAACTGCAAAACCATTCAATTTCCCTCTACTAACTAAGGCTCTACTCTGCCTAGCAGAGCTGGTCCTCACCCTCAACAACTCCTTTGACTCCTCCCACTTCCCACAAGTCCAAGACATAGCTATGGGCACCCGCATGGGCATCAGCTATGTAGGGCACACTCTTTGTAGGGTACACTGAACAATCACTGTTCCAGGCATTCACTGGCCCTATCCCCGAACTCTATCTCCGTTACATTGATAACTGCATCAGTGCTACCTCCTGCACCCATGCAGAACTCATGGACTTCATCAACTTCACCACCAATTTTCATCCTGCACTCAAATTTACTTTTACCATCTCCGACACCTCCCTCCCCTTTCTTGATCTCACAGACTTTTACAAACCCACTGACTCCCACAACTATCTCAATTACACTTCTTCCCACCCTGCTTTCCTGCAAAGACTCTATCCCCTACTCCCAATTCCTCTGCCTTTGCCGCATCTGCGTCCAAGATGAGGTGTTGCATACTAGAATATCCGAGATGTCCTCATTCTTTAGGGAACGGGGATTCCCCTTTCCCATCATAAATGAGGCCCTCACTCATGTCTCCTCAGTACCCCTTTCTCCTCCCTTGCTCCCCTTTTCTCACAACAGAGGCAGAGTCCCCCTAGTCCTTACCTTCCACCCCATCAGCCGTACAACACATAATCCACTGAAATTTCCGCCACCTCCAATGGGATCCCATGACTAGCCACATTTTCCCATCTCCACTCCTTTCCACCTTCCGCAGAGACCGTTCCATTCACAACTCCCTGGTTAACATCCCTTCCCACCCAAACCAACCCTCCCCACATACCTTCCCTTACAACCGCAGAAGATGCAACACCCGTTGCGATACCTCCTCCCTCGACTCTGTCCAGGAACCCCAACAGTCCTTTCAGGTTAGGCAGAGGTTTACTTGCACCTCCTCCAACTCATCTACTGTATCCGTTGTTGAAGGTGTGGACTCTTATACATCGGCAAGACCAAACGCAGACTGGGTGATCGTTTCACAGAACATCTGCGCTCAGCCCGCATGAACCAACCTGTACCCCCAGTTGCTGGACATTTTAATTCTCCTTCCCATTCCTACACAGACCACTCTGTCCTCCGTCCCCTCCATTGTCAGAGTGAGGCTAAACGCAAATTGGAGGAACAGCATCTCATGTTTCGCTTGGGCAGCTTACAGCCCAGTGGTATGAATATTGATTTCTCTCACTTCAGGTAGCCCCGGCATTCCCTCTCTATCCCTCTCCCACCTAAGTGGCACTGTCTTCTCACTTTCACCCTACAAACAGCATACAACAGCCTGTTTCCTTTATCAACTTTGCTTTTTTGTATATCTTTTATTCATTGTTCTTTATCTCTCCACATCACTTTCTATATCTCTCGTTTCCCTTATCCCTAACCAGTCTGAAGAAGGGTCTCGACCCGAAACGTCACCCATTCCTTCTCTCCAGAGAAGCTGCCTATCCCGCTGAGTTACTCCAGCTTTTTGTGTCTATCTTCAGTTTAAACCAGCTTGCAGTTCCTTCTTACACACAAAACAGGAATGGCAGGAATGGAGCAACAATGGCAGGATTTTCGGGGAATAATGTGGAAGACGCAGGATCTTTTCATCCAAGTAACATACAAGAGGAGAATGAGGCAACTGCGGCTGACAATGGAAGTCAAAGATAGCTTAAAAGTAAAAGTGAAGACAAAGACTACGACAAATATTAGCAGGAAGCTAGAAGATGGGGAAGCTTTTAAAAACCAAAGACAATCATAAAAGAAATAAGGGGAAAAAAGATGAAATATGAAGGTTAGCTAGCCAATAATATAAAAGAGAATACCAATAGTTTTTTCAGTTATATAAAAAGAGTAAAAAAAGAGGCAAGTGTGGACATTGGACCACTTGAAAATGCCACCGGAGAACAAAGAAATGGCGAACAAACTTGAATTTTGTTTTTGCATAATAAACATAAAGAACTGCAAACCTGCTCCACCATTGAACAAAACAAAGATAGAACTATGTACCAATTCCATTTTCCTATCCTGTACCCGTTTTCCTTGCTTCTCTTGATTTAACCAGTGGCTCCCCAAGTCAGATGATCTGACTCCACACAAATTATCCGACCATTTTTAAAGCATTTAAGCTCACAATAACAAGTTCCATTGTATTTATTAATGACTGGATACAGTACATGTTCAGTTAATTTAATTACAGGTAGTATTTGGGTAATTATTCAAATAAATAAAATTGTAGCACGTGTGTACAGTGATATGTATATGTTACTGTAGAAAAATAACATTTTGACTTATGGAAAAATCAACTTACAAACAGTTCTCAAAAACTAAAACTTTACATAACCCATTAATTGCCTACAGTAGAGATTCAGCAAAATCTGAAACTTTGCCTACCATGTCCTCCAGAGATGCTGCCTGACCCGCTGAGTTAGTCCTGCATTGTGATTTTTGGACTACCAGTAGTCATCATCTAAGCATTTGTGGCTGTCATGAGTGCAGAATTCCAAAAATTCCCAACTATTTAAATCAGTGACTCTTGACCTTTGTCAATGAACATACCATATTCACACTGAGTAATGTACAACTATATATAAGTGTCTGATGACGATGTAGACTAATCCTTTTAAGGAAATGGGGCTGTTGTATTATTTTATGAACAAACATCTTTTGCAGACTTCGGGTAATCTTCAGCAGCTCCTTGCTAATACTTATCAAATTACATCATCAACCACCCGATTAGAGACTGCAAACCCTCAAGGTGGGTAGTTTTTAAAAAACTGAACTGGCACTAATTTCTTCATCGAACAGGCAAAATTGTCCCCATTCTCCCATACAGTGCTCTCCATAATGTTTGGGACAAAGACCCATCATTTATTTATTTGCCTCTGTACTCCACAATTTCAGATTTGTAACAGAAAAGAAATCACATGTGGTTAAAGTGCACATTGGCAGATTTTAATAAAGGCTATTTTTATACATTTTGGTTTCACCGGATAGAAATTACAGCAGTGTTTATACATAGTCCCCCATTTCAGGGCACCAGAATGTTTGGGACACAGCAACGTCATGTAAATTAAAGTAGTCATGTTTAATATTTTGTTGCATATCCTTTGCATGCAATGACTGTTTGAAGTCTGTGATTCATGGACATCACCAGTTGCTGGGTGTCTTTTCTGGTGATGCTCTGTCAGGCCTGTATTGCAGCCATCTTTAGCCAATGCTTGTTTTGGGGGGTAATCCCCTTCAGTTTTCTCCAGCATATAAAAGGCATGCTCAATTGGGTTCAGATCAGGTGAGTGACTTGGCCATTCAAGGATTGACCATTTTTTAAGCTTTGAAAAATGCCTTTGTTGCTTTACCTGTATGTTTGGGATCATTGTCTTGCTGTGGAATGAACAGCCGGCCAATGAGTTTTGAGGCATTTGTTTGAACTTGAGCAGGTAGGATGTGTCTATACACTTCAGAATTCATTACGCAACTACCATCAGCAGTTGTATCATCAATGAAGAGAAGTGAGCCAGTATCTTCAGCAGCCATACATGCCCAGGCCATAACATCCCCACCATCCCCCAGATGAGGTGGTATGCTTTGGATCTTGGGCAGTTCCTTCTCTCCTCCATACTTTGCTCTTGCCATCACTCTGATACAAGTTAATCTTTGTCTCAACTGTCCACAAAACCTATTTCCAGAACTGTGGTTGTTCTTTTAAGTACTTCTTCACAAACTGCAACCTGGCCATCCTATTTTTGCAGCTAACCAGTGGTTTGCATCTTGCAGTGTAGCCTCTGTATTTCTGTTCATGAAGTCTTCTGCAGACAGTGGCAATTGGCAAATCCACACCCGACTCCTGACGAGTGTTTCTGATCTGTCCAACAGGTGTTTTTCTTTATTATACAAAGAATTCTTCTGTCATTAGCTATGGAGGTCTTCCTTGGCCTGCCAGTCCCTTTGCAATTAGTAAGCTCACCAGTACTCTCTTTCTTCGTAATGATGTTCCAACAGTTGATTTTGGTAAACCTAAGGTTTGGATGATGTCTCTAACAGTTTTATTCTTGTTTCTCAGTCTCATAATGGCTTATTTGACTTTATTTGAAAAGGTTTCTCTTCTTTGCAAGTTCCATGTAGCCCTCAATTTCTATATCTTTCAATACATTATCCCTTGGTAATTAATCTAAGAGGTGCGATGTTCAGTAACTGTGGCAGAGCCTGCACGCCATCACTTTTTACAAGATGAAACCGAGTAGGTCAAGTAACAATGGCACAATTCTCCTGGCCAAGCTCAATGATTTTTAAGCTTGCTTCAAAAGGAAGAACAACCTTGTACCTTCATGGGCCACCACAACCCCCGACAACCCTATAAACTTAGTCCCCGGAGCGATGCCAGAAGATCCTTCACAAAAGTGAATTCTCGGAAAATGTTCTGCCCTGATGGCATGTTTGGTCGCGTTCTGAACACCTGCGCATGATGAAGACATTCCAGAGATTGGTAATGACACAAATAAATGCCTGCTTCAATAACGACCTGGACCTACTTCAATTCACCTAATGCCATAACAGATTAACAATGTTGGACTACTTCGACAATAGGAACACGTA
This sequence comes from Rhinoraja longicauda, assembly GCF_053455715.1. NCBI lineage: Eukaryota > Metazoa > Chordata > Chondrichthyes > Rajiformes > Arhynchobatidae > Rhinoraja > Rhinoraja longicauda. The sequence continues at coordinate 19,653,658 of NC_135956.1, read as the reverse complement.
TCTCAGGCTATTGTTCATCAACCACAGGTCGGCATTCAACATCATCATCCCTTCAAACTCATCATCCAACTCATGGAACTAGGCCTCTGCTCATCACTATGCGACTAGATCCTTGACAAAACTCAATTGTGGACAAATTGGCAACAAAATCACCTCCTGACTGACCATAATCCCAGGGGCACCTCAGGACTCAGTCCCCTGTCCTACTATCTACATACCCTTGTACCCAGACACAGCATCAACAACATCTTTAAATTTGCCGATAATACAACCCTTGCGGGACAAATAATGATGAGCCAGGAGTGGGTGGGATTGTAGATAGCAAAGATGGTTATGAAAAATTACAGTAAATCTTGATCAATTGGGCAAATGAGCTGAGGAATGGTCAATGGAGTTTAATGCAGATAAGTGCAAGATATGGCATTTTGAGAAGTCAAACCAGGGCAGGACCTTCACAGTGAATGGCAGGGCCCTGGGTGTGTTGTAGAGCAAAGGGATCTAGTGGTGCAGATACATAGTTCCCTGAAACTGGCATCACAGGTGGATACGGTGGTCAAGAAGGCTTTTGGTATATTGGCCATCAACATTCAGGGTGTTGAGTATAGATGTTTGGATGTAATGTTACAGTTGTACAAGACGTGGGTGAGGCCTCATTGGAACATCATGTTCAGTTCAGGTACCCTGTTAAAGGAGGGATGTTGTTAAGTTGGAGAGAGTGCAGAGAAGATTTACAAGGATGGTGGCATGTTGACAGGACTCCAAGCACTGAGCTATAGGAAGGGGGGAGAGGTTATAGAGAGAGGCTGGACAGGCCTGGACTTTATTCCTTGGAGCGCAGAGAGCTGAATTAAGATCTTAGAGGTGTATAAGATCATGAGGTAAACAGAGGTAAAAGTGTACATTACCCCAAGTAGGGGAATCAAGAACTAGAGGACACAGGTTTAAGGTGAGACGGGAAAGACTTGATAGGAACCTGTGGGGCAACTTTTTCACACAGAGGATGATGGGCGTATGGAACAAGCTGCAAGAGGAGGTAGTTGAGGCAGGTACCATAACAACATTTCAGACATTTGGACAAGTAAATGGATAAGATGAAGGGATATAGATCGAAATACGAGCAGGTGGGATTTGTGTAGTTGGAGCATCTTGGTCGGCATGGCCAAGTTGGACTGAAGGCCTATTTATGTGTTGTAGGGCTCTCCTCTATGACTGCTAATCTCTCCGAGAAGGATGGTGGCGGCAAGAGCCAACAGCTTCAATTTCCTTGGCGTGCGCATCTCTGATGATCTATCCTGGGTCCAGCACACAGATACAATCACAAAGGAAGCTCACAAATGCCTCTACTTCCTCAGAGGTTTAAGGAGGTTCCAGCATATTACCGAAATTCTTCAAATGTATGGTGAGAGCATACTGACTGTATCTCTGCCTGTTTCAGAAATTGAAATGCTCAAGAACAAAGAAGGCTGCAGAAAGTGGAGGCATTGCCCGGTCCATCATGGGGTATTGTTCTCTCCACCATTAAAATGGTCAAAAGGAAGAGCGATCTCAAGAAGACAGCGAATACCAAAGACCCACACTGCACTGCCCAAGCTTTCTTCTTGCTGCTACCATCGGGAAGGTGACACAGGAGCCTAAGAACAATTATCATCAGGTTCAAGAATAGCTTCCTCCATCAACTGTAAGGTTTTTGAACCATCCTGCACAACCTTTAGCACCAATCAGTCAGTTGTTTGTACTACAATGGTTGTTAAACATACTTTGTCTTTTTGCACTATGATCTAATTTACAGAGCAACAGATAATCAAATTGTATTTTTTTGTTGTTGGGACATTAATGTGCCTACAAAGCTAAAAGCAAGACAGAATTCCATTACTGCAGTACATGATTGAATGGCAGATTAAAATCGATGCGCAAATGGCCTAATTCTACTCCTATGATTTATTAAATTATATCAGGTGCATATAATAAATAAGCCCTCGAGTGTCTCTTGGTACAGTATCAGGGACTCCAACTTATCAACTTTGAGTAAGCATTCAACAAGCAACTAACATATGTTGCAGATAAGGTCACCATGAACTGTGGGGTCCACCAGTTCACACGTCTGAAAAAGGGTCTCGTCCCAAAACGTCACCCATTCCTTCTCTCCAGAGATGCTGCCTGTCCCGCTGAGTTACTCCAGCATTTTGTGTCTATCTTTGATTTAAACCAACATCTGCATTTCTTTCCTACACAGTTCACACGTCACGATACATTGCCTGCCCACCTATCGCCATTGGGTTATTTTACATTCACATTCCTTGGTTGTGCTGGTAGTCAGGAATAGGTTGCAATGGGGCCCATGTCTCCCCTCTTCCTAGACTCTCCCCACTTTCTATTTACCAAGCCCCCAAGTCTCTCCACTCTCCCACAATGCTTCTCTTCACTCACTGTGTCTGTCACCATGTCCAAATCTCTCTGCCCCCGCCCCCCAGAGTCACAACCCACACTTAACGTCAAACATATTTCAAAGAAAGTTAAGTATGCATTTTAAAAGCTTTGATATTTTAGCTTCCACCCAAACCACATCAGTATGATTCAATTTTTACTTTCCTTTCTCTGAAGTGACGAATAAATAGAACAAATATTTTTCACTTTGTGTCTTATACCTCAGAAATCTTCAATATGTTCGGCCACTCATCCAGCTTAATGATATAACTATCTTGATGCAGCAATTCCTTGGATTTATTTAGCTACACCAGTTGATGGCGGGAAAGGAAAAGGCCTTGAAACAAACAATGCTAGATTGCAAATTAACTGCTTGAAGGTCAGCAATAGTACAGTTGCTGTACTGTTCATTGCAGGTTACAAATGTAAAAAAACAGCAGGTTTGCATCTAACCAAGCAATTTAAGACATTATCAGGCTCCTCTCAATTATTGAGACAATTAATAAATTCAAATCCAGCTACTCATCAATAACTTATTCAACATTACTCAACTCAGATAACACCAAGTCTGAACAAGTTGGATCTAAATCAGTTTCACTGATATTCAAAACAATTCGTGTGTAAGTGAATATAATTAAAAAAGAACAAAAAGGAAAATCAAATATCTGAAATGATTACTGATGAAATGAGAAACCTCAATAGGATTTCAAGGAGGAAATGCAGAGGCAGTTGTATAGAAATGGATTCAGTTATTAGAAATGCAAGGAAATACAATGTCATCTTACAGTAGTATCCAGAAACATTTAATCTGCTGAAAGAAAATTAGCACGAACTGTGTCAAATAATGACCACTCTCATGAAGCAAAAGCTCAACTTTCAAACCATATGTAATTTGCAACACCGTCACCAATTCCTCTTTGAGGCAACCAATGAACAAAAGCTCACCAAACCATTCATAACCAATACCACTGGCTAAAAAGCTTCACTCAAAAATATCCAGATCTATGACTCACTCCCCAAATGTTAGTAATATCAAGACTATCTACAAAGCACAAGTTATGACTAAAATAACCAGCATTTAGGCATTCCCTTTAGCTCTCGATGTCCCAAAATACATTGCAAACAAATACCTTTTAAAGGATGGTCACTGTTGTAATGTAGGAAATGCAATAGCGAGTACTAAAATTGCCTCACAAATAACATCTTGATAATATGCAGTAAATTATTTAAATTATGCTTATACAATAATTACGGAAAATAAAAGATATATTTCACTGAAAATTTAAGGTCTATTTTGGAAAGGCTGCCAAGAAAAGCCTGGGCCTAACATCAGTGGTGGGAAAGTTTTGGAGGGGATTCTGAAAGAAAGAATCTGCATGCATTTGGTAAAACAAGGATTGATCAGGGATAGTCAGCATCATCCGGTGAATGGGAAATCATGAATGACCAATTTAACTAGGTTTTGTAAAGAGGTAACCAAGAAGGATGTGGACAGCAGTGTGGCCTTTGACAAAGTACCACATGGTAGTCTAGAAGGTTAGATCACATGGGACCCATGTCAAGCTACCCAACTGGATGAGCTTGGATGGAAGGTAGATGAGAGATGAGTTTAAAGGCACAAATCAAATGGTGGTAGAGAATTGTTTTTCTGATGAAGGCCTGTAACAATTGGTGTACCACATGAATTGATGCTAGGTCCACAGTTGTTCTTTGTTTATATTAACAATTTTAATGTGAATGCAAGTTTGTGAATTACACTAAAAAATGATGGTATAAAAGACAGTGTAGGTAATCAACGATTACGAGATTTTTATCAACCGTGTCAATGGGCTGAGGGATAGCAAATGGAATTTAACTGATAAATATGAAGTATTACATTTTGATGGGAAAAGTCACGGCAAGGTGTCCACAGTAAATTGTAGGGCCTTGGAGAGCATTGTAGAACGGAGGCACCTGGGGGCGTATGTACATAGTTCTATGAAAGTGGGAGCTGCACTCCATGAAGATGACTTACGACAAGCTGCAAAACGTGCAAACGCCAGCAACAAAAGCAGAGATTGACCACCAATGTTGCCAAACGCATTGTTATGCAAGGGATGAATGGATATGGATTATGCACAGTCAGAGTAGATTAATTTAACTTGCCATTATTTTCAGCACAGACACTGTGGGCCTATGTGTATACTATTCTATGTTCTAATACTACTTATCCATGCCCACATTGTAATAAAGACTATGGCTAAAGAAATCAGCCTCTTCAACCCTCAAGACCACAGAAAAGACCCACGAGGAGAACATTCACACTCGACTTCAAGTGATCGCTGATGAAGGCGGAGACACAGATGTGCATGACGATAAAGGCAGCATTTAGTACGCTTGCCTTCATCAGTTGCGTTAATGTTGGCAGTTGGGATGTCATGTTACAACTGTAACAACATTAATCAAGCCACATTTTTAGTAATGTGTACAATTCTTGTCGCCCAGCTATGTCATTAAACTAGAAAGGTAAATAGATTTACAAGAATATTACCAGGTCTACAGGTTGAAAATAACAAGGTGGCTGGATAGGTTGGATCATTTTTTCTCTGGAGTTTAGGAGGCCAAAAGGGTGAGCTCATAGAGGTGTACAAAATCATGAGCGACATAGATAAGGTGAAAAGGACCTTCTCTACGGTAAGGGAGTCTAAAACTAGAGGGCACTGGTTTAAGATGAGAGAGGAAAGATTTAAAGGAGTAAATTTTCACGTGGAGGATGGTGCAAACATGGAATGAAGTGTCAGATGAAGTGGTAGAGGCAGGTACAAATACGACATTTAAAAGGCATAGGTACAAGGATGGCAAAGATTTGGAGGGATATGGGCCAGGTGGAACTAACTCAGTTTGGCATCTTGGTCAGCATGGGTGAATTGTGATGAATGGCCTGTTTCCGTGCTATATAGCTCTGTGACTCTATTTAACTTTTATGATCTTTCTTGTTCCATCCAAATGTACTCTAGCATGTTTTAGATACCAACTGATAGTTACAACTCATTACACTTTTTTTACATTCTTATTTGATCAAAAATATTAAAATAATTTACATTTATAATCACACCAGCACCTGTAATAAGTTGAACCTCTCACATACACAAATGCAAAGTATTCTGTGGAACATCAATACTAACCGCAGTGGGTGAAATCACATTATTGTGTTTTACTAGTTCAAATCTGTCAGAATTTAAACTCAGGAACTTTATTCTTCTACACTGGCAATAAGAGAAAAGATGAAATAGTGCATTATATGCGACCACCAAAGGGCAATATAACAAGTACTGTATCATTACAAAGTATTACACAAATCAAATTTAACAGTGGAATTGATTATATCAAAATGGAAACATTCTCACTGATCATGTGTGTTGATGGAAATGAAGGAATATATTTTTGAAAGCTGTCCATTACGAATTTCGCTCTGACACTTGAAAGATCACACATCTATACCAACAGGATGGTCAAGCATCATGAGTAATGTATAAGAATTCACCTACCAGCAAACTTTCGCAGTTCACTTCACACTTGGGATCCTTTAACATGGATTCAATTTTTTCAAACCGAGCTTCCAAGCTTTCTCCGGACGACATTGTGTCCTGTTATTTTATGAACTTTAGTCCCAATTAAACAAAATCGATGTAAAATAAGCACTTCCGATATGACTATAAAAATACCTTCACCAGCCTCGAACACATGTATTCAACAATCGTTGCAAGCCGCTTCACGACATAGTTTCACGCAACACTTTTTCCAACACTCTGAACCATAAAACCTTCCATGAAGTTTCTGCGAATCTATGCCGCATTTAAAAATAAATTAAAAAACTTCCCGTTCTTCTTCAAAACCTAAAGGGCAGTGGCTCGTGACCAGAAAAAAAAAATATGTACTCTGATTTGTACGTAAAAAAATATACTATATATACATTCGACATCCACGATTTGAAAGAGTAAAACAATGTTGTAATGTTGTCTTAAAAGTTCAATTTGCAGAAATAAAAACACGGTTTCAAGCTCCTGTAACAGGTTTCAGTTAAAGGCCTGAACAACACGTCTGGTGTCTTGACAGCTTCAATCCAGGAAAGCGAACTTCTGCAAATGTTTCTTCACACCGGATTGCACAGCGCGCAATTAACATCCTCTGTGTACATCACTTAACTCAACTCGCACAACCAGCCACCAGCTCCTTTAAACTCACTCCAAACACTTTTTTTAAGAAATAAAAAAAACACAGTAACAAGGATTCTTATTCTCCGGGATCTTTCTCACAGACGGCAGGGATGCAGCGTCGTTTTTTTCCTTCCTGAAAACCTGGCCGTCAGTTGCAACTTTCTTTTCCTGATCAACATGTCCGCCTTCCTGTTCAAACACTCAAAGCGGCCCCAGCGCACTGCGCACGCGTCGCCCGGCGCCTCCACCGCGCCCACTGCGCACGCGTCGCCCGGCGCCTCCACCGCGCCCACTGCGCACGCGTCGCCCGGCGCCTCCACCGCGCCCACTGCGCACGCGTCGCCCGGCGCCTCCACCGCGCCCACTGCGCACGCGTCGCCCGGCGCCTCCACCCCGCCCGGCCCGAGCTCCACTGCGCACGCGCCTGGCTCTGGTTCTGGTTGATTACTGCGCAAACTCCTCATGTGGTTATCTCGCGCAGGTCGGAGTGAGTAGAGTCGTGATTAATAATAATAATATTCCTTTATTTGTCCCACACCGGGGAAATTTACAGTGTTACAGCAGCAAAGTGGATAGCAAGAGATCATTCATTATATATAAAAGTAAAGACAAGGATAAATTGTCATCAATTTACTGTGTATTCCCTCAACTGTGCTGGTTGTGCAGTCTCACAGCAGCGGGAAGGAAGGACGTCCTATATCTCTCCTTCGGTGAAGGAGTCTATCACTGAAGGAGCTACTCAGTGCAGTGACAATGTCCTGCATAGGGTGGGAGTCGTCCAGTAGCGATGTAAACTTTGCCATCATCCTCCTCTCTCCCAACGCCTGCACTGAGTCGAGGGCATGGTATTGTAACGACCATAGAGAATGGTCCAGGTCGTCGAACCCTCGGATTGGCCAGCGAGGTCACGTGGGAACGCGACCATGGGGATTGGTCCAGGGAGCGACATCGCTGATTGGCCAGCGATGTCATGTGCGCGTTTGGCGCCCGATTTAGTTAGTTCAGCGAAGTCTTCAAGGAAGACAGTAAGTTTGTAATGGTTGTCCTTTACCTTGTTGTTTAACTCTGTATTCGAATATTGCGGCTGCAATAAACTTCTTCTACAACCAACAAGTTTCGGACTCGCCATATTGGTGACCCCGACGTGATCTGGACGATCACCGACTGAGCAGGAACCTGACGCCTCGTTGACGATGACCGAGCCGGGCACACCGGAGTCAAGCGCCGGAAGCGTTCATCTTCCGTTGTTTTGGACGCACGCACCGCAAGCTTGGTTTATCCACACCGAGGCTCAATTTCATATAAAGAAGGTGTCGGACGAATCCACGAAGTACTACTACCTCGTCAGCGCTCTATCGCCGGACACAACCAAGCGCGTGATGCGGTTCATCGTGGATCCACCTGCGGAAAACAAGTACGAGGCCATGAAGAAAGTATTACTGCGAACCTTCGGGTTTAATAAGCATGGTGGTGCGGCAAAACTTCTGCACCTACCAGATCTTGGAGACCAACTGCCTTCCGTCCTCATGGCCGAAATGATGATGCTAGCCGGTGAGCATACGGATTGCCCTATGTTCGAACAGGCATTCCGCGAGAAACTTCCCGAGGATCTCCGACTGCTGCTCACGGATTGTTCTTTTAAGGACCCCGAAGCATATGCAGCGAAAGCGGACGCGCTCATAGCGGCAAAAAACAAGGCAAGTGGTTCGATCAACAAAGTCTCGACATCAGTGACCAAGCCACAGCGACGGCAAGATGGCGCCACGTCTCCCGCCAATTCTCCGAAAGCCCGCCAAAAAGATCCACACAAGCGCGGCTGGTGCTATTATCACCTACGATGGGGTAACGAATCCCGCAACTGCCGTTTGCCTTGTACCTTCGCGGGAAATGCCTCGGCCGATCGTACATAGGGGCAGTTACGATTGGCCAGAACCGGCGCCTCTATGTCCATGATCGATTCACGGACACAGAATTTTTGGTAGACACGGGAGCCATCGTCAGCATAGTGCCGCCGACCGACCTCGAAACCAGATCGGGTAAGACAGGTCCCACCCTCATCGCGGTTAATGGCAGCCCAATTCGCACTTTCGGTACACGGAAGATGTCCCTTGTGTTAGGCCTCCGCACGTACGAATGGCCATTTATCATAGCCGACGTCAAACAAGCGATCCTGGGCGCAGATTTTCTCTGGGCTTTTTCACTGGTTCCTGATGTCCGCGGTAACGAGCTCCGACCCTCCGCCGAAGATGAGCACGTCGCTCCGACAATCGCCTCCTCGCCCAGCCCTACTGTCCAGGCCGTCGTCGCGGCCCCCGACTCGTATGCTGCGATTCTGGCAGAGTTTCCGGAGCTGCTCGTCCAACGTTTTGACACGCCTTCGGCTAAGCACGGTGTGGTCCATCACATCCGCACCGAAGGCCCTCCCGTTTTCGCTCGGGCCAGGAGACTACCGCCAGACAAACGTGGTGGCAAGGGCGGAGTTCAGGAAAATGGAGGAAATGGGAATTGTCCGTCAGTCTGACAGCCCGTGGGCCTCGCCGTTACACATGGTCTCCAAGGCATCTGGGGGGTGGAGACCATGTGGCGATTATCGGCGTCTCAATGCTGTCACCACGGCTGATCGCTACCCCATACCGCACCTACAGGATTTTTCATCTGGGCTGGAAGGAGCGGTGGTGTTTTCCAAATTCGATTTGGTGCGAGGATACCATCAGATTCCGGTGCGACCGGAGGACATACAGAAAACTGCAACAATTACTCCGTTCGGGTTGTTTGAATGGTTGCGTATGCCTTTCGGTTTAAAGAACGCGGCACAGGCTTTCCAGCGGCTGATGGACCGCGTGGGCCGGGGTTTACCGTTTGTGTTTATTTATTTAGACGACATCCTGGTCGCCAGCCCCTCCGTGCAGGAACACCAGGCCCATTTGCGGACCGTGTTCCAGCGGCTCCAAGACCACGGGCTCATAATCCAACCCTCCAAATGTCAATTCGGCCTTCCTGCTCTTGATTTTCTAGGGCACAGAATTACCCCTGCCGGCGCCTCCCCTTTGCCCGAAAAGGTGGAGGCTATCCGGGCATTTCCTAGGCCCACCACAGTAAAAGGGCTACAGGAGTTCGTAGGCATGGTTAATTTCTACCATAGGTTCGTTCCGGCAGCTGCGCGAGTCATGCGCCCACTCTTCCAATGCCTTGCAGGGAATCCGGTAGAGTTGTGGTCCCCGACCGCTGAGTCGGCTTTTACAGCAGCTAAGGCAGCCTTGGCAGACGCCACCATGTTGGTCCATCCGAGCCCCTCCGCCCCCACGGCCCTGACGGTTGACGCCTCTGACGTGGCGGTGGGCGGTGTTCTGGAGCAGCAGGTCAGTGGCCGTTGGCAGCCTTTAGCGTTTTTCAGCCGGCAACTAAATTCGGCCGAGCTGAAGTATAGCGCATTTGACCGAGAGCTTCTGGCTCTCTATTTAGCTGTTCGTCATTTCAGGTACTTCCTCGAGGGCCGCCCATTTGTGGCATTTACGGACCACAAGCCATTAACATTTGCTTTTTTGAAATTGTCTGACCCATGGTCGGCCCGCCAGCAGCGGCATCTGACTGCTATCTCCGAATTTACCACCGATGTCCGTCATGTCGCGGGTAAGCTTAATGCCGTTGCTGACGCCCTGTCTAGACCTGCTTTTCCCCCTATTTCGGCGGTGGACTGCGAGGTGGATCCCCAGGAGCTTGCGGAGGCACAGCTCCTAGCGGATACCGTTTCGACTTACCGGTCCACCACTTCGGGATTGAAGTTGGCCCAGGTAGCTTGTGGGTCGGAGGGCACGAAAGTCTGGTGCGATGTTTCTCTTCCCCGTCCCAGGCCGGTAGTACCGCCCTCCCTTCAGCGCCGGGTTTTCGATGCCATTCATGGGCTGGCGCACACGTCTATCCGCTCCACCTCTGCCTTGGTAGCAGCGAGGTTTGTCTGGCATGGCCTGCGGAAACAGGTAGCGGGGTGGGCACGTTCCTGCGTGCCCTGTCAGACCGCTAAAGTCCAGCGCCACGTCCAGCCCCCCGTACAGGATTTCGAGGTCCCGGCTGTTCGTTTTTTCCACATCCACGTGGATTTGGTCGGGCCTTTACCTTCCTCCCGGGGCTACACCCACCTCCTCACGGTGGTGGATCGGTTCACCCGGTGGCCAGAGGCTTTCCCATTGTTTGATATTTCGTCCGCGTCTTGTGCTAGGGCTTTGGCCCTTCATTGGGTAGCTCGTTTCGTGGTCCCGGCAGTTATTACCACTGACAGAGGGCCACAGTTCACTTCGTCCCTCTGGGCCGCGCTGGCAGAACTGTACGGGTCCAAGTTACAACCCACGACTGCTTATCACCCCCAGGCAAATGGACTCGTAGAAAGGTTCCACCGCCAACTTAAGGCGTCCCTCAGTGCAAGGCTTGAAGGCCCGGACTGGGTAGACCAACTCCCTTGGGTTCTTTTGGGCATCCGGACTGCTCCTAAGCTAGATCTCGGTGCGTCGTCCGCAGAGCTAGTATATGGCTCGACACTTCGAGTACCCGGAGATCTGTTTCCTGACCCTTCAGACCAGCTGCCTACCGTCCCATCAGTGTTAGCATCTCTCCGGGAACGGGTGGGCTCCCTGGCTCCAGTTCCGACTTCACGTCATGGGTGTCCCATGGTACATGAACCGTCTTCCCTGAAGGACTGTGAGTTTGTTTTTTTGCGTAAAGATGCCCATCGCGCCCCGTTGCAGAGGGTCTATCAAGGGCCGTTCCGGGTTTTGCGTAAGGGAACGGCTACCTTCACCTTAGACATGTGCGGCAAGAGTGAGCTCGTCTCGGTGTCCCGGCTCAAACCTGCCCATTTGGATCCGGATCAACCAGTCCTGGTCGGTCAAACCCCTAGGAGAGGCCGACCTCCGTTAGTTCCGCTCAGTCCAGGACCCCCCGTTCCGACAGTTCCTCCAGGACCCCCCGTTCCGGCAGTTCCTCCTGGACCCCCCGTTCCGGTAGTTCCTCCAGAACCTCCCGTCCCGGCTGTTCCGCCAAGTCCGGAACCTCCGGCTCCTGTGGTTCAGGCTGTCCCTCTCCGTACCCGTTATGGTCGCGAAATCAGGCTCCCTGTTAGGTTCCGCACCTCGGGTTCTGGGGGGGGTCATGTAGCGACCATAGAGAATGGTCCAGGTCGTCGAACCCTCGGATTGGCCAGCGAGGTCACGTGGGAACGCGACCATGGGGATTGGTCCAGGGAGCGACATCGCTGATTGGCCAGCGATGTCATGTGCGCGTTTGGCGCCCGATTTAGTTAGTTCGGCGAAGTCTTCAAGGAAGACAGTAAGTTTGTAATGGTTGTCCTTTACCTTGTTGTTTAACTCTGTATTCGAATATTGCGGCTGCAATAAACTTCTTCTACAACCAACAAGTTTCGGACTCGCCATAGTATGACATTTGGTTGTATTGAATGACATCTGCCAGGTTTTTCCCCACTCACAGAGAGCATCCACATCCTTCTGTAAGGACAAGCTGTCGTCTGGTGTTTTAATCTCTCTATAAATTATGGCATCATCTGCAAAGAGTCGAACTCTGGACGAAATTGCATTTGGAATGTCATTGATATACAGTAGGAAGAGCAATGGACCCATGACAGTCCCCTGTGGCACACCTGATATCACAGGAGTTTCAGTAGACGTCTCTCCCTCTAAGAGAACTCGCTGGTGTCTCCTTGTCAAAAAGATCTCAATCCATTTTAAGAGGTTGCCATCTATTCCTACATGGTTGAGCTTGTACAGGAGCCGCTTGTGGGGAACCTTATCAAAAGCCTTACTGAAGTCTTATATAATCAGGTCAGCCTGACCCTTGTTATCGAGTGACCTAGCAAGATCATCGATGAGTCCCGCCAGTTGGGTTTCACATGAGTTGGTGGTTTGTTAGTATCGTGTGGAAGTCAATATGGTCCATAATATGTCGGTGGATTATATGTTCAAGAATCTTGCATGGTATGGAGGTCAGTGAAACTGGGCGATAGTTTGCAAGATTTATCCTATCTCCTTTTTTATAGATGGGGACAATGTTAGCATTCAGCCAATCTTCTGGGAGTTCTCCACCATTCACAGACGTCTAAAAAATCTTTTGAAAGACTGCAGCTAAGCTTGCCGCACAATTCTATAAAACTCTGGCTGATATCTGGTCTGGCCCTAATGCCTTCTTTGGTTTTGTTTCTTCCAATAATTTCTGTACCCCGTTCATTGTCACCTTAAGGTCTGCAATGTTTGGAGATTGTTGTGAGTTCAATGACGGGTAATCATCTAGGCTTTCTTCAATAAAAACCGAACAAAACTGCTGGTTTAACACTTCGGCCTTGTCTGCTGCCAAGGATACTGTCCACCCCATCGATGTGAGGCTTGAGATTCCGAATACTTCTTGGCTCATTTTCTTGATGTAATTCCAGAAAGGCTTTGTGTCTTCTGATTTTAAACTTTCCCCTATCACATCATGGATGTATTCTTGATGCGCTTTCCTGATTTGTCTGTCGATTGAATGCCGAAATTTCTTGAAATCTGTCCATGCGGAAGTTGACCCAGATTTTCTTGCTCTGTTATAAAGCCATTGTTTTTTCCTAATTGCAGGCCTAATTGATGAATTTACCCACGGTAAATTATATCTGGTGGAACACGTTTTTGATGGAATAAAACAGTCCATGGCCCCGACAAGAACTTGTTTAAAAGTTCTTGTTTAAAAGGCGCGTCGCCCAGCACCAACCACCCCCCCCCCTCCCCCCGGCCCCACGCACCCAATGCGCACGCGTCGCTTTGCTGTTCAAACAAGGCCCACCGTGCATGTGCCAATTCACAGCCCAGGGCAAAGCGTGAGTTGTGGAGACAAGGTGTGGAGGTGCTGCTTTACAAAGAAAAAGACACAAAGTCACTGTAGATAGTATGATTTTACTGAATTGTATGCAAAACAAAGAATTTCACTGTACATGTGACAATACTTTATTGTCACATGTACTGAATTGTATGCAAAACAAAATGAGATTCTTTGTTTTGCATACAATTCAGTAAAATCATATTATGGATGGTGGTGGGGCCCCTTCATAGACGCCCACAGCAAGGGTTGTGCAGTCTCGTGTCTTGTGGCATTGAGTGTGGCTCACGAGGCCAATGCGCGAGCCAACAAACATGGGAGTGGTGGGAGCACATGAAGGCGGCTGTGGGAAGATTTAGGGTCAATAGTCAATAGTCGTTTATTTGTCACATACACATAAATGTGTAGTGAAATGAAACATTACCCGCAGTTGAACAATAAGACCAATAAGAATAATCAATAAAAATGCAATAACATACAATCACAAACTAACACCAAACAAAAAGAAACATCCATCACAGTGAGTCTCCTCCAGTCCCCTCCTCACTGTGATGGAAGGCCACAATGTATTTTCTCTTCCCCTGCCGTCTTCTCCCGCGGTCAGGCTGTTGGGGTTGCCACGTCGGGGCGGTCGGGGCTCCCGACATTGAAGCCCCCGCTGGGCGGTGAAAATCCCGCGGCCTATTTTAGGCCGCGCCGGACGGTGAAAGGTCCGCGGCGGGCCGACCCAAGCCCCGCGATTCGGGGCGGGCGTACACGCTGCCTCTGCCGCTGCCGGAGCTCCCGATGTCGGCCCCCACCCAGGGGCCTGCGGGCTTCCGACGTCTACGCGGCCCGCGCCGGAGCCTCCGGAGACGAGTCGCAGCCGCTCCCGCAGCATCCGAAGGCAGCCAGCGCCGCAGATGGTGAGTCCGGGCCATGGGCTCTGCAAACCAGAGCCCCAGGTGGTCCCAGGTGCATAGCCGATGGTAGGCCGCAGCGGGAACGGAGACACGACACAGAAACAAAGGTCGCGTCTCCGTTCGGGAGAGAGAGTTTTACAGTTTTCGTTCCCTCCCACCCCCTCCCACCCCCCCCCCCCCCCAACATAACATACAAACACTACACCATATTAAAACTACAATTCAGACAAAAACAACAAAAAACACAAAAGACAGACGGACTGCAGGCAATCCGCAGCTGCGACGGCAGCGCTGGCTCCTTCTTCAGCTTTCCTCCTGTCTCCAACTCTAACGAGTTGGCTTCGGCGATAGACACAGAAAAAGAAAAGTAAATGCAGGAGTAGGCCATTTGGCCCTTCGAGTCAGCACCGCCATTCAATATGATCATGGCAGATCATCTAAAATCAATACCCTGTCCGTGCTTTTTCCCCATATCCCTTGATCCCTTTAACCCTGAGACCTAAATATAACTCTCTTGAAAATATCCAGTGAATTGGCCTCCACTGCTCTCTATTGCAGAGAATTCCACAGATTCACAACTCCCTGGGTGAAAAAGCTTTTCCTCATCTCAGTCCTAAATGGCCTACCCCTTATTCTTAAACTGTGACCCCTGGTTCTGGACTACCCCAACATCAGGAACATTATTCCTGTATCTAGCCTGTCCAATCCTTTAAGAATTTTATATGTTTCTATAAAATCCCCTCTCATCCTTGACTGCTTGACTAATCTGAATTTTTTTGAGGGTGTAAAATGTAGAATGGATAAGGGAGAGCCAGAAGATGTGGTGTATCTGGACTTTCAAAAAGCCTTTGACAAGGTCGCACACAAGACATTAGTGTGCAAATGTGCTTGTACATCATTCACTGAAAGTAAGCATGCAGGTACAGCAGGCAGTGAAGAAAGCTAAAGGCATGCTGGCGAGAGGATTTGACATTAGGAGCAAGGAGGTCCTACAGCAGTTGTACAGGGCCCTGGTGAGACTGCACCTGGAGTATTGTGTGCAATTTTGGTCTCCTAATTTGGGGAAGGACATTATTGCTTTTGAGGGAGTGCAGCTTCGGGTTAATTCCCGGGATGACGGGACTGATATGTGAGCTTGTATTCACTGGAATTTAGGATAGAAACATAGAAAAATAGGTGAAGGAATAGGCCATTTGGCCATTAGAGCCAGTCATGGCTGATCATCTAAAATCAGCACCCCGTTCCTGCTTTTGCTCCAAATCCCTTGATTCCGTTTGCCCTAAGAGCTAAATGTAACTCTCTCTTAAAAACATCCAGTGAATTGGCCTCCACATTTTTCCTCATCTCAGTCCTAAATGGTCTACCCTTTATTCTTAAACTGTGACCCCTGGTTCTGGACTCCCCCAACATCGGTAACATTTTTCCTGCATCTAGCCTGTCCAATCCTTTAAGAATTTTATATGTTTCTATAAGATCTCCTCACATCCTTCTAAATTCCAGTGGATAGAAGCCCAGTCGACCCATTCTTTCATCATATGTCAGTCCCGCTATCCCGGGAATTAACCTGGTGAACCTATGCTGCACTCCCTCAATAGCGATAATGTCCTTCCTCAAATTAGGAGCCCAAAATTGCAGACAATACTCCAGGTGTAGTCTCACCAGGGTCCTGTACAACTGCAGTAGGACCTCCTTGCTCCTAAACTCAATTCCTCTCTCAATGAAGGCCAACTTTCTTCACTGCCTGCTGCACCTGCATGCTTACTTTCAGTGACTAGTGTACAAGCACACCGATTTCACGCCGACCAGTGATCACCCCGCACACTAACACTCCTACACACATTAGGGATTATTTACATTTTTACCAAGCCAATTCACCTAAAAACCTGTACGTCTTTAGGGTGTGGTGGAAACCCGGGAAAAACCCATGCGGTCACAGGAAGAACATACAAACTCCATACAGGCAGCACCCGTAGTCAGAACCAAACCCGGGTCTCTAGCGCTGTAAGGCGACAATGATGTCCCTGATGCCCCAATTGTGTTCATCTCTCATCCTTAGGCCAACAACCAAATCTTTCGTTCTGTGGAGATTACGAGCCATGACACAAGTTTCTCTATTCCTTTCCTCAACTTTATCTCATCATTGTTATTCTGGCTGACAACTCGGCAAATATTAAGATTGAGTTGTTATTGTACTGACTGAACACACACCCTGAGGGTCACCATTGTTGCAGTCAGAGTGGATAAATGTTAAGACCAATTCTAACTGATTGAGGTCTGCTGGTTAGGAATTCCAAAGGTGCCAAAGGTCTTTTATTGTCACGTGTACCATAAGGTACAGTGATATTCGAATTACCATACAGCCATACTAAAAAAAAGCAACAAGACACACAACCACATAAAAGTTAACATAAACATCCACCACAGCGGATTCCCCACATTCCTCACTGTGATGGAAGGCAACAAAGTCTAACCGTCTTCCCTTTTATTCTCCCACGGTTGGGGCAGTCGAACCATCCGCAGTCGGGGCAATCGAAGCTCCCGCAGCCGGCGATCGAAGCTCCCGCGTCGGTGTGAATCGAAGATCCTGCATCGGGGCGATCGAAGCTTCCCCGTCGGGCCGGTCGAAGCTCCTGCGACTTGGAGCTCCCGAAGCCGGTCTCTAACCAGGGACCACGATGTGTGACCAATTGTTGTAACAGCTCCACAATGTTAAGTCCGCAGGCTCCCACAGTTGGAGCCCCAAGGTCAATCCCTGGCAAAGGGATCGCGAGGTCCATGATGGTAAGTCCGCAGGCTCCCGCGGTTGGAGCTCCCGAAGTCGGCCTCCAGTAGAGGCCGCCAGCTCCACGATGTTAGGCCGCAGTGCGGACAGAGATACGATACGAAAAAAAATTGCATCTCCTTCGAGGCAAGGGATTTTAAAAAGTTTTCCCCAACCCCGTCCCCCCACCCCCCATATTAAGCAAGCTAAAGAACACTAAATCATACATTTAACACATACTAAAAAAAACAATTAAGGAAGGGAAAGACAGACTGTTGATGAGGCAGCCATTGCTGGCGCCACCTGGAGGCCAGAAGCCAGATACGGATGGAACCCCCAAGGCAAAGTTCCGGATGTGCAGAGATGAGGTTATTCGGTATTATGGTATTTACATTTACTGTATAGCTCCACAATGCCTTTGGCTTCCCAGTTCATCAAAATCTGGAACTGTGGAGCTGTTACAACAATTGGTCACACACGTATAACACACTACATTGTTTTTAATTGCTTATGTGATATATTCCTTTCTTTTCACTCAATGAACCACTGTCATCAGGATTGCTTTCAAGAATACTGGTTGTCATTTAGATTTTGTGTGTGTTTATTCATTTAGATTTAAATTCAAGTGGAGTTTATCATAGAAACAAGGAACTGCAGATGCTGGTTTACAAAAATGACACAAGGTACTGGTGTCAGGCAGCATCTCCGGAGAACATAGATTTGCGACAATTCGGGTCAGGACCCTTTTTCTTCCGACTGAAGAAGAGTCCCGAGCCAATACTTCACCTATCCATGTTCTCCAGCGATGCTGACTGACTCACTGAGTTACTCCAGCACTGTGTCTTTTCAAGTGGAGTTTATCACTGTTTCCACAAATACGGTGCAAGTACAAAGAAAATCTTGGTTATAGCAGCATCACCGGCACATGGACTCAAACAACACATAAAACCTAAATTATACAGGACAATCAAAAGGAAAAGATAAGAACACGACATTGGTGCAAACACAATTAGAAAACAAGGCCATGGTGGTGCAAGAGGTGGTATTCTGTTGCTGAGGATTAGGGTTGTGCAGGTCAACCTGATGGTTGTGAGAAAGGAGTTGTTCTTGAAGCTGCTGGTGTGGATTACAGATTTATAGGTACATAGATTCGTAGACAATAGGTGCAGATGAAGGCCATTCGGCCCTTCCAGCCAGCACCGCAATTCAATGTGATCATGGCTGATCATCCACAATCAGTACTTTGTTCCTGCCTTCTTCCCATACCCCTTGATTCTGCTAGCCCTAAAAGCTCTATCTAACTCTCTTTTGAATGCATCTAGTGAATCGGCCTCCACTGCCTTCTGAGCCAGAGAATTCCACAAATTCACACCTCTCTGTGTGAAGAAGCTTTTCCTCATCTCAGTTCTAAATGGCCTACACCTTATTCTTAAACTGTGGCTCCTGGTTCTGGAATCCCCCAACATCGGAAACATGTTTCTTGCATCTAGCATGCCCAATCCCTTAATAATTTTATATGTTTCTATAAGATCCCCTCTCATCCTAAATTCCAGTGAATACAAGCCCAGTCGCTCCATTCTTTCATCATATGACAGTCCCGCCATCCCGGGAATTACCTGGTGAACCTACACTGCACTCTCTCCATAGCACTCTCACCAATGTTCTTCCTCAAATTAGGAGATCAAAACTGCACACAATACTCCAGGTGTGGTCTCACCGGGACCCTGCACAACTGCAATAGGACCTCTTTGCTTTTCTCAACTCCTCTCGTTATGGCCATCATGCCATTAGCTTTCTTCACTGCCTGTTGTACCTGTATGCTTACTTTCAGTGACCAATGTACTAGGACACCCAGGTC
Source organism: Rhinoraja longicauda (assembly GCF_053455715.1). Taxonomy (NCBI): domain Eukaryota; kingdom Metazoa; phylum Chordata; class Chondrichthyes; order Rajiformes; family Arhynchobatidae; genus Rhinoraja; species Rhinoraja longicauda. The sequence continues at coordinate 19,634,668 of NC_135956.1, read as the reverse complement.
TCATTGTACTTCCCCTTTTCCTAACCTGACACCATTCAGACAATAATTTGCCTTCCCGTTCTTGCCACCAATGTGGATAACCTCACATTTATCTATATTATACTGCATCTGCCATGCATCTGCCCACTCACCCAACCTGTCCAAGTCACTCTGCATCCTCATGGCATTCTCTTCACAGTTCACACTCCCACCCAGCTTTGTGTCATCTGCAAATTTGCTAATGTTACTTTTAATTCCTTTATCTAAATCATTAATGTACAGTATACTGTAAATACTGTATCTGCGGTCCCAGCACCAAGCCTTGCTAGTCACTGCCTGCCATTCTGAAAGGGACCCGTTAATCCCAACTCTTTGTTTCCTGTCTGCCAACCAATTTTCTATCCATGTCAATACCCTAACCCCCAATACCATGTGCTCTAATTTTGCCCACTAATCTCCTGTATGGGACCTTATCAAAGGCTTTCTGAAAGTCCAGGTACACTACATCCACTGGCTCTCCCGTGTCCATTTTACTTGGAACATACTCAAAAAATTCCAGAAGATTTGTCAAGCATGATTTCCCCTTCGTAAATCCATGCTGACTTGGACCAATCCTGTTAGTGCTATCCAAATGCGCTGTTCTTCCACTTGAATGGGGTACTGATTGTGGATGATCAGCCATGATCATGGTGAATGGCGGTGCTGGCTCGAAGGGCCGAATGGCCTACTCCTGCACCTATTGTCTATTGTCTATTGATAATCGACTCCAGCATCTTCCCCACCACTGATGTCAGGCTAACTGGTCTATAATTCCCTGCTTTCTCTCGCCCTCCTTTCTTGAAAAGTGGGATAATATTAGCTACCCTCCAATCCACAGGAACTGGTCCAGAATCTATAGAATATTGGAAAATTATCACCAATGCATCCACGATTTCTAGAGCCACCTCCTTAAGTACCCTGGGATGCAAACCATCAGGCCCTGGGGATTTATCAGCCTTCAGTCCCATCAGTCTACCCAACACCATCTCCTGACTAAAGTGAATTTCCTTCAGTTCCTCTGTCACCCTAGGTCCTCTGGCCACTAGTACATCGGGAGATTATTTGTGTCTTCCTTAGTGAAGAGAGAACCAAAGTACCTGTTCAAGTCGTCTGCCATTTCCTTGTTCCCCATAATAAATTCACCTGTTTCTGTCTTCAAGGGACCCACATTTGTCTTAACTAATATTTACCTCTTCACATACCTAAATAAGCTTTTACTATCCTCCTTTATATTCTTGGCTAGCTTACTTTCATACTTTATCTTTTCTCCCTGTATTGCCATTTTAGTTACCTTCTGTTGATCTTTAAAAGTTTCCCAATCCTTTGGCTTTCTGCTCATCTTTGCGATGTTATACGTCTTCTCTTTTATTTTTACACTGTCCTTGACTTCCCTTGTCAGCCAAGGTGACCTCTTACTCCCCTTAGAATCTTTCTTCCTCTTTGGAATGAAATGATCCTGCATCTTCTGGATTATTACCAGAAATAACTGCCATTGCTGTTCCACCGTCATCCCTGTTAGGGTCCCTTTCCAGTCAACTTTGGCCAGCTCCTTCCTCATGCCTCCATAGTCCCCTTTGTTCAACTGCAATACTGACACTTCCGTTTTTACCTTTTCCCTCTCAAATTGCAGATTAAAACATCATATTATGGTCACTACTAAGTTTCCTTTACTTTGAGTTCCCTTATCAAATCCGGTTCATTACACAACACTAAATCCAGAATTGCCTTCTCCCTGGTAGGCTCCAGTACAAAATGCTCTAAGAATCCATCTCGGAGGCACTCTACAAACTCCCTTTCTTGGAGTGCAGAACCAACCTGATTTTCCCAGTCTACCTGCATGTTGAAATCTCCACCGTAGTTTTACCTTTGTTGCGTGCTAGTTTCAATTCCTGCTGTAACTTGCACCCTAGCTCCAGGCTACTGTTTGGGGGCCTGTAGATAACTCCCATTAGGGTCTTTTTACCCTTACAATTTCTCAGTTCTATCCACTATGACTCTACACCTTCTGATTCTATGTCGAATGTGGGGAGAGCCGTGCACACACTCTGTCGTCTCTTGCGTTCCTTTTTGTTGGAATTGCTGTATCAAGCCATGACACAACCAGTTGGATATTTTCTGCAGTGCATCTGCAGAAGTTTGTTTGAGTATTCAGTGACATGCCAGATCACTTTCAACATGAGAAAGTAGATGTTCTGGCTTGCCTTCCTTGTGATTATACCTACATGCTGTCCCAGGAGAGAATTTCATGCCAAGGTATTACTCAGTTATGCAAACTCTATTTATCACATAGAATAGTGGTAACCAGTGAGTGATAGAATATAGCACTTACAAATTAGCATATTTATATTTAACAACATTGTTCTTTACTCAATCTTACAAAATAAAATTACACAATTCACTATATACTCCTTCAGTCTAATTGTAATTAGCATTAAGTAACTTACTTTCAAGTTATTATAATTTAATAAATAGAACAAGAGATGTAAGAATTTTGGAAAAGGATAAAGTCATTACGAAGAAACCTTTCAAGAAGGAACTTATCTAATTGAAGGGGTTATTAAAGGGCATGTGAGCTTGCAGAGCCTGACATGCAAGTGTTACAACAAATGCTACAACACCATTTCTAAGAAGGAAAAGGGATGAAGTCCTGCAGAGTGAATGTAGAGTTAGGAAAAAGGTTAAAAATGAGACCCTAAAAGATGGTCACCTCTGGATTACTCATAGTGCCACGTGCTAGTGAGGGTAGGAATAGAAGAATGGGTCAGATGAATACACGGATTGCAATGTAAGTACATTTACAAAGGACACCCGTATTGGTGGTAAAGTGGACAGTGAGGAAGGATATTTAGGTTTAGTTTAATTTAAGATATCTAGATCAATTGGAAAGGTGAACCAAGGAATGGCAAATGGATTTAACTCTGACAACTGTGAGGTGTTTTAGTTTGGTATGTCATACCAGGGCAGGACACACAATAGATGGTAGAACCCCAGAGGGTGTTGCAGAACAGAGATCTTGGAATACTGCTGCACGATTCCCTTAAAGAGGCGAGTCAGGTGAACAGTGTGGTGAAGAAGACTTCTGGCATGCTTGCCTTCATTGGGGCGGGTATTCAGTGCAAAAGATGAGGCTTCGTGACTCATCTCAATGTCATTGGTGAGACCATACTTGGAATACTGTGGTCAGTTCTGGCCACTCAGCTATAGGAAGGATGTTGAAGGATTAAGTTGTAAAGGGTGCAGAAGAGATTCACTAAGATTTTAAATGGGCATGCGGGCTTGAGTTGTAGGGTGAGGTTGGATAGGCTGGGACTATTTCCTTCACAGTGCGTGAGGCTGAAGGGTGACTACATTGAGGTATACAGGATCATGAGGGGCATAGATAAAGTGAACACTCAGAGTCTTTTTCCCAGGATAGAGGATTCTAAAACTACAGGACACAGACCAAAGGTGAGAGGGAGAGATTTAAGAAGGACCTCAGGGTTCACTCAGAAGAGAGTTCATATCTGAAATGACCTACCAGAGGAAGCTATAGAAGTTATAGAGTGATACAGTGTGGAAACAGCCCCTTTGGAACAACTCGCCCACGCCGGCCAACAATGTCCCAGCTACACTCGTCCCACTTGCCTGCACTTGGTCCATATCCCTCCAAACCTGTCCTATCCATGTACCTGTCTAACTGTTACTTAAACGATGGGATAGTCCCAGCCTCAACTACCTCCTCTGGCAGCTTGTTCCATACACCCACCACCCTTTGTGTGAAAAGGTTACCCCTCAGATTTCTATTAAATCTTTTCCCCTTCACCTTGAACCTATGTCCTCTGGTCCTCGGTTCTCCTACTCTGGGCAAAAGACTGTGCTTCTACCCAATCTATTCCTCTCATGATCTTATATACCTCTACAAGATCATCCCTTATCCTCCTGCGCTCCATGGAATAGAGACCCAGCCTACTCAACCTCTCCCGATAGCTCACACCATCTAGTCCTGGCGACATCCTCGTAAATCTTTTCTGAACCCTTTCAAGATTGACAATATCTATCCTATAACATGGTGCCCAGAAATGAACATAATATTCTAAATGCCGTCTCACCAACGTCTTGTACAACTGCAAAATGACCTCCCAACTTCTATACTCAATACGCTGGCTGATGAAGGCCAAAGTGCTAAAAGCCTTTTTGACCACCTTATCTTTCTGTGACTTGACCTTCAAGGAACCATGCACCTGTACTCATAGATCCCTCTGCTCTACAACACTACCCAGAGGCCTGCCATTTACTATGTAGGTCCTGCCCTTGTTCGGTGTCCCAAAATGCAACACCTCACAATTCTCTGTATTAAATTCCATCAACCATTCCTCCACCTACCTGGCCAATCGATTCAGATCCTGCTGCAATCATTCACAACCATCTTCACAATTTGCAAAACCACTAACTTTTGTATCATCAGCAAACTTGAAAATCTTGCCCTGTATATTCTCATCCAAATCATTAGATGACAAATTAGTGGATGACAAACAGTAATGGGCCCAGCACTGAACCCTGAAGCACACCACTAGTCACAAGTATCCAGTCTGAGAAGCAACCTTCCACCATTGCCATCTGCTTCCTTCCATGGAGCCAATTGGTTATCCATTCAGCTATCTCTCCTTGGATCCCATGTGATCTAACCTTCCAGAGCAGCCTACCATGCGGAACCTTGTCGAATGCCTTACTGAAGTCCGTGTACACAACATCTACAGCTCTGCCTTCAACCTTTTTGGTCAAGTCTGCAAAAAAATCAATCAGATTTGTGAGACACGACCTCCCATGTACAAAAAATTCCCAAAGAATGTCTGTGAATGAAATGACCTTCAATTATCATACTTAAGTTATTTCTGATTCATCAAAGATAACATTGGGATTGTTCAAAATTCTCAGTGTTACTAAAATAGGATGTTTGTAATGAGCTGGTTCTGGAGATGGCAATGTTAGCAAAACTGACATAACTCCTTTTTTTGGTAAGCTATGGTTTTAATACTTTTGAAGCACCAGGTTATATTGAAAGCTGCCGCAACATTGGTTTCTCACCTTCTTAGTTCCGCTGTGTAGAAAATCAAAAGTGAACGGTATATAGTCATTGGTAAAGATACTTTCCTTTCAAATGACAAAGAATGCCCATAATTCAAAAACACAGCCTGCAACTTTGTATGCTCAATGCCAGAAAAGCTGGTGCTGCTGAAAAATTCCAATTTTTGAACACTATTAGGAAGAACTCCTTCTTTCCCAATTTTTTGTAAGCTTTGGAGAGAGTCATCGATACCACTTTATCTCTGTGGTGTGAGATATTGTAAATCCTAATACTTCTGGTGTCTCATTGAAATATCATCTAAGGTACTGCAAGGCCTAAAATTTATCTCCAGTAAGATGTGCAACCACATTGGGCTGATACATGACTGTGGCTGTTTACTCACAGAAGGACCAAGTTTTCCGAATACTAAAGGCTCAAACTGGATATTAACTGAATTAACTGACCGTTCCTAAACTTGCCCATCCAAATGCCTGTATATCCTACCCCCAGAATACGCTCCAGTAACTTACCAACTACAGATGTTCAGCTCACCGGCCAAAAGTTCCCAGCATTTTCCCAGCAGCCCTTCTTGAAAAGAAGTGCAACATTTGCCACCCTCCAGTCTTCCAGCACCTCTCCTGTATTTAAGGACGACTTGTAAATTTCAACCAGGGCTCCCGCAATTTCCTCTCTAATTTCCCACAATGTCCTCGGATATATCAGATCAGGCCCTGGAGATTTGTCTACCTTCAAACACGACAGCACCTTAGGTTGACTGCTCCAATTTCCCCCGTCCTACTGTCTTTCTCCTCGGTAAATACAGAGGAGAAATACTCATTTAGGACCTTGCCCATCTCCTGTGGCTCCACACAGACAGCTTTGATTCCTGAGAGGTCACACTCTCTCTCCAGTTACCCTTTTCCCCCATGTACATAAAATCCTTTGGGATTGTCCTTAATGCTACCCGCCAGAGCTATATCCTGGCCCCTTTTTGCCCTTCTGATTTCCTTTTTTAGTTTACTCCTTAGCTCCCAAAACTCCTCCAGGAATGCATTTGATCCCAGCTGCCTCTACCTGTCCCATGCATCTTTGTTTTTGACTAACGTCTCAATTTCCTTCATCAGCCAAGCTTCCTTACGTTTGCCTGCTTTGTCCTTCACTCTAACGGGGACGGACGCATCCTGAGCTTTCTTCAGTACACTTTTAAAAACATCCCACTTTTAAATGCAGGCAAAAGGTGTGCCAACTTGGTGCCTGTTTCCGTGTTGTGTGGCTGTCCAACTCTATGGTTCTATAACCAGCAGAGCTGCTATCTCACAGCTGCTCCAACCATAGTCCAATCCTGATCTCCATCTGTCCATTCTTCCAATCAGCACATAGGCTTCCACTGGGTGCTTCAGTTTCATCAAACATCCCAACAATATACAAGTTGGTAAGTTAGTTGACTATTGCAACGGTGCTGCTTGATGCAAAACTAGGCGATTGATGGAAATATGGGGAGAATAGTTTTTAACGAATATTAGTGGAGGAATGCAGAGAGCCAACAAAGACTTATTGGGCTGAAATGTTCTCTACTAATGTTGTCAGGTATGATAAGGTCATTCGTGATTTTTGCTGGATAATTTAAGTGACCATTTTTGCCTACTCCTGATCCTAGTGTATATCACAATGCAAACAGAAAATATTGGGAACACTCAGCAGGTCAATCAGTATCTGTGGAAAGAGAAACAGAGTTAACATCAGTCTGTAAAGGTCGGGAAGTTGGAGAGAGGACGACCATTGGCTGAAAACACAAGGTAATGGCGGAAAAGTTGGTGCAGTGTGTTTCCTGCAGGATGTGGGAAGATAGGGACGTCGCTGGAGCTTCTGGGAGCTACACCTGCAAGAACTGTGTCCAGGTGCAGCTCCTGAATGGACGTGTGGTGGAGTTGGAGAGGCAGTTGGATGACCTCAGGGCCATCCGGGAATGCGAAGGTTTCCTCGACAGGACCTATTGTGAGGCTGTCACGCCAAGGGTCCAGGTCGAGCGAAGGTGGGAGACTGTTTCAGGGGGGAGTGGACGTGGACGTGGACTACAGGAGACCCCAGTGGCTGTGCCTATTGCAAATAGGTATACCCTCTTGGGAACTGTCGGGGCAGAAGACGTTTCCAGTCCGAGTGGCGGACCTGTTGGCAAGGATACTCGACAGGGGAGACCGAAGTCAGGAAGAGCCGTAGTGGTGGGTGACTCCATCGTCCGAGGGACGGACAGAAGATTCTGTGGCAGCAGGAGGGACTTGAGGATGGTCTGTTGCCTCCCTGGTGCCAGGGTTCAGCACATCACGGACCGGCTTCAGAAAATCCTAGTGAGGGAAGGCGATCAACCTGAAGTCGTTGTGCACGTGGGCACGAATGACGTCGGGCGGAAGAGGAAGGAGGTGCTACAGCGGGAGTTTAGAGAGTTAGGAAAAAGACTGAGAAGTAGGACGTCGAAGGTGGTTATCTCTGGACTGCTACCGGTACCTCGTGCTGGTGAGGCCAGGAACAGAGAGATAGAGGGTATGAATTTATGGCTGAGGGGCTGGTGCAGAGAGCAGGGATTTAAATTTCTGGACCACTGGGATCTCTTCTGGGCTAGGGGTGACTTGTACAAAAGGGACGGGTTACATCTTAACAGCAGGGGGACAAACATTCTGGCAGGCAGGTTTGCTAGTGCGACACCTGTGGCTTTAAACTAAGTAGAGGGGGGGAGGGGTTAACAAATTGGGAATATGAAGATGAGGTTAAAGGGAATACAGGAGATATTGCAGAAGACTCTCGGAAGAATGGGAACAGAAGTTCTAGAGGGGAAAAGAGATTAAGGGCAGGGCCATTTGTGACCGATGTGAGAGGGGAGGTAAATACAGAAGTTAAAGTGTTGTACTTAAATGCGCATAGTATAAAAAATAAAGTGGATGAGCTTGAGGCTCAGTTAGTCATGGGCAAGTATGATGTTGTAGGGATCACTGAGACATGGCTACAAGAGGACCAGGGCTGGGAACTGAATATTCAGGGATACACAACGTATAGAAAAGACAGACAGGTGGGCAGAGGGGGTGGGGTTGCTCTGCTGGTAAGGAATGATATTCATTCCCTTGCAAGGGGTGACATAGAATCAGGAGATGTTGAATCAGTATGGATAGAAATGAGGAATTGTAAGGGTAAAAAGACCCTAATGGGAGTTATCTATAGGCCCCCAAACAGTAGCCTCGACATAGGGTGCAAGTTGAATCAGGAGATAAAATTGGCGTGTCACAAATGTAAGGCTACGGTGGTTATGGGAGATTTCAACATGCAGGTAGACTGGGAAAATCAGGTTGGAAATGGACCCCAGGAAAGAGAGTTTGTAGAGTGCCTTCGAGATGGATTCTTAGAACAGCTTGTACTGGAGCCTACCAGGGAGAAGGCAATTCTGGATTTAGTGTTGTGTAATGATCCTGATCTGATAAGGGACTAGAGGTAAAAGAGCCATTAGGAGGCAGTGATCACAACATGATAAGTTTTACTCTGCAAATGGAAAGGCAGAAGGGAAAATCGGAAGTGTCAGTATTACAGTATAGCAAAGGGGATTACAGAGGCATGAGGCAGGAGCTGGCCAAAATTGACTGGAAGGAGGCCCTAGCAGGGAAGACGGTAGAACAGCAATGGCAGGTATTCCTGGGAATAATGCAGAGGTTGCAGGATCAATTTATCCCAAAGAGGCGGAAAGACTCTAAGGGGAGTAAGAGACACCTGTGGCTGACAAGGGAAGTCAAGGACAGCATAAAAATTAAGGAGAGGAAGTATAACATAGCAAAGAGAAGTGGGAAGACAGAGGATTGGGACTCTTTTAAAGAGCAACAAAAGTTAACTAAAAAGGCAATACGGGGAGAAAAGATGAGGTACGAGGATAAACTAGCCAATAATATAAAGGAGGATAGCAAAAGTTTTTTTAGGTACGTGAAGTGGAAAAAAATAGTCAAGGCAAATGTGGGTCCCTTGAAGACAGAAGCAGGGGAATTTATTATGGGGAACAAAGAAATGGCAGACGAGTTAAACCGTTACTTTGGATCTGTCTTTACTGAGGAAGATACACACAATCTCCCAAATGTTCTAGGGGCCGGAGAACCTAGGGTGATGGAGGAACTGAAGGAAATCCACATTAGGCAGGAAATGGTTTTGGGTAGACTGATGGGACTGAAGGCTGATAAATCCCCAGGGCCTGATGGTCTGCATCCCAGGGTACTTAAGGTGGTGGCTCTAGAAATAGTGGAAGCATTGGAGATCATTTTTCAATGTTCTATAGATTCAGGATCAGTTCCTGTGGATTAGAGGATAGCAAATGTTATCCCACTTTTTAAGAAAGGTGAGAGAGAGAAAACGGGTAATTATAGACCAGTTAGTTTGACATCAGTTGTGGGGAAGATGCTGGAGTCAATTATAAAAGACAAAATTGCTGAGCATTTGGATAGCAGTAACAGGATCATTCCGAGTCAGCATGGATTTACGAAGGGGAAATCATGCTTGACAAATCTACTGGAATTTTTTGAGGATGTAACTAGGAAAATTGACAGGGGAGAGTCAGTGGATGTGGTGTACCTCGACTTTCAGAAAGCCTTCGACAAGGTCCCACATAGGAGATTAGTGGGCAAAATTAGAGCACATGGTATTGGGGATAGGGTACTGACATGGATAGAAAATTGGTTGACAGACAGAAAGCAAAGAGTGGGGATAAATGGGTCCCTTTCGGAATGGCAGGCAGTGACCAGTGGGGTACCGCAAGGTTCGGTGCTGGGACCCCAGCTATTTACGATATACATTAATGACTTAGATGAAGGGATTTAAAGTACCATTAGCAAATTTGCAGATGATACTAAGCTGGGGGGTAGTGTGAATTGTGTGGAAGATGCAATAAGGCTGCAGGGTGACTTGGACAGGTTGTGTGAGTGGGCGGATACATGGCAGATGCAGTTTAATGTAGATAAGTGTGAGGTTATTCACTTTGGAAGTAAGAATAGAAAGGCAGATTATTATCTGAATGGTGTCAAGTTAGGAAGAGGGGATGTTCAACGAGATCTGGGTGTCCTAGTGCATCAGTCACTGAAAGGAAGCATGCAGGTACAGCAGGCAGTGAAGAAAGCCAATGGAATGTTGGCCTTCATAACAAGAGGAGTTGAGTATAGGAGCAAAGAGGTCCTTCTACAGTTGTACCGGGCCCTGGTGAGACCGCACCTGGAATACTGTGTGCAGTTTTGGTCTCCAAATTTGAGGAAGCATATTCTTGCTATTGAGGGCGTGCAGCGTAGGTTCACTAGGTTAATTCCCGGAATGGTGGGACTGTCGTATGTTGAAAGGCTGGAGCAATTAGGCTTGTATACACTGGAATTTAGAAGGATGAGGGGGGATCTTATTGAAACATATAAGATAATTAGGGGATTGGACACATTAGAGGCAGGAAACATGTTCCCAATGTTGGGGGAGTCCAGAACAAGGGACCACAGTTTAAGAATAAGGGGTAGGCCATTTAGAACGGAGATGAGGAAGAACTTTTTCAGTCAGAGAGTGGTTAAGGTGTGGAATTCTCTGCCTCAGAAGGCAGTGGAGGCCAGTTCGTTGGATGCTTTCAAGAGAGAGCTGGATAGAGCTCTTAAGGATAGCGGAGTGAGGGGGTATGGGGAGAAGGCAGGAACGGGGTACTGATTGAGAGTGATCAGCCATGATCGCATTGAATGGCGGTGCTGGCTCGAAGGGCTGAATGGCCTACTCCTGCACCTATTGTCTATTGTCTATTGTCTATTTAATGTCAAAGACCTACAGTTAAACTGGGAAAAAGAGAAAACAAGTTAGTTCTAGGTTACAGAGAAGCTGGGGAGAAATAGATTATCTCAAGATCTGGATTGTCATGGTGATATGGTGTTGATGAAGTAAACAGTGTGATGGATTATTGAGGGCAATTAGAGATGTATAATATGAACAAAAATAGTTTATTCTGTTAAAAAAGGGCAATTAGAAAGAGAAAATACAAATAATGGCATGATATATATCATATATCATGTATATGATATATACATTAAACATCCTGTGTTCTTGTTCTTAATCTGTCTGCCATCCAGACCCAGAGAAATGGAAAATGGAGGAACAACATTGCCACCTTCAGCTAGGAGGCCTGAAAGACGTATACAAAATTGATCATAGAATTATTGAATGGTTGCAGCATGGAATTTTCAATTCATAAGTTTCTATCAGTTCTCAACCAAAGTGTCTCATTAGTTCTATCTCTGGCCCCTTCTCCAGAGTCTTACAATTTTATCCTTACCACATATTCATCCAACAGCCTCTTGAAAGCCATAATGGCATCTGCCTCCACCACCTCTGCAGGCTTGCATTCCATATTACAGCCACATACTGTATAAAATATTATTTTTCTGTCATTATTCATTTTCTTACCTTCAGTAAGAAAACAGTCCCACTTTCTCCATTCTTGCAACTCTAATTTCTGTTTCCAGGAACCATTCTGTAAATCTTTTCTGGACACTCTTTAATACCTTTACATCCTGCAAGCTATGTGGAGACAATACTCCAGATGTGGGCGGACATTTGTTTATAAAGGTTCACCATAACTTTCCTGCTTTTGTACTTTGTGGCCTTTATCGATTAAGATGGAAGTGTGTTTCTCTTTTTAACTGCTTTCTCAACCTGTGCTGCCACTGTCAATGACATGCACCTATACCCCAGCTCGCTCTGATCCTACACTCTTTGTAGAACTGTATCCTTTGTTCTGTGTTGTCTATCCTCATTCTTCTTACCAAAGTATACCACCTAACATTTGTTGGCAATGAACTTCATCTGACATGCATGTGCCCATTCCACGAGCCGTTTTATATCCTGCTGCAATTTATTATTATCTTTATAGTTCATAATACAGTTATTTACACATGAAGGCTCAGTGGGGAAAACTGTTCTTTCTGCGACAAAATGCAAAATAAATAGTTTTTACTTGTTCATTTATTTGTCAAATGCAAACAGCACTGGCAAGGCTGGGCAGGTGTTTATCATCAATCTCGAACCATGGTCTGAAAATAAGGTGTAGTTCAATTAGAAAGGGTGTGGAGAAATTTCTTCGCACAGGCTTTGTGATTGATTACTGTACATTCAAAATAAAATTGGTGTTTTATGGATACATTACATCCCTGTTTTTGTATACCAGCCCTCTTCAAATAAATGTTAGCATTGAGTTTGCTTTCTTTACTACTGATTCGACTTGCAGATTAACTTTTTGAGAATCCTGCATCAGCACCTCCGATTTCTGGATTTTCACACCACTTAAAAAATAATCTCTGCCTTCATTCCGACTACCAAAATGCATGACTCCACATTTTGCTATACTATATTCCACCTGCCACTTCTCTGCACACTCTCCCAGCCTGTCCAATTCCTTCTGCAGAGTTCCTGCTTTCTCTATTTTACAGTGAACTTCTAAGTACTCCATAACCTCATCCTTTATAATGGACTCTCAAATCTTACCAACCACCGGTTAGACTAACCGGCTTCTAGTTCCCACTATTCTGCCATGCTCCCTTTTAGTACAGCAGGGTAATATTGGCAATTTTCCAATCATCTGGGACCACTCTAGTGATTCTTGAAATAGTGATTCTTGAAATATCGCTATCAATGCCTCCAAAATCTCCACAGCCACCTCTTGTCACAAAATGGTGTTGGGTAAACTGTTGGGACTGAAGGCAGATAAATCCCCAGGGCCTGATTGCATCCCAGAGTACTCAAGGAGGTGGACCTAGAAATCATGGCTGCATTGGTGATAATTTTCCAATGTTCTATAGACTGTGGATCAGTTCCTGCGGACTGGAGGGCAGCTAATGTAACCCCACTTTTTAGAGAAAGGAGGGAGAGAGAAAACAAGGAATTATAGACCAATTAGCCTGACATCGTTGGTGGGGAAGATGCTTGAGTCGATTATTAAAGATGATATCGCAGCGCATTCGGAAAGCAGTGACAAGATCGGTCGAAGTCAGCATGGATTTATGAAGGGGAAATCATGCTTGACTAATCTTCTGGAATTTTTTGAGGATATAATAAGTAGAATGGATAAGGGAGAGCCAGTGGATGTGATGTATCTGAACTTTCAGAAAGCCTTTGACAAGGTCCCACACGAGATTAGCGTGCAAAATTAGAGCACATGGTATTGGGAGCAGGGTATTGACATGGATAGAGAATTGTTTGGCAGACAGGAAGCAAAGAGTAGGAACTAACGGATCCTTTTCAGAATGGCAGGCAGTGACTAGTGGGGTACTGCAATGCTCAGTGCTGGGACCCCAGTTATTTACAATCTATATTAACAATTTGGATGAAGGAATTAAATGTAACATCTCCAAGTTTGCAGATGACACACAGCTGGATGGCAGTGTGAGCTGCGAGGAGGATGCTATGAGGCTGCAGGGTGATATGGATAGGTTGGTTGAGTGGGCAGATGCATGGCAGATGCAGTATAATGTGGATAAATGTGAGGTTATCTACTTTGGTGGCAAGAACAAGAAGGCAGATTATTATCTGAATGGTGTCTGATTAGGAAAAGGGGAGGTGCAACGATACCTAGGTGTGCTTGTACATCAGTCTCTGAAAGTAAGCATGCAAGTACAGCAGGAAGTGAAGAAAGCTAATGGCATGTTGGTCTTCAGAGCGAGAGGATTTGAGTAGAGAAGAAAGGATGTCCTATTGCAGTTGTACAGGGCCCTGGTGAGACCGCACCTGGAGTATTGTGTGCAGTTTTGGTCTCCTAATTTGAGGAAGGACATTCTTGCTATTGAGGGAGTGCAGCATAGGTTCACCAGGTTAATTCCCGGGATGGCGGGACTCAGGGTCGTTTTTACAGCATTATGGGCCCCCGGGCAAAGAGTGTACTGGGGCCCCCACCGTTACTCTCCCCCCCCCCCCCCCCCCCGGTCGTGCCGGCGAAAAGCACTTACCGAAAAGCACTTAGCGATGGACTTAGGGTGCTACATTGTTGCGAAAAGCACTTACAGATCGCTGTGAGAAGCACTTAGTGACCGAAAATGTTGCGAAAAAAGCGCTTATTGAACCTACATTTTTAAAGTAGTATTTATTTATTGCAAGTCACTTAACATACACAGATCAGCATGGGGCCCCTATGCTCGTGGGCCCCCGGGCAAGTGCCCATCAGGCCCATGCGTTAAGACGGCCCTGGACGGAACTGACATATGATGAAAGAATGGATCGACTGGGCTTGTATTCACTGGAATTTAGAAGGATGAGAGGGGATCTTATAGAAACATATAAAATTCTGAAGGGATTTGAAAGGATAGATGCAGGAAAAATGTTCCCAGTGTGGGGGGGGGGGTCCAAAACATGGGGTCACAGTTTTTTAGAATGAAGGGTAGGCCATTTAGAACTGAGATGAAGAAAAACTTTTTCAGCCAGAGGGTTGTGAATCTGTGGAATTCTCTGCCACAGAAGGCAGTGGAAGCCAATTCACTGGATGTATTCAAGAGAGTTATAGCTCTTAAGGCAACAGAATTAAGGGATATGGGGAAAACAGCAGGAATGGGGTACTGATTCTGGATGATTAGCTTTTATCATATTGAATGGTGGTGCTGTCTCAAAGGGCCAAATGGCCCTCTCCTGCACCTACTTTCTGTGTTTCTAACCCAAGGGTGCAGCCCTTTCAGCTTCCCAAGCACCTTCTCCCTAGTGCCACTCGACTAACCTCTTCCCGCTGACTCTCTTGAAGTTCAGGCACGTTGCTGGTGTCTTCCACTGTGAAGACTGATGCAAAAAAAGTTATTCAATTCCTCGGCCATTTCTTTATTCCCCATTATCAATTCTCCTACATAATTTTCCAGCGGTCCAATGTTGACTCTTGCCTCTTTCTTGCTCTTTATATAACTGAAGAAACTCTTGCCACCCTCTTTTATATTATTGGCTAGCTTACCTTCATATTTCATCTTTTCTCCCCGTATTGCCTTTTTAGTTACCTTCTGTTGTTCTCGGCCCGAAACGTCACCCATTCTTTCTCTCCAGAGATGCTGTCGGTCCCACTGAGTTATTCCAGCATTTTGTGTGTTTCTTCGGAGTAAACCAGCATCTGGAGTTCCTTCCTGCATAAAATTCTTAAATAGCTTGACAAGATTGGAACAAGATGTTTATCATGTTTGAGGATTTTAGAACTCTGAGTCATTGGCTCAAAGTATGGAGATTGCTGCTTAGAAATGAAATAGGATAAATGTCTCCACAAAGAGAGAACAGGGAACTGCAGCACAGCAGGAAGATTTTTTTTTGGCCTATGATGTCTGTGCCGAGCATGATGCTTACTTAAACTAATCCCTTATGTCAGTGTGTGCTCCATATCCCTCTGATCCCTGTATATTCAAATATCTATTTAAAAGCCTCTTGAACACCACTATCGTACCTGCTTCCACCACTATCCCTGGCAGCACGTCCCAGCAGCCTCTAGACTCTATAATAATACTCTATTACTCTAGAATAATAAACTTGCCTTGCACATTTCCTTTTGACTTTCTCCCTCTGACCTTGTAGCTATGCCCTCTAGTACTTGACATTTCCACCCTGCGACAAAAGGTTCTGACTGAGAAACCTCTTTACGCCACCCACACCCCTCTGGGGTAGAGAATTCACTACCCTCTGTGAAAAGAAATTTATTTGTTTCACTTTATATAACCAACTCCTGATCTTGTAACTTTGTCCCTTTATTTGAGGCTCTCCAATTATTGAAAACATCTCAGTATCTTCCTGATCAAAAATCCAAAGAATATACACCCATGTGCACATTTTTCTATTTGCACTTTCTCTGTCACTGTAACTCTATTTTGTCCTCTGTTCCCCTTTTGGAGCTACCTGTGTACTTAAGTATGGTTTGATTGTAATCAGCTGTGGATAATTTAGCAGGATAGCACTCAAAGTCTGTCAATGTATCTTGGGGCACGTGACAATAATAAACCAAAACCATTGCCAATCTCAACCCAAAAGTTCTTTTCTCCTCCAGATTCTGCTCGACCCATGATTTGCTCCAGCAGTTTGTTTTTGTTCAAGATTCCGGCATCTGTAGTCTCCTGTACTCCTACAGCATATTATTGGCAGTGAGACACAAATAACTCAATGAGTTATTTGTTTGAAGGCTTGCCAGTGCACAATGTCAACTGTTGACAAAGCTCAAAGTGCAGTAGGACAAGGCTAGCATATTCCATGCTACTGTAGAGCAGGCAGAGGAAATAAGTTGGTTAAAGATCCGGATTCAATCTTGCATCACAAGGGTCCGCTGAGGTGGTGAATGACCCTGAGAGGAGAGTATGGTGGGGAGGATGTCGAGTCAGGAATCAATGTCAGCAATGGAGATTGAGACCTCAATAGAGTCATGGAGCGATTCAGCATGGAAACAGGCACCTCGGCCCAACTCATTCATGCTGACCGAGATGACATCTAAGATGGTCCTATTTTTCTGGGGTCTGGCCCATATCCCTTCTAAAATTTTCTATCCATTTACTTGTCCAAGTGTCTTTTAAATACTGTTAGAGTACCTGCCTCCACTATCTCAACTACTTCCTAATTTGAGAAAGGATATTCTTGCTATTGAGGGAGTGCAGCGTAGGTTCACGAGGTTAATTCCTGGGATGGCGGGTGTAGGAGCCATCTACGCTTAAATTAGTTACTGTCATTATATTATGGCTATGTTTAATATTTCTAGTTTCTGTCTTTTTTGCATGCTTGTGGGTGTAGAAACTGCCATTACAGCGGGACTGTCATATGATGAAAGAATAGAGCGACTGGGCTTGATTTCACTGGAATTTAGAAGGATGAGAGGGGAATCTTCTAGAAACAAAACAATTATTAAGGGTTTGAGCACGCTCGATGCAGGAAACATGTTCCTGATGTTGGGGAGTCCAGAACCAGGGGTCACAGTTTAAGAATAAGGGGTAGGCCATTTAGAACTGAGATGAGGAAAAACCTTTTCACCCAGAGAGTTGTGAATTTGTGGAATTCTCTGCCTCAGAAGGCAGTGGAGGCCAATTCACTGGATGCATTCAAAAGAGAGTTAGATAGAGCTCTTTGGGCTAGCGGAATCAAGGGATATAGGGAGAAGGCAGGAACGGGGTACATCTTGTAGTCCCATAGTATCTTCTTTGCTTTATCTATTGCATTTGGGTTTGACTTGATTGTATTTATGTATAGTATATCTGATCTCTTTGGATAGTATGTAAAACAAAGCTTTTCACTGTACCTCGGATGATGTGACAATAATGATCTAATCCTAATCTTAAAATACTCATGACATATACACACAAACAATTTCCTAGTGGTCGAGTTCTAGGGTAAAGCATAATGAATCAGATCTCTGGAGTGAATAAATTGGCAAGACGATATTTATTGATGTGTTCAGCTATGTCAACAAAAAGAATCAAAATCTTATTCCTTAACTCTACTGAATTAGAAGTTATGAAAGTATGAAATAAAAAAGCACTCTTTGCAGAGATACTATGTAATCTTTACACGTTAGAGATGACAAAGGCATGGAATCAGGCCCTTCGGCCCACCGTGCCCGTGCCGACCAGCAAACACCCCGTACACTAGCATTATCCTACACACTAAGGACTATTTACAATTTATAGAAGCCAATTAACCTCTTTGGTGTGGGAAGAAACTAGAGCACCCAGAGAAAACCCACGCAGTCAGGGAGAACATACAAACTCTGTACAGATAGCACCTGTCGTCTTGTTCGAACCGGAGTCTCTGGTGCCGTAAGGCAGCAACTCTACCGCTGCGCCACTGTTCCGCCCTAATCAATTTGAATGATTTATCCCAACTATTTAATCTTCAAGATTATTGTTCCAGAATGATCATTTTCAAGATATTTCCTTTAATCCTATGAGATTTCCAGCAAAGGTTCATAATATTAGTTCAGCAGTGGCAGCTCTTTTCACCCGTGCATAGGACTGGTAATGAGTTAATCACTCGCCGGTCAAAAATGTGGGTGCATCTTTTACCAATCACACCAACCACAAAGAAAAGACATAAAGCAAACATAAAAACCACAAAGAGGAAACATAATTGACAGTGTAACAATTTATTATCTGCTGTGAACGTGGAAGTTGAAAGATGCAACTGTGTGTGGCCTTTATCCCTCCAGATCATACTTCCAATTTCAAATTGCATGTAATGTGTCTTCTTTTTGAAGCAGCTTTGAGATTAAGCAACATTTTCATTGGTAGAGCACAACATTTATGTTTTCTTATTGACTAAGGAAGACTTGTTAGACTTGGGCCTCTTTCCATTCTCATAAATTGCAAACCTATTTGCAATTAATTATAGATACCGACAACTTGTATTTATTTATCAAAACAAAAGATGCTAAAGATGTATAAGGGAAAAATTAGGTTCCACAATATTTGGGTCTTGACAGCTGATGATCCATCCATCAATGATGGAACATATCAAATTGTGGATTTGAATTGGTTTGAATTAGGGGAGAGCAAATTGTTTGAACATCGGGAATATGTTCCCTGCATCGAGGATGTCCAATCCCTTAATAATTTTATGTTTCCATAAGATCCCCTCTCATCCTAAATTCCAGTGAATACAAGCACAGTTGCTCCAATCTTTCATCATACGACAGTCCTGTCATCCCTGGAATTACACTCCCTCATTAGCAAGAATGCCCTTCCTCAAATTAGATGAGGTTGGTGGAGGTGCAAGTGAATCTCTGCCTAACCTCAAAGGGCTGAGGGGGTCCCTGGACAGAGTCGAGGGAGGAGTCCCCTGACTCTAGAAACGAGATGCTGCCTGTCCTGCTGAGTTATTCCAGCATTTTGTGTCTGTCTACTTTTTGTGTACCTCACTGATAAATTACTAAATTGCTTGAGCAGAGACGTACGAAAATTCTGTCAGCCAGCCGCATTCTCCATGAGAAACGAGATGAGTAATGACAATCAGTCTGAAGAATGGTCCCGACCGGAAACGTCGCCGATCCATTCTCTCTCCAGATGCTGCCTGACCCGCTGAGAACCTCAAGCGCTTTGTGCTTTGTTGAACGAGACGAGCTATCCATTATCAGTCTGAAGAAGGGTCTCGACCCGAAACGTCACCATTCCTTCTCTCCTGAGATGCTGCCTGACCTGCTGAGTTACTCCAGCATTTTGTGAATAAATACCTTCGATTTGTACCAGCATCTGCTGTTATTTTCTAATACTATCCATTAAGACTAATATTTACGTTTATTGCCTTTATTTGAAGAATGAAAAATCCCTTCAGAGTTGAATTTTCATCATCGTTTTTAAAAATTGAATATATCAATATGAAAACAAGAATGTATATTTGGACGAGTCTGTTACCCTTAAAGTTTTTTTCCCCAACAAAATAAGCATTATTCAGAATAATAAATACGTACAAGACAAGAACAGTGCAAAAACTCTTCCGACATTCTCAGCGGCTGTACATACACCCATTAGGGTTATATTTGGTCGTGTTCACAAAAATGCCATTATTTCAGGCACCCTTATCTCGATCCAAAACATCACCCATTCCTTCTCTCCCGAGATGCTGCCTGACCTGCTGAGTTACTCCAGCATTTTGTGAATAAATCCCTTGCCACTCAGTTGTCCTTCAAGTTGCCGATACCTTCATTGGTCTCAGTGTGGAGCTACCTCTTCGAAGTCCGGCTTGCGTGGTGGAGTTTTGACGAAACGAACCGTAATACCATGAGACCAAACCACCCGGACCAGAGGAGAACGAATCGAATGTTGACTTTGCAACAACATTGGCCGCCCAGTTCCATCCTCTGTATTTCATTAAACTATAACAGAATATCACAACGACGAACACAGTCAAACGCAGAGAGATGCTGCTTTAATGAAAGAAAGCTCGCAGAGTTTGCTGGCGTATTCTTCCCCTCCCCTCGGTGAGATAGATGGAGGAGCTCAGAGCCAGGTTGTGTCACACTGCTCCGCTCGTTGGTCTGCGTTTGACCGCCTACCAAAGACCCTTAGGTGGCGCAGAGCGGCGTACACTTCCAATTGTAAAACACACACACACACACACACACACACACACACACACACAGGACGCCTAATCCAAAAAAATCAGCGTTGCGGTGAAGGCAGAAAAAAATTAAAGGGGGCAATTAAGTCATCATCGGACGCTACTCGTAGGGAACGTGTACACATTCACCTGAAAGGAAAATGTAAGTTGGGTAAATATGGTTACTCCACTGTTTGCTGTTTGTGGAATTGAACGCCACATGCGTGAAGGGAAAATAAGATGCAGGCGGGAGTGCGACACCGTGCCTTTGATCGTGCTGGTTGCTAATGGGGTCGCTCGCTACATTTGTATTGAGCGCGGTCGATGTCATTTTCTTTCCTCCAATTTCTTTGTGCTTGGATCTTGAGTGGAACCTAGTTTACTGCAGGACAAGCGCTGAATGTGGAGAGAATTGTGTTGCTTACATGGCCGGAATAAACTGATTTATACCCACGCTAAATTTAATGCCCTTCGTTTGAGTGTGGACCAGTTTATATTTCATCTTTGGTTATTGTACGTCTGCTAGAAAATTGTAAGTAGACACTTTTGGTTGCTTAGCTTTGTTTTGAAATTAATATGTTAAAATATAGAAACATTTTTAAAGAAAACATTTGTACTGAGAACTGGCATTATTACTTCATAGATTTCGACTTCTCCTTTTAAGTTTACGCTCGCATTTTGAAGGGGATTGAAATTTAAAATAGCAGTGAATTACTGATAGACGCAAGCAATTCCGTACGCCTTCAAATGAAGACAACACATCATGTTGATGAAAAAATGTCGAGGTTTTATTGGTGTAATAGGGTAACTGTTTGCAGGGGGTTGTTTTTTAAAAATCATAGCGACACTTGGAAATTAAACAGAAGTTTAGACCTTACGGTTCAGTGTGTACGTCGTTTGCGACTCCTGTTTGAAGAGAGTGATATTTCTGGCTTGGTGGTTAAGAACTGAAGGTACGTGGCCGTGTCGTTGCTCCGTGACTTTCCTCTAAAATTTAACATGATCAGTAGCCTATTTGTATCCACCCCAAATTAGAAATCTCCTATCATGCCGACATTTTTGCTCTCATTGGAAACTTCGCGTTGTTACATTGCCGTGAAAATGGTCGTGATTGCAATCCCAAAATAATCTTTCAGGTATGTTCGGATTTTTAACCGGGATATGGTTTCTTGTTTCTTGTTTTTGTTATCTCCGCAGATTGGGACTTGATTATTGGCAGTGACGAGATGTGCATTGATATTACTCGGCACCGACATTATTGTAGCGTCTTGTCAAGAGAGGTAGATGGAGAAGAATTGGGGTTTTTTGCGGGGGTGGGGGACGACGAAAGGAAAGCAAATGACAAAGAAAGGAGAAACAAAAGGCTGCGTGCGTGTGAAAGAGAGCGGTAGGTGAACGAGTGGATGAAGATGGCTTTGTGCCATTCTCCTGAGCTCACTTTCACGCACTTGGTCGTGGTTAAGTAGCAGGGTCGACACGTCGGGAGCAGTGTTTCAACTCTCTATCTCTCTCACACACACACACACACAAAAATAACTAATCTCTCAACAACGCCAATTTTGAAGGAAAAAAAACCCAGCTGCAACTTTTGCTGCAGAGAGATTTCAGATATGGGAAGTCGGTCTGTTAACTCTGCTGTGAATTTCTAGGTAAAATAAAACGATCAAATGCATGCACACTGTTTTGACGTTTTCTAACTAACGCAGCGGGCGGAGATCTGCTTTCAGCCCCTCCCCGTTTGAATATCTTCTGTTGACCTTGTGTGATTCACGTTTATGCTTATTCCGACTGTTAAAGAGGCAGTAATGGTTTTGAGCGTTTTGAGCTAAAGAAACATTCGGGGAGCTGAAAATTGGGAAAGGTCCATTGATTGGGTTCTGGTTTGGTTGACGACGGTGCTTAATCCTAACCTCGGATTTTACGATGCAATGGGTGCGCCCATTCACATTTTGCTTTAAAAACCGTGAAAGAAAATGAAGTGAACTGGGGATACAAGACTATTTTGTAATTGCGCATATGACTACGATGTCCGTCTGGCAGTAGTGAACTATCCGATCGCTGTTTACAAAAAAAATCCTTCCATTTTAATGGATTGGGCAACGTTATACATTTTCAAGCCAAATGTTCCATGGTTCAGTGTTTATTGAAACCCAGGAGTTTTTCTCTTAATTGGAAGTTGTTAGTAATCCTTAACTCGGGGATGCAGTGAGGTCAGTTCTCTTTTCTGCAGCTTCCAATCCTTTTATGTTTCGAACAATAAATTAATAATGTCCACATCATTTAAATTAATTTACATTTCGGAAACAAATCTAAATGCCGTGGCTGCTGGAAATCTGAAATAAAACATGATTTTGGATACAGAACGCTGTACAACATCTGTAGAGAGAGAAAATTAGACCACCAGCGAAAGGTCATTGACATGAGATTTTAACTCGATCCCTCTCTCCCTCTCCCCCTTTCTTTACAAATGACATGACTTTGGTACTTAGAACATTTAAAATATTTGTTCCCCTAATTTATGAATTGTTAATCTATTTTAAAGTATCTGCATTTTGGTATATTTGATGGTTGATATAGTTTGCCACGTATCAAGTGCCACTTTTGCTATTTTCTGCAACACATATTCCATGGGCCGTGACTCTTTACTGTTCCGCAGTACTCATTTATATTTATCTTCAAAGTGGCACATATTATCAGTGATTATTTTTTGATGAGTCAGAATAAGCATAAACCTGAATCGCACAAGGTCATTGGGAGATATTCAAATGGAGGGGAGGGGGGAGGGAGGGCAGATCTCTATGGCACAGATCTCTCCTGCTGTGTTACACTTTTTAATTTAATTTTTCTCCCCAAGGATTTCCTGAATATGCACAGCATTTCAAGAATTTTTGTTTTCTATCTTTCAGATATCTGGTGCCCACAACATTTTTCTTTTTGTTCATAAATTCATAAGCTGTGAATTAGGAGCAGAATTAATCCATTCGGCCCATCAAGTCCACTCCGCCATTCAATCATGGTTGACCTATAGTTCCCTCTCAGCCCCGTTTGTTCCAATTTTAAATGAGCTATGGAATTCTGAGTATCAGTAAGGTAACATTTTGATCCAGGCGGTTAAGTCTGAAGAATGGTTCCGACACGAAACATCAAGTGTCCATCCCCACCACAGATGCTGCCTGACCTGCTGAGTTCCTCGAGCACTATTGGTTTTGCTCAAGATTTCAGCATTTGCAGTTTCTTGTGCCTTGGCCAAGTATGCTATTCAAAACTCTTATTGCTTGTAATAAATATCTGGAGAATCACACTCTTGAAGCTGCACATCTTCAGCTATTTTGCATTTAACCTTCCCGACTTTAGTGTAGATGTATCCCAAATGTCACACACAAACATGGTCTAATTTGCCTCAAATTCCATCTCCTCTCATCCATATGCTTGTTTATCTGGTTTATGGTCTTGACCTAGCAATGCTTCAGTTTTAGACTTCTGATCATTGATTTCAGCTCGGTAACATTTCAAGATTCTGATTTTCTTTAAGTCTAGAATATTCTAGAATAAGTGGTAGCATATTCATGACTATTTATTGACGATTGGGAGCTTTAGTTAGCCCAGGCTTTTCATCTCGAGATGTCTCTGTCTGGATGAGATTAATTTAGGTTAGTTTATTGTCATATATCCCAGGAAGCAGTGAAATTCCTTGTATGCATGAAGCTCATGGAGTAGAGTATACATAACAGCAATGATAAATAGAAAAATAAATGCAATAACGAGTACAAAATAGTGGAATGGTGTAAATATTGTAGTGCAATCTAAAGCAGTGCAAACAAATATTAAAGTACAGTAACAAAATAATGGAGATGGAGTTAAGAGTATGTGACAGCACTTCTGGGAATGAAGTGATGGTTCAGGAAAAAACATACAATTTGCTGGAGTAACTCAGCGGGTCAGGTTGGAGGAAATGTTATGACCAATTCTAACTGATTGGAGTCTTCTGGTTAGGAAGTCCAGAGGGTAGTTGCAGATGGCCCCAAGGCAAGATCCAGATATTTAGAGATGAGGTTATTCGGTATTATGGTGTTGAAAGCTGAGCTATGGTTATAATTAGCATCCTGACACAGATCTTCTTGTCAAGGTGATTCCGAGCTGAATGTAGTGCAAGGGAGATGGTGCCTTCCATAGAACTGTACGTGAATTGCAAGGGGTCTAGACTATCAGGGTGACTGGCACTGATGTGGGCCATTGCCAATCTTTCAAGCACTTCATTGCAGTCAATATTAGAGCTAGTAGGTGGTGGTCATTGGGACAGGTCATGCTGCTTTTCTTGTGGACTGGAATGATGGGGGTTTCCTTGAATCAGATTTCCTTGAAGAAGATTTTGAAGTGAGAAGTTGAAGAAGTTGAAGATTATTGCACGATTTAATCCAATCCATCGACTCCGTCTTGGACAGCCAATTTTTCCTTTAATCTGTCTGTGATTAATCCCTGTAATCTGTTTGAATAAACCTTTCTTGTACGTCCAGTGGCCACACACATCATGAGCAATAAGAATAATAACATCAACTCTCGGTTTTGGCTGTCAATTCGCATTTTGCAAGTTTATGATTGAATTGTGCTGTGTATGTAATTAATTTGGGTTAAATGGAATATGAAATGGTTCACAACAAAAAGGGCGAATAGAACTTATTAATGTGGAAGATTTTCTTTGGGCTGGTTTAAGCATTGTTATTGTAAATCACTTCCATATAAAAAAGGGGTTGGATCGGTTTGGTAACTTAATATGTAACATAATTGGGACCAGCTGCATGCCTAAATTTTTCTGCAAGTTACTTTCAGTGACCCTGATATAAACTCTGGTTTTGCCATGAGTTTTTCTCCTCTTAGCTCAGAATTGCCATGGCCATAGCAAATTTATGTCAAATCATTGATTTCAAAATGATTATAATGTTTTGAATAATTCAACACTACTTCAATTTCTGAGTGTATTAAGCTTTAACACTATTATAATGTAAAAGGTAGGAACAAAGCAGTACATTGGATGTCACAGATTTTAAAAGTTACTGTATTCTGATGCTGTCACAATGAACCGTTTCTCAATGTGGTGCCATAGACAAACCTTTTGTTGTCGAGCTGTAACATAATTGTATTCTAAAGCTTTGATGGGCGGCACGATGGTGCAGCGGTAGAGTTGGTACCTTGCAGTGCTCACAGCACCGGAGACCGGGTTCGATCCTGTCTACGGATGCTGTCTGTACGGAGTTTGTACGTTCTCCCCGTGACCGAGTGTGTTTTCTCCGAGATCTTTAGTTTCCTTCCACACTCCAAAGATGTTCAGGTTTGTATGTTAATTGGCTTGGTATAAATAAAAATGGACCATAATGTGGGTAGGATCGTGTTAATGTGTGGGGATCGCTGGTTGGTGCAGACTCAGTGGCCGAAGAACCTGTTTCTGTGCTGTATCTCTAAACTAAACTAAACCAGTCCTTAACAATGTACAGTTTTATTAAAGTGTGTGCCCAAGAGATATTTGTTCTGAATATAAGTGATATTAACTTTGTTCATTATTTTTGTAGAGATGGATTTTCTTCTTCCTATGATTGGTTCTCATAAATATTTGAATGCAAATTCATGAGCAGAATTTTCTAATTCCATGGTTTTGTCATCCTGCAAATTTGAAAAATTAGAAAACCAGATTTCTTACAAATCAGAAATAATAATTTCTGAATCTGACTCTCAAGGTGTAATGTTTGAACTAAAGCATTCCTGTTGATTCCATCAATGAGCTCAAAGTGTCAAGCATGGGTTTTGGCTGGTATGAGTGTTGGAGAAATTGTGGAAGTTTGGCATTAATCTTGTGATTATTTCGGACATCTGTTCACTGATAACTTTGTCTACCACTAGATTCACCTGACTAGCAGGGGTAATTTAGAGTGACCAATTAGTCTCTGCACCTGCAATTTGGGAGGGAATTGGAGGAATGCCATATTGTCACAGGAGAATGTACAAACTCCACACAGACAGTAATTGAAGTCAGCATTGAACCTGTCACATTGGAGTTTCAACCGTACAACCTTTCTCTGCTCTGCTCTTTTGTTGTGGTGCAATAATATGAGTAAGAAGGAGTATTAATGCAGACAGATAATTCTTTGTGGAGTTACTATAGCCCTTCAAATTATCAACGGGAATTCAAGGAACAAGTATGCTGACTATCCCTATTCAACCCCTGTCTTTACAAATGCATGTACAAATACATCTATCCCTCGAATCCTCTCCAGTAACTTTCCTACCACAGATATTACTCTTGCTGGTCTATAGTTCCCAGGTTTTTCTTTGCAATAAAGGTTCAACATTAGCCACCCTCCATTCACCTGGCACCTCACACATGTCAAATGATTCATGCAATTTCTTCTTGAGCTTTCCACTGTATCCACTATATATCTGATCAGTAGATCTGCAGTAAAAACAGAGGAGAAATATTCATTGAGGACCTATTCATTGGAGCCTCTCCTTTGGCTCCACACATAGATGACCACTTTGGTTTCTGAGAGGCCCTATTCTCCATCACTACCCATATGTTACAGTTGTACATGGCATTGGTGAGGCCGCACTTGGATTATTGTGTTTATCTTTGGTCATCTGCTCTCGGAAAGATGCCAGTAAGCTGGAAAGGGTGCAGCGAAAATTGACGAGGATGCCATCAGAATTTGAGGGCCTGAGCTAGAGAGAGCGTTTGGGCGGGCTAAGACCATATTCCTTGGAGAGCTGTGGACTGAGGGGTATTATGATCATATGTTCTTAGAGTGGTGCATAAAATAATGAGAATAGATATGGTAAATACATGATCTTTATCAGAGGTTAGGAGAATCGAGAACTAGAGGTTATAGGTGAGAGGGGTAAGAGTTAATAGGAACCGAAGGGGCAACAACTTCACAAAAAGGGTGGTGGGTATATGGAATCAGCTACCTGAGGAAATAGCTGAGACAGATATAATTACAACATTTAAAAGACATTTGAACAAGAGCATGGATAGGGAAGGTTTAGAGGCCAAGTATGGGAAAAGTAGACCAAGTTTACTAGACCAAGTATGGGAAAATGGAACTAGTTAGATGGGGCATCTTGGTTGGCATGCATGAGTAGGACCGAAGTGCCTGTTTCTGTGGTTGTTTAACTTTCGGACTCTCAGCATTAATGTTTCAGAAAAATACTAAAAATTCTAGATCTAACTTCACCTGAAGCAGAATGTCGGGAATTATGCTTTGCAAAACTAATAATCCCAGGGTCTGAAAAAGTGAGATAATAACTACTGATGAAAAGTAGCCTCTCTTAATACCCAAATTGTTTTACACTCATTTATCTTAAATGTATTAAAGAAATAATTGGGTCGTATATTGCAATCATAACAAGATGTGACTTTTCGTCCTAATTTTAACAAATGGACAAAACATTTGCAGTAAAAAAAAGATTTTGTCTAATGTTCCAGAGACATCAAAAAGTACCAGTCTCTCTGGTTTTGGATTGGTGATACTAGTTCAAGATTAAATATTGGCCTGTGGAACTCCTGGTTTTTCCATTCTCCCGTTGGTTTTTCTCTCTGCTATACGCCTATGCATTGGATGTGGTCTGATCTGAATGCTGGGCACTGATTGTTGACAAAATTAAGCCCAGAGTTTATTGTTTACCAATATCACTGACATGCTATCTATTTGCATCTTAAAGCAAATATATGGGTAATGAAACAAAGAGATTTGGGGATGAGATTCCAGAGATTGGCACCTAGATAGGTAAAAGCCCAAGGAAGGAACTGTAAGAGCACTGAATAGCCTTGATTATCACCTTTGAGATTCAGTGTTCAATATTTTTTCCTGTACTGTGTAGAGTATGCAAAGAAGTACATACTATAACTTTAAAAAGTGCTAATGGACCCATAATGTTATAACTGACCTCTAACATTCCAACTCACAATTTTCTCCTTGTGTAAGAATGTGACATTAACTGCACTCCAGTTCTTTAGTTACGTGAGTTGACTTATTTCCATTTCCAATTAAATTTTGGAAAATTGCAGCCTGTATTATTTATTTCTCACCTACATCAGTATTCCGGAGAGTCATGTACAGAAGTCCAAATGAAAATTTGTGTTTTGCACCCTAACAACTTTTTTAAAAACAACATGTGTTTGAATATTTATCCTTGGTATTATTTAATATCTTCATGTATACAATACCCACATGCCACCCTCTGAAAAAAATATAACTGAAAATAATTAATGTAATTACCCTTTCTCTCACAAGTACAGTGGTTCCATCATTCGATTGTAATTTTACTCCTTTTTTGGGGAACTAACATATAAGACTGGTGCATAACAGTAGCTAATATAATTTTGAGAAAACAACTCAAATTTAATTGTTTTAGATAATAATTATTTTTCTTTATTTTTAAAGTGTAGTGGCTATTTCCGAAATTGGTTGTGGCTTTTGTTATTGCTCAACCTTCAATATTCCATTACAATATACACGGTTCTCAATTTTAATGGATAATTTCTTGCACCAAATGTACTAATCTATTGTTTATCCTCTGTAAATATTACGGAGTAAAGAAATCATGACTGGCAATTCCTTCCTATCCATCAAGGAAAAAACAGGAAAATGGAAATATTCAGTTTAAATCGTGCAGTTCAGATGGTGAATATAAACCATTCACGTTTTGCTTGAGTGGTTTATTAAATTGTCTGTAAAACTTGATTAGATTGCTGCTTTGTAATTAATTCCAGGTGTCTATTTTGCTAATACATCAAAGAAATTGTGGGATTTTGTTTTGTAAAAGATAGTTCTTGGCAGGGTTTGGAAGACCTGTCATTTTCCAGAGTTAACCTCTGTAAATGAAATTTCTTAGATGATACTGTGCAGCCACCTAGTGGGTGATGGGGTTAACCAACCATCATCCTTTGGAAAGTGAATAACAGCCATAACACTTTGTGGATGATCAAGGGGCTACAAATGTGAATCTGGTGTAGCATATGTTTGGTCTAAAATGGAATTGAGTAAGCTTGTGAATGTGGTTTAACTAAGTTTAATTAACATTCATGGAGTACTGGAATAAACAGACTGAATTTATGGTCACTGGAGTGTCAGAAACTTGGAAAGGAAGTGATTCAGGAATTTAAGATTAATATGGGTATGAGCATAATTCAAAACAAGTATTTTAGATGTTAAGGGATTACTTAGAATTACAGGTCAAAGTTACCAATTGAGGATCCAGGGGTCTTTAGAAATTTTATTCTTCCTTAGATTCCACTAATAAGGTGGAAGAGTCGTAGGGAGACTGATTCCTTCAAGTCCTTCAAAAAGGCTTTGGAGGATTTCTGGGAAAAATGCCACCATAGTGCATTGAGGTAAGAATATATTATTTCTGGTCAATTATGACATTTGTTTGATGTGTTTGAAAGCTGACAAGGATGAGAACTCAAATTGGATGCATGTCTGTTGTTCTCTCTAGGGGAGGTTAGGCAGAGGTGGATGGATGGTGCAGATTAGGCATCGCCCAATATACCAAGGTTGTGGATGAGCATAAATTAACTTAAATGATTTTCTTTTTACACTGGTAAGAGATTTTGTTGTATTTAAGTTTACTTAAAAAGTGTATAAAAACATAAGTCACCATGCTTACCCATCACTGAGATTGATGCAGTAGTCTGTGTAGGAAGGAACTGCAGATGCTAGTTTACACTGAAGATAGACACAGAATGCTGGAGTAACTCAGCAGGACAGGCAGCATCTCTGGATAGAAGGAATGGGTGATGTTTTGGGTCGAGACCCTTCTTCAGACTGAGTTCTTCAGACTCTGTCTGAAGAAGGGTCTCAACCCGAAACGTCACCCATTCCTTGTATTTCGAGATGCTGCTTGCCCCGCTGAGTTACTCCAGCATTTTGTGTCTATCTTTGTTGCATTAGTCTGGTTGTTTTATCCTCCAATTGCCTAACATTTTATTCTCTGGTTGAGTGGTGAGTCTGTGGAATTCTCTGCCGCAGAAGGTAGTTGAGGCCAGTTCATTGGCTATGTTTAAGAGGGAGTTAGATGTGACCCTTATGGCTAAAGGGATCAGGGGGTATGGAGAGAAGGCAGGTACAGGTTACTGAGCTGGATGATCAGCCATGATCATATTGAATGGCGGTGCAGGCTCGAAGGGCCGAATGGCCTACTCCTGCACCTATTTTCTATGTTTCTATGTTTCTATGATCTGTGCAAAATTAGCTGCAGAATCAATTTACATCTAAACGCTGCCATTAACGCAACAAAATATTTCAAGTAATTCAATTATTTATTGCTTTGTATAAGCATTATCAAACTGACATTCATGTCATAGCACAAAATAAAATATTAGGATCAGTGATTTAAAGTAGTTCTTAAGGAATATCGTAGGAGAGCAATGAGAAATTGGGTGGTAGATAGGTTTGGGATGGAAATGCCAAATCTTAGGGCATGGGCCACTGAATGGATATTTACATTTATATCAATCCAAATAACCTACAAACCTGTACGTTTTTGGAGTGTGGGAGGAAGTCGAAGATCTCGGCGAAAACCCATGTGGTCACGGGGAAAATGCACAATGCTGTACATACAGCAACCGTAGTCGGGATTGAACCCGGGTCTCCGGTGCCGTAAACGCTGTAAGGCAGCAACTCTACCACTGTGCCACCCAAAATATTGTTAAGTTTTTGTCCTTTCCAACTCAATGATTTAGGCTGGTAGAATAGAGGCAAATCGGGCATGATGTTTTTCAATGGCAGAGCACAATCTGAGGCCCATCTGGTATTCACCTGCTTCTTCTTTTGTTCCTGGGAATCTTTATAGTGGGGCCAAAGAAATGGAGAAAGAGTGGTTTTGGACAAATGCCCAGAAAGCAAGAGCATGAAAGCCAAAGTTTCAATGGAATACTTGGGGAATAAGCAATAAGGTGGAGTCAGATGGTTTTGAAAGGAATGTACACTAAAGATGTTCAAGGTTCGACTTCTCCAGCCCCCTTACACACCCCAATCTCACTCCTCTGACGGCGCAGCCTTCCATCCACTCAATAACAATTCCAATGTTGTCATCAAACATGCTGACAAGGGAGGTGACTTTGTCATCTGGTAGACTGATCTTTGCCATGCTTAGGCCAGGCATCAGCTCTTGGACTGCTCCTCATACCTACCTCTTGACCATGACACTAAAGGCCACCATCTCCCACGATCCGCTGTGTAGTTTCTCTTCCACCAAAGTCTCATTCAGGAGAGCTGTTCATCTATTGTAGGATTCACTAGACCATTTGGTGTGCATCATACTGTGCCCTGCAGTGGAATTTAGTTTTGAGGAGACAACAGGTGTTCTCCGCAAGGGTTCTGGTGATGCTGGGGGTTCACTGTAATGATATAAAAGTAGTAATGTATGTGCATTACTGGAGATGTGCACACAGATCAATTATGTTGCAATGGAGGCTTCGTGAATGTATGGATTCTCTTTTCTTTGAATTGCCTGGTGTGGAGCTGAAGAAAATAACGTGAATAGTAGGACTGACAGGAACTTTCCAACAGCTACTTCCAAAGTGAATATTCTTTCCTTGTTAAGTGCAAACAATAATTACAATGATTTAACTCAATATGCTCCTGTGAAATGTTTTAACAAGACATTTGCCGGGTAGAGTACTTGTGAAAGTGAAATGGATCTGGTAGCTTCTAACAGAAAACTATTTAAAGATAGTTTTGCACTGCTGGCAGAATTATGTTAATTTAATGATTGTAAACTCCCTTTTGCACTATGGGGCCTGTGTGATGGCCTTGAACAATTGCCTTGTTAGAATATTGCTGTGTTTCATTTAGTTCAGTATGTGAGGTCCAGTGGTGTTTTAAAATGACCATGGCATGCTGCACAATGATGTGTGAACATAGGCCGAAGTCCATTAAGAATAGGTAAATGGTTTAAGAAGATAACTGCAGGTGCTGGTACAAATCGAAGGTATTCACAAAATGCTGGAGTAACTCAGCAGTTCAGGCAGCATCTCGGGAGAGAAGGAATGGGTGACGTTTCGGGTTGAGACCCTTCTTCAGTCTGAAGAAGGGTCTCGACCCAAAACGTCACCCATTCCTTCTCTCCCGAGATGCTGCCTGACCTGCCGAGTTACTCCAGCATTTTGTGAATAGGTAAATGGTTGTTGTTTTCATTAAACACCAAATGAGTTCCACAAAGGTGTAAATGTCTGGATTTGTGGTAGACCTAGGGAATGGGCTATTCAGATGAATTGCTGGCCAACTGCATGGTTCGTATTTACACTTCCAGAAAGGTTCAAACATAAAATATATAGTCTGATGAAGTGTCCCCACCTGAAAAGTAATCTGTCCATTTTCTCCGGAGATGCTGCCTGACCCACTGAGTTACTCCACCATCTGCAGTTCCTTTTTATTACATTTATTATAAAATATTAGTTGGTCTTCAAATGCCTTAGAAACAGAGCAACTGGTTGGGTTGTGACTGCCCAAGAGCAGGCATGCTTCAGAGCAATGTAACCTTTTTTTCTGAAAGCTCACACTTTTTGAATGAGATAATAACATCATTCGATGCACATCCAACTGGGACAATGTCCCAGCCACACAATGGTGAATTCCAACTGAAAGTCTGATTGATTGCAATTCCAGATTCTCATGACTTAATCTGAAAGTGTTTATGGTTGTGTTCCACTTCATATATAATTGCTGATAAAAATATTTTTATGCCACTGAATTTCGAATCACAAGTAGACTCAAAATGCTGGAGTAACTCAGTGGGTCAGGCAGCATCCCTGGAAAGAAGGAATAGGTGACATTTCAGGTCGAGAACCTTCTTCAGACCTGACCCCAAACGTCACCCATTCTCGACCCGAAACATCACCCATTCCTTCTCTGCAGAGATACTGCCTGACCCACTGAGTTACTCCAGCATTTTGTGTCTACTTTCGATTTAAACCAGCATCTGCAGTTCTTTCTAATCACAAGTGTTTGGGATGCTCTCATGTGAAATATACTCCTTTTTTAAGTGTATTTTTTGCATTATTCGTTTGACATCAAATTCCCTTATTTTGAAACAGCTGCTGCATTTTGCTGTGATCTGCAGCAAAACTTTATGCTGTTCTCTCTTCTGTTCTTGAATGGCCCATGAACTTCACATTATCTGACGTCGTGATCTTGGAATATGAGTGTTAAAATCAGAGCCAGAGAATGTTTTGAAAATTAAAACTTATGATCCGGAAATGCTTTTCTTAAATGCAGCAAATTGCAGAAATGTGACTTGTAGATTGCTAAAAATCAATTTTTATACAATTACTTTTAATTTTATGGGCACAATTATTGAAATTTCACTCACTTTCTCTTGTAAAAAGTTGGAGATCTTGGGTATAAATTAACTACCAATATATTTCGCTTGGCGATTTATGAAATAACATTCCTGAATTTTATCAGTATTTAACATTAATGAAAGC
Source organism: Rhinoraja longicauda (assembly GCF_053455715.1). NCBI lineage: Eukaryota > Metazoa > Chordata > Chondrichthyes > Rajiformes > Arhynchobatidae > Rhinoraja > Rhinoraja longicauda. The sequence continues at coordinate 19,601,075 of NC_135956.1, read as the reverse complement.
AGATTTAGAATAGATTATGCACTGAAGCAAAAAATAATGCAAACTGCTAGTTTCAAGCTGAGCGAATTGTGAGATATTTTGAGAATGTAAATGCAGCTACGCTCTCAAAAGTATGATAAACTGAATATCAGTGAGACGGCTTCTGAAGAGTACTTGCAATCCTTAGTGAATTTTATGTGACATTTTGAATGTAAGATTTTTTCAGTTCATGCAGTAGCTGGGGCAATACAGGTATTTATAAATTTGAGGATGCCTTCGAAGAAAGAGACACACGATTTGATTGGTGACACGTTTGATCCCGAGAGCCTTTTCATTGAAGGTTCTCCCAAACTATTGATTTATTTTCTTGGGGGCAAACAAAGTGGTTAAACAATCCAGATGGTCTTCCTATTCGCAGCTTAGTTTCCGAGCTGATGCTCTTTCTGTCTCATTTTCCCTGAGGTAGAATGGCAAAATTGATTGTCAACAATCCTTAAGGCCACCACCTCCTTCAGCCACCCCCCCTCCTCCTCGCAAGCACACCACCCCACACATACACACTTGCCACACACACTCAGTAAACACATATGTATGTGTGCATATCTATATATGTGTGTGTGTGTGTATATATATCTATATATGTGTGTAGAACACTAGTGTGTGTGTGTATATATCATATATATATATACTGTATATGCACACAGACATGTGCACACACACGCGCACACATTTTATTTTGGATCACTGCAGGATCCAGACATACTGGAGCCATTTTCTTCTCGCAGCGAAGCCAGTTAGGAAAAATATCTTCAATGTATGGATCTGATGACGCGATTCAAATCTTGTTCAATAATTTCACTGGAATACCTTTGAACGGGAGTAAAGAGAATCACAGAGCAAACAATAATTGCTTAGAATTGTTACACATGAATCATCTATCTGTAAGCTGTTTATTTTACAACAGGAACTAAACCAACTAACAAAAGCAGAAAATAATTGCACCTCATGGTCAATGGTGAATAGGGAAAATCAAGATTTCCCTATTATCAGAGTAAGAAAATGGTCATTAATCAACTGACAACAAAATATCTCAAAACAGTTGGATCTGATCAGTTAAAAATACATTTTGCATTATTAAGTGAGCAGCTTAAATGTGCTATTGTGGGCCATATATTGCAGAAATCACTGGCACTGTCCTTGCTATCTATTTAAGCTTTAGTCATGCAAATAATTCCTTTGAATGTTGCTAGGGAACAGAAAATGCTGATTGAGTTTTTTCAAATAAGAAGGGAGATGCCACTTGAAACACGGGCCATCTGTCCCGAGGGGATTGATTTCCTGTGAGCCGGTCTTTGTTGCTGTAGGACACTTGATGGTGTTTGTAGATAATGCCGCCCTTGATGACATTATGTTCAACCAATGTTACACTAAATATAGAAACGATGAAAAATCGAAGATGGGACACATTGCCATTTAGCAAGGAACACCTTTCAATAATCATCAGATCCGTTATCGATTTAGTGACATTGTTTAGCGTAAAGTTTGCATCTGCTATCCTATTTGTGATTTCCCCTCCCCCCCTCCACTCCTCCCCTCCCTCCACCTCCCCTTGAAACGTGTGGTAGGCCTTGATTGCAAAGATGCCTGGGAAGTGTACTTAAGAGAGATCCATCCTGTTTGGCATGGATGATCAGCAATGAGGCTGGAATAGCCCATAGCTGTCATTCAGGTTTTGTTTGAAAGCTTTTGGGCCTGCTGGGAGAAACAAAGGTGGGGAGGGGATGCAGGGAGGGTGGGGGTAGCTGGTTGTTCTAAGATCTGCAGCTTGAGGCTCCAAAGTCCAAATGACATTGAATTTCTTTATCTGTCCATTCTTCTCCGCCAGAGTTGTAGAAGACATGCAATTAGGCTATTGCACTTTTTATTGTCAACCAATTGTCTTTTTTTTAAATGAAAATAGTTCATTAAAGAAAAATAGCGCTGTTTTAGTGTTCTCATTTATGTTTTGTCTTTAATGTGGATTTTTATTATGGCAATTATCTAATTTCTAAAAGTCAATGTTTAAATGTTTTAATGGCACCAGTACTCAGAAATAGAGATAGATAATTACAAAAATGATGACATTTTTGACGTATGTTAATAAATTTACTATAAAATCAGTCTGAGATTCAGAATGAAGAAAAATTAGCGGATTTCCATTTTATATTATTCACTAGTTGAATGGTTGAAAAATATGTTTGTTTTTTTCTTTGTTGGAATCTGTGAAATTAACATTGTGAAACAGGTCCAAGTATTTACTTTGCTTTATCAAACCTCTCTTGGTAGAAAAATGTGTAAAATTATTTATTTGTTAGAACCTGAGAAATTAACATTGTGAATCAGGTCCTGATTTACTTTGCTTTATCAAACTATCTTTACTGTATGGAGATTTTTTTTAGTTGAAATTAAGGACAGACTAATCCATCACTTGTTCTCCAGACGCACATCTGTTAGCTGGGCTCCGGAGGATGGACTCAGCCTTCACTGAGGCAGAAACTGACTCCTGAGGCCACCATGTTTTCTTAGCATTGCCATTGCCAAAACTGATAAGTAAATTACTTTCAAAGTGCAAGTGAGGTCTACCTGACTCTGCCAGCTTCTGGAAAATGTGGAAATGGATTTCTGCATCTCATGGAGCCGTTGTGACATGCTGGACACTACTCATATAAACATGGTATCACAAAATGCTGGAGTAACTCAGCGGGTCAGGCAGCATCTCAGGAGAGAAGGAATGGGTGACGTTTTGGGTCGAGACCCTTCTTCAGACTTCTTCTGAAGAAGGGTCTCGACCCGAAATGTCACCCATTCCTTCTCTCCTGAGATGCTGCCTGACCCGCTGAGTTACTCCAACATTTTGTGATACCTTCGATTTGTACCAGCATCTGCAGTTATTTTCCTACTCGTATAAACATTGTGACTAAACTCTACTTCTGTGCATTATGACTGTAGCTCCCCTTCTCCACCTTCCCAACTGCAGCCTATTGGTGTGAGTGTGTCCCTTTACGAAACATGTCCCTCTAATTTAATCTCCGCCATTGTATTTTGGTATGTGAGCTGATGCTTCTTGGGGATTGTGATCAGACATAGCACCACTACCTTGGGCTGTCCTTTACAGCTAACATCAGGAAAACTCTGACAATCCAGCACCCAAGGGGCTTTGGTCATGCGTTCCAGCAGATTTTCTGCACTATTGGATGTTACTCCAATTAAAATCCAAACATACATTTATTTCACTTTTAAAAAAAAACTTTTTACACAGTGTTATAATGAACCTGGTGAGTTTGAAAGCAAGTAGGAAATATGCAAGCAATTTGAATTCTGGCTCCAACCACAAATCTACCCACCTTCTCTAACTCTTGCTGTTCTGAACCCCAACCCTTGATCTGGTTGCACCTCTGGTTCACGACTCTGGGTTAAGAAGTAAGACAGATGCTAAACCATCATGATTTTTAAACAATTAGATGCTGCATTATCAAAGATTTTATGCATAGGAAAAGAGCAGCATCTTCAAAATGACACGTGGGACGATGTGCTGAGAGAAGCATTTTAACAGTTCTTCACTCCAATATACTAATGTGCAGCAAGAGGTCAGAAACTAGTTTTAAAAACTGGTAATCAAACGAAGAAAGGTTGGCTGAGCAAGACGGACAGAGGCAACAAAATATACACTGCTTCCTGGGGTCAGGCACGCCAGTGCAATGGTGTGCTGTTCCTCTGCAGTAGGCAGTGCCTGAATTGCCTTTTGTTCCATGAAGAAGTACTCTTACTCCACAGTGGAGCAAACTGCAGCTCTGGCCTCCCTCTCTCACTCGCTGAGGAGACCAAGGAAAATGTTAATGCACGCGAGATGGTTCTGTCGCAATGTTCACCTGCAGATATTAAATCATTGTACCAGGCAGGACCTGACTAGCTTGCTTGAGCCCGATGGAACCAACTATATGTGTCATGTTCAGGTCAGGTCAGGTATCAAAAAGAATTATGAGCCCACATGCTTGGCTCAGATTCAGTTGGCTGACTCTGTATAAAATAAATGAACCAGGCAATACTCAGCACTTTATTCAGAGCTGAGCTATGGAACTGACTTTGAGTTGGGTTTGGGTCCCGTATCATAAAACTTGTAAATTCAGTGTTCAGGGTGGCTGAACGGTCCCGTGATGTTGTGTTTAGATTGCAGGATCTAAACGTGATATAGCTTTAACGTTTTGACAGATGCAGCTTTCTTTACCCATATAGTCTTTTTGGGACAACCTCCTGTTTCAGAAATTTTCTATAATTCACCAGGATTGGGTCAGGTTCAAATTGGCGTTAGTTGGACAAGAATTGGATTTAAATTATAGAGCCTGTGCTGATCTTTAGCATCAAACACCTCAAGTATCAGCAGTGAAGATTCCTGCAGAATGCTGCAGCTAGCAACTATTTTTTTCCCCCTGATATTGACCTGAACTTCTTTGAGGGGACCATTTGTAACTTGTGCTCTAAGGATGTGCCCTTACAGAAGCTAATAACTCAGGACTGACTGCCTCTATTGCACAAGGAATGAGTATTCGAGGAAGGCTGAAATCACCTTTAAACATCCAAAGTTAAGAATATTGTAAAGTTGTGATCAGATATTTATTTTGCAGTTACAGTAAGAGCACTCATATTGCAGAAACCCTCCAATCCTTGACCTCTGCGTCATGTAGTCTCAAGCAAGCTGAATTATTTTTGTACTTCAATGTAACTGAGTACCTTGCCAGAGGTGGTGTTTATATTATATATATTTATATTCGATTTTGTACATGTTGTATATGTATTGATATATGACCCAGAAATGTGTAGTAGTGATGTAATGAATTGTGGGATAAGTGTTATTTACTTATTCAGGGCTCAGATCATACACTTCAAGAGAGAACGGGAGGCTTTAACATCCTTATTCTAATGAAAGGTCATTAACCTTCAACCTGAAGAAGGGTCTCGACCCGAAACGTCACCCATTCCTTCTCTCCCGAGATGCTGCCTGACCTGCTGAGTTACTCCAGCATTTTGTGAATAAAAACCTTCAATTTAACTCTGTTGCTCCCTCCACTGATGCTACCAGTTCGTCTGAGTAATTCCAGGATTTTTGGGGGTTTATTGGGCAGGTCAGAATGTTCTTAAGTTGGAATGGGTGACGTTTCGGGTCAAGACCCTTCTTCAGATGAGTTCCTTCAGCAGCTCTCCTTATTTTGCTCCAGATTCTGGAATCTGTCGTCTCTTTTGCATTTTTTTTGTCTGTGTTCCTGTGATATCAGAAGACGCCCGATATTGAGGGTGGGGATAAATTAGCCAACTGGATCTAATTAAGTTCCCTGCAAGATAAGAGAGATTTTAGCATTGTCTCATTTATTAAGACCCCTCAATCAGTGAGAGTATGCTAAGATGCAAGGAACACACACCCTGGAAACTTTGGACATGCTCAGCTTTGCAGGTTTCTGGGGAGTAAGGGGGTGCTGGTGAGGGGGTTTGGAGATGGTTATCACTTCCCATACCACCCATCAGGCCCAACACTTTACCAGGTGCATTATTCTGTTCACCATGACAGCCTCCCTCTGATCTGCTCTGGTTGCCATTAGCGTTCACCTGCAATAGTGTGCAATGTGAAACTGACCTTGGATAATTGTGTGGAATAGTTACGGTGTGGTGAGGGGGGGCTGGTAAAACAACGTGTGGTATGGGGACATGGGGTGTGTTGGCCGTGTGACAGTCAGCGTGGCAGATGCAGAATGTAAATTGGCCAGTCTGTGAGTGTGTGAGAGAAACCTGGAAGGGAGGGTTAAGCAGAGGAATGGAGAGGAAGAGGCACGGATAGAAAGAAGGGGAAGGAAAAGAATCATTGAAGGAGAGAGAGATCAGCAGAGGCAAGAACGAGCAAGAGACGCTGGAAGAGGGAGAGACTCTTGCAGAGCAGAAAGCGTAATGGCCGATAGACAATCAGTAGCAGGAGCAAGGAAAAGAAGAAAGAAATGAGAGGAAAGCATAATGGTGAAGGGAAGCGGCAACAGCAAGTGAATGTGGGGGAGTGTTGTATGAAAATGTGTTGTCAGGGTATGAGTGGAGGTGAAGGCAAGAAATGTAGTTACAGACACTACCCGATTTACACAATAGGCGACTTAGGTAAACTCACACTTGTATAAACATGTCCCAAATCCTGTAGTCAATACCTTGACCGATGAAGGCAAGTGTGCTAAATGCCTCCTTCACCACTCAGTCCACCTCTGTCGCCATCTTCATGGAACTATGTAGTTGCACCTCTTGGTCTCTGTCCTACAGCACTCCCCAGGTCTGCACTCGGTGAAATTCTGCCTTGATGTCAAAGTGAAGGGCCTGCCCCACTTTGGCGATTTTTAAGGCGACTGCCGGCGACTGTCAAAGTCGTAGCAGATCGCCGAAAAACCTTCGTTTTTTTTTAACCCTACGACAATGTCTACGACAATGTCTATGACAATGCCTACGACAACCAACCACCTAGACGACGGCAAGCTCCCGACAACTGGCGACCCAGTCGTCGCGACCTAGGACGTCCACCCACATCAGTGACTACGACAAGCTACGACAACCGAAGTTAACCTACCTCCACCCTCCACAAGCTATGACCCTGTCAGGTCACAACTGATGACAACGGGGGTAGCCATTTCACGTAATTTTAGCACAAAAATGGGTTTGGGTAGGGTCTCTGATCATTCTGCATCATGACTGCCAGGAAGCAACATATGATGGCATTGCTCTTACATCAAATGCAAGCCCTGCTGCTTGCAGCGGCCCTCATGCTTAAAATTCTGCAAGACAGAAGGATAAGAAGAATGGGGAAGAAGAAGCCCAAGAAGAAGTCTGTGTGGTTGAAGCCCTTATCCCTGAAGAGACCCAATGCAGTGCAATGTCAAAATAAATGAAAATAATTTGCTTTTCAATGCAGTGCAATGCTTGTGTTTGTGTTTGTTTTATAGGTCAAAATAAATGAAATTAAAATATTTGAAAGAGATGCCATGAGAAACTACTCTGAAATACAATAACTTCAAACATCAATCTTTGGTCAAAATGTCCAAAATTTACTTTATTCAAACAAACAAAATTCTTATAAAAGGTGAATCAGCACCGGCGACAACCAAAGTCACCTGGCGACATCCTACGACAGTGTCTACGACAGGAGACGACAAGTTACGATCATTGGCGTCAAGCCAGCTGTCGCTGAAAAATTTAGAGCAGGGAGAAAATTCCGCGGTGACCCAAAAAAAGCTACGACTCATTGGAGACTACTCACAATCATGCCCGCGACACACCTAGCCTAGTCGTCGGCAGTCGCCTTAAAAATCGCCGAACTGGGACAGGCCCTTAACTCACACTCTGATTCAGATGAGTTTTTTTGCCATGTACACCAGAGCACAGAATATACATGACAATGATACTCATCTCATTTCTGGTGCTCCGACTGGTGTGTGTCCTTCAAAGATGACTAATGTGGTCTTGGCAGCATTTCTATGTTCCGGCAGCAACATGAAATTCCAACTTTTCAATTGTGAGAAATCTGTGGTAGCTGTTGTGTGTGAGTAAACCTCTGAAATAAGGCAAACCTAGAGTCCAAATCCACATTTAAAGTAGACTACGGAAGATCAATAATAGCCACACTTTGGTCTGTATCTTAACAGAAAAATGGTTACTGTTTCCTTAATCTGTAGCTTTTTGAATTAGAATTTGAATAATTTCATATTAGATTTGTGTATTATTTCTGGATATATTTTTTCTTGTGAGGATGGAAGGGGTTAATTGAGCCACTGGTTAAAATCCTTATCTGGGTGCAGAAAAGTGCTTTTATTTTCTTAAGCAATCTCTTCAATGTTTGCATCTAAATTTTGAATACATTTCGCTGTCCCTCCTTTCTTTGATTTGAGACTTAGATTTGAACTAGGTCACTGTTGCAACAAAAGGGCAAAGGGCAGATGTTGGGAAGGGTGAAATTCGGTTGTTTAGTGATAAAACCCAACCTTAAAACAACATTGGATGGACAATTAACCATTCCTTTTTACAGACATTTCATTTGAATTGAGATACTGGTTAATTTCTCTGAAGGTCAAAGAACTGTTATGCATCTGAAAACTGATATGTTTTTACTGACTTTGGGTCTGTAGATATTTATTGTAAAGCTACAAATAAATTTGGCAACAGAATTTATGCAACACTATCAACTGTATGAGTGAGGAGTAAAATCATCTTTGGTACCCAGATCATCTGTAGCTTTTCACCCAGAGAGTTGTGAATCTGTGGAATTCTCTGCCACGGAAGGCAGTGGAGGCCAATTCACTGGATGTTTTCAAGAGAGATTTAGATATAGCTCTTAGGGCTAATGGAATCAAGGGATACGGGGAGCAAGCAGGTTTGGGGTACTGATTTTGGATGATCAGCCATGATCATATTGAATGGCGGTGCTGGCTCGAGGGGCCGAATGTCCTACTCTTGCACCTATTTTCTATGTTTCTATGTACCAATTTATTAAATTGTTCATCCTACAATTTGAGCAAACCATAGGTTTGGGATTATCAACTGCATATCTTTCCATACAACACAGCTCACAATGCACAATGGTGTATCCAAGAGGCACAGCTTCAATTGAAGTAGCCACATTAAAAAAAGAAAATAAATCACTGTGGAATATTGGTGTGATCATTCTATTCGAAACTAAAGAAGTTCTGTTTCCACATATCATTAACTGGTTGTGTGGTTTGGAAAATGGTCTCTTGGTTATAACATGTTTTCTTTGTACTTCACCATGATTAGTTGGACATTAACTGTTATCTAGTTGGAGCAGAATTCTGTGAGATTGAGTCATTTTATTTTGGAGTGACATGATTTGTATTTGCATATCAGCATGCATCATTTAAAGAGATTGTACTTTTTTTAGACTGAAAAAAAGTGGGCATCTGCCCACTCACACAACCTGTCCAAGTCACCCTGCAACCTCATAGCATCTTCCTCACAGTTCACACTACCACCCAGCTTTGTATCATCTGCAAATTTGCTAATGGTACTTTTAAACTGGCTAACTGAACAAAACATCCTAAGAAAGTTTATCAGTAGTGATTAGGCATGTTATAAATAGTTTAGTTCAGAGATACAGCGCTGAAACAGGTCCTTTGGCCCACCAAGTCTACGCTGACCAGCGATCCCCACACACTAATACTATCCAACACACACTAGGGACAATTTATAATTTGTCAAGCCAATTAGCCTATAAATCTGTACATTTTTGGAGTCTGGGAGGAAACCGGAGCTCCTGGAGAAAACCCACGCAGATCACAGGAAGAACGTACAAACTCCATACAGGCAGCACCCATAGTCAGGATCGAACCTGGATCTCTGGTGCAGTAATGCTGCAACTCTACCACTGCACCACCATGCCACCCTTAAATAGTATTTTAGTGGTGTGGTGATGATGTGTTAAGAGAACAGTGACTTTGTTATATCTGGTAATTCAGAAAGATCTGGACTGATTATATAGAGACATGTATTTATTTCTAAATATGCCGATGGGAAATATAAATACAAATAATTAAATAACATATTGAAAAAAGCTGTTGTTAGTGATGGTGCCCTTTAATGGTTTGTTAATAGAATGAGAATTCTTCATTCATTGATCTTTAGGAACAGAAGTTCCTCAAAGCTTACTCATTATTCCTTATATGTTGTACAGGGCATTGGTGAGACCACACCTGGAGTATTGCGTACAGTTTTGGTCTCCTAATCTGAGGAAAGACATTCTTGCCATAGAGGGAGTACAGAGAAGGTTCACCAGATTGATTCCTGGGATGGCAGGACTTTCATATGAAGAAAGACTGAATAGACTCGGCTTGTGCTCGCTGGAATTTAGAAGATTGAGGGGGGATCTTATAGAAACTTACAAAATTGTTAAGGGGTTGGACAGGCTAGATGCAGGAAGATTGTTCCCGATGTTGGGGAAATCCAGAACAAGGGGTCACAGTTTAAGGATAAGGGGGAAGTCTTTTAGGACCGAGATGAGAAAGTTTTTTTTCACACAGAAAATGGTGAATCTGTGGAATTCTCTGCCACAGAAGGTAGTTGAGGCCAGTTCATTGGCTATATTTAAGAGGGAGTTAGATGTGGCCCTTGTGGCTAAAGGGATCAGGGGGTATGGAGAGAAGGCAGGTACGGGATACTGAGTTGGATGATCAGCCATGATCATATTGAATGGCGGTGCAGGCTCGAAGGGCCGAATGGCCTACTCCTGCACCTATTTTCTATGTTTCTATATATGATGGTAGCCCCTCAGCAGTTTGATTCGTTCTTTAATGTCTCCTAAAATGGCCTGGCAAGCAGTTTAGTTGCACCAGTTTGCCATCATGAAGCTTAAGCAAAGGTTCATCCAGGCTAATCAATACTGCAAACACCCTCTGGGAATAGATGTGTATATTTTGAGAGCTTTCCTACAGAGTAATCAGACTTCAACCGCATAGTATCATAGACACAGAATTATACCTTGTAGCCATCATCGGCAACTCCCTCACAACCATCCTTGGGTCTTCCCTGGTTCTTGGGCAAGGTAAACGTAACAGAAATTGTAATATGCAGTGGCAGTGTCTGACCCTGAGCCTCTTCAACTTTGACTCATGACCTAGTGGTGTTAGGTAAGATCGATACACTCTCTATTGACTTCCCTCAACTTGTGAATCACCACTCTTCTATGTTGAATAATATTTGGAAGAAGAACTGACATAATAATGGCCAAGATTGTACTCTTGGAAGATATCAAGGCAGCATTTGACTACCTGTGGCATCAAAGAATCAAATGGAAGTCAATGAGTAAAACTGCCATTGGTTAATGTCAGACCCAGCAACAAAGGACGATACAGTAAACCATGTGTCGGAAGGAATTGCAGATGCTGGTTTAAACTGTAGATTGACACAAAATGCTGGAGTAACTCAGTGGGACAGGCAGCATCTCTGGAGAGGAATGGGTGATGTTTTGGGTCGAGACCCTTCTACAGACTGTAAACCATCTTTTTTATAGAAACATAGAAACATAGAAAATAGGTGCAGGAGTAGGCCATTCGGCCCTTCGAGCCTGCACCGCCATTCAATATGATCATGGCTGATCATCCAGCTCAGTAGCCTGTACCTGCCTTCTCTCCATACCCCCTGATCCCTTTAGCAAAAAGGGGCACATCTAACTCCCTCTTAAATATAGCCAATGAACTGGCCTCAACTACCTTCTGTGGCAGAGAATTCCACAGACTCACCACTCTCTGTGTGAAGAAGTGTTTTCTCATCTCGGTCCTAAAAGACTTCCCCCTTATCCTTAAGCTGTGACCCCTGGTTCTGGACTCCCCCAACATCGGGAACAATCTTCCCGCATCTAGCCTCTCCAACCCCTTAAGAATTTTAAATGTTTCTATAAGATCCCCCCTCAGTCTTCTAAATTCCAGCGAGTACAAGCCCAGTCTATCCAGTCTTTCCTCATATGAAAGTCCCGCCATCCCAGGGATCAATCTGGTGAACCTTCTCTGTACTCCCTCTAAGGCAAGAACGTCTTTCCTCAGGTTAGGGCGCCAAAACTGCACACAGTACTCCAGGTGCGGTCTCACCAAGGCCCTGTACAACTGCAGCAGAACCTCTTTATAATGGATTTCTGTTATAGTGGACGGACTTACCGAACTTCACCTGCAGGCTGGACTGCTGGCGGCACCTCCGACCCACACCGCCTCCCCAGCCGTTTTCTTGGCTGTGTCTGCAGACGCCACACTCGATTTGCTTCCATCCACTGAACTCAGCTGTTTATCTGATGCCCACTAGTTCCTTAAGCCTATCATATTAAATTTCCAATCTCGATTGAATGCACTGTTAATCATCAAGCACCATGAGACTGTAATGCACAGCAAAAGGTCTGCTTCAGAAACTCTACAGGCTCCAAATTACTTTGTTTTTTATTAGGTCATTAATCATGAAATCATAAGTGATAGAAGAATTAGGCCATTCAGCCCATTCAGAGTCTACTCCGTTCAATCATGGTTAATCTATCTCTCCCTCCTAACCCCATTCTCCTGCCTTCTCCCCATAACCACTGACCCCCTTACAAATCAAAAATCTATCCATCTCAGCCTTAAATATATCCACTGACGGCCTCCACAGCCTTCTGTGGCAAAGAATTCCACAGATTCACCATCCTCTAATTAAAGAAATTCCTCCTCATCTTCCAAAAAGAACGTCCTTTAATTCTGAGGGTATGATCTCTAGACCTAGACTCTCCCACTAGTGGAAACATCCTTTCCACATCCACTCTATCCAAGCCTTTCACTATTCTGTACGTTTCAATGAGGTCCCCCCTCAACCTTCTAAACTCCAGCGAGTACAGGCCCAGTGCCGACAAACGCTCATCATATGTTAACTTTTTTTAACTTAATGTCAGCACTCTTTCTCTTTGTCAATCATAGGGAAGCCCAAATGCTTCTGAAAAGAGTTGGGAGGTAATGCAGAGTTCGAAAGGGGAATTGGATAAGTGGCACATAGAAAAGAGACAACTAAATGGCTGTGTGGAAGAGTGAGGAGATCGTGAGGTAGACAGTGTGTGGAACAGCAAGTATTGTCATTGAACCTCACTGAAAATATAAGGATCCAGCTGTATGGACAATGAAATGCAAATAAATGAAGTGGTTTTGGACCTTGAAACAAAGCTGTCAAACGCTGCCGAAAAAGGTAAATATTTCCTCCGTGGATTCTCAAATAATTGCAACAGAGAGCAGAAGCATTGGACTGGACACAACAACCCTGCTCTGTAGGACAGAACTGCCGATGCTGGTTTAAACCGAAGATAGACAAAAATGCTGGAGTAACTCAGCGGGACAGGCAGCATCTCTGGAGAGAAGGAATGGGTGACGTTTCGGTTCAAGACCTTTCTTCAGACCACCCTACTGGTCTCCAAGTAACGGGATTCACATAAAGCAATAACTTCTGATTTCAGCGATCACAGTGCCACTGCTAAATAGGCTTTCTCAAAGTGATACTGATTTAAAAAATGTGTTGGTGGCATCTAAAATTCAGTAAAACTCAGAAAAAGCTCAAGGTTTAATATTTCATAATGACATAAGGAGATCACGTGGCCCTTCAATTCCATGCTGGCACCCAGAGATATCCCATCAATCACACTCCCCCATTTACCTTTGTGAAACATATTCTTAGACATGCCCATCAAAATTCCTCCCTGATAGTCCACACCCAATCATTAGCCTTGCACCCTTGACTCCCAAGCCCTGATCAGTCACACTTCCTCCCCCATCCACCATTCCAACCCTGACCACATTATGTGATAACCTGAACCAAAGGTCATCAGCCCTCCTGACCACTGAAACACCAAAGTCAGCCTTAATCTTGGGCAGCACATTTTTTAATACTAAATTGTGCAACGCTTGTTCAGTTGCACTGGTTCTTCAGTCAAAGGCCCAGTGACCAAAATAGTCATTTGAACCCTGCTGCAACACCAGCTTATTTGGCTGCTGTAAAGATCCTCACCATTAGTTTGGCAGAATGTGCATATGATTCTTCTTGCACATTTAAATTCTCATCCTCACATACTGGGTTCCCAAAATCAGGTATAATGTTGGGAGTCATTTATTATACCATCAGGCTAACAATTGAATTGTAGCCAAATTCATCCACTTTTAATTTTCATGTTGCTATTTTTCCCCACGTAGGATTTTGACTGATGAATTTTATTGGTTGGTTTTCTGCCAGTAATTTCTCAATAGTGAGCAAATCCTTTGCATGTCACTGATGACACAGTAATGTAGGTGTTTTTTTGCTGTTGCTAGTTAAATGGAAAAGAGAGACAAGAAAGTTCTATCCTGGTTTTAAGCCTCAGTAATATCCATAGGTCTAATTTCTTGCATGCGTTATCCATTTAATTTAAAGCATTGATCCTATGTTACAATTCAGGTGTACTTTGTTATAGTTACATAGTGACTGCACTTCTGAAATAAGTAATTGTCGGTGATGGTGCCGACAGACGGACAAGGATGAAACACGTGGAAGTGAGGACGCTACTGCCGGGGGAAGGAACAAGGGAGGTCTGCCGTGAGGGAGAGGGAAGAACAATGGACAGTGGAGGACCCAGCGTGGGGGGAGTAAAGGGGGACCAGTCACAGATACTTTGTAAGCGCCCTTCATTTGTCGACTATTTGTATATCTTGGGTACGCAAGCAAAGAATTTCACTGTGACTTGTCACATGTGACAATAAAGTATTCATTCATTCATTCATTCATTCATTCATTCATTCATTGTAATGCATTTTGAGATGCCCTGAGATCATAAAAAGTATAATGTCAATACAATTAATTTACTGCACTTATTAACATTGCCACTAACTCTTTCAGTCTGAAGATAAGCACAAAATGCTGGAGTAACTCAGTGGGTCAGACAGCATCTCTGGAGAAAAGGAACAGGTGACGTTTATGGCCAAGAAGAAGTCTGAAGAAGGGTCTTTACCTGAAAGGTTACCTATTCCTTTTCTCAAGAGATGCTGCCTGCCTGACCCGCTGAGTTATTCCAGCATTTTGTGTTTATCTTCGTGTAAACCAACATTTGCAGTTCCTTCCTGCACAACTCTTTCTATCTGTTCATGAAGCCTTATTTGCTTACCATAGAAATTGGCAACTTTGATTTAACAGACAATTCTTTGTTGTTAATTAACAAAAAGATGGCTGCATTAACTCTTAACAATATATTATTGTTCAACTCTGATTTGATTGATGTATTGTGCACCTCAAATAATAAAGCTCTGTATTTTTTTGGAATGAACAAAGCCCTGCTTATCTTTTTATTCGAAAAATGTAAGTATGACATTGCCAAGTAAATTTAACACTTGCAGCTGCTGTGGTATAAATAACTGTTCTGTTATTTATGAATCATTCTGAAAAACACCTGATACTATTCAAAGAGCTATCAACATGTGTGTGTACCTCTTTTCTAAATGTTGCTGGTATCTCCGAGCTATTATGTATTTTGTTTCAATCAAAGATACAACAATTGTATTCTATGATGACTGTGGTGACTTAATTTGCTTATATGTGTAGGAAAATAACTGCAGCTGCTGGTACAAATCGAAGGTATCACAAAATGCTGGAGTAACTCAGCAGGTCAGGCAGTATCTAGGAGAGAGGGAATGGGTGACGTTTCGGGTCAAGACCCTTCTTCCTTAAGGGCGTGGATCTGGTGTAGGATAAAGTACAGTTGGGGCCCGTTGCAGGTGTGGGTTAGTGAGGCCCGGAGCTGCGGGAGACTCAGAGCGAGGGCCTGCTAGTGCTGGCGCATCGCAGCCAGGGTACAACGCAGGGCGCGGAAGGGGAATTGTTGGGAAAAGCGGCAGATAGACTGTCGGAGCCTGTAGTCCGGGTTGGGTCCGAATTGGGAGGTCTGGAACCGGAGCTGGAAACCACAAGGTAGAAGATGGAGGCACAGGCAAGTCCCAAGAAAACAGATGTGGCTGTGGTAGCGGATCTGGGTCAAAACGTGGTCGTAGAGTAGGAGAGCAGGAGAAATCACAGAGGGGGAGCAGCGAGAGGGCATGTTGCTAACCTCTCGTTGAAGAGAGGAGGAGAACTTCTTCAAAGTAGACATACCTTGAGGAGAAATCGCAGTGGAGCGGCAAGTTGTGTAGGAAAATAACTGCAGATGCTGATACAAATCGAAGGTATCACAAAATGCTGGAGTAACTCAGCAGGTCAGGCAGCATCTAGGAGAGAGGGAATTCGCTCATTTGCTTATATGATGCCTGGACTTAGTCATGAGTGTTTAATTGTCTTATGTACCAATAATGGAGCAATGAAATTCTTGCAGCGACAGAACAGATCTATAAATACAATATAATAGGTAATATATAATAAACAATTCCCCCCCCCCCATAAATAATGACAATTTGTCATGCACATCTGGAAAGGGATAATTTATGAAAGGGTGTAAAATTGGGTATTGCATACCGTCATTCTTAATAATATAAAATTGTTTTGAATCTATAGATATTTGGAAAATGTTATTTTAGACTGAAACTGTTCATTTAGATCCTGACTTTTACATTAAATCTAGCCTGGAAACCTTTCTGTCACTGTGATAAAGGTACCTCATTTGGCATCTCAGAAAAGCTGGCCCCTCAGAGCCTGACCTAAAGAATATTGGAGGGAACCAGTATAAATTTAGACAAAAAAATTTAATAGAAAAGCAAGGAACTTCAAGGTTCAAACATTGAACATTGGAATACTATTGAGGGAAGAGTTTGTGGACTTTCTTCATTGTTCCTGAGGTGTGATACTTTACCTAGCAGACGGTTGCTATAATTCTTTGTGCCTCCATTCTCTTTCTCTTTGTTGCACATCAAAGGGAAGCAGGTATTGAGCTTGAAATTGCTTTTTCCTGTCAAACCATTCTGAATGATCTGCTGTAGGATTTATGTTGAGTTTGCAGCGGAACAATTGATGCTTGATCAGTTTTAATTGCGAATGTGGTCACTGAATATTGCAGATGTGGATCTTGATTCACATTATTTACACCAAAAACTGCAGATTTTAGAAGGATGAGAGGGGATCTTATAGAAACATATACAATTATAAAAGGACTGGACAAGCTAGATGCAGGAAAAATGTAGAAAAACGTTCCCAATGTTGTGGGAGTCCAGAACCATGGGCCACAGTCTAAGAATAAAGGGGAGGTCATTTAAAACTGAGATGAGAAAAAACATTTTCACCCAAAGAGTTGTAAATTTGTGTAATTCTCTGCCACAGAAGGCAGTGGGGGCCAATTCACTGGATGAATTTAAAAGAGAGTTAGATGGGGCTCTTGGGGCTAGCGGAATCAAGGGATATGGGGAGAAGACAGGCACTGGTTACTGATTGTGGATGATCAGCCATGATCACAATGAATGGCGGTGCTGGCTCGAAGTGCCGAATGAACTCCTCTCGCACCTATTTTCTATGTTCTATGTTTCTATGCTGGAAGTCAAAGCAGGAAAGGGAAGGAAATACTGGAAGAATTTAGCCTGTCAAGCTGCATCTGCGGACAGAGAAACCAGTTAACGTTTTGGGCCAATCGCCCTCTAGCAGCCAGGTGAACGAGGGGATTGGGCGCGGCCTGTGGCAGCTGCATGGAGTGGTGTGGAAGGAGCAAGTGTTGTTAAACTGGGCCATGCTGACCCGTACACCGCCAATCCTGTGCTGCCAGGACACCACGCCTTAAAGTGAGGACGTAAGAAATTGGACGTCTCCATGGGCCAACATCAGATTTTTCAGAGACTTGAAACGTTTATATTATAAACTGGCACTGGAACGTGGTGACTCTATATATGCTGTCCCAGAAGAGGATCTACTTACAATCATTTTACTCTTTTACTTGTGTATGATTGTACTCGTGTATAGTATGATTTAACTGGATAATATGCAGAACAGGTTTTTAACTGTACTTCAGCATATGCGACAATTTAAAATTAAAATTAAACTAATCTAAAGTTATTGCATTGTTGTACGCGATCGGGTGGTGCAGCTGGTAGAACTGCTATCTCACACCTCCAGAGACATGGGTTTGATTCTGACCTCGGCTGCTGTCTGCGTGGAGTTTGCATGGTCTCCCTGTGACCGCGCGGGTTTCTTCTGGGCGCTCCAGTTCCCTCCAAAATCCCAAAGATATGCGGGTTTGTAGGTTAATTGGAAAATGCCTCTGTAAATTGCCCTGAGTGTAGGTTGTGGTTGAGAAAGTGGGATAACATGGAGCTAGTATGAATGGGTGATCAATGGTTAGCATGGACTCAATGGGCCAAAGGCCTGTTTCCATGCTGTATCTCTAAACTCTAACCAATCCTGCTTAGATATTCCATAGAAGAGAGATTCATTTTATAACTGAGAAAGCAGAGGTTGGGAAGTGAGACAGGATATTCAGTTCGGAGCTGGGGCCACAGTATTTAGATGTAAACTGATATTTATTTTTCTTGTGAAGGAGTATGCGGTTGATGCTAAGGTAAGGTATTTATTTTAATGAATTGGTTCTTATACTACATGACTATTGATTGAAATTTAGAACCAAGCTTATGGCAGAGTCAGCAATCTGAGTGCTCAATTGTATCTGCTGTGTTCAAGTGTACTATTGATGATTGACTAGATGCCTAGTGCATTTGTTGACACTGGATGTCAATGAGCCAAGGATTCTTCCTATTCGGTTTCAGATAATTCTGGAAACCTTCGCTCTACGCTCTAAGGAAACCTTCGCTCAGGGCGACACGGTGGTGCAGCGGTAAAGTTGCTACATTACAGTTCTTGCAGCGTCGGAGACCCGGGTTCGATCCTGACTAAGGGTCCTATACTGTATGGAGTTTGTACGTTCTACCCGTGACCTGCGTGGGTTTTCTCCGAGATCTTCGTTTTCCTCCCACACTCCAAAAACGTACAGGTTTGTAGTTTAGTTGGCTTGGTACAAGTTCTAAATTGTCCCTAGTGTGTGTAGGATAGTGTTAATGTGCGGGGATCGCTGGTCGGTGCGGCTTCGGTGGGCCAAAGGGCCTGTTTCCGCGCTGTATCTCTAAACTAAATTAAACAAATAATCAGTGTGCTTTTGGTTGGTGAGGAGCTGTCAGGAGTGTCCAAAGCACTTGGCTGCCAGACCCTGTTACGTACCCTGCCTAAACTTCAAAAGCTTTGACTGTAATCTTACACTTAAATTGTCTGAAGAAATCAAACCTTCTCCAAGGGAAACAAAAATCATTCATCCAAGGGTTTCTTAATCTTTAGTGAAAGTGTAAAAAGACCAGCAATGAATCTTCACAGACCACTTGGTTCCAGACCACATCACAGCCTTGGTCCAAACAAGGAACAAAGAGTTGAATTATAGAGATGAGAGTAATTTGGGTAGTAATTTGAGGTGAGAGTAATTTGATTGAGGTAGCATTTGACTGACTATGGCATTAAGGAGTCCTGGTAGAAGTGTAGTCAATTGGATCAAGAGAAAGACATCAATGGTTGGATAATAGACACAAAATGCTGGAGTAACTCAGCGGACAGGCAACATCTCTGGAGAGAATGAATGGGTGACTTTTCAGGTCGAGACCCTTCTTCAGACTAGTCAGGGGAAAGGGAAACAAGAGATTTAGACGATGATCTACGGTGATCCCCAGCATTTTGTGTCTTTCTTCGGTTTAATTCTACTCCTATAACTTATGAACATGACATCAATGCAGGAATTCCTCAGGACAGTGTCCTGGACTCAACCATTTTCAGTACCTTCATCAATGACCTTCCTTCCATCACCAGGCCAGAAGTGGGGTAATTTGCTTGAATTTTGCATATTATTCAGTTCTGTCTGCAACTTCTCAGAAAATGAAGCAGTCCATGTATGCATCCAGCAAGACCTGGACAACATTTAGGCATTTGTTAGTAACTGGCAAGTAACATTGGTGCTTCAAATGTGCCAGGTAACAATTGTTTTAAAAACAGGATCTACATGAGGTGCTTCTTCCCAATGGTACCAGTGAGATGAGAGCATGGTCTAGGTGAGGTGGGTCTTTGATGATATTAGATGCCTCTAGGAGGCAGCACCTCCTGTAGATCCCTTGATTGGGTGTGGAGGTCAGTACCCATGATGGACCGGGAAACTTCTACCACTTTTTTTTAGTTTAGTTTAGAGATACAGTGTGGAAATGGACCCTTCGGCCCATCGAATCCACGCCGACCAGCGATCCCCACACATTAACACTGTCCTCCACACACTAGGGGCAATTAAACATTTACACCAAGCTAATAAACCTACAAACCTGTACCTCTGGAGTGTGGGAGGAAACCGAAGATCTCGGAGAAAACCCACACAGGTCACAGGGAAAACGTAAAAACTCCATACAGACAACACCCGTAGTCAGGATCAAACCCGGGTCTCTGGCGCTGTAGGGCAGCAACTTTACCGCTGTGCCACCGTGCTGCCCCTGTTGAGTCATTGTTGACCAGAAGATGGACTGCACCAGCAGTTCAGGGGCAGGGTTTCCTGTCATGGGTAGATTTCATTTTGGCCGCCCAAAGCCCTTGTCCTTCCATGAAGAACAAATCAGGGGTATGATGGAATTTGCCCAACATGCTTGGATGAATGCAGCTCCAACGTCACTCAAGAATCTGAACACCATCCAGGACAAAGCCATCTTGCTTGAACTAGATGTTCTACCAAAAACAACTAGGGCTGATGTTTTGAGAATAACCAAAAGATCGAGAAGATAATTAACAAAAAATGTTAGGAATTGCCTGGAAACCGCCGACACTCGAGGGAGAAGAAACAGCCCACAGCTTCTTGAAGGCAGGTCCAGCTGAAAGCCTGCAATCTAATGAACAAATGGTGGGCAGCCACGACACTCTTGTGCTGCCAAAATATTCAAAGGCCCCATTCCCGAATGTGTGCAAATGAAGATGAACAGATAAGGGGCAGAGAGATGATGAGCAACCAGTGATGGGGGGGGGGGGGGGGGGGGGGGAGACCTCCATTTAATACCTCCTCCACTGCGTTTCTGCCCTTGATGAGTATATGAACTCCACCCCACTTCAATCTATCGAAATCAGCCTTGCTGCTGTGTCTGGCCAAAAAAGAAATTGAAAAGGCCAAACGCCCTCAATTTTGGCTCTCCTCAGACATTTGTCATAGTTTTAAGTTTGCTTTATGACAGCATGCAAACAATAATCCCCAAAAAAGTGGTTTATATTCTTGGTGAAGATCAGTGTCAAACAAGGTTGCATCATTCCCTGTCACTTACTCTTTCTTGCTGCACCATTGCATCTTGACTCCAAGCCTCACGGAAGTGGAGATACAATTCAGAATGTGACAATGTTTAGCCGGTGGTGACAACATGCCAGACACAATGTTACCACAACTTTATTAGTTGCAGTGCAGTGTGCAGACTGCACTGGTCTTGTGTGCTGAGAGATTTAGTTCCAAGCCACTGTCACCTTATTCACAGAGGTATATAAAATGATGGGATTTGCACACAACATCTGCATGACAAAGGCTGTCATTTTTTCTGCATCGAGTGGCAAGGTGGCACCTTACCACAGTAGAGTTGCTGCCTTACAGAGCCAGAGGCCAGGGTTTGATCCTACATTTGATTCTGTCTGTATGGAGTACATTCCCCTCATGACCTGCGGTGGGGCGAGGACAGCGACGGGGCGAGTACAGCGGCGGGGCGAGTGTTTTACTGAAAAATGTGAGGCGAAGTCAGAATGGCAATAATGAAATAAGAAAGCGGAAACTTTCCGCCAAATTCAGAAGGGTTGGGAGGTCTACTCACACACCAACACTATCCTACATACACCAGGGACAATTTACAATTTTACAAGGCCAATTAGCCTACAAACTATGTCTTTGGAGTGTGGGAGGAAATCGGAGCTCCCGGAGAAAACCCACGCAGGTCATAAATTTCTGACCTAAACCACCTATAGCTAGAAACTCAAGGTACATGAAACATATCACGACAGTTTTTGCAAAACCTTTCAAATTCACTGTAAGCATAAGTGGGCTAATATCACTATTTACACTCAGACCAACATCCCCAACAATGATGACTTAGTTGCACAGAACCAGCTCCATAGGAAGGCTGTGTTGTGCACATTTCTGAAATCAGATGACCAAAGCTGAAGTTTTTTCAAACTCTGTTGTGAACAGATTACCACGAAGGAAAAGATTCAGCAAATGTGCATGATGCCTTCTTGAACAACTTCAACTTCCTGCTTGACTCTCGGGAATGCTTGACCTCCCAAGGTGGAGAAGCACCTTGTCAGACATCACTTGCTTCATCTGTGGCAGGGGCTGCAGATCCCACATTGGCCTCATCGGTCATCCAAAAAACCGGAGTGGGAGCAAATCATCCTTGATCCAAGGAACAGCCCAAGAAGAAGGAAACGTTGCACAAGGGACAGAAATGACTGCTTCTTGGCTTGATTGTCACAAGGAAGTCCAAACTATGACACATAAGTCGATAACAATGAGTTCTCTTGGCGCATCAACTAGTTTGTTTTTCAGATGATGAAATGGCTGGCCTACATTGAGCAGCTGTGATTAGCCAGTCTGCTTGGAGGGACAAAATGGGTGTTCACTCTAGGGTTGTTACATCAGTGTTTCACCAAGGTAATTATTTGCGTTTTTACATGGGTAATATTTCTGTTTTTTTACATTCATATTTTCATTAGTTCAATAGTGCTTTATTTGTCACATATGCAACTTTATTAATTTTGCATATATTACACATGCGGGCCCGCCATTTTCAGGCTCCATTATTCAAAGTTCAAAGTGCGGCCGGCTCTTGCGCTCGATGTACTGGAGCAGTTCCTGCGAACCGATCTCCCTCTCCTTTCCCGACCATCTTTGTGTCCCGAGGGTGCCTCCTGCAGCCTACCCGAAGGCACTGGAGGCATTACCCCGTTTCACCCTATTTTATAGGAGCGCATGGGTTGAAAGTAAAATTGGTGGTGGTTAATTGAAATAGTTCTTTACAGAAGTGTTGGAATAATAGTGTTGCACTGCTGTGTTTGGTAGTGCCAATGGATTATCTCACTCTTGGTATTTGCTGAGTCTATTGTGGAAGAGCTTTTATATTGCCACCCTGCAAAAACCTAACAAATGGGGACATCTGCAGGCATGAAAACAGAAGCCATGTTCACAACTTTAGACCTCCTTTGAATGCAGTCTTTATATTGTTAATGGCATGTTCTCAGAAAAAAATATTATGTTTTTTAAAGAATTGACGATATTAAAAAGTAGAACTGGTTCTATTAGACACAGTTTTCAATATAATTTCACCCTGGGGATACCTGTCTGGAAAACTGAAACCTGAAAGAATACACTACAGTCATTAGCGACTTCTTAAGGAAATGTGTGGAGGAGTGTGTTCCCATCAAGAACATCCCAGTGCACCCTAACCAGTAACCTTGGATGAACCGGGCAGTTTGTAATATGCTGCTTCAGGCACGTTGTTCATCTTGAGTCTGGACATGTAGTAAAACTCCAATAATCAACAGGATTAAAGAATCAAGAACTAGAGGACCTTAATGGTACACTCACAGATTTTCTGGACGATTGGTTATTATTCGTATTACCACAACACACTTATTTTCCTTTTCATACCATAGTACTGTAAGGCAATCGATTTTCTCTCAACCCACTGATCTTGTGAGGAATGGAAACAGCCCTGGCAAGTTTAAAAGGAGCATGGGGAACAATGTGTCGAGTTTCCGTACCTCTATACGATATAAAAGGTTATTTAGATCATTGAGGCAATGCCCGGTCATCGATCAATCCCATTCCCCAGCTGATATTTTCTGTGAACTAATCCAGACTCCAGGAGCAATTTACTGTGATTTGTTAAACTACCAACACCCCACATCTTTAGAATGTGGGAGGAAACCTGAGCACTGCAATTGTTATTGACTTCATAAGGATATGGAGGATACGGCTGGAGGTGTGTGCAACCACCAAGACCATCTTGAGTGTTCCCTAACCAGAAATCTTGGATGAACCAGGAAGTCCATGATCTACTGTGGACCAGTTCAGCACACAAGAAGTTCAAGTATGACCTCTAGAAGGCTATCAAAAATGTGAAGAGACATTTTCCAAACTGGAAACTCAGACAGTCGGCAACTATGGTAGGGCTTGGACACCATCACTTCCTACAAGTTGAAGTTGAGGAGTTCAAGTGATAACAACGAGCTCTATGCTTTCTATGTTTACTTCTTATGGGAGAACAACAATGTACTTTCATGAGCCCCGACATTCCCTAATGACTCAATCAGTAATGAAACAAGCTGCCAGAGGAGGTAGTTGAGGCTGGGACTATCCCAATGTTTAAGGATCCATTGGACATGTGCGTGGATAGGACAGGTTTGGAGGGATATGGATCCAGCACAGGCAGGTGGGACTAGTGTAGCTGGGACAAGTTGGCCGGTATGGGCAAGTTGGGCCTAAGGGCCTGTTTCCACACTAAATCACTATGACTCTATGACTCAGTGATCTCAGACTCTGAGGCTGGTACCAGATGATCCTTCATGAGAGTGAACCCTTAGTGTACTTGGCCATGCTCTTAAAACCCACAGGGATCAACTGGCTGGGGTTTTTGTGGACATAGAGTCACACAGCATAGAAACAGGCCCTCCAGTCCAGCTCGTCCATGCCAACCAAGATGCCCAGCCAGGCTAGTCCCTATTGCCTGCATTTGATTCATGCTTCTCTAACATTTCCAAGCCATGTACCTGTCCAAATGTCTTTTAAATATTGTTATTGTATCTGTCACAACCACTTCATTTGGCAGCTTGTTCCATATATAGACCACCCTCTGTGTGAAAAGTTTCCCCTCCTGTTAAAGCTTTCCACAAACACCTTAAACCCATTCCCTCTTGATTCTTCAACCCTGTGAATAAGGCAATTTCAACTTCTTATTACTCCGGCTTTAAGGGGAAATTGGTCATTCCGGTGCTGTCGGGGAGCATGGAGACATACCTCAGTGACTACTGACCAGTGGCTCTCATGTCCATTGTGATGAAGTGCTTTGATAGGTTGGTTATAATGCAAATGAACTCTTGCTTCAGTAATGACCTGGAGCCACTTTAATTCCCCTCCGGCCACAACAGATCAATATTGGATGCGTTCTTGTTGACTCTCCACTTTGTGCTGGTCTACAAGTGTCAAGCAGTTACTCATCGACAACAGCTTGGCATTCATCACCATTATCCCTTTCAAACTTATTGTCAAACTCGGTTTCTGCTCGTTCTTATGCAACTTGATCCATGACATCCTCCTTGGCAGACCTCAATCAGTATGAATTGGCAACAGTGCTTCCTCTTCATTGACCTTCAGCACTGGGGCATCTCAAGGCTGTGTGCTCCGCCCCTACTCTTTCTATACCCATGACTGTGTAGTCAGACACAGTTACAACACCATCTTTAAATTTGCCGATGTGAACTGTGTAATTGGAAGAATAATATGTGGTCTTGTGTTGGCGTATAGGAGGGAGATTTATAATCTGCTTGAGTGGTGTCTCAACAACAGTCGTGCTCTTAACATGAGCAAGTATGCGGGAGCATTTGTGGGAAGGAGATGTGAAAGATGTGATTTGTTCAGGATACGATAGTGGCGGGGAAGAAGCTGTTCTTATGTCTGGGAGTCCAGACTTTCAAGTTGCTTTATCTTCTCCCGAAAGGTAGAAGAGAGAAAAAGTACGGTCAGGTTGCCAGCCATCCTTGCCGACTCTTCCAACCTTCCTGATGCGTCGCATGGTGAAGATGCATTGCATGGTGGTCTTACCAGGAAGTGACGAGCCTGTGATGGACTGGGCCGTATTCACCACTCTGCAGGTTCCGGTGGTAAAGAGCAATGAAGTTGCCTATTCCGGCTGAGATGCATCTCGTTCGAATATTTTTTTAAACCATTTTTGTTGTAGAGCAAAGGAATTGAACTTTCAGGTACATAGTTCCCTGAAAGTGGCGTCATAGGAAAATAAACACTAAAAGGTGGAGTAACTTAGCGGGCCAGGCAGCATCTCTGGAGAGAAGGAATGGGTGACGTATTGGGTTGACCCTAAACATCGCCCATTCCTTCTCTCCAGAGATGCTGCCTGTCCCGCTGAGTTACTCCAGCTTTTTGTGTCTATCTCCGGTTTAAACCAGCTTCTGCAGTTCCTTTCTACTCATAGGAAGATAAGGTGGTCATAAGGCTCTTGTCCATTGGCCTTCATCAGTCCAGGTATTGAGTATAGATGTTGGGATATTATATTCCAGTTGTACAATATGTTGGTGAGTCCGCAATTTCAGTATTGTGTTCAGTTCTTGTCACTCTGCTATAGGAAGGATGCCATTAAGCTCGAAAGAGTTCGGAGAAGATTTGCAAGGATGTTGCCAGGACTCGAGGGTCTGAGCTATAGG
Source organism: Rhinoraja longicauda (assembly GCF_053455715.1). Lineage (NCBI taxonomy): Eukaryota > Metazoa > Chordata > Chondrichthyes > Rajiformes > Arhynchobatidae > Rhinoraja > Rhinoraja longicauda. The sequence continues at coordinate 19,575,125 of NC_135956.1, read as the reverse complement.
GAGAGGTCAGGCAGGCTAGGACTTTATTCCTTGAAGGACAGGAGCTGAGCAGTGATCTTATGGAATTGTATAAAATCAAGAGGGAATAGATTGCTATTGAGGGCGTGCAGTGTAGGTTTACTAGGTTAATTCCGGAATGGCGGGACTGTCATATGTTGAAAGGCTGGAGTGACTAGGCTTGCATACACTGGAATTTAGAAGGATGAGAGGAGATCTTATCGAAACGTATAAGATTGTTAAGGAGTTGGACACGTTAGAGGCAGGAAACATGTTCCCAATGTTGGGGGAGTCCAGAACAAGGGGCCACAGTTTAAGAATATGGGGTAGGCCATTTAGAACGGAGATGAGGAAAAACTTTTTCAGTCAGAGAGTTGTGAATCTGTGGAATTCTCTGCCTCAGAAGGCAGTGGAGGCCAATTCTCTGAATGCATTCAAGAGAGAGCTAGATAGAGCTCTTAAGGATAGTGGAGTCAGGGGGTATGGGGAGAAGGCAGGAACGGGGTACTGATTGAGAATGATCAGCCATGATCACATTGAATGGCGGTGCTGGCTCGAAGGGCCGAATGGCCTCCTCCTGCACCTATTGTCTATTGTCTATTGATACGGTGAATGCATGGTCTTTTGCCCAGAATCGGTGAATTAAGAACCAGAGGACATAGGCTTATGGTGGGTGGGGAAAGATTTAATAGGTACTTTTTCACACTGAGGTTGATGGATATATGGAATGAGCTGCCTGAGGAGGTAATTGAGGCAGGTACTATAACAACATTTATAAGATATTTGAACAGGTACATGGATAGGAAAGGTTTACATGGAGATGGGTAATGCGCAGACAGGTGTGACTAGAATGGATGGGGTATCCTGGTTGGCATGGATATGTTGGGCCAAAGAATCTGCTTCCTTGCTGTATGACTCTTTTGACTCTTAAATTTGAAAGAATCCTCGTGAACATGCCAACTCTTCTCAGTTGCCCAAAAGACTAAATCTGCTGATGCTTTCTGTTTATGGGTGTTCGTGCATAAATTTCATGGTAATTTAATTTCAAATTGATATTTCACTGCAAAGACTGAAGTTTTATCATCGGAAATAGAGAATGGAGGACTGCTCTTCATCCATGACTCTTAGAAATTCAACGTGAATATTTTTATACTTAAGCAGTCAAAAAATATCACAGTGATGCCTTGAAAGTGTGTGTAATGTTTTTGAGAATCCAAACTTTTAGTAATTCTAATTGTTTTGCAATAGTTTGTGAAGCAACTCCATCCCACTCAACATTATCACAAAGGCTACATGGCTAAAATCACAAGGTTTTTTGTTCAAACATTGAATACTTCTTTGGATTAGATTGAATGGATTAGAAGACATGGGTATGTTTATTTACACTTGATTAATTGCCATCCATGAAGTTTGATACTGAAAGTGGTTATTGATGCACGAGTTACATTTTGCAGTGGGTTGGTGGGTGCAAAAATATTACAATTGATATGCACTTTTTTTTCCCTCTCAAGTGTCCCAGTCTAATAAGCTTAAAATCAGCCTTTGTTTTCTTTCTTTTGGACAGTAAATGTTGGCACAAAAGTAATGAAAAACTCTTTCAAATTGAGCCAAGTGTGTCAGTCTAATGGTATTTATATAAAATATCTCACAAACCAGAGTAATCTTGCAAATGACTGCACAGTTTTAAGATAATTTGTGATTTATTTCTGCCGTTCTCCAGCTCTCACAATATCTGCATTTATTTTTCGACGGAAAGTTCTAAAGACTTTGCTGTTCATTGCTTCTTTTTCCATATTTTGGATTGGAATTTGAACCACTACAGACAGTCCCAGGCTTAGTAGCATGGTAACAAGGCCATAACCTCCCCCTCAATGGCAGCAGAATGAATGCGTTGGTCATTGACTTCAAGAAGTGGGGTAGAGTACAGGCCCAGGTCTGCATCAATAGTGCTGAAGTGAAGATGGTTGAGAGCTTCAAGTTCCTAGGTGGAAATATCACTAACAATTCGGCATGGTCCATCTGCATTGACGCTAGAGCCAGGAAAGTACGCCAATGCCTCTACTTAAGAAGGTTAAGGAAATTCAGCATGTCATAGTCATAGAGTGATACAGTGGAAACAGGCCCTTCAGCCGAACTTGCCCACACCGGCCAACATGTCCCAGCTACACTAGTCCCACCTGCCTGCACTTGGTCCGTATCGCTCCAAAGCTGTCCTATCCATGTACCTGTCTAACTGTTTCTGAAACGTTGGGATAGTCCCTGCCTCAACTACCTCCTCTGGCAGCTGGTTCCATACACACACCACCCTGTTGTTGTGTCCAACAACTCTTTATCAATTTCTGCAGATGCACCCGAGAAAGCATTCTATCCCGATAGGTTGGTATGACAACTGCTCTGCCCAAGAGTTACAGAGAATTATGATCGCACCCCAGTCTCTCATACAAAACACCCCCGCCCCCATCAACTCCATCAATTAGCTCTATTTGCACTGCAGCCAACATAATCAAGGACTACTCACACCCTTCTCATTCTCTCATCTCCCCTCTCCCATTGGGCATTAGATAGTTTAGTTTAGTTTATTGCCACGTGTACCAAGGGACAGTGAAAAGCCTTTGTTGCGTGCTAACCAGTCAACGGAAAGACAATGCATGACTACAATCGAGCCATTCACAGTGTATAGATATATGATAAAGGGAATAATGTGAAAAATGTTTAATGCAAGATAAACCCAGTAAAATCTGATCAAAGATAGTCGGAGGGTCTCCAGTGATGTAGATAGTAGGATAGGTACACCAGTAGTTGTGGTAGGATACAGAAGCATGAAGCAATTGGATTCAGGAACAGCATCTTGCCAGCTGTTATCAAACTTTGAACATACCTATTATGTGCTAAGGATCTATTGCTGATCCCCCAATCGACCTTATTAGTACTGCTGCACTTTCTTTTTAATCTGCACTTTTTCTGTAGATGTCACACTGTTCTGCACTGTTCTTTTTTCTCTTTTGATCTACTTATTTAGATATGATTTGCCCTGGATAGCATGCAAAACAAAGTTTTTCACTGTACCTCAGTGCATGTGGTAATATTCAATCAATACAAATACCAATGCCTAATTGTGTTACAGAATACGATAGCTGAGCTGAGTATACACTACTTATTTTCTTTACACAATTGATTATATTGAAGTGGTTGTGGCTATGTTTTAGTACCACATCACAACATTTAAAAAACATTTGGACAGGTACATGACTAAAGGGCCTGTCCCAGTTCGGCGATTTTTAAGGCAACTGCCGGCGACTAGGCTGTCGTCGCACGTTGGCCGGGGTGTCGCGGGCATGATCGTGAATAGTCTCAGGTCGTCACGGAAATTTGATTCCGTTCAAAATCTTTCGGCTACAGCTGGCTTGATGCCAATGATCGTAGCGTGTCGTATCCTGTCATGGGCGCTGTCATGGGTTGTCGCCAGGTGACTTTGGTTGTCACCGGTGCTGATCCACCTTTTATAAGAATTTTGTTTGTTTGAATAAGGTAAATTTTGGACATTTTGACCAAAGATTGATGTTTGAAGTCATTGTATTTCAGAGTAGCTTCCCATGGCATCTCTTTCAAACATTTTAATTTCATTTATTTTGACCAATAAAACAAAATAAAAGAAAATCAAATAATTTAATTTCAGATGCTGGCTAAACCGAAGACAGACACAAAAAGCTCTAGTCAGGCAGCTGGTCAGGCAGCATCTCTGGAGAAAAGGAATATGTGACTTTTGAAGACGGGTCTCGACCCAAAACGTCACCGATTCCTTTTCTCAAGAGATGCTGCCTGGCGCGTTGAATCACTCCAGCTTTTGTGTCTGTCTCAGGTGTAGTTAATTGGCTTCAGTTAAATTGTAAATTGTCTCTAGTATGTAGGCTAGTGCTAGTGTATGGGATGATCGCTGGTCGGCGCGGACTCCGTGAGCTGAAGGGTCTGTTTCCACGCTATATCCCTGAAGTCTACTTGTCCCAAAATGACCACTTTTCGTAAAGCAGGAAATCTCCATTCTTTCATGGGTCAGGAAAGTATTGCGAATGAGCACCTTGTGTGGATCGACGTTGCTGTTTTCATATCGTGGGTCGCTGGTTGTCCTAGCTTCCCATCGCCTAGGTGGTAGATTGTCGTAGCTTGTCGTGGGCATGGTCATTGTCATAGACATTGTCGTAGGGTTAAAATTACCAAAGGTTTTTTGGCGATCTGCTACACTTTGACTGTCGCCGGTAGTCGCCTTAAAAATCGCCAAAGTGGGACAGGCCCTTAAGAAAGGTTTAGAACGATATGGGCAGGTGAGACTAGTGCAGATAGGGCATCTTGTTTGGCATGGGCAAGTTGGGCCGATGGGCCTGTTTCCATGCTATATGAGTCGATAACACTGACGATGATTGTATTGGATTCCATTTTTAATGTTTTAATTGCATATCATTTAAAATGTTTTGAAGGGGTTTTGTAAGTATGACACTTTTCGATGAAAAGTACTTCAGTATATCTTAATTACACAAAACCATGAAGTGTTTGCTATTCAATTTGATGGTTGCCCACAAGTTGGTTGCTTTGTTTGAGTATAGTTCTGCACAATTGCTTCCAGTGGGATCTTTATTTCATGTAGGAATTTGGCTAAAGATTATCCTGAAAATTGTCAGTCATTGTGTCAGTTCTTTAGAACTGTCACCTGTTCTTTTCCTGCATCATTCTTTCAAGGTCAGCCTGCCTTTGCCTTATATTTGATTTTGTTGCTTTATATTTTAATTGATTTTGCATAATATGTTATTTTGTACTTTCTCCATGAGCCATGAACATCTTTTGCACTAGGCTTTCTGCCAATGTTTCTCTCTTTTTCTGTCTGTCTGTCATTCGTAGTCTTCGTCTTCGTCTCTTTCTGACTCCCGCTCTCCCTTTGTCTCTTTCTGACTCCCTTTCTTTCTGTGTGTGTGTGTGTCTCTCTCTCTCTGACTCTTTTTCTGACTCTCTCTCTCTGTCTCCCTATTTTTGTCTTTCTGTCTCTCTGTCTTTGTACTTTCTCACTCATTCCCAGTTCTTTCTCACTCTCTGTCCTTTCTGTCTCTCTGTCTTCTTTTTATCTCTGTACTGTCTCTGTCTTATTTCTCTCTCTCTCTCTCTCTCTCTCTCTCTCTCTCTCTCTCTCTCTCTCTCTCTCTCTCTCTCTCTCTCTCTCTCTCTCTCTCTCTCTCTCTCTCTCTCTCTCTCTCTCTCTCTCTCTCTCTCTCTCTCTCTCTCTCTCTCTCTCTCTCTCTCTCTCTCTCTCTCTCTCTCTCTCTCTCTCTCTCTCTCTCTCTCTCTCTGTCTCTCTCTGTCTCTCTCTCTGTCTCTCTCTCTGTGTCTCTCTGTCTCTCTCTGTCTCCTCAGAACATAAACAGACTTGATTTTGGAAGTGAGATAAATGAAGTCTGTTATTCTGCCCTTCTGAGAATTTTTCTGTGATTGAGCTGGAGAGAGTGCGGAAATTCACCATGATTTTGGCTGGATTCATAAGGTCGTAAGGTCATAACTAATAGGTGCAGAATTAGGCCATTTGGCCCATCAAATCTACTCCACCATTCAATCATGGCTGTTCTATCTTTCCCTCGTAACCCCATTCTCCTGCCTTCTCGCCATAAACCGTGACTAACCCGTACTAAACAAGAATCTATCTCTGCTTTAAAATTTTCCATTGACTTGGCCTCCACAGCCTTCCACAGATTCACCACCCTCTTGACCACCCTCTTGACCACCCTCTTGACTACCCTCTTGACCACCCTCTTGACTAATGAAATTCCTTCTCATCTCCTTCCGAAAGGAACATCTTTTAATTCTGAGGCTATGACCTCTAGCCCTAGACTCTTCTACTAGTGGAAACATTCTCTCCACACCCACTCTATCCAAGCCTTCCACTATTTGATATGTTTCAATGAGGTCTCCCCTCATTCTTCTAAACTCCAGCGAGTACAGGCCCAGTGCAGTCAAATGCTCATCATAAGTTATCCCACTCACTCCTGGGGTCATTCTTTGGAGGATTATACATTTATGGAGAAAGATTGGATAGGGTGGACTTGTTTTTTTGGAGTGAAAAAGGTTGAAGGTTAACTGATAGAAATGTAAAAATTACAAGAGAAACAGATAGGGTAAATAGAATCTTGTTTGTTTTGCAGGGATGTCACGAGGATGATGGCATATATTTAATGTGAGAGAAAGGAATTTGAAAGAGGATCTGATGGGTAAAAGTTTTTATACAGAGTGTAACCTGCTGCCAGATGAGGTCATGGAATTGGATTTATTTGCTACGTTTAAGAGGCATTTTGGCAGGCAGACAAATAGGCAAGACAAAGGGGTATGCAGTCCTAGTGTGGGTAAAGGGGTTAGTGTTATTGGGCTAAAATGATCACTGTGGTCATGGTGGACCAATGGGCCCATTTGGCTTGTGTGCAGTTATATTTTTGATTATATGTCACTCTTTCATTGTGACAAATAAAAAACTTTGGATGTAAATATTTATCATAATGTTATAAAACATCTAGGAGCATTTTACTGCCGTCTTTCCATTTGTCTTTATTAGTCAATGTTAATGTTTAAGTTTTAAGCCTTAAGTAATATTTTAAGTCTATGTTTCCTGAAATTATCTTTTTCGTAGAGTCTTAAGCAGGGTAACAGAGTCTTTGGTGTAAGTCATGCGTGCTGACAACGTTGTCCATCTTCGCTCGTTCCATTTGCCTGCGTTTGACCAGTATCCCTCTAAACTTATTTTGTCTTAATATCACCACGCCTTTGATACTTTTTTTCAAATGATACTCTTCATTAATTAGACAAACATTGTGAATTGGATGACAATAGACAATAGACAATAGGTGCAGGAGTAGGCCATTCAGCCCTTCGAGCCAGCACCGCCATTCAATGCGATCATGGCTGATCACTCTCAATCAGTACCCTGTTCCTGCCTTCTCCCCATACCCCCTCACTCCGCGCCGTTGTGTTTGGCTGCCTGCCACTGTATGTTTCTTTTTTTTTTCTTCCTAATCAGATGTGCAGCACTTTGGTTAACGTGGGTTGTTTTTAAATGTGCTATACAAATAAAATTGACTTGACTTGACTTGACTCTATCCAGCTCTCTCTTGAAAGCATCCAACGAACTGGCCTCCACTGCCTTCTGAGGCAGAGAATTCCACACCTTCACCACTCTCTGACTGAAAAAGTTCTTCCTCATCTCTGTTCTAAATGGCCTACCCCTTATTCTTAAACTGTGCCCCTTGTTCTGGACTCCCCCAACATTGGGAACATGTTTCCTGCCTCTAATGTGTCCAATCCCCAAATTATCTTATATGTTTCAATAAGATCCCCCCTCATCCTTCTAAATTCCAGGGATGGTTGCATTGACATTCAGGGTTGTGGTGTAGGGTCCCTTTGTGATGCACAGAACCCTTCTGAGGAATAAATATATAGGTAAAATAGTGGCCTTCCTTTTCATTATGACCATGAGACCTGGGTATTAATCAGTGGGCTGGATAGTTGTCTAGCATCCAGAAACGATAGCAGATATTGCTCCTTGCCCTGAGTGGACCTGGACTAAGAGCCATTATGATATGGCTAGAGGCCACCACTATTATCTCTGAACTTTCCATTTCCCTGGAGTTTACATTTCAGGTCAGTGGAGCTTCTTCAGAGCTTGCACCTGCCGAATATTTCCAATTTTTTCCTGATTTTATTTCAGAATTCTTCATTTGTGGTACGGTATTTTGTTTTCTAATGTGCACAGTAGTTTAGATATTCAGCGCAGATCCCCCTACACTAACACTATCCACACACTAGGGACAACTTACAATTTCTACCAACGCCACTTAACGTACAAGCCTGTACGTCTTTGAAGGATGGGAGGAAACCAGAATACCTGGAGGAAACCCACGTGGTCACAGGGAGAACGTATAACCTCCAGACGGACAGCACCCATAACAAGGATGGAACGTGGGTTTCTGGCGCTGTCAGGCAGCAACACTACCGCGGCGCCACTGTCCCGTCAGTGAAAACAGATCCACTTCTGATTCTATTCTTTAATCTAAGAGAAATAATCATGAACTGTAGTTGTGTTAAACATAAAAGAGTAGAAACGTGTATCTCCGACTCAAAGTTTGCATGGTGTAAGAAGGACATCGTATAGTTTTCAGAAGATGCACTGTATTTTGGAGCCAGAGCCAACAATTGAATTTCCACATACGGACATGCTTGATGAAACATTTTGGCTAACATTCAGCTTCCTTGCTTCAACTTCTAATTAAACTAGAACAAAGTGTGTTTTGATGAACACTTTCCCATCGCACTCACTATAACCTTTTGTTCTTTATCAACATGCTCATGGCTACACTGCTGGTGAAACTCAATGTCAGTAATGGACACCCTGCTCCAGCACAGGGAGTTCTGGTCTGTGATAGATGCTCCAGATAGGGTTTAATAAACAGCCAACCTTTTGTGCTGTGTATATTCAATAGACTTTTTTTTTAACTTTTAAAAACAAGTCTGCCATTTCAATTCCAGGTGGCATAATGCCAACGTCATTCACTGCCCCTGTAAGTACAGGACCTTAGAAGGAAAAATAATGATTCAATTGAATTAGAAATGCATTCTTACATCTGCCGAACCCATGACTCAGTGCAGTTCTCTGAGGTTATAGTAACATTTTGAAAACATTGTAGTAATGGAATCTTGGCAGGAAAACATGCTGTCGATGTAAAGTAAACCTCCCTTTAATCTGATGTAGGGAATGTTTGCCCCAGTCTTAAGAAAGGGAGCCATTACAGGCCTGTGAGAAATGTCTATTTCCCACATTAATCTTGGATGTGTCTCCTACAGATATGAGTTGCTGTTTACTTAATACTTGTTCACCACATGTTGCTTTGAACTCTGAACGAAAGATATATTTGCAGCAGCATAGGCACCACCACTGTTATAAATCTCACCCCCTCAATCCCCCGCCACTACATTTGAATAATAGTCGAGAAATGAGGATTTACCAAAGCTCCACCCACAGCAACACATATTTACGATAGCCCTGCTCAGATCATTTATGTACATTTCTTTCCCTCACCATTTTCTAGCTGTCTTTTCAGTACCCTTTCCCTTATCGGCCTTCATCCTCCTCCTCTCTCTTTAACTTTGTCCTATCACCATTTTTTTGAGGGTCAGCCTCTCTCTCCCTTTTCTGGCCATTTCCTCTTCTCTCACCTATGTTCCTTCCTCCCTGCATCACCCGTTCCCCCCCCCCCCCAATTTTTCTTTCACTGCTCTACCCATTATCGCTTTTTTTCTCTTTCTCTCTCCTCTCTTATTTTCCTCTTCATAAGGTCATAAGAAATATGAGTAGAATTAGGCCTTTCGACCCATCGAACCTACTCCGCCGTTCAATCATGGCTGATCTATCTCTTCCTCCTAACCCCAAGTGATTATGTATTTTTGTATATTTCCTGAATTTTAAAATCACATAATTTATTAGGAGATGGAAATTTTGATTTCTAACATCTGTTTCGAAGGGAGAGGCAGACAAATATAAAACGCTTTTTGGAGGGAAACCGAAAATCTAGTCGAGGATAAGAGGATTTAGGTTACTTGGCATCTAACTTTGGAAGAAGTAATAATGAGAGAGATTGCGTGCATGGTCGAGACTGCGGTAATTCGTGGTAGTAGAGAGGTGAGGAGAAAATGGCAGAGGACAGAAGCTGAGTGTGTTACTCAAAGGAGGGAAGATTGAAGTAGTAGAGATAAGAACAGGGGTTGCAGAAGAGAGAATGTGTGGTGGTGGGGTGAAGGTTTTGTCAACAACACACTGGGTGTCTATAGGGAAAAAAATACATAAACGCCAAGTGTTGCCCACAGTTAGTGGTGGCTCCTCTCCGTACTGGAGGATGCTATTCCATCCATCCTCTATCACCAAACCGATGGAGAGAAAATCGAAAGAAGTCAAGAAAGAGAAAAGTTGAAAGCAGAGAAGTGAATATTGATTTCTCTAATTTTAAGTCACCCTTGCATTCCTTCTCTTTCCCCCACTCTTGTCATCCTACTAGTCTCACTGCCATCCTGCTTAGTTTCATTGTTAGTACCCCTTTGTTATCACCTCTTCCACAGCCAACAGTGGACTCCACCTTTCCTTGATCATCCTTGCTGGCCTTGATTTTGTTCTTTTCATACCTTTGATTCTTTTGTTCTTTGCACCTCCTCATACCTCCAGGTTCCCTCTCCCCTGACTCTCAGTCTGAAGAAGGGTCTCGGCCTGAAACGTCACCTATTCCTTCTCTCCAGAGATGCTGCCTGACCCGCTGAGTTACTCCAGCGCTTTGTGTCTATCTTCAGTCGAAAAGAGAAACAGGAATCCGCTGCACAAAGGCAAAGAATTTGCATAAAAAGTTAACTGCATTCTTTGACATACCGTGAATGACATGGCTGGTGATTCTTTGTCCTTCCTCTTAAAGGCGTTGCATAGATTGCCAGCTAATAAAGTGCCAACGTAATCTGCTTCAAAAAAGAGTGATCCCTGTTTCTTATTATTGCAGAGACTTGATATTTTCTCATTCATTGTTCACTTAAAAAAAATAATTGCTGTACATATTGGGAACCTCTGCCTTAGATCAATCATGACAGCAGATTTGTTTCTACTTCCTCCACACCAACTCTCTGTGCTATTAGTACTGTCCAGTGCTTGTTGAATTGTTACTATCTGCCTTTACGTTCAATGGTGATCCTTATGACTCCAGCTGCTGCAGGGGTTAGTTAGTGATAAGAAGTTGAGCAAATATTTTTCTCTGAACTAGAGGGACTGAATCATCAAGGTCTAGCTCTGCAGATAAGCTTGCTAGGGCAGGACATCAAGTGGCTTTGCCTGGCAGCTGAAAACTAGAAGCTGAAGGCAGTGTCTGTCCAGAGTGCATGTGTGCATCACAGTTGCCCATCTGCTCTGGTAAGTGATTGAATGAAATGCAAATTCAATTGAAGTTCAGGAGTAAATGTGGAACGTTGGATTCATTTAGCGCTGCTGTAATAATCTGTGAATAAAGGAGATTTAATCAGTGCAGTGGCATTGCAAGTTTTTTTGCACAAAAAAAACCCCAAATCGATAAATTTAAAGAGAAGGAATCAAGTACTCAATGCTTTTACACAGATTCCTCTGTTAAAGCTGATTGTGGTGCAATAGAATAGGGTCATTCTCTCAATAAAGCAATCCAACTCCTATTGTGACATTTCTGCTGATCTTGGTTTCACTGGGAAGCAGGGGTCAGGAAGGACAGATGATGGATAGGGACACCAGCTACTGTCTCTGCAGGAAGTCAGTGAAGGATGGCATCCTCTGTTTCCTAAGGTGCTTTGTTGGTTTGTCTTGTTTGACTGTAAGTGACAAGTTTAACCTGAAGAAGAAACATAAGGTCATTATAGACCAGTGCCTCAAGAGATGGAATGAATTGTCTTTAAATCAGTTACCCCATAATGACGCTAAGACGTTTAAACTGCATAATAACTATTTGAACATTTACATCCAGTTCCAGTTTTCAGTCAGGAAAATTTGCAGTTTTAATTCCAGGCAGATTACCAAAGCTACTTATAAATCCTGTAAAATGTAACTTTTTTTAAGTTTTTGGTGGCGAGATTAGTTTTGCTTGGCTACTTGCAGCATATTGACGGCATAATAACATGCCGCAACTTCTACAGTTCACTTTGTTTTGTTTCAGTGAATTGCAAAACTAAACAGTGAATGTGGAGCCAAATGTTTGGATGAGGCATTCTTTCACTCTAGAATTTAGAGTTCCAGCTAGAATTGATGTAACTTGAGCTTAAGTCCCTTAGCAACCCTTTAAAGACTGGGAAGCTGTTACAATTGCAACTGGCTGAATGTTACATCCAAATGATTATTTTCCCGTGGGGCAGTAGTTAACCTCGCATCTGTTAAGTGCTTTATATTTTATATCAAGAAACGAAACAGTACAAATCAATTGGAGAGGGCAGAATTGAAACTTTTAATAACTAGTACTGGAAGCATAAACAATTTCTTAAATTTAACTTTCAATTATTTCGAATGAAGCAATAAAATTTGATATTAACCTTCACTGCTCTAGCTGTAAATTCTCGCAAATGCTTTCACATCCTAATTACACACGTTTGTCCAGGGGTTTGAGACTCTTTTGTTCTGGTCTTTGATCATGCAATGCCACCAAATATTTGGGGGTCTTTGCATGATTTGTTTGATTTCAGTGATAGTGAGTTTATTAGTTTAATTTATTGGTTTAGTTTATTATTGTTATGTATACCGAGGTACAGTGTAAAGCTTTTTATTGCATGCTATCCAGTCAAAGAAAAGACTGTCCACAGTGTACAGATGCAGGATAAAGGATATGACATTTAATGCAAGATAAAGTCCAATTAAAGATAGTTCAAAGGTCTTCAATGAGTTAGATGGGAGGTCAGGACCGCACTCTAGCTGGTAAGAGAATGGTTCAGATGCCTGAACAGCTGGGATGAAACTGTTCCTGAATCTGGAGGTATGCGTTTTCAAACGTTTGTACCTTTCGCATGATGGGAGAGGAGAGAAGGAGGAGTGGCTGGGGTGAGGCCTGTCCTTGATTATGCTGGTGGCCTTGCCGAGGCAGCGTGGTGTAGATGAAGTCAATGGAAGGGAGGTTAGTTTGCATGATCGACTGGGCTATGTCCACAACTCTCTGTAATTTCTTGCGACCTTGGATGGAGCTGTTCCTAAACCATGCTATGATGCATTTCGATCAAATGCTTTCTATGGCACATCTGTAGATATTGGTGAGGATTGTTGGGGATATGTCAAACTTCTTAAGCCTACTAACGAAGTAGAGATATTGGTGTGCTTTCCGTGCCATTACTTCATCATGGCTGGTCCAGGACAAATTGCTGGTGATATTTATTCGTAGGAATATGAAGCTTTCGACCATCTCTACTTGGCACCATCAACATTTGGGTGTGTGTACTGCTTCGCTTCCTGAAGTCAATCACAATCCAAACATCATGTAGAAACAAAGAACTGCAGATGCTGGTTAATCCACAAAAGAACACAAGGTGCTGGAGTAACTCAGACTGAAGGAGGGTCTCGACCTGAAACATCACCTATCTATATTCTCCAGGGACGCTGCCTGACCTGTTGAGTTACTCCAGCACTTCAACGTCTTAATTGTTAACTGTATGTTTGTGTTGTCATTTGTGAGCAGAGCACCAAGGCACATTCCTTGTATATGCACATACTTGGCCAATAAACTTATTAATTCATTGATTCATTGATTCATTCATTCACTTTGTGTCCTTTTGTGTAAAATCCAGCCATTTCCATGTTCTCATTGCTTTTAACCCATTTCAATTCTTTCTTTAACACTGATGAGGAGGAACATGTTATATGTAGCATATGTGCCATCAGCTACGTTTGGCATTTGACTAATTGGTGCTCCGTTCATCTCCAAAGCTGAAGTTTTTATCATCCTGGGAGATTCCTTCCTTTTGTCATTAACAGTGGTAGCTGTATTAATCTTTGAAACTTGCAGAAACTAGCAGAAGAGAAACTGATTCCAATCTCATAAGAAAAGTTGTATTTGATTTTGGGGATGATTGGTGGAAGACAATAAGGCAATGTTCTGGGACAATGGTATTCATCACAATGAATAACGGCAGAAAGATAGACCTGGATTAATGTGGTGCCCTTCATATCCCTTTCAGATCATCCGAGTGTCCAGATCCAATTAAATATTGTATGTACATTTGCTGTAACAACGCAGAACACATGGCAGCCAGCCCCAGTAGTTCTGCGTTAACTATCAGATCATTTTCGTCTCCTCAATAACTTCCGGTTTCCAGGCTCCCACTCCCTCATCTTTACCAGTCACTCTACACCTCCATCCCTCAAGACTAATGACCGACATCTACTATAAATCCACTGACTCCCACAGCTATCTTGACTACACTTCTTCCCACCCTGTCTCCTGCAAAAAGTCTATCCCCTACTCCCAATTCCTCTGTCTACGTCGCATCTGCGCCCAGGATGAGGTGTTTCACACTAGGGCATCAGAGATGTCCTCATTCTTTAGGAAACGGGGCTTCCCCTCTTCCATTATAGACGAGGCTCTCACTAGGGCCTCTTCTATATCCCTCAGCTCCCCCTTGTCCTCACCTTCCACCCCATCAGCCGGCGTATACAACAAATTATCCTCCAACATTTCCATCACCTCCAAAAGGATCCCACTACTGGCCACATCTTCCCATCTCCTCCCCTTTCTGCTTTCCGCAGAGACCGTTCCCTCCGTAACTCCCTGGTCCACTCGTCCCTTCCTACCCAAACCACCCCTTCCCCGGGCACTTTCCCCCGCAACCGCAGGAGATGCAACACCTGTCCCTTTACCTCCCCCCTCGACTCCATACAAGGACCCAAACAGTCTTTCCAGGTGAGACAGAGGTTCACCTGCACCTCCTCCAACCTCATCTATTGTATTCGCTGCTCTAGATGTCAACTTCTGTACATCAGCGAGACCAAACGCAGGCTTGGCGATGGTTTCGTCAACATCTTCGCTCAGTCCGCCTTAACCAACCTGATCTCCCAGTGGCTCAGCACTTCAACTCCCCCTCCCACTCCCAGTCTGACCTTTCTGTCATGGGCCTCCTCCAGTGTCATAGTGAGGCCCACCGCAAATTGGAGGAACAGCACCTCATATTTCGCTTGGGCAGCTTACAGCCCAGCGGTATGAACATTGACTTCTTTAACTTTAGATAGCTCCTCTGTCCCTCTCTTCCCCTCCCCCTTCCCAGTTCTCCCACTGTCTTCCTGTCTCCACCTATATCCGCCCCCCACGACATCAGTCTGAAGAAGGGTCTCGACCCGAAACATCACCCATTCCTTCTCTCCAGAGATGCTGCCTGACCCGCTGAGTTACTCCAGCATTTTGTGATACCTTCGATTTGTACCAGCATCTGCAGTTATTTTCCTAAACATCAGATTTTTTTTTGTAATGTTGATTGAGGAATATATTTTCACCAGCATCCTAGGTATAACTTCCATGTTATTATTTGAAATAATGTTGTGGGAAGTTAATGTCCATGTTGGACATTATGTTGGGGGAGTCCAGAACCAGGTGTCACAGTTTAGGAATATGGGGTAGGCATTTAGGGCTGAGATGAGGGTAAATGTGGAATTCTCTGCTGCAGAAGGCAATGGAGGCCAATTCACTGGATGTTTTTAAGAGAGAGTTGGATTTAGTTCTTTGGGCTAAAGGAATCAAGGGATTTGGGGATAAAGCAGGAACTGGGTACTGATTTTGGATGATCAGCCAGGATCATATTGAATGGCGGTGCTGGATCGAAGGGCCGAATGGCCTACTCCTGCACCTATTTTCTATGATTCTATGTCCATTTGACAGCAGATGAATATCCAAAAGATAGCACCACGAAGAGAGGAGCTCTCTCTTTGTAGGAATGTGGGGGGGGTCATTTGTGCAAATATCTTTGGATCATTGTTTTAATAGGAATATGCTTTAATCATCTGTAAGCATATGTAGAGTTCAGGAATTTAACACCAAACCAATGGAATGTAGATGACACAAAATACTGGAATAACTCAGCGGGACAGGCAGCATCCCGGAGAGAAGGAATGGTTGATGTGTCGGGTCGAAATCCCCCCTTCAGACCAACATAGAATGTAGTCTGATTTGAAGCAGCTAACACAAGTGTCATGAATTTAATGTAACTGCAAAGATACCAAGAATAGGCAAGAATAGTCTGAAGGAGGGTCCTGAACCAAGACGTCACCTATCCATGTTCTCCAGAGAAGGGTCCTGACCCAAGACGTCACCTATCCATGTTCTCCAGAGATGCTGCCAGACCCACTGAGTTTACCCCAGCCTTTGTGTCCTTCTTCAGAGACAACCATACAACTGACAGAGATGTGGGGCCACAGTAATAAATCATGAGAGGTGTTTAAATACTTGATTTAGCTCCATGGCTATAGGGAAAGGCCTTCACAATGTATTGGAACATACCAGCAAAGGATGGACTGAAAATTGCCAGCTGGTTCATTGAGCCTGTTGTTATATGCCTCGAGTCCCAATGTCCACATCCACCAACATCCACAAAATCAAATCTCCTGACAGAGGAATAAACCATCAATAAGGGCAAAACAATATATGAACATTTGACACATAATCATTTAAATAATTAGAGTCTAGGTTTGGCCCAAGGAAGATGTTGATGCTCTGAAAAAGTGTAGAAGTAGTTGAAATCTAATTACTCCAGAGTCACTTAGGGATGGTAACTAATTGTGTTTGTAACAATTAATTTGGAAAAAAGTTGGCCTAATAGTGGATATGTTCAAATATTTGTTTAAATGGTGAAGATATTGAACTTAAACTCAATAAAATGGTACTTTTAAGGTGCATTGAGGCCACAGATTCATGGACATGCTTAATGTCTCCAGCTAAAGAGCTAAATTAAATATCAGTAAGCAACATTGTAGGTATCAATTCATGGCAGTCCTTTCACTGAGAGTGTAGCACAGTTTATATACTCTCAGTTATTGAGAGTCATTTGCTGGATAGCTGGGACTGATTGGTTTGGAGAGCAAAGGAGACGTTTCTTGTGACTTTTCCTCAAAAAAAAGGTTATCTCGTTCTCTTTGACTGTTTGAATCGATTGCATGGTTAACTGAGGCAAGAGTAATGGATACAAGGTCATTGACCTGAACCAAAACTTTGTCTCCCTTCATAAATGCTGCATAACCTACTAATAATTCAGTGTTTGGCAACTGCACTGTGGTTTGAATGGTGTGTGTTTGCCAGACCTGCCCCTGTCCTCCCCTCCCCCTCACTCCCACAGGGTGTGTAGGTGCATATATCAGGCATCTGAAAGATGGAACTGCAGATGCTGGTTAATACACAAAAGAACACAAAGTGCTAAAGTAATTCAGTGGGACAGGCAGCATCTTTAGTTTAGTTTAGAGATACAGTGTGGAAATTTGCTCTTTGGCCTACCGAATCTGCGCCGACCAGCGATCCCCATACACTAATGCAAGACTACGCACTAGGGACAATTTACAATTTTTACCAAAGCCGAATTAACCTACACACCTATACGCCTTTGGAGTGTGGGAGGAAACCGGAGCGCCTCGGGAAAACCCACACGGTCATGGGAAGAGCGTACAAACTCCATACGGCCAACACCCGTGGTATGGATCGAACCCGGGTCTCTCGCGCTGTAAGGTAGCAACTCTACCGCTGCGCCACCGTGCCGCCCCTCTGGAGAACACTGATCGAGTTTTGGGATGAGACCCTTGTTCAGACTGGGTGAACTTCAGACTGGGGTCAGGAAACCTGCTGAGTTACTCCAGCACTTTGTGTCCTTATCTGAAAGACACTGTTGCTGTGGCTCTTTGTCAGGTCTCCCGTTCCCCCACTTGCGGCCACCACCTTGCCTTCCACCCCTCAAAACATTTCAAAGGACTTTCTTTTTCTCCTCCATCTTCTGATCATAAACTTTCATTCTCCCGTCTAACCCTGAATACTCCTAGCCACACACACACACACACACACACACACACACACACACACACACACACACACACACACACACACACACACACACACACACACACACACACACACACTAAAATCCCTCAAGATCCAAAGTCAGCAAATGACGCCCCATTGATTTCTCTATCAGCCAAAGTATCTCTCCTGTGCACAACCATGAATCAGACCGAGGTGAGGAAAAACCTTTGCGCCTAATACTGTAGAAGTGTCTTTTCCACAGGATCTCTTGGGCTTTTGCACAGTAGAGTTTTGCAGTGGCAATCCTTATGGTGGCACAGTGGGGCAGCAGTGGAGTTACTGCCTTACAGCGCCAGAGACCCGGGTTCCATCCTGACTATGGGTGCTGTCTGTACGGAGTTTGCACGTTCTCCCTGTGACTCCATGAGTTTTCTCCAGGTGCTCCTGTTTCCTCCCACACTTCAAAAATGTGCAGGTTTGAAGGTCAATTGGCTTCTGTAAATTGTCCCAAGTGTGCAGGATATAACTAGTTTATGTGTGATTGCCGGTCAGTATGGACTTGGTGGACCTAAGGGCCTGTTCCACGCTGTATCTCGTTAAACTAATATTCAAAAATCATGCATTCGCCTGCTGTACATTGCACACGTAATGAGTGGGACTTTCAAGTCAGGAAAGAGTTTCTCGGTCGGCATGTGCAGATGGCAGAAGTGGCTATCAGTTTTGAATTGGGACAGCTCCAAGCACCGACGGTATTTATATCTGTACAGCTGCAGATTCAAAGCCAACATCTCGGTTTAATTCACAGGTTTGCAAGTTATAGGAATAGAATTAGGACATTTGGCCCATCAAGCCAACTCCGCCATTCAATCATGGTAGATCTCTGCCTCCTAATCCCATTTTCCTGCCTTCTCCCCATAACCCTTGACATCCGTTCTAATCAAGAATTTGTCTATCTCTGCCTTAAAGATATCCACTGATTTGGCCTCCGCTGCCCTCTGTGGCAATGTGTTCCACAGATTAACTACCCTCTGAATAAAGAAAATCCTCCTCAGTTCCTTTCTAAAAGAGGGCCCTTTAATTCTGAGGCTATGACCTCTGGTCCTAAACTCTCCCACCAGTGGAAACATCCTTTCCACATCCACTCTATCTATGCCTTTCATTATTCTGTAAGTTTCAATGAGGTCCCCCCTCAACCTTCTAAACTCCAGCGAGCAGAGGCCCAGTGTTGTCAAACGCTCATCATATGCTAACCCACTCATTCCTGGAATCATTCTTGTAAACCTCCTCTGGACCCTCTCCAGAGCCAGCACACCCTTTCTCGGATATGGGGCCCAAATTTGCTCACAGTGGCCCATTAGTTATGTATTTTACATCTTTAACCATATTCTCCAGGAATGCTGCCTGACCCGCTGAATTACTCCAGCACTTTGTGCCTATTCTTAGCATCATGTACCGATGAGTTAAAAAAAATTACATTTTGGTGATGCAAGTGGAAATAATTAATGAGTCACTCTATTTCATTGGGTTATTTCATTAGTTTACTTCAATATTTTTGTACTTCTTGAATTTGCACTACAACTCTATTATTTTTGTATTTGTTGTATTTGTTGTGCACTTACTGTTTATTCCACAAGTTTCACGGAAACTAGGAATTTTAGACAACAATAATCTGAGACTGAGCAAGGGTTTTATATTAAAAAACCACAGGCAAGCTTATTCCACTATTTTACAAGTCACACGTGATCATATAAACTTTGCTTATCTTTCTTCTGAAATATCAGCCTTGCAGGAGGCTACATGAAACTAGAGCTGATATTGAACCACATAGTTTTTGAGGTTTTATCCTAATAAAGTAGAGGGAGTGATTTTTCAAATGATCTTAACAATATTTGCAGATGGAAGGCTGGAGGCATTGCATTGTCTGTCGATCTGCTTTTTCATTGTCTTTGGCTGCCGCTTATAGACCGACTTTTCCTCAGAGCAATTTGCTTACTCCTTGTAAATTCTAGTAAGTTTATTGTCTTTCACACCTCTTTGAGAACGTGAAGAGTTTGCTGTCACACCATTCTCACAAATGTAATGGAGTGAATTTTGGCAGTCTATAAACTACAGTTTTCAGTTTGACTTCATATTAGTCACTGTGTTCCGCTTAATTTAAAAAAAAAATAGTTTCCCTTGAATGCTTTATTGTTCTGAAATAGACATCGGTTAAGTATCTCTCAAGTATCTCAGCACTTTGTGTCCATTTGTGTAAATGAGCATCTGTAGTTCCTTGTTTCTACCATCTTTCTCTCGGTCCTGGGCTGCTTCTGAAACCATGATGTGATTTTTCTCCAGCCATTCACACTCTATATCATTCATTATTGTTACTGACTACAGAGCAGCCTTAGCAAATGGTGTGTGAAGTTGATTGGGTGCAAGCATTCTTGCATCTGGGGAATCACCGATGATGTGCTCCTTGCAGATCTGTTTGTCTCTAACGTCTTGCCTGTCCATTAAACTGCAGAAGCCATGGCAAGCCAGAAGGTCATATGCCAGCACACATGACCTCGTGCTTTGCAATTGGACTGCAACTGGATCTGGCATTGGAGCATAAGCACAATGGACTGAGTTCCTGATGCACCTTGTATCTGCCACTCAGCTTCATGTGTAAGCAGCACAAGTCATTCATTTAATTTGGGTTGCAGACCTCAAGTTTAGGTTTATTATTGTCATGTGTACCGAGGTACAATGAAAAACTTTGTTTTGCATGCTATCCAATCAAATCAGATAATACTATACATAAAGAACAATCAAGCCAAACTCAAGTACCATAGATAAAGCAAAGGGATAGATACAGAGTGTAGAAAATAGTGCTCAGCAGTTTCAGAGACGTAGCCCAACGTCTGTTGAGGGGGTAGAGTCGAATTGGACAGTACCTTATCTTATTGAAGGGAAAATTCAAAAGCCTAATAACAGAGAGGAAGAAAATGTTTTCCTGAGCCAGGTGGAGCGTGCTTTCAAGCTTCTGTATCTTCTGTCCGACAGGAGCAGGGGGAAGAATGTAAGTGCATATTAGTTGTTTTAAATATATATACATGTTAATGTAGAAATAATTTCTAGGATTTTAGAGATTTTGATAGGCATTTTTTGTTAATAAGTTATTAAAATTTATCTGAGATATTTTCAAATGTATCTGAATGTCAGAAGAATTTGCAATCATGAAGCACTGCTCCAGTCATCAGCTGCCAAAAACCACCAGTATTTAGTTTAGTTTAGAGATACAGCGTGGAAAGAGGACCTTCGGCCCACTGGGCCCACGCCGTCCAGTGATCCCCGAATATTAACACTATCCTATACACACAAGGGACAATTTTTACAATTGCCAAGCCAATTTACCTGCAAACCATTACGTCTTTGAAGTGTGGGAGGAAACCGAAGATCTCGGAGAAAACCCACGTGGTCACGGGGAGAGCATACAAATTCCGTACAGACGGTACCCGTAGTCGGGATCAAACCTGGGTCTCCGGCGCTACAAGCGCTGTACGGCAGCAACTCTACCGCTGCGTCACCATGCCTTCCCGTTCATCAGTGTGTTCCATGGTACACATCAGGATTTCCCACATTGAAGCCTACTTGGAACTTATGCTAGCTGATGGAGGGTGTGACAGCTAGACCTTTGTCATTTACTACAGATAGCAAGTCCTTGAGTCAAGCCAGATTGAGTACGATCAGGTCCATTATTTCAGCCATCTACAAAAGCATTTACAACAACAACACGTATTTAATTAGTACCTTTAACATGATCAAATGTTCTTGCACATCTTTCAGGAGGGGTATCAAAATAAAATTGATACCAAGTCGCAGAAGACAATATTAGGGTAGGTGACCAAATGCTTGATCAAACGGGTTTAAGGAACACCTTAAAGGAGGAAATAATAAGAGGACCATTTTAGAAAGTTAACGTTGTATCTTGATATTTGTAAGGCCAGGAGATGTTCAAGAACTAATCAACTCTTTGACCCTCTGTCACGGAGTTGCTGTCACATACTCATTCTCTTAATTCTATCTTGTTCGGTTATTTCGTTACTGTCCTTTGGTACTTTTTGGCACTACTTCAGATTGCACTACAAACGTAGCACCATTCTGATTTTCTTTTGCACTTGTCGTTGTATTTATTGTTGTGTTTATTCTTACTGCGTCCACACTGTTTACTCTGGGTCCTTCATGTGAACAAGGAATTTCATTGCACCCTGGTGTATTTGACAATAAACTAATCTGAATCTCATCTAAATCTGAATCTGATGCCTCATAAATCTTCAGTCCCTCCCACCAACACCCCCCACCAACTCCACAATAATCATCCAACTCGGCTCTGTAAAAGAGCCTCCAGATTCCACTTCACTCAACTACCCCAACCCCCACAGTGAGAACTGTCAGAAAATAGCTCAGGCTTCCCGCATGGTGTCAGGGAGTGCATGCGGAGACCCAGCCATCACTCACTTGATTTATCGACCACCATTAATTAAGGGCTCAGTGGTAGAGTTGCTGCCTTCGAGTACCGGAGACCCGAGTTCGATCCTGACCACGGGTGCTGTCTGTACGGATTTTGTACATTCTCCCCGTGAACTGCGTGGGTTTTCTCCGGGTAGGGTGCTCCGGTTTCCTCCTCCACCCCAAAGACGTACCGGTTTGTAGGCTAATTGGCTTGGTAAAATTGTAAATTGTCCCTGGTGCGTGTAGGATATTGTTAGTGTGCAGCTGGTCGGCATGAACTCGGTGGGCCGAAGGGCCTGTTTCCACGCCGTATCTCTAAACTAAGCTGAACTCAACTAAAATAACCACCTCCTATCTATATTATTTATTTCTATACAGTTTTATGTATTCTGAATTTAAATCGCTAAGGAGAGGTTCATATCAAAATCCATTTCATACTTTCCATTCACCCAGCTTCCACATTACATGCATCAGATCCAGAAACTCTTTCTTCCTCTTTGGATAAAGTACAAGACTATCATTTTTCCAAGAATACTATTTGTGCCTTTGTGAAATATTTCAGTCTGCCAAATAGATCTGTGTCCTATCACAGTGAAGCTGATACCTTAGCTATTACTGACTCCTGCGCAAATGCTAAGCACAAAGCTCTTATGATTCACCAGACCAAACTGGGGTTTATGTAAATATCAAGAACATGATGGACTTTACAAGGTCATCCTGACCTTACTTTTAAACTTTGTGCCTATTGATTGCTGCGTTTCAAAGATTAAACCAACTGGTGACAAAAGTAGCCGGTAGTTAATAGGTTATCTAAATAACATGCAGCTGGTGGTCTACATTGACTTAAAGGAAGAACTTTATTTTGTGTTTGTTAAAAAAGCTTTTGTGCATGAAAAGGTAACTTGGTTTACAGTTGCCATAAGCAGGTCAGATTAAAAACTATAGATGATTTTAACAGTTATCAAAACTCAATTTTCTTAACTTTATCTTTAAAGTAGCTTCAAATTATTATGTTCGATGTCGATTAATAACTAGTAAAAGCATCTAATGTATGTAGCTCTGCGCTTGGTACCCCTGTACATTGTAACTCATTTCAATCTTGGAATTGACAAATTCCCCTCCCTCCCCCCTTCACTCCCCCCGCCCTCCCCCCCACTCCATCCCCTTATCCCCCCTCCTCCCCCTCTCCTTACCATTCCCTTCCTCCACCCCCTTCCCTCCATCCCCCTCCATTCCCCCCTCCCTCCCCCCTTCCCCATCCTCCCCACTCCATCGCCACTCCATCCCGCTCCCTCCCTTCATCCCCCCCTCCCTCCCCCCCTCCATCCCCCCTCCCTCCCCCCTCCCATCCCGGGGATTAACCTCGTGAATCTACGCTGCACTGCCTCACTAGCAAGGACATCCTTCCTCAAATTAGGAGCACAAAATTGCACACTATACTCCTGATGTGGTCTCACCAGGGCACTGTACAACTGCAGAAGGACCTCTTTGCTCGTACTCAAATCCTCTCGTTATGAAGGCCAACATGCCATTAGCTTTTTTCACTGTCTGCGGTACCTGCACGCTTACTTTCAGTGACTGGTGTACAAGGACACCCAGGTCTCGTTGCACTTCCCCATTACCTAATCTGACACCATTGAGATAATAATCTGCCTCCTTGTTTTTGCTGCCAAAGTGGATAACCTCACATTTATCTACATTATACTTCATCTGCCATGCATCTGCCCACTCACTCAACCTGTCCAAGTCACCCTGCAACCTCCTAACATCCTCTTCGCAGTTCACACTGCCACCCAGCTTTGTGTCATCTGCAAACTTGCTAGTGTTACTTCTAATTCCATCATCCAAATCATTAATATATATTGTAAATAGTTGCGGCCCCAGCACTGATCCTTGCGGCACTCCACTCGCCACTGCCTGCCATTCTGAAAATAATCCATTTATTCCTACTCTTTGCTTCCTGTCTGCCAACCAATTTTCTATCCATGTCAATACCCTATCCTCAATACCATGTGCTCTAATTTTGCTCACCAGCCTCCCGTGTGGGACCTTATCAAAGGCTTTCTGAAAGCCTAGATACACTACATCCACTGGCTCTCCTTCATCCATTTTACTTGTCACATCCTCAAAAAAATTCCAGAAGATTAGTCAAGCAGGATTCCCCCTTCATAAATCCATGCTGACTTGGACCAATCATTTTGTTGGACAATCCTGTGTGGGACCTTATCAAAGGATGCTCGTGGTAAGTCCATGAACGAGCTTTTCAAACAGTTTTCCAAAAGCAGTATTGAATGTGCATAAAAAGCTGCAGTTTTTGTGTCTATCTTTGGTGTAAACTATCGTCTGCTGTTCCTTCCTACACATTTTGAAAATGCATAAATGTCAGGCATGATAGCATTTCTAGCCTGTATCTTATGACTCATTCTCCTCAGCTGTCTTCCTGTGGATAAACCAGCCCATCATACACTACTGTCCCTAATTATCAAACTGGAGCAATGGCATTCAGTTGGAATGCTGACTCTCTGCTTTGGTTCAGCTGTTTTTTTCCTTGGGTCATCTGGAATTCTCAGTAATGTGGTGTGCACAGCATGGGTTGTAGTCTACTGCCCTGGTTACTAATGACTAGGCTGGATATTTTTGTTTGTTTTCATTTAATGTTTAAAGTCCAGAAAGTAATTCAAATACATCTTGTACTTTTTTGTTATCTGCAAGATGTTGAACAGACTCACAACAGCGAATAAAACTCGCTTATTTTCCGTAGAGGCAAACCATTTGCTTTGGTTTCAATGAGTTGATACTGGAAAAACCTGTTAAATATAACAATAGTGCCAATTATCCAAAATACTACTCGGTTTTCTGATCAAAGTCCCCATGAAATGAAACAT
This sequence comes from Rhinoraja longicauda, assembly GCF_053455715.1. Lineage (NCBI taxonomy): Eukaryota > Metazoa > Chordata > Chondrichthyes > Rajiformes > Arhynchobatidae > Rhinoraja > Rhinoraja longicauda. Next base: position 19,550,227 of record NC_135956.1, on the reverse strand, counting down.
ATTTATCTGTTGTGATAATTTGTATATGACTGTAATTTTGGCCCAGGATAATATTTTTTGCAGTTCATTGCACTCAACTAGATTTTAAACTATGTTATAAAATGCATGCTCAGAAAAGGCAAGTGTTTGCAGATTTATTTAGAATTAAGTTTCAAAATTAACCCAACAAAAGGGATCAATTTGATTTCAGGCATCTGTTGAAACTTGGGGTGTGATGTTAAGTTCGTAAGGGAAATGAAAAGAAAATGTAAATGAACTGAGGCTGTTATACCAAATGCTTTTGACATTTGATTGTTTTTGACCATGGGGCATGCGGCCCTGCAGAAACACTTATACACATGCTCTTGTTTAGACTTTGGGTACAGGTCGAAGAGTTAGAAGTCACGTGGCCATTCAGTCAGCCATCGACTTGAAGGGTGACATGTGAGTGAAGATTAAAAATGGGAGTTGTTCAAGGTCCGAGTGTTTCCTAGAGCCTTAGATCTGCAGAGTGAACAGTTTGATGAAGTATTGCTTACAAACTTGGCAATTCATCCTGAGGAAGAAAGGAAATAAACTGGCACATAAATCACCACTTATCTCCTCCTCGTTATTTAAATGTACCAATCGCAAGGTTTACGTTAAGAGTTTGTTTGAGGGTTGGTGGGGGGGAAAGGTGGGGCAAACTTTTGAAGTGCAAATAAGCTCTTGAAAGATAAAACCTTTCAGGCACACATTTTGAAGGATTTATTCTTTATTTTAATGACTGAATGTGATTGAGCTCAGGGTTGTCTTTTGTTTTTGTTTCACTAGGCATTGAGAACTAGCTGTGTGGGGGTGGGGGTTTCTTTCTGTGTGTATTGAATCCACTTTGTCTGAGGCCATTTAGTTAAATGCTGACTTTTTTTTTAGCAGTTTTTGTCTTCTGACATTGTGTTTCAGTGACTAGCTTCCCTGGTTATGAGCTATTCCGGGATTTGTGTAGTTGTCCTAATTTACTTTAGCTTACCAGTCCTGCATTTGATTGTGACATTCAGTCAGAAACATAACCAGTCATCTGATGGCTAAATTATCTGACAAAATGTTTTCTGCTTTGAGCCAATGGTACTGACAATAGACACAATGTGCTGGAGTAACTCAGTGGGTCAGGCAGCATCTTTGGAGAAGAAGGTTAGGTGACGTTTCGGGTCGGGACCCAACCCACCCTTTTTCCCCACAGATGCTGCCTGACCCACTGAGTTACTCCAGTACTTTATTGTCTATCTTCGGTATAAAGTAGCATTTGCAGTCTCTTTTAAAATGCAATGACCCTGTCACACTACAGACAGCTGTTTAAACCTGCCTCTATGAGCGTGGCCTCTGGATGTAAGCTCCTGCTATATAGGTTACAACTTATTAAGAACACTAGCTAAGAAGAAAGCTATGTTTGAAAATAAGAAGAAGAATGTTTGAAAATAAAAGTGCTGGAGGGACTCAGCGGGCCAGGCAGCAGAAGGGAGTGGAGGGACTCAGCGGGCCAGGCAGCAGAAGGGAGTGGAGGGACTCAGCGGGCCAGGCAGCAGAAGGGAGTGGAGGGACTGGACAGATGATGTTTCGGTTCAGGACCCTTCTTCAGACAGATGGAGGTGGGGGCGGGGGAGAAATATGGAGCAGACAAAACAGTGAAAGGCTAGGATAGAGTAGATGTGGAGAGGGAGTGGGAGAGTCTAGGACTAGAAGTCATAGCCTCAGAATTAAAGGACGTTCATTCTTTTAGGAAGGAGATGAGGAGAAATTTATTTCGTCAGAGGGTGGTGAATCTGTGGAATTCATTGTCACAGTAGGCTGTGGAGGCCAAGTCAATGGATGTTTTTAAGGCAGAGATAGATTCTTCATTGCTACAGGTGTCAGAGGTTATGGGGAGAAGGCAGGAGAATATGGGGTTAGGAGGGAGCGATAGATCAGCCATGATTGAATGGTGGAGTAGACTTGATGGACCGAATGGCCTAATTCTACTCCTGTTCCTTATGACAGGTGAGGGTGCGGCAAAGCCTGGCAAGTGATTGGGCGGCACGGTAGCGCAGCGGTAGAGTTGCTGCTTTACAGCGAATGCAGCGCCGGAGACTCAGGTTCGATCCTGACTACGGGTGCTGCACTGTAAGGAGTTTGTACGTTCTCCCCGTGACCTGCGTGGGTTTTCTCCGAGATCTTCGGTTTCCTCCCACACTCCAAAGACGTACAGGTATGTAGGTTAATTGGCGGGTAAATGTAACAATTGTCCCTAGTGGGTGTAGGATAGTGTTAATGTACGGGGATCACTGGGCGGCACGGACTTGGAGGGCCGAAAAAGGCCTGTTTCCGGCTGTATATATATGATGATGATGATAGGTGGATACAGGTGATATGGGGGGGGGGGGTTGATTGATAAAATGGATGGAGATGGTGAAAAGGGAGTCAGATAAGGACCGAAGAGGATGAGTGAAATGTGAAGCCAAAGGGAGGGATATGGGCCAAATTTTAGCCACCTCCCAACATTTCATTTAGATTTCACTTTAGAGTTTAGTATATTTTTTACAAATAGGACAGTGGACCTGGTTTTTATTTTGTAGTCTATGATTGAAGTCAAGACATGGTGGCCTTGTACAATGAAGGATGTATGTCCTCTTGCCTCAATTGAAATGGTCTATTTATTATTCTCTGGCAGACCCATGTGGTTTGCTCAAGTCAAGTCGAGTTTATTCTCATATGCGCAAGTGCAGTGAGGTACAGGTGCAGTGGAAATCTTGCTTGCAACAGCGACATAGACGCATAGACTCACAACGCGCAAAACAAATTAAACATAAATTGCACATAAATTCTATAATGTAGTAAAAGAAAAAAAAAAATGTACAAAAACAATATATTAGTGCAAAGCACAGTCAGAAAACAAGCAGGTTGCACAACTCCAATCCTACCTCAACTGGATGGTTGTGGGTTAGCACAACCTGAACCTGGTGGTATGAGACTTCAGGTGTCCATATCTCCTGCCCAATGGTAGCAATGAGAAGAGAGGGTATATCCTAAATGGTGGGGATTCCTGATGATAGATGCTGTCTTCTTGAGGCAGCACTTCTTTAGTCAGAGGGTGGTGAATCTGTGGAATTATTTGCCACAGAAGGCTGTGGAGGCCAAGTCAGTGAATATTTTTAAGGCAGAGATAGATAGATTCTTGATTAGTACAGGTGTCAGAGGTTATGGGGAGAAGGCAGGAGAATGGGGTTAGGGGGGAGAGATAGATCAGCTATGATTGAATGGCGGAGTAGACTTGATGGGCCGATTGGCCTCTTTCTACTCCTATCACATGACCTTATGACCTCATGTGGATGCTTTTGATAATGGCGAGAGCTGTGTCCGTAATGGCTGAGCCCACCACTTTCTGCTGCCTCTTGCCTTCCTGTCTGTTGGAATGGTCATATCAGGCCATGTTGCAACCAGTTAGGATATTTTCTACATTGCCTCTATAGAAGTTTGTTACAGTATCTGGTGACAGGCCAAATGTCTTTAGACATCTAAGACTGGCACTGGCATGCTTTCTTCATGATTACGTCGGGCCCAGGACAGGTCATCAAAGGTGTTAACACCCAGGTAAATTAAGCTGCTAACTCTCTTTGATTATCTGATGAAGAAACTTTATAGAACTGAAAGCCGCAATGCTTTCTTTAGAATATGTGCTTCACGTTTGAGCCAAATAAGCTGTTATTCTGCAGCAGCAGTTCACAATGACTGTATCCTCCTATTTACTCCTCCTCATCATATCCCCAGTATATCATCTGCTTCACAAGTTGTGGACAATACAAGTATGCAACTCTTTCCTTTCCAGTCTTCCCTTCACTACAGTCCCGTCCATGTGTCTTTAGTGGTGGAAGGAAGAAGACAAGGAAGATGTGGGAACGTTGTCACTTGATTTGACCTTCACAGACAGAGGCTGAGATAATGGCAGTACTTACTTAGGGGCCCTGTTTGGTTATGGTGGATCTGGGTGCATGGTACCTAGGTGGAAGAAGGGCAGTGCAGGTACCAGGGCCCTGGAGAGCAAAGTTGTTTGCAAATTCTACTGCAGAGGATTCAGAGGAGGACCTAAATGGGGCAGCTTACTGCTGAGTGCAGTGCTTAATGGATTGAAGGCGTGCTTGAATGCATGAGTGTAATGTTGGGAAACATGAAGGCATCTGGTTCATATCTTCCATAAGCCATTGTGCAGAACTTAGAGTCCATCTTTGATGAGTAACTCAAAGAGCGCAGGTGGAGTTCGCCACAATGCGATTCCAGATGGCCGATGTGTCAAGTTCCATTTCAACACAAAGAGAAGCCACCCAGCCTCTGAGTGCTGCAGGGGAAGCTCAGATCTCAGGTTTCCTGTGACCTCTGTTGCCCTCTTGGCTGTGGATGCCGTTGTTCAAAGGGACTGGACGGGCGTGACAATGGCCCAGCAATCTGTCCTCAACAGATCACTTGATTTGCAGAGAAGTGGCAATGGCTTCATGTTGACAAACCTTCCGTCCTCGTACGGCAGCATTTTTCCTGTCACCGCTGGCAATTCTTTCAGCCTTTGACTGTCGCTCAGCCGTTCAAAACTGCTGCTTATTTCCCAACGATGCAGTAGAAAGCTGGGGAAATGAGGAACTGCAGGTGTTGGCTCACCAAGTAAAGACACAAAATGCTGGAGAAACTCAGCGGGTCAGGATGCATCCCGGGCATACATGGATAGGTGACGTTTCAGGTTGGGACCCTTCTTCAGATTGATCAATGCGAAGTTAGTACAAAAATGTATGCTTATCCTCTTAGGTCCCAGCTTCCTTCACAGAAAGTTGTCACCAGAAGTCACCAAGCCAGTTCAGTTTAGTTTTATTTTATTTTATTATTAGCTACATGCATTAGGAAGGGCAAAGGTACTTCCATTGAGCTGAATTTTTAAATTAATGTCTTGGAAGCTTTTATATGCACTTGAGATTGTGTTGGTGGGGGGATGGTGGTAGTGTTTACGTTTAACATTGCACGCCAAAGGTGGCTTCACCAACATTGTGTGCTCCTCAGTACTACACAGGTATGTCATTCCCGATTTATTTGGGCCTTGAAACCATAACTTTTGAATGAGAAACAACATCAACAGATTAGCTGATGCTTTTATTAGGGATTACTTTGTTCACTGACAATATTGACAAATAGCAATTATCTATCATTGCACTAGGTGGTGCTGTTTTAAATTGTTCCCCATAAATCACTCAATGTCCATTTTGGAAAAATGAAGTCTTTTTCTCACCTTAGATGCTAAAATGTTGGTCTCCAAAGTAACTTTTTAAAAGTAGAATCAAAACAACGACATATCTACAGTAGCATTTAATTTAATTCATCAACAGAATTGACTCCCTTGTTCCGAAGGCAGATTCCTTTACTGGAAACTGCCAACAAGATTGATCAAATTGCCATTAAGAGGAAAGGAGATCAGGGTTGTTAATCTGCAGCCCCTAAAGTCATTAACATACGTTCTGGGGATCATAATGGTTAGGAGTTCATACAAGCAAATATAAAACAATTTTGGCCGCAGCAAAGTACTGCCCAGCTTCATTTTGAACTGTGCAATGAGCATCAATCAGATGCTGAAGATCTCTATTTTTTTTTTGTGAGATCAATGTTTTGCTAATTCTGATAACAAAAAATAAGCTGTGCTGACTTTAAATACAGAACAACTGTTACTTGAGGTGAACTGGAGTAAACTTTGCTGTCTTTATGAGGGAGTGATACGTCCTGCTTTGAGTATCCAATAAGTTTTAAATTTTTGGAAAAGTGTCTGGCATGTTATAGATAAAAATAAATTCTGTTTTGTGAAAAAAAATTGGCCAGCTTACTGCACTTATAAACAACTTTAAATATCTAATTCTCTTTTGGTGGATAGCATTGAACCATCCAGACTGAAATAGAAGGTACAATAAAACAAGCTATTTCAAACAGATCCAGATCACATAAACTGGAATCTGTTTAATGACAAGGTGCTGTGTTTGGTGAAGGATTAAGTAATAGAGAAAATATTTTGAGGATGTATTTTTGTTGAAGTGAATGACTTTTATTGTTACATTTTAATTTTTGAAGGCCCCAGTTTGAATGTAGTTCTTGAGTGACATGTCCTGAACCAAACTAATTTGGGTATTTCATTTGCTAAATGAGGTTGATTGTGTTGGATTTGTTAAGACTGCCTTATTGCTTTAGCAACGTCAGAGCACAGATACTGATGGTGAAAAAAGTGGTGGATTGGGCTCAAATCCAGGAGCAGCTCCATCAGCAGTTGGTGCTTTTATTTGGGCTAGACAACACGTAATCTAGCCCAGTGCTTCTTAAACTCATTCACCCTTGAGTCTTTATCACAAAATTTAATTCACCCTCGACTAAATTTTCTTATGTTTTTTGGTAATTTTCATCTTATTCTCCCTTGTGTATAATTTTATGTATATTAAGTCATTCACCCTTCATGCACCCCTCTAGTTTCATTCACCCTTGGGTGAACCATTCACCAGTTTAAGAAGCACTGATCGAGGCCATGGGTTTGCGAGCTAAATAGCAAGAAAAGCCATTATTTTCTTATTCAGGCAAACAGCACTATTTTAAGTACTTTAAATGTATCTTAAATTTCAGTCCTTGAGTACAAAAGTTGGGAAGTCACGCTGAAGAAGGGTCTCGACCCGAAACGTCACCCATTCCTTCTCTCCTGAGATGCTGCCTGACCTGCTGAGTTACTCCAGCATTTTGTGAATAAATACCTTTGTACCAGCATCTGCAATTATTTTCTTACACTGCAGTTATATAAGTCATTGGTGAGGCCACATTTAGAGAATTGTGTTCAATTTTGGTCATAGGAAAGATGCTGCCAAGCTGGAAAGGATACAGAGAAGATTTACGAGGATGTTGCCAGGACCTGAGGTCCTGAGCTATAGGGGGAGGTTGAGCAGGCTCAAACTTTGTTCCTTGGAGTGCAGGAGAATGAGGGGAGATCTTGTAGAGGTGTATAAAACCATGAGAGGAATAGATCGGGTAAATGCACAGAGTTTTTTGCCCAGAGTAGGGGAATCAAGAACCAGAGGACACGGATTTATGGTGAGGAGGGAGAGAATTAAAAGGAATACGAGGGGAAACCTTTTACACAAAGGGTTGGTGTATGGAACAAGCTGCCGGAGGAGGTAGTTGAGGCAGGTACTATCGCAACATTAAAAAAGTATTTAAAGAAGTACATGATTAGGAAAGGTTTAGAGAGATATGAGGCAAACGTGGGTAAGTGGGACTCACATAGATGGGGCATCTTGGTCTGTATGGACAAGTTGGGCCAAAGAGCCTGTTTCTGTGCTGTATGCTTCTATGACTTGCTGACTTTATCTGGAATCCTGACTTGCCACTTAATGTGAAGCATTCTGCACAGACAGGTCATGTGAAATGGTTAAGCTGAATGGCATTTCTGCCATACACTTTCCACAAGCATGGGATGAGGTGGGTATGAGCACAGCGTGCTCCACTGTCAGGTTGGTTCCCCCGGGGAACAAAGGTGGGTGGGCGGGCGAGGAGAGGACATTGGTTGCTGATTGTCCAACCAAGGGAAGGAGATAGCTGGAGGTCCAGCAGCAGCCTGGGGCATGCCTGCATTGGCCACCGCTCTTAACAACTGGAGCGTGGACTGGACGTGGCAAATGGCACCAAACATGAGCTACCTGACCCGCTGAGTTACTCCAGCTTTTTGTGATACCTTCGATGGGCTCAGTAGACTTGCATGCGGCCTCAGTAGACTGCTCATCGGGGGTGGTATGGTGATACGCAACTGGACTGTTTGTAAGAAAGGAATTTCACTGAGCGTTTTCACTGTGCACATGTGACAATAAAGCACCATTGAACCATTGGTCTTCAGGCTAATTTCTCTTCGTTCCCGCACTTTACTTTTCAGTCCTCCAAAAACAGAGCTGGCTCTTACTATCCTGTTGGTGACTTTGTCATTGATGTTGACTAATGTTGGAGATGAACTTCAAACGAGAAGTCTCAAGTCCCAGACTCTGGTATGACTTGGGTCGATTAGTCATCTTTACCAACAGAGCGTGGGAGAGGCACCCGGGACAATCCCAGAGTGTGCTCTTCCCTTCAATTCCACAACATAGAGTGTATGTGCAATTTGTTACACCTTAATCACATGCCACATTCTTGCAAAACAACATCTGTGTACCCGCTGGAGACATGGGGAACTCAAGATGTTGGAACCTTAAGCAAAACACAAGGTGCTGGATGAACTCAGTGGATCAGGCAGCATTAGTGGATGGAGTGAACAGGTAGTCGAGACCCTGCTTCAGATTCTGTGCGCCTGCTGGTTCACCTCTCTCCATCCCTCCCCCACCCAAGTTGTACTAGCTTCAAAGTTGTCTTGCTGAGTCTCATTGTCTGTAACTCGTTTTCACCAAGCCCACAGTTAACAATAGCCTGTTCTCTTTATCATTGTTATTTTTTTCAATATCTTTCATTCACTTGTTCTATATCTCTCTATATCACCTTCTAGATCTTTCATTTCCCTTTCTCCTGACTCTCATTCAGAAGAAGGGTCTCAACCCGAAACGTCACCAATTGCCTTTCTCCAGAGATGGTGTCTGAGTTACATACTGAGTATGTGTCTATACTTGTTCACTACATCTTGGTTCACCTTCTTCTCTACTTGGGCTCCCACTTTTCCTGTCATGCATTACTTTTCATGTCGCAGCCTACCTAGAACCCACAAGCATGATCTATTGCAACACCCCTTCCCCCCTTCATTTGCATCTCAGTATGCAGTTAGCCTGACAAGATGGCAAGTTACAACCTGACGGAGAGGTTTCAGTTCACTTGTCTCCCGTGCTCTGACCACATCATCCTCTGAGGGCCGTTGCATCTGCTTATTCTGAACTTTTTCAGTCAGAGAGTTGTGAATCTGTGGAATTCTCTGCCTCAGAAGGCAGTGGATGCCAATTCTCTGAATGCATTCAAGAGAGAGCTAGATAGAGCTCTTAAGGATAGCGGAGTCGGGGGGTATGGGGAGAAAACAGGAACGGGGTACTGATTGAGAATGATCAGCCATGATCACATTGAATGGCGGTGCTGGCTCGAAGGGCCGAATGGCCTCCTCCTGCACCTATTGTCTATTGTCTATTAACTCTGTGTTGTGGAATTAAGGCTCAGGCGTTCTCTGGGACTGCGCTGGGTGCCTCTCCTATGCTGTATCGGTAAAGATGTCTAATAAGCCCAAGTTGTACCATTGAAGATGACATAAATTTGCTGGAGCAACTCAGCAGGTCAGGCAGCAACTCTGGAGAACATGGATCGGTAATGTTTCTGGCTGGGATCCTTGTTCGGACTATCTGTAGTGGGGGGAGGGGGGTGGGGGGAGGTTGGAGGAGACGAGGAGTAGTACAAAGCTTGGCAGTAATAGGCATGACAAGTGTCAGAAGAAAGGTCCCGACCCGAAACGTCACCAATCCATGTTCTCCAGGGATGCTGCCGGACCCATTGAGTTAATGGGTCGGATTGAGCTCACAGCTGATTACTGATGCCATAGAATGATGGACCCCTGTCCTGCAAAATTGTACCACTGTTACGTAGCACTAGCCCTGTGCCATCAGCACTGTACCCTAATGTTGCACAGTGACTGACCTACCCGACCATTACCATACTCCAGAGCTTTACAGTGACAGATTTGCACCTTACAGATACTGTGTAGTTTATTGTCACATGTACCGAGGTACAGTGAAAAGCTTTTGTTGTGTACTATCCGGTCAGCAGAAAAACAATACATGATTACAATCAAGCCATTTACAGTGTATAGATACATTTATAAGGGAATAACATTTAGTGCAAGGTAAAGCCAGCAAGTCCGATCAAGGATAGTCCGAGGGTCACCAAAGAGGTAGATAGTAGTTTAGCACTCCTCTCTGGTTGTGGTAGGATGATTCAGTTGCCTGATAACAGCCAGGAAGAATCTGTCCCTGAATCTGGAGGTGTGTGTTTTCGCACTTCTATACCTTTTGCCTGATAGGAGAGGAGTGAAGAGGGAGTGGCCAGGGTGTGAGTCATCCTTGATTATGTTGCTGGCCTTGCCGAGGCAGTGTGAGGTATAAATGGTGTCAATGGAAGGGAGGTTGGTTTGTGAGATGGACTGGGTTATGTCCACAAATCGCTGCAATTTCTTGTGGTCTTGGATGGAGCTGTTCCCAAACCATGCTGTGATGCATCCTGATAAAATGCTTTCTTCGGTGCATCTGTAGAAGTTGGTGAGAGTTGTCGGGGACATGCCAAACTTCCTAAACCTAAGGAAGTAGAGGCGTTGGTGTGCTTTCTTGGTCATTGTTCAATATGGGTGGTCCAGGAGAAGTTGTTGATGATACTTAATCCTAGGAATTTGAAGTTTTCAACCATCTCTACTTCGGAACCATCAATGCAAACTGAGGTATGTGTCCCACTTCACTTCCTGAAATCGATCACTATCTCCTTTGTCTTGCTGACTTTGAGGGAATGGTTGTTGTCTCAACACCAGGACACAAGGTTCTCAATCTCCTTCCTATACGTCGTCTCATCATTATTTCATATCCGCCCCACAATGATGGTGTCATCTGCGAATTTGAAAATTGAATTTGATTTATACACAGCTGCACAGACGTGGGTGTAAAAGGAGTGAAGAAGGGGGCTGAGAACCCACCCTGACGGAGCCCTTGTGGTGAGGATTATCATGGACGATGACTTGTCCCATCCTCACTGATTGGGTTCTGTTGGTCAGGAAGTCGATGATCCAGTTGCAGAAATGAGTGTTGGCACCAGATCCCGCGGGTTTGGTGATAAGCTTGGATGGTACAATGGTATTAAGGCAGAGCTGTCGTCTATGAATAGGAGTCTGATCCTAGGTTCAATGCTGGGCTGGACTCAGCAATTTGGACAGAGATTGTGTGGGTGTGGAAAAAGAGTAATTTCCAACTTGTAATCTTCAGTCTCTGTAATGTTCTTTCTGTTCTCCAACATCCCCAATATTCTGGTCCCCAGCCAACAATGGGCCATTATGGACTCCACCCTTCCTGATGTCATTTGTTGCCGGCCCTGTTTTGTTCTGGTCTTCTCTATCTTTCAGTCTGATGAAGGGTTCTGACCTGAAACGTATCAATTCCTTTTCTCCAGAGATGCTGCCTGAACCGCTGAGTTTGCCCAGCATTTTGTGTTTATCCCCGATATCCTTCAGTCTGATGATGGCATGGACCATTCTTTTTAAGGAGCTAGGCTGTGTGAGGAACCTTGGGTTCTTTTTAACAACAAACGGCTGGACGGTTAATGTGGATTTTGATTTAAAGTTCCAATATTTTATAGAGAAGAAATATGTCTGAGGTGTGGAGTTATCAAAGGAAATTATATACTTCTCAATAATCAATGTCAAAAGGAATACTTGTTAAGGGTTTGGAAAGACTATTTTACGCTCAACTAGCTTACTCCTTTGAAGATGTTTCCATTATTCTGTGAGCGTTCAATCCTAGTTCTACATCATATTGAACATAATGTCAGGTTACACTGACATTATGTAATAAATTGTAGTCGACACCTCCATCTCCAACATAGTAACACTGTACCTGGGCCCATTGAATCAAATATGGTGGTAAGAATGGCATGTGTTTCTAATTGTAGTTAGAAAAGCATGCAGTTCATAAATTCATGTCGAGATTGATTAAAAAATGTTAGGTTTTAATTTTGAATTTGTTAATTAATCATGCCTGAGACAATCAATGTATCATGTAGGAAGGAACGGCAGATGCTGGTTTAAACCGAAGATAGATACAAAATGCTGGAGTAACTGAGCGGAACAGGCAGCATTTCTGGATAGAAGGAATGGGTGACTTTTTGGGTCTGAATAAGGTTCTCGACCTGAAATGTCGTCCATTCCTTCTATCCAGAGATAGGCAGCCTGGCCCGCTGACAACATTTTGTGTCTATCTACAATCAATGTATCCATCATTTGACTCCTTTGCAGGTTTCATGACTTATTCTATTTCTGGTTTATGTTTTAAAATAGTATTGGTCAGGATTTCCCATTTGGTCTTTGCTCCACATTCTTGCAGAACATGTAGCCATGGGTGATCGTCCCCGCCAATGTTATTAGAACCAGTCTTCAGAAGATTTGAAACAAAAAGACAATGACTACTTCAGCCAATTTGTTCTGTTTTTTGCATTGATGTTGAAGTGTCAGCCTTTACTTTCTTTCCCCATAATCTCAAAATCATGAGAGGAATAGATCGGGTAGACGCACAGAGTCTCTTGCCCAGAGTAGGGGAATCAAGAACCAGAGGACATAGGTTTGTGTTATAGAAGTCCTTACACAGTGAGTGGTCGGGCCTTGGGGAGTGTTATAGAAGAGAGGGGCCTCAGGGGACAAGAACAGAGTTCTCTAAAGTGGTGTCACAGGTAGACAGGCTGGTGAAGAAAGCTTTTGGCATGCTGGCCTTCATTGGTAAGGGAATTGAGTATAGAAGTTGTGATGTTATGTTGCAGTTGCAGATACTCCCTGCCTTATGATGCTTCGACTTACGATATTTTGACTTTGCGATGGTGCAAACGGCAGCGAGCCGCAGCGAGCCGCAGCGAGCCATAGTTCGCTTCCGGCCACATGATCAGGTGTATTAAATGCATTTCTACTTACGATATTTTTGGTTTCCGATGGGTTTCTCGGAGTGTAACCCCATTGTAAGTTGAGGAGCACCTGTATACAAGATGCACATGGAAGCTTGAAACTGCACATGGAGTCCTGCGTCCAGGATCACGCAATAGGAAAGATGTCATTAAGCTGGAATGAATGCAGAAAAGATTTACGAGGATGTTGCCAGGACTTGAGGAACATTAGAAGCAGAGGATGAACAGAGGACTTTATTCCTTGGAATATAGGAGTCTTGAGAGACGTGAACTTATAGAAGTATATAAAATCACGAGGGGCATTAGATTGGATGAATGCACGCAGTCTTTTTCTCAGTGTTTGAGGAATTAAAAAGACAAAGGTTTAAAGTGAGAGGGATTTAATTGGAACCTGTGAGGCAACTTTTTCACACGGGTGGTGATATGTATATAGAAAGAGCTGCCAGAGGAGGGAGTCCAGAACCAGGGGCCACAGTTTAAGAATAAGGGGTAGGCCATTTAGAATGGAGATGAGGAAAAACTTTTTCAGTCAGAGACTTGTAAATCTGTGGAATTCACTGCCTCAGAAGGCAGTAGAGGCCAATTCTCTGAATGCATTCAAGAGAGAGCTTGATAGAGCTCTTAAGGATAGCGGAGTCAGGGGGTATGGGGAGAAGGCAGGAACGGGATACTGATTGAGACTGATCAGCCATGATCACATTGAATGGTGGTGCTGGATCGAGGGGCCGAATGACCTACTCCTGCATCTATTATCTATTGTCTATTGTCTATTGTCAATTGAGGCAGGTACAATTACAGCATTTAAAAGATATTTGGATAATTACATGGATAAGAAAGGTTTAGAGGGATATGGGTCACATGCATGTAAATAGGACTTGCTGAGTTGGGCATGTTGGTGAGCATGGACAAGTTCAGCTGAAGGGCCAGGTTCCGTGCAGTATGATCCCCTCAGTGGTGGCAATATCAATTGATCAGGCGAAATCCTCATCATTCTGGGATATTAAATCTATTCAATTCTTGTCATTCTCACCGCTGAGTCTGTCCTCCCAAAACAAACTACACCCTCCATTAAGTATCTTTATTTATTTAAATTGGCTTGCAGTGATCTGTTTCAATAAACATATCGCCAGTATCCATTCCTTCAATAATCATTTGCAATAATTGATTGTAAAGATATTATATTAAGATATGTGTAATGTCAGTTTGAGTGAAACTTGCTGCTCTTACCAATTTCAAACTATTTGCCATCAACACTGCAAAGGCGCAAATTAATTCTACGTACAATATCATCAGATTTTTAAAGATTGGCTTTCCTTTTCAGACATAACTTGCATGTTTGCTCTTGAGAGGAGAGCAAGGAAGCATCAGGTTTCAAGGCTAACGGGGAAAATGATAGTGGTACTTTGTGCTCATCAAGCCTATGTTTAAAGGTAATCAATCTATCAATGGGCCTGATGGTGTGGGAGCACAGGTGTCACTGATACGAGGGTTTTTGAGCAGTCTCCAAGGAGAAGGCCTTGAGCGTGACATACCGTTGGGGTAAGCCACAGTGGTGATTCGTGCATTCTATGAGTTTGATCTCTATAAATACATTGGTACAATGATAATGGGTTGTCAGATACACAATTCCCTATCTTTGGCAGTGTTGAGTTTCACAGAAGTCATGCTTGTAATGTGGGGCAAGATTGATTTAAAATTAATGTATTGAGTTATCCCTATTGGAACAGTGCATGGCCATCTGCAATTGATGTCTCATTAAGCATTATGATAAAACCCTTTAGACCCTGCATCTCAAAGAATTCTGATCCTTGTCCATGCTGTAAGAGCTGAATGCGGTGATAAAGGAACTACTAACTGTGTGATTAGACCACCTCCAGTGAGCATAGTCATTTATTCTGCATAATCTTTTCATTTCACTTGGAATTTAAAACGATAAGTGCCTTAATCACCTTAAAATATTAAAGTAACGGCACTGAAGTAGGTGGAATCATACAGAGAAAAGATGGTTATCAAAAATTAAAGCAGGTTGATCAGCTGGGCTGAGGAATGGCTAATGGAGTTTACTGCAGACACGTACAAGTTGTTGCATTTTGAGAAGTCAATCCAGGGCAGGACGTTCACAGTGAAAGGTAGGGTCCTGGGAGTGTTGTAGAGCAGAGGGATCTAGGAGTGTAGGCACATGGTTCTCTGAAAGTGGGATTACAGGTAGATAGGTTGGTAAAGAAGATTCTTGGTACATTGGCCTGCATCAGACAGGGTATTGAGTATAGAAGGTGTTTACATTATGTTACAATTGTACAAGATGTTGGCGAGGCCATATTTGGAGTACAATGTTCAATTTTAGTCACCCTGCTATAGGAGGATGTCATTAAGCTGCAAAGAGTGCAGTGAAGATTAATGAGGATGTTGGCAGGTCTCAAGGGCCTGAGCTACAGGGAAAGGTTGGGCAAGCTAGGATTTTATTCTTTTGAGTGCAGGAGGCTGAGGGATGATCTTATAGTGGTCTCTAAAATCATGAGCGGAATTGAGAGGGTGAATGTAGTTTTTTAATGTATTTATGAACATAATTAACAGCTTACTGCTGATTGATAAATCTAATGAGCACGAAATGCAGCGGAAACGACAGGCTTGTATACACTGGAATTTAGAAGGATGAGAGGAGACCTTATCGAAACGTATAAGGTTATTAAGGGGTTGGACACATTAGAGGCAGGAAACATGTTCCCAATGTTGGGGGAGTCCAGAACAAGGGGCCACAGTTTAAGAATAAGGGGTAGGCCATTTAGAACTGAGATGAGGAAAAACCTTTTCAGTCAGAGAGTTGTGAATCTGTGGAATTCTCTGCCTCAGAAGGCAGTGGAGGCCAATTCTCTGAATGCATTCAAGAGAGAGCTGGATAGAGCTCTTAAGGACAGCGGAGTCAGGGGGTATGGGGAGAAGGCAGGAACGGGGTACTGATTGAGAATGATCAGCCATGATCACATTGAATGGCGGTGCTGGCTCGAAGGGCCAAATGGCCTCCTCCTACACCTATTGTCTATTGTCTATTATCACAAGCCAGCGAGTGTTTCCATGGATTTCTCAAGCAGGAGAAGTAGACACCATGCAGAAAGTGACAGAGTTATGGGAACAGACAGCTTGCCTGAAGAGATGTGTTTAAGAATTTGGCAATCATGAATGTTGTACTTTAAGGGAGTTCCTTCAGAGAAGGAGCTAATAATTGAGAGATCTGCCTGTACCTGTGGAGGAGGATTATAGAAATTGAACGATAATTGAGAATCAGTGGATTGGAAGAGCGCAGGTTGAGGGTACGACTGAAAATACTTCCACGCTTGTAGAAAAAGACATCAGTTTGAAAGAGGTCAGAGAGCAAATGAGGTGCACTGATAACAGAGATGATGGGTGTGCAGTATTCCTGTGAGAAAACTCAGATTCAAAGACTTCAGGAAATAGTTATGTTTATGGCATTGAAAAAAAATGTGGAACAAATTACACCTCAAAGTTCCATTAACACTTTCCCTTCTCACCTTAAACCCATGCCCTTTTGTTCTTGATTCCCCTATCTTGGGGAGGAGGGGAGGGGGGGGGGGGGGAGGAGGGGAATGAAGACGGTGTCACCGTGTCTATTTCCCTCATCATTTTATACACTTCCATACGATCACACCCTCATCTTCCTGCGTTGCAAAGAATAGTCCTAGACCGCCCAACTTCTCCCCATAGCTCAGGCCATCAAGTCCTGGCAACATTCTTGGATCTATTCCCCACATTCTTTCCAGTTTAATGGCATTTCTACAACAGGGTGAGTAAAACGGAACACGGTACTCCTCAAGTGTGTACAATGTCCTGTCCAACAGTTATGTAACATCCCAACTTCTGTACTCGATTCTCTGGTTGATGAAGGGCAACAGTTTTCTCCACCCTATTTGCCCGTGACGCCACTTTCAGGGAACGATGTACTTGTACCCCAAGATCCTTCTGCTGACTGGTGGGTCAGTCGTACCGGCCTTGATTTCCTTTCCCTTTACCGATGAACTTTGGTTTTCCTTTTCTCCAGGAGCCATTGTTTCTGTCATTGAGAGGATTGCCGACCACACAAACTCCGGCATCATTTTACCTTTTGTCAGATAAAAATGAATTCATTTCCAGAAGGGTAACTGACAGAAAGGAGGTAAGAAGAAAATTCATTTCTGGATTCTTCTATATTGATTTGTAAAAAAAAAAAAAAATTCCATATGTCAGTATTTTTTTTTTTTTGCTTTACTGTGTGGTTTGAGTAGATTGTTGGGGAAATTGTGATCGTTTCTCAATGATTTTTGTGGAGTAAACACACTCACCTCACCCACCAGGTTTACATCTCATTGCTGAGGCATCCTTGACCCAGTCGCCGTGCCAGTCTTGCGATAATATCTCCTGTAATTCGCATATCACCGTACCTTAATTGGTACGCGTGACAATAAAAGACCTTTGAAGCCTTTGAACGTTCCTCCCATTACAATGAGCATTTAATGCTTCTGCACATCAGAATGACTCCACACATGGACCAAAACATGGACCTGTAATCTGTACCAATCTGTGGTGTTTGTTGTCATCAACATTTCCCATCTAAAATGGCAAGTGCCCTGCTTCTGATAGCCTGCTATATATATAAAATATATATTACAATATTACAATGACGATTTTGTAAAGCGTTTTAATAAAAGTGCAAGATTAAGTCGAAATACTCTTCTACTTCCAACAACAAAATTTTGGGCCCCCAAGTTGTAAGTCATAGACAGACACAAAATGCTGGAGTAACTCAGTGCGACATGCTGCATCTCTGGAGAGAAGGAATGGGTGACATTTCAGGTTGAGACCCTTCTTCAGACTGATCTTAGATAGTCTTCAGACAGTCATAGAGTTATACAGCATGGAAACAGGGCCTTTGGCCCAACTTGCCCATGCAGTCATTTGAAAAAGTTTAAGTCTCATGGATCTGAGCCAAGTCATTCCTGGCAGCGATATTTTATTACCTTATTTGAACAAGACACAGCTAGTGTGGGGCAAGCCTTGCCCACTTTCTAGGTATGAAGATGTGTTATCTACAAACTGCAGGGAGAATTGGTGGAGCAGAAGGAACAGTTGAGTGGGAGTTGGTTGCAGAAAGCATGTTGCTTTCTGGGTTGAGGGAGGACCGTCGGGGTGTGAGACAGGTCAGACAACTAATTAGGTACTGGGGCCAGTTGGGTAGGTGATTGTTCTGAACCTGTTAATTCCTCTAGTTTCCCTCCCCACTGACTCTCGGTCTGAAGATGCATTTCGACCCAAAACGTCACCTTTTCTCCAGAGATGCTGACCCGGCCTGCTGAGTTACTCCAGCATTTGGTGTCTATCTCCGGTATAAACCAGCAGCTACAGCTCCTTCCTACACATTGGAAGTTGAGATCAGGCAGAAAAGGAATGGGAAACAGTGAGAAATGTGTAGGAAGGCACTGCAGATGCTGGTTTAAACCAAAGATAGACACAAAAACTGGTGTAACTCAGTGGGACAGGCAGCATCTCTGGAGAGAAGGAATGGGTGACTTTTCTGGTCGAAACCCATCTTCAGACGGAGAAACTTGAAACGTCACCCATCCCTTCTCTCCTGAAATGCTGCCTGGCCCGTTGAGTTACTCCATCATTTTGTGTCTACCTTCGGGAAACAATTGAACATTAAAAAATAGGTGCAGGAGTAGGCCATACGGCCTTTCGAGCCAGCACCGCCATTCAATATGATCATGGATGATCATCACAAATCAGTTCCCTGTTCCTGCTTTTTCCCCATATCCCTTGATTCCTTTAGCCGTAAGAGCTGAATCAAACTCCTGCTTGAAAACATCCAGTGAATTGGCCTCCACTGCCTTCTGTGGCAGAGAATTCCACAGATTCATAACTCTCTGGGTGAAAAAGTTTTCCCTCATCTCAGTCCTAAAAGGCCAACCCCTTATTCTTAACGGAGAGAAGACTGACACAGAGGAAGGTGCAGGCATGCTTTGAAGGAACACTGGGAAAGCCATTTGATAGAGATTCACCTGAAAGACGATGAATGCCTTGGCACTCACATCAGTGAAACAGGCAACAATTCATCCTTTCAATTCACGATAAAGCTTGTTATCTTTTACGTCCAATTTTATGGCCACTGAATAGTTTTTCTTTTGGGTTGTACTAGCATTACAGATTTGGGCTGTAGATTTCAAATATCCTCTCGTACTTTCTTCTCTAATCTAGTTTGATTTAGTTTATTATAGTCACATGTACCATGCTACAGTGAAAAGCTTTTTTGTTGTGTGCTACCCAGTTAGTGAAAAGACTATACATGACATCAGTAAAGTCCGAATAAAGATAGTTTGAAGGTCTCCAATGAGGTAAATGGGAGGTCAGGTCCAGTGTATGATGACTATCATTCTCGCAAGCTAATAACTAAAACTGCTGCCAGCACTTTCTTTTACCTGATTATCAATTACCTTGTGGAGCAGAAATGCAGTCACATCTCTATAACCTTCTCACTCCTGCTATCTCGGTGCTCACGGGCCCCGATGGCGCAGTGGAATCTCCCACAAGCCAAGTCATTCTGCTTGACATCACTGACATCAGGGTGGCACGGTGGCGCAGAGGTAGAGTTGCTGCCTTGCAGCGCCAGAGACCCGGGTTTGATCCTAACAATGGGTGCTTTCTGTATGGGGTTTGTACGTTCTCCCCCGTGACCTGCACGTGTTTTCTCTGGGTGCTCCGGTTTTCTCCCACACTCCAAAGATGTACAGGTTTGTAGGCTAATTAGCTTGGTGAAATTTTAAATTATCCCTAGTATGTGTAGGATAGTGTTAGTGTGTGGGGATCGCTGGTCGGTGCGGCCTCGGTGGGCCGATGGGCCTGTTTTTGCGCTGTCTCTCTAAACTGAACTAAACTGAATTGAATTGAATAAATTTTATTAGCCTAGTATGTATACATACGAGGAATTTGCCTTGGTGCTTTGCTTGCAAGTAACAATACGATATACAGTAGCACCTCATATTTCGCTTGGGCAGCTTGCAGCCCAGTGGTATGAACATTGACTTCCCCAACTTTAGATAGTTCCTCTGTCCCTCTCTTCCCCTCCCCCTTCCCAGTTCTCCCTCTATCTTCCTGTCTCCACCTATATCCTTCCTCTGTCCCGCCCCCCTGACATCAGTCTGAAGAAGGGTCTCGACCCGAAACGTCACCCATTCCTACTCTCTTGAGATGCTGCCTGACCTGCTGAGTTACTCCAGCATTTTGTGATACATACGATATACAGTAAACAATTAAGAATAAAACATTACAATTTGAACATGTGAAGAATGAAATAAAATACCAGAGCAAAAGGAGGCTACAGACCATTGGCTGTTGAGTAGAGCTGCTGCTCGTGGAAAAAAAGTTGCTTTTATGTCTGACTGTGGCGGCTTTGACAGTCCAGAGTCGCCTTCCAGAGGGAAGTGCTTCAAAAAGTTTGTGGCCAGGGTAAGTGGGGTCAGAGATAGGGTTGCCAACTGTCCCGTATTAGCCGGGACATCCTGTATTTTGGGCAAAATTTGTTTGTCCCGTACTGGACCGCCCTTGTCCAGTATTCGGCCCGGGGCCCGGACACTGTAGGCTAACGGAGTGTGTTCGGGGAGAGGGGCCATGTGTGTTCGCCTGACGGAGGTTGCGTAGCAACCCAGCTCCTGGCCCAGGCGGCCGCCATTGGTGGAGCGGGAGCACGTGGCCGCTGGCTGGGTGAGGTCACGTGGGGCGCGGGCGGTGACGCGTCACCTTGTACCGTATTTGGGAGTTAGAAAGTTGGCAACCCTAGTCAGAGATGATCTTACCCACTCGCTTCCTGGCCCTTGCAGTGTACAGTTCGTCGATGGGGGGATGGTTGCAGCCAACAACCTTCTCAGCTGATCGAACGATGCGCTGCAGACTCCAGATGTCATGCTTGGTGGCTGAGCCAAATCAGACCATGACGGAGAAGGTGAGGACAGACTCTATGATGGCAGTATAAAAATTGTGTATTGTCAGCTGCCGCAGGAAGTTCATCCTCTGTTGGGCCTTTTTGACTGTGGAGTCGATGGTGGCCTCCCAACTGTCCCTAATCAGAGTGCAAATATCCTTAGTTCATGCATACTAAATCCTCACATCAAATCAGTTCCATGTACACAAAGGTAGACAAAAAATGCTGGAGTAACTCAGCGGATCAGGCAGCATCTCGGGAGAGAATGAATGGGTGACGTTTTGGGTCGTCACCCATTCCTTCTCTCCCGAGATGCGGCCTGACTCGCTGAGTTACTCCAGCATTTTTTGTCTACCTTCGATTTTAACCAGCATCTGCAGTTTTTTTCCTATCCATGTACACAAAGCTTGATAAAACTCTTTATGGAGCATGCCCTAAAATTCCCCTTTGTGTTGTTCAATTGCATTTCTAAACTGCTATCTTTTCAATTTTGAAGTTAAGCCTACATTTTTCATCATTTTCTTCTATCCCTGCGGTCCTAACCAATATCTTTCCCCTTAACGAACTTCACAAAAAAACCCAATGTACTATCTGGTTTTGTCTGGGCAAACTGACTGCCGCCTTGCTTTTGTTACAACAGTAAGTTCACCTGAATATTAATTGATTGTTGTAAAGCACACTAGGACATTCAGAGGTCACAAAATATAGTGCGTGTACACATGCCAAGTCTGTGCACAAAGCAAACTTGGTGTTGGAGGGGGGTTTTGCTTTGAAGTTGACTTTGTCCCCCATTGTTTAATGTGGCTATGAAATTAGACTGAATTTTCAATAGGGAACAGATTTTGAAATTTATTGCTCATTGTGCCCACGGTGCAGAAATGGAGCCCGCCAGAAAAGCAGGGGTCATTGCCACAAACCAGGTTAGATTTACTGCTTTGTGTATTGCTGCAATGGGATCCAAGCCTCTTATCAGTGGAGCTTTTGTGGAAAACTTGTCAGCCGTGGAGCTAGTGGGGAAGGGTGGCCGTGTGACACGTTGTAGTCAAATCTGTGGCCAGGTGCTAGGAGGAAGCGGCATCTACTGGCTTGACATGGGATGAATACAGCAGGGCCAGAGGGATACTGAAACAAACACAGAGGTCACTCGGTGGGTGAATGGAGTCACCAAGGCACTCTGCCGGTATATTTTATTACTTTGTAAACCCAATATGCTTTTGTAATCCAGGAGAATTTTATAGAATTAAGATCTGATTTCTTCATGAAAATAATTTTCTTTTGAGGAATTCTTGAAGAACTATTGTGCATTTATTTGTTGAGTTTAGTTTAGAGGTACAGCAGTGTTAGGCCCTTCAGCCCACAACGTCCACCCTGGCCATCAATCACCCGTTCACGCACGAGTTCTACAGACTGCGTTCTACAGATAGGGGCGGCACAGTGGCGTAGCGGCAGGGTTGCTGCCTTAATGCGCTTGCAACGCTGGAGACCTGGGTTCAATTCCGACTGTGGGTGTTGTCTGTGCGGAGTTTGTACTTTCTCCCCGTGACTGCATGGGTTTTCTCCGAGATCTTCCGTTTCCTCCCACACTCCAAAGACGTATAGGTTTGGCTTGGTATAAGTGTAATTGTCCCTAGTGTGGGTCGGATGGTGTTAATGTGCGGTGATCACTGGTAGGCACGGACTCGGTGGGCCGAAGGGCCTGTTTCTGTTCTGTATCGCTGAACTAAACTAAACTAAAAGACTGCCTAAACACTAGGGCCATTTTGCAGAGGCCAATTAGCCTACAAACCCACACGTCTTTGGGATGTGGGAGGAAACCTATGCGGTCGCAGGGAGAACGTGCAAACTCCGCACAGACAGCACCCAAGGTGGGGATTGAAACCGGGTCTCTGGTGCACTGAGGCAGCAGCTCTACCAGCTGCGCCACTGTGCCACCCAAGTTGTTGCATTTAATGTGCCTGTAAAGCTGCAGAAAGTAAGAATTTTCCCGTGCATTTGACAATTAAACATTCTTGACTCTTGAATTATGTTGCTGGGTTACCGATGCATATAAATATTATTTAATCTTTACAGCATCAAAAAGGAATTTTGTGTTATTTTTGGGAGATAAAATAATTCAAGTTAGAAAATCCAAATTTAGAAAAAAAATGCAACCTTCCAGAATTTTAGAATTTGTCATTTCAGGATTTTTCTCCACAGAAAAATAACGTTAAAAAAAATGTCTCGGCATTTTCATGTTCCAAAAGTATTTCAAATATTTCTACCAAAAAAATATACAGGGGTGTAAATTTTAAAAAAGGCTGGAATATTTTCTGATAATTCTTGGAATTGGATCATTTAGAGTCAGGAGCAGGCCTTTGTGAACGAAGAAGAATGAAATGCCACAAGGTCATCCTCTTGGGACCTGGCACGTGGCAGAAGAAAGCTTTCTGCTTCACAGCACAGTCTTTAGTTCCAGTCGGTGTCTTAACATTCGACAAACTAGAGCATTCCTCGAGAATGATTAAAGCATCAACAGTGTTCCCCATACGACTGGAAAAAGAACCTTAAATTAGATGCTAGGGAGAGGTAGAGTAATGTATATGAAATGTAGTTTTGTAAACTGATGTGTTACGCACTCATTCCCAGGGATCACAGTCTTTGGGTCTACCACGAGTTATGTTTGGAATTCCACAGACATTTAGAAGTGTTTACTTCACAAAAGAATCTGTGGTATGTCAAGGAATGGGACACTTTGATGGGACACTTTGGCAATTCAGTATAACATTCTTTTAATGATGACAAAACAGAAAATTATGTAGAAGTCAGGCTGCACTAAGAGTTAGAAACACGGATTTACATATGATTTGGGATATCTGCAGATTCCAGTTTTATTTTTTTATTTTGAAATATATCTACAGAAAGAATGTTTTATTTGTGGGGATATTCTTTGCAAATAGATTGTTTAAAAATAATTGGAGTATGAACTGGGCTGATGCTTGTGAATGTTTTTGAGCGTCTTAATAATTAAATAACACATAATTATTTCAACCGCTGTTATTTGCTCCCCCAAAACTATTGTTGTTCAGTTTAGTTTAGAGATACAGCGCAGAAACAGGCCCTTCGGCCCACTGAGTCCGCTCCGACCACCAATCCCCGCACACTTACACTATCCTACACACACTAGGGACAATTTACAATTACACCAAGCCAAATAACCTACAAACCCGAAGTCTGGAAGAGCCGTAGTGGTCGGTGACTCCATAGTCCGAGGGACGGACAGAAGATTCTGTGGCAGCAGGAGGGACTTGAGGATGGTCTGTTGCCTCCCTGGTGCCAGGGTTCAACACATCACAGACCGGCTTCAGAAAATCCTAGTGAGGGAAGGCGATCAACCTGAAGTCGTTGTGCACGTGGGCACGAATGACGTCGGGCGGAAGAGGAAGGAGGTGCTACAGCGGGAGTTTAGAGAGTTGGGAAAAGCACTGAGAAGTAGGACGTCGAAGGTGGTTATCTCTGGACTGCTACCGGTACCTCGTGCTGGTGAGGCCAGGAACAGAGAGATAGAGGGTATGAATTTATGGCTGAGGGGCTGGTGCAGAGAGCAGGGATTTCGATTTCTGGACCACTGGGATCTCTTCTGGGCTAGGGGTGACTTGTACAAAAGGGACGGGTTGCATCTTAACAGCAGGGGGACAAACATTCTGGCAGGCAGGTTTGCTAGTGTGACACCTGTGGCTTTAAACTAAGTAGTGGGGGGGAGGGGTTAACAAATTGTGAATATGAAGATGAGGTAAAAGGGAATACAGGAGATATTGCAAAAGACTCTCGGAAGAATGGGAACAGAAGTTCTAGAGCGGAAAAGAAATTAAGGGCAGGGCCAATTGTGAACGATGTGAGAGAGGAGGTAAATACAGAAGTTAAAGTGTTGTACTTAAATGCGCGTAGTATAAAAAATAAAGTGGATGAGCTTGAGGCTCAGTTAGTCATGGGCAAGTATGATGTTGTAGGGATCACTGAGACATGGTTACAAGAGGACCAGGGCTGGGAACTGAATATCCAGGGGTACACAACGTATAGAAAAGACAGACAGGTGGGCAGAGGGGGTGGGGTTGCTCTGATGGTAAGGAATGATATTCATTCCCTTGCAAGGGGTGACATAGAATCAGGAGATGTTGAATCAGTATGGATAGAAATGAGAAATTGTAAGGGTAAAAAGACCCTAATGGGAGTTATCTATAGGCCCCCAAACAGTAGCCTCGACATAGGGTGCAAGTTGAATCAGGAGATAAAATTGGCGTGTCAAAAATGTAATGCTACTGTGGTTATGGGAGATTTCAACATGCAGGTAGACTGGGAAAATCAGGTTGGAAATGGACCCCAGGAAAGAGAGTTTGTAGAGTGCCTTCGAGATGGATTCTTAGAACAGCTTGTACTGGAGCCTACCAGGGAGAAGGCAATTCTGGATTTAGTGTTGTGTAATGATCCTGATCTGATAAGGGGACTAGAGGTAAAAGAGCCATTAGGAGGCAGTGATCACAACATGATAAGTTTTACTCTGCAAATGGAAAGGCAGAAGGGAAAATCGGAAGTGTCGGTATTACAGTATAGCAAAGGGGATTACAGAGGCATGAGGCGGGAGCTGGCCAAAATTGATTGGAAGGAGGCCCTAGCAGGGAAGACGGTAGAACAGCAATGGCAGGTATTCCTGGGAATAATGCAGAGGTTGCAGGATCAATTTATTCCAAAGAGGTGGAAAGACTCTAAGGGGAGTAAGAGACACCTGTGGCTGACGAGGGAAGTCAGGGACAGCATAAAAATTAAGGAGAGGAAGTATAACATAGCAAAGAAGAGTGGGAAGACAGAGGATTGGGACTCTTTTAAAGAGCAACAAAAGTTAACTAAAAAGGCAATACGGGGAGAAAAGATGAGGTACGAGGGTAAACTAGCCAATAATATAAAGGAGGATAGCAAAAGTTTTTTTAGGTACGTGAAGAGGAAAAAAATAGTCAAGGCAAATGTGGGTCCCTTGAAGACAGAAGCAGGGGAATTTATTATGGGGAACAAAGAAATGGCAGACGAGTTAAACCGTTACTTTGGATCTGTCTTCACTGAGGAAGATACACACAATCTCCCAAATGTTCTAGGGGCCGGAGAACCTAGGGTGATGGAGGAACTGAAGGAAATCCACATTAGGCAGGAAATGGTTTTGGGTAGACTGATGGGACTGAAGGCTGATAAATCCCCAGGGCCTGATGGTCTGCATCCCAGAGTACTTAAGGAGGTGGCTCTAGAAATAGTGGAAGCATTGGAGATCATTTTTCAATGTTCTATAGATTCAGGATCAGTTCCTGTGGATTGGAGGATAGCAAATGTTATCCCACTTTTTAAGAAAGGAGGGAGAGAGAAAACGGGGAATTATAGACCAGTTAGTCTGACATCAGTGGTGGGGAAGATGCTGGAGTCAATTATAAAAGACGAAATTGCTGAGCATTTGGATAGCAGTAACGGGATCATTCCGAGTCAGCATGGATTTACGAAGGGGAAATCATGCTTGACAAATCTACTGGAATTTTTTGAGGATGTAACTAGGAAAATTGACAAGGGAGAGTCAGTGGATGTGGTGTACCTCGACTTTCAGAAAGCCTTCGACAAGGTCCCACATAGGAGATTAGTGGGCAAAATTAGGGCACATGGTATTGGGGGTAGGGTACTGACATGGATAGAAAATTGGTTGACAGACAGAAAGCAAAGAGTGGGGATAAATGGGTCCCTTTCGGAATGGCAGGCAGTGACCAGTGGGGTACCGCAAGGTTCGGTGCTGGGACCCCAGCTATTTACGATATACATTAATGACTTAGACGAAGGGATTAAAAGTACCATTAGCAAATTTGCAGATGATACTAAGTTGGGGGGTAGTGTGAATTGTGAGGAAGATGCAATAAGGCTGCAGGGTGACTTGGACAGGTTGTGTGAGTGGGCGGATACATGGCAGATGCAGTTTAATGTAGATAAGTGTGAGGTTATTCACTTTGGAAGTAAGAATAGAAAGGCAGATTATTATCTGAATGGTGTCAAGTTAGGAGGAGGGGGAGTTCAACGAGATCTGGGTGTCCTAGTGCATCAGTCAATGAAAGGAAGCATGCAGGTACAGCAGGCAGTGAAGAAAGCCAATGGAATGTTGGCCTTCGTAACAAGAGGAGTTGAGTATAGGAGCAAAGAGGTCCTTCTACAGTTGTACCGGGCCCTGGTGAGACCGCACCTGGAGTACTGTGTGCAGTTTTGGTCTCCAAATTTGAGGAAGGATATTCTTGCTATGGAGGGCGTGCAGCGTAGGTTCACTAGGTTAATTCCCGGAATGGCGGGACTGTCGTATGTTGAAAGGCTGGAGCGATTGGGCTTGTATACACTGGAATTTAGAAGGATGAGGGGGGATCTTATTGAAACATATAAGATAATTAGGGGATTGGACACATTAGAGGCAGATAACATGTTCCCAATGTTAGGGGAGTCCAGAACAAGGGGCCACAGTTTGAGAATAAGGGGTAGGCCATTTAGAACGGAGATGAGGAAGAACTTTTTCAGTCAGAGGGTGGTGAAGGTGTGGAATTCTCTGCCTCAGAAGGCAGTGGAGGCCAGTTCGTTGGATGCTTTCAAGAGAGAGCTGGATAGAGCTCTTGAGGATAGCGGAGTGAGGGGGTATGGGGAGAAGGCAGGAACGGGGTACTGATTGAGTGATCAGCCATGATCGCATTGAATGGCGGTGCTGGCTCGAAGGGCTGAATGGCCTACTCCTGCACCTATTGTCTATTGTCTATTGTCTATTGTCACCTGAGTTCTTGCTGACTATCGATCACCGGGCATCAGGTAGGTGCACAGAGTCCCTTGCCCAGAGCATGTGAATCAAGGACCAGAGGATGTAGGTTTAAGGTGAAGGGGAAAAGATTTAATAGGAATCTGAGGGGTAACCTTTTCACACAAAGGGTGGTGGGTGTATGGAACAAACTGCCAGGGGAGGTAGTTGAGGTAGGGGCTATCCCAACATTTAAGAAACAGTTAGACAGGTACCTGGATATGATAGGTTTGGAGGAGTATGGGCCAAAGGTGGGCAGGTGTGACTAGTGTAGTTGGTAAATGTTGGCCGCTGTGGACAAGTTGGGCCAAAGGGCCTGTTTCCACACTGTATAACTCTATACCCGTCCACACTATCATTCTTGCACACTAGGGGCCATTTTACAGAAGCCAATTAACCTACAAATCTGCCAGTCTTTGGGATGTGGGAGGAAACAGGAGAATCCGGAGGAAACCCATGCAGGTTAACATGGAGAATGTGCAAACTCCAGACAGAAGCACTTGAGGTCAGGATCAAACCCAGTTCTCTGGTGCTGTGAGGTAGCAGCTCTACCATCTGTGCAATGGAGCCTTTCCAAAGCAAGACTGGATAGGCTGTGTTTTTTTTTTCCAGGAGCAGGATGTGATAGTAGTGTACGAAATTATGAAGGCAGAAATAGAGTAGGTAGTAAAAAAATATTTGCCCTTAGCAGAGGTATCTAAAACTGGGGGGCATGGGCTTAAGGTTAAACACTGTTAATTTTCGAGGGGATTTGAGGAGGAACCTATTTCACCCCAAAGGTGGTTGGAATTGGAAATTGGCTGTCTGAGGAGGGTGGAGAGAGCAGAGGCTCTGACAACATTGAGGAGGCACCTAGATAAAGATTGAATCACCAAGACAGAGCAGGTTACGTGCTGGACATTGAGATAGCATGGATGGGTAATTGATGGTCAGCATGGATGGGTAATTGACGGTCGGCATGGGCATGATGGCCCATCTTGTTTCCTTGAGAAGCCAAAGGTGTAAAGCCTCCATAAGTTATGTGCAAGGCTTCCGTACTTTGAAGACAGACACAAAATGCCAGAGCAACTCAGCGAGCCAGGCAGCATCACTGGAGAAAAGGAATAGGTGATGTTTAAGGTCAAGAACCTTCTTCAGACTTCCTTACTTTGACTCTTTTTTTAAATTGTTACCTTATCAGAATATCTCTCTGTCCCTAACTTTGTCTGTATCTCACTTTAGCTGTTCAATTTTAACAGGGCCTACTTTTTGTGCTGTCCTCTAGTTTCCTCCCTTCTTGTTTGGCAATTTTGGTAAGAGCATCATTGGATGCAGATGGCCAGATATTTATGTGAAGCTGAAGGAAGTAGTAAAAATGTTATACTTTTAATTATTTCACAAGCTGGTAACATTATTTTTTCGTTGCCTCTCTGTGATAATGTTGAAAATGTTGATACTTGCTCGAGTTCAATTATACAGAAACTAGCAGGCCATTTTATATTTGACAGTAAAGAAAAATTGATACCAAAGGTGAGCCAATTTTGTTCTTATTTGAATCCCAAGTGTATAATGTTAATAAATTGCAGTGAGTTTTCCAGATTTGGCAAACCGTTTTATGATTCTGTGATCATGGTTACTTTAGTTTAGTTTAGTTTTTTAGTTTAGTTTAGAGATACAGTTTGGAAACAGGCCTTTCGGCCCATCGAGTCCGCACAGACTGGCGATCCCCTTACACTAACACTATCTTACACACACGAGGAACAATTTTACAGTTATAGCAAGCCAATTAACCTACAAACCTGTACGTCATTGGAGTGTGGGAGGAAACCGAAGTTCTCGGAGAAAACTCACGCGGTCACGGGTAAAACGTACAAACTCCGTACAGACAGCACCCGTGATCGAGATCTAACCCGGCGCTGGAAGCGCTGTAAGGCAGCAACTCTATCACTGCGCCACCGTGCCCCCCAATAGTTTATGCATGTCCACACAGATTTGGCCCTCTGCAGTGACTCACGGTGTTTGCTACACTACTTTGAAAAATAGAGGAATTTTAAAAATGAACTTTGTCTAGAGTAAGAAAATAATACTTTTTCAAGTTTTTTTAAAATTATGGTTATTGTAATTAATTCTTTGCATTTTACTGGACCCTGACTTTCTAAGCACCCTTCGGAATTATATTCAGAATACGATAATCAGATCTTTAATTTGTGTTATTATATACATTATGTTGTTTTTTCTTATTTTCAGACCATGGGAAATTCATATGCCGGGCAATTGAAATCTGCGCGCTTTGAAGAGGCTCTTCACAATTCAATCGAAGCATCACTTCGTTCCAACAGTATTTCTCCTCAACCAATTTTCTCTCAGCTTTACCTTGAATCCGATAAACCACCTCTGTCCCCTGAAGGTCAGGATAGCCATAGTTTGATTTCAATGCTCCTTAGGGGAAAATATTCGGTTTGTTCAACATTGTATTCCAATTACAGACTTGTCTTTTTGCTTCCACATTTACTTTCTATCTGAAATTGCGATATTGAACGCTTGAACATTTTTCACCGACTATTGGAATGTGTCAGATTACTTGCCTCAAAGTTGATCATTTATGTGTCGTCTAAGTGGGTACATTTTTGGGACAGGAGTGGTGATTCTGCTTTTCTGTGTATATCTAAGCCTTCAATGCAATTTGTTGTGGGAGGTGGTTGTGGGAGGTGGTCATATCCCTTATGACGTTATCTGGCTTAACCACCACGGCTGGCCATAGGTTCCAGGCACTTACCACCCTCTGTGTTTAAAAAAAAAAGATTGCCCCGCACATCTCTTTCAAACTTTGCACCCTCTCACCTTAAAGTTATGCCCTCTAGTCTTTGATTTTTCCATCTGGGGAAAAAGGTTTTGACTGTCTACCCTATCTATGCCTCCCACAAGCGCAGAACTTGTTTTTCAATTCAAACACAGTTCTCTTGAATTCAGTTTCAAGATGTCTGTGATACATTTTGTCCAGATAGGTAACAAACAGACTTTGAGAGAAGGCAGGCCTGTTTGCATTTTTAGGTGTGGAGAAACCTTCACTAAGATTAAACACTTAAGAAATTTAGACAGGTAAGGGAGCAAAGAAAATCTTGCCTTTACTTCTTTTACTTCTGTTTCTGGAGCATTGAAAATGGAGCTTTGCAGCCAATGCAATACTTTTGAAATAAATTTGCTATGCCAGTATGCAAATATATTTGCTAAGCATTTTTGAAATGTGTAATGCAGCAAACTACCATAATTAGCAGCGTTACAGTAACCAGATTATATGTTCTTAATAATGCATAACTGTGAGATAAATATCAGCCAGAACAGAGATTTTAAAGTGGAGCAACCCAGCGATATGAATATTGATTTCTCTAACTTCAAGTAACCCTTGCATCCACTCCCTCTCTGTCCCTCCCCCACCCAAGTTGTCATACTAGTTTCACTGTCGACATGTTGAGTTTCACGGCTTGTATAACTTGTTATCACCTATCCCACAGCCAACAATGGACCATTGTGGGCTCCACCTTTCCTTGATCATTGTTGCTTTTTGCTTATCTTTCATACTTTTGTTCTATGTGTCGTCAATATCTCTTGTTCCCCTTTCTCTTGACTCTCAGTCTGAGGAAGGGTCTCGACCCAAAACGTCACCAATTCCTTTTCTCCAGAGATGCTGCCTGACCCGCTGAGTTACTCCAATTTTTTGTGACTACCTCCAGAGATTTTAAACCTTTGCATCTCTTAATGCAACAGGATCTTTCACATCCATTTAGTTAGGTTGATGAACCCAGTGCATTGTATCTGAAATTGAATGGACAGGTTGTGTGCAGGGCCAAGACCTTGTAGGTTTATGGCAGCTGTGTTCATGTATTGAAGTGTTTCAAATTAATTCCCTACTCAAGCTGTTAGATCTCACTTTTGCCATACACATCCTTTATCAATTGCAAGATTGCCTTTCTGCCAGAATTTATCATGATGTTCTTTAACCGTTATACACGATTTGCCTTAAAACTGACTCTTCATCCTCCCTTGCATCCATTCATTCTTTTCTAGTTTGGGAGGTGACTGATGAGGGCAGTTTGGGAACCATAGACTTCCACAAGTGCTTCATTGAGTGAGTCAGTGGGTATTTTTTAGAAGGGGTGCAATCCTTTTGCCACATTTATAGGGTTTCTATGTTGACTTTCTCAGTGCCATTGCAAATGTTCTTTTTTCATTCTGAATGGGCGATGGGATTCTCACAAGTCAGTAGAGATCTTTTGGAAGTTTTGAGCATCCTTCAATCTTTTCCTCTCTTCATTAGGAAT
Organism: Rhinoraja longicauda; assembly: GCF_053455715.1. Classification (NCBI taxonomy): domain Eukaryota; kingdom Metazoa; phylum Chordata; class Chondrichthyes; order Rajiformes; family Arhynchobatidae; genus Rhinoraja; species Rhinoraja longicauda. Next base: position 19,518,486 of record NC_135956.1, on the reverse strand, counting down.
CTTCCCCTGACAGAGTTGCTATCATACGATCTTTACTGGGTTCTAGTGCTGGGCTTGCAGATAGTAAGTCTGGTTAATAGTAATTTGGGATAGACACAAAAAGCTGGAGTAACTCAGCAGGTCAGGCAGCATCTCTGGAAGAAAGGAATAGATGTAGTTTTGTGTCGAGACCCTACTTCAGACTGGGGGAGAAGGAGTCTAGAGAAATGTAAAGGTAAGTGTGAAAACGACAGATCAAAGCAGACAATGCTAAGGAATTGTAGAATGGTTCATTGTTAGCTGAGGGGAAGAGGCATACAATCAGTAAATTAATCACAAGGACAGTGGAACTAGCCAGATGAAATTAGTAATTTGGACCTTGGAGAGGATACAAACGTTCATTTGCTTATTCTTCTTGTGGAATTGGATGATTATATGTACTTAACACTAATGGTAGTACATCACAAATATAAGCTAAAAAGGAGTATATTTCTGCGGACAGATGGATACTGCACTACCTCCCCCTGGACGATGGAGTGAAATGCTTCAGAGAAGTTGAAAAAGGGCACCTAATATGGTCATTGCTGGTCCCTGTTATTCAACTCGGGTTTCATGCAAATGAGCCTCTCCCCTTTTAGGATGTTCCTGCTTTGCTTCAGTAGGCCAAGCACCTCAGTTATTTGGGCTAATCACAGAATTGGATCACGAGGTTATGTGCACAAAGGCAACAAACAGCAGAGTTACTGCAGTCATAATAATGAAGTGGGAGTAGATGATGTATTTGACTTGCAGTGCACCGACAGGCACAAGGCTAATCGCTCATTTCCATCCCACTGAATAGTCTCCAATAGTATTTGGCTTCTCCCCACTGCTACATATTACAATATGCGGCACAGTGATGCAGTAGTAGAGCTGCTGTCTCTAGTGCCAGAGACCAGGTTCGATCCTGACTACAGGTTTTGTCTGTATGGAGTTTGTACATTCTCCCTTTGTCTTCTCTGGGTGCTCCGGTTTCCTCCCACATCCCAAAAATGTGCAGGTTCATAGGTTAATTGCCCCTTGTGTGTAGGTTACGAAAGTAGGATATTGTTCAGGTGATCAATGGTCGGTTAAGGAACTGGTGGGCAGATGGGCCTGTTTTCACACTGTATCTCAGTCTGAAGAAGGGTCTCGACCCGAAACGTCACCCATTCCTTCTCTCCCGAGATGCTGCCTGACCTGCTGAGTTACTCCAACATTTTGTGAATAAATTTCTAAATCTAAAACCTTGCTCAGTAGTGCCATCTACTGTCCAGGAGCCGCAACCGCAGTAACTCAGGCAGCTCCATGAATTGGAAACTTATTGGCAAGAATGATAGAGAATGACTACTGAGCTGTTGTTTGCAGCGAATCTCATTTTGACTTCCGTGCCTGCGCAATGCAACATGCAAGTCAGGAATAGATGCCTTTGCAAGCCTGGTTTGCAGCCTGGTTTGAAAAGTTAGCTTCGCAGAAGTTAACTCCTCATATTCCACTTGGACAGCTTAAAACGCAACAGCGTGAAAACACTGAATTCACCAATTGTAGGTAACCTCTAACAACACCCCTCCCCTTTCTCCCCTACACGCCTCCCTTTCTTTCTGTTTCTCCTTGTGACAAAGCCTGGAGAGTGATAGGTGGATACAGGCCAGGGGAGTTTGATTGGTCAATGGTTGGGCAAAGGCCAGAGATGAAAAGATAAAAAGTATGAGATAAAGATAGAAGTATGAATTGTGAAGCCAGAGGAAAGAATTTAAGTAGAAACAAGGAACTGCATTTATTCACAAAATGCTGGAGTAACTCAGCAGGTCAGGCAGCATCTCGGGAGAGAAGGAATGGGTGATGTTTTGGGTCGAGACCCTTCTTCAGACTGATGTCAGGGGGCGGGACAAAGGAAGGATATAGGTGGAGACAGGAAGATAGAGGGAGATCTGAGAAGGAGGAGGGGAAGGGAGGGACAGAGGAGCTATCTAAAGTTGGAGAAGTCGACGTTCATACCACCAGGCTGCAAACTGCCCAGGTGAAATATGAGGTGCTGTTCCTCCAATTTCCGGTGGGCCTCACTATGGCACTGGAGGAGGCCCATGACAGAAAGGTCAGACTGGGAGTGGGAGGGGGAGTTAAAGTGCTCGGCCACCGGGAGATCAGTATTGTTAATGCGGACCGAGCGCAGGTGTTCAGCGAAGCGATCGCCGAGCCTGCGCTTGGTTTCGCCGATGTAAATAAGTTGACATCTAGAGCAGCGGATGCAATAGATGAGGTTGGAGGAGGTGCAGAACTGCAGATGCTTCTCCTTGTGCACCACCTTGACGTGCACCAATTTCACCCTTCCCACTTACATTCCTTCCTCTGGCTTCACCTTGAATGATTTATAACACTTCAATCCTTTTGTCTCACACCTTTTTTCAACTCTGTCTGCCTATCAACCATCTGCCTAGCCATCTACATATCAAACCCCTCCCACCTTTGTTCAACTATTACCTGCCATGCTTTGTCCTGCCCTCTCCTCTCTTCTAACTTTCATCCCCCCACCACACTCCAAAGAAGGGTCCCGAGCCAAAACATCACCTATCCATGTCTTTTTGCGATGCTGCTTGACCTGCTGTGTTACTCCAGCACTTTGTGCTTTTTTTGTTAATAAACCAGCATCTGCAGTTCCTTATTTCCACTTCTTCACATATGTGAACTTGTTTTTTTATTATGTTACTCAATCATTTCATTTCTTTTATTTAATTAAATAATTTACTTCACTAAGTGGACTTCTGCTCAATCTGGACCTCTAAATAGGTGATGGGGCATGTATGCCTAAGTTAAATGTTATTAATGGAGAAAACACTACAACTCTGACAGATTAACTTAGAATGGAATGATGTTAAGATGCACCAAGGTGCCAGATTCACCATTGTGAAGAGAAGGCTGATCCAGGTGCAGTCTCACCAAGCTACAACTGCAGTAGGACCTCCTTGCTCCTAAACTCAAATCCTCTTGCAATGAAGGCCAATATGCCTTTGGCTTTCTTCACTGCCTGCTGTACCTGCATAATTACTTTCAGTGACTGATGTACAAGCACACCCAGATCTTGTTGCACCTCCCTTTCTCCTAATCTGACACCATTCAGATAATAATCTGCCTTCCTGTTCTTGCCACCAGTGGATAACCTCACATTTATCTACATTATACTGCATCTGCCATACTTCTGCCCACTCACCCAACCTATCCAAGTCACCCTGCAGCCTCATAGCATCCTCCTCGCAGCTCACACTGCCACCCAGCTTTGTGTCATCCACAAACGTAGAGATGTTACATTTAATTCCCTCGTCTAAATCGTTAATATATATTGTAAACAACTGGGGTCCCAGTACCGAGCCTTGTGGCGCCCCATTAGTCACTGCCTGCCATTCTGAAAAGGACCCGTTAATTCCTATTCTTTGCTTCCTGTCTGCCAACCAGTTCTCTATCCATGTCAATACCTTACCCCCAATACCATGTGCTCTAATTTTGCACACTAATCTCTTGTGTGGGACCTTGTCAAAGGCTTTTTGAAAGTTCAGATACACCACATCCACTGGCTCTCCCTTATCCATTCTACTTGTTGCATCCTCAAAAGATTCCAAAAGATTAGTCAAGCATGCTTTCCCTTTACTAAATCTATGCTGACTTTGACCGATCCCGTCACTGCTTTCCAAATGTGCTGCAAAGCACCTTTAATAATCGACTCCAGCGTCTTCCCCACTACCAATGTAAGGCTAGCTGGTCTATAATTCCCCGTTTTCTCTCTTCCTCCTTTCTTGAAAAGTGGAGTTACATTGGCTACCCTCCAGCCCACAGGAACTGATCCAGAGTCGAGAGAACATTGGAAAATGATCACCAATGCATCCACGATTTCTAGGGCCACCTCCTTCAGTACCCTGGGATGCAGACCACCAGGCCCTGTGGATGTATCTGCCTTCAGTCCCAACAGTTTACCGAATACCATTTTCTGACTAATGTGGATTCCCTTCAGTTCCTCCCTCCCATTAGATCCTTGGACCCATAGTATTTCCGGGAGATTGTTTGTGTCTTCCTTAGTGAAGACAGAACCAAAGTACTTATTTAACTGTTCTGCCATTTCCTCATTTCCCATTATAAATTCACCTGTCTCTGACTGTAAGGGACCTACATTCGTCTTCACTAATCTTTTCCTTTTTACATACCTGAAGAGACTTTTACAGTCAGTTTTTATATTCCCCGCAAGCTTTCTTTCATGCTCCCTTTTCCCCCCCTTTTAATTAACCCCTTTGTCCTCCTCGGTTGAGTTCTAAATTTCTCCCAGTCCTCTGGTTTGCCGCTGCTTCTGGCCAATTTATATGCCTCTTCCTTGGCTTTAACACAATCCTTGACTTCCCTCATCAGCCACGGTTGAGCCGCCTTCCCAGTTTTATTTTTTCGCCAGGCAGGGATGAACAAATTCTGGAGTTCATCCATGCAGTCTTTAAATCTTTTCCATTGTATCTCCACTGTCAACGCTTTAAGTATAATTTGCCAGTCTATCCTAGCCAATTCCCCGTCTTACACCTTTAAAGTCTCCTTTATTCGAGTTCAGGACCCTTGTCTCTGAAATAACCAAGTCAATCTCCATCCTAATGCAGAATTCCACCATATTATGGTCACTGTTGCCCAAGGGGCCTTGCACAACAAAATGGCTAAATAATCCTTCTTCATTACGCAATACCCAGTCTAGGATGGCCTGCCCTCTAGTTGGTGCCTCTACATATTGGTTTAAAAACCCATCCCGTATACATTCCAGGAAATCCTCCTGCTCAGCACTGTTACCAATTTGGTTGGGCCAATCTTAATGTAGATTAAAGTCACCCGTGATAACTGCTATGCCTTTGCTACACGCATCCCTAATTTCCAGCTTGATGCTATCCCCAACCTCACTACTGCTGTTTGCTGGTCTGTATACCATTCCAACAAGTTTTTTCTGCCCTTGGCTATTTCGCAGTTCTACCCATACCGATTCTACAGCATCCAAGCTAATGTCTCTCCTTGCTATTGTATTATCTCCTCTTTAACCAGCAATGCCACCCCACCTCCTCTTCCTTTCTGTCTATCCTACCAGAACATCGAATACCCGTGCATGTTTAGCTCCCAGCTTTGGTCACCTTGGAGCCATGTCTCCATAATTCCAACCATATCATATCCCGTAACTGCTAACTGTGCATTCAATTCATCCACCTTATTTCGAATGCTCCTCGCATTAAGGCACAAAGCTTTCAGGTTAGTTTTTCTTATCTCCCTTCTACCTTTTGCTTCTCCTTTTATGGCCTTCTGTTTCCTTGCATTGGGTCCCATCCCCCTGCCCTGCTAGTTTAATCGTGACCTTTCCCACTCTCTCTTTCCCGTTAGCTGCACGGATACGCGTCCACGTTGTTGATTCCACGCCCCCCCCCACTTTCTAGTTTAAACCCACCCGTGTAGCACTAGCAAACCTGCCTGCCAGAATGTCGGTCCCCTTCCAATTAAGGTGCAACCCGTCCCTTTCATACAGGTCATCCCTGCCCCAGAAGAGATTCCAGTGGTCTAGAAATCTAAATCCCTGCCCCCTGCACCAACTCCTCAGCCACACATTCAGATCCTCTATCTCCCTGTTCCTACCCTCACTAGCACGAGGTACTGGAAGCATAATAGAAAACAATTCACAATTACTAAATAGTGATATTTAGTCTCCGTGTTTAGTTTAGAAGTACAATGCAGAAACAAGTCCACCGAGCCCACACCGACCAGCGATTCCCACACACTAACACTCTCCTACACTGGGAACAATTTACATTTTTTTTAAAACAAGCCAATTAACCTACAAACCTGCACATCTTTGGAGTGTGGGAGGAAACCGAAGTTCTCGGGGAAAACCCACGCAGGTCACGGGGAGAACGTACAAACTCCGTACAGACAAGCACCGTAGCCAGATTCCAACCAGGGTCTCTGGCCCTGGAAGACCTGTAAGGCAGCAACTACCACTACGCCCATGTGGTGTGAATAAATTCCATCTGGAGTACAACTCCGGTTACCAAATTAGATATCATAAGGCAAAGCACAGTGTTTCAGTATCTGAACTTCAAGGAGATATTCTATATTGTTTCAGGGGTATTCGATAATGTTTGTTTAGTGATGGGCGGCACGGTAGCGCAGCGGTAGAGTTGCTGCTTTACAGCGAATGCAGCGCCGGAGACTCAGGTTCGATCCTGACTACGGGTGCTGCACTGTAAGGAGTTTGTACGTTCTCCCCGTGACCTGCGTGGGTTTTCTCCGAGATCTTCGGTTTCCTCCCACACTCCAAAGACGTACAGGTATGTAGGTTAATTTGCTGGGTAAATGTAAAAATTGTCCCTAGTGGGTGTAGGATAGTGTTAATGTACGGGGATCGCTGGGCGGCACGGACTTGGTGGGCCGAAAGGGCCTGTTTCCGGCTGTATGTATATGATATGATATGATATGATAAAAACTGAGCAGGAATTTTGAAGAGTATTAACAATTCTAACCCTGAGAAATTGTTTACTGTGGCCTGAGGCAGAAAATCTCCAAGAAAAGCATGAAAGGAACTAAGGAAAGAGAACATGAATGGGAAGCACAGATCCAATTTACACAGTGGATGATGAATGTTCTTGCATGGATTGCCTAGGGAGGCATTTGAGGCTGATGTTATCAGTGATTCCAATAGGGATTTTGTGAGAAAATCAATAATAGCAACATGGGTATAAATCTGTGTGCTGACTTTGAATTTGAAGTCAGCCATGTGGATCAAAATGTTTTCTTCACTGTTGTACATTTCTATATTCCATGTGCAGTGTTTGTGGTCTAATTGGGAAAAGTGTGAGGGGTGGCGGTGAGATAAGCAGTGTTATATTGCAGGTCCCACAAATCATTCTTGGTTGTGCAAGACATACTTGATAGCATATCAGTAATGAGGCCTTATTGGAGCTGAATACTCTTCCAAGTTGCTTAAACATATACCACGTTAACATTAAAGGCTGCCATAAATTCAACATGTTTTTATCTTTCTTATTCAATGTAGAAGGGGGCCATTTGTCCCATTGAGTTTATGGACCAAGGTATGATTAGTTTAGTTTTAGTTTTAGAAATACAGCGCGGAAACAGGCCCTTCGGCCCAACAAGTCCGTGCCGACCAGCAATCCCCGCAAATGCTACCTCAATCAAATTACTTCCACCTCCCAAATGACTCTCACCTCAAATTATTACCCAAATTACTCTCACCTCCGTAATTCAACTCATTGTTCCTTGATGGGACCAAGGCTGTGATATGGTCTGGAACCAAGTGGTCTGTGAAGATTCAATGCTGCTCTTTTTATGCTTTCTCTAAAGATTAAGAAATCCTAGGATGAATGACTGGGAAAGGCAAGATCCAGCACTGGGGTACTTTTACAATTAATTATGGACCATGAAAAGATGGAATGTCCACCACTTCCTACTGATTGAAATACTAGATTGATTGATTGATTGAATGATTCAACATGGAAACAGACCGTTCAGCCTATTGAGCCCACGCCAACCTTCGATCACCCGTTCACACTAATCCTATCCCACTTTCACATCCACTCCTTACACACTATGGACAATTTACAGAGACCATCTAACCTACAAATCCACGCGTCATTGGGATGTGGGAGGAAACAGGAATACCCGGAGGAAAGTCAAAGGGATGAACGTGCTAACTCTACAAAGATAGCACCTGAGCTCAGGATGGAACCCGAGTCTCTGGTACTGTGAGGCAGCAGCTCTACCAGTTGCACCACTGCTGCTTTCATTAATTTGATCTGATGTGAATCACCTATCATCTGAATTGAAATCCTCCTGATCAGTAAGTCCACTGCAAACCCTGTCTCTTCCACCTCTCTGCTCCGTGCCCACACTCTTCCAGTGGAGGCTTTGCCTGTTGACAGCCAGCCAGCCTCTGAGTCCAGCTGGCTGCCAGCATGGAAATAAGGGAGAAAAATTGAGATGAGTTACTGCCGTGACATACAGCAGGATCTGCTCATCTCCATACTTCTGAGGAACCAAATACCCAATCCCTCTATCTTTTGGGCTCTTTATGTTTTCTTTTTAGTTTAGTTTATTCTCACATGTGCGGAGGCACAGTGAAAAACATTTTTTGGTGCGTGCTATCCCATCAGTGGAAAGACTGTATATGATTGCAATCACGCTGCAATCACAGTGTACAGGTACAGGACAAAGGGAATAACGTTTGGTACAAGATCAAGTCCAGTTAAGTCCAATTAAAGATAGCACGAGGGTCTCCAATGAGCTAGATGGTAGGTCAGGAACCGCTCTCTAATTGGTGATAGGATGGTTCAGTTCCCTGATAACTGCTGGGAAGAAACTGACCCTCAATCTGGAGGTATGTGTTTTCAAACTCCGGTACCTCTTGCCTGATGGGGAGAGGAGAAGAGGGAGTGAGGTTCATCCTTGACTATTATTTCCATTACCTTTTGGACGTATCGGCAATACACGGTTGAGCTAGCTTGAAATAATACCTGAAATTTGTTCTTAAAACAGATGTCAAGCCAAAGATAGAGGAACTTAATAAAGAAATTGAAGTCCATCGTTATACGCAGAGTAGCTCTTCTGGATTCCCAGCTGTACAAGTTGGCAATGGACTGGATAATGAGGAGGAGGAGGAAGAAGAGGAAATGTCTGAGTCAAACAGCCCACCTATTGCCTACATGCAGAAACATGTTCCAGAAGGATCCTGCACTACTGATGGTGCGTATGGCTCTATCTTCTGAATTGCTTTACCTGGCAACAGGGCCTCTGCTGAAATGTTATCTGAATGTTGATGCAGATGAATCATTAATGCTTTCTTTTTATTGCCAATCGTGAATCGTTTGAGACTGCTGTTGTTTCAATTACTCGGACAGCTGATCCTTGAGGCACCAGCACGGGATGGGTGGCACAGAGTGCTGGTGCATGGGTAATGCCTCATGATAAGGCCATAAGACATAGGAGCAGGATCAGGCCATTCGGCTCGTCCAGTCCAGTCTGCCATTCAATCATGGCTGATCTATTTTTTCCCCTCTCAAACCCATTCTCCTGCCTTCTCCCATAAATATTGTTAATATTTACTAATCAAGAACCTATCAATCTCCTCTTTAAAAATACCCAATGACTTGGGCTCCACTATGACAATGAATTCCACAGATTGACTACCCTTTGGCGAAATAAATTCCTCCTCGTTTCCATTCCAAACTACATACTTTTATTCTGAGGCTGTGCCCTCCGGTCCCAGATGACCAATGCTTCTAAATTATTAATCGCTGTTTTGTCATTAAGTTGTTGCAGGCGGAGACCGTAGGTTTTTCTCAGCCTTGGTGAAAGTCATCACTCGTCCATTGTTGGAAACTCCCAAAGACTTGAATAAGAATTTCAGAAACTTAACAAATACCACTGTAATTGTACAGCATCATTCCCAACATCTTGATGGAACACGTTGTAAATGTGCTGGGAAACATATTTTGTTTATGCATTTCTCAATCATATGAATAGATATATAAGTGGAGCAGTAGACAATAGACAATAGACAATAGGTGCAGGAGTAGGCCATTCAGCCCTTCGAGCCAGCACCGCCATTCAATGCGATCATGGCTGATCACTCTCAATCAGTACCCCGTTCCTGCCTTCTCCCCATACCCCCTCACTCCGCTATCCTTAAGAGCTCTATCCAGCTCTCTCTTGAAAGCATCCAACGAACTGGCCCCCACTGCCTTCTGAGGCAGAGAATTCCACACCTTCACCACTCTCTGACTGAAAAAGTTCTTCCTCATCTCCGTTCTAAATGGCCTACCCCTTATTCTTAAACTGTGGCCCCTTGTTCTGGACTCCCCCAACATTGGGAACATGTTTCCTGTCTCTACTGTGTCCAATCCCCTAATTATCTTATATGTTTCAATAAGATCCCCCCTCATCCTTCTAAATTCCAGTGTATACAAGCCTAATTGCTCCAGCCTTTCAACATACGACAGTCCCACCATTCCGGGAATTAACCTAGTGAACCTACGCTGCACGCCCTCAATAGCAGAGAGCAGCGCAGATTAAACATAAAACTATTGCCATATTTTTACATGGTATTACAAATGGGCCCTTAATAACAGGTTGTCATCTTAATGTTGAGAAATCATTCAAAGTTGAACCATTTACTTCAAGTAAAGACATCTTTCATAAGGCTTGCTCAAGGACACTAAATTGCATGACATAAGCAGATTCTTTCACTTTCTTGCTTTCGAAGGAGATTTGAGAGACAAACCAAGTTTGAATTTTTTGTAGGTTGCGGAAAGCATGATTTTATTACTAATTTTGTCAATGCTGTCTGCTGTAGTGACAAAATTATTCTCAGCTAGTATATAAAAGATGGTGTCATGTAATTATTCTCAGCTGGCATATAAAAGTTTGGACAATTTTCCCATCAATCGTTCATGTAGCTGAAGTATCAGAATGTAATTGGGATTAATTTGATATGCTCATTTACACTCAGTGGTTGCTAGTGAAATGGAGGCCATAAAAAAAACAGGCTGAATACACGTGCTTTAATTGTGTTAGGGAGTCAAACAGGAGTAAAGGGAGTCACATAGCTAGGACACGGAGGGAAATAGCCAGTCAATATTTTCAATTGAAGGGTCTCGACCCAAAATGTCGACTGTCTGTACCACTCCACAGATGTCACCTGAAAGCTGAGTCTCTCCGGTTGCTCTTTTTTTCGCTAAAGATTCCAGCATTTGCAGTCTTTTGTGTCTTTTTTACTATCATCCTGGACTGATTGGAAATTATTCTGTTCGTAAAGCCACTTTATAAGATTATGGGCTGTTTGCTTTGGTATGTTGTTTAGTTTTACTATAACATACAATGCCCTCCATAATGTTTGGGATAAAGACCCTTTATTTAATTATTTGACTCTGTACTCCACAATTTGAAACTTGTAATAGAAAAAAAATCACATGTGGTTAAAGTGCACATTGTCAGATTTTAATAAAGGCCATTTTTATTCATTTTGGTTTCACCATGTAGAATTTACAGCACTGTTTATACATAGTCCCCCCATTTCAGGGCACCATAATGTTTGGGACACAGCAATGTCCTTTAAATGAAAGTAGCAATGTTTAGTATTTTGTTGCATATCCTTTGCATGCAATGATTGCTTGAAGTCTGCGATTCATGGACATCACCAGTTGCTGGGTATCTTCTCTGGTGATGCTCTGCCAGGCCTGTATTGCAGCCATCTTTAGCTTATGCTTGTTTTGGGGGCTAGTCCCCTTCAGTTTTCTCTTCAGCATATAAAAGGCATGCTTAATTGGGTTCAGATCGGGTGATTGACTTGGCAACTCAAGAATTGACCATTTTTTAGCTTTGAAAAACTCCTTGAGCAGTATGTTTGGGATAATTGTCTTGCTGCAGAATTGAACTGCCGGCCAATGAGTTTTGAATCATTTGTTTGAACTTGAGCAGATACGATGTGTCTGTACGCTTCAGAATTCATTATGCTACTACCATCAGCAGTTGTATCATCAATGAAGATAAGTGAACCAGTACCTTCAGCAGCCATACATGCCCAGGCCATAACACCCCCACCACCGTGTTTCACAGATGAGGTGGTATACTTTGGATCTTCGGTAGTTCCTTCTCTCCTCCATACTTTGCTCTTGCCATCACTCTGATATAAGTTAATCTTCGTCTCATTTGTTCACAAGACCTTTTTCCAGAACTGTGGTTGCTCTTTTAAGTACTTGGCAAACTGTAACCTGGCCATCCTATTTTTGCAGCTAACCAGTGGTTTACATCTTGCAGTTTAGCTGTATTTCTGTTCATGAAGTCTTCTGCGGACAGTGGTCATTGACAAATCCACACCTGACTCCTGAAGAGTGTTTCTGATCTGTCGGACAGGTATTTGGGGATTTTTCTTTATTATAGAGAGAATTCTTCTGTCATCAGCTGTGGAAGTCTTCCTTGGCCTACCAGTCCCTTTGCAATTAGTAAGCTTACCAGTGCTCTCTTTCTTCTTAATGATGTTTCAGACAGTTGATTTTGGTAAGCCTAAGGTTTGGCTGATGTCTCTAACAGTTTTATTTTTGTTTCTCAGTCTCATAATGGCTTCTTTGACTTTCATTGGCACAACTTTGGTCCTCATGTTGATAAACAGTAATACAAGTTTCAAAGGTGATGCAAAGACTGGAGGAAAGTAGGTGCTGAGAGCTCTCTTATACCTGCATTAAGGAGGCAATTATTACGCACCTGGGCAATTACAAACACCTGTGAAGCCATGAAGCCAAACATTATGGTGCCCTGAAATGGGGGGACTATGTATAAACACGGCTGTAATTTTTACATGGTGAAACCAAAATGTATAAAAATGGCCTTTATTAAAATCTGACAATGTGCACTTTAACCACATGTGATTTTTTTCTATTACAAATCTCAAATTGTGGAGTACAGAGGCAAATAAATAAATGATGGATCTTTGTCCCAAACATTATGGAGGGCACTGTAGACTGTCAGCATTGTTGCAAACCACACCCATATTGATCACGTTAGCTGATACAGTGCAAATCATTAGCTTTAGTTTTATTTTTTTACTTTAGGGATACAGTGTATAAACAGGCCCTTTAGCCCACCACGCCAGCATCGACCATCCATCCGTACACTAGTTCTATCCTACACCCTAGGGACAATTTACAGAAGCCATTCACCTACAGATCTGCACGTCTTTGGAATGTGGGATGAAACCGGAGCACCTGGAGAAAACCCATGCTGTTACAGGGAGAACATACAAACTCCGCACAGATAGCACCCGTAGTCAGGATCGAACCTGGTTCTCTGACGCTGTAAGGCAGCAATTCTACCACTACATCACTGTGCCACCCCAATGCGCCACTGTACCACTCCAGAAACTGACAGAATGAAATGAATAAATACCCTGATCATTTTATGGCAGGGGTTAGAGTAAACCCTTGCATCTGCACCTAGCCTGTTCATGATTTGGTTATGAATAAAATTAGAACAACCACTCTAGATTTATCCTGCATCATCATTTCTTTTTAAACTCGATGAATAACATTGTAATATATTAGAGAAGGAAGGGGGGGGGGGTGATGTTTTGGGTCGAGACCCTTCTTCAGACTGAAGGTTTAAACCAGCATCTGCAGTTCCTTTCTACACATTGTAATATATGAGGTATTTTGACTGAAATATTATGACAATTTTGAATGTGAATGCAAATGTGAAATAATGCAAAGGATTGGAGCATGCCATTAATATGTAAAGTGGAGATTTCCTTTAAAATAGAGGGTGTAACCACCAAGTCATGGAGCCATGTATTGGTAGAAAGGTACAGATGGAACATGGCCCTTTGGCTCATCTAGTGCACACTGCCCATCAAGCATCAAATTGGATTAATCCTATCTTAATCCATGTTATTCTTCCCACACTCCTATCAACACAATCCAATTCTACCATTTATTTGCACATGAAGGAAACATGAGAAGAAATTGTCACCTCAGGGCCATCCGGGAATGCGAGAGTTTCCTCGACAGGACTTATTGTGAGGCTGTCACGCCAAGGGTCCAGGTCGAGCGAAGGTGGGAGACTGTTTCAGGGGGGAGTGGACGTGGACTACAGGAGACCCCAGTGGCTGTGCCTATTGCAAATAGGTATACCCTCTTGGGAACTGTCGGGGCAGAAGACGTTTCCAGTCCGAGTGGCGGACCTGTTGGCAAGGATACTCGACAGGGGAGACCGAAGTCTGGAAGAGCCGTAGTGGTCGGTGACTCCATAGTCCGAGGGACGGACAGAAGATTCTGTGGCAGCAGGAGGGACTTGAGGATGGTCTGTTGCCTCCCTGGTGCCAGGGTTCAACACATCACGGACCGGCTTCAGAAAATCCTGGTGAGGGAAGGCGATCAACCTGAAGTCGTTGTGCACGTGGGCACGAATGACGTCGGGCGGAAGAGGAAGGAGGTGCTACAGCAGGAGTTTAGAGAGTTGGGAAAAACACTGAGAAGTAGGACGTCGAAGGTGGTTATCTCTGGACTGCTACCGGTACCTCGTGCTGGTGAGGCCAGGAACAGAGAGATAGAGGGTATGAATTTATGGCTGAGGGACTGGTGCAGAGAGCAGGGATTTAGATTTCTGGACCACTGGGATCTCTACTGGGCTAGGGGTGACTTGTACAAAAGGGACGGGTTGCATCTTAACAGCAGGGGGACAAACATTCTGGCAGGCAGGTTTGCTAGTGTGACACCTGTGGCTTTAAACTAAGTAGTGGGGGGGAGGGGTTAACAAATTGTGAATATGAAGATGAGGTAAAAGGGAATAAAGGAGATATTGCAAAAGACTCTCGGAAGAATGGGAACAGAAGTTCTAGAGGGGAAAAGAAATTAAGGGCAGGGCCAATTGTGAACGATGTGAGAGGGGAGGTAAATACAGAAGTTAAAGTGTACTTAAATGCGCGTAGTATAAAAAATAAAGTGGATGAGCTTGAGGCTCAGTTAGTCATGGGCAAGTATGATGTTGTAGGGATCACTGAGACATGGCTACAAGAGGACCAGGGCTGGGAACTGAATATTCAGGGGTACACAACGTATAGAAAAGACAGACAGGTGGGCAGAGGGGGTGGGGTTGCTCTGATGGTAAGGAATGATATTCATTCCCTTGCAAGGGGTGACATAGAATCAGGAGATGTTGAATCAGTATGGATAGAAATGAGAAATTGTAAGGGTAAAAAGACCCTAATGGGAGTTATCTATAGGCCCCCAAACAGTAGCCTCGACATAGGGTGGAAGTTGAATCAGGAGATAAAATTGGCGTGTCAAAAATGTAATGCTACGGTGGTTATGGGAGATTTCAACATGCAGGTAGACTGGGAAAATCAGGTTGGAAATGGACCCCAGGAAAGAGAGTTTGTAGAGTGCCTTCGAGATGGATTCTTAGAACAGCTTGTACTGGAGCCTACCAGGGAGAAGGCAATTCTGGATTTAGTGTTGTGTAATGATCCTGATCTGATAAGGGGACTAGAGGTAAAAGAGCCATTAGGAGGCAGTGATCACAACATGATAAGTTTTACTCTGCAAATGGAAAGGCAGAAGGGAAAATCGGAAGTGTCGGTATTACAGTATATAGCAAAGGGGATTACAGAGGCATGAGGCAGGAGCTGGCCAAAATTGATTGGAAGGAGGCCCTAGCAGGGAAGACGGTAGAACAGCAATGGCAGGTATTCCTGGGAATAATGCAGAGGTTGCAGGATCAATTTATTCCAAAGAGGTGGAAAGACTCTAAGGGGAGTAAGAGACACCTGTGGCTGACGAGGGAAGTCAGGGACAGCATAAAAATTAAGGAGAGGAAGTATAACATAGCAAAGAAGAGTGGGAAGACAGAGGATTGGGACTCTTTTAAAGAGCAACAAAAGTTAACTAAAAAGGCAATACGGGGAGAAAAGATGAGGTACGAGGGTAAACTAGCCAATAATATAAAGGAGGATAGCAAAAGTTTTTTTAGGTACGTGAAGAGGAAAAAAATAGTCAAGGCAAATGTGGGTCCCTTGAAGACAGAAGCAGGGGAATTTATTATGGGGAACAAAGAAATGGCAGACGAGTTAAACCGTTACTTTGGATCTGTCTTCACTGAGGAAGATACACACAATCTCCCAAATGTTCTAGGGGCCGGAGAACCTAGGGTGATGGAGGAACTGAAGGAAATCCACATTAGGCAGGAAATGGTTTTGGGTAGACTGATGGGACTGAAGGCTGATAAATCCCCAGGGCCTGATGGTCTGCATCCCAGAGTACTTAAGGAGGTGGCTCTAGAAATAGTGGAAGCATTGGAGATCATTTTTCAATGTTCTATAGATTCAGGATCAGTTCCTGTGGATTGGAGGATAGCAAATGTTATCCCACTTTTTAAGAAAGGAGGGAGAGAGAAAACGGGTAATTATAGACCAGTTAGTCTGACATCAGTGGTGGGGAAGATGCTGGAGTCAATTATAAAAGACGAAATTGCTGAGCATTTGGATAGCAGTAACGGGATCATTCCGAGTCAGCATGGATTTACGAAGGGGAAATCATGCTTGACAAATCTACTGGAATTTTTTGAGGATGTAACTAGGAAAATTGACAAGGGAGAGTCAGTGGATGTGGTGTACCTCGACTTTCAGAAAGCCTTCGACAAGGTCCCACATAGGAGATTAGTGGGCAAAATGAGGGCACATGGTATTGGGGGTAGGGTACTGACATGGATAGAAAATTGGTTGACAGACAGAAAGCAAAGAGTGGGGATGAATGGGTCCCTTTCGGAATGGCAGGCAGTGACCAGTGGGGTACCGCAAGGTTCGGTGCTGGGACCCCAGCTATTTACGATATACATTAATGACTTAGACGAAGGGATTAAAAGTACCATTAGCAAATTTGCAGATGATAATAAGTTGGGGGGTAGTGTGAATTGTGAGGAAGATGCAATAAGGCTGCAGGGTGACTTGGACAGGTTGTGTGAGTGGGCGGATACATGGCAGATGCAGTTTAATGTAGATAAGTGTGAGGTTATTCACTTTGGAAGCAAGAATAGAAAGGCAGATTATTATCTGAATGGTGTCAAGTTAGGAGGAGGGGGAGTTCAACGAGATCTGGGTGTCCTAGTGCATCAGTCAATGAAAGGAAGCATGCAGGTACAGCAGGCAGTGAAGAAAGCCAATGGAATGTTGGCCTTCGTGACAAGAGGAGTTGAGTATAGGAGCAAAGAGGTCCTTCTACAGTTGTACCGGGCCCTGGTGAGACCGCACCTGGAGTACTGTGTGCAGTTTTGGTCTCCAAATTTGAGGAAGGATATTCTTGCTATGGAGGGCGTGCAGCGTAGGTTCACTAGGTTAATTCCCGGAATGGCGGGACTGTCGTATGTTGAAAGGCTGGAGCGATTGGGCTTGTATACACTGGAATTTAGAAGGATGAGGGGGGATCTTATTGAAACATATAAGATAATTAGGGGATTGGACACATTAGAGGCAGATAACATGTTCCCAATGTTGGGGTAGTCCAGAACAAGGGGCCACAGTTTAAGAATAAGGGGTAGGCCATTTAGAACGGAGATGAGGAAGAACTTTTTCAGTCAGAAGGTGGTGAAGGTGTGGAATTCTCTGCCTCAGAAGGCAGTGGAGGCCAGTTCGTTGGATGCTTTCAAGAGAGAGCTGGATAGAGCTCTTAAGGATAGCGGAGTTAGGGGGTATGGGGAGAAGGCAGGAACGGGGTACTGATTGAGAGTGATCAGCCATGATCGCATTGAATGGCGGTGCTGGCTCGAAGGGCTGAATGGCCTACTCCTGCACCTATTGTCTATTGTCTATTGTCTGAAGGACATGCATGTGATCACAGAGAAAAATGCAACATTGTGAATCTAACAACACTGTAAATCAGGATTGAACCCATGATGCTGAACTGACCAAAGTGGGATTGAACTTTATCATCATGAAAATGGTCCTATATCTTGATGACAGGGGACCATTTTGCTTAACACTTGTGCTCGGCCTGCCAAGACCTACTGGATCTAACCCCTTTAACTCCCCTTCCCATTCTCACACTGACCTTTCTGTCCTGGATCTCCCTAGTGGCAGAGTGAGGCCACACACAAATTGGAGGAACAGCACCTCATATTCCGCTTGGGTAGCTTACAACACAACGGTACGAGCATTGAATTCTCCAATTTTAGGTGACTTCTACAAACAGCTCCCTCTCAACCCCCCCCCCCCCCCCCCCCTCCCGTTCAAGTCCACAGTTCGCAACTGCATTTCCACTTGGGCTCACACCTGTCTCTAACCATAAATCAGCCCATCCGGGAACCTCCTTGCCCGAGGTCATCTGTTGCCAGCCCTAATTTACCTTGTTTTTTTTTCTCACTTGCAGTTTTGTCCCCATTCTCCTTTCAACAAGCAGCCTGAAGTCCCAATCTGAAACGTCACTTGTCTATTTTCTCCAGAGATGCTGCCTGAACTGCTGAGTTACTCTAGCATTTTGTGTCTATCTTTGGTACAAACCAACGTCTGCTGTTCTTTTTTTATTACATCTAGATCATGATGCATGTGCTTATTGTTTTCAATGTAGACAGAAAAACCACGGTATACTTTCTGTTATTTAACATGGTTGCAATGTACATTTAGCGCCAACGATGTTATGATATGACTGCTCATGTCAACAGGAGGCTCAGATGATGAGAATACATCACAATTAAAAACACCCTGCTCCTGAAGGGGAGGTTCATTGTGATTGGGGTGCCGATACCTCTCTCACTATTCCTGCCACTATTCCTCACTATTGGACGGCAGAATGAGTTCCTGAATACTTTGGCTGACATGGCTTGTCTGGAGACGTTCTCTCCATCCTCCCTCTAGTAACAAAATGTCCTGCTCTGCATTCCATCTTCTCAATCTCCCGTTCTTTTTGTATTGGAAAGGAAATTCTTGTGCAAACACAGCTGAAAGCAATTTCCTTTGGATAAGTCTTGAAGTCAGGACAAAATCCTTCACCGCCTGCTGTACAATTCCCTGTAGACATTGATGTCTTCCAGAACACCGATGAGCATTGGAGCCCCTGCATTAGCCACATTATTATTATTATTATTATTATTATTATTATTATTATTATTATTATTATTATTATTATTATTATTATTATTATTATTATTATTATTATTATTATTATTATTACAGAACACTCCTTTATCAGGAGTACTCTATCACTCACTATTAGTTCTTTGGGATCTGTTTCCAAGTGCATTAATGCCAATTATTATTGCATTGCAGATGTGGAGCTCAGCAACTTCTTGGCATTCATGGGTCATGTTGCATTTGGCGCATTTGGCGCATTTGGAAACCTTTTCTGCAGACACTGATGTTTAATTGTAGTTTAGCAGCTCCTTGCATTGTAAACTTGTTTGTCTCCTCAGAGTATCATGGATTTCACAAATGGTTCCATGAATTAAATCAGTAGGCTGTATGTCTCAGTAATGTCCTCTTATCATCTTTTTGTTAGCGACGAGCTACAAAAATTGACTACATTTCTAAATTAATAGAAATTTGAAGAAGATGTCCTTTTTTTGGAATCTGCTCATGACCATTGATTGCTGTTGCTGTGACAGCTTTGTTTGTTATCCCAAGGTATAATGGCATCTCAGTAAAAGGAGGAAGACAACTCAGAATAACAGAGTACATCATTTGGAATACCTTTTTTAAAGGTACAGCATGGAAACAGGCCCTTCGGCCCACCGTCCATGCCGATCATCAATCACCCGTTCACACTAATCCCACTTTCTCATCCACTCCCTACGCACCAGGGCAATTTACAGAAGCCAATTAACTTGTCTCTGGGATGCAGGAGGAACCTGGAGCATCTGGTGGAAACCTTGGCGGTTCCAGGGAGAATGTGAAAACTCCAGGCTGACAGCACCCGGGGTCAAGACTGAACCTGGGTCTGGCACTGTGAGGCAGCAGTTCTATCAGCTGCGCCACTTTGCTGCAATTTTGTGCCTAATTAAGTTCATGATATTGGTTTGAGGTGATTGAAAGATTTGGCCTGTTGAATCTCATACCCAATCTGTGCAACTTTACTAATGTTGAAATAAAAAAATTTTAATCTAAAGAAAATTGCTATGCACCAAATTAATCTGTTAATACTTGTATTTTAGGCTAGGTTAATTAAATCTTACCTTGTTTACCAAAACTGATGAGATACCCTAAAATTGCCAATTTTACACATTAATAATGTGTAGGAAGGAACTACAGATGCTGGTTTAAACCAAAGATAGACACAAAAATGCTGGAGTAACTCAGCGGGTCAGACAGCATCTCTGGAGAGTAGGAATAGGTGATGTTTTGGGTCGAGACCCTTCTTCAGGCAACATCTCTGCAGTCTGAAGAAGGGTTCTGATCCGAAACCTCCACCCAACCTTTTTCGCTCTACATGTTAATAATAGTCAGTATTTATTTTTTCTGCAATGTTTTGCCTCGTTTTTAATCCTCCAGTGGTAGTTCTCAACCATGCTTTATACTATCTATGTTTTTTCAGCAGGGTGATAGATTACTCTGAGTTACACTCAGAGGGGTACTTAAGCAAACTAGCAGAATATCTGCAGCAGTCTTTGATTGTTTTCAATGGCCACTTGGGTGCCATTACCAATATGTGGGGGGATTTATTCACATTTATTCTATTTATCAATTTTGGCACTTTAATCATGTTAAGCATTTAATTACTATACTTTAAAACCACTGAAATGTTATTTCTGGCACCCAAGCCTGTTAGGGTAATGCTAATAAAGTTTTTTAGGCAGTACACTTGACAACACTTTCTCCCACCCTGCCTCTTTGCATAGAAACTAACCCCTGCTCTCAATTTCTCTGTCTCCACTGCATCTGCTTGCAAGATGAAGGTTTCCATTCTAAAACAGCGGGGATGTCCCCTTTCTTCAGTAAACTCTGTCCAAAGTTATGGAATTGTCAAGTATGGAGTACCATGGTAAACGTGACTCTGAATAAAAGAGGAGAGGACTTCAATTTTTTATTTTTTTAAACGTAAGTTGTGGAGATATTAAAGAAGTCTATGGGTGGCCTAAACATCAGAACATGATGGGAAGGATGGATCACAGGAATGGGAGCTATCAAAGATGGATCCCTCACCCACTGTGTCTCATAGCTCTGCTCTCGCTCCCCCTGCCCCTCCCCCAAGACGGAACAAAGATAGTTCCCCTGGCCCTCACCTTTAGCCCCACCAGCCTCAACACTAAACAAATCATCCTCCAATATTAATGTCACCTCCGACGTTATCCCACCACCTGTCACACCTTCCCATCCCCACCCTTTCCGCTTTCCACAGAGACCGCAACTTCTGCAACTCCTTGGTTCACTCACCCCTTCCCACCCAAGCCAACCCCTCCCCTGGTACTTTCCCCTGCAGGAGATGCAAGACATGTCCCTATACCTCCTCCCTCACCTCCATCCAGGGACGGCGGCGGTCGTTCCAGGTGAGACAGAGGTTCACATATCCGCAAGACCAAGCATAGACTCGGCGACCATTTTGCCGAAAACTTGTATTCGGTGCATCAAGGCATACCGGATCTCCTGGTTGCAAACCATTTTTAGTTCTCTTCCCATTCCTACACTGGCTTTTCTGTCCTGGATTTCCTCCTTTGCCCGAGTGAGGACACATGCAAACTGAGGAAACACCACCTCATATTCCGCTCGGGTAGCTTACAACCCCATGGTATAAACATTGAATTCTTCAATTTTAAGTAACTACAAATCCTCCTCCCTCACTTTTCTTGCCCCGCTCCCTCTTTCCCCCCTCCCCTAAGCCCCACCTGGATGTACTAATTTCACCCTCCCCCTCGTCTTCCACCTACATTCCTTCCGAAATCATCACAATTCACAATTCGCAGCTCTTTAGTCCTTTTTTCCCATACTTCTGTCTTCTCATCTCAGGCCCTGTCAAACCATCTGCTTGTCAAACCCCCCCCCCCCTCACCTGAATTGACATGTTACTTATCAGACTTTGTCCTGTCTCTCCTCTCTTCCAGCTTTCTTTATCCTGACCCAAAACATCACCTATCCATATCCTCCAACTAGGCTGCTTGACCCACTGTTACTCCACAACACTTTCTGTCTTTTTCAGCTCTGGCTTCATTCTGTGCTTTTTCAGGAGATGGTCATTGACATATTTTCTGAACTCCCCCTTTCCTGTGATTCATCCTTCCCATCATGGTCTGATGTTTGGGCCACCCATAGACTTCTTTAATATCTCCACCACTTACATAAAAAAAAAAAAATAGAATTCCTCTCCTCATATATCCAGGGTCACTTTTCCCCTGGTCCTCCCTACTTGAACAATTCCACAACTTTGGGCTGAAAAAGCAGAGTGATAAGAAAGTACTAGCACATGTGGAAGAGGAAGAAGATCTGGAGTGGACTGGCTGGCAGAAGCCAAAGGGCTTTGGGAGCAAAGATCTAACGAAGAGCTGAGGAGAGGGTAGAACATGGGAGATAGTGTGGAACAGAAGTGGTGAGGGAAACACAGTGGAGTGGCGAGAACATTGAAATGAAAGAAATCAAGATGAAAGTTGCCCCCTTTATTTTTAATTTTCATTCTCATCCTGCAGTTTCATTATATTATTTTCCTTTTTGTGAATTAGGAAAGAGAAACAGAAATAGATAGCAAAATGGAAAACATCTGGAAGGTGGGAGGATTTCTCTGGAATGATTTACGACAGTTTACAGAGATGGTCATATCTTTTGGTTGAGGCCCTGTGCAACATAGCTCTGACAACCACTGAGTCAGATCACTTTCAATAAATCTATTGTCATAAATTGCACAGCCAAGTTAAGTGAGTCCAAGTGGGGGAGGCATGTTTGAAAATGGGTAGCTTGCAACCCAACGGTATAAACATTGCATTCTCCAATTATAGGTTACCTACCACAAACCACTCCCACCCCCTTTTTCGTTCCTTCTTTTCTCCCCATCTCCCCTCTTCTCTGTGTCTCACCTGGATGCGCACTTGTTTTTCCTTTTCCCCCTCCCCTTCTCCCCCATATTCTTTCCTATAGCTGCACCATTCGCACCTCTTCTATCCTTAATGTCCTTAATCGCTGGCCTTTGTCCAACCATCTGCAGATCAAACCCTTCCTCCCTCACCTGTAATCTATTACTCGTCAGGCTTTGTTCTGCCCCTCCTCTCTTCCAGCTTTCTCACCCCCACCACAATCAGTCTGAAGAAGGATCCCAACCTGAAATGTCACCGATGGATGCTCTCCAGAGATGCTGCCTGACTTGCTGAGTTACTCCACCAATCAGTGATTTTTTTAAATGGGGTAATGACCGCCCAAAACATGTAGTACCAATCATATATATAACCATTGTACCACTTCAACTTTTTAGTTTAGTTTAGTTTAGTTTAGAGATACAGCGCGGAAACAGACCCTTCGGCCAACCGAGTCCGCCTCAACTAGCGATCCCCACACATTAAGGCTACCCTACACACACTAGGGACAATTTACACTTGTACCAAGCCAATTAACATACAATCCTGTAAGTCTTTGGAGTGTGGGAGGAAACTGCAGATTTCGGAGAAAACCTACGCTGTCACGGGGAGAAGGTACAAACTCCATATAGACAGCACCCGTACTCGAGATCGAACCCGGGTCTCCAACTCTACCGCTGCGCCACCGTGCCGCACTTGTAGCCATTTCATTTGTCACGAATCTTCAGAAGCAGAAAAAGATCATCAGCTTCAAGTATTGGGTCTGTTCGGCCTGAAATGCTGAGTGTATCAATAGACAATAGACAATAGGTGCAGGAGTAGGCCATTCGGCCCTTCGAGCCAGCACCACCATTCAATGTGATTATGGCTGATCATTCTCAATCAGTACCCCGTTCCTGTCCTCTCCCCATACCCCCTGACTCCGCTATCCTTAAGAGCTCTATCTAGCTCTCTCTTGAATGCATTCAGAGAATTGGCCTCCACTGCCTTCTGAGGCAGTGAATTCCACAGATTTACAACTCTCTGACTGAAAAAGTTTTCCCTCATTTCCGTTCTAAATGGCCTACCCCTTATTCTTAAACTGTGGCCCCTGGTTCTGGACTCCCCCAACATTGGGAACATGTTTCCTGCCTCTAACGTGTCCAACCCCTTAATAATCTTATATGTTTCGATAAGATCCCCTCTCATCCTTCTACATTCCAGTGTATACAAGCCTAGCCACTCCAGTCTTTGAACATATGACAGTCAC
Organism: Rhinoraja longicauda; assembly: GCF_053455715.1. Taxonomy (NCBI): domain Eukaryota; kingdom Metazoa; phylum Chordata; class Chondrichthyes; order Rajiformes; family Arhynchobatidae; genus Rhinoraja; species Rhinoraja longicauda. The sequence continues at coordinate 19,494,698 of NC_135956.1, read as the reverse complement.
GCCATTCCGGGAATTAACCTAGTAAACCTACGCTGCACGCCCTCAGTAGCAAGAATATCCTTCCTCAAATTTGGAGCACTTTCTGTCCAGCACTATCCAGCACTTTCTGTTTCAGGTTCCCACCATCTTCTTTGAACAGCTGATATGCTTTTTTGATTCTTGTCATAACAGTTTTCATCATCATCATCATCATCATCATCATATATATACAGCGCAGAAACAGGCCTTTTCGGCCCACCAAGTCCGCGCCGCCCAGCGATCCCCGCACATTAACACTATCCTACACCCACTAGGGACAATTTTTTACATTTACCCAGCCAATTAACCTACAAACCTGTACGTCTTTGGAGTGTGGGAGGAAACCGAAGATCTCGGAGAAAACCCACGCAGGTCACGGGGAGAACGTACAAACTCCTTACAGTGCAGCACCCGTAGTCAGGATCGAACCTGAGTCTCCGGCGCTGCATTCGCTGTAAAGCAGCAACTCTACCGCTGCGCTACCGTGCCGCCCAGTTTTCTCAGTACTTGAACTGCACAATGGACACAAAAAGCTGGAGTAACTCAACGGATCAGACAGCATCTTTAGAGAGACCTGCACAACCCTCCTTCCTACACTTAACTGTCCCCTGCCCGAAATATGTAGCTGAGAGTACTAACTGTTTCAGCGGCATCTGGCTCCATCCGGGGCACTTTCCGTGGCACATAGCCTTCTGGGTAAGCACCACTGCCATTACCGGCCTGTTTCCGACATACACTTGAGTGATCGTAGTTCTGGAAATTACAAACTGCCTTGGTTGCACCAGGGACTGAGTACAGAATTGTTTACGTAAGTGCGAGTTACTCAAAAAAGCTGCCAGCATCATCAGAGACCCACACCACTCTGGCCACACTCTCATTTCGCCCCTGCCATCGGGAAGAAGGTACAGGAGCCTGAAAACTGTAACGTCTAGGTTCAGGAACAGCTTCTTCCCTACAGTCATTAGGCTATTAAACACTGCAAAGAAGCTCTGAACTACATAGATTATTATTGTTATTATTGCACTATTTTTTTTTAATGTGTGTGTGTATATATATACACACACACACACACACTGAACGTTTTTCTTCTCATTGATTATTATTTACAGTGTATATGTTTACATATTCTGTTGTGTTGCTGCAAGTGAGAATTTCATTGTTCTATCTGTGACATATGACAATAAAACACTCTTGACTTTTGAGTTGACATAGGTTGTCTACTGCATACATTGGGGAGTGTCTGTAAATGTATATAATATATGCATATACATACACACAGACACTCCCCGACTTATATATATATATATATATATTGATCTTTGTACCAGTACAACCAAAGATTTTGATGCACTTGAGTACTTTGGCAACCATGGTCTGCAAAATCATCTATAACTGTCTTAAATAAAGCTTTTAATTTCTGTTGGTAAGCAGCCTAGTTTAATTTTGTTGTTGTTGATATTATTTTAATAATAATAATATATTCCTTTATTTGTCCCACACCGGGGAAATGTTGTAGCATTGTTCAAGTACTCACATCTCTTTGCTTTAATTTAGGTTACTGCCAGGCTGGCAAGGACTTGCGCTTGGTATCACTCTCTGCAGAACAAATTGACATTCCACCAGGCTTTGTGTTGGTGGGAGCCAAGTCTCCAAATCTTCCTGAGCACATTCTGATCTGTGCAGTCGATAAGCGATTCCTGCCAGATGACAATGGAAAGAATGCACTTTTAGGTAAGAAGTTTCTTGTTTTTAACAATCAGTTATCAGTTATTTGACAGTATATTTATTAGTTACATCTTCCCCCCCCCCCCTCCCCCTGTCTGAACATTCTGTTCTTGTGTGGGAAGGAACTGCAGATGCTGGTTTACACCGAAGATTGACATAAAATGCTAGAGTAACTCAGCGGGACAGGCAGCATCTGGAGAGAAGGAATGGTGCAGAGATAGAGTTTGGGGATAGGGCCAGTGTACGCCTGGAACAGGGAATGTTCGACGTACACTGCAAAGAGCCAGGCATAGCTGGGGCCCATACGAGTGCCCATGGCTACGCCTTGGCTTTGGAGGAAGTGGGAGGAGTCGAAGGAGAAGTTGCTAAGAGTAAGGACCAGCTCTGCTAGGCGGAGAAGAGTGTTGGTAGAGGGAAATTGGCTGGTTCTGTGGTCGAGGAAGAAACGGAGGGCTTTAAGACCTTCCTGATGGGGGATGGAGGTGTAGAGTGACTGAACATCCAGAGTAAAGATGAGGGAGTGGGAGCTTGGAAAATGGAAGTCATCGAAGAGACAAAGAGTGTGTCAGGTGTGTCTTGGACATAGGTGGGGAGGGATTGGACCAGGGGGATAGGATGGAGTCAAGGTACATGGAAATTAATTCAGTGGGATAGGAACAAACAGAAACAATGGGTCACCCAGGGCCGTTCTGATTATGGATTTTGGGGAGAAGGTAAAACCGGGTGGTGCGGGGCTGGGTTGGAGGCTGTGGAGGGCAGACGCAGATAAATTCTTGCATTTGAATAAAGGTCCACAGGAGAGACGGTGCCACAGAGTGTCAGCATTCACTTCCTTTAATATTTATGAAGAAGTTCATTTCACTCAGATTCTGTCCTGATTATCATGGCCTTTAAATTCTGAAAGGGAATATTCCCTGCATTCCACGCTCTCCACCCCAAATTCCCACCATCACATTCCTCCCACTTCTCTCCTCCACCAATCTAACGAAATTGAACATATACATTATTGGTACTCCACTATACCGGAGCAGATATTTGATCTATTCTCTGTGTTGAATTTTGGATTTAGTTTTGTAGTTAATTTACCAGAGAGAAAGAAGATCAGAGAGTTAATTTATCTGAACAAAGTTTTTGAAATTGAGTTCCCTGTCTCTGAGACATTGTAACCGATTGCCTGGAGCAGTTTTAGGAGTTTGGCAGATGAGAAAAAATATAAATAAAATCTTTTGGGTTTTAGTTAGATGTTAGTGGATAGACTTCATTTCTTTTAGAAAGTAAGGAGTTCTTCAAAATGGATTTGGAAATTTAGTAACTTTATAGATTTGCCACCTTATTTTAACTGAGGGACAAAATGTTTTCTCCAAGCTTATTTTACAGGTGCAAGGGTAAAGAGGAATACAGTCATACAGCGTGGAAACAGGCCCTTTGGGCTAACATGCCCATGCCGACCAACATGTCCCATCCACACTAGTTCCACCTGCCCGCAATTGGCCCATAGCCATCTAAACCTGTCCTGTTCAGGTGCCTGGCCAAATGTTTCTTATTAAACGTTGTGATTATCTCTGCCTCAGCTACCTCCTTAGGCAGCTCATTCCATACACCCACCACCCTTTGTGTAAAGAAATCGCACTGAATTCCCACTAAATCTTTCCTCCCTCACCTTAAACCTATATCATCTGGTTCTTGATTCCAAGAAGAACTGGGTACTATTTTCATTTAGAGGTTGTGCTAAATTTGCATCCCATAGCAGATGTAAATGTCTGGAAATATCTCACCAACATTCTTCTCCTGGGAAGAAAATTCCATATTTGAAACCGATTATAGATACAAAGTGCTGGAGTAACTCAGCCGGTCAAGCAGCATCTCTGGAGAAAAAGGATGGATGATGTTTCAGGCCGGGACCCTCGTCATATTAAAGGTTATTCATTTGATCCAGTTGCCCAAATAACCATTTACAGAAAATATAAACACATTTAACCAAATGGGCACAATAAGGAGTTTCCCCCTCCCTGGCCCTCAGTCTGAAGAAGGGTCTCGACCCGAAATGTCACCTATTCCTTTTCTCCAGAGATGCTGCCTTTTCCGCCGAGTTACTCCAGCATTTTGTGTCTATTTTCAGTGTAAACCAGGTATCTACAGTTCCTTCTTGCACAAGATAAAAACATTGTACTTATGTTGACTTGGAATTGGGAGTCTGAACAAATTTTACAGAGGGAAAGCAATCCATTCAACTGAAGTGCTTCATAGGAAACAACATTTTTTCTTGTGAGGTGCTCTTGAATCCAAATGATTCATCATCATCACTGCCTGCTCTTGGTCCTGTTGCTATGACTACAGGTTTCTCGGGAAACTGCATAGGCTGCGGGGAGAAAGGATTTCGGTACTTCACTGAGTTTTCCAATCACATCAACTTAAAGCTGACAACACAGCCGAAGAAGCAGAAGCACTTAAAATATTACCTCGTCAAAAACTCGCAAGGTGTTTTCTCAAAGGGACCTTTAATTTGCTGGAAAGGTAATTAAACTTAATACGGCATATCTTTCTCAAGCTTCATTATCCCGTTTTATGTGATAATCAACAATTTTCAGCTAGATTTTCATTGGTACCTTTCAATTTTTTTAATGTGATCAGATATTCACCGCAGTATTTATTGAGTAAAATATAATGGAAGAGTAACTTTATAAACTAACTTATTAAATTGATAACAATCAAGAGATGTTTATAACACCCATATTATGTAACCAGACAGAGGAAGATTTTTTCTTTTTCAAGTGTTGTAAGTGCACATTTGTATATAAATATTGGATTTGTCATGTTGCTAAAATATCAAACTAAAATTTCATAATATATTGACTTCCTGCCCAAAGAATTACATGGGCAGATCTTTCAATTTTCACTTTGCCCACAAGTGCAAAGGTGACATATCTATTAATTCCTCACCTTCTTGTTTCAATGAAAAGGATGGGCTTTCATTTTTATTACTTGTAAAGCATGGGGCAAAGAAGAAAAGCTAAATGGAGATAATAGCGTGATTGCAGAGGAGATTTGCCTTCATCATTTTAAATGCACTACAGATGTGAATGCCTTACATATACATCCATATTAGTAGTCTATGACCAACATAGACTTGAACCCGGCCTTGTATTTATTTTGAAGTGCTTAATCAGTGACATAATGTAACAAGGCAAGATGTTTTTTGCCAATTAGATCTAGCTGGCTAACATCCCAGTGACTGAGTTTGGTTTAGTTTAGAGATACAGCGTGGAAACAAGCCCTTCGGCCCACCGAGTTCACGCCAACCAGCGATCCCCGCACACTAACACTATCCTACACACACACTAGGGACAATTTACAATTTTATCAAAGCCAAGTAACCCACAAACCTGTACGTCTTTGGAGTGTGAGAGGAAACATGAGCACCCGGAGAAAACCCACGAGGTCACAGGGAGAACGTACAAACTCTCTACAGACAGCACCTGTAGTCAGGATCGAATCTGGGTCTCTGGCGCTGTAAGGCAGCAACTCTACCGCTGTGACTCCTTGCCACCCTATTGAAGTCTCGAACTTGTCTGGACATCTTTATTTTAAAAACGGAATGAGTGTTTGAATATTGCACTAAATTGTAGTTTTGAAAGTTTGTTTGCAATTTTTGAGGAAAATGAATTGGAATGCTCAAATATGGCCTGAACACTCTGGGTTGTAGAGTCATGCAAATAGGAAAGTATGCAGTCAACGGCAAGACAATTACAAAGTATTGATGTACAGAGAGATCTTAGGGTTCAAGTTGGTTCAAGTCCATAATTTCCTTTAAAGTGGTAATGCATAGAATGGTAAAGAAAGTGTGTGGTATGCATGCATTCATCTGGCGGGGCATTGAGTTTAAGAGTCAGGAAGTCAAGAAGCAGTTTTATAGGACTTTGGTCAGACCACATGCAGTTCTGGCCATCATTACAGGAAGGATGTAGAGGCTTTAGAGAGGGTGCAGATGAGGTTTAGAAGAATGCTACCTTGATTAGAGGGTATGACCTACAAGGAGAGGTTAGATCGCTTTCTCTGGAAACTGAGGGGAGACCTGATAGAAATCATGAAAGGTATAAATAGGGTAGTTGGTCTGAACCTATTTCTCCAGGTGGGAATGTCAGAGACGAGAGGGCATAGCTTTAAGGTTGGAGGGGCAAAGTATAAAGGAGATGTTGGGGCAAGTTTGTTTTACACAGAGAGTAATGGGTGCCTGGAACATGCTGCCAGGGGTTGCAGTGGAGGCAGATTTGGTAGTGGTATTTAAGAGGCTTTTAGATGGGCACATTGATATGCAGGGAATGGAGGGATATGGACCATGTGCAGGCAAAGGAGATTGGTTTAACTTGTCATCACAGTGGGCACAGGTATTGTGGAGCAGAGGACCTGTTCCTGTGCTGTACTGTAATATAATTGTATTATATTCATGTCAATGAAATGGCAATAGACCAAACACACAAACATTCTTTGCAAGAATGATTCCAGGAATCATTTGATGGAAGAAGGAATGGAGCGTTTGACAAGACTGGGCCTCTACTCGCTGGAGTTTAGAAGGTTTGAGGGGGGACCTCATTGAAACTTACAGAATAATGAAAGGCATAGATAGAGTGGATGTGGAAAGGATGTTTCCACTGGTGGGAGAGTTTAGGACCAGAGGTCATTGCCTCAGAATTAGAGGGCACTTTTTTAGAAAAGAGGTGAGGGGGAACTTCTTTAGTCAGAGGATAGTTCTGCGGAACTCATTGCCACAGGGGGGTGTGGAGGCCAAGTCAGTGGATATTTTTAAGGCAGAGATAGACAAATTCTTGATTGGGACGGGTGTCAATGGTTATGGAGAGAAGGCAGGATAATGAGATTAGGAGTCAGAGACCAGCCATGATTGAATGGCAGAGTGGACTCGATGGGCTGAATGACCTAATTCTGCTTGTATAACTTGTGAACACAACTAATTATAACATTCACTCTGTGTATGAATGTTATTAGAATGCCGGACTCGTCAATTGCCCAGCAGTTACTCGTCTGCATTAACTTCAACCAAGCCAGTTACCACAGTCGTTGGATCCACCGCACCTTCTCCCAATATTGACACCGTCTCATCCAGTGTATGCAGTACCACCATTGCCAGCTGTCAGACAGGTAAGCTTTTGACTTTGCCGTCTACACACGTTCAAAGGTGCAGTGCGTTGTATAGAATACAATCTATATTGCATGATAGATCAGCCAGGAATGATAGGATAGATTAGCCATGATTGAATGGCAGAGTAGACTTGATGGGCCAAATGGCCTAATTCTACTCCTATCACTTATGACCTTGTGATCTGATTGAAATGATGAAGACAGTACTCGATAGATAGACACAAGATGCTGGAGTAACTCAGCGGGGCAGGCAGCATCTCTGGAGAGAAGGAATGGGTGACGTTTCGGGTCGAGACCAGCATCTGCAGTTCCTTCCTCCACAAGGCAGTACTCCATGGTACTTAACTGATTCTGCTTACATTGAGATATTGGTCAGTATCAATTTGGAATGTGGGAGGAAACGTCTTCTTCTTCTTGCGTTTGAGGCAGCAGAAATTATGTAACGCCCTCCAGGCGCTGTAGCCATTGCAATGTGCTGTTGTTGAGGGCCGTGAGGTCCGGGAGAAAACTGGAGCCCCTGGAGAAAACCCACGAGGTCACAGGAAGAACGTGCAAACTCCACACTGGCAGCACCCATAGTCAGGATGGAACCTGGGTCTCTGGTGCTGTGAGGCAGCAGCTCCACCACTGTGACGCCCCAACAAGTTGGCCTATATGTATAATTGTGTAACAAGAATGACTGCATTTGAGAGGTTATGCATTAGTTAGAATGGAAAGTTTCATAACAATGTAAATGCTTCCCTTTTCCTCCTTTCGAAGTAGTATAAATCGTAAATGCTTATGTACTACAGTCTCTGTTTAGTTTCAAACAATGTCTTTGCATTGCACATATCAAGAAGTGCCCTTGGCCATGATCTGAACTTCGTGTTGTTCAAAGCTGAAAAGTAATCCTGAAGCTAAACAGAGCATTGACTTATCTCAAAGGAAATTGAAATTTAAAAGTGACAAATTGATGAATTGTTGCCACTCACTCTGGTAACGTATATTCAGATGCAGCCTTGAAACTTCAGGATAGAAATATTAGCCTTGGAAAGACTGTAGTGTCGACTCAACAGAGGTACATGTGGCTTTCTAATAGCTCATTTATAAAGGCAGCATCCATAAGATAGGTTTTTATTCCCTTGAGTTTTCAAGGTTAAGGGAATGATGTAACTGAATTGCTTCAAGTAATTAAACAGTCACTCTGGGTGGCTGTATGTTTTAATCAATTTGAAAAATGTTCAGGGGTTTGTGATAGATTTTTAATTAGATGAGTACATGAAAGATAGAATGACAGATTAACAAAATATAGACACAAAAAGCTGAAATAACTCAGCAGGTCAGACAGCATCTCCAGAGGAAAGGAATAGGTGATGTTTCGGGTCGAGAAGCATCTATTTCTTTTCTCCAGAGATGCTGTCTGACCTGCTGAGTTACTCCAGCCATTTGTGTCTATCTTCGGTGTAAACCACCATCTGCTGTTCCTTCCTACACATTGAGGGTTGAACAGGTGGGGTAAGGTTGTTGAGACGAGGAGATTCAAAAGCCGGCTTTGTTCCGAAGGTTTTATTTTCTCTGTTTCTCCCTTTTCCTTGACTCTTATCTCACGAGCTAATTATGTTGTCCCAGTTCCACTGCGCCTTGCCCGAGATTAGTGATCGGCACAAACTAGTGACTTTGTTACGTCATTGCTTTCTTTCACAGAATTCAGTTATAAATGCTGCCATTTATATCATTGCAGACTTTCAGCATTCAATTAAATATAATACATTATGGAACTGTGTGATTGAAAATAGCTGAATGTAGGAAAATACAATCATCGAGCATTTTGAAAAACTGCAGATTTTGTGCCTCATTTTATTTTAAAAATCGGCCAAATAGAATGTTTTTGTACTTCTCAACAGATCACCTGAGATATTCATTTTTCAATAGAGTTTATACTGTACATCCTTCATAAGACTGCACATGTCAAAAAATGTTAATCATGTTTTATTACACTGTAGAGAGCAATGACATTGTATTATCCTACTTTTGTTCTACAGTAATTCACTAGTCATAGAGTCATAGAGTGATACAGTGTAGAAATGGGCCCTTCGGCCCAACTTGCCCACACCGGCCAACATGTCCCAGTTACACTAGTCCTACCTGCCTGTGCTTGGTTTATATCCCTCCAAACTTGTCCTATCCATGTAATATAATGACATATAAACTAGAAAGCATTTAAATACTCTGCTAACATAGCTTTTTACAAGTAGAAAACCCAACGTATTAAACACAATGTATCGTGGGAAAATATTCTCGAACAGGCCAGGTGAATAACAATTGGAGTTACCTGACCCAGATAAATGCATGTCTAAATCTGGATAAGGCCCCTAACTCTGCTTTGATATTATGCGTGGTTGCTGGAGGTCGGTCGAGGACATGTCACCGAGTACAATGTATACCACAATGTATGTTGGTCAAAATATGTGCTATCAAGTGGAAGGTTTGAAAGTTACAATTACTCAACTCTAATGCTGCCATGACCAAAGAACAGAATGGCAGGTTCATTTGTAATATTTCATGCATTACAGAATCAACATTCAGCCATGGTTCAGCAGCATCTTCGGCCAGTTATTCTGGATGTCAGGACCTGTCCAGGAGTGGAAATGTAGCAAAACCTCTTACGATAGCTGCACAACAACTTGTGAAGCCTCCAACTCCAGGTAACTTTTTAACTTTTCTTATTTCAAAGCAAATCCTGCAGCTTTCCACCTATGGAATCAATTAGATCACATACTATTATGGTCATTGCCCATCAGAATTTAAATTTTATTCCAATAAGATTATTATTTGATATACTGCTTGTATTAATTTTGACTGCATCATTTATCTCCTAACTCATGCTTTTCCAGCATCTTAACGTTGTTAACTTTTTATTTAGTTTAGTTTAATTTAGAGATACAGTGCAAAACCAGGCCCTTTGTCCCATTGTGTCCTCGCCGACCAATGATCAGCACTATCCTACACACTAGGGACAATGTACAATTTTTCCGAAGCTAATTAACCTACAAACCTGTACATCTTTGGAATGTGGGAGGAAACTGGAGCACCCGGAGAAAACCCACATGGTCACGGGGAGAACGTACAAACTCCGTACAGACAGCACCTGTGGTCAGGATCGAACCCGGCTCTCTGGTGCTGTAAGGCAGCAACTTTACCACTGCAGCACCGTGCCACGCCTTTGTCTTAACTGTTTTCTGCATTCTAAAATCTATGGGGTTTTAAACTTTAATGGGCCCTGTACCACATTGGTTATGGCCTCAGTGGTGACCTCCTCTCCCCAGGCAAGCATTTTTTCCTTTGTAGGGTGGATCACAGTGGGGAGGATATGGGAGAAAACTGGGGCATCCAAAGGAAACCTTTGCTGTTTGATATGATAATATGATAACATTTCGTATTCCCCAACTCTCAAAATCTTCACATTAGTTTCTCCCTTGGGTGTTATTCCCACATAATTCAGTATGTGGGATTAAACAGCAAACAGGTCCCCTGAAAGGAACAAATATGGTTTGATTAATTGATATCTTGTGGCATGTCACAGTGAAATTCTTTGTTTTACATATCATACGCAAAGCAAAGTACGCAAAGAGTCGCCAACAAAGTTACAAGTGTTCAATGTAATCCCCAATGGTCTCTCTTTGTTCTCGGCAGCTTCCCCACGCCGGGTCCCTCTTTGTACTCGGTGACATGTCCTCGACCGACCTCCAGCAACCACGCATAATATCAAAGCAGAGTTAGGGGCCTTATCCAGATTTAGACATGCATTTATCTGGGTCAGGTGACTCCAATTGTCATTCACCTGGCCTGTTCGAAAATCATTATTGTAAATACTTCTTTCATAACACTTGTGTCTTCTGCAGCTCCCTGTGCAAATAACCAGTCACCTGGGTCTATGCGAGTTAATGGTAATCCCAATAGTAATGGCAATAGTGGAAAATCCAATGTTTTCAATGCTGCTTTGCCTCGACCTCAACCTCTTTCAACATCATCTAGTCCTGGCTTGGCATCGGTGGAAAATAGTAAGATTTTAAAATAATTTTCAGCAACTGCACAATATAACCACAATTGTTGCGCCCGCATTATAATAATAATAATAATAATAATAATGCATTTTATTTATATAGCGCTTTTCATATACTCAAAGACGCTTTACAGAGATTTTGAGAACATAGGGAAATGAATAAATAGATAAATAAGTAAATAAATAAATGAACAGAGAAAGGAGACAGAAGGTGAGGTGACCTTCAGTGGTTGAAGGCAGTACTGAACAGGTGAGACTTCAGCGATGTTTTGAATGTGGTGAGTGTGGAGGAGTCTCTAACGGTTTGGGGTAGTGAGTTCCATAGGGTGGGAGCAGCGATGGAGAAAGCCCTGTCCCCCCAGGATCTGAGTTTGGTCCGGATGTGGGGGGATAGGAGATTGGCAGCGGCAGAGCGGAGGGTGCAGGTGGGAGTGTGCCTGTGGAGGAGGTCGGTCAGGTAGGATGGGGCCAGGTTATGGAGGGCTTTGTAGGTTATGAGGAGGATTTTGTACTGGATTCTCTGGGGGATGAGGAGCCAGTGGAGTTTATAAAGGACGGGGGTGATATGGTCACGGATCGAGGTGTGTGTGAGTAGACGGGCAACGGAGTTTTGAATGTATTGAAGTTTATTGATGATTTTTGAGGGTGCGCCATAGAGGAGGCTGTTGCAGTAGTCCAGACGGGAGGTGATGAAGGCGTGGATGAGGGTTTCTGCAGCTGTGGAGGAGAGGGATGGACGGAGACGGGCAATGTTTTTGAGGTGGAAGAAGGCTGTCTTTGTGATGTGTTTGATGTGTTTGTCGAAGGAGAGGGTTTGATCAAGGATGATTCCAAGATTCCGGATGTGAGGTGAGGTGGATACTGGGAGACCATCAATGTTGAGGATGAAGTTTTGGGTGGATTTGGTGAGCGTTTTTGGACCAATGATGATGATTTCAGATTTGTTGCAATTGAGTTTGAGGAAGTTTGATTGAAGCCAAGATTTTATTTCAGTGATGCAGTTTGTCAGTGTAGAGTGTGTGGTGGGGGAGATTGACTTGGTGGAGATGAGGAGCTGGATATCATCGGCGAAGCAGTGGAAGTTGAGACCATGACGGCGGATTAATTGACCAAGGGGGAACGGGTAGAGGATGAAGAGGAGGGGGCCAAGGACTGAGCCTTGGGGGACACCTTGGGGGAGGGGAGCGGTGGGGGATTTACAGTTGTTAATGGAGATGAACTGGTGTCTGTCAGAGAGGTAAGATTTGAACCAGGATAGGGCTGTGCCGGTGATGTTAAGGGAGGTTTCAAGTCGGGTGAGGAGAATGGAGTGATTTATGGTGTCAAAGGCGGCGCTGAGGTCAAGTAGGATGAGGATGTTGAGGTTGCCAGCGTCGGAGGAGAGGAGAATGTCGTTTGTGATTTTGAGGAGCGCAGTTTCAGTACAGTGGTTTGAGCGGAATCCGGATTGGAAAGTTTCATACAGGTTATTGGTAGAGAGGTGGTATTATAACTATTTCTGATCAAATCACACCTGTTGCAATCACGTACTTTTTCTGATACACTAATTTAATTGTGTTCTTTCATTAGTGATACAATTTGAATGGAAGATAATTTATTATATCCTATGGTTTATGGTCTATTACATTATCACTGTGGAAAATGATAGTTCAGTTTCGTTTATTGTAGAAATACAGGGTGGAAACAGGCCTTTTGGCCCACCGAGTCTGCGCCGACCAGTGATCCCCTCACACGAACACGATCCTGTACGATTACCATACAGTAGCACTATCCGACACACACCTGGGACAATTTACAATTTTACCAAGCTAATTAACCGACAAACCTGTATGTTTTTGGAGTGTGGGAGGAAACCGGAACTCCTGGAGAAATTCCATGCGGGTCCCGGGGAGAATGTACAAACTGCATACAGACAGCACTTGTAGTCAGGATCGCACTTGGATCTCTGGCGCTGTAAACCTGTACCACTACTGCAGCGCCACCATGCTGAATGGTATCTTAGAATCTAAAGTGTTGCGGCTTTGTTATGTATGCTAATTCAATTGATGTACTCAAAGTATTGATGCGCAAGGCCTTACTGAATAGTAAACAGGTACTCTTTAAATGATTGCACCATTTTATCAGGAATAAATTTGGCTGTTCTTCACCAAGAACATTTTGGTTAAAACATATACTGAAAATTTCCTATGTATTCAGGTTTGGAGCACTAACTTTGTGTCCTACGTAAACGAATGAGTTGAGTTTACCTCATTGCTGGAGATGAGACCTGAACACACTGGAAGGGTTTAGTTGAGGGGTTTACATGTTGAATGTTTTAATCTTGCCGCCATTTTGCAGGAGAGATGCGAGACGTTTACATATAAATGTAAATCGGAATACTTAATTACAAATGTGCCTCTGATATGATTTTAGCTCGTGCCGTACAGGTTTCATGGAGGTTGACAAAATACTAGAAAACTGGTGGATTGGATTGGAGTCGTGTAAATGTGCTGATTGTAAAGGGTGCACTGCTAATAAAGTTACAACATTTCTGGGGGCTTTTTCACCTTGTTACACGGTGATTATCCTTACAAACGCCAGTTCCAAGCTAGATCGCTTTCTCCAGATCCCAAGCCATACGTGCTACCCTCCCTTCCAACATGCTGGTCTCAATTGAAGCTCCCCCCGCCCCCTCCCCTCCCCTCACTCCCCATCCCCCCCATTCCCTCCCTCCCCTGATTTCCCTGGTCTGGTTATTTCAATGATTCACTGATACTTTATTGTCACATGTACATGGTACAGTGAAAATGCTTTGTTTTGTAAATTCATATTATCGATAGGCACAATTGTAGATAAGTACAAAAGGGCTACGATCGTGCTGTAAGAATAGTGGACTTCACCGAGGCACTACACAGGTGCCATATTCTGGTGGCAACTTGTGCCTTTCAAGCTCCTTAAAATTACAGAGTCTTATCTTGGCCCTAAAGGCCTATTGTCCTGTTGGCGGCACTGGGTCAGTGTAGCAGGTGTTGGCCTGGCCTGGTAATGCTGTCAGTGTCCTCCACTGTTGCTCTGTCGCTCTGTGCCTCTGCAGGCCGGGACTGATCTAAGCGCCCGACTGACCTGCGGGGCCTGCAGTGCCCCCCCATCACCCCGGCTGCTACAGGACCCAATGTACCGACATCTCAACCCACAGACGCACTGTCCCTTCGCCTCCCACAGCTAACCTCTCTTAATTTTTAGTTATCTTTGTTTGGGTATAAATGCGTGCAAGGAGAAATTTGCTTTGATTCTCCAATCATCTGAGAGGGTAGATGTCTCAGCTGAATGCCTGCACCTCAGACTGTGCTGAATTAATGCCAATATGGCCACCAGAATCATGAGCTGCCTCCTGCTTCTGGAGAGAGATAGTGCTCACACTCAACACACTCAGTGAAAAGGACTTGGAGCTGAGCCAAAGCTTATTCACAATGCTGCTGCAGAAGTGGAGAGGTGGATCAAAAGAATTGGAATGGAATAAGTGGTCATTTTCTTTTTTTTCCGAACAGCTGCCTCATAGAAATACAGTCGGAAAAAAATGTTTAGAGGATAATCTTAGAGAAATTTAGCCACAGAATTCTAATTCTTGCTAAGTATCTTGTAATGCCGAAATGGAACTTTGGAATCAAATGGAACTTCCCCCATATTGATTCCATCTACACTTCACATTGCCTCAGGTTGGCAGTCAATATAATCAGGTCCATTTCCTCACCGGTCATTCCCTCTTCTCCCCTCTCCCAATGGACAGAAGAATCTTCATAAGTTATTAGAGCAGAATTAGGCCATTCGGCCCTTCAAGTCTACTCTGCCATTCAATCATGGCTGATCTACCTTTCCCTCCTAACCCCATTCACCTGCCTTCTCCCCATAACCCCTGACACCCGTACTAATCAAGAATCTATCCATCTCTTGCCCTAAAGGCACCTTGAAAGCACAAACCCCCCAGTTTAGGATGGCACATGAAGCTTTTCACTGTATCTTGGTACACGTGATAATAATAAATCAATACCAATTGAAGTTGACCACTAAATTCTGAAGTGATAATGAATTTCTCCCTTCAGGGGATTACAAATCATTGGATTATGTGTCCCAGAGAAATGTGGATGCCTGATTTAAGTTTATTTAAGGCTGAGATACGTAGATTCTTGGATTACAGGAAAATAGAGTTGGATTTAAAGGTCAATCAACCATGATATTGAATACCGCAATGGGCTTGAAGATTCATATTAGCTGCCATTCCTATTCCTACGTTTTATGCTCTTGCATCATCTAAAAAGTCATTCTGATAAATCAGTTACTTTTTATATCCTTGTTATTCAACTCTTTATTGCAATAGCTTGAAAATGGTTACGCATTAAAATTAATCTTTGCATTAATATTGCAATGATACATTTATTAATACATTATATAACTAATAAACGCAATAATAAAATTAATACATGCAATAATAAATGCCTTGATATTTGCCGATTTTCATGAGGAAATGAAAGCCCTTCCTTCTGTACTTGCAGGCATCATGACAAGCTCTGGACCACCTAAGAAGCGTCACCGTGGCTGGTCACCTGGCTCCCCCATTGCTACGCCTACAGTAGTCCCTGTTCCAGCTGTGAGACCAGTGATGAGACCTGGTAAGTCTCTGGACACCCCATCCACACCTCTTCTGGAGCTGCTTGTCGTGTGACTACCCCAGTTTCAATGAGTTATTTGAGGAATTTTTACTTTTCATTTAGATTCTTTCTGACTTCAGTGATATTGTCTGAGAACACATTGTCAGGTAGCACATGGTCATACCAAGTTCTACCACTAAACATTATTCCCTTATCATGTATCTGTATGCTGGGGATGGCTCAATTGTAATCATGTATTGTCTTCCCGCTGACTGGCTAGCACGCAACAAAAGCTTTTCATTGTACCTCGCGCGATACACGTGACAATAAACTATAACTGAAATTGAAATTAAATTTAAGTTAGAAGGGAGCTATTGCATTAGATTCCCACCATAAAATCAGCTTCAAGACCATAATTTCTATCCAAGGGCATCATCTGGACTGAGCTTAATGTTTGTTCAACTGATCCTTGGATGAGGTTGTGCCTTCCTCATGGGTCTTCATTCCCAAGATCACCTTACTCCATCTCTGTTGACACTACCTTTGCCTATGCCAAGCTACTGTTGAACCCCTTAGCTGTGGTACTAATGAACTTGACTGTTTAAAAAATATCCTCCTGGGTGATGTCCTATCTTCCACCCTGTGTAGATTTGAAATCCAAAACACTATTTCCCAGATCCTCACTCACACAAAGACCTGTTTACTCACCACCACCTCTATGCACAATGGCTCCCAGGTGAACAACATCTAAATTTTAAATTCTTATCCTTATTTTCAAATCCCGCCAAACCTTTATCAATTTTTCTTTTAATCATCTCCTGTCCAGCAGCTTTCCACGATATCTATGCTCCGACAATTTTGGCTTCCTCTGCATCTTGAATTTTATTGCTCCATCACTGGCAACTATGTCTTCAGTTGCTTAGATCCTAGTTCTCCCTTTAAATTCTTCTGATCCTTTAACTCCCTCTCCTTACTTAGTCCTTAAAATTTTCTCTTTGGCTATACTTTGGTTAATTTGCCCTCGAGACATTGTGGTATCAAAGTTGATTTCAAACCCGTCTGGTGGTGCACCTTGAAGCACATTACTACATTAAAATCAAATGTAAATTCTGACTGTAATTCCCTTTTGAAAACTAAGACTTAATCTTACAAACTTTTCACTGGTGGTAGTTTTGAAATCCTACATTCCTCAGAGCCACATCAATACTGCCACAAACTGCCCATATTTTCCCGAAAAAGTCCTTTTCAACCGTCCTCCAAATTTTACAGCTTGCCCACAAGAGGAGTTTAAAGGTGTGATAAATCAAAATTGTTAATTTTAGTCGAAACGAGGAACTGTGGGTGATGGATGTCACAGTTTCAGAATAAGGGGTAGGCCATTTAGGACTGAGATGAGGAAAAACGTTTTCACCCAGAGAGTTGTGAATCTGTGGAATTCTCTGCCACAGAAGGCAGTGGAGGCCAATTCACTGGATGTATTCAAGAGAGAGTTAGATATAGCTCTTAGGGCTAAAGGAATCAAGGGGTGTGGAAGAAAGCAGGAACGGGGTACTGATTCTGGATGATCAGCCATGAGCATATTGAAGTGTAAAAAAATAACTGCAGATGCTGGTACAAATCGCTGCCTGACCTGCTGAGTTACTCCAGCATTTAGTGAATGAGCATAATGAATGGCAGTGCTGGCTCGAAGGGGCGAATGGCCTACTCCTGCGCCTATTTTCTATGTTTCTATGACCCAATACGTCACATATCCATGTTCTCCTGAAGCGCTGTCTGACCCAGTGTCTTTTTTGTTAATTTTAGTACCACGAAACATAACAGCCTGTTTAGGAATGACATTATAACATAATAATTTTGAGGAAGACTGAGACTATTATGCTTCTTCATTGTTTGTCTTCATAGATGCTATGGCACCGATGCCTGTTCCTCCGACAATGCCACCTGGAGTCTTGCAGCCTCAGGCAATACCTGCAGGGGAGACTGTTATCATCCCAGACAATTTATTAAACAATTCTGGAGTGAGACCTGTTATTCTGATGGGTACGTGGTTCAATTCCCTTTCCTGACTTTACAATTGAAACAGCTCAATTGGTAACTTGAGTTACCAATTTCAATTAGAAGTTAATGTAAGTTGCACGTTAGGAGCTGTTTAAAGAGCTTGAAGTTAAAATTACATGTACTCCATTCTACTGTGGGGGTAATTTGCTGAGTTCTTCACAGTAGCAGTGAAACATGAAACTGAAGAACTAATAACCCTTTCTGGGAATCAATAACATATTATCTTTTCTAAGATCAATTGCTCCGGGTAATGAGCGTGCTGAATGAAAATGACAGATTTTGTTCTTGTGATTTAGGCAAAATACAATGTTCAGTCATGCTCAGTAATTAACTGAATCTTTATCTCTACTATTTCCTGTGTATGATTTCAGCACATGTTTTAGCCTGTACGTATGGTATTAGTCTTTATTGTGTTCTTTGGATTAAGTTACTCACTTCCTCTTCTAGAGACAGTGGACATGGTAGACATGTCCAAGAAAAGCAATCACTTTCAGCTGCTACTGTGGTGACTATTTGTTGCAAGGAAGGGAATAAAGTTAATTCATTATGCGGTGAAAGGGTTTTTTTCAACTTCATAGCTCAATAATTTTCAAACAACTTATTGGTGGTCTCACTTTTGACTATGCCTCATCAATACACGAGTTCATGTGTGTTCTCGGTGTGGACTCCTGACTATCGGCGAGACCGATCGCAGGCTGGGAGACCGTTTCGCTGAACTCCTGCGCTCGGTCCGCCTTGGCCTACGTGATCTCCCAGTTGCCAAAAATTTTAACTCCACTTCCAATTCCCATACTGACCTTTCTG
Organism: Rhinoraja longicauda; assembly: GCF_053455715.1. NCBI lineage: Eukaryota > Metazoa > Chordata > Chondrichthyes > Rajiformes > Arhynchobatidae > Rhinoraja > Rhinoraja longicauda. The sequence continues at coordinate 19,476,272 of NC_135956.1, read as the reverse complement.
TCCTGCCCTCCTCCACTGAGGCCACATGCAAATTGGAGGAACAACACCTCATATTTTGCTTGGGCAGCTTACAACCCAGCGGCATGAATATTGATTTCTCTAACTTCAAGTGACCTTTGCTCTCTGTCCCTCCCCCACCCTAGTCCCCCTGCTAATTTTACCATCTGTATTCCTACATTATCACCGCATCCTCAGCCAACAATGACATTGTGGGCTGCACCTTTCCCGAGTCATCGATGCAGGCTCTGCTTTCTTCTGTATCTCCCTATACCTCCAGTATCCCCCTCTCTGACTCTTAGTCTGATGAAGGGTCTCGACCCGAAACATCACCTATTCCTTTTCTCCATAGATGCTTCCTGACCCGTTGAGTTACTCCGGCATTTTGTGCCCCATCTTCGGTGTAAACCAGCATCTGCAGCTCCTCCTTACGCACTTGAGGATTTGCAAGATTGCTGATGCTTAGATGAGTAACAGTGTCTAGCTGATGCAGAACAACTATATGAAGTTGATGCAGTAACTATTCCCTCCACACCAGCCTTCATCTAATTTATGTATAGATTTGGGGTAGGTAGCTGAGGTTGATCAATAAGTAAGCTGTATTTTGCTGCTGGGTGTGATCCTTGATATTTAACCAGGAGCGTAATCAGCATGCAGCTGAAGCTTTTCTTATTGCCACGCAAGCGCCTGATAGTAATCAAGGCCAGAGATCTTGATTTCAATTCATTTGTATTTGTTTTATCTCAAAGACAGTAAAACCAGCTGCTTTTTGCACTTCAATGCTTTTTTACCGGCAAGTACCTGGAGATAGAAGGAATTGCAGAAGCAGGAATCTTGAGCAAAACACAAAGTGCTGCAGTAGATCTTGAGCAAAACACCATGAACTCAGCGGGTCAGGCAGCATCTATGGAGGGAATAGATAGGCGATGATTCAGGTTGGGGCCTTTCTTGAATCAGAACCATTCTGGAGAAGGGTCCTGAACTGAAACATCACCTATCCATTCCCACCACAGATACTGCATGCCTTGCTGAGTTACTCCAGCACTTTGTATTTTGCAGTTAGTTATACCTGCCAGATTTGTCCAGCGTTTCCTGAAGATAGGCACAAAATGCTGGAGTAACTCAGCAGGTCATGCAGCATCTCTGGAGAAGATGAATAGATGACATTTTGGATCAAAACCGAAAGGGATTCTTGATATCTCCAACTCAGTTTCATACAGCACATTTATAATTTGAATATGTATCTGGATATAACAAGAAGGGTGGCACAGCTGGTACAGGGGCTGCCTCGCAGTGTCAGAGACTCCCGTTCCTGGCTGCTGTCTGTGTGGAGTTTGCATGTTCTCCCTGTGACCATGTGGGTATCCTCCGGGTGCTCCAGTTTCCTCCCACATCCCAAAGATGTGTGGGGTTATAGGCTAATCGGCCTCTGTAAGAAGGATGAGAGGGGATCTTATTGAAACATATAAGATTACTAAGGGATTGGACACGCTAGAGGCAGGAAACATGTTCCAGAACCAGGGGCCACAGTTTGAGAATAAAGGGCAGGCCATTTAGAACAGAGATGAAGAAAAACTTTTTCACCCAGAGAGTTGTGAATCTGTGGAATTCTCTGCCTCAGAAGGCAGTGGAGGCCGATTCTCTGGATGCTTTCAAGAGCTCTTAAAGATAGCAGAGTCAAGGGTTATGGGGAGAAGGTAGGAACAGGGTGCTGATTGTGGATGATCAGCCATGATCACAGTGAATGGCGGTGCTGGCTCGAAGGGCCAAATGGCCTACTCCTGCACCTATTGTCTATAGTGTATCGTCTAACAATGGTCGGCGTGGACTTGGTGGGCCGAAGAGCCTGTTTCAAATTTTAATCACAATTATGCTACAGTGTAGGACTGCACATGTGGTCAGTCCAATGCAAAACGCAAAGATGCATCAATTGCCTGGTATGTTTGTGGGAAAATCTGCTCCAAAAACCTGTGCTAGCTTGAATCTGGTGAAATATTCCCTTCAATTTATGCTGATGGAGGAGAACACCCTTAGAGGATTTAAAGTTATGGCTTAGGCCATCACCTTCAGCAGTTAGTATTTTTAGACTTTTCAAAAACATTTAAAATATTTGAAGAATTATCATTTCAGTTTAGTTTAGAGATACAGCGCTTAAACAGGTCCTTCGGCCCACCGGGTCCACGCCGACCAGCGATCCCCGCACACTAACACGATCACACACACACCAGGAACAATTTACAATTATGCCAAGCCAATTAACCTACAAACCTGTACATCTTTGGAGTGTGGGAGGAAACCGGGGAAAACCCATGCAGGTCACGGGGAGAACGTACAAAATCCGTACAGACAGCACGCGGAATCAGGATCAAACCCGGTTCTCTGGCTTTGTAAGGAATCAACTCTACCACTGCGCCACCGTGCCACACATTTGTTTAAGTGTTAATGTTTTCAGAATATCTTTTACTGTTTCTGAAACATTCATAATGACTTGATAACGCGAATGACTGATGTGACCCAGCCAGATGTCAAAGATTCTCAGCATTTTCATGGGGGAAGTTTTGGACAGGCAGTGAGCATTGTGCCTTCTGCCCTCCCTTTACACATGTCAGGACTTAGAATCTGAAAATACCAGGAACTGCAGATGCTGAAATCTTGAGTAAAACACAAAGTGCTGGAGTAACTCAGTGGATCAGGCAGCAAGTTGGAAATAAAAAGGTCCAAACAACGTAGAAGGTGGGCAGGGGGAGACCAGGTGGAGGAAGAATATTGGAAATAAGAGAAGGGGTTGTCACTGGAAGGGAGGCAAGTTGCCTGACCCACTGAGTTACTCCAGCAGTACTAATGTTTTAGGTTTTTTTTGTGTTTGTTTTAGAGATACAGCGTGGAAGCAGGTCCTTCGGCCCACCCATTCCACGCCGATTATTGACCACTTGCACACTAGTGTAGGAAGGAAATGCAGATGCTGGTTTACACCAAAGAAAGGCACAAAATGCTGGAGTAACTCAGCGGAACTCAGTGGGAAGGGTCTCAACCCGAAACGTCACTCATTCCTTCTATCCAGAGATGCTGCCTGCCCACTGATTTACTCCAGCAGTTTGTGTCTATCTATTCGTACACTAATTCTCCCACTTTCGCATCCGATACACAAGGGGGAATTTACAGAAGCCAATTAACCTACAAACCTTCACGTCTTTGGAATGTGGGAAGAAACCTGAGCACCCGTAAAAACCTCACACAATCACAGGGAGAACGTATCACAGGGAGGCAGCACCCATAGTCAGGATCGAACACTGGTCTCTGACGCTGTGAGGCAGCAACTCTACAGCTGCACCATCATGCCTTTACCTTAGAATCTGATGGCTCTGCCATGTGTCTGGGCTTCATTGTGAAGGTTACACCTGTCACTTTCCAGCAAGGTGACCTCCACTATAGTCTTGTATAGGAAGGAACTTCAGATGAATAGACACGAAAAGCTGGAGTAACTCAGAGGGACAGGCAGCATCTCTGGGGAGAAGGAATGGGTGACTTTACGCTTCAAGAAGGGTCTCGACCCGAAACGTCACCCATTCCTTCTCTCCAGAGATGCTGAATTACTCCAGCCTTTTGTGTCCACTATAGCCTTTTCATGGGCTGGTTAGCACGCAACAAAAAGCTTTACCCTGTACCTCGGTGCATGTGACAATAAACTATAATGTACCCCAATGCAGACAAATAATTTGATCTTGAATATTAAGGAAAGACTCAAATATGTTTTGTTTCTCTTTGCAGGTTATGGTTCTTTGCCGTATTTTTATGGCAACGTTGGTGATATTGTAGTGAGTCCCCTACTTGTGAATTGTTACAAATTTCCACAGCCGACATCAGCTGAGCTGGAACAACTGGGAGTTTCCAACAGCCAGATACTATCAGTGGAAAACATGATCCTCTTAACAATACAATATCTGATTCATCTTGGTAAGATTTTAAGCACTTTATTAGAAATATCTTGATACACCAATTCTTTTAATTCTGCTACACTAGCTAATAAGTTCTGTAAGGATTTACAGCCGGCAAACCAATGTTGATCTCCAGCGCTGGAGTTCGTGGAGCTAACACGTGCACAACTAAATTAAGTTTTATTCTGGACTTTGCTGGGTTTATAGTTGGAGATCAGCAGAGACTCCCAAAGAATTTAACAATCCCTTCACCTTTCTGCATGTGATGCTCTGATTTATAAAATAATGATTCATTGAAATAAATTAGTAATAGAGTCATAGAGTGATACAGTGTGGGAACAGGCCCTTCGGCCCAATCTGCCCACACTGGCCATCATGTCCCAGCTACACTAGTCCCACCTGCCTGCGCTTGGTCCTTATCCCTCCAAACCTGTTCTATCCATGTACCTGTCTAACTGTTTCTTAAACGTTGGGAGAGTCCCAGCCTCAACTACCTCCTCTGGCAGCTTGTACCCACTACCCTTTGTGTGAAAAAGTTACCCCTCAGATTCCTATTATATCTTTTCCCTTTCACCTTGAACCTATGTCCTCTGGTCCTCGATTCCCCCACACTGGGCAAGAGATTCTGTGCATCTATAGGCAATAGACAATAGGTGCAGGAGGAGGCCATTCGGCCCTTCGAGCCAGCACCGCCATTCATTGTGATCATGGCTGATCATTTTCAATCAGTACCCTGCCTTCTCCCCATACCCCCTGACTCCGCTATCCTTAAGAGCTCTATCTAGCTCTCTCTTGACCCAATTTATTCCTCTCATGATTTTATACACCTCTATAAGATCACCCCTCATCCTCCTGCGCTCCAAGGAATAGAGGCCCAGCCTACTCAACCTCTCCCTACAGCTCAGACCCTCTAGTCCTGGCAACATCCTCATAATTAGATCATCTGCTGTTTTGTAATCTGAGGCAGGTGACACGGTCAGATTATATTAGCTATGGGCTGTTTTGTAGTTATTTCATCCTGTACATAATATATTTACACAGACCCCAGCCATAATGCTGTTTATCGTTTTTTGTTCAGTTTTTACTTGCACATGTTTTAAGACCTGCGCAATTACTAAATTAGGTAATATATACGACAGGTAACACTTGCACTTCACAACTCCTGGTAATAACCATCTACGGCATGAGGGAATCAATACCACTATTCCTGCCCTAATATTCAACCCTTCCTTATCCATATATTCTGCTACTAGTAAAGTACTAAATGTCTCACCAAAAGGCCGGTGTTGGTGCCTGTGCCTGTGTCCACAAGGTCACCCACATTGAGAGGGTTCAGGGCCATGGTTCAATGGTGCTTCTATAGTCCCACATGCAAACACACATTGAAATTATTTTCTTACATACAGTCCAGTGCAGCAAACCCATACCCAACCACATCCTTTATTACAGAAATAATCCACTGATTCCGCATGCAAGAGGCACCATGCTTTGGAGCCATTTTCAAAGTTCAGTCCGTGCTCTGGTTCTTATGAGTGGTGCCCGATCCAGGCAAGCCCCAGCCTGCTGCGGGACTCCAACCGTCGCCCTCCTTGGTTGCCACATCCCTCTTCTCGCCCGTCCAACTTTGTGCTCTGGCAGTGCCTCCCACCCCAAGTCTCCCATCAGATAAAAGTCTCAATCAACTCTGCAAACTCAGCCCTCAAAGTAATCTCCCAGAATCGGCTGGAGTCAGTGGGAAACAATAGTATTTGTAATTGTCATGATTGTTTGTGGCTGTTTCTGAAAAGTAACCCTTGCAAAAATCATGAGTTCATGGCATTTTACGAGTCAAGTAATTATCTTGGATGATAGTTGTGTTATTTGGTTTCATTGAGTAGTACAGGTGTCAGAGGTTATGGGGCGGTGCAGGAAAATGGAGTTAGGAGGGAGAGATAGATTAGCCAAGATTGAATGGCGTAAACTTGATGGGCCGAATGGGCTAATTCTGCTCCTGTCGCATGATCTTATGATTTATGTATATATTTCAGAATTCAATCATTGGGGGGTATTTGGTTGTTTCAGGTCCAGACCAAATGCCGCTCAGGGAAGAATTTGAACAGATTATGCTGAAAGCTATACAGGACTCAAGCCTCAAAGACCGATACCTGCAGCTGGGAGCCCCTTGCTCCACTGTGTCTCCAGGGCAGTTACCTTGGCTGGCCCGCCTTGCCGCCAGCGTGTCGAGAGATCTGGTGCAAGTTGTTTTTTCTCAGAATTCTCTGGCAGAGGGCATCTCGGAGACGTTGAGAACATTTGGCGATGTGCATCTTCAACAGAAAGTACCGAACTACGTGGTTGTAATTTGTACATCAAAGATCAGAGGAAATGAATTTTGTGTGGTGGTTTTAGGTAAGTGTCATTCCAAATCTGTGCAAACTTAACTTTTTAAAAGCTTGGTAACAATGATTAATATTTATTTAAATTAAAATACTTCCTAGGGGATAGAGTTATGATTGCTGTGGTAATTAAAAAATATATATTTCCAAACATTTGTCTGCCCCTTACCTGCCATTTGACTTGAATTATCACTTGCTTATTGTACAGAAGATTTTGTTGCATTACTCCTTGGTCAGTCATGTGCCTGTGGCTGCCTGACTATAGTGCTCACTCTTTGGTCTTCAGGTCTTGATTCCCCAGGACCTCTTCCAACCAGCTCTTTAACTGAAGTCTTTCTTTAATTATTTGATCCCATGTTAAAACCTTACAGCAATACATTAGCAGCATGAAGTATGGAGAACAAAGATCAGGGACATAGTTCATCTGCAGTGGCTGCAATTCTCCAGTCCGTCTGAGTCAAAGTGAAATTCCTAAGCGATGACAATGTTGGGACAACATTACAGCAAAGGTTTCTGTCATAGAGCTGGAGAATGAATAGGCTATGCTGATAAACCACCAGCAATTCCATAAGACGGAGCAGCAGAATTAGGCCAATTGGCCCATTGAATCTGCTCTGCTGTTCCATCACGGCTGATCTATTTTTTCTATCTCAACCCCATTCCCCTGCCTCCTCCCTGTAACTTCTGATGCCCTCCTTAATCACGAACCTGACAATCTCCAAAAAAAATATCCAATGACTTGGCCTCCACAGTTATCTGTGGCAACAAATTCCACAGATTCCCCACCATCTCACTCAAGAAATTCCTCCTCATCTCCATTCTAAAGGTACGTCTTATCATTCTGAGGTTGCACACACTGGTTCATGCTTCTCCCACTACTGGAAACACCCTCTCCAAATCCTTTCATTATTTGGTAGGTTTCAAGGAGATCCCCTCCCCCCCCCCCCCCCCCCCCTCATTCCCTTGCAATCGAGATCCTTTTCAAGATCCAAATAGAATGGATACAAGCATCTTGATCCTGGGTTTTTCCAGAGGTTCTGCAGGATGCCTGCAGGAATTCTAGTGAGAGACTGATGAAGCCTTCTTGAATTTTGTCTGAAGAGGGGTCTCGACCAAAGAAAATAGAGCAGAGCAAGATAGACCACTAGACCCTAAAAACCGTAGTATGTTATGGCGCCATTTTAGTAGGCAGAAACTTGCAGAAACATTTTAAAAGAAAAATAACAAAATCTGTGAATTGATAGATGAGATATTTTCTGCATTTTTATGGTATCATCACATATACTGTTCCCCCAAAACACTGATTACACTATGAGAGGCATAGTGAACGGCAGGTTTTGCTTACTAAAATGGCGGACTTTGCGCTCCTTTGCGTACTACACTTCAGTATAGGCGTTATCGACGGAGTGGTTCATCTTGCTCCTCTAGTATCTTTGGTCTCGACTCAAAACATCACCCATTCCTTCTCTCCAGGGATGCTGCCTCCTGTCCCGCTGAGTTACTCCAGCTTTTTGTGTCGACCTTCTTGAATTAGGGCCCACTTGTATAAAGTCTTTGTTGTTGCAGTGAGTTTCTGACCTGCCTTGTAAGGTGAAGAACCTCTGCAGACCCCTTATAAGGCAAATTGCATGGGCCTCTTTCTTTTACTTGCACGTTCAGTGATGCCTTTATGAATCCCCAGTAATCTTGATTTATCTTTGAACTGTTGTGCTCAGCAGCTTTACCAATTTTACTATTCCATCTCCCAGATTTCATCAGATGATTACAAAAATACTTGGCCGAAGTACAAAAACTGTTTGTAAATAATTAAATTCTATAACCCAGATGTTTGAAACGTTTTCCATCTCTTACCTCGTTAAACCATATAGTTATAGATTCCGGGCGGAACTGTACTGAAAATAACAATGTTAAAAACTTCAGTTGCGCATTTTATAAAGTGTCACCAATTTCAGCTGTAAACACTTGTGTGCCGTCCCATAAGCAATGAATAAATCTGCTTTCTTCAGGTCACTATCAATCCAGAGTTTTAGCCGAGAGTATGCTCACCACCACTGAGTTTTTGAAGGAAATCAGCTATGAACTAATTACAGGAAAAGTCAGTATTTTGGCATCCCATTTCAAAACCTCCCCCTTTGGTAAGTGTTTCAATCAGATTGTCTTAAGTTCAATTTTCTACATCTGGTAATTGTTCTTCAAATGGAGAAAAAAAAACACTGAACTGTTTTAAGCAAGTTTGAGTACTTTCTGCCAAATTGAGGAAGACATTTGACCTGATTATTAGCCAAGCATTCAATCATTTGTTTGACGTTGGATTTTGGATCTACCAGAGCCCATGAGGTGAATTTAAACCGTCTTTACGTAAATTAAAAGTCATTTATTTCCTTTACAATTGGCCCCATGCTAATTCCAGCAGGACATTTTTGATGCATGTTTGAGATGCGGGATGTTAGGTCCCCACATCAGCTCTCTTGCAACTGTTGAATCAATGAAGTACAATGAGAATAATATTCTATGCCATTGTTTAGTTTCATAACTTGTCGTAGCATTTAAAATCAGGGCCTCTTGATTGCGTGTTCAACTGCATGATCGTTATGTTGTTGTGCCCACAATTGGGAGTTGGGATTTGAGTTGGGATTGGGATTTGAGTATCCGGAGCAAGGAGGTCCCACTGCAATTGTACAGGGCCCTGGTGAGACCACACCTGGAGCATTGTATGGAGTTTTGGTGTCCTAATTTGAGGAAGGACATTCTTGCTATTGAGGGAGTTCAGCGTAGCTTCACCAGGTTAATTCCTGAGATGGCGGAACTGACATATGATGAAAGAATGGATCGACTGGGCTTATATTCACTGGAATTTAGATGAGCGGGGATCTTATAGAATCATATAAAATTATTAAGGGATTGGACAGGCTAGATGCAGGAAAAATGTTCCCGATGTTGGGAGAGTCCAGAACCAGGGGTCACAGTTTAAGAATAAAGGGTAAGCCATTTAGGACTGAGATGAGGAAAACTTTTTTTATCCAGAGGTGAATCTGTGGAATTCTCTGCCACAGAGGGCAGTGGAGGACAATTCACTGGATGTATTCAAGAGGGAGTTTGATATAGCTCTTAGGGCTAACGGAATCAAGGGATATGGGGAGAAAGCAGGAACGGGATACTGATTCAGGATGAACAGCCAGGATCATATTGGATGGCGGTGCTGGCTTGAAGGACTGAATGCCCTACTCCTGCACCTATTTTCTATGTTTCTATTATCACTGTTCAAGATGTAAAGATCGCAGGAATCACAGAGGGGGAGCAATGTACAGTGTGAAGACGGGTCTCAACCCACCTATCCATGTTCTCCAGAGATGCTTCTTGACCCGATGAATTACTCCAGCACTTTGTGTCCATCACAGTGCAAGTGCTGGATATGGATCTGGAAATCCCATGTCAGCTTTGTGACTCAAGAATTATTTACAACTGATACCATGTTTTGGAACTTGTGGCCTGCCTGCTAATTTGTGGTGCTACCACGAAAGCCTTTGCATTAATTATCTGATGTCAATGGAGAAGAAATCAAGGATGGCATACAACAGGCAATCGATTTGCTATTCACACTTTTATCATTTGTAGGCTATCTCCAATGCAACTTAAAACTGCCTACAGCAGGCATGGTGCTGCAATTTGTATATTGCTGTGAAAATACTTAATTTGTATTCACTTCTCACTGGGAGTAGCATGCAAGGTGTAAAAGAGCCAGCTTTGTAGGATATTTCAAGAGACAAATCCATGAGCTGTGGTAGATTTAGTAATGTGCAATGTTGTATGAGGAGCATTTCAAGTCGAGTTAACTGATGCAGATAGAAATTTAATGACAACCAACACATGTCATAATCAAAGTTTGGCTCAGCTTTTTAGTTTTAACATTGATAACGGTAATGGAGATACTTTTTGTAATACTTTAGACTTTAGAGATGCAGCGTGGAAACAGGCCCTTTGGCCCACCGAGTCCATGCCGATCAACGATCACTCTTGCACTAGTTCTATCCAACACATTAGGGACAATTTACAGAAGCCAATTAACCTACAAACTTGTGCGTCTTTGGAGTGTGGAAGGAAACCGGAGCACCCGGAGAAAACCCAAACGGTCACAGGGAGTACGTACCCGTACAGACAGCACCCCTAGTCAGGATAGACCTCGGGTCTCTGACGCTGTAAGGCAGCAGCTTTACCACTGCACCACTGTGAAACTTAATAGAATTGGGTTTAGATATCAAAAAATCCCTGTTGCCCAAGAATCTTCTAAAGAAATAAAAGCAGAATTCTCAGGGCCACATTCAATTGTGTTGAGAATTTCACATAAAATATTACTTTTTCAATCTCTAGTTAATGCTTTACTCTGAGGTAGTTTCACATTAGTTGTTTTGTGGCCTCAATCCCTTTTAAAAAGTGGGTGTGTAATTTTTCTTTGTCTGCATCCAATGTGAAGTGAACCAAGACATTGAGAAGAAATGACAGTTTTATGATCCTTGCTATATTAGATGTCTGGAAGAACAAAGAACACTCTTTGAAAATTTGGCTTTAATGATTTATTATTTTGTTGCTCTGTTTCCACCCTTGTTCCAATCGGGTGTCTGTTCCATTGAGTCCTCCCTCTGCCTTTAGTACAAGAGGAGGCGGGAAACAATTAGTTTTGTTTAGTCTTTAGTTTAGAGATACAGTGTGGAAATAGGCCCTTCGGCCCACCGAGTCTGTGTCGACCAGTGATCCCTGCACACTAAAACTATCCTGCACTAGGGGCAATTTACAATTATACCAAGCCAATTACCCTACATACCTGTACGTCTTTGGAGTGTGGGAGGAAACCGAAGATCCCAAAAAAAACCCACGCAGGACAAGCCCGGAGAACGTACAAACTCCGTACAGACAGCACCCATAGTCAGGATCAGAACCGGGTCTCTGGTGCTGTAAGGTAGCAACTCTACCGCTGCACCACCATGTCGCCATTATAATTCTTATAAAGCAATCAGATAGGGCTGAAAATATCTGGGCTGTCAGCAGTCAACCAGTAAGAGAAGACATTCAAGGAAACTTGCCAAATAAATTAGTTTACTTGAAGATGCCACTTGCACGTAGCAGCGAATGATATACGCTGAAGAAATTGCTTTTTTTGGATGAACACTACTTGCTGTGCACTAATCAGATTTGGCAGGAATATTCAGGGCTGAGACTTCAAATGTTAACTGACTTTGTGCTGATTGTAAAAAGATTTTTCTATTCACTAATGGTGTGTAGTCCAAGACCTAGGATTGATGTTTTTTTTCCTGTTGGGGGATTGGAAACAGTTCATCAAACACAACTGACTGACAATGTTCAAACTGTTGGACTCAGCAATGTTTGAAAACCATTACCCCGAGGAGACAGAAACTGAAAGATGATATCAACTTGGTACTTTGCTGTGTTGCTAAATGGATTTAATTGCATACTCCTCTGAAAACTGTGCCAGCTGCCTGACAAATGCATGCCTAGACAACGCTCTGGACAATGTTACATTAATTCCCGTTGAATGCTTGATGCGAGTTGATGGCAGAGCTGTCTTGGAAACTATTTTGGTCTTCAGGTCTTCATACTGTGTGTCAGAGGACACTAAAAGTTGATTAGTACGGGTGTCAGAGGTTATGGGGAGAAGGCAGGAGAATGGGGTTAGGAGGGTGAGATAGATCACCAATGATTGAATGGTGGAGTAGACGATGCGCCGAATGGCCTAATTCGACTCCTGTTCCTTATGACCTTATGACAGGTGAGGCTGCGGCAAAGCCTGGCAAGTGATAGGTGGAGACAGGTGATGGGAAGGGGGGGGGGGGGGGGTGATTGGTAAAATGGATGGAGATGGTGAAAAGGGAGTCAGATAAGGACTCCTATTCCTTATGACGCGGCAGTTGGATGCACGGTTCTTGGATCATGCTCCTCGCTTTAAGTATCAATGGGTTCATCAATAAATATGAGACTTGTAAGGAGATATGACTGAGTTGAGTTCAGTTTATTGTCACGTGTACCGAGGTACAGTGAAAAGCTTTTGTTGCGTGCTAACCAGACATCGGAAAGACATTACGTAATTACAATCGAGCCATCCATGGTGTACAGGTATATGATAAAGGGAATAACGTGAACAATGTATAGTGCAAGATAAATCTAGTCCAGGTGGCCTGGTCAAAAAGAATCATTAAGGAGAATCATCAAAGAAGGAAGGCATATGGAGAAGTGGATAAAGGCATTGAAACCAAAGGGGGAGTGATTAATTTTAGGGCTGCATAAGGGTCCAGAAATGGCAGAACTCAAAGATCTTGGATTGTTATTAGGTAGAGATTGGAAAAGTGTGGAACAATGGTGATATAGGAAAAATTTTAAAATCGACTTTTATGTGTTACTTAACTATGAGTATTGGTGAAAGTGTCCAGTGAGGATGGGGGAACAGCTCTTGTGCATGACAACAGCTGGGTGACCAGAATTGAACACAATACTCCAAATGCTGCCTCATCAAAGTCTTGTACAATTGTAACATAACATCCCAGCTTCTATACTCAATGCCCTGACCGATGAAAGCCTGATAAAAGCTTGTGCCTTTAAAATACATTACGGTTAAGTTACAATGACTAATGAATCTACCAGTCATTCCAATGTGGGAGGAATTCAGAGAACTACACTGTCACGGAGAATATGTAAACTCCACACAGACACCACCATAGGCCAAGATCTAACCCAGGCCACTGCCGGAAAAATGTTCCCGATGTTGGGGGAGCCCAGAACCAGGGTCACAGTTTAAGAATAAGGGGTAGGCCATTTAGGACTGAGATGAGGAAAAACTTTTTCATCCAGAGAGTTGTGAATCTGTGGAATTCTCTGCCACAGAAGGCAATGGAGGCAAATTCACTGGATGTTTTCAAGAGAGAGTTAGATATAGCTCTTAGGGCTAACAGAATTAATAGATATGGGGAGAAAGCAGGAACAAGGGACTGATTTTTGATGATCAGCCATGATCATATTGAATGGCAGTGCTGGCTCGAAGGGCCGAATGGCCTACACCTGCACCTATTTTCAATGTTTCTATGCAGAAGCAATAGTAACTCTTATTCTACCATACCACCATGTTGTAACAATATGCAAATAGTAGAGATGGATTCTACAATACATATTCTATCAGATGCTAAGTCCGCTCGCTGTCTCGAACATGCAACTTTGCCATAGTGATATAACGCAGGTGAGTTTACGTTATAAATCCCCAAAGCACTTGGATTAATACAAGCCTTGACTTGATAACAGACGCAGGTTATGCCATAGGAGACTCTTGGTATGAAATTCCACTCAACTTGAGGATGGGAAATTAAGTTCAGTTTAACTCTGGGAGCTTAGACAGATTCAAGGTGAGAGTTGAGACATGCAGAAACTGTATCACACCAAAGTCGTATTGTCATTAAGCCAAGGATTACATTGTGCCGAGGACAGTCACTATGGAAATGGTCATGGATATTTAAGGAACACCATGGAACAATATGAAGTATTCTTTTTTGGATGCATTATTTTACATCATGTTTAATTGTTGGAATTAATCAATTTCTTGCTTCGGAAATAAATAGTTTTTAAAAAATGATCTTTATTCACCCATATTTAAAATGTGGTCTAGATGGTACTAAGTTTATTTTGAAGCTTTAATACTTTTAATGTTGATGCTAACAAATTTTCTAATCCTGTTTTTCTTCGTGATTTATCTTGTGGATATGTTATCTTTCTCAGGAGATAACGTAGACAAATTCCTGGATAAATTTCAGCAAAATAGAAACAACAATGTTGCCATTCCATTCAATGGAAATGTTTCTGAATACATTCCGTCAAATGAAGCTGCAACAATGACATCAAAGCAAGGAGTTGGTAAGACATCTAAGTCTCTGGTTAATGGTGGGTTCAGGGTTCATGACTGTTGAATGTTTGGATAAATGCTTTGGTACTGATTGGGTTAACATATGATGAGCGTTTGAAGGCACTGGGCATGTACTCACTGCAGTTTAGAAGGATGAGGGAGGACCTAGGTTGAATAGGCTGGGTCTCTATTCCTTGGAGTGCAGGAGGATGAGGGTGTGACCTTATAATAAAATCATGAGAGGAATAGATCGGGTAGATGCACAGAATCTCTTGCCCAGAGTTGGGGAATCAAGGACCAGAGGACATAGGTTCAAGGTGAAGGGAAAAAGATTTAATAGGAATCTGAGGGGTAACTTTTTCACACAAAGGGTGGTGGGTGTATGGAACAAACTGTCAGGAGGTTGTTGAGGCTGGGACTATTAGAACATTTAAGAAACAGTTAGACAGGTACATGGATAGGACAAGTTTGGAGGGATAAGGACCAAGCGCAGGCAGGTGGGACTAGTGTAGCTGGGAGATGTTGGCTGGTGTGGGAAAGTTGGTCGGAAGGGCCTGTTTCCATACCGTATCACTCTATGACTCTATGACCTCATTGAAACTTACCGAATAGTGAAAGACCTGGACAGAGTGAATGTGGGGAGGATGTTTCCACTCGTGGGAGAGTCTAGGACCAGAGGCCACAGCCACAGAATAAAAGGAAGTACCTTTATGAAGGAGATGAGAAGGAATTTTGTTATTCAGATGGTGGTGAATCTGTGGAATTCATTGGCACAGACGACTGTGGAGGCTAAGTTGATGGATATTTTTAAGGCAGAGATTGACAGATCCTTGATTAGTAAGGGTTTCAGGGTTATGGGGCGAAAGCAGGAGAATGGAGTTGAGAGGGAAAGATAGTTCAGCCATGATTGCATGGCGGAGTAGGCTTGTTGGGTCGAATGGCCTAATTCTGCTCCTAGAACTTATGTAATAGCTTCATTATATCGTTCTAACTATTTTCGACCAAGGCATATGAAAGAATCTGTTTGGTATTATAACAAACACTGAGATTGAGATAATTGTTTTGTTGTTGATCTGCTCAGAAAACAATAGTTTGGATTTCTTGTTTACAAAAATGTGATGCTGATTAAAGATAGACACAAAAAGCTGAAGTAACTCAGCTGGACAGGCAGCATCTCTGGGGAGAAGGAATGGGTGACATTTCTGGTTGAGCCCTTTCTTCAGATTGAAAGTCGCAGGAAAGGGAAACGAGAGATATAGACGACAATGTAGAGATATAGAACAATGAATGAAAGATTTGAAATTGTAATTTGTAATTAATTTATTAGCCAAGTATGTAAAAATGTAAAAACATACAAAGAATTTGATTTGTCATACAGTCATATCAAAAAAGTAACAAGACACACAACTACATAAAAATTAACATAAACATCCACCACAGCGCACTGTGATGGAAGGGGATAACGCATTATCTTCTTCCCTCCTTTTATCCCGCGGTCGGGGTAGTCGAACCATCCGCAGTCGGGGCAATTGAAGCTTCCGCAACCGGCGATTGAACCTCCCACGTCGGGGTGATCGAAGCTCCCGCGATTGGGGGGGTCGAAGCGCCTGCGGTTGGAGCTCCCGAAGTCGATCCCCAGCAAAGGGACCGCCAGCTCCACGATGTTAAGCTGCAGTGCAGCCAGGCATATGATACGGAAAAAAGATGCATCTCTGTCGAGGAAAGAGATTAAAAAAAGTTTTCCCCCCCCCCCCACCCCCAACATAATACAAAACTAAAGATACACTAAAACATACATTTAACAACAGATTAAAAACAACAAAAGAAGAAAAGGACGAGACAAACTGATGGCGAGGCTGCCATCGTACGGTGCCACCCGGTGGATGTGCAATTAATTTTGTTTCCACATGAAGAATGCATATAATGGCGATCATTTAACTCGTGATACTCTTCAGTTTCACATGTGTGGTTTGAGTCTATCACAGGGACTTTTTACTTGAGCAGTGCACTATAATATCTTCAAAAATCTAATGCCTGCAAATCCTAACTTTTAGCTTTAAGATCTGGTTTGATCTAACTTCACAGATTCACTTACGGAGGTGTTCCAGATTCATCTATCTCAGCTCACTGTCGCTCGGAAGCTGTTGTCTCAAGTTTGTGCCATAGCCGACTCTGGAATGCAAAACCTAGATTTGGGCCGTTTTGCAAAAGTTGACTTCATCATTTTAGTTCCTCCATCGGAGGTTCTTTTCCACCAAACTCTGCAACGTATTAGACATTCAGGTAGGCACGTAAAGCTGCTGTGCACTTGATTAGTAAAGAGCATGTTAAATGGTGTTCAACCAAAGTCTTTAAAAAAAAAAAATCTTTACTTTTTTAATTAATGGAGTTGCTATTCGTAAAATTATCTGATTATTTAGCGATAAAGATCTGCATTGTTTAACTTTAGCCGCAAAGGGAAATAAAGCAACTATGGGTTCAACTAATTTCAATGACAAGGATGTGATAATTTTTAAAGGGAAATACTGCATTCTTCTCCCACCAAGATTTTCCACAATGCACCAACCTGAGTCCATGCATTATATTTTTGAGATGGTGACTGGAATATTTGGATATATATTTTGCACTCCTTGTCCTTACTTCCTTTCATTCTGGGCCACTTTTGGGATGTGTTCAAGAGGGCATGTTGGAAGATCTGGTTTCATCTTGCACCAAAACTGTTATTTACTGACTACTGAAAAACCTGCAGGCTTAATGCAATAGAAATCCCCTTGATTTTTTTGTTCAGTTTGTGAAACTGAGTTGTGGGATAATGAATATCAAAGCAGCGACACTGGTGTAGCTGATAGGTCTGCTGCCAGACAGCTTCAGAGACCCGTGTTTGATCCTGACCTCGGGTGCTGTCTGTGTGGAGTTTGCACATTCTTCCTGTGACTTTGTGGGTTTCCTCTGCTCCGCTTTCATAGAGTCATATGTAGATGCCCATCTACACTAGTCCCACATGTCAGCGTTCGGCCAATATTCATCTTAACCTTTCCTATCCATGTATCTGTCCAAATATCTTTCCTCCCATATCACAATGCCGTGCGAGTTGGTAGGTTAATTGGCCTCGTTAAATTGATCCCATCATGTAGGGAATGGTTGCAAATGTGGGAACACATAGAGCTAGTCTGAATGGGTGATTGATGGTCGTTGTGGACGGTGGGCTGAAGGGCCTGTTTCCATGCTGTATCTCAGTGAATTCAATGAATATTGTCACATTGTTACTTGAGTAATGCCATAGATTAATACAGCACTGAAACAGGCCTTTCAGCCCTACTCATCCATGCTGACCAAGATGGCCCATCCAAGCCCGTCCCCTTTGCCCACATCATTCCCATATCCCTCTGCACCTCTCCTTTCCATGTACCTGTCCAATGTCTTTTGAATGTTGTTATTGTACCTACCGAAATACCTCCTCTGGCAGCTCATTCCATATGCACCCTCTGTGTAAAAATGTTGTCGCTCGGGTTCCTACTAAATCTTTCCCCTCAACATCATCCTATGTCCTCTGGTTCTTGATTCCCCTACCCTTGGAAAAAGACAACATGCATTCACCCTTTCTATTCCCTTCATGATTTTATACATCTCTATAAGATCACCCTTCACTCCTCAGTCTACTGCGCTCCAAGGAATAAATCCCTAGCCTGTCCAATCTCTCCTGACAGCTCAGGCCCTCAACTCCTGGCAAGGTCTGCCTAAACCTTCTCTGCACTTTTTCCAGCTTAACGGCATCATTCCTCTAGCTGGGTGACCAAAACTGAACACAATACTCCAAGTGCCACCTCACCAATGTCTTGTACAACTATAACATAACGGCCCAATTTCTACACCCACTTCCCTGACTGATGAAGGCTGGCATGCCAAAATCCTTCTTCACTTCCCAATTTACCTGCAACACTACTTTCAGGAAACTGTACAATGTACTAGTACTTGTAGATCCCTCTGCTCCATCACACTCCCCATGCCATATCATTCACTGTGAAGGTACTGCCCTGGTTTGACTTCACAATAGAGACACCTCACACTTATTTGAATTAAAGCCCAGTTGCCATTCCTTGGGCCATTTGCCCAGCTGATCAAGATCCTGTGGTAATTCTTGATAACCATCTTCACTGTCTACGATACCATCTATTTTCGTGTCATAATGCATTCTAAAAAAAGAAACGATAATGAAGTGAATGCTCTGAAAATCTTTATTCTGCTATTATTCTTTTTCAAGTTACTGATTATTATAATGCCTTCATTTCTGACACTTGACAAATGCGTCAGCCACTGTAAAAGCTACATTAATTGTGCATTTCCATTCGTACGCAGGAGTACTTGTGGATTTGGGGCTTGAGGAAAGTAATATAGCCTACCAAAAGGCTGAGAAATATATTATCCGACTAGACCATGACATTCAGAACAAATTTGAGGCCTTCATGAAAAAGGTCAAACAGAATCCATACACACTCTTTGTTCTTATTCATGACAATGCTCATGTTGATCTCACAAGGTAAGCTTATATTTCATTTTTGCAATCCTATTTCTATTTTCTCATCTTCACATCTCCCAGGAGATCAATTCAAGTGTTTTAGATGCCTTTGCAATCGCTGTTTGTAGTATGTTGTGGCTAGTGGCCTTTGCTTTGATCAAGTATAACCCCTGCCATTTGGTTTTATGTATTCTTTTTTATCTAATAACCTTTTGTGTGATGATGCATGCTCTGCATGTTTGATGCTGAACCATGAAAGCATATGGACGAAGCCTGACTGTGAACAAGGCGACACTTTGATCTTAGTTCTCCTAATCGCCTTGTATTTCATTGAACAATTTGTTGTTTCCCCTCAGAAATCCTGTTTGACATCCTGTGCCCCAGAGTGACCTTATGAACTACTAACACTTGAGCTACTCATTGGGATTTCTACATGTAATAAATCAAAAAATAACAAAGCTGTCTAATTCCCCATAGTTGTACTAACGTGAATACCTATTCAATGCCTATTTCTGCTGATGATACATTTTCTTTGTTTACTTTAGTTCATTGTCATATGTACTGAGGAGTAGTGATAAAATATTGCGATCTATTTACCATGCTTATGTCAAAAATAATCTACATTGTTTATTTGTTCATGTTATGTAATAGATGTGTGACATGACCTATTATTACTGAATTGTTAAAATACTAAACGGGCCGGAAATTCATTTGTCTCTTTCGAGGCAAATGAATGTGTCACTGCAGAGAGGCCTGTGACTTAAAATTTCAGTGTGGGCAGGAACTGCAGATGCTGGTTTAAACCAAAGTTAGACACAAAAAGTTGGAGTAACTCGGGGAGAATATACAAACTCTGTACTGAGAGCCCTCAGAGTCAGGATCGGCTGGCGCTGTGTGGCACCAACTCCACCACTGCGCCACCATGCCACCCCTGACCTTTAATGATATTGGGGTGGATCTTGAATATCAAGAAGGAGGTGATGGTTGCAGGATTGGGGAAAGCACTCCTGATCCCTCTGCCTATCCACTCTGCTGCAAAAACCTTTTAACATTTCCTTTAAGCCGTATCAGTCTTCCTTCAGCTGCAAGATTTTCCAAGGACTTGGAAACATGAAGACCGCAGATAAACTTGTACTGAAGGTTAAATCAGTTGCTATAAACATCAATAAAATATTTAATTTTCCATCCCTAGCTCTGCCTTCACTTAACCTGGATCAAGTTTGAACAGCTTAAAATGTTAACCTCCCCTGACCCCATCCAGGAAGTATGCATGTGAGAAAAAAAATGAAAGACCTGATTCATTTAGTGCTTTCAGCTAAAGGACTATTATTATGCAAAGCAGGCTTTCCACCTGTCATTTATGTGAAAACATAAGTATGTCTGCTAAGCTATCAGCAGCCTTTCAGTGTACCACCCAATGATAATAGATTGTGTTGAAGCCAGAGAGGGTTAATTTAATGATTCTCTCTATTATCTTCTGCAGCAGTGACATAGTTTATTTACCATTTTTCCACTGTTCATTATCTACAATAACATCTTTAAAAAGTGCTCCTCTGTTGATAATTAAATGATGCGGACCTGAAAGTTGTTTATTGTGGTTTAGTGATAGCGCTCGTCTCTGAGCCAGGCAGTCGTCTGAGGTTTAATCACAATGTCAGAGGCTTGAGTGCCCATCTAATCAAACAGTGAGGAGCTACTGTCCTGTTGATGTGCCAGCTTCTGAAAGAGGAGCTAAAACCAGTGTGTTCTTTTAGATAGACAAAAAATGCTGGAGTAACTCAGAGGGACAGGCAGCATCTATGGATAGAGGGAATGGATGATGTTTTGGGTCGAGACTCTTCTTCAGACTTCACCCATTCCTTCTCTCTGGAGATGCTGCCTGCCCCGCTGAGTTACTCCAGCATTTTGTATCTATCTGCAGTTCCTTCCTACACGGTGTGTTCTTTTAGATGGGCATGAAGGATCCCTTGGTATAATTTAAAGGTAAAATGGAGAATGTGCATGGTGGCTTATCTACTCCTTGACTATTATCACTAAAACACTAATCTAAACACTTACTTCATCTTTATTTATGGGATAGCTCTTTCAAATTGACTGTTGCCTGCCCGTGTTACGAGATTTTGAAAGTACTCCATTTTCTGTGAGGCACTTGGGGTGTCCTGTTTTATTGAAATATGCTACAAGAACGGACATGTTTTTATTCCTTCTTAGTTGGTAAATGAAGTATTTTAATAAATATTTTAACTCTATCTTTCCTCAGTCTTGTTCCAGGCTCTACAACTCACGGGGAAGCCAGCCAAGGGCTGTCAGATAAGTTTATTAATTCACGTGAGGCACTTGAGGCGTGCAACTTACTTATGTTGCAGGTCAGCTCCTTTCCTTTCACTCTACAGACACAGCAATCCCGTGTTAGCTCATACAATGAAGTACATTGGATACTATCCGGCAATCCTGTAAGTCCAGCGTAAATAATTATTTTCAGATTTTTTTTGTTGCAGTATTTGAATATGCATTTGCTGAATAAGAAAAAGTTTTACGGTTCAGTTTACAGTTTAGTAGTTTATTGTCACATGTTCCGAGGTACAGTGAAAAGCTTTTGTAGCTTTTGTGTGTGTGCAAATGTGTTCAGGCTGCCCCCAATGCATAGAAAACTACACTGAGGGGGAAAAAGATCAGGATGCCAACTGGAATCAACTGAGGAAAAGGAATTTAAAATTTGCATTTGAATTCACATAAAACTAAAATGTTTAGTTTTGAAGTGGGTACGTCACTATTTCAAAATCGATTTAAAAAATCACTATTTTTAAACTATAACTTGTGATGTTTGACTCCAAAGAAATGACAATCAATTAATAGAACCGCTGTTTCCAAAGTGAATTATCTTCATAAGCAGTTCTGAGGAAGATCCTCACAATATGCTGAAGTTAACATGCAAATGTGGAAATGTCACAAAATAGTGGTAGATAAAATTAACCTAACTTTCTGTTCTTGAAATATTTAAAAATATTGTGAGTGACACCAACTTAATTAATCTTTTACATAATTAATATTTTTCAACTTTTTGGCTTCTACTGACAAGACATATATATAGGCTAGCTTATTGTGTAGGAAAGAACTGCAGATGCTGTTTAAAATCAAAGATAGACACAAAATGCTGGAGTAACTCAGCGGGACAGGCAGCATCTCTGGAGAGAAGGAATGGGTTATTCTTATAGGCTAGCTGATTCTTGTGTTATATCTGAACATTTAAAACAGATGACTAGAAATTGATATATTTTGAATATAGATTGTTACCACACTCTGTGACCACACTGCATTATACATGTGCCAATAACAATTTTACAGCAATGTACAATAGTTTCTGTGCAGGAAGAAATAACAAACATTAAGTTATGACTTTTGGGAGCCCAGAATCACTGAAATAAATTATATCCAGCTTCTCAAGAATGTGATTATATCTCATAATTTCCATTTTTATCACAGATTTCCAGCATTTTTGTTTTGTTTCAGGTTGCCAAGTATATCTATGGAATCTAATTAATTAACATTAGGTAAATGTGAACCTAAACTTGTGATATGGTTCCAAATATAGTTTATTTCACACATCAGCTCAGATAGTTATTGGACTGTGGATGACATTAGAATTAATCTGGATCTGACCTTACTGACCATTCTGACCCGATTGGTTAGAAAACTAAGTGCCAGAGGAACTCAGCAGGTCAGGCATTATTTGGATATGTATTTGCTATATGAGAAATAGTTTAGTTTGCTGTACAAATGTGTTCAGGCTACCTCAATGCAACCCCTACTGTGGAGGGAATTGGACAGGTAGCATTTTTGGCTCTGGACTCTTCAGACTTTCTGAAGAAGTGTCCCAAACCACAGTGTCACCTGTCGATTTTCTTCCATTGATGCTGCTTGAACCGCTGACTTCCTCCAGCACTTGTTTTTTTTTTTAAACACAAGATTCAGCAGTTTCTTGCGTGTCTGATGCAATAGATGGGCACCACATGATTAGATGAAGTGAGAATTTTAGTCTGTGTTTAGCTATCACTGCTGTCAGAGGAGTAAACTTTAGTTTCAATTTTTTTTGTCCCTATCACTTACAGATATACTTCACTCAGACAAAATGGCATATGGTCACAAAGACATTTTACATTGTACGTCAATAAATGGGCTATGGAGTGAGAAACAGAGTTAACATTCCAGGCCGATATTCCTTTTATCAGAACTGAGGGAGTAAAAACACAAACTTGTTTTTCCATCTTTCCAGTTCTGGTAAAGTGTAATCGACCTGAAAGGGTAACTCTGTTCCCACCTTGATAGATGCTGTCTGACTGTTTCCAGCATGTTCTGTTTTATTTCATATTTCTAGTATCTGCTGGGCTGGGTTTTTTTTGCCTTTCAGACTATTTGCAGGATTAATTTGTTGCATTTATGAATAGATTTTTTTTGTCTGTAAATACATACTACTTTTTTGGGCTCTCAAAAGATGGTTAGCCCAATTTTTATTAGTCATGATCAATTCCTGACTTATTTTCCAAATGTTCTTTTGTACTAGTGACCACACATGCAATTCCTCCCAAACACAGCAGATCATAGGCACAGCTCCATCAGATCACAAGGAACAGCAGATTCCTGACTCATACCATACCATTACCTTTTCCTTCAATCTTAGGTGTTTGCATTTCAGCAAGTGATGCCAAGTTTCTGAAGCCAAAGACGCTATTAAAATCAGTCAGGCAGTAAATCTCACACTAGTATTATTCTGCTAGTTTAATGTAACTTTGAAGAAGCACAGCAAAAATAGCAATATTGTGCTAGTGCATGGTGGAACAATTTTAATTTATGATGTCAATGTCAGGCTTTGTGTGTGTGTGTGTGTGTGAGATTCTGTTTATGTTTCTGGTTTGTGAGATAATGGGTTTGTATGTGTCATTTTGTGAAATTGTCAGGGTAACTTTGTTTGATTGTGTGCGTATGAGAGAGAGAGAGAGAGAGAGAGAGAGAGAGCAATGGAAGTCTGTTTTTTTTCAATTGGTAGAAGTTTCAACTGCACTTTTTGATTTGACAGTTTTTTCGACACTCACCATTCACTTGTGATGTGTGGGAATTTGAGATCTTCGTAACACATTTTTCATGCAAGAAATGACCCGGGAGTTAACCTTACATTTTGATTCCTTTAGATTGTACAGCTCATAACCAACAAATTGAGCAATGTTTGAGGCTGCTTTCTCTCTATAATTCTTTTTGTCAGGAGGAACTCAGCAGTGAAGAGTTGGTATATTTTGGCTTGTCCGATTACAGCAAGTCTTTGCAATGGGGCATTACAAGCCCAATACTGAGATGCGATGAGGCTTTCGAAAGAATGGTGAATACATTGATGGAAAGGTAAACAGTAACATTTGAATTTTTCTTCTTTTCAGTAAAAATGGGTGCTTGGGTTTGTCCACACTCTTTTGCTCTTGAGAAATGCCTTCACATTTGTGGGCCAAAGAGCCCGTTCCTGTGCTGTACTGTTCTGTATATAGTTATGCAGCTCATCAAATATCTTGAGATATGTACTCTGGTCCCACGATATGGCCAGTCATTCTTGCTGCAGTTGCATATCAGGAGTTTAGTTTAGGTTAAGTCTAAGAATAAAGGGGAGGCCTTTTAAAACTGAGGTGAGAAGAAACTTTTTCACCCAGGGAGTTGAGAATTTGTGGAATTCTGTGCCACGGAAGGCAGTGGAGGCCAATGCACTGGATGAATTTAAAAGAGAGTTTGATAGAGCAGGGGCTAGTGGCATAGGGATATGGGGAAAAGGCAGTTACTGATTGTGGATGATCAGCCATGATCATAATGAATGGCGGTGCTGGCTCAAAGGGCCAAATGGCCTCCTCCTGCACCTATTTTCTATGTTTCTATGTTTAGAGATACAGTGCCTAAACTGACCCTTCAGCCCACCAAATCCGCGCTGACCAGCGATCCCCACACACTAACACTATCCTACACGCACAAAGGACAATTTACAATTTTATCAAGCCAGTTAACCTACAAAACTGTACGTCTTTGGAGTGTGGGTGGAAACCGGAGCACCCAGGGGAAAACCCACGCAGGTCGCGGATTGAATGGACAAACACCGTACAGGCAGCACCTATAGTCAGGATAGAATCTGGGTCTCTGGCTCTATAGGGCAGAAAGTACTGCTGCACCACAGTGCTGGTACAACTCTTGAATTTCATCTTAATAATAATAATAATAATAATGCATTACATTTATATAGCGCTTTTCAAACACTCAAAGACGCTTTACAGGGATTACTAGAACATAGAGAAGTGAATAAATAGATAAATAAGTAAACGAGCAGAAAAAGGAGACAGAAGGTGGGGTGACCTTCAGTGGTTGAAGGCAGTGCTGAACAGGTGAGACTTCAGTGATGTTTTGAATGTGGTGAGTGAGGAGGAGTCTCTGACGGTTTGGGGTAGTGAGTTCCAGAGGGTGGGAGCAGCGATGGAGAAAGCCCTGTCCCCCCAGGATCTGAGTTTGGCCGGATGGGGGGGGACAGGAGATTGGCAGCAGCAGAGCGGAGGGTGCAGGTGGGAGTGTGCCTGTGGAGGAGGTCAGTCAGGTAGGATGGGGCCAGGTTATGGAGGGCTTTGTAGGTCATGAGGAGGATTTTGTACTGGATTCTCTGGGGGATGGGGAGCCAGTGGAGTTTGTAAAGGACGGGGGTGATATGGTCACGGAGTGGGTGAGTAGACGGGCAGCGGAGTTTTGAATGTATTGAAGTTTACTGATGATTTTTGAGGGTGAGCCATAGAGGAGGCTGTTGCAGACGGGAGGTGATGAAGGCGTGGATGAGGGTTTCTGCAGCTGTGGAGGAGAGGGATGGACGGAGACGGGCAATGTTTTTGAGGTGGAAGAAGGCTGTCTTTGTGATGTGTTTGATGTGTTTGTCAAAGGAGAGGGTTTGATCAAAGATGATTCCAAGATTCCGGATGTGAGGGGAGGTGGATACTGGGAGACCATCAATATTGAGGATGAAATTTTGGGTGGATTTGGTGAGCGTTTGTGGACCAATGATGATGATTTCAGATTTGTTGCAGTTGAGTTTGAGGAAATTTGATTGAAGCCAAGATTTTATTTCAGTGACGCAGTTTGTCAGTGTAGAGTGTGTGGTGGTGGAGATTGACTTGGTGGAGATGAGGAGCTGGATATCATCGGCGAAGCAGTGGAAGTTGAGACCATGACGGCGGATTAATTGACCAAGGGGGAACAGGTAGAGGATGAAGAGGAGGGGGCCAAGGACTGAGCCTTGGGGGACACCTTGGGGGAGGGGAGCGGTGGGGGATTTACAGTTGTTAATGGAGATGAACTGGTGCTTGTCAGAGAGGTAAGATTTGAACCAGGATAGGGCTGTGCCGGTGATGTTAAAGGAGGTTTCAAGTCGGGTGAGGAGAATGGAGTGATTTATGGTGTCAAAGGCGGCGCTGAAGTCAAGTAGGATGAGGATGTTGAGGTTGCCAGCGTCGGAGGAGAGGAAAAGGTCATTTGTGATTTTGAGGAGCGCAGTTTCAGTACAGTGGTTGGAGCGGAATCCGGATTGGAAAGTTTCATACAGGTTATTGGTAGAGAGGTGGTATTTGAGTTGGGAAGCTACAGCACGTTCCAAAACTTTGGACAGAAAGGGTAGGTTGGAGATTGGTCTGAAGTTGTTTGGGGTGTCAGGGTTGAGACCAGGTTTTTTCAGAATGGGGGTGACAGCAGCGATTTTGAGGGATGGCGGGACGATGCCAGTGGACAGGGAGGAGTTTATTGTTGCAGTGATAAGTGGAGAGAGAGCAGGAAGGCAGGCCTTGACAAAGCTGGAGGGGATGGGGGGTCCAGAGAGCAGGTGGCAGTTTTTATTCCTGTGAAGAGGTCAGAGAGGTCGGTGGTGGAGACTGGGGAGAACTGAGGCAGGGGTTGACAGGATAAGGGGGGGCAGGTGGTTTGAGGGGGAGCAGGTGCGTTGGTGGTTAAGGTGCTGTAGATGCTGTCTATTTTGCTTTGGAAGAATGAAAGGAAAGTGGTGCATTTGTCAACTGTGAATGATTGGGAGATGGTGTCCAGGGGGCTGAGGAGTTTGTTTATTGTAGAGAAGAGTGCTTTTGGGTTTCCGGAGCCAGAGTGAATTATTTGAGAGTAGTAGGTGGAGTGGGCGCGGGAGAGGGCATCTTTGTAGTGCTGCAGGTGGTCTTTGTAGGCTTGGGAGTGAATTGTGAGACCTGTTTTGTTGCGGAGTCTTTCAAGTTGGCGGGCATGAGTTTTCATCATGCGGAGTTCGGGGGTAAACCAGGGAGCAGAGTGGGTGAAGGAAACTGTTTTGGTTTTTATAGGTGCAAGCTGGTCGAGGCAGGAGGAGAGAGTGTGGTTGTAGTAGTCAGTGAGGTCAGAGGGGCTGTGGAGGTCAACGAAGGGAGAGGCGGACATTATTTCAGAGAGGGAGCAAGAGATTAGCAAGAGATTCCCAGGTGGACAGAGGAACTGATGAAAGTATGTTCTCAGATATCTCAGTTTAGTTTATTGTCACGTGTACCAATGTCACGTGTTGCATGCTAACTAGTCAGCAGAAAGACAATACATGATTACAATCGATCCATTTACAGTGTGTAGATACATGATAAGGGAATTGCAAAGTAAAGTCAACAAGTCCGATCAAGGATAGTCCGAGGGTCATCAAAGAGGTAGATAGTAGTTCAGCACTGCTCTCTGGTTGTGGTAGGATGATTCAGTTGCCTGATAACTGCTGGGAAAAAACTGTCCCCGAATCTGGTGGTGTGTGTTTTCACACTTCTACACCTTTTGCCCGATGGGAGAGGGGAGAAGAGGGAGTGGCCAGGGTGTGACTCGTCCTTGATTATGCTGCTGGCCTTGCTGAGGTAGAGTGAGGTATAAATGGAGTCAATAGATGGGAGGTTGGTTTGTGTGATGGTCTGGGCTGCATCAACAATTCGCTGCATTATCTGCCCATCCAGGATGGAGATATCAAATACCAGTAGGCATAGCTGTCAGATGAGAGGGTTAAAGTTTAAAGGAAATGTGCGGGGCAAATTTTTACACAGAGGGTGAGAGTGCCTGGAACGTGCTGCCAGCAGTGGTGGTGATGGCAGATACGATAGGGGCATTTAAGAGGCTTTTGGATTGGCACATGGACATGCAGGGAATGGAGGGATATGGGTATGTGCAGGCAAATAAGAGTTGGGTTAGGCATTATATTCGGTACAGACAATGTGGGCCGAAGGGCCTATTCGTGTGCTGTTCTATTTTATGATCTGTAAACTCATGGCTGGCTCAATGAGTAGAAATGCCTCTCATGTTTCTAAAACTCTGTGGAAATTGGAACAGCCTTGCAGAAATTGATGACCCTAATGAGAGTTGTGAATGGGTTTTTGCAGGTATCCCAGGTTGCACAGTATGGTGATCAGATGCTACCTGCTGATTCAGCAGTATGCTGAAGCCATGATGGCGGTCACATCAATGAACCTGCTGAGGGAGCACACCACGCCTGAGACCCTGAGCATTGTGGATGACTTGATCAGCTGCCCGGGCAAAGACGAGATTGGCCGCGGACACATGCTCCTGATACGAGTCCCGTCAGTGCAGCTGGCGATGCTTGCCAAGGAGCGGCTCCAGGACGTCCGAGACAAGCTCGGCCTGCAGTATCGGTTTGAAGTCCTTCTGGGCAATCCAGCCGGGGAGCTCAGCGTTGCCAAGCACTTTGTCGCTCGGATGAAGGTACGGGCATCTCGTAAAGACAGCTCCAACGAGGAAGGAAAGCAAATTGTTACTGTTACGAGAGGAATAGATCGAGTAGCTGGAGTAACTCAGCGGAACAGGCAGCATCTCTGGAGAGAAGGAATGGCTGACGTTTCGGGTCCTTCAGACATCTCGACCCGAAACATCACCCATTCCTCCTCTTTTTATGTCTATCTTTGGTTTAAACCAGCATCTGCAGTTCCTTCCTACACAATAGACCGGGTAGAGGCACAAAGTCTCTTGTCCAGAGGAGGGTAATCAAGAACTAGAGGACATAGGTTTAAGGTGAGGGGGGAAAGATTTAATAGTAACATGAAGGCTAACTTTTTCACACAAAGGGTGGTGGGTGTATGGAACGAGCTGCTGGAGGAGGTAGTTGAGGAAAGGACTATCAGAAACAGTTAGACAGGTACATGGATAGGACAGGTTTAGAGGGATGTGGGCCAAATGCAGGTAGGTGGCACTAGTGTAGCTGGGACATGTTGGTCGGTGTGGGCAAGTTTGGCCAAAGGGCCTGTTTCCACACTGTAAGACTCTATGACTATTACCCAATGAAACATAGATGAAGTGATACGAATGCAGAAAAACATGGAAAGAGACAACAACAAAAAATCCTTTTTGCAAACTGTGCAACTGGTCCTGTCAGTCCATCAAATGTCATATGGGAGGTCACCCACAATACTACCGATATCTCCTTTCTGATCCCTAAAGGTATTCAAGTGGGCATCAGGAGATCATGTCATACGTAGCTATCCTGCACCTTCCCTTTGTAATCTGAAATTACCTTCTTTAGACTTTCGAGATATAGCATGGAAACGGCCCCTTCACCCCACCAAGTCCATGCCAACCAGTGATTACGCTGCACACTAGCACTATCCAACACACTAGGAGCTATTTACAATTTTTTAATCAAAGCCAATTAACCTACAAACTTGTATGTCTTTGGAGTGTGTGAAGAAACCCACGTGGTCACGGAGAACATACAAACTCCATACAGACAGCACCTACAGTCAGGATGGAACCAGGTCTCTGGCGCTGTGAGGCAGCAACTCTACCGCTGTGCCACTGTGCCGCCCTGTCTCAGGTAATTGTCCATCTCCCGTCAGAGCTAGGGGAAAATACATACTCATAATTTGATTTAGCAATCTAATATTCTGTGAGGAAGCAATTTTTCCTAACAAACAATCCAATTTAATATTCTTTACCATTCTTTACCTTATACTTACAGTTCTTACATTTCCGAACACAGTAAAACTTCTACAATCTGGCACCCTCAGGATTTTGCTGGTGCCAGATTAACACATTTTCTGGACTATTGACTATAAATCCGACAGATATCCCAACACACTTTTAATTCACTTTTAATTTAAGACGTTCAATTGAGTTTATTGTTGTATGTCATCCAGCAGTATGATAACGTTTCTAGAGAAGGTAGTGAGTTTAAAGGGAACATGGAAACAAGGCCACAGAGATTTTAATGAGTGTAGGAATTGAAACCCCAGTGAGTTCAAAAGAAAGTGTGGGAAACAGAGCCCTTGTGATCTTAAAGGGAATACAACAACCAGGATCCTGGAGAATTTAAAAGGGATTTGGGAACCATCTCCCATAGAGTTTAAAGAGAGTCTGTGTTGGTGAATTGAAAGGGAATGCAGGAATCAGAGTCCCAATAAAATTAATTCTGTGAATCATCAGGTTCTCCAAGTTATTGGTATTAACTGTGCATACATTCAGTAGCATTGAGTTCTTGAATCAAGCTCTTTGTGCAAATTAGAAGTGGTGAAATAAAATGTCAGTGCTGCATCATTTGGAGTCAAAGAATTTAAAAAAAATTGTTGCGCTTATAAATTAACCTATGTAACGGTCTAACTCGGAAATGGCTTGATTAGCCCAGCAGATGAAAGATTTTGTTTGTGTTGTACATGTGGTTTTCCATCAATCCCAACTAACTCCATCAGCATATTGAAGAAACAAGGAACTGCAGATGCTAGGTTATAATAAAAGATCCATGGTGCTGGAGTAACTCAGCGGGTCAGGCACCATCTCTGGAGAAGGGTCTGAAAAAGGGTCTAATCTGGCTGGGTGCACACGCAGTAAAATGCATTTATAAATATAAATCAGTTGCAAACCTAAAGAACCATTAACCTATTGAAACTATTAAAAAAATTAAAATAATTGTGAAGTGAAAAAAACTCTTTGCCATTTGGAATACTACCAGAACAACTAACAACACTTGTTTCATTGTACAATGCAGAAATAAAGTATGAAACTGCAGATGCTGGTTTAATCCAAACATTGACACAAAATGCTGGAGTAACTCAGCAGGACAGGCAGCATCTCTGGAGAGAAGAAATGGTGACATATCGGGTCGAGACTGAAGAAGGGTCTTGACCTGAAACGTCACCCATTCCGTCACTCCAGAGATGCTGCCTGTCCCGCTGAGTTACTCCAGCATTTTGTGTCTATCTCTGGAGAACAAGGAAGAAGGGTCCCCAGTGATGTTACCTGACCCATTCCGTCACTCCAGAGATGCTGCCTGACCTGCTGAGTTACTCCAGCATTTTGTGAATAAATCGATTTGTACCAGCATCTGCAGTTATTTTCTTATGTTACCTGACCTGCTGAGTTACTCCAGCACTTTGTGTCTTTTCTTCCATCAGCCTATTCTTCTCTTTTATTCTCCATTGAGTCTTTGGATGCTCTTTATATTTCAACTATTCATTGTGGTTGATAATTCTTGGTAAAGAAATTTCTTCTGAATTGCTGTTTCCGTTGACTTGAAGGGATGGAGAGGGTGTGAACAGGATGACTGGACACCACTCACCTATCAGGATCTGGAAGGTCTACCATGTATTGTCATTTTAACTGGTAAAGATCCACTTGGGGAATCATTTCCACGGTAAGTAACTGTTGATAGTCTTAAAAACAGATACATTTGTAACTTGATGAGCTAGTTTAAACCAAGCTGAATTTTTTTCTTTATTGTTCAGGGAACAATAACAGGGATGCAACGCTGAGGATTTAAAAGGCACTGGCCAGACCATATTTGGAGTATTGGGAGCAGTTTTGGGCCCCATATCTGAGGAAGAAGGTGGTGGCTTTGGGGAGGGTCCAGAGGAGGTTTATGAGAATGATCCTGGGGATGATTTGGTTAACATATGATGAGCATTTGAAGGCACTGGGCCTGTACTCGCTGTAGTTTATAAGGATGAGATGGGATCTCATTTAAGCTCACCGAATTATTGAAAGGCCTGGATAGCGGATGTGGAGCGAATGTTTCCACTAGTGGGAGAGTCCAGGGCCAGAAGGCACAGCCACTGAATAAAGAGACGTACCTTTAGAAAGATGAGGAGGAATTTCTTTAGTCGGGGGGTGGAAATCTGTGGAATTCATTGCCACAGACGGCTGTAGAGGCCATCATTGGGTATTTTTAAGGCGGAGATTGACATATTTTGATTTGTATGGTTGTCAAAGGCAATGGGGAGAAAGAAAGTAGGAGAATGGGGTTGAGAGGAAAAGATATATCAACCACGATTGAATGGTGGAGTAGACTCGATGGGCCAAATGGCTTAATTCTGCTTCTATCACTTATGAACTTACGAACTATAAAGATGATAATGAGGGCGGCACGATGGTTTAAAGTGCTTTCAGCGCCAGAGACCCAAGTTCGATCCCGACTACAGGTGCTGTCTGTATGGAGTTTGTATGACCTCCCTGTGACACGTGGGTTTTCTCTGAGATCTTCAGTTTCCTCCCACACTCCAAAGACCTAGAGGTTTGTAGGTTAATTGGCTTGGGTTTGTATACTTGACATAAGTGTAAATTGTCCCCATTGTGTGTAGGCTTGTGTTAATGGGTGGGGATCGCTGGTCAGTGCAGACTCAGCCGATTTCCGTACTGTATCTCTAAACTAAACTAAACCATTATTATAGGCCTTCAAATTGTATATTTTATGGATCTGCATTTGATTTTAATAATGTTGGATACCAAAGATTTGTTTAAACATTGTCAACATTTATATTAAGGTCCATGAAGTACTGTGATCTTAGGCTAATTGACTCCAGCTACCTTACACGAACAACCCTTGAGCAAGAGATTGGCCTTGCTTGCGGCTATGTGTCAAAAAGTGCTGTCAGAGAAACCATGGCAATTTTCGAAGGAACGGAGAAGGAGCACGAGAAGATTCTTACGAGTGAGAATGAATCCGATGAATTACAGATCGATCTGGAGAGACCACAAAGTAACAGCAGTGCAGTTACTGGAACTTCAGGTTAGTGATTGTTGTGTCTGTGCATTCAACAGGTTTGGACTGAAGAAAGCAATAAACTGATCCCAAAAAGTAAGGTAATACATAAAATATGCACCAAATTCCAGAAATTCCTGACACAAACGCTCAGTGCTTTGAGGCTGATCCATCTCTTTGTGTACTGAACTAGATTGATGATAAGTTCTCTCTCTTTGGCTTGGTCATGGCCATCAACACTACATTCTGCATCACTAGATTACTAAATTATATCTCTGGCATAACTAGCAGGCATCTCAGCTATTTCAGCGTTTCTTGTCTGGCCTCCCAAACCTAGCACTCCACAAAAACTCAGCTCACCCAAAGCGCTGTTCACCATCTCCTGTCCCACTGCATGCCACTCAATTATCATGTCTGCCCCAGCCAAATTACTTTGGTACTCAGTTCTCTTGTAACCGATTTAAACTTCTCATTCAGGTTAGTGGTCGTTGTGTCTGTGCATTAAACAGGGTTTGGACTGATGAAAGCAATAAAGAGATTGACAGATTCTTGATTAGTAAGAGTGTCGGGGGTTATGGGGTTGAGAGGGATCGATGATTGAATGGCGGAGTAGACTCAATGGGCCGAATGGCCTGATTCTGCAATTGGAACCTATGAATTGATTACATTTTCACATTCAAATTCCTTCATGAGTTTGTGTAATCTCACCCTTACCACATCCCCTGAGTATCACTGTAGTTTCAGATATCTCAGCAAAATACTCTAAAACTCTTCCGTGAATCAGTTCTTTGATCCATCTCAAAGGACGCCATTGATCTTTGGCCACCCTCTTTAATTCTTTACCTGAGCATGCATTTACATTAGCAATGGATGTTAAGATGCATTTATAAAATTGGAAATGGTAACTGAAAAAAAACTATAAGGATTTTGAAAATTGCAATGTATTGTAACACATCACCTACCCAGCAAAGAGCACTAAGTAACCTCTCATGCATTTTATGCAGCATTTTCACTTGTTATGTTGATCATTAACAGTAAACTTGGTTGGTTTTCAAACAGGGTCCTTGGCAGAGAATGGAGTGAGCTCATCCAGTGCGCTTGACTCATCACAGAGGCCTGCTTCGTCTCTTGGCTTCCAGAATATTGTGAACAGTTCAATTGATGAAGGCACTTCAACACACACTTCACACATCTCAACCACCATGGGCAGTGAGGGCTGCAAGCAGGAAAGTGACTTGGAAGGGAAGGAAACGGCAAGCAGCACAGTTTCAAAATCTTCCTCATCGTCTGGGAATTCTCGGCAATCCATACTGGTCAACAAAGACCTGAGGACTCCACATCTCATCTTTCCAAGGACTGTGATTTTATCAAAACCAGTGTATCATCTCCTTGGTTCAGCAAGAAATGAGCACCTGTGCTCTGCCTCTTTGTTGCCCCATGCTGATATGACTTGGACAAGCCCACTGAGATCACTTTTTCACAAGGAATTGAGCAGTGAAGAGCAGTCACTCTACTATAGACAGTGGACATTTCCCAGGCAACATCATGCGGATTATAGCAATAAAAGCCAGAGAAGTTCTGGAAACCTCCACCGGCGCCGGCTGTTATTGACTGGACCTCCACAGGTGATTAATTACCCAACAAGGTGGTGAATCTGTGGAATTCTTTGCCACAGAAGGCTGTGGGGGTGAAATCAGTGGATATATTTAAAGCAGAGATAAATAGATTCTTGATTCAGAGGTTATGGCGAGAAGCAGGAGAATGGGGTTAGGAGGGATAGATAGATCAGCCATGATTGAATGGCGGAGACTTGATGGGCCAAATGGCCTTATTTTGCTCCTAGAACCTATGAACTGACTGGACTGCTATTCTCCGTTGTTTTACAAGGGGAATATAATTATTATTTTATAACACTAACTTCGCAGCGTCTGGCTTGAACAGACTGTAACATCACCACATCAATCTAAAGATTGCCCCTTTCTCAACATTTATGTATGTATATGCAAAAGACAATTGAAATTTGCGATTTAAATTTAAAGTTCACATTTGAAACTATGCCTATCTTAGCCTTTGGTTTCACCAGCTACGGGAAGTTTCTTAGTTTTAGCAAATTTTAAAAATAAGATTTTGTTTTCAGATTTGTCGGTGGTTTTGAGAAGTTTAACTAGATTTTTACATTGCAGGTTGGAAAGACTGGTGCATACTTGCAGTTCCTAAGAATTCTTTTTCGCATGCTAATAAGGCTCTTGGAGGTTGATGTATACAATGAAGAAGAAATTAATGAAGGCAAGTAATGTTAAGATTTTGGTAATTATGTGGTTAATATAAAGTAATAATACAGATTTTGTATGAGCTATATCTTTCGTATGATTATCATATGATCCATACTTCAGAACCACATCCAACATGTTCAGTCTGAAGAAGGGTCTCGACCCAAAACATCACCCATTCCTTCTCTCCAGAGATGCTGCCTGTCCCGCTGAGTTACTCCAGCATTTTGTGCCTGTCTTCATATTTATTCTTTACATGCCCAGAGGCATAAAAAAGATGACCTCCCATCTAACCCATCAGAGACCTTTCATCTATCTTTAATCAAACTTTATCTTGCACTAAATGTTGCACCCTTTATCTGTTATCTTTGCATAGTGGGCAGCTTGATTGTAATCATGGAGAGTCTGTCCTTGATCATAATAACAACCAGTGCAGTGCAGTTCCAAATCCTGTTGCTGTGCCCCATCTTTTGTAAGAAGGTAACATCTAATGCATCTCAGAAAGTTGGAAGTGTATCCAAAACCTGAACATTGAATTAAAGCCCTAAAGCAGAATAGATGTGTGAGCTCCATCGATGCTTCTTGAATAA
Organism: Rhinoraja longicauda; assembly: GCF_053455715.1. Taxonomy (NCBI): domain Eukaryota; kingdom Metazoa; phylum Chordata; class Chondrichthyes; order Rajiformes; family Arhynchobatidae; genus Rhinoraja; species Rhinoraja longicauda. The sequence goes on along the minus strand of NC_135956.1, from coordinate 19,440,669 downwards.
AGTTTTTAGTTAACTGTGTTTGTTTACTCCATCTCTTTCTTAAATGCATAATTTGGTGATACAAGAAAATTCTAAATCTAAACTCCATATTTTTTGTTTCAGACACGAAAGAAGCAAATGAGCATGCACAGGGAATTAATGCACAGTGGCCTGATATTGAACTCTTCAGTAAAATGACCTTTGATTACACGGTACATGATCCAAAGTATCGCCATATCAGTGCTGTCTACTCAGCCAAGCTGCCAAAGATTAAGCTAGGTCAGCAGAACTTTTGTTTGTTTGTCATCTGTTTTCATCTGCATTCTATTGAAATGTAACCTTAGCAGTTACAATCTTTCTTTTTGATTTTACATCCAATTACTCTAACACTGCAAGGCTAATGCTGACAGTTATAACAGCGGCCAAAGGATCTAACACCAGTTGTTGGACTTTGGTTCCACCCAAACCTCACAAAAGTTCCAACGGGTTTACAACAAAAGATTATTGATCCATGGAAGGTTTGATTAATCTTAGTAATTAGTTTAGTTTAGAGATACAGCGCAGAAACAGGTCCTTCGGCCCACCGAGTCCACACTGACCAGCAATCCCGTACACTAGCATTATCCGACACATTAGGAGCAATTCACAATCCTTACCGAAGCCAAATAACCTACAAACCTGTACGTCTTTGGAGTGTGGGAGGAAACCGGAGTACGTCCACAATTTGGTAGAATTAGGTCGTTCTGCCCATCGAGTCCACTCCGCTATTCAATCATTGGCTGATCTCTGCCTCCTAATCCCATTATCCTGCCTTCTCCCCATAACAATTGACATCCCTTTCTAATCAAGAATTTGTCTATCTCTGCCTTAAAAATATCCACTGACTTGGCCTCCACAGCCCTCTGTGACAATGAGTTCCACAGATCAACTACCCTCTGACTAAAGAAGTTCCTCCTCACCTCCTTTCTAAAAGAGTGCCCTTAAATTCTGAGGCTAGGACCTCTGGTCCTAGACTCTCCCACCAGTGGAAACATCCTTTCCACATCCACTCTATCTATGTCTTTCATCATTCAGTAAGTTTCAATGAGGTCCCCCCTCAACCTTCTAAACTCCAGCGAGCAGAGACCCAGTGCTGTCAAATGCTCATCATATGCCAACCCACTCATTCCTGGAATCATACTTGTAAACCTCCTCTGGACCCTCTCCAGAGCCAGCACATCCTTCCTCAGATATGGGGCCCAAATTTGCTCACAGTACTTCAAATGCAGCCTGACCAGCGCCTTATGGAGCCTCAACATTACATCTCTGTTTTATCCAGGGAAAACCCACGGTCACGGGGAGAATGTACTAACTCTGTACTGACAGGTCAAACTCGGGCGTTGATCCTTTCTGTCTTCTATCAAGACAGAAGAGTAATTCATTCTGTGTGTATCTCTCCCCAATGTGTTTGCAAGAACACAAAGCCCCTAAGCGGTTTGTGGTGGCCCATTTAGCTGGATGCACAACGTGATATTTCTGGCATAATATACCTCACATGAATGCAAATAACCGCATCTCTATGACTTAGTTTAGAATGCAGGGTTCTAAAAATTGGTCTACCTCCTTTTTATTACCATTATTTCCAGTTGAGTACAAAGGAATTTCAGGCCAAGTAACATTACCACCAATGAATCAGAAGGAGCAACAGTTCCCAAGCACACAAGCAGTGCCCAATCATTTGAAATGCTATTTAACAAGGTCATTAACTCTTGCAAAGTAAATGGATTGATCACTTTATTAAATAGATGCAGAGGAAATGTATCTCACTTATGCCTTTTGTTCATCCACATTGGTAAAACCTTTGCAAAAACAATGTGATACAACATTTAAAAGACATTTGGGCAGGCAGGTGGACAGGAAAGGTTTAGTGGGATATATGGGCCAAACGCAGGCAAGTGGGTCTAGTGTAGATGGGGCATCTTGATCGGCTGAAGGGCCTGTTTCCATGTAGTATGACTATGGCTTGACCATTAATATCTGCAAGATGCATATACGTTTTAAAGCATTTGGTACTTGAATATGTAAAGCATAGAAAGATGCATACCTAGTGCGGAAAAATGGGATTAATGTAGATTGGTGAAAAGTGGTGTCACGGAAGGGCTAATTTCTATGCCGTACATTTCTACAACATTTTATTTGTGAAATTGTTTTTGTTTTATATGTTATCGTTGATAACGAAAGACTTTGAAATTTTTCAGAAGGTGGTAAAAAACGCAACCTGAATGAAGGATCAACAAAACGAGAGACAGTCTCGATAATGCTAACTAAATATGCTGCATACAACACATTCCATCATTGTGAGCACTGCCATAACTACACTGACTACAACCCAGCCACACAGGTCAGAATCAGATAACCATATTCTTTTTGTTATGCTTATTGCTACATAATTAATATAAATATATTTATATTATTGTCCATTGACCATGCAACGACATGTAATTATATTATTTAATAGATGAATGTACATTTTCTAATGTTTATTTTCCTATTTTCCATAGTCAGTATGATTGATAAGTAGTATAAGAAAATAACTGCAGATGCTGGTACAAATTCGATTTATTCACAAAATGCTGGAGTAACTCAGCAGGTCAGGCAGCATCTCGGGAGAGAAGGAATGGGTGACGTTTCGGGTCGAGACCCTTCTTCAGACTGATGTCAGGGGGGCGGGACAAAGGAAGGATATAGGTGGAGACAGGAAGATAGAGGGAGATCTTGGAAGGAGGAGGGGAAGGGAGGGACAGAGGAACTATCTAAAGTAGTGATTGATAAGTAACTGGGCTTTACCGATGCCAATGTATCACCAAGCTCTCTCACGTGTGTAAGAGAAACATCACCATCTCTCTAAATGGGTGAATTTCATAGGCTCCATTCATTATCACCTCTGAACATTAACTTCATGTTCAAAGACATGGAAGCAGAAATGGGTCATTTGGCCCATAGAGTCTACTCCGCCATTCGATCTATTTTTCCTTCTCAACCCCATTCTCATGCCTTCTCCCCGTAATCTTTGACACCCATACCACTCAAGAAACACCATTACTGATCATGAATATTCACACAAACTTGTCTTATAATTTGCGCTATTTTTAAATCACCCTTCTAATCATAAATGCATATGATTATGGAGAAATTACAAGGTTGTACTTTGAATCCTGTCAAAAATTGACTTTCAGACAAATATATCACCACCACATATAAAATTATAAAAGGACTAGACAAGCTAGATGCAGGAAAAATGTTCCCAATGTTGGGCGAGTCCAGAACCAGGGGCCACAGTCTTAGAATAAAGGGGAGGCCATTTAAAACTGAGGTGAGAAAAAACTTTTTCACCCAGAGAGTTGTGAATTTGTGGAATTCTCTGCCACAGAGGGCAGTGGAAGCCAAATCACTGGATGGATTTAAGAGAGAGTTAGATAGAGCTCTAGAGGCTAGTGGAATCAAGGGATATGGGGAGAAGGCAGGTATTGATTGGGGCTGATCAGCCATGATCACAATGAATGGCGGTGCTGGCTCGAAGGGCCGAATGGCCTCCTCCTGCACCTATTTTCTATGTTTCTATTTGTGTGATGTATGTACTTCCACTATCTCCATTAGATATGCTTCACTGACAAATAGGCAATTAACTGAATCTTTTTGCTATTATCAATACTAACATGACAATCAGTTCCATTTCAGTTGGATCCCTTCAAAGCAGTGAAGTTACTGACCTGATTTACCATTGTCTTGAAATGCTTTATGCTGAACCTTTCTGTCTTCACTTCCCTCTTTGATTAAGAAGATAACATCAACTGCAAGGTTCCTAAGCCTACACTGATCAATCTAGTCTTGCTTCTAATGCTTACTGCCATGTTAAAGTCATTGTTATCACATTATTTTATCCGATGAGATATTGAGTTTAATCTCCTCGTTCCACCATCACTTGATCCTTGAAAGCACAGTTGGCTTTTCCTCCATAACATGAACATTCTGCATTCTTATGGGCGACACGGTGGCGCAGCGGTAGAGCTGCTGCCTTATAGCGCCAGAGACCCGGTTTCAATCCTAACTACAGGTGCTGCCTGTACGGAGTTACACGTTTACCCCATGACCTATGTGGGTTTTATCCGGGTGCTCCGGTTTCTTCCCACACTCCAAAAGCATACAGGTTTGTAGGTTAATTGGCTTTGGTAAAATTGTAAATTGTCCCGAGTGTGTGTAGGATAGTGTTAGTGTGCGGGGATCGCTGATTGGCATGGACTCGGTGGGCCGAAGTGCCTGTTCCGCGCTGTATCTCTAAACTAAACTACACTTATGCTTTTACCAGTTTAAATTGGTTAAATTCTGATATTTTTTCCATAAACTTTTCCGATTAATATTGCATATCATCTCATGTGATGTAGTGCAGATGGCATTTAATGAATCTGCATAACATTTCATTGGCTTTTCCTCCATAACATGAACATTCTGCATTCTTATGATAAGACTTTTCTTTGCCTTCCATCACAGTGAGGGTGTGTCTGGAGCAATCACTGTGATGGCTGTTTGTGTTAAAAATTGTAATTGTGTGTCTTGTGTTCTTTATTGTCTACTGCGGACCCTGACGTGAGAGGACGCTGGCGCTATTTGTTCGCCGCTTCTCCGTCAGGACAGTTCGTTTGTTTGTTTTTATGTCTTGACTGTTTTTATAAAGCGTCTTTGAGCATCTGGAAAAGCGCTATAAAAAATGTTTTTAAAAATAAATAAATGTTTATTATTGTAATGATATCCAGGATTACTTCTATCGTTAATCTGAGTACAAAATCTAATTGAGGAGATTGAACCATGTTCTCATTGTGTTTCAGGTGTCTGATTCCACACTACATGCATTTACGTTTTCTTCCTCCATGCTGGGAGAGGAAGTTCAGCTTCACTTTATTATTCCAAAGTCAAAGGAGCAGTATTTTATCTTCAGCCAGCAGGGTAAACATCTGGAGAGCATGCGTCTACCTCTTGTCACAGATAAGGTCAGCAACTGAAGGAACTCCTTAAGGACATAATTCAGGGCCAATGTTATTTTAATAGAAATTAAACCATTTCTGTTATGAAGGAAAGAACCTCCAAGCGTACAATGCCTTTCACGACTGAAGGATGTCTCAAAATGGTTTTCAATCAAAAGAGTTGTGTTGAAAAATATTGCTGTACTAGTTTGGGGAAACATAATATCATTACCCATCATGGACATGAGATTGGATCTTTCATGGGTTAGGATTGACCTGATCCTACTGCTTTTCTTTGGCACCATGCCACTTCCTCAGAGCAGATAATAAATGTACAGAGCGATCTTGGGGTCCAAGTCCATAATTCCCTGAAAGTGGTAACACAAGCAGATGGAGTGGTAAAGAAGCCATATGGTATGCTTGCTTTCAGTGGTTGGGGCATTAAGTGTAACAGTCAGGAAGTCATGATGCAACTTTATAGGACTTTGGTTAGGCCATATTTGCAGTATTGTGTGCAGTTCTGGTTACCCCATTTCAGATAGGATGTGGAGGGTATGGAAAGGGTGCAGAGGAGGTTTACCAGAATGATGCCTGGATTATGGGGTATTAGCTCTAGGGAAAGGTAGGGCAGACTTGGATTGTTCTCTCTGGAATGCCAAATGTTGCAAGGAGACCTGAGGGAAGTATATAAAATTATGAGAGGCATAGATAGGATGGACAGTAAAACCTTTTTCCCAGGATAATAAAATCAAATACTAGAGGGCATAGCTTTAAGGTGAGAGGGCCAAAGTTTAAAGGAGATTGTAGGGCAAGTTTGTTACACAGAGGCTGGCAAGTGCCAGGAGCAGACTGCCACAGGCAAACAGCCATCTTTATTCAGATATATTGGCAGAGGGTGGGAATGGGTATATGGGCAGAGGGTGAGAATAACTTCTTGTTGGCTTAGCAGAAGATGAAGGGTTTTAAAATTGATCCCATTCAATCAATTGATCCCCTTCAATTCTGACATCGTGTGCTGTCTTTGCGGAGTTTGCACGGTCCCCCTGTGACTGTGTGAGTTTCCTCCGGGTGTTCTGGTTTCCTCCCACATCCCAAAGACGTGTGGGTTTGTAGGTTAATTGGCCTGTAAATTGCCCTTAGCGTGTAGTGAGTGGATGCAAAAGTGGGATAACATAAAGTGAATGGATGATCGATGGTCACCCTTCCTTCCCATTGTATTCCCCAGTTGCAGCCTAAGGTTTCTTACCCATCCTGCTGTTATCACTTTCTCCCCCATCACCAAACTCGCCTTAAACCTTCTAATCAACCCTCCTTCCTTCCTCTCCTCTCCCATAGTCCATGCACTCCAATACCACTCCTTCCTCTCCCACACCACCAGCCCTCAGCTTAGATGGTGAGATAAAACCTGTTTGTCGGGACCTATTGTTATCATTCAGAAGTACCTAAGAAGAAAACAAGAAACTGCAGATGCTGGAAACTTGAGCAGAACACAAAGTGCTGGAGGAACTCAACGGGTCAGGTAGCATCTGGGGAGGGAATGGTTAGGCGATGTTTCAGACCATGACCCTTAAGAGCTTGTTTCACAATGTTTCCCAAATGCAAAAGTTACCTTTCTCCTCTGCTCTCTTCCTGCCTTGTAAGTTTTGGGTTTAAAGTGTCCATTGGAAAAGCAGCTGTATTTGACTACAACTTGGCTCAATATGAATACTTGCCCATTTCTGATGAGCATTGCTGGAATAAAATGTGATGCAAATTCTGGGCTGCATAGTGGCGCAGTGGTAGAGTGGCTGCCTTACAGCGCCAGAGACCTGGGTTTGATCATGACTATGGATGCTGTCTGTAGGGAATTTGCACATTCTCTCTGTGACATGTGTGGGTTTTCTCCGGATTCTCCTGTTTCCTCCCTCACTCCAAAGGCGTGCTGGTTTGCAAGTTAATTGGCTTCTGTAAATAGTCCCTTGGGTGTAGAATAAGACTGGTGTACGGGTGATTGTTGGTCGGTGTGGACTCGGTGGGCTGAAGGGCCTGTTTCCATGCTGTATCTCTAAAACTAAAACTAAAGCAAAGACTCCTCTTTAGTTTTCATTGTCTAAAATATGCTAAAGACTCGATGCAATTACTTTAATTAAAACATATTTCTTTTGGCAGAATCCAAAATTAGTGAAGAGTCCCATCTTTACACCGACCACAGGACGGCATGAGCATGGTCTTCTGAATCTCTACCATGCCATCGAAGGTGCAAATCACCTTCATATCCTTGTGGTTAAAGAGTTTGAAATGCCACTTTATCGAAAGTACTGGCCCAACTACATTATGTTGGTATTACCAAGCATGTTCAATGCAGCAGGGGTCGGTAAGTAAACACTGCTTTATCCAAGTAATTGGATATATTGTTTGAGTTTCAGGTGACATTTATGATCAGAAAATGATGGCAGACTGAAGTATTATGTTGTGATCTGATAACAGAATATTACATGCCCTTTTCACCTGCATGACATGGTTTTCCATATCAAACCTGATGGGTGGTAGAAAGGAAGATTTCTAGGAATATATTTGAAAATATTTGTTTCTGTATAATTTAATTATTGTTCGTTTTAATTGTATCCTGTCAAAAGAATTAAGATTATACTGTACATAATTACAGTCAAGCCATCTACTGTGCGCAGATAAAGGATAAAGAGTACAACTTTTAGTACAAGATATAGTCCAATTAAAGATAGTTCACAGGTCTCCAATGATATAGATGGGAGGCCAGGACTGCACTCTATCTGATGAGAGGATGGTTCAGTTGTCTGATGAGAGCTGGGGAGGAAACTGTACCTCAATCTGGAGGTATGCATTTTTAAACCTGTCCCTCTTGCCTGATGGGAGGGGGGAGAAGTGGGAGTGTCCAGGGTGAGACTGGTCCCTGATATTGCTGGTGGACTTGCTGAGGCAGCATAAAGTATAGATGAAGTCAATGGAAGGGAGGGTGGTTTGTGTGATAGTGTAGGCCACGTCCACAACTCTCCACAATTTCTTGAGGTCTTGGAAGGAGCTGTTCCCAAAGCATGCTGTGATGCATCCTGATAAAATGCTTTCTACGGCACATCTGGAGAAGTTGGTGAGGGTTATAGACGATAGACAATAGGTGCAGGAGGAGGCCATTCGGCCCTTCGAACCAGCACCGCCATTCAATGTGATCATGGCTGATCATTCCCAATCAGTACCCCGTTCCTGCCTTCTCCCCATACCCCCTGACTCCGCTATCCTTAAGAGCTCTATCCAGCTCTCTCTTGAATGCGATGTTGGGGAGATGCCAAACTTCCTAAGCCTTCTAAAGAAGTTGAGGTGTTGGTGTGTTTTCTTGGCCATGGCTTTGATGTGGCTGGTGCAGGACAATTTGCTGGTGATATTTATTCCCAAGTACATTAAGCTTTCGACCATCTAGACTTGGGCACCATCAATGTACAGCTTCACTTCCTGAGGTCAATCACAATCTCCTTTGTCTTGCTGACACTGAGGTAGTTGTTGCCTTAGCATCAGGTTACAAGGTTCTCAATCTCCTCCCTGTACTCCGTCTCATCATTATTTGATATCCGGCCCATTACGGTGGTGCCATCCACAAACTTGTAATTTGAGTTGGATTGATATTTGGCGACACAGTCATGATTGTATAAGTATAGTAGGGGGCATCTCTGCGGGGCACCAGCGTTGAAGATTATTGTAGAGAATGATTTGTCACCTATCCTCACTGATTGTGGTCTGTTGGTCAGGAAGCCGAGGATCCAGTTGCAGAGGAGAGTGCTGACTCCAAGTTCCACTAGATTGGAAATAAGCTTGTTGGGATAATGGTCAAGTCAAGTCAAGTCAAATTTATTTGTCACATACACATACTCGATGTGCAGTGAAATGAAAGTGGCAATGCCTGCGGGTTGTGCACAAAAATAATTACAGTTACAGCATATAAATAAAGTTAATAAGTTACTAAACATAGCACAAAAAGTGTCGACAAAAATTTAGTCTCTGGGGTTATCAAAGTTGACAGTCCTGATGGCCTGTGGGAAGAAGCTCCGTCTCATCCTCTCCGTTTTCACACCGTGACAGCGGAGGCGTTTGCCTGACCGTAGCATCTGGAACAGTCCGTTACTGGGGTGGCAGGGGTCCCTCATGATCTTGCTTGCTCTGGATCTGCACCTCCTGATGTATAGGTCCTGCAGGGGGACGAGTGTAGTTCCCACTAGTTGCCGAACGCACTATTCTCTGCAGGGCCATCCTGTCCTGGGCAGAGCTGTTCCCAAACCAGACTGTAATGTTGCCGGACAGGATGCTCTCTACAGCCCCAGAGTAGAAGCAATGCTGTTGTCTATGAATAGGACTTTGATATAGATGTCCTTCTTGTCCAGGAGTTCCAGGAATAAGTGTAGGGCCAGGGAGATGGCATCAGCCGTGGACCTGTTGCGGCAGAAGGTGAACTGCAGTGGATCAAGACTGTTTGGTAGTCTGGATTTAACGTGTGCCATAGCCAGCCTGTAAGAAGGGGAGCACTTGATCGGGACAGAAGGGTGGACCAGGGAGTTGCAAAGGGAATGTTTTTTTTAAAATGCTGAATGGTTAAGTGCCAGATAGTACTATCCCCTTAAAGTTGGATGATCTGGAGTCTATTGGGTGGAAGGTGATGCAGGGAAAAAGATGGCATGCAGTCAAGGTTCTGTCAAAGGGGCAGTTACATTTCAGGAAGAATGTAGATTTCTCAGAGGTATCTGCGCGCTAATTTGCTTTGTCAGAGCAAATACAGTTGAGCTGGAGGAACAGGAAAAATAGAAATATAGTCATACAGCATGGAAAAATGCCCTTCGGCCCGACCTGCCCATGCCAACCAAGACGCCCTGTCGACTCTAGTCTGAATGTGATATGGTGAACAGCATAAAGAGTAGTTGAGATAGCTGCATGTTTTCTCCCACTGACTGTAAGTCATTCCTGGATTGATATGGACCTGCAGTAAATCCAGGACAAGCTGATTAACAGCTGTCTAAGCAACTATCATTCCGCTTTGTTACTGACAGGAGTCCAATGGTGGAATGTAGTCACATACGGGTTTCCAGTTTTACTCTGGGGAATCTGCCTCTCCAGTCCTATATTGGCCAGACCAGGTGTTCGATTAGAATTTCTATTCATTTGAAGTAAGTCATCTCAATCCCGAGGTACTGTCTAAGAAGAAGATTTTTCCTCCATGCTCTCTCATCCTTCCCTTACCCCAATAGCCAATTGAAAAACACTTAATGTATTTATATGATAATGTTTAATCAAATTATGGCTTAAAGGGTATGAAGAGGGTGGCACGGTTTAGTTTAGAGATACAGCGCGGAAACAGGCCCTTCGACCCATCGGGTCCATGCCGACCAGCAATCCCCGCACATTAACACTATCCTACACCCACTAGGGACAATTTTTACATTTACCAAGCCAATTAACCTACAAACCTGTATGTCTTTTGAGTGTGGGAGGAAACTGAAGATTTCGGAGAAAACCCACGCAGGTCACGGGGGGAACGTACAAACTCCGTACGGACAGCACCCGTAGTCGGGATCGAACCCGGGTCTCCAGCGCTGCATTCGCTGTAAGACAGCAACTCTACCGCTGTGCCACCATGCCGTGCCACAGTGGCACAGTAGTAGAGTTACTGCCTTACAGCGCCAGAGACCCGGGTTCGATCCTGACTATGGGTGCTTGTCTGTATGGAGTTTGTATGTTCTCCCCATGTCCCGTGTGGATTTTCTCCGGGATCTCCGGTTTCCACACTCCAAAGACGTAGAGGTTTGTAGGTTAATTGGCTTGGTGTAAATGTAAAATTGTCCCTAGTGTGTGTAGGGTAGTGTTAGTGTGCATGGACTGCTGGTTGGCGTAGACTTGGTGGGCTGAGGGCCTGTTTTCCACACTGTCTCTCTAAACTAAACTAATTATTAGCAACCACAGCCTGTGAAATTGAATTGAGCTAAGTGTGCAATTAAATCACATTAAAAATGACTTTTTCCTGAAAATCTTATTCAATGTTTTCTTCTGTAATTATTGAGAACAGTGACAATATGAGTTGAGTAATGATATGTGTGAACATGTGACCCCCCATCAGGTGCTGCCCACTTTCTAATCAAAGAGCTTTCATATCACAACTTGGAGTTGGAAAGAAATCGTCAGGAAGAGATAGGAGTGAAGCGGCAGTGTGTGTGGCCATTTATACTTGTCATGGACGACTCTTGTGTCCTGTGGAATGTCCACAATGTGCAGGAATTGAGCAGGTGAGAAAGGCAAACACACACACCATTTGTTTGCATGCTTACATACAATCGCTGAGAGACTAGTTAGAAATACCAGCCACCACCAGAATACGATGGATAAATTACAATTAAAATACTTGTACCATAACACTCAATGGTACATAACTTGTACCATAAGCGCTCAACCAAGAAAATCAAGCCCAAAGCCAAAGTACTGTCTAAACTGATTATACAAACTTTTGCTAAGGACAATAACTAACTCCATATGCTATAATTAGCTACCTAGATTAAAAGGAAGTCTAAAAGTTTTGAAGTCATATAATGTCATATGTAATAGGAGCCAAATTAGGCCATTTAAACCTAAACAGAAGTTTAAGCACAATTAATTGCGTGAAATGTCGTTAGTTTTACAGAAACAAATCCAGGCGCTTTTTGCTACCAAGAATTCATAGATTCAAGAATTCATACAGAGATAAAACAGAAATGATTTATTTGCAACTCTCCTATGGTGTTAGGAAAATGCATGAGTGAAGTGATGAATCACATTTCTCTTTAGCAGTGAAACAAAAGACACTACAGTTTCCACAATGAATGTTTCCTTGAAGTACGTAATGCAGCACATTGAAGCCACACCAAAGATCACTCATTATGCACTCTGTGGGATTCAAAAGTGGAACAGCAAACTGAACACTAGCAAACTGAGGACAGCATACTCTCGTTGTCACATGCATGACTTTATATTCCTCAATGTCGACCTGACACAAAATGTACAGTATGATCTGAACAGGTACGTTTTCAACAAGGAGCAAAGGTAAAACAAAATTTGCAACTTTTAATCTACTCACAAGAAGCCAGGAGAATAAGTGATAAATTGCACTATTATTGTTTGTTCTTTATGTGTGTGTGTGTGTGTGCACACTGACGCACACATGTGTGTGTGTGAGTATGTGTGTAAATATACACACACTGAACCTTTTTTCTCGTCTATTATATTGTTTACAGTGTACTATGTTTACATATTTTGTTGTGCTGCTGCAAGTAAGAATTTAATTGTTCGATCTGGGACATAAGACAATGAAACACTCTCTTGACTCTACATTAGTTATTATTCAAATATTTAATTGGACTGCAAAATGGGGAAGGGGTTAAGGATGGGGGTGGAACTGCTGAAGTTGTGAAGGGCAGCAAACTGACCAGAACGGCAGCATGATGATGGGTTATTTTTAAGTTTGTGTTTTAATCTGTAAACTGTTGATACTGGCAGAGTAGCAACTTGTTAGACAGTTTAACACCAGTTGAGGAGTGACTGGAAATTAAATTTGCAACCTAAAGTTTAAAGATGACAATTCTATACTGCATTGTCTTCATCCACTGGAGCATAAGGTAACTGCAGCTGTTTGACCTTTTGGAAGCCATGTAAGAAAGTTCCCAATATATCACTCTGGATAACAAAATGGGAATCGCTTGAAGTACACAAAAAGTCAACAAGCATGTCTGGAGAAAGAATCAGAATTAATGTCGCAGGTGCAAGTCACTGTAGAATTTGATTTGAAATGGCTTTTATTTGCTCTCTTGCATTTGCTACACTATAGGTAAAAAGGTAAAAAAACTAAATGTAAAAACAAATATTTTTAAAAAAAATTAACTGTAAAGACATAGAATCATACAGCACAGAAACAGGTTCTTCAGCCCAACCTGTCCACATTAACCAAGATGCCCCAAAGATCACACTGATGAAAAGCTCATCCCATTTGCCCACATTTGGCCCAGAACAGACCAAACATTTTCTCAGCATGTACCTGTCATTTAAATGCTGTTACAGTACCTGCCTCTACTACATAGAAACATAGAAAGTAGGTGCAGGAGTAGGCCATTCGGCCCTTCGAGCCTGCACCGCCATTCAATATGATTATGGCTGATCATCCAACTCAGTAGCCTGTACCTGCCTTCTCTCCATACCCCCTGATCCCTTTAGCCACAAGGGCCACATCTAACTCCCTCTTAAATATAGCCAATGAACTGGCCTCAACTACCTTCTGTGGCAGAGAATTCCACAGACTCACCACTCTCTGTGATCTACCTTTGCCAGCAGATCATTCCACTGTTTTAGTACATTTTAGCTTCATTGGATTGCGTGAAATTTAATATTATCCATTGTAAGTAGAATAAAACTCCGATAATCTGCTAACCTATCATTTGGAAATCCTGTTGGTTTAGTGCCTGGCTAACTGGCAAATATATCCCACATTCTATTAAATCACTTGGTCCATATCCCCTTTAAACTCACAGAGGACTTGGTTCCCGCACTTCTTTAAACACTCGTTACTGTGCTACCTTTAACCTTACCGAGTTCACTGGAGCTTTTTTAGAATACTATGTAGCATTTAAAAAAATGTAAAATAAAAATATTCTGGGATCTTAATAGGAATAACATCCAATAATCTGGAAAATCTGACAGTCTGGCACAACCAAAGCTCCTGTCATATGATGGGACTAGTGCAGCTGGGACATGTAGGCTGGTGTGGGCAAGTTGGGCCGAAGGACCTGTTTCCACACTGTATCACTCTATGACTCTATGCCATATTATATGCACATCATCGTTGATTCATAGACAAATATTGCTGGATTAACTCAGCGGGACAGGTAGCATTTCTGGAGAGAAGGAATGGGTGATGTATCGGGTTGAGACTGAAGAAGGGTCACGACCCGGTACATTACCCATTCCTTGTCTCCAAAAATGCTACCAGTTCTGTTACTGCAGCATTTTGTGTCTATCTGGTTTAAACCAGCATCTGCAGTTCCTTCCTATACATATTTGATTCATACTTTGATTCTACATTGCACAATGAAACAAGTGCTGTTAGTTGTTCTGGTAGCATTCCAAATGGCAAAGATTTTTTTCACTTCACAATTATTTTTTTTTAAAAATAGTTCCAATAGGTTAATTGTTCTTTAGGTTTGCAACAGATTTATATTTATAAATGCATTCTACTGCGTGTGCACCCTGCGAGATTAGACATTCCTATTGACTTTCCTTGTCATTTTGTTCTTCAGTGTCACTTCAAAGTCTCTGAGGTCTTTCATCCAATGCTAATACAGGTTAAATACAGATTTCCAGGCAACTGATACCGCCCATCCCTATCATCTGGACAAAATGCGAGAGCTCAGTTGAAATCCCCTGAGCGGCCACAGATGGCATTGCGAGCTGCGAGCAGCGAGCGCTCTTTCCGGTCATGTCCCTCCATTGTGAAGGTTTCACAAGTTCACAAATTATAGGAGAAGAATTAGGTCATTCGGCCCATCGAGTCTACTCCGCTATTTGATCATGGCTGATCTCTGCCTCCTAATCCCATTTTTCTGCCTTCTCCCCATATCTCTTGACACCCACAAATTCACAAGTTATAGGAGTAGAATTAGGCCATTCGGCCCATCAGTTTCTGGCACGTAACGGTGTTTCGGAGACACGGGAGGGGTGTCATTAGTGGGCCAGGGGTGTGCTGTCATTTCGTTATCACTTGACCTCTGTTGGTCCAGAAAAACAGATCATTCAGAAAGGCTCTGGAACAAGAGTGTGTCGGAAAATCGGTGTTCAACCTGTTCCGTTACTTGTTAAAAACATGTTGTTACATCAGCAAAAATATATTTCTGCTTTTAAGATTTTCAGTGTTTAGGCATGGTTTTCTCATTGGCCTTCCAGGGATTATCTCATTGTTGCAGCTGCACACTGAGAGAGGTGACATCACTGCCATCTGCAGGCTAACCAATAATTTCTGAATTCAGATACTTGCACTAAAACTTCAGCATTGCTCAAATCCATCTGGGGAAAGGGGTGATGCAGATTTAACCTGTTCACTGCCAAGATTTGTTTTCACTTGTACACTGACCTAAGTATATTCGGGGGTGGCACTGAACAGGTTAAAGAGTATTATATGTAGGAATATTACATGTGAGGGTAGCCCATTTATCCATCACAAAACAACTGCCTTACAGCCAGATAATATTTTGATTTATTTAAATTCTGGAATTGGCTTTTGGAAAGACATGAACAATTCCTCGTATATTGCAAAACATACTTGGCTAATAAAGTATGATTATGATTAGGATTATGATTATGAAGAATGCTGATATTTTTAAATATTCTTTAAATATTGGATTCAGTTTAATATCCAGGTAATGGAAGCTTTTTATCTTATGAGAAGGGAGCATCATTTACGGTGAACTCTGTACATCTGTTTCTACCCTTCCGCAAAACTTCTACCGTGGATAAGAAAATTGTAAGGAATCCCAAAGACTTGTAGGTTAATTGGTCTCTGTAAATTGCCCCTAGTGTGTCAGGAGTGAATGCAAAAGTAGGACAACAAAACAACATTTGATTAGAACGGGTGTTATGGGGAGAAGGCAGGAAAATGGGATTCGGAGGCAGAGATCAGCCATGATTGAAAGGCGGAGTGGACTCGATGGGCCGAATGGCCTGATTCAACTCCTATAACTTGTAAACTTGGGAAGTGTGAATGCTCAGCGTGGGCTGAAGGGCTTGTTTCCATGCTGTATCTGTCAATGAATTAAAGCTTCCTTGTTCCAAACAGATATATCTGTGAAGACATTGACTTCAACTTACGGACAAATAGCAGTGGTTTGCTCCTTTGTCGATTCAATCACTTCAGTCTCATGAAGAAATGCATTCAGGTTGGAGGACACAAAGATTTTGTAATAAAGCCGAAGATTATGGTAAGGAAATTCATATGGTAATTAACTTTTGAAACTAAACTAATCGCATTTCACTTAATCTTGAATCTGTCTGAGAGTTGGCAACAAGTAGCTTCCATGTCCAATTTCTGAGCGAAAGGATTAAAAAAAACCAATTCTCATTTTTAAAAATCTCCGTTGATTTAAAAAACCCCAGATTAAATCAGATTCCACCCGGTCATTACAGCAGGCTCTTGATCAGCTGGGTAAATGAGCTAAGGAATGGCTAATGGAGTTTAATGCAGATAAGTGCAAGGTGTTGTGCTTTGGGAAGTCAAACCAGGGCAGGACCTTCACAGGTCCAGGGGAGTGTTGTAGAGCAGAGGGATCTAGGCATACAGATATATAGTTCCCTGAAAGTGGTGTCATGGGCAGAGAGGGTAGTCAAGAAGGCTTTTGTAATATTGGCCTTCATCAGCCAGGGGTATTGAGCATAGAAGTTTGGATGTTATGCTACAGGTGTATAAGAAGTTGGCGAGGCCACATTTGGAGTATTGTGTTCACTTTTGGCCACCCTGCTTTAGGAAGGATGTTGTTAAGCAGCAAAGAGAGTAAATATGTTTCACGAGGATGTTGCCAGCACTTGAGGGCCTGAGCTACAGGGAGAGATTGGACAGGCTAGCTATGTTTCTTGGAGTGCAGGAAGCAACGAGGTGATCTTATAGAGATGTATAAAATCATGAGAATAGATAGTGAACAGTGTATTGGGGAATTAAGACCCAGAGCTCATGGGTTTGTGAGAGAGGGAAAAGATTTAAGAGGAAACTGAGGGGCAATATTTTCACACACAGAGTAGGGGGTATTTGTAGCATGCTGCCAGAGGGGGTAGGTGAGGCGGGTATTACAATGACATTTAAAAGACATTTTGATGGGTTCATGGATAGGAAAGGTTTAGAGGGACATGGGCCAAATGTGGGTAGGTGGGACTAATGTTGATGGGGCATCTTGGTCAGCATAGGCAAATTGGGCTGAAGGGCCAGTTTCCGTGCTGTTTAACTCTATGACTCTGTTTTTATACCTGACCTGTTCATTGAAAGCCTTGTTTTTTTTGTACACAGGTGATTGAAAGCCTCAATATGATTTCAGCCTCACAGTACGTTTGTGCTCCAGACAGTGAAAGCACAATGCTGTCTGCACCTGCCCAGTTTCTCCTGGAGAAGTTTCTGCAACACACCAGTTACAAACTCTTTCCTAAAGCTATACACAACAGTAAGAATCCGGTGTTGTCCATTGACTGTTACATGAACCTAGGCCCTGAGGTGAGCTGTTGCTTAAATAGATTACTGCATTGAATTAAAATGTCAACCATCCATAGTCCAGAGTATTAATCTGCTATACATTAAATATTTATTATGGATATTACTCCACCAATTGGTCTTGACGAGAAAGATTGCTCACAGTATCATGAGACATTGGAGCCATTTGGCCCATCGGGTCTGCTCAGCCATTTAATCATGGCTGATCCATTTTTCCTTCTCAACCCCATTCTCCTCCTTTCTAGCCAACCTTTGACACCCTTGCTAATGAAGGACGCTTTAAAAATACCAGGTCATTTTACCTCCACCGCAATCTGTGGCAATGAATTCCACAGGTTCACCACCCTTTGGTTCCTTTTCATCTCAATTCTAAAGGAACATCCTTTTATTCAGAGGCTATGCCCTCTGGCCCTAGACTATTCCACTACTGGAAACATCCTCTCCACATCCACGCTCACTTGTACAACAAATACAGTTTAGTAAAAATGCATTCAAAATGAACTAACAAAACAACAAATTGATCTTCAGATTTTCTTTCCTAATGCAACATTTTTACGCACCATGTCAGTTTGTATGATCAATGTCTCTGCAGATCAAAAACATAGATTTGCTTCTGGATATTCATTCCAGGTGCTCTATGTGAATGGCATGCAGGAGGATAGACGCTAATGGGTACACATGATGGCATCAATTGCCAAACAACATTTGATTTGACACGCTGATCAACCTGAGGAGTACCTTCAGCAACAGACTGGTTCCACCAAGATGCAGTATAGAATGCCACAAGCGATCCTTCTTCCCTGTGGCTATCAAACTGTACAATTCCTCCCCCTTCTGTTGTGGGGTAGACTGACTCCCCAATCTTTATACATTCCCAATCCTTTCCAATTGTCACTTTAATTTCAGGTTTCATGTATCTTGTGTTTTATGACTGTTAGCAGATCAATTTCCCTCCTGGGATAAATAAAGTTCTATCAACAGTCAACAGTCAACAGAGCTTTATTTGTCATTCGGTACCAAGGTACCGAACAAAATTACATAGCAGTCACACAAAAAAAAAGAACACAAGACACATGACCCCAACACAAACGTCCATCACAGTGACTCCAAACACCCCCTCACTGTGATGGAGGCAACAAAACTTCCACTCTCTTCCCCACGCCCACGGACAGACAGCTCGTCCCCGACCGACCCGCACAGTCCCCGCAAGGGGATGGAAGTCCCCGCGGCCGAGCCGCACCGGGCGATGTTAGGTCCCGCGGCCGAGCCGCACCGGGCGATGGAAGGCCCCGCGGCCGAGCCTTGCGCAGCTAAGTCCCGCGGCCGAGCCGCGCCAGGCGATGTTAGGTCCCGCGGCCGAGCCGCACCGGGCGATGGAAGGCCCCGCGGCCGAGCCGCACCGGGCACTGTTAAGTCCAGCGGCCGAGCCGCACCAGCGATGAAAAGTCCCGCGGCTGAGCCGCGCCGGGCGATGTTAGGCCCCGCGGCCGAGCAGCACCGAGCACTGTTAAGTCCAGCGGCCGAGCCGCACCGGGCGATGTTAGGTCCCGCGGCCGAGCCGCACCGGGCGATGGAAGGCCCCGCGGCCGAGCCGCACCCCGCGCCATGAGGAAGAGACCTAAAAGAGAAAGGTTTCCCCCACCCACACCACCACCCCCCCCCACCCACACAACCAAAAAAAAACAAAAACCATCCCAACACCGACACACAACAAAAAAAAAAGGAAAAAAGACGAACAGACTGCTAGCGAGCCGCAGCCGTTAGGCGCCGCCACTTCCACTGTATATTGTATAGTATCGTACGGATTGACATCAATTGCATTCAATTATATCACACAAAGCAGCCCATGTTGTGGGCCTTGTGCAGAGAGACATAGCTCAGCTAGTATGTTGAGGCCTGCTTTGGTGTTAATTATCGGGCCTGACCCTATGTGGGCTGCAATTTGGGACAAAAGATATCAATCCTAGTAAACTCCATCTTGGGCGGTGCGGTGGTGTGCCGGTGGAGCTACTGCCTTATAGCGCGAGAGACCAGAGTTTGAGCGTATGGAGTTTGTACGTTCTCCCCGTGACCTGCATGGGTTTTCTCCGAGATCTTTGGTTTCCACACTCCAAAAACGTACAGGTTTGTAGGTTAATTGGCTTTGTGTAAATGTAAAATTGTTGCAAGTGTGTAGGGTCGAGTTAATATGCGGGGATCGCTGGTCGGTGTGGACTCGGTGGGCCGAGGACCTGTTTCTATGTGGTAAATCTAAACTAAACTAATCTACTTTACTATTTATTTTGATGGCAGGTTAATTATTCTCATGAACACCTTAAACTGAAAAATATAGTGAAAAGATAGGTCAATAAACAGTCCATAGAAACATAGAAAAATATGTGCAGGAGTAGGCCATTCGGCCCTTCGAGACAGCCAATATGATCATAGCTGATCATCTAAAATCAGTACACCGTTCCTGCTTTTTCCCCATATCCCTTGATTCCTCTAGCCCTAAGAGCTAACTATAACGCTCTCTTGAAAACATCCAGTGAATTGGCCTCCACTGCCTTCTATGGCAGAGTATTCCATAGATTCACAACTCTCTTGGTGAAAAAGTTTTTCCTCATTTCATACTAAATGGCCTACCCTATTCTTAAACCGTGACACCTGGCTCTGGATTCCCCCAACATCGGGAGCATTTTTCCTGCATCAAGTCTGTCCAATCCTTTAAGGATTTTACATGTTTTTATAAGATTCCCTCTCATCCATCTAAAGTTCAGGATTAGAAATTAGAATTATATATATATATTTATTATATATAGCAGTTGAAATATATATATATCATAGTTGAAATATATATATATATATACACTAAAACTCATTTGTTTGTTTGTTCCTGAACTATAGCCAAAACGGTACACGATAGCGCGACAATTGTAGGCCCACCTCATTCACCGTCGTCCCTTTGGTGCTAATGGAAGAAGTTTCATTGAAATCGGTGTTATATTTTTTAAGTTATTCACATTTTAAAGTTTTAATCTATCTCCTAGGGAGGGAGGGAAAGGGGGGGAGGAGGGGAAGGAGAGGGTGCTGCACCAATGCAGGAGAGGTTTGGGCCCAACGGGTCCACTTGGTCTAGTATCTATATATAATTCTTCTAAATTCTATATAAATAAACTTTTTTTTTCATGTGTTATGACATTGTTTTTCATTTGTATATATTTACCTTTGCCACTCTTTTCCATTCTCAGATTTCTGTATGCTACATAAGCTCACGACCTCACTCAGTTAACATAAAATTTGAGGAGGTATTGTTCAGTGGACTCCTTCTCTACCTCTGCGACTCATTTGTTGTTGCTGACTTTCTCAAGAAATTCACGTTTCTTAAAGGTACGTGTTGTTATCCACGCATGACGTTGGGGAATTGATATTTAATTTTGTTTGCCTTAATTCAATGTTTTTCCTTGTATCTCGGCTGGAATGTCCAGACATGGCACCATGTTTTAACAGACCACTGCTTACTTGAAATAGGCATTGAGCTAAGAATTGTTTAGGGGGTCATAAGAAATGTGTTCTAAATAGGCACGGGAGAGAGAACGCTCACTAGCTTATAAAAGGATTGAAAAGGGATGATTTTATACACGTGTCATGAAAGGTTTGTTAGATGCAACCAGCATGAATCCCAGGTCTTTTGCATGGATATTATCAGTAGTTGTACATCCTCCACCAACCTTGTAGGAGTCTTAAAGCAAAATTTTCAACAGAAACATTGCTGAGAGTAGTGGGGTTGAATAGTTTGATCTTGTTACTCAGAGATGTTGTACAGGTGTAGAGACAGATTTGGTGCCTCTCCAATGTACAATCAGATATAGTGGTGACATAGCTAGTTAGCAGGGAGGAGGGATTGGGGCATTTGCTCCCTCTTCCCCTTTACAGAGTGTGGGTGAGCGAGTGAACAGAAGCCCTTACTGAGTCTGAATGTCTAAGGACTAAGTTGAAGAAATATCCATGATTATCCTCAATGGCAGTCATGCCTACAACAGCTCAGATTAAGACTGGCTTCTCCCATTAAGGCTTGCTCTTCTGCTTCAGTCCCAGTCTGTTTCTCACGCCTTACATGCAGGTTGACATCACTGCTGCACGCCAGATACATCCTCAGAAAGGCACACCAAGTGCACACAAGCCCTCAATTTAAATTTCCTTGCAGTACTTTTTACACGTGGAAATTCCTTAATGAATCTTACACATCATGGCATCTAGAGTGTAAAATCACACACAAAGTGTTTGAATTTCCAGGCCCTTGAATTATGTGTCACCCCTGTTAGTCAGAACCACAGTGAAATTGATCATTGATTTTCTGATTAGCTTTAAATTTAATGACCTGCTGCAGCATTGTTACAAATAGCTAATAACAAGAATGGAAAGTTGCATCCAAATATTCATGCATGACGAACTGTTGAAATGTTACGGGTATTGCCTGTCCTATCATCTTAGAGATACAGTATGGAAACAGTCGCTTCGGCTCCGAGGCCATGCCAACCATTGATCATCCATTCACACTAGTTCCAGCTGTGCTGCTTTTAATCATTTGATTTTTGCTCCTATTATTCCAAGCTAAAACTGTATAGCTTCTCACTTGACTTTGAGCATTTCTGGCTGCCAGAGATGCAGCCACAATTTCTTATTTAATAAATGTGATTCCAGAGCTTATTTTTTTATGTCGCCTGATTGTTGGAACATGTTCAGATGGCAGAAAGATTATAATGATTGTTAGCTCTTTGTGTTTTTCTTAGTGACGTGTTTAGCTTAGTACTAAATGAGAAAACGCCCACATTAGGTTGAGATAATGCAATTTAGAAAAATGAAGTGATGGATTTTGGTGAAATCATAACTTGATGTTATTTGTACTTACAATTAAAGCTGCCACACTCTGTGTGATTTGTCAAGACCGAAGTTCATTACGTCAAACTATCGTACGCTTAGAATTGGAAGACGAATGGCAGTTCCGGTTACGTGATGAGTTTCAGACGGCCAACAGCAGTGATGATAAACCACTCTATTTTCTGACCGGACGGCATATTTAAGTTCGCTTCACATGACAAGAAATAGCAGGTGAGGGTTAACGGGGGCCATAAGTGAGAGCCTGATGGAGCACAATTTATAATTCCAAGAGAAAGGTGAAGTGGCACATGTGCAGAAACAAATATCGGATTTTTTGTTTGGTTACCTGATCACCGTCACTTCATCGAACATCTACTTCAGAACAGAGACAGTGATTAGTGCATAAGAAGGGTCTATGACCCACACTCTGTTACTTCAGTAACTCTGGGAGAGAGTTTAGTGTGCGACTTGCAGGGAAACTGGCATTGCATATGGCATGATATATCAACCCTTTCAACGTTGGGGGAAAAAAGGCAGTGCGAGCTGCAGAATGTATTTTTTTTCTTCAGAATCGGTCAAACCTATGATAATTCCAGAACATGTCCAAAATAGACCTAGATCAAAAAAAGGAACTACTGTCAACAGAAAGACTTCACTGAATGAATGGAACCAAAGCAGTGGAGCATAAAACATTTGATTGTATGTTGAGGTTCTTCAACGTCACCATTCTGACTGTATGTAATTGCAGTTAAGCTCAGGGTTTTGCAAATAGGTGACAATGGAGAAAGAGTTGTCTGTATTCGTACTAACTATTACCTTATTTTTTTGGTGGGTTTTGTAGTGTATGGTTTCATGCTTACTTGGAGTAGTTCTTAACCTGGCATTTTTTTAAAGCAAGCTCTCATATTTTCTGGACATTTAAAATATAATACTAGAGAAAATGCATGATGCTTTCAGTGGGACTATTGTTGAAATTTTTAATGGCACGCAACATATCCAGAATCTTTTTCCTACCGTTGACAATACAGGCTTTTGTTAATTTTTAATTTCACATAATCTAATTGTTTGTCTCCTCTCTTGCATTGTCTATAAAACCTTTTTTTTCTGTATCACATGCAGTTACATGCTTGTACTTACACTTACAACATTGTTATGTTCATCAAGGCTCTTATTTTCATACAAATGATTACCAGTGCATTGTGTAGGAAAATAACTGCAGATGCTGGTTCAAATCGAAGTCTGAAGATGGGTCTTGACCCGAAACGTCCCACATTCCTTCTCTCCTGAGATGCTGCCTGACCCGCTGAGTTACTCCAGCATTTTGTGATACCATAGTGCATTGAATCAGATTTTGGAAAGTGGAATGCGCGGCCTTGACTCTCAAAGACATCAATATCTTTTCAATGTTAACATGGTAAAGACAAATAATGGACGATGGAGACCGTATGATTTTTGGTTTCCTTTTTTGTATGATATATGAAAAGAGTAAATGTGCACAAATATCACACATCCAATGGTTCCATGCCTTGTGCCTGTAATGGTATTTTTTTATTTACTTGTTTTAAGGAAATAATTTGTGGGGGATAAACAAATGTCACATTTGGTTTAGTTGTTATTCTTTATTACTGTGCCATTTCATAACATTTTTGACCAGATTTTTATACATCTGCAGCTATCCGTTTGCAAGGGATGGATTGATATTCTCATGGGCAACTAAAAAAAATTGTAGATTGATAGCAATTGTATAATGACGTGAAAGTTCAGCTGCCCTTTTGCTACCACTCTTCCCCGAGTCAACAGCAATATAAAATGACAACGTAAATTGGTCTAGCGATCTTTCTAAAAATAAAAGTGGTGATTGGGCCTGCAACTACGTTTGAAATTCCATATTGACAAATAGGGAAGGAACAAAGAAATCATCCAGTTTTGATGACAATTTTCAGTTGTAATTTAAGTGTAAACTTAATGCTCAGCAGGTAGCAGCAATGTGGAGTGAGTGCTCTGGTATCAATTGTAATCATGGGAATTGCAAATAAATGAGCAAGCGTTTGTTTGCCTTCTCACTAAATAATCACCCATCAACGATAACTATTACTGTAAATATTGCTAATTAAAAATGAATAAGATTTATCTTATATACTCCTAGGTAGTTCTACCATCCAACTCCACTCCTCCCAGGTCTTGCATTCTACGCAATTCTCAAAACAATAATATTCAGAATATTCAGTAGGTGAATAAACTTTTATTCACTCCCTGTTATGTAAGATTTATACAAAAGGGATTTATGGATTTTAAAGGTATCCCATGATATTATTATTGAAAGTTGAATCATGGAAACATGAAGGGTAAGTAAGTCTTATTGTCACAGATCTCAGGTAGCTTTGTATTACATGAATGTATTGCAGAAGTTCAAATTCCACTGATAGGATACAGTGCCGCATTTAGCTTAGTCTGACCAAAAGTAGAAGTAGCTAAGTAAATTATAGACCTTTCTATCATAGTGTTGATTTGTATGCCTCTTACAACAGGTACTGTTTGAATCATGACCTGTTCTCAATCTGTCAAATTCCATTAAATCAATATATTTTGCCTCAATTGGGATTCTGCTGTGGTGTTACACCTAGCCCTGTCAATGAACTTTGTGCATTTTTAGGATTGAATGTATGCTTTGTTAGTTGCAATGCCATTCCAAATGTACTTTTAAAATGTAAGGAAAGTACATCTGCATTTTCTATACTGCGCGTACCATGAAAATGTTAAACTGAGTCATTGAAGGACTGGAAATGAGAGATTCAGGCTGGAGTGAGTGAGAACTTTGTTTTAGTTCCCCTGCAAAATTGTTCTCGCAGAGGCTGCCACTGTTGTTCTGCTGAAGTTATTTACTTTTATACACTGTAGTGAATGAAACATTTTTGTGCTAAATTTTAACGTTCTGGAGGATACAGGACAAATCTTCGACAATTGAAATGTGTTGGTTTCAAGTAACTAATCTACATCAGCGTGGGATATTTTTTGTTTGGTTTCATTTAAATTCAGATTGAACAAGAATCAGCTAATTTCTAACAAAGCAAGATCTCCACAACAATATTCTGTATCATAAACTGCAGCCTGCCTTGGTTGCTTTAAATTTGAGGCAAATGAAACAACAAAGATTGGACTTTTACCAATTTCCGAGGCAGGAGCAGCAATATACAATTAAAGACATACAAGCTATACAGCCCAACTAGTCCATACTGACTGAGATACCTATCTACGCTACTCCCAATTTCCTGCATTTACCCCTATTTCTGTTTCTTTTCTATCCGTACCTCTCCAAATGCTTCTTAAATGCTTTGATAATGCCTGCCTTTATCATCTACCAGCTTGTTCCACAAGCTCACCAACCTGTGTGGAAAAGCTTGTGCCTCAGGTCGCCTTTAAACATTTCTCCTCTCAACCCTACCATTGGAAAAAAAGACAATCTCCTCCCTATGGCTGTCATAATGGCTTACAAACCTCTGTACCGTCACTCCTCAGCCTTCTGTGTTTCAGTGGGAACAATCACAGCACATCCAATCTCTCCATGAATGCTCCATTCCAGGCAACATCCAGGTGAAGCTCATCTGATCTTGGGGAGCTGCCACCTTAATGTGCATCAATATCCATTACACTTGCTCTTTCCTGATACATATCCCAGGCTATGAGCGTTCACCTCCCATAACTCTTTATCCTTCTCCATGGTGATTTCTGAGTTGAAGTATTTCTTCAGGATATCGCACAAAGTCCCAGGCTGCCCACAAGAAAATCCCCTTTTGATCCCTGAGGGGACCTACTCTTTCCCTATCTACCACCTAGCTTCTAATATATTTTGTAAAAAGATTCTGGAATTCTCTTGGAATTTTATTTGCCAGGGCAGTTTTCACTCCTAACAACTTTAAGATCTCACCTAAATCCTCTATAAAACTCCAAAGGACTTCACTTGATAACAATTTTTCCTATCTGACATACTTTTGTTCTTTTTTCCTGATCAAATCCTCAATTTCCTTTAGGAATTAGGTTCCCTTGTCTTACCCTCTTTGCTTCCTACCTTTACAGAGATGTGGTAACTTTTTAAATGCCTCCCATTTACTCCCTCTAGCAGATGTTTCTATTCTATTTTTAGCAGTTCCTGTCTTACACTATTGCAATCAGCCTTCCCCCAATTTAAGACTTTTACTCGAGATTCAACCTTATCCTTTTCCATGACAATTTTGAAGCTTACTGAATTGTGATCACTGTTCACAGTGGAATTCTCCACACACATCCAACACCTGTACATCCTCATTCCCCAAAACAAGGTAGAGTACACAAGGATAGTGTTCACCGTTGATAAGCAAGTTAACAGAAAAAGCTGGGATTTAGAGTCATACAGCAGCGAAACAAGACACTTCGGCTCAACTCATCCATGGCAACCAAAATGTCCCATCTAAACAAATCTCATTTGCCCGCTTTTGGCCGATATCCCTCCAAGTCTCTCCTATCCATGTACCTGTCCAAGTGTCCTTTAAATGCTGTTATAGTATCTGCCTCAACTACCTCCTCTGGCAGCAGATTTCATATATCCACCTCTCTCTTGTGTTATAAATTATTTTGTATGGTCAAATTTTGTAGTTTTGAATGTGCAAAGCTTTTTGAACTACAATTAGAAACCTAGAAAATAGGTGCAGGAGTTGGCCATTCAGCCCTTCGAGCCAGCACCGCCATTCAATATGATCGTGGCTGATCATTCAAAATCAGTAGCCCGTTCCTGTTTTTATCCCCAAATCCCTTGATTCCTTTAGCCCAAAGAGCTCTAAGAGCTCTCTCTTGAAAACATCCAGTGAATTGGTCCCCACTGTCTTCTGTGGCAGAGAATTCCACAGATGCACAACTCTGGGTGAAAAAGTTTTTCCTCATCTCTGTCAGAAATGGCCTACTCCTTATTCTTCAACTGTGACCCCTGGTTCTGGAGATAAACCATGCAAATTAGCAGTCTTTAATACATTAATGAAATAGGCTTCTCTCTCAAATAAATCGTTTTGAGTATGGCTCATGCATCTCATCCTGAACTTGGGAAAGAGTCACAACAGCAACATTATGCTGTCTTCAAACTTGTATCACCTTTTGGTAGGCATGTTTCACAGTTGATCAAATTGGTCTGACATCAGGATAAGTAATTCCAATATCTGTCCATTCATGCACAACACCATTTTTTAAAACACTTAAGGTTGCACATACATTTCCAAGTATTTACTTCTACTGTGATGTTTTTGGTATCCAGCAACTCAAAACCCAAATAGTAAATTTGACATTTCAGGAGAAAATCACTCAAAGTTTCATTCACACTCCAGCCTCCAAAAAGTGAGTTTTTAGTACCCTTTTAAGTATCAACACCAAATATCCTTTGGCCACACCTTTTGGCCATTATGGGAGAGGTACAAGTTTATTTAACAGGTCTTAAGTATCTAAAAACATAGCACAAAAAGTAAGGAAATTTGTGTTTGGTAGATTATTTCTTTGTTGTAACAATGCTTCTTGGCAATAAATCTTATACCGTTGGAAAGCCTGTTTATTTCCCTTTTAAATGGTGCCACATTTGTAAGGAACATGCATTTGTGGGATGAGCAGCAGAGCTGAGTATGTGGGTTACACCCATGAAAAATCTGCCAAATCTTCTCTGCCAATGCCAAACAGCTTATTCTGCCATTGACTTGTTCGGTGTTGTTTGGTGGATTGGATGATTGAAGTCTGAAGAAACAAGACATATTGGCAATTTAACAATTTATTCATTTAATAAACAGGAGCCTCAGTAGCGTGTGGAAGAACCATACGCAGCCACAACAGCCTGGCACCTCCTCCTCATGCTGGTCACCAGCCTGGTCACACACTGTTGTGGGATGGCATCCCATTCTTCAACCAGCATTTGTCGCAAGTCAGCCAACGTGGTTGTGTTGGTCACTCTGGCACGAACAGCACGCCCAAGCTGATCCCACAAGTGTTCAATGGGGTTGAGGTCAGGACTGCTGGCAGACCATTCCATCCTCTCCACTCCCAAATTCTGGAGGTGGTCTCTGAGAAACCCTGCGCTGTGGGGGCGAGCATTGTCATCTTGGAGGATAGAGTTCGGTCCCAGACTGTGGAGATATGGGATTGCCACTGGTTGCAGAATCTCATCTCGATATCTCTCTGCATTGAGATTGCCTCCAATGATGACAAGCCTCGTTTTTCCAGTGAGGGAGATGCCGCCCCACACCATCACACTGCCTCCACCAAAAGATGTTACTCTATCGGTGCAGCAATCAGCATAGCGTTCTCCGCGTCTTCTCCACACTTTGACCCTATGATCCAACTGCCGTAGGCAGAATCTGGACTCATCGCTGAACATAACGTTCCTCCACATGTTCAGGTTCCAGTGCACGTGTTGCCGACACCAGCGCAAACGGGCCTGATGGTGAAGGGCAGTCATGGCAGGCCTCCTGGCAGCCCTATGAGACCGGAGATCGGCTGCGTGCAGTCTGTTCCGAATTGTCTGGGCAGAGAGCCGTCGGCCATATCGTCCTGCAAACCTTGACTGCAAATCTGTAGAAGACAGCCTACAGTTCCTAAGTGCTGACAGGGTGAGGAAACGGTCTTCTTCGGGTGTCGTCTTCTTGGGACGCCCACTTCGCGGCCTGCCTCTGACATCCCCCGTTATATGGAACTTGGCCTTCACTTTGGAGATGGTACTATGGCTCACTCCAAATAATGCCGCAACTTGGTTTTGCGGAACACCAGCTTGAAGTTGCCCTATCGCACGGGCCCTATCCAGATCAGTCAAACGTGGCATGCCGATTCTTGGAGCAGACAACTACTGACCACTGTAGCAGGGCCCATGCTCACGGTGACTGCCCTTCACCGTCAGGCTGCCAATCAGGCACCTGATTGTCAGCACCTGGGGGTACCAGAAGCTCAAAACAAGAGTCAATAGCATCAGCAGAATAAGCTGTTTGGCATTGGCAGAGAAGATTTGGCAAATGTTTCATGGGCGCAACCCATATACTCAGCTCTGCTGCTCATCCCACAAATGCATGTTCCTTACAAATGTGGCACCATTTAAAAGGGAAATAAACAGGCTTTCCAACGGTATAAGATTTATTGCCAAGAAGCATTGTTACAACAAAGAAATAATCTACCAAACACAAATTTCCTTACTTTTTGTGCTATGTTTAGTATTGATGAATTTCTTTAACATGATACTCACGTCAACCTTAGTGTGATTTATCTACACCCAATCATCTTTTACCCATGGCAGATTCATTTAATTGAAGAATGTATTAAATGTCAAATTCTTACATGAATCCTTGATACATTGATAATATAAAATTCACCTCATTGCAATAATTGATTGGAGATAAATCTGCTCTACTGAAACGCCAGGATAGAAGAGCAATTGGCTTTACACTTGCTCATTTTAGTACATTAATACCCGGTCATCTTTGTTGTCCTGATTTGGGGTCTTCAACACACATTGCTGATATGTATTTAATGATTTTGCACTTTCCTAAGTCATCTTAAAAAAAGGTTGAACAAGTTGACAAATTTACAGTTAACTTATTTCCAGATGGGGACCTATTTACAATTTGCTTCCCTTCTCTGTTGCACCACTTCTCAAATACCGTTGCACCATGACACCATATTACAGCTCTCAATGTCTATCTTCGTGTCCTGAATAACATGACCATGGTTGCAACAGGAGGCCATGTATACAAAAATCACATCTTCACTTCACATTTCTGCAGACAGTTGGGTAGAGCTGTAGTGTGTATCATAGAACTTGAAGAACTAGTGGAAGTTGGAAAGAAAAGTTCCACTCCAGCCTGAACATGCATTTTAGGTATCCTATTAAGTTTTCCAGTTAATTTCAATATTTTACTTAATACTATGTAGAATAGCTACATTAAAAAAGAGTGCTACACCTGAAGGTGAGTATTTTTTTGTCGCATGTAAACAGTAGTTGATTTAAATATAAAACCTAGTATTAGACAAGCTCTAGAATATGAACAACTTAACTGTGAAGTTTAAATTATGCAATGGCTTTTTGTAACTCGATAGGATGTTTTATCTAATTGCTGCTTTATCTTTATTAATTCTGATTTTTAATTACTTTTTGGATCCCTAAATATGGTGAATGTTATTTTGCTAACCAGATCTACCTCAAGTTTCAACATTTGTACAATGTTTGTGTCAAATTGTCTTACTGCAATTGTGATTCCAGTTTGTTTTTAATGTGTTAGTTTACTTTGAATGTATTAAATTGACATTTAAACAGAAAAAAAACCCAATGGTTGAAATAATTTATTTGCAGAATTTTTATGTGTAATTATCTCCCAGTTAACAAAATGTGATCCACATATACATGAGTAGCTTAAAAAAAATCCCAGTAGCATATCAATTATGACAATGAAAACTACGGATTATTTTGCATTTATACATTTGATTAATAGGTTATCCCCCCATCCCCCCCCCCCCCCCACCCCTCATGAGCTCTTTACATAATGGAGAAATGGACAATTGAGCACGTTTTAGGAGAAGAAATAAACAAAGGGATTAGGAGACAAAGTACTGAAGTAAACCAGCATTTATAGGTAGAAAGAAACTACAGATGCTGGTTTACACTGAAGATGGACACAAGACCTGAAACGTCAGCTATTCCGTTTCTCCGGAGATGCTGCCTGACCCACTGAGTTACTCCAGCATTTTGTGTCTATCTGCAGCATCTAGTTTCTACAAAGGTATTGGATGTTGAACTACTTTGGTCACTTTTGCCCCTGGCTATAATGGTCAAAAATTTGAAGAAAACCTTTTGTGAATAAAGGGTTATAATTAGTGGCAGAGTGAATTCTCTGGGGAAATTCACCACAAATTGAAGATCAGTAAATTTAATTAAACGATATTAGCAGATTTAATGTTGGGCTTCAGAATATGCTAGAAAAATATTATTGAATTTCCAAACATCAAGTGTATACGCGTATTGACCAAGAAAATTTCCGTCAGTTTTTTTTTTTATAAGCGTTGTAAAGCTATTTTATAGAAACGAAGGAAAAGTATATATTAATTGCCTTAAGAATGAATACTACTGCAAGAACAATGAAGTACTTCTGATCCTTGGTTTAGGTTATTTCTAGATTTTATCCAAACTGTCGAATAAAAAGTTTGACAGGTATGGATTTTTTATATACATAGTGACTTGTAAACTCAATTTTTAGTGGATGGCTTGGATTTCTAGATTTATTGAAGACCTGAGTATCATCTAAGTCAGTATGCTTGTAATTGAAATTTCAAATGTGTTTATAGTGCTTCTTGAGTTTTTCATTTGAAAATCAAGAATGGTTGATTAAAATATTGAACCAAGGTTATTAGTTTTAAAAGAAATTAAAGACATTTATGGGACATTGTTGGCGAGTTGGGCCGAAGGGCCTGTTTCCACACTGTATGACATGCTTGAAGCAAAGGAAAAATAACAACACATCAACCACAGGGCGACAGCTAGTAAAGCCACTGCCTCGCTGCTGAAGACCAGGTTTGATCCTGATCTCAGGTGCTGTCTCTGTGGAGTTTGCATGTTCTCCCTACAAATTGTAGCAGGTCCAGGTTCTTGAGGTAGGGGTTGGTATGCGCCATAACCAACTTCATCACTATGGACGTCAGTGCCACCGGTCGGTAGTCATTGAGGCACATTACCTTACTCTTCTTGGGCACCAATATTATTGATATCCTTGAACATTGCCCAATCCTACCAACCCCAAGCATTTCTGGAGTTGTTCCTGTGCCTCCCCTGACCAGATCTGCGCAATCCTCACTGCTTGGGGCGCGCTCTTTAGTTGTTGCCTATATACAGGAAAAAGCACAGCTGAGTGGTCAGATTTCCCCAAAGTGAGGGCAAGGGATGGAGCGATAAGCATCTCCACAGCAGTGGCCAAGGATGGTTGCTCCTCTGCTACTGCAGGATGCGTGTTGGTGGTAGCTTGGGAGTGATTTCTTCAGCCTGGCTTTGTTGAGGTCTACAGCTATGAAGGTAAAGGCATCAGGGCACGTCAACTGGTGTTTGTTGACCACGGCATGCAGCTCCTCCAGTGCTCGATGAACATCTTGGGGTGGGATGTGGACCTTGGTCATGATGATGGAGGTGAATTCCCTCAGGAGGCAGAAGGGACGACATTTTACCATCAGGTTTGGAGAGGAGTTGGACGGACTGAATTTCCCTAAGATGAAGTTATATCACCACTGGACCTATGTTGGGCATGTCCAAATTTGTGCACTGCTAGAGAAATTATGGAGGATAATCTTTTAATTGATATGTCAATGTTTAATCATATGCACAGGCATCTGTGTTCTCCATGATCACAACATTTCCATTCAGTGGAAGATGTTTCAACAACAACCAGTCTGATATGCCTTCTGTGGTCAGCAAGGGAAAAATACATCTGTGAGCTCTCGATGCTTCCATGGGTCTTATTTTGGCACATAAATGTTCTTGTAAAATGCTACATTTAAAGTATTTTAGTGCATGTTAAAGCTGTACATATAGCATTTGCTCAGTACACCATAAGACCAGTAACTTCACTGGAGATAGACCTTGTCGGTTGTGCTGTAGGTTTTCATTCCCCCATTTTTCCCAGCGTCTCCACATCCTTTCATAACACTGACTACGCCCATTTCTGTTTTCTCTTGGGTCTCGACTTGAAATGTCACCCATTCGTTCTATCCAGAGATACTGCCTGGCCCGCTGAGTTACTCTAGTATTTTATGTCTATTTTCTCGTTTGGGCTGTAGGGGCTGGGCAAACCAACAGAGCCACCTTTAGGCTGTGGTTGGATTTCATAGATGTCCAGATGCGTTTCAGGCCTTGAACACAAGAGTACAATTTGGATAGCTCAAAAAGCACTTTATTTAGTTCAACTTAACTCCTGCAATTTATTAACTGCAACTATATGGTTCGTGTCATTCATCAGAAATAATTCAATAGACAGCACTTAGCCCTCCAACAATCAAATTTATTGTACTAACATTTATAATTTATAGTCCAGAGCAATTTCCTAGTTACATACATCTTCCAAATGGAATACATAATGTCTCCCACTTGCAAAACAAACAGACGTATGATCAAATTACAAGATAATACTGAATATGAAAACACACAAGAATGGTATTAAATACAACTTACAGGATAGGAATTGCAATTTTCCCACACTTAGAATGTCTGCAACAATTGTGATAAAATATATAATAGTCAACGGTCACTAAAATAAATGATGAGTTTCCTTTTTGCAACTTTGTCAGGTACCACTCAATGTCTAAACAATTGCCTTTGTCCATGGTTTCTTCATTTCATAGGATGTGTTATTCATTAAACGATCTTTAAATGCAAACCAAAGTCTGCTCATATGATTTAATTTAAAAAAAAGAATCACAGTTAAAGTAAAATAAACAAGTTAATTTCAACCAGCTGCATTTGGTCCATTTAAGATTTAGTGCATATAGGTTAGAAAAGTGATGTACAGCATCATATTTACAATTTTAGTCTCCTCCCAGTTAAAACAAATCAAAACTGGTAAATTCACACTTATAGATAAGGTTCATACCATATGTCTAAGTTGCAGAGGGCCATTTTATAATCTGTAAGCAATGCTGATAATGGCACTTGACCGTAGGCCAACATGGCATTCACCAGTATTTAAATGTAATATTAAAAAAAATCTTATTGTACCATTATGGTATAAACAGAATCACCACTTTGGGAACAGCCAAATACAGGAAAACAATATACAGGGAGATGGTGAGATGTAAAATACAATGTTATGATTACATCTTGCCGATTGTACTATTTTCCTATATCTACTTCTTCCCAACTTGATAATTCTATACCTATTTACAAATAATTATCTTACATGAGGTAAATGCTAACTATTCTGAACTCTGGTGACTGAAGATTACTGGGCTTAAAATTTACTCTGCAAATTCTGCAGTGCTGAGTAGAATTCACTTATCTTTTAATGTTTTGGTATGCTGTGAATAGTTTTAAGTACTTTTAATAAAAAAGTTGCCAATATTAAAAATATTTAGCAAGAAACTGTTACTTGCAAAGTTTTTATATACATGCACACACATTCCACTTAAAAACCATCCCATTGCACCGACAGTCTCAATTGAGCATACTTAATCATAAACAGTAACAAAAAGAAATTAAATTTGAAGCAACAGAAAAACATTTCACCATGTTGCCTTGTGAACCAGACTGAGAAAAGGTACCCAAATGTAAGCATTGCTGGAGTTATTAAATCAGTAAATTGGGATTCTGAAGATTAAAGCAACGTGTATTATTACAATGGCTCAATCAACTTAATCTTTTGTTGAAATTTTTAAAAATGCATTCAAAAAGACAATTTCACAGGTCCAGGTAAATAAAAAAAATTAAAAATAACAACATTTTCATTAGTAGAGCATTTCCATTTTACTCCTCATGGGAGGCAAAAGATTTTAGATTTTTTTAAACTATCAAGTGATCTCAATGCGCGTACGAAGAAAGATTAACCAGACTCAATTTGTTGACATGCAAGATTTGTTTACTTTTTTTAAGCATAAATTAACTTCAAATGCTTTTGATTAGGGCTATCTAGTTCTGGGAAACTATTCAGCATTATTGAAATTCAGAAAAATCACTAGGAAACTGGTCGGAACTTTAAAATCAATGACAAGTAGTGTGAAAATCTTAAATAAAATTTCCTACAGAAATAATTTGCCTACTTATTCCTGTAAAGTAATGATCTTCTCTCAAGCTTTGAGTATTTTCTAAAAGCTATTATATATTTAAATGGGTTAAAACCATCGCATTCAAACTCTAATTATGACCCATAGTGAAAAAGGCACAGTTATTAGATTTATATAAGCTACTCTTGAGTTAACAAACCTTTCCAAAAGCAAGAGGTGCCATTAATACAAAGTATCAACTGTGATCTTGGACACCAAATATTGCAGTGGTTCAACATCAATATTAAATGAGGTATTACATTTTGCACTGACAACTGCTTATTCTCAGAGCAAAATAGAAACAATGGCAATATTTTTTTAACAGTTTAATAAAATATGCAACTGATCAGAACCTCAAAAACAGTTTAGCCTTTAGTGCAGCAGCCTGATAACCTTGAAACAACAACTGGGAAAGTTACAGGCACTCTTCACAATAATCTAGTTATCAGACTACTTACTCAACTCTCCAAAAACACATTCAAAGCTGCTTGCTCACTGTACAGTATATACAGACCAAGCTGCTTTTCTTCTCTCTATACAGACCAAAAAGGCCACAGAGCAGATTTAGAAAATGAAATTTCTGTTTTTAATCATATGTACATTGGATAAGTTTGTTTTTACAACTGTCTGCTTACTAAAACATCCAAACATCTGTAAGCATGACTGAACTAAATAAAGGCATGCTTTTCTGAAAAAAAGATAAAACTTTTCCAACTTTAAAATTCAAATACAAATCAAGATCAAAATTTACTGCATTCTTTCCAGTTTTCTATGATATAAACAACCATTTGGTTGTCATCAGTCCTGAGTTCACAGTAATATAAAAGCAGTACAGTTCCTACAATCCAGCTCCTGAAACTGTGTGAGACTGTTTATAAAGCTTCATGTACAATTACAGCTATTGTCTAAGGCTATTCCGAAAGAAAAACTTCACTGGTAGTTGAGAAGTTTGTTGTGAGGTTAGCTGACAAAGTTGTACACCAGGAACCTGGGTGTTCCACAGTATCGGGTTGCAAAGAGTTTACCATCAGGAGTAGGGTCTGAGAATGCGATCTCGTCTTTACTCAAATATGCACCATATACAAAATTACTCCTGCAAAATAATAAATTTAGAATTTAGTTAAATACAGCATAAATGTTTAAAAAACTCATTTTACGAGGCACACTATAGCCGAATAAAATCCTGAATATTTCTGCAGTTTTCAATGCATCTCTTTTGCTGCCCCCCCTCCCCACCCAAAAACCATCCCTTCAAATTATGTGATCTTTTGCAACTACAAACACAGCCTCCAACAATTCTTTGAAAGTCATTAGATTTCAAATTAAGTGCTTTTTATCCTCAATATAACATTGCATGTGTACTATCTGCCATTCCATTCAGTTGACGTTTTACAAGACTTGGTTCTGAAATCAAACTAAATGGAGAATGAGGAACATTAAGGGGAAGAATTTAAGCAATAGTTGCGAATCACATTCAACATAGCACCTGGGCAGAAGGGGCTTGGCATCACTTACAGTACCTTGGTACACGTAACAATAAACTAAACGCAAACCCCACTTTTACTGCCCTTCCCAATACCCCCAGAAGGAGATGGTGAGCTACTTTTTGAATGGTTGCAGTACTCTTGAAAGTACGTTTAAGTCAGGGGGTTCCAGGATTTAAACTCAGTCAAAGGATGGCATTGTATTTTCCTTCTTGGTATTACAAATCAAGTTTAAGAGGTTTTTGCAGAGTAGCATAGCGGAATGACTGCAGTGCATTTGGTAGACAGTGCACCTAGCAACCATTGCATGCAAACATAAGGACTACAGATGCCAGTTTAAAAAAAACAAAATGCTGGTGTGGCTCAATGGGTCAGGTAGCATTTCTCGAGGGTGTGAATAGATTATGTTTCGCGTTAAATCCCTTTTTCAGACATTGTAGGGGGGAGTTGGAAGAGAGGTGGGAACAGGACAAATCCAGGCAAACAATAGGATTCAGGTGAGGGCGTTGGGTTGGCAGAAGGTTGGACAAAGGCCAGGGACGTAAACCTCACTTGCCTCACTTTGGCTTCTCACACCTCTCTTCCACCTTTCTCCCCCCTACAATGAAGAAGGGTCCCAACCCAAATTGTCACCTATTCGTGTCCTCTAGAGATGCTGCCTAACCCGCTGAATTACCCCAGCGCTTTGTATCAACCATGATGCAGGTGGTGGAGGGGATGAATCTTCAGGGTGGTTGACAGTATCAATCAGGATTTAAAAAGGTGGAGCTGGGTGACTGGATGGTAGCAACTATGGAAAGGGGAAAGAAATGAGAATAAATGCATTCTGTTGAAAAACATTTTGTTTGTGAAGTAATTCCAATCCCATTTCACATACGTAGAGGTTAGAAGACTTTAACGGCAGGCTTGACAGCTTAAAATGGCGAAAAGATTTACAGAAACTGGTTTCAGGAGGAAGGGAACAGTGAGAAAAGGAAAGACTTATCAAAGAGGAACAGAAGGGACTGTAAATTGTCTGGGAGCGGTAGCAAGAAATTATGGAAGGGGACAAGCTATGCTGCATTGAGTGAGGTCTGGTGTCACTTTAGTGACTCAATGTCTAGTCCACAAAAATATGAACCAAAAAAAAATGATCATCATATCCCATGCCTTAAGATGCCCATACAATATTGTTACAAAGTAAAAACTTGAATTGTTGAATTGTATATCTATGCATGATGATATTGAAATCATGCATGGCGAATTGTACGAAATGTAAAACAAATGGAAATTATGTGATGTTAGATTGATTACTTGAAAGAATGAAAACTAGTTGCATTGTTAATCATTTATTACGTAGTTAAGTTAAAAATACTCCCGATTATTGGGATAACATGCATGTTAAAAGAGTATCAAAAGCATGTACACAATTTGCCCTTTACCTGAGGCAGTCAGTCATTCTTGTAGCAATAGCCTGTCGTCGCATCATACCGAAGACCCATACCCTACTTATTCCACAGATTGCAGGCTCTGGATTGGTTGAACAGCACCATGCGCGCTGGCGTTCATGCATTATTGCATCATTTGATTGTTGAATAGCTTTATCTTCTATAACCCTGAAGCCCTACACAGTTAAACAGCAAAAGGAATTAATTTGGATGGATTCAAACAATCTGAACAGGGTCAACATTTTGTAGATGCAAAGAACTGTAGGTGCTGGATAATACACAAAAGGACACAAAGTGCTGGAGTAACACAGCATGCCAGGCAGCAACACTGGAGACACAGATAGGTGAAGTTTTAGAAGGCCTCGACCAAAAACATCTCCAGGGATGCTGCTGTCTCACCCACTCAGTTACTCCAGCAACTTTGTGTACTTTTGAGGGTCAATATCTTAATTGCCAACATAATTAAAACAAGAGAAAAAAAATTAACACAACTTGTGTTTAAATTAAACTCTGCAAATGCTTTTATAGGTACTACTATCACAATACAAATTGAACACTTTCAATTCGAAGATTTCAAAGCAAAGTTTAAATAAAATACAAACCCGCTGTATGTGTTCTGCAATCAAACAGCCAACTATTTTACGATCATTGGAAATGAAGAGAAGAGTTTTTGTTCTGGATGGACACTTAAGTTCTGCTTGCTGAAATCCAAGGTCATAATCAACCATCTCTCGAATTTCTTCAACCTGTGGTTAATATATTGTTCTCAATAAATAAATCAATTACCTGAAATATCCCCACCAAAACATTAAAACAGGATTGCTACTTTTGCTACTCAAAAGTTTACATCATCTTAAATGCAACAAGCTTGTCAGATTCCATTCATATATAAACAGGCAAAACAAAAACAAAGCAGAAATACAGAGAAAAAACAGTGGCTCTCGTACAAATTAGCTTCAAAATAGATCTTTAAAAATGTCATTAAACATTAAAAATCTTTCAAATTTAGATTGACCACCTATTTCACTTATTTTATTGTATCTGTAGGATTTGCAATGAAACACACCATTTTGTTGGCTATCTCAAAGGTCAAGAAATCTACAGTATTAAATAAGCCGACATATTACTTTTGGTGTAGTATTTAAATTATTATACACAAGGATCTTCAGGACATGTTATTCAATGTACTAACTCTAACTTGGCTTAAGTTTTCAGGATATTGTGTTGCTAGGGGTTGCACAGTACAGAAAATTAAGTTGAAATAATCATGCATAAGTCATTTGAAATTCAACAAAAATTTAATATAAAACATTTTA
Organism: Rhinoraja longicauda; assembly: GCF_053455715.1. Lineage (NCBI taxonomy): Eukaryota > Metazoa > Chordata > Chondrichthyes > Rajiformes > Arhynchobatidae > Rhinoraja > Rhinoraja longicauda. The sequence continues at coordinate 19,401,567 of NC_135956.1, read as the reverse complement.
GTGAATACCTGGAACCTGCTGAATTTATCAGAACCAATTCTGAACCGAAGTACAGAAACCAAACTAAATACAACAAAAGTTACCTTTTTCAAGGCATATTTTGGATCATCAGGAAGTACCATTATTATTTTACCATCAGGATATTCACCCAAAATTCTCTCCTTCTTCCAGCCCTAGATTAGGGTGAAAAGAATACATTTAAACATGCCTTCTTGACATTCTAAAAATCATTTTGCCAAGATCAACATCCACCAATACAACTAGATAAAATATCTCCAATATATTTTAGCTTTGGTGCAGGCTCTATATCAGTACACACACAGATCTTCAGAGCCTTTTATACAAAACTACTATTGTTTATGTTTACAAAATATTATGGCTTAAGAAAACAATACTTAAGTTTTCTAATTGCAAGAATTACAATTATAAAAAGTATTTTAAGATTAAAAGTCTGAGAAAAATATCTAATAGTTTCCTTTTAAATACAAGGAACTGTAACAAAATAATGGCACAATGTAAGATCTTGAAACATGGATTAAATCTGCCCTTCCCATATTTTCCATCTTTGACATTTGAGAATGAAGCTACATTTTTCAGAAGGGATTGGCCAAAATTATATGCATTCTTGCTACCATCGAAAAAGCAGTGCCAACAATGCTTTGAGAATTGCTTCCAGTCAACTATTCCACTGGGGTAAATATACAAACATTTAAGCTTGAATATGATGCGACAAAGAAAAGGCGTGAAGCAGGAACATGGTGGTGTTGGTGAAATACACTCGAAGAGAGAAATACCTCTGGGAAGAAAATGTCATGTACACATTGGTTTTTTTTAAAGAGCATCTATGTCACATTTCTGAATGATCAACTGATGCAATTCTTTGCATAACTAGACATCCAGTTTGTGATGTAATGCACTAATATCTTACCACATATTTTACAGCACTGATAAAATGCTTGTGAAATTTAAAGTGCTGAGCTTCATCTTCTGGGATAGAAGCCGCATAAAACATTCCACATGTAGTGCAAGAAATTGCTCCAATCCTTTTCTGCCCAGAATCCTGCAAAGATATGTTATAATTCGTTATATGTACACACAGTATTTTATGCATAAAATGTGTTATCATTTCAACTGCTTAACTCCACTGGCTCCCCATCCCCCAGAGAATCCAGTACAAAATCCTCCTCATAACCTAAAGCCCTCCATAACCTGGCCCCATCCTACCTGACCGACCTCCTCCACAGGCACACTCCCACCTGCACCCTCCGCTCTGCTGCTGCCAATCTCCTATCCCCCCACATCCGGACCAAACTCAGATCCTGGGGGGACAGGGCTTTCTCCATCGCTGCTCCCACCCTATGGAACTCACTACCCCAAACCGTTAGAGACTCCTCCACACTCACCACATTCAAAACATCGCTGAAGTCTCACCTGTTCAGTACTGCCTTCAACCACTGAAGGTCACCTCACCTTCTGTCTCCTTTCTCTGTTCGTTTACTTATTTACTTATTTATCTATTTATTCATTTCCCTATGTTCTCTAAATCTCTGTAAAGCGTCTTTGAGTATATGAAAAGCACTATATAAATGTAATGCATTATTATTATTATTATTATTATTATATCTCCTTCAGATGTTTATGTACCAATTACAGAGAAAAAAATTGTATTACAAAGCTATCCATATCCTTACTTATCTATAAAACACTCTAACGGTCCATTTCTTACTATTATTTACCTCCCAATTCATCTTCCTCCAAAATAATCTTAGTTTTTCCAGTGGGTAGAGCAAGGTAGTCCAAATTTGAATAATCAGCGCATTGCATAAATCAATGGAAGATTTTCAGCAAACAATTTCCCCTCAATACTCATTTGCTTTCCTCTCAATCTTCTCTGCATATCTGGAGTCTGCTTAATGATATGGCTATCCTCAAGTCCTGAAGTCACTCTAGTCAGTTCATAAACCAGATTGTTTCCCAATTTAGAGACAAGTGTATGTAAAACTCTGATAGTCTGCCATGTGGAAACCCTGATGGCATCTTCCTCATGTATTAACCATTCGCTGGGTACCAGTTTCAGCACTCGTTTTAAACTCACCTGTTTTGTTAGCCTCCATTGAAGCTTACCTGTTCTGTTTCCTGTGGTCCTTTGAAAAGTAACAGGTTTGCCGAAATATTCTGTAACATCTTTTAATTGAATTTGTGATGTATTTGGAGTACTAACAAATAACATCTGATAGTCCATATAATCTGCTAGTCCAGCACCAAATCCTGAGTGCGCTGGTTTAATGGAGCTTTACTGGACGTATATGAAACCACCTACCGCATTTGTTGACTTTCTCATGAAATGCTATTTAGCCTCTTTGTCATATCACAGGTCTCTAACAGCATTGACAATCATGTCTTGGGTTACATTATAATAAGGAGCCCTTTTTAAAGTGTTATAACTTTTCCACTTTAAGTTGACACGTTAAATTGGACTCAGAAATAACACCTGCAACTAGTAATGATTTCAGTTCTGAACTTACAGGGTTTATTTGTTGAAGCCCACCTCCATCTGTATTGTCCGATGGCTTGGCTTCTTTTTGTACAGAAAACTCAAGGGGGATTGCAGTGTTCTTCGCTATGGTTAGCTGATTAGACAAAGATACACTTTGAAAGAATAAAAGTTGACACATTGTTCATTAAAAGATATAAACAAAAAACTCTCAAACTGTACTTTCAATTCTACCACATTCATTTGGACAAAGTTGTCGAGCACCACTGGGAATTATATTTACATTTGAGAATATCTCCATTCCATTCCCTAGCTGCAATGAATACAGCGCATTTCATTGACGATTGTTGTTATAATGAGTTTGTCTACTATGTGAGGCCAGGAATCTTAATCTTTTAATCCAGGGATCCACAGTGGCTTGGCATTCTGGCTGGAAGAAACCTCTAACTCTGTTGTTAGTGATAAATAAATAAAATTAAAAAAATAAAATCTACATATATATATATATGCAAGGGAAACGTATATAGTTAATGTCAAAACCCTTAACAGCATTGATGTATAGAGGGATCTTGGGTTCCAAGTCAATATCTCCCTGAAATTGGCAGCACAACTAGATAGTGTGGTAAAGAACCCATATATTATACTTGCTTTCATCGGTCTGAAAGTCCTCTTGCAGCTTTATAAAGTTTGGTTAGGCCATACTTGGAGAGTATTATGTACAGTTTTGGTCACCCTGTTTACTGGAAGAATTTTCTTTCTCTGGAGCATCGCAGGTTGTAGCGAGACATGATACAAGAATATACAATTATGAGGGGCATTGTTAGGGTGGACATGAAGACTATTATAATCAGATTTCCCGGTGCGGAGATGTCAAAGGCTGTCAAAAGATATCAGAGGACACAGCTTTAAGGTTAGAGTAGGAAAGTTTAGTTAAGCAGGGCAAGGTTAAGAGGCTTTTGGATAAACACATGAATATCCAGGGAATGTACAGATATGGATCACATGCAGGCAGAGAAGACTTGTTTAACTTGGCATCTTGTTCGGTACATAGACATACTGTTCTATGTAACGTTTGTGAGGAAGGCAAGTTTTTGCATTATAGAATAACTACCAGTATTCTAATGTCTGATTATAATCGTCTTCATGCATGGCATCAGAAATCAGGACACTTGAAGCTGCTCTGAAGAGCAACTGACATTTTCTTAGTTTTCCATTTTAGTAAAAGGAATCAACATCATAAGTGAACCAGTCATGAACATTTCATTTTGTAGCTCTATGGAGATAAATTTAACTGTCCTTCCGAAACGTATATGGGTCTTTTGGAGTTCTACCAAACATTTGCAATGCAGACAATTTTTTTTGTTTCTAATATTCAGGCAACGTTTCTGCTTGCAAGTACCTGGTTATCTTGGACCATCCATCTTTTTGGATTATGGCACTGCATTCAGAGTATAACATTGCTAGGTAATCCCTTTAGTAACATATGAAACCATGGAGCCTTTAGCCCACAATCCTATCAGAAGAGCTCACAACTTTAGGTATGGTCTAAGCAGGTCACTATATATCTGTAGCAAAAATGTAAGTTCCTTGTACTTCCAAATCATACATACAAACAGGGCATTATGGTGTCCGTTTTGATTATTTCTGTGTACAGGGACATGCAATTTTCTATGGCTACCGGAAGTCAGAGTTGTTTACCCACATTGCCCATTTGTTTAATAAATTTATATCTCAGTAATGTAGGGGGTTCATTTACCTAATTTGCAATGCTGCCCATATTTGGTTCCTTCATAACATTAAAGTCATTTGGTGACACAGATTTTACTCATTTTGAGTACATATTGATTATCTCCAAACTGTATCCAGCTATTTGGCTAATTTTCTGGGCTGTCAATTAACTGTTTCTGTTCTGAGCTTTGACCAGCCGTTTTGAAGGATTACATAAATACTACGCAGCCATTTCTCCATATACAAGTCGGCTGTTAAAGAATTGGTTTATCAACCATAGCACTCCTTTAAAAATGCATGTTGACTATATTTGATCAGCTGAAATTTATGATATTTAGTCAAATATCCCCAAAGATTAATGCTAGTAATTTCTCAACCAATGTTACACTAGTTTATAAATGTATTGGTTCTCCCCTTTCATGAGGTTTAAATAGCAACCCCTCAAATACTGCTGAATGCAATTACATAACATTTTCAGAATTGGTCATGGTGCATTGGGGTTATAATTTTAATACTCAAGCAAGCCTCCAAAGGAGTGAATCTGTGGATTCTCCTTTGCCCCAAGCTTGGCTGAACACAGGCTAGGAAATCATTTGCAGATTGCCACCTAACTCTCACCTTCAGATGACTCAAGTTGTCCTCGTTGTTGAGCAACAAATGGATGCAGCACTGAAAAGTAGCAAGGCAACCAAGACCACTCTGGATAGCAGAGATTCAATGTCCATCACCAAGAATGGCTTACTTGCACCACTACTGACTGAGGTAGTAAAGCACTGAAGGCAGATAGCTGCTGGACTCAATCAGTAGCATGTGTTGGGCAAACCATCATGAGGGATAAATTTGCTACAATATCTGTCGCAGATGCAATTGTCCACATTATTACAAATAGCTATTGTAGATTCCTTGTGGAGACAGAGCCCCACCCTGACACCAATGACTCCCTCTAATGTACTGTGTGCAAAATGGAACACATTCTCAGTAGAATGCGGCAACTCAAGAATGGGCGATCTGTATAATCGATCAAATTTCAAGGTTGTCTGGCTAACGCAATTATCCATAAGCAATATGAACAGTTTTCGCTCATTTGTACCGTTCAGGTAAATAACGTCCGCATAACTAATCAAAAACCATGACGTACCTTTCATTTTTCACTTCTGTTGAATCTGGATTACTGAAGAGAGTCCGTACAGTTTCCTTCAGCAATGACCCTACAATTGTAAATGAACAAAACAAAAATAACTTTTGGACTGTTCTAAACAACCATTTAAATTATATGAAAATGAAAAATATAATTAAATATTTGCTACGTACAAACATAATTGACCCATAATGTTAATCATAATCATACTTTATTAGCCAAGTTTGCTTGGCAACATACAAGGAATTTCATTTGCCATACAGTCACACCAATAAAAAGCAACAGAACACACAAAATACATTTTAACATGATCACCCACCAGTGACTCCTCCACATTCCTCACTGTGATGGAAGGCGAAAAAAAGTTCAGTCTCTCCCTTCTTTGTCCTCCAGCGGTCGGGGGTCCCTAACCTTCCGTTGACGGGACGATCTCAACTCCCCTGGCCGGCGACGGCCCTTTCTCGTCATGGTGATCAAACTCCTGCTCAGGAGGAATCTCAGCTCCCACGTGTCGGGCGATCTACCCCGGGTCGGAGCTAGTTGATCGTTGTGCGGCTTTTGGAGCTTCCTGATGTCGATCTCAACCCGAGACTGCGAGCTCCTTGATGTTAAAGTCTGCAGGCCGCGGTTGGAGCGTCAATCCCAGGCAAGGAATCAGCTTCGATGGTAAGTCCACGCCTCGCTGTGGGGCTCAAAGTCAGTCCCAAGCAAGGCCTCCAGCTCCATGATGTTAGGCCGCAGAGCGACCGGAGATACGATTCGGAAAACAATCGCATCTCCGGCAAGGTAAGAGATTGAAAAAAACGTTTCCCCCGACCCCCCCCCCCCCACATAAAACAAACCAGAGAACATTAACACATACTTTCTATTCACACCAAAAATAACAAAAAAGATGAAAAGGACAGACAGACTGTAGGCGAGGTTGCCATCGTGGCGCCACCCGGTGGAATATAAAACAGCTTAAAATCATTTAAAGATGAAAGTACAACGAGTTAAAAAGTACGTGGCCAATTTGTGACTGCCGATAGCAATAGCAGTAGCTTTGATCAAACTACCAAACATGAAATATCCATGCAGTCCATCTTTTTGAAGTAACTTACGAAGGTGTAAAAAGAGATGGAAGAGGTAAAAATATTTTATTATTCTAAAGTATTGCTGTAGAATATGGATGGAAAAGTTGAAGAGGGTAAGAATTTGAATCGAATGGGGATAACAATTCTGTTGCCTAAAATAGTGCTCTGTAAAGATATGGTCAAAACACAACATAAATGTAACTAAAACTCAATCCAATGGCTGACCAAAAGCAGGTACATAAGCTATATCTTTCTTGATAAACTGCAATGATAATGGTATGTTCAACTGTACCTGACTCAGTTTCCACTTGCTCCCTGACGGGTTTCAGCAGTAACGTTGTAACACAGCTTTTGTCTGGACTACATTCAGGACTTGATTCCAAGTGTAATCTAAAACTCTGGAGAAAACATTTTTTTTTAAAATTGGCTGCAAGCAAATTAGAAATGCATGATATATCATGTTTACATGGACAAATATTATTCAAATTGACTTGGTCAAGAAATATTAGCAATGTTGGATTTAAAAGAACATAATACTTGCAATGAATTTCTTAGAAAAAAAAATTAAGTTAAGTAAATTGGAGACTAACCACATGGATTACGGGGTTAATAACTATTCTTCCTGGTCCTCAGTGCATTTGACACAACACGGAGGTACCTCAAATGTGCAATGAAACCCAATGCCAAACAACACACCTGGGTACTCTTCTGAGATTTTCACCAACGCAAGGGTACACTTTAGACTGGGAGGATCAATTGAACAAAAACAGGTCTTCACAGCATCCAAGAACCTCTTCATTGCATAATGAACCAAGGAGCCCAGCTTTTTATTCACAAAATGCTGGAGTAACTCAGCAGGTCAGGCAGCATCTCGGGAGAGAAGGAATGGGTGACGTTTCGGGTCGAGACCCTTCTTCAGACTGATGTCAGGGGGGCGGGACAAAGGAAGGATATAGGTGGAGACAGGAAGATAGAGGAAGATCTGGGAAGGGGGAGGGGAAGGGAGGGACAGAGGGACTATCTAAAGTTGGAGAAGTCGACGTTCATACCACCGGGCTGCAAACTGCCCAGGCGAAATATGAGGTGCCGCTCCTCCAACTTCCGGCGGGCCTCACTATGGCACTGGAGGAGGCCCATGACAGAAAGGTCAGACTGGGAATGGGAGGGGGAGCCCAGCTACTGGAAATCAACTTCAGATACAACTAAAGTTGTTCCATACTGTTCACCCTTCCTATCTTAACACTGAACATGACCCTTCCTCGTGCCACAATCCTGTCCGCTGGCTGATACCTCAACCTTCTGCCCACCTTCCCATCAAACCCAGGGCTCTCTCTGCCACAATCCAGATCCAAGCACTTCCCTATGCTAAAGAAAGGCCCATCAGTCTATAAGGCAAGGAATGTCTGAAAGTATGTACATCTTGGGCCTCAGAAGAAAAATTATTATTAGGCACAATGCCAAATTTATAGCACCGATTTAAGGGGGTAATTTTAACCTCTCTGAAGTTATGTTTAGACTAAGATTGCTGCTCTACTACTTCTGTAACACTCACTGAAATAGGCAAAGCCAAAGGCAAATTGTAAGCTTGTTCTTACATAGAGGTGTTTCTCCAAATTGTCGTGAATTTTGGAACCGTCCCTTTGTGAGAAGGCATCTTTCTGAAGCTGGAGGAGACCAAAAGGGAATAACTTGTAACCTTTAAAATTTGGGGGTTTAAAGAACTGTGCTTCATTATATGCCAGGCTTTTTCACCAGCCTTAAAATGAAGGAATTTCAATGATGTAACATTTAAGATAAAGTTATCCAAGCTTTTTAATAATATAGTGAATTCAATGGTGAGGGATATTTATTGCAATTTATACAAGTATAACTCCATGACCTTGATTGTTTCTCATATTCCTAAAGATTTAGCTGCCAGCAATTGGAAAAACGTGATTTTTGGAACATTATACAAGCTTTTAAGATTTACAAAGACACAAATACACCAAATGTCCTTGTTGATGTTGCAATTAGCTCAGCTATTGTAACATTATGTAATTCAAACAGGAATGCAACATAACACAAACAACATTCTGACAAAACTATAAGTGCTGAAAGTTGCAGATTCTTAAATTCTTTTGATTTTTTGTTGAATTAAATGTTTGTATAAATGTTTACGGGTAAAAATAAGTCATGACAAATTTATCTGTGAAGTTGAGTGCTAAACAGTCAGATACAGGAAATATGTTCATTTTTGTTGCATTGTGCATTTAAAAAAAATCAACTGGGAAATTTCCCAAAAGACACAATGGGCCAGCAGCGGGCTTCTGTGCCACAAAATGTTATAATTTCCAAACATTAAGCCAGGCACAAAGATTCCTGGAAAGTTCCAGAAGGCAATCACCAGAATCTTCAAGACAAAACAATGGCAACTGCACATGTGAGAAAAGCAGAATCTGTCAACTTCAGCTGTCTGTCTGGTTGCATTGCAAGGTCATGGTTTTCTAATGACTTCACACTGCAGGGTTTTAATTATGCTGCCTGATAATCTTTATCCTTGGGTGTCTCATGCCCTGACAGAATTTTATTATTGTGATCTAAATGTTAATGAATGGCAAGCTTCTCAATAATTTAGAACGTTGTCTACTTAGTGTGTAGGAAAGAACTGCAGATGCTGGTTTAAATCGAAGGTAGGCACAAAATGCTGGAGTAACTAAGCAGGACAGGCAGCATCTCTGGATAGAAGGAATGGGTGACGTTTCGGGTCGAGACCCTTCTTCAGACTGATCTACTTAGTGTTGCTTTGTATTGCTCTTACATTAATTTAATGATCATAAGGAACCAATGACATTTAAATTTCTACTCAGCTACACAGCCCCACATGGTACTGTAGGATCTACTGAATCCCACGACAGAAAGCAAAGAACAAACGACACTTAGCTGAGCCAGACACCTTGTGTCACGCTTGTTCCAGAAGCCCCCTTTACCTACATTCTCACCAATCATAACCCGTGAGCAGATAAGGCCAATTAGTGCGTCTGACCTTGGAGTTCTTATTGACCTTCTCGTGAGGCTGCTGGCGAGTCGCCAGCGGTGACAGGCCGAATGCAAAACCAACCATACCTTATGCCTTCTTTACCACTTGATCTACTTACATTGCCACTTTCAGAGAGTTATGGACTAGGACCCAAAAATCCTTCTGTAGATTAATACTGGTCGGGGTCAAGCCATTCATTGTAAATTTTGCTCTTACATTCAAACTCCCAAAGTGCAATACCTCACACTTGCTCAGATTAAACTTCACCTGCCATTGCTCCACCGATTTCTGTGGCCTATTTATATGCCACTGCACACTTTGACAGCCTTCCTCACAGTCTGCAACCCCAGCAATCTTGGTGTCACCTGTAAACGTATTAACTAACCCATCTATGTTTATGCATATCGCAAACAGAGGTCCCAGCACACATCCCTGTGGAACTCCATTGGTTAAAAACTGCCAGCCTGAATATTATCGTTCCATCACAACTCTGTCTTCTGTCAGTAAGCTAGTTCAGAATCTAAACAACCTGATACTTCAGTGCATCTTAATCTTCTGGATAAGCCTACCAGAGGACTTTATCATATGCCTAACTAAAATCCAGGTAGGCAACATCTACTACCCTACTCTCATCCATTATCTTCATCACCTACTCAAAAAACCTGACTAAATTAGTAAGACACGACCTACCATGTACAAAGCCTGTTAATTAATCCATTCTTTTCCAACGGGGGAAAAATCCTATCCTGAAGAATACTCTCCAATGGCTTCCCTACCACTAACGTGAGGCTCACTCGCCTGGAGTTCCCTTTGTCAATAAACAAAGGAAGGACATATGGCAAGTAATATAAGAAAATAACTGCAGATGCTGGTACAAATCGAAGGTATTTATTCACAAAATGCTGGAGTAACTCAGCAGATCAGGCAGCATCTCGGGAGAGAAGGAATGGGTGACGTTTCGGGTCGAGACTGAAGAAGGGTCTCGACCCGAAACGGCACCCATTCCTTCTCTCCCGAGATGCTGCCTGACCTGCTGAGTTACTCCAGCATTTTATGGCAAGTAATAGGCGGATACAGGGCAGGGGGATTGTTGACAGGCAGATGGTTGGACAAAGGCTAGAGATGAAACAGGTGGATCATGGAGACAATCAAGGTGTCACATATGGGACGCACTGGAGGATTTGTCCACTGAGGCAATAAAGGTAGAGCTTAAAAAGAAGAGAGGCGCAAGCGATCTAATTGGAATGTACTATAGGCCCCCCAAATAGAAAGCAAGAGATAGAGGAACAGATATGTGGAGAGATTACCAAAAGATGCTAAAGCAACAGAGTTGTCCTGGTGGTTTTAACTTCCAAAATATTGACTGGAACTTGCTTAGCATGCAGACCAACCTATCAAATAAAAGAACTCCGATATGCTGGTTTGTAAAACAGCAAATTACCATGTGGGCAAAACAAGCAATTTGAAAGGCAAATGCCTCATTGCATGGCATTTGGAAGTGGTTAGACAGGTGAGACCACAGCGAGACAACGCTTGGAGTACCATGTGCAGTATGGGCAAGGGATTCTAGATAACTATGAGATAAAAGTCTACCGCGAATGATTCACACCACTTCATGAATTGGACACTGCAGTTACTTTGACTGCAAATGAAATAAATACATTCCATCTCTGTCCCGCCCACTCTCCTGACATCCATCTGAAGAAGGGTCTTGACCCAAAATGTCACCCATTCTTTCTCTCCAGAGATGCTGCCTGTCCTGCTGAGTTACTTCAGCATTTTGTGTCTACCTTTGAAATAAATACAAGTTACACTATGACAAGAATGAAACTACATGGTTCTTGCACGAGGAGTAGAAAGTCATGGAGAAAGCCAAATCTGGTTAACATTTACAGATGGCGGGCAGAATGATCACTTGCATTGTAATTTCAAAGTACTCTGAATAACAACGTACTGAACAATTGAAAGAAAATACAGTGCATTCATAAAGTAGCCAGACCCCTTCACTTTTTCCACATTTTGTTACGTTACATCCTTATTTTAAAATGGAATAAAGTCATTTTTTTAATCATCAATCTACACACAATACCCCAGAATGAAGAAGTGAAAACAGGTGTTTAGAAATTTTTGCAAAGTAATTAAAAAGAAATAATTGAAATATCATATTTACATAAGTATTCAGACCCTTTGCTATGACACTCAAAATTGAGATTAGGTTCATCCTGTTTCCATTGATTATCCTTGAGATGTTTCCACAACTTGATTGGATTCCATCAGTGGTAAATTAAATTGATTGGATATGATTTGGAAAGGCACACACCTGTCTGTATAAGGTCCCACAGTTGACAGTGCATGTCAGAGCAAAGATCAAGCCATGAAGACAAAGGAATTGTCCGTAGACTCCGAGACAGGATTGTGTCGAAACACAGATCTGGGGAAGGGCATAAAACGATTTCTGCAGCATTGCAGGTCCCGAAGAGCACAGTGGCCTCCGTCATTTTTAAAGGGATGAACTTTGGAACAACCAGGACTCTTCATAGAGCTGGCCGCTAGGCCAAACTGAGCAATCGGGGGAAAAGGGCCTTGGTCAGGGAGGTGACCAAGAACCCGATGGTCACTGACAGAGCTCCAGAGTGCATCTGTGAAGATAGGAGAACCTTCCAGAAGGACAGCTATATCTACAGCATTTTGTAATGCAAAATGCCAGCGCTGCGCAGCAACTGCGGCTCACCTGCAGTCTGTTTGTCTTTTGTGGGGTTTTTTTGTCTTAATTGTGGTGTTTAGATGTGATGTAGTGTTTTTTGTGGTTGTGTACTATGTGTGGGGGAGGGACTGTAAAATTGTCTCTTCCGAACGGAGACCCGACCTTTTTTTTCTGGGTGGTGTCTCCGTTCCCGCTGCAGTCTACCAATGGCCAAACACATGGAGCTGGCGGCCTCCAGCTGGCACCACCTGGGGCTCTGGTTTGCAGAGCCCGCGGACCGGACTTACCATCTGCGGAGCTGGCTGCCTTCGGGGGCTGTGGTGGCGCTGCGAGAACGATTGCAACTTGCCTTCGGAGGCTCCGGCTGCGGGCCGCGTGGATATCGAAAGCTCACAGGCCCCTGGGTGGGGGCCGATATCGGGAGCTCCAGCAGCAGCAGCGTCTTCACCCACCCCTAATTGCAGGGCTCGGGTCAGCCCACTGCGGACCTTTCACCGTCCGGCGCGGCCTGAAATAGGCCGCGGGATTTTTCTCTGCCCGGCGGGGGCTTCAATGTCGGGAGCCACGACCGCCCCGACGTGCAGCGACAGCGTCTTCGCCTGCCCCGAATCGCGGAGCTTGGGTCGGCCCGCTGCGGATCTTTCATCGTCCGGCGCGGCCTGGAACGTGGCAACTTCAACAGCCTGACCGCGGGAGAAGACACCAGAGAAAGAGAAGACATTCTGGCCTCCCATCACAGTGAGGAGGTGACTGGAAGAGACTCACTGTGATGGATGTTTCTTTTTTTTGTTTTGCGTTGGTTTGTGATTGTGTGTTATTGCTTATTTTTATTGCTCTTATTGTTGGACTGCGGGTAACGGAATTTCGTCCAAAAGACTTGTTTTTTTGGATGACAATAAAGGTTATTCTGATTCTGATTCTCCACCAATCAGACTTTTATGGTAGAGTGGCCAGACGGAAGCCACCCCTCAGTAAAAGGCACATGACAGCCCGCTTGGAGTTTGGCAAAAGGCACCTAAAGGACTCTCAGACCATGAGAAACAAGATTCTCTGGTCTGATGAAACCAAGATTGAACTCTTTGGCCTGAATGCCAAGAGTTGGAGGAAACCAGGCACTGCTCATCACGTGGCCAATACCATACCTATGGTGAAGCATGGTGGCGGCAGCATCATGCTGTGGGGATGTTTTTCAGCAGCAGGAACTGGGAGACTAGTCAGGATCAAGGGAAAGATGAACGGAGTAAAGTCCAGAGAGATCCTTGATGAAAACCTGCTCCAGAGCGTTCTGGACCTCAGACTGGGGTGGAGGTTCACCTTCCAACAGGACAACGACCCCAAGCACAGCCAAGACAACGCAGGAGTGGCTTCGTGACAAGTCTGTGAATGCCCTTGAGTGGCCCAGCCAGAGTCCGGACTTGAACTCGATCGAACATCTCTGGAAACCACCTGAAAATAGCTGTGCACCGATGTTCCCCATCCATCCTGACAGAGCTTGAGAGGATCTGCAGAGAAGAATGGGAGAAATTACCCAAATACAGGTGTGCCAAGCTTGTCGTGTCATACCCAAGAAGACTTGAAGCTGTAATCGCTGCCAAAGGTGCCTCAACAAAGTACTTAGTAAAGGGTCTGAATACTTATGTAATTGTGATATTTCAGTTATATCTTTTTAATTACTTTGCAAAAATTTCTAAACACCTGTTTTCACTTTTTTATTATGGGGTATTGTGTGTAGATTGATGCTAAAAAAAGAATTTAATCCATTTTAAAATAAGGCTGTAACATAACAATGTGGAAAAAGTGGAGTTTGAAACAGTGCATTCAGAAAGTATTCAATGAAGTGCAAAATACCTCATCTGCCTCAGATTCTGTTTCCATTTTTGCCGCCTCTGCCTCGTCCTCAATCACGTCATACAATTTCACTAGTTTAATTTTTTCAGGTATACTGTCTTTTGTAGACCTTTGATCATTATTGATGGCTCTTCCAACTTCCAACGGAGAAACAACAGTTTTTGATTTATGCTGGTCATATGTGGTGTCATTTTCTTCTTTGGTCTGCATAGGTACCCCATTTGACAGTTTCTCTTTTACCTTAATTGTCTGAACTACTACTTCTGAAACAGCTTGCCTAATCTGCACATTTCTTACTTTGTTGTGCGCAGAATTGATGGTAACTAATTTTTTTTTATCAGTTTTAATTTGTTTAATTTTAGTCCAACTGTTCCATCCTTTCTGTGAAGTGTTCCTTGCAGTTACAGATTTTTGCTGCTCAATTGATTTACGTTTTGCACATTTTTGGCCTGAAAATTGGAATCTGTTGAGGCTGGAATAAATTGATTTTGTCTTTTGCGTTTTCTCAGTACCTGCAGGCTGTATGATTTCTGGCTCTTTTTGGATATTTTTATCTTCAATCTTTGTAGACTCTTCTTTCACTGAAAGATCTAGAGTATCAGAAGCTATCTCTTCTGCAATTTCTTCACACAATTCAAGAATACTTTGTCGTTTACACTTAGCATTATCATCAGCTTCTAGACATGGGATTTTCACTGCTGTTTTAGGACGAGAGACTGGATTTTTATTTGATTTATGAATAGTTGGAGGCTGCTTTGAACCTTGTTCATCTTTGTTCGCCTTGTTCATATTTATCTTTTTCTTATTTTCTCTGCCATTATTCAAAATCTTGTTTTGTTGCTTTTCATTTGATGTTTCTACTCCAGCTTTTTCTTTAATAGCTTTGATACTGCATTTTGTTGCCTTTGCCAGTTTCTGAACCACACCTTTCAATTTTGCCTCACTTTCCAATGTTGCACATGAAGCTGCTCTTTTAACTTTTGCTTTGGAATGATTTTGACAAACAGGCTTACTGGTCTGCTCTTGGGAAGTTTCTGAAGCCGTCAAAATATCACCCACAGGATTATTTTTTGGTTTCCCCAATTCACCTTTCCCTTCGTGTACCTGTGGTCCCGCTTCTTTGGAGTCCTTTTTTTTGGCAGCTTTCATAACTTCTCTTACTGGTGTTTTTCTCCCACCTTTACCATGTACTTTTCCTGTAATTTCTGAAGCCTTCTTCTTTGGAGATTTTATGTTCTCTGGCTTTGTTCTTGTAACTTTACTATCTACTTTCACTTTTTTTTTCAAAGGACCGTTATTCTCTGGACTTTTAGGATACAAGTCACTAAAGGCCCTTTTTCCCAGTTTCTTTTGAGCGGGAGCTCTCCTCGATGCGCTGTCAATGGAAAGGAGGGATCCTGTTGTTAAATGTGGGTGCAGATTCAGTCTCCGAGAAAACCTGGTCTGTCTTTCATTCAAAGTTTGCTGAGTCCCACACCTCAACTTGGAATTAACTACCTGCTCGATATTCTCTTTTGAAATAATTCGAATAGACTTGGTTTGAGCTCTTGCAGTATCAGCTTCAAGCTTATCCTTCCTTGCAAGGCAACGTCGTAATCTCTCTGATCTCATGGTCTTTTTCAGTTGTAACTTCTTCACAGATTTTGCACTTGTTTGTATTTTCTCAGAAATTTTCTTTGAAGAAATTTTTGTCACTACGGTTCTATTTTCTTTACGAGAAGTTATTTGTTTAGTACGATTACTCTTGCGTGTCACAATTTTAGCTGTTTTTTTGACAGGTTGTTTCTTGGAAATCCTCACAGTTACTTTCAAAGACTTTGTATCTTTCTTTGCAGGTTTCTTCCTGGGTACATTCACAGTAGACTTAGATTGAACTTTCACATTTTTCTTGCTCTGATGTGATTTCTTGGTGGTAGCTCTTAAAGAATTTGTCTCTTGTTTTGATAATGATTTACTTGTCTTTTGTGGAGTTTTTCCCCGAGAATTCTGCTGTGACATTTTTAAAAGCTTTTTAGAACAAGTCTTTTTTGAAATAGGTAGGCCTTTGTGTGCAAGTCGTACCTGAGAAGTTCTGTTCCTTTGAGGTAACTTCTGTGATACTTTCACTTGGATTTTTCTACACACAATTTTTGCATTATTCAGTTTCCGTGTGGCTTTTCTACCAGCTAATAGTTTGTCAGATTTTTTCTTGGATATTGGAGAGACAGCAGACTTCTTCTGTTGGGAAGATTTCAATGATACATTATTTTTCAATAAAGGTTTCTTCAAAGGAACCATCCTATCATTTTTCTTAATGACCTTTGTTGCTTTACCCTTCAGCTTTGTCATTGTTTTTGATGACAATCTGTTCATTGTAACAGTTGTTCTTAGTGATTTTGAAGCTCCTTGATTATTGGATGTCTTGCGTAATGGAGCAGCTGACTGCTTTCTAAACCTAAGTTGAGGCAATGTCACCTTTTCTTCCAAACATTTCTTTTTGGCTGAAGGTTCACCTCTTGTTGAGCCATTCTTTGTCCGGATCAACCTATCAAATGAAAGAAAAATGTACTAAATAGCATTTAGCAATACATATTACTTTGTGCGAGTTAAAAAACATCATTTGGAAAGCAAACAGCAGTTAGTGTTTACCAGAAATAATGATGTCCATATCATAAATCAGCACCAAAGAACATTTTTGGGAGAGCAGTAGGAATGGATAGAGAAAGGTCAACCCTTGTTTTGATCACCCACATTCAATTGGGATGCAGTACCAATTATTACCAACTAAAACTCCTACATTGAAATTGCATTGTTTTATCATCGGAACACATTTGCCTGAAATAATATAATTAATACAATAAACGCAACAGAATGGGTCCACAATCAAATCAGAAGGATAAAACAATTTTAAAAAAGATGAAAAAGTATTTTGGTTATAGTGGCCAAAATGACACAAAATTTAACATTGATACACATTTTACACAGTAGCAATGATAAATGTTTGGATATCAAGTACCAATACATGATTTCACACTAGCAATGCACAATAAACAACAAAATATGCTAATAAATCACCATGCTCCATCTTTCCACAACCCTCCCCCCCCCAACAGCATTATATCTCTTCAGTTATTACAATCTGAATTATGTCAACTTTTCCATTACAAATAAATGAGGGGGGGTTTTGCCCGTAAACAGGCTTTAAGCATCAGCTATTCACTTTAGTCAGGTATTTCTTGAGCTTTAATGCTGTTAATTCATATTCAAATATTTTGATAGAAAACGGCCTGTGAGGTCCGACCTCGCCCAGTGCATCTGCTCAGCGCAAAATCGGAGATTCGGGTCACGGTTGAAGTCTGGCTTGCACATTGAGTATAGACCATTGATGGGGATCTGCAGCACCTGCAGTATTGGAAAATGTCACTGAGGTAGACCAGCCACAAACAGGTTTGAAGGTCTAAATGACATACTCTTGCATTTCTAGGCTCAGCTGCCTTCTTCTAGTGGTTAAAGCATTCCCCTAATTGAAGTGTGGATTTTTCCATACTTACACATATTTGACAAAATCTGCATTATGGCATGCCAAAAGAAAATGCAAACAGTTGCATCCATCAATATGAGCTTCACTGACACGGAGAAAACATTTTTAACAGTCAACTGAAAGGAATCATATCATATCATATCATATATATACAGCCGGAAACAGGCCTTTTCGGCCCACCAAGTCCGTGCCGCCCAGCGATCCCCGTACATTAACACTATCCTACACCCACTAGGGACAATTTTTACATTTACATTACATTTACCCAGCCAATTAACCTACATACCTGTACGTCTTTGGAGTGTGGGAGGAAACCGAAGATCTCGGAGAAAACCCACGCAGGTCACGGGGAGAAGGTACAAACTCCTTACAGTGCAGCACCCGTAGTCAGGATCGAACCTGAGTCTCCGGCGCTGCATTCGCTGGTGAATCACTCTCAAATCCAACAATGCTCCGAAATGTATTTCCATTTAACACAAGCTTATGTGACTCGAAACACTTTATTCACTGGTTTACCACTGACCAACCCCATAGTATGCTTGGGTAATTAAGATTATGCTACTGCTCCAATCCTCAATCCAACAAGCTCTTGCTGAAGCAGAACTAATCAATGGGGAAAAATAGGACACCGTTCAACCCTTTAATTTACCCCAGTTGGAGCTGCAATCTGTTAGCAGCACATGCACAGAAGCAGAATACCACGTGTTCGCAGACTCACTCACTAAAAAGTATGATGAAAAGTTCGCATAATAAAAATCTTTTTAAATCTGCCTTTGCTGAACAACACCATCCCTGACAACAAAAGTTCTCTCAGCAAAGGCAAACGACAATGAAATTTACTATTCTGAATCCAATACATTGTGACAATACATTCACCAAACTACAAACATGGAAGATGATTTGCTAGCTCCTTCTGAAACGTAATTTGTAATGGATAATAAACTTGCTAGTGAAGCTAAAAAAAAGAAAACTGATGTTGAGTAACCTACTGAATTTCTAACCTATTTTGCTTTCATGAAGCCATTATTGATCATCATTGTAATGAAGAAAATATGGCAGCAGTTTCTGGAAAATGGAAATCCACCGCTAAATATTAAGGTCCAGAAATTGACCAGATAGATATCCTGTTTGCTGTATTTTGTCCGGCCGATAATAATATTATCACCAGCAAACTTAAAGATCGAGGTGGCGCCATACTTGGCCACCCAGTCATCGGTGTACAGGGAGTTGAGGAAGGGACTGAGCACACAACCTTGAGGGGCACCAATATTTCGGGTCAGCATGGAAGAAATGTTATGACCAATTTTAACTAACTGATGTCTGCCAGTCTTATTGTGCACTGGGGAATCACCCTTCTTGAAAGCCACAGATCTGGACTTTAGCAAAGCATGAACGTCCCTGTCAGGATCGATCCTAACTTTTTTTTCCTGGAAGACACCCATTAAAGCATTTATGACAGAGGTATAAACATTCAGGCTGGAAGAAGTGGTCTTGAACATGTGCATAGAACATGTGCCAAACAAGAAAACCATCTTCCCTCCCAGCTAACAATACATAATATTTTTCAACTATAGTTGACTGATCATAGGAGCTGAATTAAAGTAGAAATAATTTCCTTTACAGACAGGTTATAAAATGACTAAAATAAAATCTAGAGTTACAAGTTGCCTACATCAAAGTAGTCCAAGTACAGAAACACCCTTCAGCTCTAGATGGGGAAAACCTGAGAATCATCTGAGATGTTTTCATGTATTTCTGTTGTTAACAGATGGAATTAATGAGAAATATTCACACACAGTGATGTTGAAGAGAGATTCTGAAGCTGAGAATCCAGTTGTTATTCAGTGCAAAGAGGAAACAAGGTGCAGTTACTAATGTCTAATATTTGTGGCAATGTACAAACATGCATAATCTTGATTTAGGTATTTGAACATTTTAATGGTTTGTCCAATATTAAATTAATGTGTTTAATTATGGCAATCTGGGTGCTTGTACACATTAAGTGCCTAAGATAAGTGTTTCTACAATAAATTTGTTTCTACAATAAATTTATATCAGAATACCCATGGCTGTATGGAATGGGCTTCCGGTGGAAGTGGTGGAGGCAGGCTCGATTTTATTATTTAAGAGTAAATTGGATAGGTATATGGATGAGAGGGGATTGGAGGGTTATGGTCTGAGAGTAGGTAGATGAGACTAGGTCAGAGAGAGTGGTCGGCGTGGACTGGTAGGGCCGAACGGGCCTGTTTCCGTGCTGTAGTTGTTATATGGTTATATGGTTAATCATAGAGCCTACTAGGCTACAAGTCTGATGTGCAAGAAGAAAGGAGTATCTACATGCTTTGATCACATCTTATAGAAGTGCAAGTTCCAAATGTGGTTACTATGACCAAAGGTATACAGAGCAAAGCAGAGGTTGACATTCCACAGAAACGGCTTCAACCCAACCAATACAATGAAATTGCTATCTATGAGAAAACAGTTAAAACAGTTGATAAACGGGGAATGCTGATGACAGCACAATAAATGAGGCGGCATTCAAAAGTCAGTGTGTGGTAGAAAGAGGGAAAGAGTAATAATGGGAGAACATGCAATATCTTTTAACACAATTCTGAGTGTCAAATTATATTTTCTGCCTGGTGCCAAGGTGAGGGATATAGGGGTCACGGTTTAAGAATAAAGGGGAGGCCATTTAGGACTGAGATGAGAAAAAACTTTTTCACCCAGAGTTGTGAATTTGTGGAATTCTCTGCCACAGAAGGCAGTAGCGGCCAATTCACTGGATGAATTTAAAAGATAGAGCTCTAGGGGCTAGTGGAATCAAGGGATATGGGGAGAAGGCAGGCACAAGTTACTGATTGTGGGTGATCAGCCATGATCACAATGAATGGGGGTGCTGGCTCAAAGGGCCAAATGGCCTCCTCCTGCACCTATTTTCCATGTTTCTATGTTTCTTCATTTCTCATTTAAAAGAGAACACAAATGGAACAGTAAATACGGGTACGGATCCTGTCAGATCGATAAGAAACAAAAAGCAACCAAATGCCACCCATAATTATATTAGGAAAATATGGTGTTCAGCATCAGGGTGGATCCCTTAAAAATAATGATACTGCATAGTTAAAGTATTGTGTTCAGTTCTGGGCACCATGTTATAGGAAATATGTTGTCAAGCTGAAAAGGGGACAGAGAAGAATTACGAGGATGTTGCCAGGACTAGAGGGCCTGAGCTATAGGGAGAGGTTGAGTAGATTGGCTCTCTTCTCTGGAGCACAGGAGGATGAGGGGTGATCTTATAGAGCAGGGGCCTCCAAACTTTTCAGCATGAGGGCCACATTATATATTTGGCACATTTTTGCAGGCCATAGGAAAAAATAAAGAAATGTCAGTTTTATAAATTTAATGAGGTTTATATGGCAACAAATAAATAATATTCAATTTTTTTAAAGAGCTTGAAATATACAGAAAAAATACAGTGACCACCAGTGGGCATGCAGACAGTATAGAAATACATGAGATAATGGCGGTGTGAACACAAGGAATGCTGTAGGCCCAGATGGCATATCTGGGCGAGTACTAAAGTCTTGTGCCACTCAGCTTGCTCCAGTACTCACCACAATATTCAACCTCTCTTTGGCCAAGTCCGTGGTCCCTGCATGCTTCAAGAGATCCATCATTGTACCAGTGCTAAAGAATGCCTCTCCAGCTTGTTTGAATGACTATCGACCTGTGGCCCATGAGATGCTTCGAGAGACTGATCAAGAACCACATCTGTGCCTTCCTCCCTCGCAATATGGACCCGCTGCAGTTCGCATACCGTCCGAACAGATCCACGGATGATGCGGTCTCCCAGGTTCTGCACACCGCTCTCTCTCATCTTAACAGCCGGGGGGGGGGGGCTATGTGAGGATGCTGTTCATTGATTTTAGTTCAGCTTTCAACACAATAGTCCCCACCAGACTGGCTGAGAAGCTGCTGAAACTGGGGCTTAACACTCCCCTGTGTGCCTTGGTCCTGGACTTTCTCACTGCCAGGCCCCAAGTGGTCAAGATGGGGAGACATACATCTAACCCCCTCACCCTGAACACAGGATCCCACCAGGGTTGCGTCCTTAGCCCCCTACTGTACTCCCTGTACACACATGACTGTGTGGCCAGGTTCAGCTCCAACTCCATCATCAAGTTTGCTGATGACTCTGTGGTGGTGGGCCTGATCTCCGATAACGATGAGATGGCTTACCGGGGAGAAGGTGGCTGATCTGGCACTCTGGTGTCAGGACAACAGCCTTAATGTCACAAAAACTAAGGAGCTGATTGTAGACTTTGGAAAGGTTCAACATCCGAGGACGTACACGCCACTGGAGATAAATGGGATTACAATAGACAATAGGTGCAGGAGTAGGCCATTCAGCCCTTCGAGCCAGCACCGCCATTCAATGCGATCATGGCTGATCACTCTCAATCAGTACCCCGTTCCTGCCTTCTCCCCATACCCCCTCATTCCGCTATCCTTAAGAGCTCCATCCAGCTCTCTCTTGAAAGCATCCAACGAACTGGCCTCCACTGCCTTCTGAGGCAGAGAATTCCACACCTTCACCACTCTGACTGAAAAAGTTCTTCCTCATCTCCGTTCTAAATGGCCTACTCCTTATTCTTAAACTGTGGCCCCTTGTTCTGGACTCCCCCAACATTGGGAACATGTTTCCTGCCTCTAATGTGTCCAATCCCCTAATTATCTTATATGTTTCAATAAGATCCCCCCTATGGATACTATGGATAGGGTGAGCAGCTTTAAATACCTGGGAGTCCACATCACAGAGGATCTGACATGGACAACACACATTGCCGCACTGGTGAGTAAGGCAAGGCAACGCCTTTACCACCTCAGACAGTTGAGGAAATTCAGAATCCCTCTGAAGATCCTTCAGTGTTTCTACTCTGGGGCTGTAGAAAGCATCTTGTCCGGAAACATCACAATCTGGTTTGGGAATAGCTCTGCCCAGGACAGGAAGGCTCTGCGGAGAGTAGTGCGTTCGGCTGAACGCACTATGGGAACTACACTCGCCCCCCTGCAGGACCTATACATCAGGAGGTGCAGATTCCGAGCCAGCAACATTATGGGGGATCCCTACCACCCGAGCAACAGACTGTTCCAGCTGCTACGGTCAGGCAAACACCTCCGCTGTCACGCTGTGAAAACAGAGAGGATGAGATGGAGTTTCTTCCCACAGGCCATCAGGACTGTTAACTCTCATATCACCAGGGACTAATTTAATTTACTGTATTAATTTATTTTTTGTGTTAAAAAAAAAATTCTATTCTGTTTTGTACTTTTAGCACAATCCGCGGGCCACTTTCATTTCACTGCACATCTTGTGTATGTATGTGACAAATAAAGTTGACTTGACTTGACATGGGTGTCACCGTCGCAGTGACTCGCGGGTGGGCACTCCGCTAAGAAATCATTAACATTTAAAATTATTAAGTCGGCAGCTGCATAAAAACCATCAACTTGATAGCCTACCTGAAGTGTAAGTTCAGAAACTGCCGCCGAGATCGGCCCTGAAGACCGCAGAACCGAGGAGGGAGCCGCTGGTGACAACAGACACGGTGAGTGGGCCAGTAGGAGAGAGGTAATGCCTCCAGCGCCTGAAAGGTCAGCTGCAGAAAGTGGTTCCTCCGGGACACAGAGGCGGTCGGTCGGGCGAGGAGATGGACGTCGATCGACGGGCCAAGCCAGTCCAGGTCGACGGAGGAGGCCCTGCAGCAGCCTGGGGCTCGCCTGGGTCGGGAGCCGCTCCAGTACATCCAGCGCTGGAGCCATTACCCCGCTCCTACTTTTTTTTGTTGTCGTTTTGTTAAACTTTAATTTATTACTTTGAAGACGTACACATGAGATTCCCAGTCAGTGTTCACTGATCCTTCAACTCCCGGATGCGACGGATGGCAGACTTCACCGCCACAGCCGAGGTGGTGTTGTAGGCCCAGCTCCTCCGGCCTCAGTCTTCATGCAGGATCCATCAGTTCGCCTCTTCATCTTGGTCTTCCCACAGAAGGACCAGGCGCACTTGGCGTGCTGACTTCTTCACCATTTTACGGAGCGGCGCTCCGTACCTGGTGCCGTACTTGCCCACAATCCCCACTTTCTTCGTGCGTTTCGCCATCGTCGCAGCTCCGGCCCATCTCCTACTGGCCCACGCATTGTGTCCGTCGTGATCTATGCTAAAATAATTCCACTGTGCAGTGCACACGTGACAATAAACCACCATTCATCTAGGCCACTAAAACAAAAAGCTCCCACACTACCACAGAACCCGCAGCACGGAACGTGCTTGCTGCGGGCCGGATAAAATCTCACGGCGGGCCAGATGTGGCCCACGGGCCACAGTTTGGAGACAGTTGTAGAGGTGTATAAAATCATGAGAGGAATAGATCGGGTAGATGCACAGTCTCTTGCCCAGAAATTCCAAAAATGTGTGGGTTTAGTAGGTTAATTGGCCTCTGTAAAAGTGCCCCTCGTGTGTAGGGAGTAGATGGGAAAATATAGAATTAGTGTGAATGGGTGATTGATGGATTCGGTGAGCCAAGGGCCCGTTTCCATGCTGTATCTTTTAATTTAAAAAAGCTAGATGAGGCATAAAGTTTGTTGACGATGTTAAACTGGATGGAAATGGGAAGAGAAAGAAAAACTCAAGGTGACTCAAGTGGAAAAGGCAATGGCATGTTTGGCATCATGTGAATAAATATGAAGTTATCCACTTTGGTAGGAATAATAGACAGCAGGTTACTCAAGTGTTGTAAATTGAGAAGTTTGATGTAAAGTGATTTGAGTGTTCTTGTACACATACTCAACCTCTAGAGTATCTGTGCAATTTTGGTCCACTTCTCCAAAAAAAGTATATACTTGTCATACAGGGAATTCAACAAAGGTTCAAGAGACCCTGATTCCTGGAACTGGAACAGCAGGATTGCTGTACGAGGAGATCAGATTTTCTAAACTAGTGAAAACAAACATAGTCAATGAGGGAGATGTAATTGAGATTTATAAAATTCGAACAGAGCTTGGCAGACTATTTTCTAAATGGGAAGAGAATTCCAGAAATTGAAGGTGCAAAGTGACTAGGGAGTGCTGCTGCTGGGTTCCCAAAAGATAATTTGCAGGTTGAATCAGAAGTAAGGAAGGCAAATGCAATGTTGACATTCATTTCGAGAGGACTAGAGCATAAAAACAGAGATGTAATGCTAAGGCTTTATAAGGCACTGGTCAGGCAGCATTTGGAGTATTGTGAGCAGTTGTAGGCTCTATATCCAAGGAGGGATGTGCTGCCATTGGAAAGGGTCCGGAAGAGATTTACGAGAATGATCTCAGAGATGTTTGAGTTAAAGTATTTTGAGCATTTGATGGCTCTGGGCCTGTACTCGCTGGAGTTTAGAAGGTTGAGGGTGGCCTCAATGAAACTTACCGAATAACAAAAGACCTAGATGGAGTGGATGTGGAGAGGTTGTTTCCACTTGTGGGAGAATCTAGGACCAGAGGCACAGCCTCAGAATAAATGGACATATATTTGGAAAGATGAGGAGGAATTTCTTTACCAAAGGGCAGCGAATCTATGGAATTCATTGCCAGATGACTGTGGAAGCTGAGTTGGGGTATTTTTAAAGCGGACATTGATAGGTTCTTGATTAGTAAGGTTGTCAAAGGATACGGGCGTTTGACGGCACTGCATCTATACTCGCTGGAGTGTAGAAGAATGAGGGGGGACCTCATTGAAACGTACAGAATAGTGAAAGGCTTGGATCAAGTGGATGTGGAGAGGATGTTTCCACTAGCAGGACAGTCTAGGACTAGAGGTCATAGCCTCAGAATTAAAGGACGTTCCTTTAGGAAGGAGACGAGGAGGTATTTCTTTAGTCAGAGGGTGGTGAATCTATAGAATACTTTGCCACAGAAGGCTGTGGAGGCCACTAATGGACATGTTTAAGGCAGAGATAGATATATTCTTGATTGGTACAGGTGTCAGGGGTTACGGGAAGAAAAGAGAATGGGGTTCGGAGGGAGAGATAGATCAGCTATGATTGAATTTGCAGAGTACACTTGATGGGTCAAATGGCCTAATTCTGCTCCTGTCACTTATGGCCTTAAGATAAGAAATTGTCTTGGCATCATGTTCTGCACAGATATTGTGGGCCAAAGGACCTGTTCTTCTGCTGAAATTTTCTATATTCTATGTTCAATGTTCAATTCCAGTTCAATGTAAATAATTGCAATATGTAGCCAGCAACTAAACGTTAGTAAATGATAAGTCCTGATCCTAAATACACGGTACAAGCCATGTTGATTCCCTTGCACAAACAACTGGTTTGGGAATGCAATGAGGAAATGGTGTCTCCTTTTATGTTCAATGAGAAAAGGTCGATAGACATACTGAAACCCAATGTCAAATTTCTCAGCTGTTTTTTCCCCCCAACAGGGTGTTCTATTTCTGAAAGCACAGAGTTAGAAAACAAATAATTTAAACAAAAAAAAATTGCTGAATTGTAAAATTTTGGCATCATAGAATTTTCACTTATTTATTTTCTGAGATTTGGGCAGGATAAGAGAGTCCAACATTTATTGGCCACCCTACAAAAAGACCTATTTAGAATTCATGGATTTATACAAGTTGTTCTGATAAAGCATGTGTAGGCAGGAACTGCAGATGCTGGTTTAAACCGAAGATAGACCCAAAAAGCTGAAGTAACTCCAGGTGACAGGCAGCATCTCTGGAGAGAATGGGTGATGTTTCAGGTCAAGACCCTTCTTCAGATGAAGTATATTGATTTAAAACTTGAACTGCACTTTTCTCCCTCCATCATTATATATGACTTACTACTTCAAGTACTTTATTCTTTTAGGCATATTTCTTTTAAGCCCAATAATAAGGAGATTTGAAGTTGTTTAAATTATGAGGAACAAAGAATACTTGCATTATTTGCACGTTATTGAATCTCACATTGGAGTGCATAATCTAAAGATTAAAATTCTGAAGATAAGATGCTAATATTGGAAATAATAAACCTGTGATTAACAATTTATAACCAATATGGGGAATGGATAGTTAAGTCAGTGATCAGCCATCTGCAGCATTATCCTGTTGAATGATGAGGCTGGACCAGAAGAGTTTAGTCTAATGTAAACAAAATATGAAGACTGAAATTTCATTACTGTTAATTCTGTTTGTCACCACAGATACTGCCGGGTTGTATTTTCAACATTTCTTGTTTTTAAATTTCAGATTTCCATCATTCCGTTTTTCGTTCGTAGGAGTTTTTTTCCCCACAAGGCTCCTTTATAAACTTGCAGTCCAAATTTAAAGCACACTATGATCCAAGTTGTTTTTGCACGTATAATTGTCATTACCAACGACCATGGCCTGAAATGACACCGATACTTTTGCCCGCTACCAACACGTTGCTCAAACGGAAGGATATAAATAAAGCCTCCGTTCATTACAAACAATATAATTGATTTAAAATCAAGCAAAACACCCGGAAAATCAATATAAGCGGGGACGGAAACGGAGGACGACTGCAACATGGCGGTGCCTGGGGCAGAGAAAGCTGCCGTCGATTGGCGACAACCCCAGGAGCCCTTTCACCCGGTCATTGACATTGCGGAGCGAACTCGGGTCGAGGTGCGAGTTGCCCCGAGGCCTGGCTGGGCAATGGGTTCGAGCCCCGACCCGGACTCTGGCTTTGTCCCGCGGCCGAGATTCACTCACCCTCGCTTCGCCGGGCTGGAGGCCGCTTTCCGCTTTTGTGCTGCCATTTGTTCACCGAGGAAGTCGAGTAGTGCGGCGCGCTGAGGGAGCAGCCAGAGAGGCCGGGTTTTTCAGCCTGTCACGTCCCTGCCGGCGAGGGCTGACACATTACCCGTGACTCCCGCTCGGCGGCCGCCCTGCTGAGTTTCCGCGACCGACATGTCGCTCACACCGGCCGCCCGACGCACGAGCCTGGCAGCGCGCATGCGCGTTCTCTCGGTCGGACTCGGGAGCGCGCATGCGCACCACACCCACTTCTCCTGAGCTCGGGGGCGCGCATGCGCTCTTCCACCCGCCCCCGCTCGGACTCGGCAGCGCGCACGCGCTCCTCCCACGGTCCGCCGCAAGCTTTGCGGCGCGCATGCGTATCTCTCTCACCCGCTCCCTCACAAGCTCGGCGGCGCGCATGCGCTCCTCCGGAGTTGGGACGCCGGCAACAGCTCATTGGGAAAACTTCATCAGGACATCAACATACAGGCCCCAGTGTTACACAAACACAGCAGCATGCCAGAGATGGAATATGATGCAGGGATGTGTGAGTGAAACCCAAAAGTAACTCGCATAAATTAAAATAATTGATCTTGATTTCCATGTTAAACAATACGAGGTTATGGCACAAAAGGCTGGAGTAATCCAGCAGGTCGGGCAGCATCTCTGGAGAACATGGAGCCCCTCATCAGAAGGCTGAACAAGGGTCCTGACCCAAAACGTCACCTACCGTGGGCAGCACGGTAGCGCAGCGGTAGAGTTGCTGCTTTACAGCGAATGCAGCGCCGGAGACTCAGGTTCGATCCTGACTACGGGTACTGCACTGTAAGGAGTTTGTACGTTCTCCCCGTGACCTGCGTGGGTTTTCTCCGAGATCTTCGGTTTCCTCCCACACTCCAAAGACGTACAGGTATGTAGGTTAATTGGCTGGGTAAATGTAAAAATTGTCCCTAGTGGGTGTAGGATAGTGTTAATGTGCGGGGATCGCTGGACGGCACCTACTTGGTGGGCCGAAAGGGCCTGTTTCCGGCTGTATATATATATGATATGATATGATATGATATCCATGTTCTCCAGAGATGCTGCCTGACCTGCAGATTAACTCCAGGATACTGCTCCCCCTCTGCTCTGTGATTCCTCCTGCCCTCCGACTTCCCCTCCGACGAGAGTTCAGCAACATCCTCACTGCTCCCCCTCTGCTCTGTGATTCCTCCTGCCCTCCGACGAGAGTTCAGCAACATCCTCTCTCACTGCTCCCCCTCTGTGATTCCTCCTGCAATCCAACACAGCCCTTGCTTTCCCTCTCTCTCTCTCTCTCTCTATCCTCTCTACCCCTTCCCAGTTCTCCCACCAGTCCAGTCTTACTGGCTCCGACTACATTTTATATCTACATTGTAGATCAGTCACTATATTCCTGATCCATGTCGGGTCTTCATACTGACTTCCTATGGAATGTGTCTGGCGCATGCATGGTTGGATCTGTACTGATAAGATGTTAGAATGTTTGAGAGGGACTCCATTTTTGGAGTCTCCAATGCTTATGGCTAATAAAGAACTTTATATGAAGTTAAACGTCTCATCGCCATTAGAACTTCATACACGAGAGTCCAGCCAGATAAGTCTGGAATGCAACTTATTGTGGGCTGTACTAACTGTGGAGGAAATCATGCAGCAAAAAGGGAGAAATGCCCTGCTTTCGACCGAACTTCTAATGCCTGTATGAAACAATCATTTCAGAAGATGCTACAAATCTACACAAAATGCTGGAGTAACTCAGCGGGTCAGGCAGCATCTCAGGAGAGAAGGAATGTGTGACGTTTTGGGTCGAGACCCTTCTTCAGTCTGAAGAAGGGTCTCGACCCGAAACGTCACCCTTACTCCAGCATTTTGTGTCCACCTTCGATTTAAACCAGCATCTGCAGTTTTTTTCCCCGCAAATCTACACCACTGGCTTCCAACAGAGAGATAAACAGGCAGCCTGTTCACCAGGTACAGTCGGAACCACAATCTGATCCATCTGATAGCAGTACTGAAGAAATGGCCAATGATGAAGGTGTCACACTGCTAGTGGATTCAGTTGAGGCACAACGAGTAAAGAATAACAAAGCCATGATTACTCTGCTGGTTAATGGTGCCGAAGTCAAAATGTAAATAGACACTGGTGCCAAGTGCAATGTTATGTCTAAAAAGGGATTCAAATGTCTGCAGAATGCCAAACAACCCGAGCAAGTAAAGGTCTGCAGTACCACTCTAGTGGCATAGGGTGGCAGCAAAATCAAGACCATCGGAAGGGTAAAGCTGCAGTGCCACCTAGGGGAACAGTCATATAGGCTATCGTTTTACATAGCGCCACTGCTAGGACTCCAAGCATGTCAAGACATGGGGCTGGTTTTGTTCAGCAAGGTCGTTCACCAGCTGGCCCCGACTAAAGATGACACGTCACAGCAAATTCTTATGGAGTATAGCAATCTCTTCACCGACAAGCTTGGAAAGCTACCAGTAACATATTCAATGACACTGGATCCAGATGTGAGACACATTATCCGTTCTGCACATCCCATTCCCATAGATATGCAGGACTGGGTCAAAGCCGAACTGGATAGAATGCAGATATTGGGTGTTGTAGCGAGAGCGATCGGTTCAGCCTGAAATAAGGCTAGATGCCAGGTTAGTTCAGTCGGGATGGCTTTATTAACACAACAAGCTGCCAGCACACATGTTCACTCTCCTCTCTCACCACAACCCCTGGTGAGAACCCCGTGGGCTGGGCAGTGCCCAGACCCTGTCAGTCTCAGTGCCGAGGGTTTGGCCAAGGAGTGGCCTAACTATGAGTCCCCACAGCGTCATCACGCCTGTTGTGGAACCAACAGACTGGGTGTCTTCTATGGTTGCAACCACCAAAAAGAACAAAGAAGAGATCTGTACATGCATCAATCCTAGGGACCTCTGAAAAGACCACCCCACCCCATGCGCACAGTGGAGGAGGTGGCTGCCCGCATGGGGAAAGCAACAATGTTTTCTGTGCTAGACGCCTAGAGCTCTTTCTGGCAGATTCCCCTCGACCACAAATCATCTATGCTTACCACTTTCAGTACTTCAATTGGCTGCTGCAGATTCTTCCGGATGCCATTCGGAATCAATTCGGCCAGTGAGGTGTTCCAACGCACCATGGAACAGATTTTCGAAGGTTATCCCTGCCGATCATCGTTGATGACATTATCGTTGCGGGTACAGACGTAAAGGAACATGACTCCAACCTAAGGAAAGTGCTTGACCGTGCCAGGAGTGTGCACTTAAAACTTAATCCTCAAGTGCAAGTTCAACGTGAACCAGGCGAGCTTCGTGGGACATATTTTCACAAGCGAAGGCCTCAAAGCCAATCCTTCGAAGACAACAGCCATCAACGAGATGACGGCTCCAACAGATGTCCCTGCCCTGCAGAGATTTTTCGGGATGGTCAATTACCTTGGGAAATTCATTCCACATTTCAGCGAACTGTCGTCACCCCTACGGCAGCTCACCCACAAAGACACAAAGACAGATGTCGTGTCCTCCAACACTGTCCTATTTCGACGTAAATAAGCCTGTCACACTCACTTGGGATGCTTCTCAGTACGGCCTTGGCACGGCATGCCTGCAGGAAGGAAAGCTTGTCGCGTATGCTTCCAGGATAATGACAGACACTGAGACTAGATATGCACAGATCGAAATGGAGTTGCTTGCAGTGGTCTTTGCGTGCGCCAAGTTCAATGACTACATCTTCGGCATGCCAGTAACCATCCTAAACAAGCCCATCCACGCGGCTCCATTGTTTTCTGGCCGGCAATGACAGATAACATCCACTAGAGGGTATAATCTTGCCCCGTGTGCAACAGCACAAAGCCACACCAGCAAAGAGAACCACTTCTGCTACATCCAATTCCCGAATTGCCTTGGTCCCTGGTGGCGACTGACATCTTTGATTGGCACAATCAACAATACCTAGTTCTCGTGGAATCATACTCCGACTGGAGGCATGGGTTCGTATCCCACTTCTGACAACATGTATGAAGTTCTAATGACGATGAGACGTTTAACTTCATATAAAGTTCTTTATTAGCCATAAGCATTGGAGGCTGAACAGAGTCCCTCTCGAATATTCTAACATCTTATCAGTAAAGATCCAACCATGCATGCACCAGACACATTCCATAGGAAGTCAGTTCGAACACCCAACATGGATCAGGAATATAGTGACTGATCTAAACCTCCCCCTTCCCAGTTCTCCCACCAGTCTTACTGGCTCCAACTACATTTTATATCTGAACCGCCCACTCCCCTGACATCAGTCTGAAGAATGGTCTCGACCCGAAATGTCACCCCTTCCTTCTCCAGAGATGCTGCCTGTGCCGCTGAGTTACTCCAGCATTTTGTGTCTACCTTTGATTAATTCCAGGACTTTTGTGTCAACCTGCATCTACAGTTAGGCACAAAATGCTGGAGTAACTCAGCGGGACAGGCAGCATCTCTGGAGAGAAGGAATGGGTGACGTTTTGGATCGAGACCCTTCTTCAGAGTTCCTTGTTTCTATTAACAAGTTGTGATATGGGTGCAATTTGCATCCACATACAACACAAAAAGCACCCAGATTCTGTGACAAACAGCAAGAGAACACACTTTACTTTTTTTTTCCCCAACATTAGAACGAATAAAACTGCAGTATTCACATAACACATATAATTGGTGTGAGATAAAGAAGTGAACATCTTGTATAAGTCTCAGATACAGTGCAGGTGGTTATTTAACAAGCTGCATCCTATGGTTACATTCCTTGCCTAATATCACTGTTTGCCCCTAATCCACCCCAATCTTCCACATATTTTGTCAAATGTACCCCAGACAGAGGATATAATAGTCCTCCATAGTGATGCAGATTCTGTAAATAAATGGCTTACCTGAGAGTTTATAGATTAATAATGACAAGACTACATATATATCTCATACACATACACTAACTTTATTTCATCAGTCACATGAGAAGATTGTGTTCAGTAATTATCAAGATTATGATTTTTGCTCCAGCTAAAGGTCTTGTGTATTGTCTTTCTGCCATTCACAGCTGTTGCATGATGATAAAAGGGATGATATTCCCAGTACTTAATACCTATTTGAATAGGAGATGCTTCTAGTGCAATGTTGAAAGGAGTTATGTGCAAAAATATATCCTGTGTGGCCTTTGGTGTGAATGCATTTTTTATTATAGCCTCATAATCACAAATCTATGTCAGTGAATAGATGAACGGTCATTCACTTTGGCTCTGAAACGTGACTATATGATGAGATGAAATGTGTGTTATTCAGAGATGGCTTGTTTATTTGTAAGGCAAATGTACATGAAGGGGAGGGAAATTGAATCTCATGGCGACTGCAGTCAAAAAAACCTGCAGCTTCACCAGCAACATATTAATCTTATCACAAGTTATGGGACTATTGAGCACATTCTTTTTACACCCCTTCTATAGTCACGCCTAAAGTTATTGAACCAGAAAAAAAGTGCATTACAAAAGTCTGGATGAATATTTAAAGAGGTACAATTTAACCAGAACTAGTTATAATCGCATTCCTTTCTGAAAATAATGCGCTGGATAATGCTGATTGTTTGCTAATGATTTTGTGTAGAAGTACTGGTTCATTTTAGTCAGCATTTTAGCACATTTGTTACTTTCACTTCTGTATATTTCAGTGAACAAAATGGAGCACTGGGTCCAAAGCTGGTTCCATAAGATGCTGATTCAGATTGACACAAAAACTGGAGTAACTCAGCGGGACAGGCAGCATCTCTAGAGAGAAGGAATGGATGATGTTTTGGGTCAAGACCTTCAGACTAGTTAGGGGTAAGAGAAACGAGAGATATAGACGATGATGTAGAAAGATAAAGAACAATGAATGAAAGGTATGCAAAAAGGTTACGATGATAAAGGAAACAGGCCATTGTTGGCTGTTGGGTGAAAACGAGAAGCTGATGCGACTTGGGTAGGGGAGGGAGAGAGAGAGAGGGAATGCCGGGGATGTTTGTTCCTGGGCCTTCAGCTTTGGTCAAGTGTGGCTTTATTTTCTTGCAAGAGCTCACTGATATGCATGGAAAAGTAACCAACGATACATGGTGTTTGTATTTTCACTGTATTTTAAGCAATATTAATGTCTTAATGAATTTAAATCTACTGATTTTTTAAAGAATTAGCATTTTATATGAAAACATCATTATTTAAACACACATGAAATTTTAAAATCAGTTGAAAAGTTCTTCTGAAAGCACAGGGCACGAAGCTTTGTTTTACAATGCCGGAGGCCTAGTCACTGCATGTAGATCGCCTGGGTAGGGAGGAACTGCAGATGCTGGTTTAAACCGAAGACAGACACAACAAGCTGGAGTAACTCAACGAGTCAGGCAGCATCTCTGGAGAAAAGGAATAGGTGACGTTTCCGGCCGAGACCCTTCGTCAGACTGAGAGTCGGGGAAAAGGGGAACGTGAAATATATTGGGACCTGTGCAAGCACAAAAACTTGGTGTGAGCACAGTTATCGTGTGAGAGGTGCACTAGGATGACCACAAAACGGTGTAATTAAGGGTCTAAAGGGTCTTACATTTAGGGTCTTACAGCTGCGGCAAATCTGAGATCATCATCGTTGGTCCAGGGACGCTCACCAGGTCCACCCAAAACTTCATCCTCAATATTGATGGTCTCCCGGTGTCCACCTCCCCTCACATCCGGAATCTTGGAGTCATCTTTGATCAAACCCTCTCCTTCGACAAACACATCAAACACATCGCAAAGGCGGCCTTCTTCCACCTCGAGGACATTGCCCGTCTCCGTCCATCCCTCTCCTCCACAGCTGCGGAGGCCCTCATCCGCGCCTTCATCGCCTCCCGTCTGGACTGCTGCGACAGCCTCCTCTATGGCTCACCCTCAAAAATCATTGGTAGGCTTCAGTACATTCAAAACTCCGCTGCCCGTCTACTCACCCACTCCCCGATCCGTGACCATATCACCCCCGTCCTTTACAAACTCCACTGGCTCCCCATCCCCCAGAGAATCCAGTACAAAATCCTCCTCATGACCTACAAAGCCCTCCATAACCTGGCCCCATCCTACCTGACTGACCTCCTCCACAGGCACACTCCCACCTGCACCCTCCGCTCTGCTGCTGCCAATCTCCTGTCCCCCCCATCCGGACCAAACTCAGATCCTGGGGGGACAGGGCTTTCTCCATCGCTGCTCCCACCCTATGGAACTCACTACCCCAAACCATCAGAGACTCCTCCTCACTCACCACATTCAAAACATCACTGAAGTCTCACCTGTTCAGCACTGCCCTCAACCAC
Organism: Rhinoraja longicauda; assembly: GCF_053455715.1. NCBI lineage: Eukaryota > Metazoa > Chordata > Chondrichthyes > Rajiformes > Arhynchobatidae > Rhinoraja > Rhinoraja longicauda. The sequence continues at coordinate 19,366,896 of NC_135956.1, read as the reverse complement.
CCACCTTCTGTCTCCTTTTTCTGTTCGTTTACTTATTTATCTATTTATTCACTTCTCTATGTTCTAGAAATCCCTGTAAAGCGTCTTTGAGTGTTTGAATAGCGCTATATAAATGTAATGCATTATTATTATTATTATTACATTACCTATCCAGATGCTGCCTGACCCGCTGAGTTACTCCCGCACTATGTGTCTTTTTTTGTAAACTAGTATCTGCAGTCCCTCGTTTCTTCATGGTGATTCAGTTTCATTTTACTATCGGTGATTTACAGCACTACACCATTAAATTTCTGGATTTATTTGCGGTATTGTGATTAGATCTAAACTGAGCATAGTGCACCACCTGGTGGCTATTTGATTCCCAAAAAATATACATGGTATTTGAATTGTGGAAAAAATATCTTGGTTTAGGTTTATTATTATCACATGTATCAACTAGCTTTGATTTGCATGCTATCCAAACAGATCAGATACACCATATATCGATACAATTAGTTCAAACTCAAGTAAAATAGATAGAGCAAAGGGGAAGTTGGAGAGTACAGACTATAGTTCTTAGCGAAGAGCACGCAAAGAGATATCAGCTTTAGATGACCGGTCAATGGGTGGGTATAAAATCTAATTTTTCACAAGGAGTACTAACTTGCTGTGACCTTTGATTCTTCTTTATTCTTAAAAATATTGATAACTTGCTAACCCAGAGAGTCATTTGTTTGCAAGAGAGCGATAATGTTACCTGTAGCTGACAGAAAACTCTTGAAAGAGTTTAAGTATTTAAGTTGTCTGTCTAGAGAAAACAAACTTTAACATTCTGACATGCTGAAGAGACTAGCAACCGACAAGCAACCCATCAATATTTATAACAGATGTATCAACTAAACAAAAAGATCCATGTAATGGTATTAATACATGTTTAATGGGATTTTTAGAACCGTGCTATAAATTATGTGGCCGAGATAAATGGCTGCAGAAAAATAAAATTGGGCATAAATTTTGACGACCCAATAATGTGGACAAATGAATAAATCATGCAAATCATGTGTAGTTATACAGAAAACATTTTGGTGCTTTGGTCTGCTTGAGAAACTCACTCAAAGATGTCTTTTCTAATGACTATTTTAAATTTAAAGAAGGGTTCTGATTCAAAACATTGCCCACGCTGAAGAAGGGCCTTGACCCAAGACATCACTTGTCCATTCCTTCCACAGATGCTGCCTGACCTGCCGAATTACTTCAGCACCTTGTGTTTTACTCAGATTCAGGCATCTGCAGTTCCTTTTGTCTCCATCTTAAATATCTCTGCAGAGGAGTCACTGGATTTTCAAAATATGCTCTTTGGTAAGTAAGCTAGTCAAAGATACTCATCTTTCATTAAAAACACAAAAAACAATCAAAGATTAGATAAAATCTATGCCCTCTGTATAGGACAATAATTGGAAGATATATTTGTTAGGCTTGTGCCGGCTAACCCAAAATACAAAAGAATGTGTGACTGAATTATGTTTTCTTCATCCCGTTATCAATTCTATGCTATGATCATAAGAATACAGAAACAGCAGTAGGCTCCCTAGCCCCTCAAGCCTGCCCTGCATTAATTATGTTCATACCTCCAAGGCTCCAGGCATCAAATACTCTTCTGTGCCAGTTGCCCATAGACCTGAATTCCCCAGACCTTCAAATATTTAAAGCGCTCTATCTCTGCACCCTCAGGGATAGAACGTTCCAAAAATTAATCAGCCTCTGCAAGAAGAAGTTCCCATACACTTCAGTTTAAAATGACCAACATCTCAGATGTCCGAGAATGGAAAGTCTCATCTTGGGCACAGATGCGCCAAAGTAGGGAAATTGAGAGTAGGGGCTAGATCTTTACAAAGGGCAGCATGGGAGGAGGTGTAGCCCAGATAACTGGGAGTCGGTGGATTTGTGGTATCCATATCTGTCCCTTGCGATGGAGACGGAGAGATCAAGAAAGGGAAGAGAGATGTCAGAAATAATCCTAGTGAATTTGAGGGCTGCGTGGAAGTTAGTGTTAAAGTTAATGAAATCAACGTGTTCTGCACAGGTGTAGGAGGCAGGGGGGTGATGCCAGTGTACATTTGAAACAAGGATGGTTTCCTCCCATTCTCCAAAGACGTACTGGTTGGTAGGTTAAATGGCTTGGTATAAGTATAAATTGTCTGTGCCTAGTATGTGTAGGATAGTGTTAATGTGTGGGGATCGCTGGTCGGCACAGACTTGGTGGGCTGAAGGGCCTGTTTCTGTGCTGTATCTCTAAACTAAAAACTAAACTAAATCAGATAAGAGGTGCAGAAGTTTGAAAAAGCATATTTCCATATTCAGGGACAATTTCTTCCCAGCTGTTATCAGGCAACTGGACCGTCCTCTCACTAGCTAGACTACAGTCCTGACCTCATTGGAGACCTTTGAACTATCTATAATCGGACTTTATCTTGCAATCAATGTTATACGCTTTATTCTGTATCAATGCGCTGTGGATGGCTTGATTGTAACTATATATAGTCTTCTTTGATTGAATGGCATGCAGCAAAAAGCTTTTCGCTGTACCTCAGAATACATGATGATAATACACTAAACAAAACTATACTTTATGTACTTAATTTCAAAACCATGCATATTCTGTGAGGTTAAATGTTAGGGCTAACATGCTTTTCAGATAAAACAGTTGTCTGTTAACAGCCTCTATGTCAAGCAAGCAGGCTCGCTTAGGAAAACAATTAAGTGCATAGAAAAATAATATCTGCTCTTATTTTCAGTAAAATATCTTATTCACGCCCACATAATTTTCCCCAAATCTAAATAAACTGGTACAGACTGTCCCTGTATTAAAACCCAAAATGTGTTACCTTGCCCATCTGCAAAAGTTTTAGTCATTTGCTGTGGGTTGTTTGGGTAATGTACCCATACCTTCCCATCCCGACACATTTTGGCAGCTGTAGTGTAAGTGGGGGTAGATGTGTTGTTCTTAGAGTTAGTCATCTTGTGTATTGATGATCCACTCATTAGGCACTGATTGTTCACGTTGTATGGATAAAGGTTCTCATGTCTACCCATAAACATTAAGATGCAACCGAATTTCAGTTGGATTTGGTACCACATTAGACAGGTTAAAAGGTGCATAGCCTGTAATAACAGTTTCAAATAAACAATACCACCAATAACAAAGAACTTACCATGATGTTCCCATTTTAGTTTAAAATCTTGGCTAAAGATTGAATAGTTCTACTTTAAATATTTGGGAACATCGGTCATCCAGATTTTGAAACAGTAGGTGGCACCTTGGTTTCACATTTTTGTTGAATTCACAATATTTGTTCTGATATAAACAACAATACTCGGATTAAAAAATATATTTTTTCATGAATATATAGTAAATATCTTAAATATGGTCTAGTTTTGTACGACATTTCTCAAAATATGTTTATTACAATCCATTTGATAAATATAATGCTGGATTTGTGATAAATTAATTCAATATTATATCCCCTGGAAGAGAAGGTCACAGTAAGTATTGGATCTGTTAACACATTAACAAAGTATGTAAACTCACTCTTTGCGAATTCATCACCATGGACTATGTAAATACCAAAGCTTTGGGTCAATTATATTGGGTTCGCTGTGGTATATTTCAGCTATTGTGCAATTCAGAGTTAGCTTTTGATTTTTATTGTTTTAAAGGAATTTGCCATTGGCACAATCAACATAAGTTAACATTTTCAAAATAAATAAATCAAACCCCAATTTTTTTTAAAAAACAGCCTGTACTAATTTGCATTCCGTTTCAGGCAAGAATTTGCCTTGGCAGTATCTGATTCTGCCTTAAGAATAATTATAAAAACAATGTTTAACGTAAATTCAGAGTACTATAATTCTCCCAGAGATCCAAAATGCAGCCAGTTGCTATGACTGGATCAGTGCAAAATAAAAAGTGCTACAAAGTCATATTCTTTTCTGAACGGTACTATTTTATGAATTGCAAATATGGTTTAAAGACCAATTAAAATCACTCTCATATTAAATGATGGCACGGAATATTTTAAACGATTGTTAAAATATGGACATTGTTAAAGTTCAATGTCAACTGGACGTGCAAAAATGAACAATCATGATAAGTTTCTGTTATCAGAAAATGATTATACAAAATGAAAACTTGAATATTTTAAATTAACAAAAAATAACTCGTTTTATTAAGTAAAGATCTTTGTGCATAAATGGAGATTTAGTGTGATTTATATTAATCTCGACTCTTTGTCATTCACCTCTGTTAGGTTTTGGGTGAATTGTTAAAAGTAAAAGGCAGCCAGGAATTTTAAATGCATGATGGTACAAGTAAATATGTACTTCATAATGTGTTCAAGGTGCAGTTTAAGGATTTTGCAACAGTTTGGGTGCAGATGATAGATATGAAGAAGTGGAATGAACAGATTTGAAGAGTTATGCACTTTTCAGTTCGTCCTTGTGCTCAAAAACCGCTTGTATAAACTGTTTGAAGAGTCTGTCCATGTAAGTCATTTGTCGAGGAAATATTCCTTCCAGGAAGCCGATGTGACCACCATGTGCAGTTAGTAGTAGTGCAACATTTGGATTCAGTTTGGCAGATTGCATAGGTATGGCTGAAAGAAATATAAATGCCTGAGGAGTCATTCATGAAATTATTATTGTCATGCAACAAATTAAGAAAATTGCTAACAGGTGAGGAACAATGCTCAGAAGATAAGCTCATTTCCACTTTAGTTTAGAGATACAGCACGGAAACAGGCCCTTCGGCCCACCGAATCCGCACCGACCAGCGACCCTCGCACATTAAGACTATCCTACACACACTAGGGACAATTTTACATTTCTACCAAACCAATTAACCTACAAACCTATATGTCGTCTTTGGAGTATGGGAGGTAACTGAAGATCTCAGAGAAAACCCACGCGGTCAAGGGGGGAACGTACAAACTCTGTACAGACAGTACCCGTAGTCGGGATCGGTCCCGGGTCTCTGACGCTGTAAGGCAACAACTCTACCGCTGTGCCACCAAGCCATCACTTGCACAAACACTTTCACACATTACATTGCAATTTAATGGTGTTAATGGTAAAATAAATTTTAATTTAAAATACTTGCGTTGAATTGTTTAGATTACATTTTCTGTATGACATACCATTAAGTTCTGTCATACAATCATGTGTTTAATGCATTTTCTGTGATGCCCCTCCTTACTATTTGAAGTGTGGTGCCAGTCTATCCAAAATAAATGGATTACCATCACAACCAATGAACTGTGTAGGAAGGAACTGCAAATGCCGGTTTACACCGAACACAAAATGCTCCGTCAGAGTCAGAAGAAGGGTCTCAACCCGAAACGTCACCCTTTTCTCCAAAGATGCTGCACAACCAATGAATTATTGAATTTCTACTGAAAACAAATCCTCTACAGATCTAATCTCTCCTCAATTGCAGTCGTCCCATCTGTCCAGGAATCAATCAGGTGCATTTTTTGTTGTAATACGTCCATGGCAAGTGCATCTTAGATATGGAAACCAAATCTACACACAATGTTCAAGATGCGGTCTCACTAAGGCCCTGTACGATTGTAGCAAGATATCCTTGGACCTGCACTCAAATCTTGTTCTGAATGTCCACACACAGTGGTGCAGCAATTAAACTACTGCTGTACAGCTCCAATCACCCAGGTTCAATCCTGGTTCAGGTGCTGTCTGAGTGTAGTTTGCACATTTTCCCCATCACCCCATGGGTTGCTCTCTGGTGCTCTGGTTTCTCCTGCAACCCAAAGGCCTGCTGGCAAGTTACTTGATGATTGTAAAATGTCGCCCTAAGCATTCCATCAATAATTTGGCTAAGGGGACACAATATAATATTTCCAAGATTGTTTAAGAAATAGAATGTGGAAATGTGAGTATTAATGAGGATGTAAAGAGGCTTCAAGGAGATATGAACAGATGAAGTGAGTTTGTAAAATGGCGATGGATAATGAAATAGAAAAAAGTCAGGCTTTGCATTTTAGTGGTATAAATAGAAATGCTGAGTTGTTTCTTTAAATGGTAAAGAGGTAAAATGGTAAAATGGTGATCTTTCCTAAGGAATTTACGAGGATGTTGCCAGGACTAGGGGGTCTGAGCTATAGGGAGAGGTTGATTTGGCTGGGACACTATTCCTTGAAGAGCAGGAGGATGAGGTGATCTCATAGAGGTGTATAAAATCATGAGAGGAGTAGATCAGGTAGTTGCACAGAGTCTCTTGCCCAGGGTAGGGGAATTGAGGACCAGAGGACATAGATTTAAGATGAAGGGGAAAAGATTTAATAGGAATCTGAAGGGTAACTTTTTCACACAAAGGGTGATGGGTGTATGGAACAAGCTGCCAGAGGAGGTAGTTGAGCCAGGGACTATCCCAATGTTTAAAAGACAGCTAGACAGGTACATTGATAGGACTGGTTTGGAGGAATATGGGCCAAACATTGGCAGGTAGGACTAGTGGCACTGGGACAAGTTGGGTGGTGTGGGCAAGTTGGCCTGTTTCCACCCTGTATTGCGTAATGAATGCTTCTACATGCTGCAGAAGGAGTGCAGTAAAGGCTCACCACACAGGTTCCTGTGGTGGTGGGTATGAGGAGACATTAAGGAGGCTAGCTTTCTGAATATTAATGGTATGAAGGAAAATGCAGGCAAAGAGGAAAATTATGTTGAAGTAAAATAACATTGAATGAATATTCTTGAGGGGCCAAATGGCTTCTCATGAAAGGATGGAGTCTGAGTCACCTGGAGACTTCTTGTCATTCAGCGGGTCCATTTAGCCAAAAATTGGTAGAAACAAATTGCAAAATGACATGAACTGCTTACCGATAAAAGGAGTGGCAAGGAACCAGATTTATCAGTTAGTGGGCAGTTAGAAAGTGATCAGGTCAACAACTGGCAATTGAATTTGCCAGGTCAGCCAACGTTTGACTAGAAATGATGGTAAGTACCTTATTTTACCGTAGTAAGTGCCAGTTAGGCTGGATGATCAAGACAAACATTGCAGGGGTATCTTCACTATAAGGAGTGCGGTTCAGCTATTTAGCGAAAGAGTTCTTTCTGCCCTTTCAAAGCAGTTAAGGATAGGAGGTAATTAATAGCTTACACACTTTTCTCACACTCCACTTATGAATAATGAAAAAATGCTATGTATAATGCTATGAATAAATGAAGTGATATATTTATTATTTCATTTTCCAAGGAGAAGACCTGTTGATCACTCTTGCAGTTAAGCAGTGAATGAAAATAATTATTTCTTATATCTGCCTTTTCATCTAGCCTGTGACTTATGTTGTCTGTCCCAATTTCCATTACAGTTTTCCAAATGTTAAGTCTGCTGAATTTTTCAGTGTTTTAAAGATCTGTTTGCATCAGCACAATGCAATAAATGCAAATTAATAATAACACTTGGTACTTTGTTACTATCACAGCGTTTAAGCAACATTTGGACAGGTACATGGATTGGACAGGTTTAGAGGGTTATGGGCCAAATGCAGGCAGCAGACTAGTGTAGATGGGGCATGTTAATCGGCGTGGGCAAGTTGGGCCGATGGGCCTGTTTGCACGCTGTATGACTCTATCACGCCATGACTAACATTAACATTAATTTAATAGATCAATTATTGATGCTTAAAATGGATTTCAGGTGAATAATTTTGATCTCACATTCCACAAAACCATTTGCTGTCATGGAATCCATTGATCCACGATATGTAACTATACATAGAAAATTATGCATTTCCTACCATAGATTAGTAAATTTAAATACTGTCCTCTGTCTAACACTGTAGAATTAATAGGTTCAGCAACATTTTAGCTTACCATAAGCTGGTGAGAAGACATCATCTAATGCATTTAAGCACAGGACAGGAACTTCAATAGACTTCAGTTTATGGTAAGGACTGGCATCTTTGTAGTAATCAGCATTTGTCTTATAACCAAACATCACTGATGTAAACCGTTCATCAAATTCTCTGATTGACTTTGCCTAAGATAAAGTAAGCGAAACAATAACGAAAAGAAAGTCATGTCTTTGATATATATAGATTTTGAGAAATTATTTTCCAGCATGTAGCAGATAATAATAAAGGAGTTATTTATTTACCTTCATGACATAGTCAACGTTAAATAATGTTTCGAAAATCTGTCTCTGCCTACAATACAAAAACGAAAACAGACGTTTCTGAATCACAAGAAGTATACATGCATTAAAAAAAAAAGTAAAATCGAGTTGGTTAAAATTATACAATGGATTTGATGGAGAGGAAGCTCTAGAAGGTAGATAAAACAATTGATCAGGCAGGATTCTTGGTCCAGAACACTGGCCAGTGAAAGTGTTTGAGAAGCCAATTAGCCAAGTAGATCATTGATACTCATTATTAAGGCTCACATGTAAAGAATAAAGCCTTGGCCAAACTACCCAAGTGTGGTCAACCTCATGGAAAGCAGATCTCAATACAAACCACTGTTTGGGTGGGGAATAAACTTGTGTAGGTTTAATTGAATGTTGCCATTAGTTTCTCAGAAATAAATAGGCAGGTAATAGCACATGCTGACTTGAGGTTGATGCTGCTAATCAATGTTAACTAAATGTATAAGGATAGTGTTAATGTGCGGGGATCGCTGGTCAGTGTGGACTCGGTGGACCGAAGGGCCTGTTTCTGCGCTGTGTCTCTAAACTAAACTAAAGTAAGTAAAATTGACATAGCAGGGCAGGGAGGTGAGTGGACAAAGGTTAAATAGCAGAGGGAGAAGCTAAACGCACTATCGATTTACTGGAACAGAATGTTGGGATATTTCACGTGTGTTTGATGCAAGTGAACGGGGAATAATTTTCCCTCCCGCCCTTCTTGCACATATCACACAAGGAAAAGCGTTAAAGAAAATGTACTTATTTTAATGAGAGATGTTCGATAGAAAGTAACTAGTTCCTTCAGGTGTCTTTCTCTCTTCAATCATTGTATAGAAGATGCCACTTAAACAAAAGTTTATTTCAATTAAAAAAATGTTGTTAGAAAAAAACAAGAAATTGTGAAAAGTTCTATAGTTAACCCCTGGTTATGATTAATTAATTCTCTTTAGAAAATTTTAAGTAGTTTATTTTCCTTTAATTTTGAAACATATGTATAATGAGATCAATTAACATATCAGAACAGCAAAGCTTCACCAGTAAAATTACCAGGTTAAGTTAAAGTAGTAGATATTGGATTTTGGTACAATAAGCTTTATTAGTGCCGAGATTAATCCACCCTTTAACCTCTGAGATCGTAGTAAAATGCTAGATCTTAGTAGACTGTTAGTCAGCAGGAAGGATCCTATAACATCATCAAATGACAAGAGTTGTCTATTTTCGTAGACAAATTAAAACATGAAGAAAAATTAACTGCTGAAGATTTCAGTTGATCAAACAGCATCTTTGAATACAAAAGGGATGTATCGACATTGTGAGACAAGACCATGTCATGGGAGGGGGATGTTCGGAGAGGAAATAGACACAAAAGATTGCAAATGCTGCAAACTGGAGCAAAAAAAACAAAACTGCTGGAGGCATAATGTCAATGTGCATGGATCGCTGGTCGTTGCAGACTTTGTGGGCTTTATCTCTAAACTAAACCACAATCAGCAGTAGAAGCAGCAATCAGCAGCAGTAGCAGCAATCAGCAGCAAGTAGCAGCAGCAGCAATCAGCAGCAGGAGCAGACCAAGCTGTGTTGCTTGGGAAGTATTGTGTGGGGATTGTGTGGGGATAGTAAGGAGTAAGACCTGTGTGATCTCCCGGACAAGTTTCGATCGCTTAGCTTGGGGTCGGAGAGGAATTTCCCGGATTTTTTTCCCCCAAATTGGCCTGGGTTTTTTATCCGGTTTTTCGCCTCTCCCAGGAGATCACTCAGTTCTTTTGGGTGGGCGGTTGGAGCAGCGGCCGGGCGGTAGGTTTAGTAAACCGAGCACGGGGCTTTGTTTGGGGAGTATGAGTGCCAGGGCAGTTTATTGTTCTGGGTGTCGAATGTGGGGAATCTGGGAGTCTGATAATCTTCCAGACATCCACATCTGCGCCAGGTGTGACGAGATGGGGCTCCTAAGGGACCGTATTAGGAACCTGGAGCGGCAGATTGATGACTTCCGTCTGGTCAGGGAGAGTGAGGAGGTTATAGATAGGAGTTACAGAGAGGTGGTCACTCCAAGACCACGGGAGGTAGACAAGTGGGTCACGGTTAGGGGGGGCAAGGAGCAGAGGCAGGGACTAGGGAGTACCCCGGTGGCTGTACCCCTTGGAAATAAGTACTCCTGTTTAAGTACTGTTGGGGGGGGACAGCCTACCTGAGGGCAGTGACGGTGCCCGGGCCTCTGGCAAGGAGTCCGGCCCTGTTGCTCAGAAGGGTAGGGAAAGGAAGAGGAGAGCGATAATAATAGGGGACTCTATAGTGAGGGGGTCAGATAGGCGATTCTGTGGACGCAGTCGGGAGACCCGGATGGTGGTTTGCCTCCCTGGTGCCGGTGTCCGGGATGTGTCTGAGCGTGTCCAGGATATCCTGAAAGGGGAGGGAGAGGAGCCAGAGGTCGTGGTACATATAGGTACCAACAATATAGGTAGGATAAGGGAAGAGGTCCTGAAAGGAGAATTTAAGGGGTTAGGAAGAGAGTTAAAAAAAAAGGACTTCCAAAGCAATAATCTCAGGCTTACTGCCTGTGCCACGCGATAGTGAGAATAGGAATGGAGTGAGGTGGAGGATAAATACGTGGCTGAGGAACTGGTGCAGGGAGCAGGGTTTCAAGTTTCTGGATCATTGGGACCTCTTCTGGGGAAAGTATGACCTGTACAAAAAGGACGGGTTGCATCTGAACCTGAGGGGAACCAATATCCTGGCGGGGAGATTTGCTAAGGTAATTGCGGAGACGTTAAACTAGTACGGTTGGGGGGAGGGACTCAAACACAGATAGCTAATAGGCAGTGTGTGAGGCAGGAGGTAGAAAAGGGAAACACTCAGACCCAATATGTAGGAGAGAAAGAAGAGAAAATAAATAAACTGAGAATAAGAAATGATGAGTCCCTTAAATGTGTATATTTTAATGCTAGGAGCATTGTAAGAAAGGTGGATGAGCTTAGAGCCTGGATTGACATCTGGAAGTATGATGTTGTGGCGATCAGTGAAACATGGTTGCAGGAGGGTTGCGATTGGCAATTAAATATTCCAGGATTTCATTGTTTCAGATGTGATAGAATCGGAGGGGCAAGAGGTGGGGGTGTTGCATTGCTTTTCAGGGAGGATATCACAGCAGTGCTTTGGCAGGACAGACTAGAAGGCTCGATTAGGGAGGCTGTTTGGGTGGAACTCAGAAATGAGAAAGGTTTAGCAACACTTATAGGGGTGTATTATAGACCGCCAAATAGGGAACGAGAATTGAAGAGCAAATATGTAAGGAGATAGCAGATATTAGTAGTAAGCACAGAGTAGTGATTGTGGGTGATTTCAATTTTCCGTATATAGACTGGGAATCACATTCTGTTAAAGGGCTGGATGGTTTGGAGTTTGTAAAATGTGTGCAGGATAGTTTTTTGCAGCAATACGTAGAGGTGCCTACCAGAGAAGGGGCAGTGTTGGACCTCCTGTTAGGAAATGAGATGGGTCAGGTGACGGAGGTATGTGTTGAGGAGCACTTTGGGTCTAGTGATCACAATGCCATTAGTTTCAATGTCATTATGGAGAAGGTCAAATCTGGACCAAGGGTTGAGATTTTGGATTGGAGAAAGGCTAATTTTGAGGAGATGAGAAAGGATTTAAAAGGAGTGAAATGGAACTTTTTGTTTTATGAAAAGGATATAATAGAGAAATGGAGGATATTTAAAGGTGAAATTTTGAGAGTACAGAGTCTTTATGTCCCTGTTCGGTGGAAAGGAAAGAATAATAATTTGAAAGAGCCGTGGTTTTCCAGGGAAATTGGACACTTGGTTCGGAAAAAGAGGGAGATATACAATAAATATAAGCGGCAGGGAGTAAATGAGGTTCTTGAGGAATATAAAGAATGTAAAAGGAATCTTAAGAAGGAAATTAGAAAAGCGAAAAAAAGATATGAGGCTGCTTTGGCAAGTAATGTAAAAGTAAACCCCAAGGGGTTCTACAGATATGTCAATAGCAAAAGGATAGTGAGGGATAAAATTGGTCCATTAGAGAGTCAGAGTGGACAGCTATGTGCTGAGCCGGAAGAAATGGGGGAGATATTAAACAATTTCTTTTCTTCGGTATTCACCGAGGAGAAGGATATTGAATTATGTGAGATAAGCGAAACAAGTAGAGTAGTGATGGAAATTATGAGGATTAAAGAAGAGGAGGTACAGACACTTTTGAAAAATATAAAAGTGGATAAGTCTCCAGGTCCTGATAGGATATTCCCTAGGACATTGAGGGAAGTTAGTGCAGAAATAGCAGGGGCTATGACGGAAATATTTCAAACGTCATTAGAAACGGGGATGGTGCCGGAAGATTGGCGCATTGCGCATGTTGTGCCTTTGTTTAAAAAAGGTTCTAAAAGTAAACCTAGCAATTATAGACCTGTTAGTTTGACGTCTGTGGTGGGAAAATTAATGGAAAAGATACTTAGGGACAATATATATAATTATTTGGATAAATAAGGCCTGATTAGAAACAGTCAACATGGATTTGTGCCTGGAAGGTCATGTTTGACTAATCTTCTTGAATTTTTTGAAGAGGTTACCAGGGAAATTGATAAGGGCAAGGCTGTGGATGTTGTCTATATGGACTTCAGTAAGGCATTTGACAAGGTTCCACATGGAAGGTTGATTAAGAAGGTTAAATCGTTGGGTATTAATAGTGAGGTTGCAAGATGGATTCAACAATGGCTGAATGGGAGATACCAGAGGGTAATGGTTGACAATTGTATGTCAGGTTGGAGGCCAGTGTCTAGTGGAGTACCCCAAGGATCTGTGTTGGGTCCACTATTGTTTGTCATTTATATTAATGATCTGGATGATGGTGTGGCAAATTGGATTAGTAAATATGCAGATGATACTAAGATAGGTGGTGTAGTTAATAATGAAGTAGAGTTTCAAAGTCTACAGAGAGACTTGGGCCTTTTGGAAGGGTGGGCTGAAAGATGGCAGATGGAGTTTAATGCTGATAAGTGTGAGGTGCTGCATTTTGGTAGGACAAATCAAAATAGGACGTACAGGGTGAATGGTAGGGAATTGAGGAATGCAGTGGAACAGAGGGATCTGGGAATAACTGTGCATTGTTCCCTGAAGGTGGAATCTCATGTGGATAGGGTGGTGAAGAAGGCGTTTTGTATGCATGCCTTTATAAATCAGAGCATCGAGTATAGAAGTTGGGATGTAATGTTAAAATTGTACAGGGCATTGGTGAGGCCGAATCTGGAGTATGGTGTGCAGTTCTGGTCGCCAAATTATAGGAAGGATGTCGACAAAATGGAGAGGGTACAGAGGAGATTTACTAGAATGTTGCCTGCGTTTCAGCACTTAGGCTACAGAGAGAGGTTGAACAGGTTGGGTCTTTATTCTTTGGAGCGTAGAAGGTTGAGGGGGGACTTGATAGAGGTTTTTAAAATTTTGAGAGGGACGGACAGAGTTGACGTGGGTAGGCTTTTCCCTTTGAGAGTGGGGAAGATTCCAACAAGGGGACCCGGAAGTGGCGGCGCCTAACGGCTGCGGCTCGCTAGCAGTCTGTTCGTCTTTTTTCCTTTTTTTTTTGTTGTGTGTCAGTGTTGGGATGGTTTTTGTATTTTTTTTGGTTGTGTATGTGTGGGGGGTGGGGGAAATTTTTCTCTTTTAGGTCTCTTCCTCACGGCGCGGGGTGCGGCTCGGCCGCGGGGCCTAACATCGCCCGGTGCGGCTCGGCCGCTGGACTTTACATCGCCCGGTGCAGCTTGGCCGCTGGACTTAACAGTGCCCGGTGCAGCTCGGCCGCGTAGCCTAACATCGCCCGGTGCGGCTCGGCCGCGGGACTTTACATCGCTGGTGCGGCTCGGCCGCGGGACTTAACATCGCCCGGTGCGGCTCGGCCGCGGGACTTAACATCGCCCGGTGCGGCTCGGCCGCGGGACTTAACATCGCCCGGTGCGGCTCGGCCGCGGGACTTAACATCGCCCGGTGCGGCTCGGCCGCGGGACTTTTCATCGCTGGTGCGGCTCGGCCGCGGGACTTAACATCGCCCGGTGCGGCTCGGCCACGGGACTTAGCTGCGCAAGGCTCGGTCACTCGGCCGCGGGGACTTCCATCCCCTTGCGGGGACTGTGCGGGTCGGTCGGGGACGAGCTGTCTGTCCGTGGGCGTGGGGAAGAGAGTGGAAGTTTTGTTGCCTCCATCACAGTGAGGGGGTGTTTGGAGTCACTGTGATGGACGTTTGTGCTGGGGTTATGTGTCTTGTGTTCTTTTTTTGTATGACTGCTATGTAGTTTCGTTCGGTACCTTGGTACCGAATGACAAATAAAGTTCTGTTATACTGTTATACTGTTATAGCTTCAGAATTGAGGGACAAAAGTTTAGGGGTAACATGAGGGGTAACTTCTTTACTCAGAGGGTGGTGGCTGTATGGAATGGGCTTCCGGTGGAAGTGGTGGAGGCTGGCTCGATTTTATTATTTAAGAGTAAATTGGATAGGTATATGGATAAGAGGGGATTAGAGGGTTATGGTCTGAGTGCAGGTAGATGAGACTAGGTCAGGGAGAGTGGTCGGCGTGGACTGGTAGGGCCGGACAGGCCTGTTTCCATGCTGTAGTTATATGGTTATATGGACTCAGCGGTTCAGGCAGCATCAGAGGAGGAAAATGGACAGATGACGTTTGGGTCAAGACCTTTTCTCTGGACCGGTCTCAACCCGAAAGACAGGACAGATAGACAGTATTTTCAGATAACCTATGCTTCTTGTGTTCCTTTCCCACTCCCTCTCCACCAAGTTGCCTTTGCTGAAGATAGACACAAAAAGCTGGAGTAACTCAGTGGGACAAGCAGCAGTTCTGGAGAGAAGGGTCTCAACCCGAAACATCACCCATTCCTTCTCTCCAGAGATGCTGCCTGTCCTGCTGAGTTACTCCAGCTTTTTGTGTCTATGGTATAAACCAGTATCTGCAGTTCCTTCCTACATAAGTTCCCTTTTTCTTTGTTCACCTCCCCCATTTCCCACTCCATCCTGGGTTCATCTACCCATCACTCCTCTCCATAATCTGGTTCCACCTATCACCAACCAACCACCTCCTCCACCCTAAAGACTGACCATCTTTCCTCTCCCAAACTCATCACCCTCCCAGTCCTGATGCAGAACCTTGAGCGGAGCACCAAGGCACATTCCTTGTATATGCATACTTGGCCAATAAACATTCATTCATTCATTCATTCATCTCGGCAGGAAGGATCGACACATCCATTTTTGCTTCAATCATGATATTGCTCGACCAACCAAGTTCTTCCAGCCATTTACTTTTCGTTCCAAATTTCAGCATTCACAATCATTTCTGTCTCCTTAAAACCTGAAAATGTCTATTATTCCTTTGTATTGGTGAAAAGTACCTGTGGAGCAGAACCTGTGTACAATTCAATACAAATGATTGCTCATAACTGGGACATGTCATTCTAATAATCTTCTTGAACTTTATTCTTACTTTAATATTTAACTGCTAGATAAATAAACCCACTCAAATACTGATTACAGCACACGTCACAATGCTACAAAACCATGCTCCTCGAATACCAACCTGTAGATAGAAGCTTGAAGACAATTGGTTAGGTAGTAATTAAATAATATCCAGTTAAGTGGTTTCTCAAGGGAAGCCGTGCAGGCAAATACATCCCAGCCAATGGAGAAGACTACCGCTGCCTTCAGTGGCGTCTGCTGGCCAATCTTACCCAGGTAATTCAAGAGGAGCATTCTGTATCAGGCACGAAATGAAGATGTGCTTATTAATTTGATTTAAAAATTCATTCTTATCTTACCTAAGATTTACGTTTTATATGGTCCAGCTGCATCAATATATGTTGTTATAACTGCCTCAAATACCTCCTCTGGCAGCTCATTCCATGTACCCACCACCATCTCAACATGTTGCCCCTCAGGTTCCTATTAAATCTTTCTCCTCTCACCTTAATAAACCTGTGCTCTCTATTTCTTGATTCACCTATCATGGGATAGAGACTCTGTGCATCCATCCTATCTATTTCCCTGCTGATATTATGCACCTTTATAATATCACCCCTCAGACTCCTGTGCTCCAAAGAATAAAGTTCCAGCCTGCCCAACCTCTCCCTCTAGCTCAGGCCCTCAATTGCTGGCAACATCTTCGTAAATCATCAACTTCTTGGTTATTTCTTTTAAAAACTCAATCAAATTTATGAGATATGATTTCATGCACAATATCATTTTTAGTTTAGTTTAGAGATACAGCGCGGGAACAGGCCCTTCGGCTCACCGAGTCCGCGCCGACCAGCAACCCCCGCACATTAACACTACCCCACACACACCAGGGACAATTTACACAGACACTAAGCCAATCAACCTACGTAATTGTACCTAATTGTATGTCTTTGGAGTGTGGGAGGAAACCGAAGATCTCGGAGAAAACCCACGCAGTCACGAGGAGAACGTACAAACTCCGTCCAGACAGCACCCATAGTCGGGATCAAACCCGGTCTCCAGCACAACAAACGCTGTAAGGCAGCAACTCTACCGCTGCGCCACCGTACCGCCATGCTGACTATCTCTAATCAACCCATTTCTCCCAATGCATGTATTTCTTATCCCGTCCAGTAACTCTCCTATTACAGATGTTACACTTACTGGACTACAGTTCCCAGGCTTTTTTTTAAGTAGAGGCATAACATTAGCCTCCTTCCAGTCTTCCGACACCTCACCATAAAAGGTGAAGAGCCATGATCATATTGAATAGCAGTGCTGGCTCGAACAGCCGAGTGGCCTACTCCTGCACCTATTTTTCTATGTTTATAAAGTATATACTCTCCACATCCAGAGCCCAGATCTGTGTTGCGGCGGGATTCAACATCAGTGTAAACTGAGGAATTAAGGCTGTTTACCAAAGTATCTTTTCAAATCTAAGCTTCCATTTGTTGGTGTTTTAGTAATGGTTGACATTTTGAAACAATGAAAAGTAAAAGCGCTAACTTAGACACAGTAAATTTACTGAGGTTCCACACCGCCGCTGGTGGCCTACAAAATGACCACATATGCAAGACTTTAATAGATGAATTAATGTGCAGACATAAAAAACCCTGCAACTAGAATTGCGCAGAGTTGGAGTTATATGTCCACATGGTCAGGAGAAAGGGGGTCGGCAGAGCTAGTTTTGGGTCAGCACAGTGGCGCAGCGGTAGAGTTGCTGCTTTACAGTACCAAAGGCCCGGGTCCGATCCTGACTAGGATAGTGCTAGTGTACAGGTATCGCTGGTCGGCATGGACTCAGCGGGCCGAAGGGCCTGTTTCTATTCTGTATCTCTAAAGTAAACTAAACTAGGTAACTAATCCATTCAATTACCTGGCACAACTTTCAGCTTAGTGTTTTGCGTAACAGATGTCATTGAACTCCAAAGTAATTCATCATATAGAATACTTTATGATGCCTCAAGTGACATGATAAGGTATCATGTAATTGACAAATTATTTCCTTCTCCAACTAATCAGCATCGCGTATCAATACGCACAATCTTTTCTAAACTACATTAAAATCTCCTCGAACTTCTTGAATCATTTGCTTTCATTTAATGGATTTTGAATTTCTCCACACGTTATGTGTTCATCTCATGCTGTGTGCTTATATTGTTAATAGAGGAACTCACCCGCCCATTGAGACCCCAGCTGCCATCAAAGGAGCTTCTGGAAAGATATTCTGTACATGAAAAATGACTGTTTCCAAATCTTCTGTGTTGGCTGCGCAATATGTTCTGGGAGTCTAGACCAGTCATACAAAGTGACACCGTTAAGTAATGTGCATGATTCCATTGCAGGAAAAAAAAGTTAATTGTTGTCAGGAGCAATGCTTCAAATTGAACAAGTTTAGCACTCTTGGTTCAACTCTGAGTTTGGAAGAAAAACAAGCATACATGAGATGATTCTCTTGTGAAAATGATCACAGTTTTCAAGTATTTGTTCTCTAGAATTAGGACGATTTTCCATGTTATATTTGCACCTTAATGGAAATGAGCATTAAATAAGTTTTACATTTTCTACCTACATTTGGGATGTGACAGCAAAGCATTTATCTGTGGAATTCTCTGCCACAGAAGGCAGTGGAGGCCAATTCACTGGATGCTTTCAAGAGAGAGTTATGTATAGCTCTTGGGACTAACGGAATCAAGGGATATGGGGAGAAAGCAGGAACGGGGTACTGATTTAGGATGATCAGCCATGATCATATTGAATGGCGGTGCAGGCACGAAGGGCCGAATGGCCTACTCCTGCACCTATTTTCTATGTTTCTATGTTTCTATTTAAGTTACCGGAATAGAAACTGGAAACTGGTTTCTATGTTTCAATTACATGAATTTATATTGTACCCTAACAGCTGGGAATTTTAAATACAAGTCTTACTACTAATAAAAAAGTATGCTTCAGCGATAGCACGAAGCTACTAATTGTCACTGCACATCAGTAGACATAACAATAATAAATCTAAACCTATTCCTGGATTACTAAGCATAATGTTGAAACACTGAAATGGTGGTTTTTAGCAGGTTGGTAAATGGGTTGGACATGGGACCAGATGGAGTAGAAGGAGTTTCATTCCCTTGTCTCATTTTAATATAGTTGTCAAGATATAGTTGACCCAAAATGGCGGTGCTGCCCTAGCAGCTGCGGCTTACCTGCGGTCCGTTTGTCTTTGTGTTTTGTTGTTTTTTTTGGTCTTAATTGTAGTTTTTGTGGTTGTGTACTATGTGTGTATGTGGGGGGGAGGGGGGGACTGTAAAAATGTAGATGTGTCCCTTCCGAACGGAGACCCGACCTTTGTTTTCTGGGTCGGGTCTCCGTTCCTGCTGCGGCCTGCCATCGGCCCAACTCCTGGAGCTGGTGGCCTCCAGGGCTCTGGTTCGCAGAGCCCGCGGACCGGACTCACCATCAGCGGAGCCGGCCGTCCTTGGAGGCTGCGGGAGCGGCTGCGACTCGCCTTAGGCTCGGGCCGCATGGATGCCGACATCGGGAGCTCCGGCAGCGGCAGCGTGTTCGCCCGCCCCAGATCGCGGGGCTTGGGTCGGCCCGCAGCGGACATTTCACCGTCCGGTGCGGCCTGAAATAGGCCGCGGGATTTTTCTCTGCTGGGCGGGGGCTTCAATGTCGGGAGCCACGACCGCCCCGACGTGCAGCGGCAGCGGCAGCGTGTTCGCCCGCCCCGGATCGCGGGGCTTGGGTCGGCCCGCTGCGGACCTTTCACCGTCCGGCGCGGCCTGCAACGACACCGGCCTGACCGCGGGAGAAGACGGCAGGGGAAGGGAAAAGACATTCTGGCCTTCCATCACAGTGAGGAGGGGACTGGAGGAGACTCACTGTGATGAATGTTTCTTTTTTTTTGTGTGTTGGTTGGGGTTGTGTAATTTGCTTGTTTTATTGCTTGTGTTATTGGACTGTGGGTGACTGAATTTCGTCAAACAAACTTGTTTTTTTGTATGACAAATAAAGATATCTTGAATCTTGAAGATGCTCATCCATTTACTCTGCAAAATTTCCAATGGGCTTCCCTTGACCCTCTTTTAAAATATTTTCTTCCTTACATTTTACCGCCACAAGGACAGAAATGCAAACTAAACTTCACAGCTGCCCCAAAACGTTGTGCATGAATAAATGATCCAACAGTATTTATGGGTTTAAAGAACTCACCAGAAGTGTCTCTCCAGCAACTCCTCTGTTGTTGAAAACAACAGACCTAGAAGAAATTCAAAACAATGTTTAAATTGTTCCACCTCCTATGAGTGAGAGGCTTCTAAAAATATTAGAGAATAGGGAAATAATATGAAATGAGGAGTGGGATATTTGCTTTTGCTTTTTTTAAGCTGAGCTCCAGAATAACCAAGATTAGAACATCGAACTGTTATCAGGCAACCGAACCAACTTACCAACAACTAGAGAGCAGTCCTGAGCTATTATCTACCTCATTGGAGATATTTGGACTATCTTTAATCAGACTTTACTGGACTTTATTTTGCACTAAATGTTATTCCCTTTATCATGTATCTGTGCACTGAGGACAGCTTGATTGTAATCATGTATTGTCTTTCTGCTGACTGGTTAGCATGCAACAAAAGCTTTTCACTGTACCTCGGTACATGTGACAATAAACTAAACTAAACTAAACAAGCATCACAGGAGTGATGTACAGCACAGGAATAGGAATGAGCCATATCCCTCCATTCCCTGCACATCCATGTGCCTATCTAAAACCCTCTTAAAAGCCATTATCATATCTGCCTCTATCTCCACCCCCGCCAGCACTGATTAGGTTGTGTCGAATTTTAATGAAAGAGATTCGTTTTTATCTTCAAATCCAAGGTAGTGAAATTTTATAATAGATGAAGCCAATTAAAATTAATGCAAATAGAAGATACAACATTGGAAGATGAGGCCCCTTGAGCCTGCTCCGCCATTCAACATTATCATGGTTGATCATCCAAATTAAGTATCTTATTCCTGATTTCTTCCCCTATCTCTTGATCCCTTTGGCCCTCAGAACTATAGAAGCATAGGAACATAGAAAATAGGTGCAGGAGTAGGCCATTCGGCCCTTCGATCATGGCTGATCATCCAGAATCAATACCCCGTTCCTGCTTTCTCCCCATGATTCCATTAGCCCTAAGCTCTAATAGCCCTAATTCCCCCCCACCCCTCCACCCTTTTCCTTCGCCTGCCCCTTCTCTGTGTCCACCTGGATGTATAGCCATTTCTCTCACTCACCTGCCCCGCTTTCCCTTACCTACATCCTTTACCCTGACTTCACATCTCACATCTCTTCTCTCCTCATCTCATAGCTTTTCATCTCTGGTCTTTGTCCACCCATCTGCCAATCAACCCCCATACCTGTGTCCACCTATCACTTGCTTGGCTTTGTCCTGCTCCAATCGCTGTTTCAGCTTTCTACCACCTGCTACTATCAGTCTGAATAATTGTACGCAGCCCAGACCATCACACAAACCAACCTCTCTTTCAACCTCCCTTCCTTTCAATTTATACCTTACTCTGCCTCGGCAAGGCCAGCAACATAATCATGGACGTGTTGCACGCTGGCCACTCTCTCTTCTCCCCTCTCAAAAGGGATAGAAGTGTGAAAACGCACACCTTCAGATTCAGGGACAGTTTCTTCACAGCTGTTATCAGGCAACTGAATCATGCTACCACAACCAGAGAGCAGTCCTGAACTACTATTGGACTATCTTTGATCGGACTTTACTGGCTTTACCTTGTACTAAACATTATTCCCTCATCACGTATCTGTACACTCTGAATGGCTCAAATGTAATGTATTGTCTTTCGTTGGCTGATTAGCACCCAACAAAAGCTTTTCACTGTACCTCGGTACACGTAACGATGAAATTAAACTAAACTGAACTGAAGAGTCCTGACTTGAAATCTCGCTTAACCGTGCTCTCCAGAGATGCTGCCTGACCCACTGAGTTGCACCAGCACTTTGTGTTGGTTGCTTAAGATTCCAGCATCTGTATTTCCTTTTGTATACCTAACTCCTTTTTGAATATATTTATAGGCCTGATTTCAAATGTATTTTGTTGGAAAGAATTCCACAGTTCCACCATTCTCTGGATGAACAAACATCTCCTCTTACCAATCCTGCATAGATCCTTATTCTTGGACCCAGACCTGGATCCAACAGCCAGGGGGAATGGAATTTTGTAGATTTCTATGAGATCGCCTTTCATTCTTCCAAACACTAGCAAATATAAGCATAATTGAGGTATTCTCTTCATTTATCAATCCTGTCTTCCCCAAAATCATTCTGGCAACATTTTGCTATTCTACCTCCTTAATAAGAAAATCCTTTCTCATAAAAGAGAATCAGAACTGCAGACAATACTCAAGGCATGGTCTCACCAAGGCCCTGTATAATTGCAGCAAGACATCTCTACTTCTGTATCCAAATCTTCTCGCCAGAAGGTTATTATACCATTTGCCTTCTTAATCGCCTGTTATGCACACATGCTTTATATTCAGTGACTGGATGACACAGTGGCACAGTTGGTAGAGCCGCTGCCTCACAGTGCCAGAGATCCTGATCTCGACTGCTGTCTGTGTGGAGTTTGCTCATTCTCCCTGTGACCTGATGGGTTTCCTCCGGGTGCTCTAGTTTCCTCCCACATTCCAAAGATGTATGGGTTTGCAGGTTTATTGCCTATAAAGTGAAGTGAGTGGATGAGAGAATAGGATAACATAGTGCTAGTGTGAACGGGTTATTGATAGTTGGATTGGCCTCAGTGAGCCGAAGGGGCTATTTCCATGCTGAATCTAAACTAAACTAAATCCCCTCATCCAAATCATGTGAATGGCTGGACATATAAATTTATATATATGAACCCTGTCTCCTATCTTTTGTGTCTAACAAACAGAGTGGCTTCTATCAGGAATGGGCATGTTTGATAACCCAATGTGGTCATATCTTCGTTCTCATTACTGCAGAAGTAGGAGTTGTTGAAGTTTGACATTGCCATTTAGTTCACAGAGGGAATCCTTGGTATGGTGTTACGCAACCTATGTGCTGAACAAGATATTTTTAGAGAATGAAGCCACGTGATCAAAGTTCCATGTATCACTTTTCAGTGCTGCATTATCCTTAAGGCTGTCTGCTTAGAGAATGATCATGCAAATAGATGTCAACAGTGGCTGTACCCCATAAAGTACCAGTGCATTCATGGAGAGCTCACCTTAAAATGCAGCCTTTATGAGCATAAACTTCTGCTCTTATTGCCATTTTCTGACTTGGAACACAATAGTACTGTGGCTGGCTACAAAGAGCAACCATACAAATCGTGAATCTGCGATTAGATTGACAGGTGTAAGAAGGAACTGCAGATGCTGGTTTAAACCGAAGATAGACACAAAAAGCTAGAGTAACTCAGCGGGACAAGCAGCATCTCTGGAGAGAAGGAATGGGTTATTCTTATAGGCTAGCTGATTCTCGTGTTGTATCTGAACATTTAAAACAGATAACTAGTTGTATTTGAACATTTAAAACAGATGACAAATAAAAAAATGGGTGACGTTTCGGTTCGAGACCCTTCCCTCCAATACAATACAGAGATGCTGCCCGTCCCGCTGAGTTACTCCAGCTGTTTGTGTCTATCTTCGAACTATGAATTGTGTCCTCTTTGCAAGTGTGACACATTGTGGCGCTGAAAAAAAGCTTAACTTTGCATATTAAATGTATTGTTCATTTGCCTTCTACATTCCAGTGAGAAGGTTGTTGGTTGTGAATCATTGTTGCCTCTCTCCTTACGTGTTATTGAATGTGTGTAGCATGGACAAAATGACTGTTTCCAAAGTTGGCTGCCTGATTTTTCCTGTGCACTCTTGGGATATACTAGTATAAACTCGATTCAGTCATTACATGAAATTCAATTGTGAGATTTTACCTCATATAGACGATTAGTAGAAGCTATTTATTACATTATAAAGATTTGATTATACCATATCAATATTAATGAAATTAATTAATTTAATTATCTCTTGAGACTAAATTTCGATTAAACTGGATAACTGATTTAACAAGTCAAGAATGTTTAATTGTTACATGTACTGACAACGGAACAATTAAATTCTTACTTCAGCAGCATAACAAGCCTGTAAACACAATACACATAGATTATATATAATAAACAGAATGACAATAAATTAATAACCCCAATATTTGTTCCCCCCCCCAAAATCCTTCGTGCAACCAAAGACAGCCGATAGTTCATAGTTGATGTTGAAGAGCCTGGTGGTTGTTGGGAAGAAGCTATTCTTGAACCCAGTGGTGAAGTATGATAGTACTTATGTCAGCCATGATAGTTCAGTTCAGTTCAGGTTAGTTTATTTAGTTTATTTTCACGAGTAGATGAAGGGATTAAAAGTACCATTAGCAAATTTGCAGATGATACTAAGCTGGGGGGTAGTGTGAATTGTGAGGAAGATGCAATAAGGCTGCAGGGTGACTTGGACAGGTTGTGTGAATGGGCGGATACATGGCAGATGCAGTTTAATGTAGATAAGTGTGAGGTTATTCACTTTGGAAGTAAGAATAGAAAGGCAGATTATTATCTGAATGGTGTCAAGTTAGGAAGAGGGGATGTTCAACGAGATCTGGGTGTCCTAGTGCATCAGTCACTGAAAGGAAGCATGCAGGTACAGCAGGCAGTGAAGAAAGCCAATGGAATGTTGGCCTTCGTAACAAGAGGAGTTGAGTATAGGAGCAAAGAGGTCCTTCTACAGTTGTACCGGGCCCTGGTGAGACCGCACCTGGAGTACTGTGTGCAGTTTTGGTCTCCAAATTTGAGGAAGGATATTCTTGCTATTGAGGGCGTGCAGCGTAGGTTCACTAGGTTGATTCCCGGAATGGCGGGACTGTCGTATGTTGAAAGACTGGAGCAATTAGGCTTGTATACACTGGAATTTAGAAGGATGAGGGGGGATCTTCAACAGTTCAACAACAACAGTTCAACAGAGCTTTATTTGTCATTCGGTACCAAGGTACCGAACGAAACTACATAGCAGTCACACACAAAAAAGAATACAAGACACATGACCCCAACACAAACGTCCATCACAGTGACTCCAAACACCCTCTCACTGTGATGGAGGCAACAAAACTTCCACTCTCTTCCCCACGCCCACGGACAGACAGCTCGTCCCCGACCGACCCGCACAGTCCCCGCAAGGGGATGGAAGTCCCCGCGGCCGAGTCGCACCGGGCGCTGAGACGTCTCGCGGCCGAACCGGGCGATGGAAGGCCCCGCGACCGAGCCGTGCGCAGCTAAGGCCCGCGGCCGAGCCGCACCGGGCGATGAAAGGCCCCGCGGCCAAGCCGCACCGGGCGATGTTAAGTCCCGCGGCCAAGCCACACCGGGCGATGGAAGGCCCCGCGACCAAGCCGCACTGGGCGATGTTAAGTCCCGCGGCCGAGCCGCACCGGGCGATCTTATTGAAACGTATAAGATAATTAGGGGATTGGACACATTAGAGGCAGGAAACATGTTCCCAATGTTGGGGGATTCCAGAACAAGGGGCCACAGTTTAAGAATAAGGGGTAGGCCATTTAGAACGGAGATGAGGAAGAACTTTTTCAGTCAGAGAGTGGTGAAGGTGTGGAATTCTCTGCCTCAGAAGGCAGTGGAGGCCAGTTCGTTGGATGCTTTCAAGAGAGAGCTGGATAGAGCTCTTAAGGATAGTGGAGTGAGGGGGTATGGGGAGAAGGCAGGAACGGGGTACTGATTGAGAGTGATCAGCCATGATCGCATTGAATGGCGGTGCTGGCTCGAAGGGCTGAATGGCCTACTCCTGCACCTATTGTCTATTGTCTATTGTCTATTGAGTACTGAGATACAGTGAAAAGCTTTTGTTGTGTGCTATCCAGTCAGCAGAAAGACAACACATGATTATAATCGAGCCATTTACAGTGTATAGACACATGATAAGGGAATAACGTTTAGTGCAAGGTAAAGCCAGTAAAGTCCGATCAAGGATAGTCTGAGAGTCACCAATGAAGTAGACAGTCGTACAGCACTGCTCTCTGGTTGTGGTAGTATGATTCAGTTGCCTGATAACAGCTGACATGATCGCGTCAGCCACAATAACTTTTCACATTTTGTGCTCGGACACCACACTCTCATTTCATGCTTGCCATCGGGAAGAAGGTAAAGGAGTCTGAAAACTGTAACGTCCAGCTTCATGAACAGTTTATTTCTAAAGACCATAGGCTATTTAACACTACAAACTCCAATTAATCTCCGAACAATTAACTACTTTGGTTGCACTAGGGACTTCGAGCTATGTTTTGTTTTTTTGCATTATATTGTTCTTTTTAATATATTCTTTTTTTATGTTTGTTTATTATATTATCTATTGAGTAATATGTTTACAAACCTGTTGTGATGCTGCAAGTAGGAATTTCATTGTTTGAGTCGGTACTTATGACAATAAAACACTCTTGACTTGAATCTTGCTCGCAAAGAATAAGCAAAGTAAAACATCGCTTTTAATTATCCTAAACCTGACTTTGATGTGTCAAAATTAACGTCTTTGATTTTTATAAGATTGCAGAACCCGGGGGATGACTGCCTGCTTTTCCTTGCTGCTTGGAAAAATGATGCGCGGAATGAAAAAATGCGTGGATGAAAAAAGAAAAAGAAAAATACATAAAAACAATAGATAGACGCAAAATGCTGGATGGCGTAACTCAGCGGGACAGGCAGCATCTCTGGAGAAAAGGAATGGGTGACATTTTGGGTCGAGTCTCGACTGGCTGAGTTACTCCAGCATTTTGTGTCTATCTTTGATTTAAACCAACATCTGCAGTTCCTTCCTACCCATAAAAATAACACTTGCCTGTATCCAAGTATTTCACTCTGTTTAACCATGTGCAGCATGTATGATTCCTTGCTTGTTCCCGTAAGTCCGGGTAAGATAAGTATCGTTGGTCTTGTGGCAGAAACAGGATAGAGTGCATTGTCATCATTATTATTCCAGTCCAAGGAAATATTTCCACCGTCTGCTGTAGGAATGAGTTCACTGTAATACAGAGATAAAAATAAAATGAAAATGTAGGAATTATGTAAGCACAGGTTCACACCACCGTAATCCTACATGTTTTACTTATGATAACAATCATTTATCCCACATTTATTAACTGAGGTACTGTACGGAAACAATTCATTATTATAATTACTGTTCTGAGTTAAAAAATAATGGAATACAATAACGTTTCTGCCAAAATATTCAGTGCTTTTGGTTTGGTTGCACATAGGTCAGGATTTTCTGAAACTAACATGAAAAATTGCAAGATGGGACTATCGCAACGATAGACAGGTACATGGATAGGATGTTGTAGGAAGGAACTCAGATGCTGGTTTAAACCGAAGACAGACACAAAATGCTGGAGTAACTCAGCAGGTTTGAAGAAAGGTCTCGACCCGAAACGTCACCCATTCCTTCTATCCAGAGATGTTGCCTGGCCTGCTGAGTTACACCAGCATTTTGTGTCTATCTTCGGTACATGGATAGAACAGGTTTATAGGGATATGGGCCAAATGCAGGGAAGTGGGATGAATGTAGATGGGACTTGTTGGTCGGTGTGGGCAAGTTGGGCCAAAGGGCCTGTTTCCACACTGTATGACTCTATGACTCCATGTACAAATTATTTCCTCACACGACCTACTTTGGAAATGTATTACACATCTAGATTTTAAAAACACTAGCGTTACAGAATTTGAATTATTTTCTGTCCAATTATAAAACAATGTATTCACCATTTCAGGTGCTGAATATTAAAAACAGTGAAGGTTATGCTTTGGATCAGATTTCTGTACTGAAATATTTTGGTTTGAAAGGAAATTTCTAAAAAGTTAATGACCGACATACACACTGCAATCTGATTTATATGCAATTGAAAGAAAAAAGATTTAAAATATTTTTCTAACCGAGAGTATCACAAAATGCTGGAGTAACTCAGCAGGTCAGGCAGCATCTCAGGAGAGAAGGAATGGGTGACGTTTCGGGTCGAGACGTTACTCCAGCATTTTGTGATACCTTCGATTTGTAGCAGCATCTGCAGTTATTTTCCTACACTATCCTTTCTAACCGAGAGAATATGGTTAATTTCTGAACAATCATCAATGCAAGACAATACTAATAACATAGTAAACAGTAAGACAATGAAGCGTACTTTCTGTATTCCACCCAAGGTTTGGTTGTGATGAATGGCCTGAGTAGTGTCTGTACTCTTGCTTCCCAGCACCAAAAGGTCGGATAATAAGTCTCTGTTACCACAGGACAATACCTCTGCAGAAATTCAGAGAGGGTTGCTGACCCTGTGATAAGCTGTGGCTTCTGCAATAAATCAAGCTCACAGTTACAGTGTGATAGCAAATTGTTGACATTTACTGGAGTTATTTTTTAAAATTATATCAGCAACTATTTAAATATCCACATTAAAATGAAAATATAGGTACATTGATTACAGTCCTGGCTTATCAGAAGTGAATTTCCAGAATTTATTTTCTGATTTCATTCAGCATAATTGTATGATTTTGTTCTCTCCATCCCACTCCCTTTGCTGCAACTTAAAATACACCTAATTTCTCTCTTTCCAGTTCTGATGAAAAAGTCATCAATCTGAAATTTTAACTCACCAGGGATGATGCCTGAACATTTTCCGTTGTAATTTCAAATTTCCAACATTTATAAATGTTTGCTTTTTGACCACCTGATCGTTAAAACATATTCATTTTTCCTGGTTTTTAAAAAAGTTTCACGTGCCATTCAATTCTGACTGTCTTTTAAATTTTGAGTTGGTAACTAAAATGGAGTTGTTAGACTGCATTGTTTGGTGAAATATTAAATCACAAAAAGCATCACAATTATTTTTTCACATAGAGTACAAGGTTGTGAGGCAGTAAATTAAAATAATTCAAAATTTTAGTCATTTTAATTGCTCCATTCCATCATAAACTAATCTTTAATTTCTCCATTTGGAGAGAAGATTAATAATGAACCATTTCCTGTTCCATTTGTGCTGATGTATTTTGACGCAAATAATGAGTGGTTGTTGGACTTGGGAAGAAGCTTCAATAATAAATCTTAATCAGACCTTGATATTAATAGTACTCTGAGCTATTTTGACGGCGACCTCAGCAGGGAAGTCACTAGGGTTGACAGATTTATTGTGAAGCAGGTCATAGTCTGATAAGAATGCTGAACAAGCCTTCTAGGAATATGCAAAATCTGTCAATATGGAGATCAGGAAGAGCAGAGTTTCTTCTCCAGACCTTCGAAGGAAAGCAAGATGACGCTACCTTGCTTTGCTTGATTCGCTTGACCGCTCTTCCTTCGTGAGAGGCAACCCCTCCCCTATTCACCTGGGTCTAAAACACACACACACACACTCAAAACCCACTCCTGCCACATCTGCATGTCTCTGGGTGACCAGTGGCAGACACAATAGCTTCCTAGCTTCCTCTGTCTGCAACCTATTCTATCTGGGAGGTAGACTGGTGCACTCAAATGAGGGGAAAGATTAAAAATATCCCAGGCCTGAAACTTAAGCCAATGAATGTGCTGTGTATTGTTCCTGGTTTCCTACCTAAATCTTTAAAACCTGCACGTTGTTGAAACCCTCTTCAGAGTTTCTCAGGAAGGGTCCCGACCTGAAACGACACCCATCCTTTTTCTCCAGAGATGCTGCCTGATCAGCTGAGTTACTCCAGCACTTTGTGTCTATCTCCTATGTTTCTCATTTTGACGTGGCAAATGATTTTGGCGTTCTCAGAGATGCAGTGCTAAAGTTTACTTTCAATTACGAATCACCTTGATGCCACTGATTAAATCACTGGGTCCTCTACCTTTTAGCTTCATTATATCATCAAACAGTGTTAGTTTACACACGGTGTACTCTAGTTGTAAACAGGATAGCAATGCTCTTACTCAATGTTAAGATGGAGTTTCAGATTTATAAATGATATCTCTGGAATTTAAAAATTGGAAATGTTGATAAAGGACTCATGCTTATGGTGTAAACTCCACTGTGTAAACTTTGCCAAACATTAACAGAGAAAGAAGATAAGGCAGAGAAGTGACAAGTTTAATGGGCCTCCTCCACTGTCAGAGTGAGGCCAAATGTAAATTGGAGGAACAGCACCCCATGTTTCGCTTGGGCAGCTTACAACCCAACAGTATGAATATTGATTTGTCCAACTTCACGTAAACATTGCATCCCCTCTCACTTCGTCCCTCCCCCATCCTAGTCGTCGTACTAGTTTCACTGTTGTCCTGTTGAGTTTCAGTATCTGTATAACTCAATGTCACCTATCCCACAGCCAACAATGGACCATTGTGGGCTCCCACCTTTCCTTGATTATCCTTGCTTTGGCAGATCTTCCATTCATTTGTCCTATATCTCTCTTTTCCCTTTCCCCTGACTCTCAGTCTAAAGAAGGGTCTCAATCCGAAACATCACCCATTCCTTTTCTCCAGAGATGCTGCCTGACATGCTGAGTTGCTCCAGCTTTTTATGTCTGCCTTTAAGTAACTGTGGTTGTGGGAATGAATAAAGGCTGAGGCGGCATGGGACGGGTTCCTTATTTTTTGTGTTATGAGGAAGAATGGGTTGTTGGTGTTGCTGAATCTTGAATTGATAATAATGAGATGGGAGGCGGATGAGGAATGTGCAGGATAAGCACACAGAGCTCGGAAGGAAGAGAGAAAGATTCTCATTCATGCAAACCTATTCAGAAAACAAGTGAAAGTTAACCCATTAGTTCCAAGTCCCTGCACTAAAAATGTTAGCAGCTCATATGTGTTGAGATAAAAGTGTATGTTATGAAGAGACAAGAGAAGATATTTAATCCTTTTTAAAAATATAGTTCCTTCTCATAATTGCATAGAATGAGTTACCCAGGGGAAGGTTAGTTTCATAGTTATACAGCATAGAAATAAACCATTTGGCCCAATTTGCCCATGCCGACCAAGATATCCCATCTACCCTGGTCCCACCTGCCCATGTTTGGCCTATATCCCCCTCTAAACCTTTATTATCCATGTACCTGTCCAAATGTATTTTAAATATTGTTGTAGTACCCTCCTCAACTACTTCCTCTGGCAGCTTGTTCATTATACCCGCCGCCCTCTGTGTGAAAAAGATGCCCCTTTGGGTTATTAAATCCATCCCCTCTCACCTTAAACGTGTCCCCTGGTTCTTGATTCTCCTACTCTGGGTAAAAGACCATGCATTTACCATGACTACAGAGCATGGCTGTAAGATCAGAGGGGAGAAATTTAAAGGAGTTGTGCAGGGCAACTTCAATTTTTACGGAGAGTCTGGAATGCGCTGTCAGGGGTGGTGGTGGAAACAGATACGAATATGGCATTGAAGAGGCGTTTAGATGGGCACATTGATTTGCAAGGAATGGAGGGATAGGGCTCACATGTGGGCTGAGAACATTAGTTCAATTTGGCATCATGTTTGGCACAGACAGTGTCTGTGGGCTGAAGGACCTTTTCCTGTGCTCTACAGTTCTATGTTATCCCTCAAAAGAATGTGAAAATGTGAACGTTTTCGGATGCTGAAGTTAAATGCCATCCCTACTATCTGTTTTTGTGACATGGATTGCGTCGTGATTGCGGGCTGGAGAGGATGTTTCCACTCGTGGGAGTGTCTAGGACCAGAGGCCAGAGCCTCAGAATAAAAGGACTTGCCTTTAGAAAGGAGATGAGGAATTTCTTTAGTCAGAGGGTGATGATCCTGTGGAATTCATCGCTACAGACAGCCGTGGAGGCCAAGTCAATGGATATATTTTAAAGGCGGAGATTGATAGATTCTTGATTAGTACGGATGTCAGGGGTTATGGGGAGGAGAATGAGGTTGAGAGGGAAAGATAGATCAGCCATGATTGAATGGTGGAGTAGACGTGATGGGCCGCAATCCACGTACCAGTCCAAATGTTGTGATGATACCAGCATCAACTACTTCCAATAGCAGCTCCTTCCCTACACCCACCACCCTCTGTGTAAAATGTTGCCCCTCGGGTTCCTATGAACTCTTTTCCTTCTCTCCTTAAACCTTTGTGCATTTTTCAAATCACTTCCAGAGCAAACAGCACTCCACGTTTCTCCTGTCCGCTGTGCAAAAGAGTTTACAGCCTTTGAACAGCTCCACTCTAACTATAACAAGATAGCCCAGAAAGAACATTCACTTTATCCACCTCTCAGATACTGGAATCACCTTAAACACCTCTGTGAGATTGCTCCTTCACCTTCAAGGTAGCAGGTTTGCTCTTTGTCATCTGTCTCCATATGTCAAATGGCCTAATTCTGCTCCTATAACTTATGAACATAATCATAGATTGTGTTTGTCACATCATTCCTTCAGATATTGTTCAAATGTCCAAATTTAGCTCTAAATGACTTCAAAGAAGCTTTTACTGAATTAAAAAAAACCTCTTTGCAAAAGTCTGGCAGTGACACAAACTACATTGCAAACTATTTTGCCGAGTCACTTTTTCCCAACAGCATTCTAGCGAGACAATTGGCTGTCTGGACTGTTTCTATGTGTAAATAATTAGTTTTTATGAGTAAGTTTGTAAAAGATAATCCAATCAGGAATCCCATTACATGTTTCATGCTCATAGTTCATTACAACTTCATAAATGTTCACCATAATCACCATCCCATTATGACGTCACAACCATCAACCTTTCAAACAAAGTTAGGTTTTAAATTATGTTGTGGCAATGACCTCAGTTTATCTAGAATAAACTAGGTACTGATCAGTCAGAGCATTTCAATGAACCTATGGCTCTCACTTGCCCATTATTCAGTAGGGTAAAGGTAAACACAAAAATCTAAAGGTAAACACAAAATGTAACTCAGCGGGTCAGACAGCATCTGTGGAGAAAAGTAGGTGACGTCTCGGGCCTAGGTCCTTCTTCAGACTGAGAGGCAGGGGAGAGGGAAACTAGAGGTATGAAAAGGTGCAAAAAACAAATGAGTGAAAGGTGAATGATTTGTCCTTTTTCATACCTTTCATTCATTTGTTCTTTTCATACCTCTAGTTTCCCTCTCCCTGACTCTCAGTCTGAAGGTCTTAACCCGAAACGTCACCTATTCCTTTTCTCCACAGACGCTGTCTGTCCCGCTGAGTTACTCCAACATTTTGTGTCTATCTTCGGTTTAAAACAGTATCTGCAATTCCTACCAACGCCATAAAGTAAAGGTAAAGTTGGCCATTATTAAGCAAAGTTCATTAGGCAGCACATGGCTTATCCTAGCTCCTCTTTTACGTGGCTCATTTAATAACGCAACATGGAAAACATTTTTGTGATTATGTGAAAACATTTAAACTATATTTATATCAGATCATATGCTAATTAAAATCTCCAATGTTACTACCAATGCATGGAAATTCCCCACTGAATTTCGCTTATAAGAATTTATAGATAAATAATTTTATTATTATAATACTAATAATATTTATTTGTTTATTTATTTATAATATAACATTTATAATAAATAATTATCATAGTAGAAAATAAATCACTATCAAGAAGTACCTAATTTAATACAGCTGCAGAATATCACATGGAAACTATGAAATAAAAGCAATAAACCAGCTTACCGTTGAAAGGAAGTGCAAATAAAAACATAAGTAAGCAGCACTGCACCCTAAAATAAGAATCCAATTTGCACTGGTATCAGGAAGATTAACATTAAGATATACCAACAGTTCTCTGAATAATTCGTTCATATTACATACTACATCAGTGACGACTGTAAGCGTGCTCGGTTCTTTTTCAGTGAAATGTCAAGTTCCAACACCATGCCGCTGAGACTCAGGAGGCTGTAACACAAGATAGTGATGTCCTTTGGGTCAACTCAAAGTATGGCTCAATCATCTTTCTCTCTCCAACCTATTCATGACATCATAACAGGAAGCTGGAATGGGCTCCGCAGGTCAGAAGTCAAGAATTGTGATGTAATGAGTCTCAACTTAGACCCCTAGGTTGCCTCGGTAGGCCATAGAGTCATACAGCACGGAAACAGGCCCTTCGGCCCAACTTGCCCATGCCGAACAAGATGCCCTATCTACGCTAGTCCCACTTGCCCGCATTTGGCATATATCCCTAGAAACATTTCTTAGGTTATGGGGAAAAGGCAGGAGAATGGGGTTGAGAGGGAAAGATAGATCAGCCATGATTGAATGGCAGAGTAGACTTGATGGGCCGAATGGCCTAATTATGCTCCTATCACTTATGAACTATCAATGTACCAGTCCAAATGTTTTTTAAATGTTGTTACAATATCTGCCTCAACTATTCCCTCTGGCAGCTTGTTCCATACACCCTTCTTCATTCTTTACTCCTTGTAAACCCACGACTGTGCAGCCATGTTCAAATCTAATTCAATTTTCAAATTTGCAGACAACACCACTATTGTGGGCCGGATATCAAATTATGATGAGACGGAGTAGAGGAAGGAGATCGATAAACTCATGTCCTGGTGTCGAGACAACAACCATCCTCCGAATGTCAGCAAGATAAAGGAGATAGTGATCGCCTTCAGGAAGCAAAGCGGTACACACCCCAGTTTGCAGCAAATTGTGGACGCAGCCCAGACCATCACACAAACTAACCTCCCTTCCATTGACTCCTTTTATACCTCGCACTGCCTTGGCAAGGCCAGCAGCATAATCAAAGACGAGTCGCATCCTGGCCACTCCCTCTTCTCCCCTCTCCCATCAGGCAAAAGGTATAGAAGTGTGAAAACGGACACCTCCAGATCCTGGGACAGTTTCTTCCCTGCCATTATCAGGCAATTGAATCACCTTACCACAACCAGAGAGCAGTGCTGAACTACTATCTACCTCATTGGCTTTACCTTGCACTAAAAGTTATTCCCAGATCATGTATCTATACACTGTAAATGGCTCACCCGTAATCATGTATTTTCTTTCTGCTGACTGGATAGCACGCAACAAAACCTTTTTACTGTACCTTGGTACATATGACAATAAACTAAACTAATAAACTAAACAGAACACCCACCACCCTCAGTGTGAAGATAGAAGTGAAGTTTAACCTTCAGCTGAGTATTGATGAAATGCTGAGGTAAAAATACTCCTCTGATTCAATCCTGCGAGAGCCGTTATCTCTCAGGACCAGAGACTCGGGGTTGATGCTGACTGCATGGAGTTTGCACATTCTCTCTGTGACCATGTGGGGCTCCAGGTGCTCCGGTTTCCTTCCACATCCCAATCAGGTACAAGTTTGTAGGTTAATTGGCCTCTTTAAACTGCGCCTTGTGTGTAAGGAGCAATGCAAAAGTGGGATAACATAGAACTAGTGTGAACAGATGATTGATGATCGGTGGGCCAAAGGGCCTGTTTCTAAGCTGTATCAATCAATCCCATAGAAATTTTCTTTTTTTTTTCAGCGCTTAATGTTGCATTAACAGTTAGACTGCCAAATCATTTTTTCTGGGAGGTGGACTGGGAAGGAAATTAGACAGAACAGAGGAATGATATCTGAGCCACAATGGGTAAGATTGGGTACTTGTTCAACTTTTAACTGTAGCATCTGAGAAATTTGAAGTAAGTCACATAGTTATGAAATGCCAAATTAAAAAAACCCAGAGGATAAAGGAAACCATAGACTGTTTAGAGCAGATCTGGAAATTCTTCACTGAGAGAGTAGTCAATTCATGAAATGGATGGGTGGCGAATCTGTGGAATTCTTTGCCATAGAAGGCTGTGGAGGTCAAGTCAATGGATATTCTTAAGGCAGAGATAGATAGATTCTTGATTAGTACGGATGTCAGGGGTTGTGGGGAGAAGGAAGGAGAATGGAGTTAGGAGGGAAAGATAGATCAGCCTTGAGTGAATGGCGGAGTAGACTTGATGGGCCGAATGGCCTAATTGCGCTCCTATTACTTATGACCTTAAGATTCCAAGGTAGAATTGTGGAGGTGAAATTATTTCCAAGAAATGGGTATCTTCAGGAACTTTTAGGATTGAAAAACAAGATGGATATAGCAGCATTTTGATCCATTCTGTCCCAAGAAATTTGTACTTAGGAGGTGGAACGTGTTGGAAGGAACTGCAGATGCTGGTTTATACGGAAGATAGGCACAAAGCGCTGGAATAATTCAGTGGGTCAGGCAATATCTCTGGAGAAAAGGAATAGGTGACGTTTCAGGTTGGAACCCTTCTTCAGACTGGGGTGGGGGGGGGGGGGGACAGAACACAGGAGGTGGAAGATGGAGATGGATAGAATAGTCAGGAATATTGAAGGTGAGGGATGATGGATCAAGTGCATGAGTGGAGACTTTGAAAAGTATTATGCACATAATGAAGAATGGACTAAAGAATGGATGGGATATGAAACATAATTTCAACAGCAACATTTTATTAATACTCTTTTACATTGCATAATAGATAGAAGAAAATAATGTATTTAATTAACTAACATTTTGTGAGGTAACCCATATATACTTACAAAAACTTATTTCTATGGTTAAAATGCCAAAGGAAATTCTGCTTCAAATGTATTAATGGAAATACCAATAAGAATGTATGTTTATCTCCAAAATGTTTGCTGAATCCACTCAGATTAATCATAAAATAATTCAGTGGCTTGGGGACTATTTTCAGGTTAAATTCCAACTCAGTGCTAAATACACTGGAGACCTGACAACAAGAGAATAGGTGCCCCTTTTCTGGGGTTACGTCCGCACTCGGGTAGTGTTAGAGAGGGACTACGCGCTGTCCATGGGATTTCCAGGACCGCTGGGCATCGCGGGGGGTTGAATGCATCCTTTACAAGGAGTGTAAGATAGTTGTACAAAAGTAATAGTTCATTGTTTGTCTTGTAAAAAACAAGAGAACAGGCTCGTAAATTGGTATCATTCAATTGCCATGATTGATTTTTTTTAACCTTAGCTCCACTTTCCTACGTTCTTCCTCTGTTCCTTGGGATGTAAAAATCTATTGATTTAAGCCTTGAAGATGCTCAATCACTTGGGTGCATAATACGAAAAATGTATAATTCTTTCAATTGTTTTCATCCAGTCTGAAATGGCTGACTCCTTGGCCAAGACACAAACCACTAACTTTAGATTTCTAGCCAAAAGAATCTCTTGGCATCATTGCTGTCAATACATCAAACAATTTTATGTTTCAATAAATTCACTTATTAATTGTAAACTCCAGAGAAAAATCACCTATTCTACTTAGTTCTGCAAAGAACAGGGCTTCCGTCCCAGAACTTGATCAATGAACTGTCAGGCCTGACACTTGGAAACAGATGATCCAAGATGGCGCCGAAGCCAGGCGACTCTTTGTGTACTGGTCACAGCAGTGGATCTGAAATCACGCATTACAATCGCTCCACTCTTTTAAATCTCCACTCCAACAGATCATGTATTTGTACACTGTGGATGGCTCGATTGTAATCACGTATTGTCTTTCCGCTGGCTGGCTAGCGTGCAGCAAAAGCTTTTCACTGTACCTCGGTACACGTAACAATAATCTAAATTCAAATTCAAACTCCGTCAATAAGGATTTTGTGATCCCAAAAGTTCAAGCAGAAAAATATTAGCATCGTCATTACCCCAGGATTTGATCTGAAATTCTAATGATCACCCTTCACATTGAGCAAGATGGTAATTTTGTTTTGGTTTATTGTTTGCTACAATACTTTTTAAAAATGACTGCTTTTTCAGTATAATATTGCAAATAGAATTGGCCTGGGAATCAATCAAGAGCTTTATGTCTTTCTCCTTGTATCACAACATAATATACTATCCTGATGTAAATACCATAGGTGCAAAGGAGCAGCCCTGCTCATTAACAGCTAAGTGGATTCAGTGATTAATTTTACAAACACATATGAGTTTCATAAAAGTATCTCTCTGCTGCTGCTGGTAGTAGGGTAGTCTTTTATGTCAGTCCCTTTGACAGTGACAATACATAATATCAGTAATTGATAGCAAAACTCCCCGTTGTTTATTTTCAATTGCTTGGAGGTCCTGCTGTTGAAAGCAGTAAAGATTTGCCTATGACTGGATAGTCTTGGAGCAAAATTCACCGTGCATGCTGAACACAGGCATTTAGTTGCACAGAGTGTTTGGACAATGTAGATCAACCATATTTATCTCTGTCTATATAACCTTCACCACATATCCTATGCATGGTACACATTCCACTTTGTAATCCAGTCCAGGATTTAGGTAGGACTGGAGTCACTGATATAGTTAGTTTGTTGCTTGTTTGGTTAGTTGTTAGTCTGTTAGCTGAAGCGAGGAACGCACAGGTCTGCTGCTCACTCGGCATGGGTTTAATAAATGTTTTATGGTTCACCGAATACTTTGTAATGGATTGATTACAAAACATGGTGTCAGAAGTGGGATGATCTTCGATAATATGTCACCAATTGTCTCAATATCTGCATTTATAATCAATATGCGCTCGGGGCCACTGCTGTCTGGGTCTGATACACTGCCATTGTAGTCTGTGCGCAATTACTTGATATTTTTGCCACCTTTTCCAATCACTGCACCAGCATTCTTACTTTGCAAGAGAAGCTGTAGTTCCACACACTGGTCATTAATCCGAGACCGCTTAAAGGCTTGTTCTCCATCATAGTCCTCAGCAGGACGTTTGCAAGAACCAGGGCTAAGACTACTACCGTTGGTCTCTGGGCTGTTATGGTTGATGTCTTGCTGACCAGTCTCCATTGTAAGTGAAGAATATGCAAGAATGCAGCCAGCCTCAGATATCGGCTGCGAAAGGATCGGAGCTGAGCTTTAGACCCAGGCTGACACCAGAGGGAAGGTGACGGCTGATTCCGTACGCGTGCAGGCCGCCTCTGCAAGCCGAACCCAAAGTACAATAACTAGTACAAGGACAAGGACCAAGTACTAGTACAAGGACCATGTTTGAACTGTTGGTGAGCTGTCTTCTCACAGGTGTTGAGCGGAGCCCATGACAGAGTGTCAGCTAGGTGCATATCCTTTCCGCGTTTATGTATTAGCGTCATGTCCTTTTGTAATGCCATCATCATACATTGGAGGCACGCAGGGGCAGCATGTATCGGCTTTTTTGTAATGCTGACCAACGGCAGGTGGTCAGGCTCGACAGTGACGGGGTTTCCGAAAATGAAGTCATTGAATTTTGTGCAGGCAAAGACCACAGCCAGTAGTTCTTTCTCAATTTGCGCGTAGAGCTGTTCAGTATCCATCATGGTGCGGGAGGTGTAAGCGATGGGTCTGTGGCCTTTACCATCGTCCTGACGGAGCCAGGCCGCTCCCAGTCCGTATTGGGAGGCGTCGCAAGTTAAAGTGACAGGTAGCTTGACATCGAAGTAAGTGAGTGTCGGAGCGCAGGACATCTGTTGCTTGAGAGCGTCAAACGCCCTCTGCTGGTGTTCATGCTCGCGAACGTTCTGTCCGGCGACTAGGATGTCATCTACAATGATGGCACATGGGTATCCGGCGAACAACTGCTCCATGGTGCATTGGAAAACCTCGCTGGCCGAGTTTATTCCAAATGGCATGCGTAAAAATCTGTATCGTCCAAAGGGTGTGCCAAACGTGGTCAACATGGAGGATGCATGGTCTAGCAGAATCTGCCAGAAAGAGTTCTTTGCATCAAGAACTGAGAATGCCTGTAGCCAAGCAGATGCTACAACCGCAGGTTCCTGCCCCTCTGGCGGTCCAGACACAACTCCAACAACGACGTGACACTCAGAAAAAAATACTATGACATGTCTAGCACACTGCTTCCACCACTAAACAAAGGCCAGGTTGTCCGCTTGCAAACGCCAAAAGGCTACGACCGGCTGGGAGTCATTCAAGGACCTACTCCTGAGCCGCGCTCTTATCTGGTCCGTGTTGGTGATGGCACCGACAGACGTACCCGGCAACACCTTCGTCCGGTCAATGAGCCGGTGCCGCCTCGACACTATCCTGACTACACCACTGTGTCTCCTCCATGGCCCAACGGTTCTAGGTCCAACAGTTCTAGGTCCAACAGTTCTAGGTCCAACGGTTCTAGGTCCAACAGTTCTAGGTCCAACAGTTCTTGCCCCACGGTCCCACAACTGCCTGCTCACCCCAAACCAGATGTCTCGCCTGCTGCTTCACCTCCACGGCTGTTGCCAAGGTCTCCTTCGTCACCCTCAACACCGACCAGACCTGCTGTGTCGCTCCCTTCTCCAGTTCAATCATCGGTGAGGGAAGGTGACGGCTGGTACTGTACGCGCGCAGGCAGCCTCTGCAAGCCGAACCCGAAGTACAATGACCAGTACAAGGACCGTGTTTGAACTGTCGGTGAGCTGTCTTCTCACTTGCAGGTGTCGGCGCACAGTACGCAACATAAAGTGCACTCCCTCTATATTGCTGTTTCCCCATATACTCCACTGTATGTTTGTTTAATTGTGATTTGCTTCTTGAAGAGGAAGGATGTAGATCAACCATATTTATCTCTGTCTATATAATCTTCACCACATATCCTATGCATGGTACACATTCCACTTTGTAATCCAGTCCAGGATTTAGGTAGGACTGGAGTCACTGGTATAGTTAGTTTGCTGCTTGTTTGGTTAGTTGTTAGTCTGTTAGCTGAAGCGAGGAACACACAGGTGTGCTGCTCACTCGGTATGGGTTTAATAAATGTTTTATGGTTCACCGAATACTTCGTAATGGATTGATTACAAAACAGATAACCAAAAGAAAAACAGCACTGTATCCAGAAGGGAATATTCTAATTGAAGTTTCTCAATTATGCTGACTGCACAATTTGCTCCTTCTACAGTTGTTCTATTTCTTACACTGGTAGAATGACGTCATATTAATATTTGATTGGTAAAATCCCATGCTGAATTATTGTGAGAGCACACCAACGCCTCTACTTCCTTAGAGATCTTAGGAAGTTTGGCATGTCCCCTCCAACTCTCACCAACTTCCTCAGATACACCATATAAAGCATTTTATCGGGATGCATCACAGCTTGGTTTGGGAACAGATCCATCCAAGACCGCAAGAAATTACAGAGAATTGTGGACGCAGCCTAGACCATCACACAAACCAACCTCCCTTTTATTGACTCTATTTATAACTCATGCTACTTCGGTAAGGCCAGCAGCATAATCAAGGATGAGTCACACCCTGGCCACTCCCCAGGGCCGTCTTAACGCATGGGCCTGATGGGCACTTGCCCGGGGCCCCACGAGCATAGGGGCCCCATGCTGATCTGTGTATGTTAAGTGACTTGCAATAAATAAATACTACTTTAAAAATGTAGGTTCAATAAGTGCTTTTTTCGCAACATTTTCGGTCACTAAGTGCTTCTCACAGCGATCTGTAAGTGCTTTTCGCAACAATGTAGCACCCTAAGTCCATCGCTAAGTGCTTTTCGGTAAGTGCTTTTCGCCGGCACGACGGGGGGGGGGGGGGGGGGGGGGGGGGGCTGGTAGGGAAAGGGGGGTGGGGGAGAGTAACGGTGGGGGCCCCAGTACACTGCTTTGCCCGGGGGCTCATAATGCTGTAAAAACGACCCTGCCACTCCCTCTTCTCCCCTCTCCCATCAGGCAAAAGGTATAGAAGTGTGAAAACGCACACCTCCAGATTCAGGTACAGTTTCTTCTTCCCAGCTGTTATCAGACAACTGAATCATCCTACCATAACCAGAAAGCAGTCCTGAACTACTATCTACCTCTTTGGTGACCCTCGGACTATCCTTGATCAGACCTTGCTGGCTTTACCTTGCACTAAACGTTATTCCCTTACCATGTATTTATACAGTGTAAATGGATCAAATGTAATCATGTAATCAGTCAGTCTTTCTGCTGACTGGTTAGCACTCAACAATAGCATTTTAGTGTACCTTGGTACACTTAACAATAAACTAAATTGAACTGAACTGTTAAAATGTTTACTGGAAACACATATTTTAAATTGAGTAGAAGAGATTTTGTTTGAAATGTACGCAGTGCAGTAAGAATCGTATTAATTGGACATAATAGCAAAAAACAAATCTCAGCGTATGAGAGTCTGAAGAAGGGTCTCGATCCAAAGCATCACCTATCCCATGTTCTCCAGAGATGCTGCCTGACCCACTAAGTTACTCCAGCACTTTGTGTCCTTTTGTGTAAACCAGCAACTGCAGTTGCTTGTTTCTAAAGTAGAATTTGCTTCTTGGGCATTTATAATTTTCTGTTACAATCTGACTGCTCTTTCTCTCCCCAACTGTTTTTGTCTCAGAACAGTAACTTCAGTTTCTTTGCAGCACTGAATGCAGTATATTGTTCCGTGTTGACTAAATGCAAGAATGCTGTACCACCATTTCTCTTATGTTAAGTATCTACCATTTTTTACATTCTTATTATTGCAGCTTGCTATCTGGTTTTTTTTAAAGGATTTCATTTCCAAGACCCACTCAAATAGGTTCAATAAATTCTGCTATAGATACGAGTTAAACAAAATCGCTTAAAACGTAAAAGGTAAAGCTATATATGTTTACTAATTCAGCCAGTGAATTCCAAAAGATAAATTTACCAAATGAATGCTGACAGTGCAAGGCAATCACCT
This sequence comes from Rhinoraja longicauda, assembly GCF_053455715.1. Taxonomy (NCBI): domain Eukaryota; kingdom Metazoa; phylum Chordata; class Chondrichthyes; order Rajiformes; family Arhynchobatidae; genus Rhinoraja; species Rhinoraja longicauda. The sequence goes on along the minus strand of NC_135956.1, from coordinate 19,324,556 downwards.
GGAGGACAAAATTGTGCAATTTCAGCGTGATTTTCCAGCCGTTAAAGTGAAGAGTCAGCAAATTGTGAACTATGCGTGCAAGGTTATATATGTTCCAAATGGGTGAGTTTAAAAGCTTGTTCTCAGCTGCATCTCTCCCTATGCCTGTGATTCTTCAGGTTAGGGAGGTAGACAGTGGAGGTTTTCATAGCGGAGAGATAGATGGATGTGATGAAAAGAATTGAGGATGTTCAGCTAATGAAAGGATTTCAAAAGTACTTATTGTTGCACTTGAAACTCATGCTCTCTTTTTTGACATTGCTCAGGAGTTCTTGCAGCGCATTCCAAGCACTCACCATTCTCTGTGTAACAAAGTTGCCCTGCATCTATCTATCTATCTATCTATCTATCTATCTATCTATCTATCTATCTATCTATCTATCTATCTATCTATCTATCTATCTATCTATCTATCTATCTATCTATCTATCTATCTATCTATCTATCTATCTATAAGAAAATAACTGCAGATGCTGGTACAAATCGATTTATTCACAAAATGCTGGAGTAACTCAGCAGGTCAGGCAGCATCTCGGGAGAGAAGGAATGGGTGACGTTTCGGGTCGAGACCCTTCTTCAGACTGATGTCGGGGGTGGGACAAAGGAAGGATATAGGTGGAGACAGGAAGATAGAGGGAGATCTGGGAAGGAGGAGGGGAAGGGAGGGACAGAGGAGCTATCTGAAGTTGGAGAAGTCGACGTTCATACCACCGGGCCGCAAACTGCCCAGGCGAAATATGAGGTGCTGCTCCTCCAATTTCCGGCGGGCCTCACTATGGCACTGGAGGAGGCCCATGACAGAGAGGTCAGACTGGGAATGGGAGGGGGAGTTAAAGTGCTGGGCCACCGGGAGATCAGTTGCGTTAATGCGGACCGAGCGCAGGTGTTCAGCGAAGCGATCGCCGAGCCTGCGCTTGGTTTCGCCGATATAGATAAGTTGACATCTAGAGCAGCGGATGCAATAGATGAGGTTGGAGGAGGTGCAGGTGAACCTCTGTCTCACCTGGAAAGAATGTTTGGGTCCTTTGATGGAGTTGAGGGGGGAGGTAAAGGGACAGGTGTTGCATCTCGTGCGGTTGCAAGGGAAAGTGCCCGGGGTTAGGGTGGTTTGGGTAGGAAGGGACGAGTGGACCAGGGAGTTGCGGAGGGAACGGTCTCTGCGGAATGCAGAGAGGGGAGGGGATGGGAAGATATGGCCAGTGGTGGGGTCCTGTTGTAGGTGACGGAAATGTTGGTGGATGATATGTTGGATCCGCTGGCTGGTGGGGTGGAAGGTGAGAACGAGGGGGATCCTGTCCTTGTTGCGAGTGGGGGGATGGGGAGCAAGAGCGGAGCTGCGGGATGTAGAAGAGACCCTAGTGAGAGCCTCATCTATAATGGAGGAGGGGAAGCCCCGTTTTCTGAAAAACGAGGACATCTCGGAAGCCCTAGTCTGAAACACCTCATCCCGGGCGCAGATGCGGCGTAGACGGAGGAATTGGGAGTAGGGGATAGACTTTTTGCAGGGGACCGGGTGGGAAGAAGTGTAGTCCAGATAGCTGTGCGAGTCGGTGGGCTTGTAATAAATGTCCGTCACTAGTTTTTCTCCTGTGATGGAGATGGTGAGGTCCAGAAACGGGAGGGAGATGTCAGAGATAGTCCAGGTATATTTAAGGGCAGGATGGAAATTGGAGGTGAAGTGTATAAAGTCAGTGAGTTCTGCATGGGTGCAAGAGGTAGCACCAATGCAGTCGTCGATGTAGCGGAGGTAGAGTTCGGGGATGGGGCTATCTATCTATCTATCTATCTATCTATCTATCTATCTATCTATCTATCTATCTATCTATCTATCTATCTATCTATCTATCTATCTATCTATCTATCTGTCTATCTGTCTGTCTGTCTGTCTGTCTGTCTGTCTGTCTGTCTGTCTGTCTGTCTGACTCTGTGTCCGTGTGTATGTTTGCAGCATAACTTTTGTCGCTCGCACAGCCAAAACGGTACACCATATATCGCTACAATTTTTGCACCACCATACTCACCATTATCCTGGCCATATATTAAAACCACTCTCATTCAAATTGAAACTATATTTGTAAAGCTAGAGAGGATTTAAAAGTTTACAATTTTCCTTTCTAACCCATTTCCTGAAGGTCTTCAGCATGTGCAGTTGGGGCCAGTCCTCACGTAGGATGGCCACACTTATGTAAGATGGCCGACGGGTGACTGCGTGTGCGCAGTTGGAGGGAGGGTCATCATTTTCGTTCAGCTCCCACTTCCCGCCAGACGCCCGCTTGGTTCCGCGGCCCAAGTGGGGGGAGCGTCACCGCCGCCGTTCCAAACCCCGGGAGTCTCCATCATGACCGCCGCTCCGCCCCGGAGTCCCTGCCCTGCCCCACCATCATCGCTGCTGCCGTTCCAAACCCCGGGAGTCTCCATCATGGCCACCGCTCTGCCCCGGAGCCCCCGCCATCACTGCTGCCGCCACTCCAAACCACGGGCATCTCCTTCACTGCTTCTCCTTCCCGCCGCTGCTTCTCCTTCCTGCTTTAAACCCCGGGCGTCGCCATCATGGCCGCCGCTCCGCTCTCCAGCTCCGCTGAGCCATCACACCAACGTCGCTGCTCCCGCTGCCGCTATAAACCCAGGGCGGCTCCATCATGGCCGCCGCTGCTCCTGCTGCCACTCTAAACCCCGGTCGTCTCCATCACTGCCGTCGCCGACGAGCATTCTGCTCCCGCTCAGCATCACCGCTGCTGCTGCCGCTCTCAGCCACGGGCATCTCCTTCACTGCTCAGTCCCGGAGCCACCGCCGAGCAGTTAAAGGTCAGACTAATTAGACCAAGCGGACCAGCTGCGACCAAACCCCTCCCACATTCACACAGCGCCCGAACCTCCTCCCCTCCCCACTCTTCTCCCCCCCTCCTCATTCCCCCCCTCCTCTATCCCCCTCCTCTTCCCCCTCTCCTCTTTCCCCCTTCCTCTTTCCCCCCTCCTCTTTCTCCCCCCCTCCTCTTCCCCCCTCCTCTTCCACTCCCCTCCTCTTCCATCCCCCTCCTCCTCTTCCCCCCTTCCTCCTCTTTACCCCCCTCTTCACCCCCTCCTCTTCCCCCCCCCTCCTGGGAACAGACATTGCGACCTCCTCAATGCACTGTGGCACCGAACAGCACAGCCCCACCCGGTTCGGACATGCCCCGCAAAGAGTAGTTCGCCCTGAACCGGCTCCGCACAGGGGTCGGCCGGTTCAATGCCAACATGCATCGTTGTGGGCTGCGTTCATCAGCAACCTGCGTGTGTGGAGCAGACCAGCAAACAGCGCAGCACGTCATTTTCGACTGCACTGGCTATAGCGCCTGGAGGGCGTTACATAATTACTGCTGCCTCAAACGCAAGAAGAAGCACACCTACAGCACCTGTACACTGTACGCTGCTCCAGCTTGGCGCAGCAGCGTGTTGTTGGCGCCAACAACCCGCCGCTGCTGCCGCTGCTGCTGCTGCATGGTGACAATCCAGAATTGCTGAGTTTGAACTGCAGTTCAATAGACCTGAACAACGGTGATTTGTTGAAGAGAAGGAGCCTCTGCTGAATGCTGAGCAAAGAGCAGTGTATGACCATGTGTGCAGCTGCTTGGAAAGGAATATTCCTTCAATGTTTTTCATTGATACACCAACAGGAATGGGCAAAACAATTCTCACCAATTTGATCCTCTCCAAAGTTCGAGGTCAAGTTGATGTTGTTTTTGCTGTAGCATCCTCTGGTAGAGCAGCTACATTGATGCCTGGTGGAAGAACTGCACATTCTCGATTCAAGATACCCATCGAAGTGACCGATAATACCATGTGCAACATTGAGAAGAACTCCAACATGGTTCATTTGATCAGAAGTGTGAGACTGATTGTTTGGGACGAGTGCCCGATTGGGAGAGAGAGCTTTGAAGTAGTGGACAGAACAGAATGGCGGCGGCGCCAGAGAGCCCCTAAGAATGGAGGGAGGAGATAAAGGGGGATGGAGTGGGTGACTGGGGTGTGGGAGGGGAAGGGGGGAGTGGGTGGGGAAAAAGAGGGGTTGAGGGGATGGAGTGAGGGAGGGGAGGGGAGGGGAGGGTGCTAGACCAATGCAGAAAAATAAACCATTTTAAGGAAAAATCGTGATTTTCATTGAGATTTTAAAATATTTTTTTAAAGGCATTTATTTTAAAGAAATAAGTGCGATTTTTCCCAACATCACAATGGCAACCCAATGAGTTATGGGCCCAACGGGTCCACTTGGTCTAGTACTTCTATAAACTTTGCTCCCCCTTACCTGAAAACTATGCCCTCCAATATTTGATTTTTCCATCCTGGGGGAAAGATTTTGACTGTGATGATTCTGACTGTTTTAATGAAATAATGATTTAGTTTAAATGAAAATCGTTAATATCGGTGCATTGTTCCTCTACAACTCTTAATGTGAGTTCTTGTAACCCATATTTTAGAAAGCTTTAAGAGTAATTAACATGGTGGAATTTCCGCAAAACATTCTGCAGTGTCTGAGAAGGACTTGGACAAGCAGTGAAAACAGAAAAGTTTAGTAACACATTATGATGGTGGTCATCTCTCCTCGCACATTTATTTTTCATTTGTAAACTCATCGAGAGCAGAGTCAAATATTAAGTGCTGGAGTAACTCAGATGGTCAAGCAGAACCTGTGGGGAGAATGGATAGGCGACGTTTCAGATCCGGATGTATAGGAAGGAACTGCAAATACCTCTTTAAAACGTTTCGGGGTTTGAAGAAGGTTCTCGACCCAAAACGTCACCTATTCCTATTCTTAAGAGATGCTGTCTGACCCGCTGAGTTACTCCAGCTTTTTGTGTCTACTTTCAGATAGGGATCCTTCTTCAGACTAATTCAGTCTGAAGAAGGGTCCCACTCTGAAACGTCACATCTATCCCTCTACAAGTGTTGCCTGACTTACTCCAGCACTCCGTGCTTTGCTCATGATTCCAGCATCTGCAGTTCCTTGCATCTTCATTGAGAGTAGATATCACTGAAGAGATTTTACTCCAAATTCATGTCATTTGCTGAGCACCCAGAGCAGGAAGTTCCTGAAGTTAATCTAGTTACAACTTGCACCAAATGAAAAGGGTGTTTGTTTAATTGATATAAGGCAAGTCATAATTTTAGAGAATACAGTTAAAAGTGATACCGATAATCGAAGGGAAGGAAAATGACTAAGACCAAAGGATCGATCATTACTATGAGGACAAGAGATGGCATGAGGACAAGAGATGAGATTGAGCATGCCGACCCTGGACTCAAGCTAGAAGAGTGAATGGGAGCGAGGAATAGCCGGAGTAAAGGATAGTTTGAGTGGGTATTATTGACCACACTGCAGCTATCTACTTTACGGAGATTGACCAATCTGATCCTTACAGTGCAGAAGTGGAAATGAGATTGGAGATTTTCAAATAAAACTAGTTTATTTTGTCGCAACAAGACCAATATCTGCAGTCGGGAGTTAGTCACATAATCTGATCCCATGCAGGGATCGATTTAACTGCAACCTGAGTCCTGGCAAAGTAACAAACATAGCTTAAAATCTAACAAGCAACATTAAAGGATTTGCAGCAGCATCTTTTGCCTTTTAGGACATTACAGCAGGCAGGTTTTACATAAAACTGCTAGATTAAATTCAGTAAACCACATTCTTACCTTTGCAACTGAGCTCAGGTAATAACAGACATAAGCAGCACCGAATCCCAAAATAAGAGACAAACCTACCCCTGAACTTGACAGATTGATTTTGATCTGATTTTCTAAATATACAGTCAGATCTCTGGTAAACGAGTTCTCATTCAATGTAGCCTCAATCATTGCTTAACTGCTGGAGTTGAATGAGGTCTGGCCAGCTGCATGTTGCATCAGAACACAAGAGACTGTAAAATCAGATTCTTGTGTCCTTCAGCCCAATCCTGGCACACTAGCACAATCCCCTTTACCTTCTATTTATAGATATTAGGCTTAGCTCAGGCCTTTAAATGCCACCTGCTGGAGAAGTATCACCATATTAACTGCAATTTTCTTCAGCATTTCATCAAATTGCACTCAAATTAATGCGCCTATCTTATTGGCAGGGAATGATACGTTTTGCAGTTTGACAAAGTGATTGAATTTTTGCTCACCAAATTCACGGGAACATTTTAAAATCCAAGTCACAATATGCAGCAAAGCAGACAGCACTGTTTTTCGGACAAGAGGAGGCTTTATTTAGCCAGCCGTTCTGAAAAATGCAAAAAACACTCAGGATAATCTGGCTTGCAATATATATTACCCTCAGACGTGGAGATAATGTTACATGATAATGATCACATTATTTGGGCAGCACAGTGGCTCAGCTGGTGGAGCCGCTACCTCACAGCGCCAGAGACCCGAGTTCGATCCTAACCTCGTGTGCTGTCTGTGTGGAGGTTGTACGATCTCCCGGTGACTGCGTGGGTTTCCTCCAGGTGCTCCGGCTAACTTCAAAATTCCAAAAAACCTGGAAGTTGGTGGGTAATTGGCCTCTGTAAATTGCCCCTAGTGCGTAGGTAGTGGATGATGAGATATTGGGATAACATAGAACCAGTGTCAACAGGCGATCAATGGTCGGTGTAACCTTGTTGGGCCAAAGGGCCTGTTTCCATGCCATACCTCTAAAGTAAATGTACCAAACTAAACTAAATTTATGATGGATGCATTGTGATTCTGACTATCATATTGCATTGTGCAGTGAACTTCCGTTGTTTTTTTTAATGCATTGCTGCTGGACATAAATCTATGCCTTTTTTAACAACTTTTATGTGTGCATTTGTCCTGTATATAAAACTGTACCAATTGCCAAATTTTTGTCACACCGTCATTTCAGCTTTTTCCATAACATTTTGCGTATAGACATCAACATTTATTAAATGCGTAGGAAGGAACTGCAGATGATGGTTTAAACCGAAGATAGACACAAAAGGTGGAGTAACTCTGGAGCATCTCTGGAGAGAAGGAATGGGGAAGAAGGGTCTCGACCCGAAACGTCACCCATCCCTTCTCTCCAGAGATGCTGCCAGTCCCGCTGAGTTACTCCAGCTTTTGTGTCTATCTTCAACATTTATTAAGTTGTAAGTGACTGGCCAAAGTTTGTTATTGCAAAGACTGACCACTGGATGGCCTGACTCTGCTGCGTAAGAATTTCATTGCTCTATCTGGGACATGACAGTAAAACACTCTTGACTCTTGACTTGTTTGAGAAATGGGGGGGTTTGATTGGTCAGGCTGAGGGATATATTGAAAAATTTGTAGCACCCTATTCTTCCTTCCCACTGTGGATTGCTATACATTGATAACATAGAAGTGGATCTGTCAAAGAAGACATCCAAAAAGATACACAAATGCCTCTACTTCCTGAGGAGGCTGGGGAAATTTGGAATGTCTCCTGTGACTTATCAACTTCTACAGGTGCACCAGAGAATGCATACTGTCAGGTTGCTTTATAGCTTGGTTCAGGAATAGCTCTGCCCAAGGCCACAAGAAATTGCAGAATATTGTAGATGTAACCCAGTCCATCACACAGACCAGACTTTGCACCATTGTCTCCATCTACACGTCACGCTGCCTTGGTAGAGCAGCCAACAAAGTCAAAGACTTGTTTTTCAGCCCGGTTATTCCTTCCTTGCACATTGTTATAGTACCTGCCTCAACTACCTCCTCTGGCAGCTCGTTCCATATACCCACCACCCTCTGTGTGTAAACGTTGGCCCTCAGGTTCCCATTAGGTCTTTATCCTCTCACTTTAAACCTATGTCCCCTGGTTCTGGATTCCGCTTCTCTGGGTAAAATACTTTGTGCATTTACCCTATCTATCCCATCATGATTTTATACACCTCTAAAACATCACCTCAGTCTCCTGCTCTCCAATAAATAAAGTCCCGGCCTGCCCACCCTTTCCCCGAGCTCAGGCCCTCGAGTCCTGGCAACACTGTCGTACATCCTCTCTACACTCTTTTCAACTTAATTTTATTTTAATCACTGACCCAAACACCTGCACCAAGTGTCAAGGTTATTTTCTTATTCTTCCCGTAGCTTATTATTAACCGAGGTAGCTAAAAATACGAAAGTAACTTTCTGGAGCGTAATCACACAGTTACAAGCCCTTACAGGCCCACAACGTCTGTGCCAAACATGATGCCAAGACCAACTCTTATCTGCCTGCACATAATCCATATCCGTCCATTCCCTGCATATTCTTGTGCCTATCCAAAAGCCTCTTAAATGCAACTATCGTATCTGCCTCCACTACCAGTCCTGACAGTATGTTCCAGGCACTCACCACCAAAGGTTTGGAACTTCTTTCCAATGTGAAAGTGATGGGTGACTGTGGCAGCACAGTGGCGCAGCTGCCTCACAACATCCGAGACCCTGGATTGGTCCTGACCTCGGGGTGCTCTCTATATGGAGTTTGCATGTTCTCCCTGTCACCACTTGTGCTTCTTCCAGCTTCTCTGGTTTCCTCCCACATCCCATGTGGGTTTGTAGGTTAATTGTCTTCTATAAATTGCCCCTTTTGTGTAGGGAGTGGATGAGAAAGTGAGCTAACATAGAACTGGTGTGAACGGGTGATCGATGATTGTTGTGGACTCGGTGGGTCGAAGGACCTGTTTCCATATTACATCTCTAGACTAAACTAAACTCCAGATTCAAGCATTATATTTTGTACTAAACCTAAACAAATCATATCAATAACACAAAGACTAAAACCCAGTGAAATTCACCTTGGTCTCAGTAAACCATGTTGCTCCACAAACTTAGCGAAATAATTCAAAATATCATGAAAGACAAATATTTATAAAGTGCAAACTAAGCCTTGGTCATGCATGAGCAGTACATGTGCTGCATAATGTGCTCCCAAGTCTTTTCAGCTCTTCTCCAATCTTTTCCTTTCTATTGTAATGCCAAAAAAGTACATCCAGTTAGTCCTCATCACCAATTATTACAATAATATCCATCCATGAATCTAAATATTCACTTTAGTTTGGTTTAGTTTAAAGATACAGCTTTGAAACTGGCCCTTTGGCCCACTGAGTCCACGCCGACCATCGATTACCCGATCACAGCTTGGAAACCACCTTTTCTGCCCACCGAGTCCACGCCAACCATCAATCACCAGTTCATACTAGTTCAACGTTAACACTTTCAAATCCACTCAAATCCACACACTAGAGGTAATTTATAGAGGCTACAAACCTGCAAATGTTGGGTTGTGAGGAAATCTGTGCCCCTGGAGAAAACCCATGCAGTCACAGGGAGAAAGTGCAAACTCTACAGGGACAGCTCCTGAGATCAGGATCGAACCCGGATCTCTGGTGCTGTGAGGTAGCAGCTCTACTAGCTGTGCCACTGTATCCCAGTTGAAATGATAGAAAACATCAAGCCATCATTTTCATTTCTCATGTAGATATTTCATTGTACCTGTACCTCACCGCACTTGTGCTTGTGACAATAAACTCTTCTTGAATTCTGCAACCATGGGCTGCAGGCATCATTACATTTCCACTCCCACCAGAGGGTAGAGGGCTCAGACAGGAACCACACATCATTCTTATACCATGAGGTTATCAGACTGCTTGATGTCCAAATCCCCAGATATTAACATCCCTCTGATCTCAAATCTCTGTCAATCCTTCACACCCCCCCCAGCCCAGATCAATTCTCCCAGTTTGTGATTTTGTTGCTCACCTCGCCTCTGTTGTGTTTACTCCGCACCTTGGCTTCTGCGTCTGTTTCATGCTCATTGGCAATTTGATGAAAATGGCAATTGAATCCTACATCAAGAATGCCTTGCATATCATGACTTAGGTACAGAAATGGTACACAAGTTCCTATTTCTTTTGTCGTGAAATGTGTCCGCATTTGGTAGCGCTAAATACTCTGTATTATGTAACAGTCATGTTATATACCAGGGGTGGCCAAACTTGCTTAATGCAAGAGCCACATACGATAAAGTTCAGATGTTTGAGAGCCGCAAGACATGAACAAAATTTACACATACGTTTTTATTGTTACATACACATTTTGTTACCCATGACCTCAGTCTTCTGACATTCCTCTGTAACCCTTGCTGACCTGAAATTTCTTTAATCCCTTTGCCTCCCACCATTCCCTCCCCAGCACTAAAGAACAATGCCTCACTCAGATTTAGCATTAAAATCAGGATTTAAATTCTTAAATATTTTTACTAACCATGAACATTAAACTTACGTTTTATTCCAATGGGGTCTCAATTCATACCCAGTAAATAATTATAAAGCTTGAAATTTTTTCTTATTTACCTTTTATATTAACTGTGATGAAAAAAAGGAGCTCAGCCAACATATTTCCACGAGCCGCATATTAAAGGTCAAAGAGCCGCATGTAGCTCGCGAGCCGCGGTTTGGCCACCCCTGTTATATACCAACCCCCTCCTTTCTCCCCCACACCCCCTTTTTTTCCCTCCATCTTTTCCCTGTCTTACCAGGACACACACATTCCTTCCCTCCCCCTCCCCTTCCACCAACATTCCTTCCTCTGGCTTCACACTTTGCTTCTATCCTCATCTCATACATTTATATTAGCCCACTTTCTCATCCACTCCCAACACACTAGGGGAAATTTTACAAAGGGCAATAATCCTACATACTCGCATGTCTGTGGGATGTGGGAGGAAACCAGAGCAACCCATGTGGTCGCAGGGAAAATGTGCAAACACCACCACGGTCAGGATTAAATGCTGGTCTCTACCGCTGTGAGGTATATTATGCAGTGGCACGATAGAAATTGTCACTTGATAGGTAACTTTTGGAAGGAAAAATTAGAATGAATAAAAGCACATGGTAATGGACAATTTTGTGTTTTCGTTATTTATTGTTGTTTCTAATTTAGTTACAATATAGAAAGTGAAAATTGACGTATTTGCCTCGTGACATTTTTTAATAACTGAAAAAACCTGATTTTCATAGGAAAAGATAACAACTGAACCATGAACCCGATCATAAATAACAGCTGAAAAATTCAAGCCCTGAAACAGATCATCTTTATAACTGCTGGATGATAACAAAGTAAGATTTGGTCTTTGTTTTTCCAATAAAACTGTGGGAAATTATTTCTAGATTGCACTGAATACTAGACAACGCCATATTCTGTAGACATTTTTCTAAAAACAAGAAAGCGTTGTGAGCAAAACTGTAAATATTTTTAAACACGAGTTTAACATACAGATTTTTATGTCTTGGCATACGTATCTAGGGAAAATAAAATAAAAAAGGGTTCATATGGATTCTGTAATATATTTTCTTGCTAATTTTACTTTTAATAAACAAATTATTGTTATCAAATAATAGTTATTCTTTTACAAAATAAATTTTGGGCTAACTTTAAAAGTGAAGGAAGATCAAAGTCCCAGCGCGCAGTATGAGGAAACAAACTTTGGAAGGTTAGGTCTGTAGCCGTCATTCTAACTCCTTTTTAAATGTTTCCTTTGTTTGTCAATGATCTAAAGCTTAAGTCCACCTCCAGTACTGGTCTACAAATAATTCTGGACGTGCTCTTCAGGACAATCACCCGGAAAGTTGATCTGCAATGTGAAAAGACCAATAGTTTAAAAATAAACCTAAAAGGAGACATAATTTACAGAGTGCTTTTTTTTGTGATGGAACGCATAGATACATAGACAATAAGTGCAGGAGTAGGCCATTCAGCCCTTCGAGCCAGCACCGCCATTCAATGTGATCATGGCTGATCATCCACAATCAGTATCCCGTTCCTGCCTTCTCCCCATACCCCTTGATTCCGCTAGCCCAAAGAACTCTATCTAACTCTCTTTTGAATGCATCCAGAGAATTGGCCTCCACTGCCTTCTGAGGCAGAGAATTCCACAAATTCTCAACTCTGTGTGAAAAAGGTTTTCCTTATCTCAGTTCTAAATGGTCTACCCCTTATTCGTAAACTGTGGGCCCTGGTTCTGGGCTCCCCCGACATCGGGAACATGTTTCCTGCATCTAGCGTGTCCAATCCCTTAATAATTTTATATGTTTCCATAAGATCCCCTCTCATCCTTCTAAATTCCAGTGAATACAAGCTCAGTTGATCCATTCTTTCATCATATGACAGTCCCGCCATCCCGGGACTTAACCTCGTGAACCTACGCTGCACTCCCTCAATACCAAGAATGTCCTTCCTCAATACAGCGCAACTCTAAAACGTTGAACATAGATCGGTACCACAAAGGAATGGGCCTTTTGACCCACAATGTTTGTGCTGAACATGATGCCAAGTTTAATTAATCTCATCTGCCTGTCTATGACCCATATCCCTCTTTTCCCTGCACTTCCATGTGCCTATCTAAAAGCCTCTTAAAGGCCACCATCGTATCTGCCTCCACCACCACTCCTGACAATGCTTTCCAGGCCCTCACTACTGTAGAAAAAAACTTGCCCCACACATCTCCATTAAACTTTCCTTCTCTCACAGAATTGCTCTGCCCTCTAGTGTTCAACATTTCCACTCAGGTTTTTAAATTGTCCCGAGTATGTAGGATAATGCTAGTGTACGGGGATCGCTGGGCAGTGAGGATTCAGTGGGTCGAAGAGCTTGTTTCTGCACTGTATCTCTAAACTAAACTAAACTAAACATTAAGTGAAATTCTGCCAATTACTAATGATATTAGAAAAACACTGAATAGCACTACCACTTACTTGTCCTGGATTTATTTTTGCTAAAACATATTGTATTACCACAGAATTGCAATTACAACTTCATATTTTAATGCAGAATTCAAATATCGTACGCACCTTTGTCAACATTCATCTCACAAATCACGCGAATAGTGTCAGTGCAGAAGAAGTCATTCCATAATGCACTATTAGCAAGGCCAGCACAATCTTCTGTAAATCCTTCCTCCTTCCAGTTATCAGGCTGTCCTTGCTTCCAGTTTCTAGAATAAAATAACAACACAATTGAATATGCAGAGCTAATGAAAGATAAGTATTTACGGTATTAAGGAATTATTAAAATTACCAGTGTGTAGAAAGGGACTGTAGATGCTGGTTTATACCGAAGAAAGATACAAAGTTCTGGAGTAAATCAGTGGGTCGGGCAGCATCTCTGGAGAAAAAAGATGGATAACGTTTCTGGTCGGGACCTTTCTAAAGACTAAAAGTGGAGAGAAGGGAACTGGAGGTAAGAAAAGGCCAAAACAATGCAGGGCTGGCCAAGAAAGGGTGGAGCCCATAATGGCTGGGAAAGAGGTGATAACGAAGGGATATGCCGGTGTTCCCTCTCTCTCCCCTCCCCCACCATATTCGTCTTACTAGTGCCACAGTTTGCATCCTCGTATCTCCTTCATTATCACTTCCCCAGCCAACAATGGGCCATTGTGGGCTCCACCCTTTCTTGTTCATCAATTGCTAGCCCTGATTTGTTTTGGCCTTTTCCTACCTCCAGTTCCCTCCTCTCTACTTTCAGTCTGAAGAAGGGTCACAACCTGAAACATCAGCCATCCTTTTTCTCCAGATATGCTGCCTGACCCGCTGAGTTACTTTAGCATAAGTGGATGCCCTATTAAAATTACCAGGTAAGCTGCTGTTTAAACAAAGATGAATAGATCGGGTAGATGCACAGAGTATCTTGCCCAGAGTCTGTGAATCGAGGACCAGAGGACAAAAGTTTAAGCTGAAGAGGAAGAGATTTAATAGGAATCTGAGGGGCAACCTTTTCACTTTTCCTACAAAGGGTGGTGGGTGTATGGAACAAGCTGCCAGAGGAGGTAGTTCAGGCAGGGACTACCCCAACATTTAAGAAACAATTAGACAGGTACATGGATAGGATAGGTTTGGAGGGATTTAGCCCAAACGCGGACAGGTGGGACTAGTGCAGCTGGGACATGTTGGCCGGTGTGGGCAAGTTGGGCCGAAGGGCCTGTTTCCACACTGTATCACTTTATGACTGGGTTATTGGGTCTCCAGTGCTGTGAGGCATGCAGTTTGGTCACTGTAAATTGCCTCTATAAATTGACAGAATATAGTGGAAAATGGAAGAGAATGTGGGGAGAATAAAAATGGAATTAATGTAGGAATAACTTTCCTGTGTTCAGTTCATTTTAGTTTAGAGATACAGCATGGAACAGGCCCTTTGGCCCACCGAGTCCACACCGACCAGCATTCCCCGCACATTAACACTGCCCTACACTCACTAGGAATGATTTTACATCTATACAATTATACCAAGCCAATTAATCTACAAAGCTGTACGTTTTTGGAGTGTGGGAGAAAACCAAAGATCTCGGCGAAAACCCATGCAGATCACGGGGAGAACGTACAAACTCCATACAGACAGCACCCATAGTCAGGATCAAACCCGCGTCTCTGGCGCTGTAAAGCACTGAGCTATTGGTTAATTTTATAAACAATGTTAACATACGTGTACTGTGCAATGGTTCCATCCACCCATCTCCATACATTGTGCTCCTTTGTGTCGGACAGTCCAATCCAGTAGTAATTAATTCCATTCATTTGATTTCTCACCCATTGCTGTAACGTGAATGCAGGAATAGTTAGTGCTGTAAATAAATACGTATAATGCAACACATCAAAAAAATTGCCCAGCATGCTCAATATTTTTCAAGTAGTGTATAATATTTTCTGGACCTGTCAGAATTACTTGACTGAATTAAAGTTATGCGTCGCTTCAATATTTCCTGTCATAGCAGAATGCAGGTAAGGGATATGCAGTGTCATCAGTTGCACTTACAACCATAAACAAATATATAAAAACACAATGATATTGAAAGCCCACAAAAATTATGGGTTAATTCATCTGCTGTTGGTTCATTATCACCACAACTACATTGTGCTCCAGTTCATTGGATCCACTTCACGCTGCCTCGGCAAGACCACCAGCATTAGCAAAGACGAGTCCACGGCCAACAATGGACTCTTTGGCCATCAGTGGTAGCTTTGAACTGTTCTGTACTTTTTCATACCTTGCGGTTCCCTCTCCCCCGGCTCTCAGTCTGAAGAAGGGTCTTGACCCGAAACGTCACCTATTCCTTTTCTCCAGAGATGCTGCTTGACCCGCTGGAGTTACTCCACCATTTTTGTGTCTATCTTTGGTGTAAACCAGCATCTGCAGTTGCTTCCTACACATGATGAGATTTGAACTGGGTTGTTAAGGGCCTGTCCTACTTTAGGCGATTTTAAGGCGACTGCTGGCGACTGTCAAAGTCATAGCAGATCGGCAAGCTTTTTTTTTACCCGACGACAATGACCACGACAATGCCGAGTCAGGTCGAGATTACAGCGTCTTCGGAAACATCGCAAAATTCCCACGCTGTCCTAATTTTCGCTGAAATCACTGACAAGTCGGTAAGTACTTGAGAGTTTTGAACTATAACATCTTGTATGGGTTACTTAAAAACCAAGCATCACTGTAACAAGGCATAAACTGGATTTACTTATTTAGCCCCCTTGTTGTACAGGAAGATTCCGAATTTAACTATTGTTGCTTCTTAACTTCACTCCTGACGACATAATTATAGAGCACAAGAAGCACATCTATTTTCTCAGCACTCGTAACGAGGATGTTGCCAGGACATGAGGTCTTAATCTATAAAGAGAGGTTGGACAGGCTAGGACATTACTCCTTGGGGCTCAGGAAGCTGAGGGGTGATCTTATAGAGGTGTATAAAATCATGAGGGGAATCAAGAATCAGAGGCCACAAGTTTAAGGTTTAGAGGACAGGCATATATAGCATCGCAACTGTTGTTCCTTGGCAATGCCGCTTATTTAAAGAGATTTAAATGTTTAAGTAACTTGTGGTGTGCAGGAAGAACTATTTCTCATTTCATTCTTTCTTAATTTCTTATGATATATATTAAAATTGAATAGCTTTCAAGATTTGTGTATGTTTGACTTCATTTCGAAACAATGGACACACGTTTAAAATAATTCATCATAACCTTGGAGACGTAATATATATCTTATACCTTGGAGGCATAAGGAACTGTAGATGCTGGAACCCTGGGTAAAGCAGAAAGTGCTGGAGTAACAACACTTCAGGCAGCATCGCTGGAGGGAATGGCCAGGTGACATTTTGGGTCGGAAATGTAACTTTGTTTCAGGTTGATCTGAAGAAAGGATCCCGATCTGAAACGCCATCCGTCCATTCCCTCCAGAGATGCTGCCTGATTGACTGAGTTTCTCCAACACTTTGTGTTTCAGATCATAACCTTGGTTCTTTGCTTCTGAGGTTTCTGAAGTAAATAAGATATTTTGTTGTCCAGATCTAAAGGGTGGTGAATCTATGGAATTCTTTGCCACAGAAGGCTGTGGAGACGTCAATAGATATTTTTAAGGCAGAGATAGATTCTGGATTAGTACGGTGGTCAGGGGTTATGGGGAGAAGGCAGGAGAATGGGGTTGAGAGGGAAAGATAGATCAGCGGTGATTGAATGGCGGAGTAGAGCTGATGTGCCGAATGGCTTAATTCTGCTCCTGTCACTAATGAACTTATGAAATATGTAGGAAGTAACAATGAAGTATTTCATGTTTTGATCGTTTTAATACCTGTTCTTCTTGGTTATTAATTATAATCATGTCGGATGACATAATTTTACATAGACTATTTCCTTCTGCAAATTCTACGAGATCAGTGGAGAAATAGTAACATTTCCCCTTAAACCTCCTCCAATTAGGTGGACAACCTGTAAAAGAAAACACAGAATATGGAATTACTGAAAGAAAACATAACAAATAATCTAAGGAATTTTTACTTTTATTTAGTGTTCATTGTTTTGTTGAGGGGATTGGAACATACTCTACTTTCCAAACTAGCAATGGAATGGAATTTTGAACAATACAATGTTGTTGCAAATGAAGCACATCTCGCACTACCAGCCTGGGATGAATAATTTCAAGGCTTATTTCCCTCTTTTCTATCCCACAATATTCACCTCAAGGGTTCTCCTACTCATGAGTGGATGAACCACAGAAAACTTAGAGGAACATTTCCCACTGCACCAGTGTAACTTTTACCATCATCCTCATCACCTGCTCTGAGTAAAATGACTTAATTGGGCAAAGGACAGTTTGTGCCACTACTTAGTTTTAAAGTTTTACAGTGTAGAAACAGGCCCTTCGGCCCACCGAGTCCATGCCAACCATCGATCACCCGTTCACTCTAGTTCTATCCTATTCCCACTTTCTCATCCACTCCCTGCACACTAAGGACAATTTACAGAACCCAATTAACCTGCAATTCTGCACGTCTTTAGAATGTGGGAGGAAACAGGAGCACCTGGAGAAAACCCACGTAGGTCACGGGGAGAAAGTACAAACACCGTACATACAGCACCCGTAGTCAGGATCGAACCTAGGTCTCTGGCGCTGTAAGGCAGAAACTCTACCACTGTGCTGCCCTCTATGCTCCCACTGGTAAAAGGTTACTTTTGACTTCACTATTTCATTCTGGATAGCTTTACTCAATCACTGTCCTATTATTTACTGTGTTTTAGCTTAGTTTAGTTTAGTTGAAACAGGCCCTTCGGCCCAACATGTCCGCGCCAACCATCGATCCCCACACACTAACACTATCCCTACACACACTAGGGCCAATTTACAATTTTACCAAGCCAATTAGCCTACAAATGTATTTGGAATATTGTGAGCAATTTTAGGCACCATATCTGAGGAAGGATGTGCTGGCTCTGGAAAGGGTCCAGAGGAGGTTTACAAGAATGGTTCCAGGAATGAGTAGGTTAACCTATGATGAGCGTTTGTCGGCACTGGGCCTGTACTTGCTGGAGTTTAGAAGAATAAGGGGGGGAGATTGAAACATACAGAACAGTGAAAGGCTTGGATAGAATGGATGTGGAGAGGATGTTTCCACTAGCGGGAGAGTCTAGAACTAGAGGTCATAGCATCAGAATTAAAGGGTATTGTTTTCCTAAGGAGATGAGGAGAAATTTCTTTAGTTAGAAGGTGGTGAATCTGTGGAATTCTTTGCCGCAGAAGGCTGTGGAGGCCACGTCAGTGGATATTTTTAAGGCAGAGATAGCTAGATTCTTGATTAGTACGGGTGTCAGTGCTTATGGGGAAAAGGCAGGAGAATGGCGTTAGGAGGGAGAGATAGATCAGCCATGATTGAATGGTGGAGTTGACTTGATGGGCCGAATGGCCTAATTTTACTCCTATTCCTTTTGACCTTAATGACCTAAACCTGTACGTCTTTGGACTGTTGGAGGAAACCAGAGCACCCAGAGAAAACCCACGCAGGTCACGGGGAGAACATACAAACTCCATACTGTCAGCACTCATAGTCAGGATCGAACCTAGGTCTCTGGTGCTGTAAGTCAAAAAACTACCGCTGCGCCACCGTGCCGCCCCTTTTATGCTGCTAGATGGCGCACTGTTTTGGGAGTGCAAATTGCATTCACCTGAAGAGAATTCATGGGGAATTTTCAAATATGAAGTATTGTCCATTTGTTACTCTCAGTTCTGCAGGATAATTTTTTTATTGTGTGCTAATTCAGATAAATAACGTCTTAGCAGCCTCTCCAGCCTTAAAAAAACACAAATGTTGCATGTTCGCTTGTAATTCACATAGAGATAATTAAGATAAAGGTAATTATTTATTATTGTTTAGAAATGTTTATGACATTTCAGCATCTAACTTAATCTGATATATATTTTCCAATACTTATTTAGCTTTCTAAATAAGTGTGTGTTAAAAATCGTGCAATTACACCCTGATTTGTTTAGAATGAAATTCGAACAGCACCAGTTTTTTGACATTCATGTTGGTGATACCAGGATTCTTTGGAACTGACATATTGGAAAAGAGGTATTTTTGCCATAAAGATTGATAGATGCTTGTGTATATCTTTAGTTTAGTTTCGAGATACAGCACGGAAACAGGCCCTTCGGCCCAACGAGTCCGCACCAACCAGCAATCCCCGCACATTAACAGTAACCTACACACACTAGGGACATTTATACCAAGCCAATTGACCTACAATCTTGTACGTATTTGGAGTGTAGGAGGAAACTGAATATTTAGGAGACAACCCATGCCGTCATGGGGAGAACGTATAAACTCCGTACAGACAGCACCCGTAGTCAGGATCGAACCGGGGTCTCCGGTGCTGTAAATGCTGTCAGGCAGCAACTCTACCGCTGCGCCACCATGGCCGCCCTTTGTTGAACAGTTTCGTTTGAGATCAGTGAAAAATACTGCTGCTTCACTGCTTCCAGCAAAATCCAGCCTTATATCATTGGCTTACACTATAAACTGTGCCGTTGTGACCTATTGAATTCCCCTGTCTGGTCTATAACCTTAATCCCAAGCTGATGCCACCACCTGTGCTTGCTGAATTGCCGCGGCTTCAGACACCAGTATCTCAAACTTAAAATCCATATCCTTATTTCTAAATCCTTTTAGGGCTACACCTCCCCACTCCCATCGGGCAGAAGATACTGAAACTGGAAAGTGCGCAGACTCAGGCATAGCTTCTTCCCCTCTCATTAATAATAAACCTAAACCTAAACCTCAACTAAACAAGTAGGGCTGAACATACTGGCTCTTAAGCCTGGTCTGACATTCAAGAAGATCATGGCTAATCTGATCTACTCCACATTCCTGTCCTATCCTTATCTTTCTTGATTGCTCTGCACTGCCAGACCTAGGTTATCCTTGAATATATTTAATAATTCAGTGGTAGAGAATTCCAAAAGATTAATAGTTTTCTGAAGAAAGCAATTCCCCCTTATCTCAGTAAGTGGCTGATACTTTATCTGGAGAGATTGTCTGGACTAGGGTGAGCCTGTTTCTCCAGAAGAAACAGTCTCCAGAGGTTTATCCTGTCAAATTCTGTGAAAATCCAATGTTTCAGTGAAATCATTTCTCTTTCTTCTAAATCCGAGGGAGTGTGTGTCCAGCCTGCTCAATCTTGCTACATACTGTAAATTATCCTGCCTTTCCCAGGAATCTGGTGACTGTTCACTGCAGTGTATCCTTCCTTAAATCAGACCAAAAATATCCAAGTAAGGTTGTACTTTTCTAAAAAGTATCTACGGTCAATTATGCTGAACAACCTAAATGGCGGTAATCACATATTCCATTTCATTCTCTGATGTTTGATTTTATTGATGTCAATGGAATGTGCCGTGACTACAATATCAAACACCCATTAAAACCAACTGAGGTTGAATTATCTGACTAATGTGTCTTAACTGGATTTAAGTTGATAACATCAAGCAGCAGGGAAATAAAACTCATTGGAGTTTAGTTCACAGAGGTATTAAGAGTAATGGAAACCAGTGGGCAGATGGCACTCAGATAAAGATTAGTCATGATGTTATTAAACAGGATCAAGGCGTTGAATAACTCTACCCCAATATTCCCATTCCCACTTCTTTGCAGACACAATACAAACACCTTTGGATGAACAATCCTCTTATCTGCAAATGTTCTGATTCTAATGGATAGGTGCACTGATGGTGAAATACGACCATACAATTGTGCAATCATTTTTAAATAAAATTAACAAAAAGAGGAATTTCGTTCCACGATAATGCAAAGAAGAGCTCTTACATCCATATCAAATATGTAAGTCGTCGAAAAAAATAATTCTAAATTCTTTGGTGTAATTAAATTTAAGCGTTGAACCTGATTTGATAAGGGAACTCAAGGTAAAAGAGCCATTAGGAGGCGGTGATCATAATATGATAAGTTTTAATCTACAATTTGAGAGGGAGAAGGGAAAATCGGAAGTGTCAGTATTACAGTTGAGCAAAGGGGACTATGGAGGCATGAGGGAGGAGCTGGCCAGAGTTGACTGGAAGGAGACCCTGGCAGGGAAGACGGTGGAACAGAAATGGCAGGTATTCCTGGGAATAATACAGAAGGTGCAGGATCAGTTCATCCCAAAGAGGAGGAAAGATTCTAAGGGGAGTAAGAGGCGACCGTGGCTGACAAGGGAAGTCAAGGACAGGATAAAAATAAAAGAGAAGAAGTATAACATAGCAAAGAAGAGCTGGAAGCCAGAGGATTGGGACTCTTTTAAAGAGCAACAGAAGATAACTATAAAGGCAATACGGGGAGAAAAGATGAGGCACGAAGGTAAGCTAGCCAAAAACATAAAGGAGGATTGGCAGTGGAGGCCAATTCTCTGAATGCATTCAAGAGAGAGCTAGATAGAGCTCTTAAGGATGGCGGATATGGGGAGAAGTGATATGGGGAGAAGGCAGGAACGGGGTACTGATTGTGCATGATCAGCCAAGATCACGATGAATGGCGGTACAGGCTCGAATGGCCTACTCCTGCACCTATTGTCTGTTGTCTATTGTCTATTGAAACTTGATTTTGACCAGTCACAAAAACGTACAAATTAGAAGTATGTGTAATAAGGAACTACAGATGCTGGTTTACACTGAAGATAGACACAAAAAAATGCTGAAGGAACTCAGCGGGTCATGCAGCATCTCTGAAGAAAATGAATAGGTGATGTTTCGGGTCGACATCCTTCATCACACCTAGAGTCCAAAGGGTCAAGAGCCGAAACGTCACCTATTCCTTTTTTCCAGAGATGCTGCCTGACCTGCTGAGTTACTCCAGCATTTTGTGTCTATCTTCAAATTAGTTAGCCAAGCCGTCAAACCTGCATCTCAATAGACAATAGACAATAGACAATAGGTGCAGGAGGAGGCCAATTGGCCCTTCGAGCCAGCACCGCCATTCAATGTGATCATGGCTGATCATTCTCAATCAGTACCCCGTTCCTGCCTTCTCCCCATACCCCCTGACACCGCTATCCTTAAAAGCTCTATCTAGCTCTCTCTTGAATGCATTCAGAGAATTGGCCTCCACTGCCTTCTGAGGCAGAGAATTCCACAGATTCACAACTCTCTGACTGAAAAAGTTTTTCCTCATCTCAGTTCTAAATGGCCTACCCCTTATTCTTAAACTGTGGCCCCTGGTTCTGGACTCCCCCAACATTGGGAACATGTTTCCTGCCTCTAACGTGTCCAGGCCCTTAATAATCTTATACGTTTCGATAAGATCTCTCATCCTTCTAAATTCCAGTGTATACAAGCCTAGTCGCTCCAGTCTTTCAACATATGACAGTCCCGCCATTCCGGGAATTAACCTAGTAAACCTATGCTGCACGCCCTCAATTGCAAGAATATCCTTCCTCAAATTTGGAGACCAAAACTGCACACAGTACTCCAGGTGCGGTCTCACTAGGGCCCTGTACAACCGCAGAAGGACCTCTTTGCTCCTATACTCAACTCCTCTTGTTATGAAGGCCAACATTCCATTGGCTTTCTTCACTGCCTGCTGTACCTGCATGCTTCCTTTCAGTGACTGATGCACTAGGACACCCAGATCTCGTTGTACGTCCCCTTTTCCTAACTTGACACCATTCAGATAATACTCTGCCTTCCTATTCTTACCACCAAAATGGAGATCCTCACACTTATCCACATTAAACTGCATCTGCCATGCATCCACCCACTCACACAATCTGTCCAAGTCTCCCTGCAACCTCATAGCATCTTCCTCACAGTTCACACTCCCACCCAGCTTTGTATCATCTGCAAATTTACTAATGGTAATTTTAATCCCTTCATCCAAGTCATTAATGTATATTGTAAATAGCTGCGGTCCCAGCACTGAGCCTTGCGGTACTCCACTAGTTGCTGCCTGCCATTCTGAAAGGGACCCATTTATCCCCACTCTGTTTTCTGTCTGTCAATCAATTTTCTATCCATGTCAGTACCCTACCTCCAATACCATGTGCTCTAATTTTGTCCACTAATCTCCTATGTGGAACCTTGTCAAAAGCTTTCTGAAAGTCAAGGTACACCACATCCACCGGCTCTCCCCTGTCAATTTTCCTAGTTACATCCTCAAAGAATCCTCACCTCCCTTGAATAAGGTGATAGCTGGCCTCGTTGTAAGCTCAACTCCACATTTTCTTTACTATCACACCTTGGCTTATCAAGTATTTATTAACCTTCCAATAGAAATGAAAATGCCGAGCACAATATGATTAATGAAGACAGTTAAATCACAGTTTTAGACACAATGTGCTGGAGTAACCCAGCAGATCAATCAAATTGAGGAAAAGGATCAATGACAATTCCGGTTGAACCAAAATGTCGCCTATCTTTTTCCTCCAGAGATGCTGCCTGACCTGCTGAGTTACTCCAGCATCTGTCTTTGGTATAAACCAGCATCTGCAGTTCCTTGTTTCTGAATCAGTTATGTTTGATATATTGCAAATAGTTTCTTATAATGATTCCAACACCAGAGAAGTATGGAGATAGAATGATCACTCTAAATCTTAACTTCCATTATAGTGCATAATTAAATAATTATTTACCGTTTGGCTTTGGGGAATCTGTTGAAGGCGGATTTCTTTGCCCTACAAGGCCATAGGGATGGCTTACTTGACCAACAAGGCCCACTGGTTTTATTACCGCTGATGGTCCTTTTGGGCCTGCTGGTCCTTGAGTTCCTACTGGGCCTGGTGGTCCAGGTGAGCCCCTATTTCCTGGTGCTCCTGGTTGACCTTTTTCGCCTGGTGGTCCTGGAAGAACTGCTTTGCCATCTAGACCCGGCGGTCCTTGGCTTCCTTTTGCTCCAGGTCTTCCAGTTGAACCCTTTTGACCTTTCATGGGTGCCCCTCTGTATCCTTGATTACCCCTTTCTCCTTTAATTCCTGGAACACCTCGAGCACCTTTTGAACCCATCAATCCAGGAACTCCTTCTTCTCCAAGGTCACCCTTTTGTCCTTTTGCACCCTTTGTGCCAAGTGGTCCTGGTAATCCCTTGTCACCTTTGGGACCTCTTGGGCCAGGGGGACCTATATTTTAATTTAAAAAAAAACATTTTAGTACATGATGCGATCAACATAGTTGCATAATTCCTGAGACGCTGCAATGGGAATCCTCCTCGTGAAGCGAGTCATAGAGATCTAAGACCTTTGGTATATCTGCTGTTCATAAGTTCATGTTCATAAGTCCTAGGAGCAGAATTAGACCATTTGACCCATCAAGTCTACTCCACCATTCAATCATGGCTGATCTATCTTTCCCTCTCAACCCCATTTTCCTGCCTTCACCCCATAACCCCAGGCAATTTTACTATCAAAAATGTGGCAATCTCTGTCTTAGAAATATCCATTGACTTGGCGTCCACAACCGTGTGTGGCAATGGATTCCACAGATTCACCACCCTCTGACTAAATAAATTCCTTCTCATCTCCTTTCTAAAAGACATCCTTTTAACTCTGGGGGCGTGGCTGCGTTCTGCAGCTGCGGCTCACCGGCAGTCTCTCTGTCTTTTTTTTGTTTTTGTCTTTGTTATCGTTTAAATGTTTCTTTTGATTTATTTTTAACTCTGTATATGTGGGGGGGGGGGGGGGGGGGTGGGGGAAACCTTTTTTTCTAATCTCCTCCTCAATGGAGATGCGACCTTTACCGTGTTGTGTCTCCGTTCGTGCTACGGCCTAACACCGTGGAGTCGGCGGCCTCCAGCTGGGATCGACCTTGAAGATTCCGGTCGCAGGGCCTGGACTTACCATCTCGGAGATGCAACATCTGGAGCTCGCAGGTCCCTGGCTGGCGACCAGCTTTCGGGAGCTCCAGCCGTAGCATCTTCGACCACCCCGAAGCGCGAGGTTTGATTGACCCGCTCGCAGGCCCCTCATTGCCCTGCGTGGCTCGGCCCTGGGACTTTCCATCGCCCGGTGGGGGCTTCAAAAGTCGGGAGCCTCGATCACCTCGTGGCACCACGGGAGAAGAATGAGGAGGAGATAAGACTTTTCTTTGCCTTCCATCACAGTGAGGGTGTGCCTGGAGCAATCACTGTGATGGCTGTTTGTGTTAAAAATTGTAATTGTGTGTCTTGTGTTCTTTATTGTCTACTGCCGGACCCTGACATGAGAGGACGCTGGCGCTACTTGTTCGCCGCTTCTCCGTCGGGATAGTTTGTCTGTTTGTTTTTATGTCTTGACTGTTTTTGTAAAGCGTCTTTCAGCACTTGGAAAAGCGCTATATAAAATAAATGTTTATTATTATTATTATTATTTTATTCTGAGGCTATGGCCTCTGGTCCTGGACTCTCCCACCCGTGGAAACATCCTCTCTACATCCACTCTATCCAGGCCTTTCACTCTTCGGTGCTGATCTCGATGGATAACACAAAATGTGTCGAGGACTTTCACAAACAGGTCAGAGGGTTCATGCATTTATAAAAACACATGTGCACCAATGAAGTTACTCCCAATAATAGAAAAAAGTTTTCCTCTCCCTGCCTTTTCTGTTTTACTCAGGGAAGAGCCTGCCAGGCCACTGAACTGAATGTAAAGTGAACACACAAAAACACAAGAAGATAGGAGCAGGCCATGAGGCCCACAAGCTTACCCAGCCATTCAATATGGTCAGGGCTCATCCTTCCCCTCATTGAACTGATACCTTATGGCTGAGGCTCATGCTTCACTATTCCTGTGCATGACAATTTGCCCATTGAATATCCAAAATGTACATTTATACATGTCCTAGCCCTAATTTGTCATGATGATAAATATTTTAAGAAACTGTTACAACTTTCAGCTCTCTACCGTGGCAATTTATAGACGATTATTACAATCCCAAAAAGTACTTACTTTTCTCAATGCTAAAATGGATAAAGTGAATCTATTGGCACTGGCAAGCGTAATCCCTTTTCTTGTAAACTACTGTTCCAGTTCCTTTTTTATTCCTCTAAAATCAGTATTTTGTTTACGATAACTGTTCCATGATTAATGAGGAAAATAAATTATTTGATTGGTTTAAAAACATCAAATTTATGCAATCACTGTGTAGACATAGGAACTCATTTTGTGAATATTTAGACTTTAGAGATACATTGTGGAAACAGGCCCTTCAGCCCACTGAGTCATAGAAACATAGAAAATAGGTCAGGAGGAGGCCATTTCGCCCTTCGGGCCAGCACCGCCATTCATTGTGATCATGGCTGATCATCCACAATCACTAACCTGTGCCTGCCTTCTCCCCATATCCCTTGATTCTGCTCGCCCCTAGAGCTCTACCTAGCTCTCTTTAAAATCCATCCAGTGAATTGGCCTCCACTGCCTTCCGTGGCAGAGAATTCCACAAATTCACAACTCTCTGGGTGAAAAAGTTTTTTCTCAACTAGGTTTTAAATGGCCTCCCCTTTATTCTTAGACTGTGGCCCCTGGATCTGAACTCCCCCAACATTGGGAACATCTTTTCTGCATCTAGCTTGTTCAGTCCTTTTATAATTTTATACGTTTCTATAAGATCCCCTCTCATCCTTCTAAACTCCAGTGAATACAAGCCCAGTCTTTCCAAACTTTCCTCATATGACAGTCCCATCATCCCCGGGGATTAACCTCGTGAACATACACTGCACTGCCTCAATAGCAAGGATGTCCTTCCTCAAATTAGGAGACCAAAACTGCACACAATATCAAATTAGGAGACCAAAACTGCACACAATGAGTCCATGCTGACCAGCAATCACCCAGTACACTGACACTATCCTACACACTATGGACAATTTACAATTTTACCGAAGCCAATTAACTTACAAACCTGTACGTCTTCGGAGTGTGGGAGGAAACCAAAGACCCGGAGAAAACCCATGCAGTCACAGGGAGAACGTACAAACTCTGTACAGACAGCACCTGTAGTCAGGATTGAACCTGGGTCACTGGCTCTGTAAAGCAGCAGCTCTACCGCTATGTCACTGAATACGATCAAATAATGAAAATCAATTCCATTCTGAAACTTCCTAATATATTGCACGTCGAGCATCCTTATCTGAACTTAATTGATGAGTATGAAACCAAATTCTTCTTACCCTGATCGTGAAAGGTTCACAGAAAACGCTCACCTTGCAGAATTGTGAAGTTTTGAATAAGCTGAGCATGTTTTGTGTCCACAAGTTTCATTTCTTCCATTATCATGGACAGGTTTCCAACTTCAAAGTCCAACTTTCCTTTCATCACACTTTGCTGCTCTTTGATAAACGAGCTGTCCGCATGGATAACGGTGAGATTGGTGGTCAGAGTGGCCAGCTCGTCCGAATGGTGACTCAATGTGTTGGTGCACATTGTTTTAATACCATTCAAGTCGTTTGTCAATGACCGAAGATGTTGCACAGTCCAACTGATGTTGCCAATAATAGAGCCAATGTCTCTTTCATTTTTATCCATGCGTGTTTCAAGTTGTTCAAAACTAGCAGCTGTTTGGTTATCATGGGTTTTTTGATATTGCTGTAGACCTTTGAGACTCTCCTCGTGAATATTAGCCATGAAGCTAATATTTGCCATCTGGCTGCTGAGAGAATTCAGCTGATGATTCATGTCTTCCAAAATGTCGCTGTTACCTGTCACCATGATGGAGTTGTTGACTGCTTGAAGCTGCAGGTACTGTATTTTCTCCTTTAGCCAGTCAGTGTCCTTTTGTGCTTGAAACACAGTGTGCTGGAGAGCTTGCCAATCATTCCTTATCTTCTGGATTGCCTGACTGGTATCGTCGACAGATTTCTGCAGTGAACTGAACAAATCCCTTTGACGAATCTGTGTCTGGTTTATTTGACTGAGGTTTAATACCGTGATGCTCTGAGACTTGGTCTGTTTTTGTATGTCCTTTTGTAGTTTGCCAGTGCTTTGCTCCAAGTTGTTAATGTATCCACTGTATGCCAACAAAGTTTGGTTAATGGCTCTGATGGATTTTGAATTGCCATCCAACAAGTTTTTGAGGGAGTTATGATTGGGCATCGTTGATAATTCAGTCTCCTGTAGCTTGTCCAGTGCAACTCTATTTTTGGAGGCGTTGTCTGCAATGTCATTCAGCTGGTTCTGAAGGACCTGAATATCAGTTTTGAACTTGGACAGCTCTGAGCTGGTACTTTGGTCTTTCATCCCAGACTGGTCATCTGCAAGATATGGTAAATGCTCAATAACAGGAAGGATAATCACAAAAGAAACATAGAAACATAGAAAATAGGTGCAGGAGCCAGCACCGCCATTCAATATGATCATGGCTAATCGTCCAAAATCAGTACCCCGTTCCTGCTTTCTCCCCATATCCCTTGATTCCATTAGCCCCAAGAGCTATATCTAACTCTCTCTTGAAAACATCCAGTGAATTGGCCTCCACTGCCTTCTGTGGCAGAGAATTCCACAGATTCACAACTCTCTGGGTGAAAAGGTTTTCCCTCATCTCAGTCCTAAATAGCCTACCCCTTATTCTTACAATGTGGCCCTTGGTTCTGGACACCCCCAACATCAGGAACATTGGGAACTGTAAAAGAGAAACAGTTCTGCAGATTATTTTCCTTTCTTCATGTCTCCTATGGGTCTCTATTTAACGTGCACTGAGAATTTAATGATTTCCTATAATAGTCAATGAAGAGGTCGGTTCCTAAATGGAGGCCAACATATTCAATGCATGCTTTGAAAATTGGACATGATAATTGTTGTGGTACTTGCCTTAACTATTGTAGTACCTGCCTCAACTACCTTCTCCATAAACCCATCAGCATCTGAGTTAAAAACTAGCCCTTCAGGTTCCTATATATTCTTTCTCCTCTCACTTTAAATTTATGTCCTTTGGTACTTAATTCCCTTTTCCTGGATAAAAGTCTCTGTGCATTTGCCCTATCAATTCCCCTCATGATTTTACTACACCTCTATAAGGTCACCCCTTAGCCTCCTACGCTCCAAGTAATAAAGTCTTAGCCTGCCCAACCTCCCCCTCTAGGAAAGACCCTTGAGTCCTGGCAACATCCTCACAAAACTTCTCTGCACTCTTTCCAGCTTAATGACATCCTTCCGAGGGCTGACCAGAATTGTTTCATGATTATTCAATGTAATTTTCTTTTCTGGCATAAGAATTGTTGCATACATTACCTAACTTTTTCAGGTCGGTCTCGACAGCAGTTAGTTTATCCGTATAACTTTTTTGTGATGTCTCCATTCCTTCAGTCACTGTATCCATTCTCTGTACAACTGGAATAATCAAGGGAGATTGAGTAAGGTCATTACCACATAATGACAAGCACATTATTGGAGTTTAGTCAATGTCTTGTGGAGGAGTTGGCTGCGCCTAACGGCTGCGGCTCTCTGGCAGTCTGTTTGTCTTTTTTTCTTTTTTTTTGTTTGTGTCGGTGTTGGGATGGTTTTTGTTTCTGTTTTTGGCTGTGTATGTGTGGTGGGGGGGTGGGGTGTGGGTGTGGGGTGTGGGTGTGGGGTGTGGGGGTGGGGTGGGGCGGGGGAAACCTTTCTTTTATTAGGTCTCTTCCCCGGGGCGCAGCTCGCCCGCGGGGCCTTCCATCGCCGGCGCGGCTCGGCCGCGGGACGTTTCAGTGCCCGGTGCGGCTCGGCCGCTGGACTTAACATCGCCCGGTGTGGCCGCGGGACGTTTCAGTGCCCGGCGCGGCTCGGCCGCTGGACTTAACATCGCCAGCGCGGCTCGGCCGCGGGACGTTTCAGTGCCCGGTGTGGCTCGGCCGCTGGACTTAACATCGCCCGGTGCGGCTCGGCTGCTGGACGTTTCAGTGCCCGGTGCGGCTCGGCTGCGGAACTTAACATCGCCCGGTGCGGCCGCGGGACGTTTCGGTGCCCGGTGCGGCTCGGCCGCGGGGCCTTCCATCCTCTTGCGGGGGCTGTGCGTGTCGGTTGCCTGTCTGTGGGTGCGGGGGGAAGAGAGGGGAAGTTTTGTTGCCTCCATCACAGTGAGGGGGTGTTTGGAGTCACTGTGATGGATGTTTGTGTTGGGGTCGGGTGTCCTGTGTTTTTTTCTTTTTGCTGTGTTTTGTGACTGCTGAAATTTCGTTCAGTGTTGTGCCGAATGACAATAAAGTGTTGTTATGTTATGTTATGTTGTGGGTTTTTTTGTGAATATATTTTCTCCCCACTCAGCTACTTACAAATCTGTAAAAGGCAAAATAAGAGCTCAATTGCTTTAACAGTAGTGGTGTGGTTTGGGTCACTCAGTTAAAAAGAGGCACATTTCCTGTATCTCCTGAGTGATGTTGTCTAATCCATAATCTTTTTTTTTCTCTGGGTCTGAAAATGATCTGCACAATGTAGAATCATGAGAACATAGGCAACCATTTGGTCTATCAATTCTACCTCAGTATTAAAGTCAATCCTTCTCCTTTCCCTGCAGGGAAAGTTTAGTTCAGTTTAGAGATACAGCGCATAAACAGGCCCTTCGGCCCACCGAGTCCGCGCCGACCAGCGATCCCTCTGCATTAACACTATTCTACACATACTAGGGACAATTTACAATTATACCAAGCCAATTAACCTACAAACCTGTATGTCTTTACAGTGTGGGAGGAAAGTGGAGCTCCCCGAAGAAAATCCACGCAGGTCATGGGGAGAAAGTACAAACTCCGTACAGACAAGCACCCGGAGTCAGGATCAAACCCGGTTCTCTGGCGCTGTAAGTCAGCAACTCAACTGCAGCGCCACTGTGCCACCCCCGTTTCGATGAGACAATGTCATTAGTGCTTTGGTATCTCACTTAATGCTTTTTGGGAAAGGGTTCTTCGGATTAGGTTTATTATTATAACATATACCAAGGTACGGTTTTGTTTTGCACGCTATCCAATCAAAGTCAGGTCAAACTCAAGTACTGTAGGTAGAGCAAAGGGGAAGGTACAGAATGCAGAATATAGTTCTCATCATTGTAACGCACCCTTCCCAGAGACAAAGTTAAATGTCACAATGGCGAGGAAGTAAATTGTACCCTAGCTTCTGGATCAAAAACATTAAGTTTCTCTTTCCACAGATGCTGCCTTTACAAATATTGCCTCCAGCAATTATTGTTTTTATCACTTTTAAATTTATCCGTTTTCTTATGTCTCAGAATAAAAGGACATACCTAGGAAAGGAGATGGGGAGGAATTTCATTCGTCAGAAGGTGGTGAATCTGTGGAATTAATTGCCACAGATGGCTGTGGATGCCAAGTCAGTGGATATTTTTAAAGTGGAGATTGACAGATTCTTGATTAGTAAGGGTGTCAAAGGTTATCGTGAGGAGGCAGGAGAATGGAGTTGAGAGGGAAAGATAGATCAGTCATGATTGAATGGCGTAGTAGACTCGATGGGCCGAATGGCCTTAATCTCCGCCTATAAATTATGAACATATACCACATTCTCCCTCATCCTTGAAATAAAAACGCTCAAAGTACAGATATTGTTTTTATTCATCATAGTTCTAAATATTTACAAGCACAAATTATGGATGAAGTAATAATGCATTTTATTTTATTTATACAAGGAATCTGACTCATTATCTATGTTGCTTGACTTGTTTATGGCTTAGTTTTCCTACTTAGGATCTAGATGTTCGTGAGTAGTACTTAACAAGTTGCCTTGGCTTGGAGCAACTTCATATGCCTGAACTTAGCACCTTGGTTAAAACCGGAGCACCCGGTGAAAACCCATGGGGTCACGGGGAGAACGCACAAACTCCGTACAGATAACACCCATAGTCAGGATCGAACCCG
The DNA here is from genome assembly GCF_053455715.1 of Rhinoraja longicauda. Lineage (NCBI taxonomy): Eukaryota > Metazoa > Chordata > Chondrichthyes > Rajiformes > Arhynchobatidae > Rhinoraja > Rhinoraja longicauda. The sequence continues at coordinate 19,292,944 of NC_135956.1, read as the reverse complement.
GGTCTCTAGCGCTGTAAGGCAGCAACTCTACCGCTGCGCCACCATGCCACCCCGTGCTAGCATGTTAGAAGAAAAAATACTTCATTAAAATGTTAGCCTGCAAAATATACAGTGCCCTCCATAATGTTTGGGACAAAGACCCATCATTTATTTATTTGCCTCTGTACTCCACAATTTGAGATTTGTAAAAGAAAAAAACACATGTGGTTAAAGTGCACATTGTCAGATTTTAATAAAGGCCATTTTTATACATTTTGGTTTCACCATGTAGAAATTACAGCAGTGTTTATACACAGTCCCCCACAGCAGTCATGTAAATGAAAGTAGTCATGTTTAGTATTTTGTTGCATATCCTTTGCATGCAATGACTGCTTGAAGTCTGTAATTCATGGACATCACCAGTTGCTGGGTGTCTTCTCTGGTGATGCTCTGCCAGGCCTGTATTGTAACCATCTTTAGCTTATGCTTGTTTTCTCTTCAGCATATAAAAGGCATGCTCAATTGGGTTTAGATCAGGTGATTGACTTGGCCACTCAAGAATTTACCATTTTTTAGCTTTGAAGAACTCCTTTGTTGCTTTAACAGTATGATTGGGATCATTTTCTTGCTGTAGAATGAACTGAACTGCCAATGAGTTTTGAGGCATTTGTTTAAATGTGAGCAGATAGGATGTGTCCATACACTTCAGAATTCATTATGCTACTACCATCAGCAGTTTTATCATCAATGAAGATAAGTGAGCCAGTCCTTCAGCAGCCATACATGCCCAGACCATAACACCCCCACCACCGTGTTTCACAGATGAGGTGGTATGCTTTGGATCTTGGGCAGTTCCTTCTCTCCTCCATACTTTGGTCTTGCCATCACTCTGATATATGTTAATCTTCGTCTCATCTGTCCACATAACCTTTTTTCCAGAACTGTGGTTACTCCTTTAAGTACTTCTTGGCAAATGTAACCTGGCCATCTATTTTTGCGGCTAACCAGTGGTTTGCATCTTGCAGTGTAGCCTCTGTATTTCTGGTCATGAAGTCTTCTGCGGACAATGGTCATTGACAAATCCACACCCGACTCCTGAAGAGTGTTTCTGATCTGTCAGACAGGTGTTTGGGGATTTTTCTTTATTATAGAGAGAATTCTTCTGTCATCAGCTGTGGAGGTCTTCCTTGGCCTGCCAGTCCCTTTGCGATTAGTAAGCTCACCAGTGCTCTCTTTCTTCTTAATGATGTTCCAAACAGTTGATTTTGGTAAGCCTAAGGTTTGGCTGATGTCTCTAACAGTTTTATTCTTGTTTCTCAGTCTCTTAATGGCTTCTTTGACTTTAATTGGCACAACTTTGGTCCTCATGTTGATAAGCAGCAATAAAAGTTTCCAAAGGTGATGGAAAGACTGGAGGAAAGTCTAGGTGCTGAGAGCTCTCTTATACCTGCATTAAGGAGGCATTTAAACACACCTGAGCAATTAAAAACACCTGTGAAGCCATGTGTCCCAAACATTATGGTGCCCTGAAATGGAGGGACTATGTATAAACACAGTTGTAATTTCTACATGGTGAAACCAAAATGTATAAAAATACCCTTTAATAAAATCTGACAATGTGCACTTTAACCACATGTGATTTTTTTCTATTACAAATCTCTAATTGTGGAGTACAGAGGCAAATAAATAAATGATGGGTCTCTGTCCCAAACATTATGGAGGGCACTATAACATGGGCACCATATTGACAGGTAAATTATTGGATTAATCATTTAAATGTCTGGACTAGTTATGCAGAGATATAAGTTCAGATCCCCCTACCGGGTCAGCTGTGGAATTTGAAGCAAATACCTAATCTTAGCAATGCTAGCCACAAAGTTACCAAATTGTCGTAACAACCCAACTGGAAACCTGATGCCAGATATAAGGGAGTGGCTCTGAGAGTCCTCAACATTGTGTCCAGATCTCACAAATTTTAATGGCAGCAGATCAAACATGGACGTGGACATTTTCTCCAAATTACCACCTTTCATGGTGGTGGGATATGTGTATGTGGATGGTGTATGGGGATGGCACAGTGGCGCAGCAGTAGAGTTGCTGCCTTTACAGCACCAGAGACCTGAGTTAGATCCTAACTACGGGTGTTGTCTGTACGGTGTTTGTACATTCTCCCTGTGACCGCGTGGGTTTTCTCCAGGTGCCCCGGTTTCCTTCCACACTCCAAAGACATACAGGTTTGTAGGTTAATTGGCAATTGGCATAATTGTAAATTGTCCCTAGTGTGTGTAAATGTGCTGGAATCGCTGGTCGGCGTGGACTCGGTGAGCCAAAGGGCCTGTTTCCTCGCTGTATCTCTAAACTAAAGTAAACTAAACTAACATTACATTTTCAAACAGCACATGTTGGTAAATTACTGTGGAACCCAATAACATAAGACCCATGCACTGGTATTTTGCCAGAGTTTTACATTTATTTTCCTGAAGCCGGTTGGTTATGTGAGGTTGTCGTATCGACGGTGGTAGATCATTTTTCCCTTTCCCAGAAATGTGATTGTTGCAGGAACGATTTCCCTTCTGTGTGGGCGAACTTCAGTGATGTCAATAATCCAACAGAAAAACAGCGAGGAGAGCTGACAGTGATCCAGAACTAACAATCTGTGTAATGGAAGGTTGCTATTCTGGTAACAGCCCTCACATTTGGCATTTCTCCGAAGCAAAATGGAAACAGATGTCCGATGAAGTTGCCCAAGTATCCTCATCTGGCAACAATGGCAACGTTTCAGTAATGCCATGTCATTTTCGGCTCCACATTCACGGCAAACGCAAGGGGTTTCCGTTTATTGGTACGGAAGGGGAAATAAAAACAAGAGGCACAGAAATGCTGATACGGGTTTTCATCTAGCAGCCAAAAGTGCAATGTCTGAAAATCTGGGAGCAATAGTCTGATTTAAAGCAAAACTTCTGCCAAGTCCGATACCTCATGGGCAGGGGAGAAGCATTCTGGAACACTGCATCTCACACATCACAGCCTGGTTCATTCTTAATTTTAAATGATTTCTGCTAATTGCCTTCTCCTGGCAGAGATCGAGTAGGGCGGTGGACTTCTTACACACATGCACAAGCCCTGGGTGATTTTATACGATCAGCTAGTTTAAAAGCCCTGGCACAGCTCCAGGCAGGACTACTGCCTATGAACCTGTGCTTGCTCCATACCGGGACCAAGAACATGCGGAATATTTCTAAAGTCCTACAGTAATATAACGTCCAAGTTGTTATGACATCTTGGAAGTGGGGGTGGAGAAAGAGTTTGTGAGTGGTGCTGGAGTAGGTTTGGAATGTGTAAATATGGAATGGGTATATGGAACGAGCTGCCAGAGGAGGTGGTTGAAGTAGATGCTATAACAGTATTTAAAAGACACGTGGACAGTTTGGAAAGTTTGAGAGGGATATGGGCCAAACACGTGCAAATGGGACTAGGTTTTATGAGGTATCTTGGTCGCCATGGATGAGTTGGGCCGAAAGACCTATATTTGTGCTGTATGAATCTGTCAAAACAAGGAGCTGCAGATGCTGGGTTATATATAAAAAAACACACAAAGCAGGTCAGGCAGCAGGTCAGGCAGCATCCCTGGTTAACAGGGGTAGATGATGTCTGACGAAGGGATATTGTCTAACCTGCTGAGTTACTCCAGCACTTTGTGACTCATGGTCGAGGAAGGAACTGCAGATGCTGGTTTATACCAAAGATAGATTCAAAGTGCTGGAGCAACTCAGTGGGTGAGGCAACATCTCTGGAGAAAATGTTTGGGTGACGTTTCGGGGCGTGTCTGAAGAAGGGTTCCAACCTGAAACGTCACCCATCCTTTTCCTCCAGAGATGGCGTGATCAGTGCTCCAGCAGTCTGTGGGACCATTTGATAGCATTGTTCGGAGGGGCACCAATAAGTCTATGGAGCTACCATCATCTGCTATCAGTAATGCAAATACCAAATCCTGCCCAGAGAATTCTGCAGTGCCTCATGTTTTATGAAGACGCTGGAATCTCACTTGGAGGACTCCAATGGCACTGAGTTCCAGTGCCCATGTTGGCAACCATTCACATACTGCAGCAAAACCAAGGAAGGACGGAACATTCTCCCCGAGCCAATCCTCTATCTGACAAATGGCTAAAATATAGCAGGTACAATGGATGACACATGAGGTTCCTAGGTGTGTGTTGCTTTTAACGAGGATCCTCAAAATGTGGAGGCCACGCCATTATGATTCGCAAATAACTCAAGATTCACCAGGAGAGGTCAGTATGTTACTGGAGGATAGTCTATCACTTCCTGAAGTTTCGGGAAGACCAGAGTCCCGGTAAGTCAGAATACTTCTTCCTTTCAGTCGAGAGCATAATTGAGCTTCCCAACGCAGCTGTGTGCTGGAAACAGGGAAAGGTTGCTGAGTGGCAAAGATCAGCCGCTCCCACCTGGAATATTAGAGCAGCAATGCACTAAAGGGTGACAGTGTCTTTCCATTTTATGGCCAGAGCAATCCAGATGCAGATACACCTATGACCTGCAAAGTTTTAGCCTAAAAGATGGATGCTCTATTCTCCTTCTTTCTCCACTCATTACTTTAGATTTTAGACATACAGCGTGGGAGCAGGCCCCTCGGCCCACCAAGTCCACGCCGACCAGCGATCCCTGCACACTAACACTACCCTACACACTAATGACAATTTACAATCTTACCAAAGTCAATTAACCTACAAACCTGCACGCTTTTGGAGTGTGGGAGGAAACCGGAGCACCCGGAGAAAACCCACGCGGTCATAGGGAGAATGTACAAACTCTGTACAGACGCTGTAAGGCAGCAACTCTACCGCTGCACCACTGTGCCGCACACTCCTTTAGGCTCCTCTAAAGGCTCCAGACCCAAGCAGGTCTGGTTTTGCTTTGGGTTCTGTTCCTCTGGCTGCTATAGCTCCAAATTTATCTAGGATGGCACACCTTTTTTGGAAACTCTTGGTTCCTGAAAGGAAATGATCTGCATTTGATCCCCGAAGAATGTCACGGATGATTGATTGTCCCTTCAAGCAGAACAGGCATGGAGTTTGATTCTGCTGTCATAACCTGCTTCACATTGGAAACTCGTGCATTTTGCCATTTACATTGTTGAGAGGAACTTTCACAAGAGAGCTACCAGTGGACTGTTGTATTGGGTCTCGACCCGAAACGTCACCCATTCCTTCTCTCCCGAGATACTGCCTGACCTGCTGAGTTACTCCAGCATTTTGTGAATAAATACCTTCGATTTGTACCAGCATCTGCAGTTATTTTCTTATACTGACTGTTGTATGGAAATTGTTGTCCACCTTCATAGCGTCAGGCTTTGAGATTAGTAGCAAGGAAGTCCTACTGCAGTTGTACAGTGCCCTGGTGAGACCACACCTGGATTACTGTGTGCAGTATTGGTCTCCTAATTTGAGGAGGGACATTCTTGCTAGTGATGGAGTGCAGCATAGATTCATCAGGTTAATTCCCGGGATGGCGGGACTGACATATGATGAAAGAATGGATCAACTAGGCTTATATTCACTGGAATTTGAGAAGAATGAGAGGGGATCTTATAGAAACATATAAAATTATTAAGGGATTGGACAGGCTAGATGCAGGAGAAATGTTCCCCATGAGAAACATATAAAATTATTAAGGGATTGGACAGGCTAGATGCAGGAGAAATGTTCCCCATGAGAAACATATAAAATTATTAAGGGATTGGACAGGCTAGATGCAGGAGAAATATTCCCCATGTTGGGGGAGTCCAGAACCAGGGGTCTTTTAATTTACATTTCTTGTAAGGCATAGGCATAGGACTGAGATCAGGAAAAACGTTTTCACCCAGAGAGTTATGAATCTGTGGAATTCTCTGCCACAGAAGGCAGTGGATGTATTCAAGAGAGAATTGGATATAGCTCTCAGGGCTAACAGAATCAAGGGATATGGGGAGAAAGCAGGAACGGGGTACTGATTCTGGGTGATCAACCATGATCATACTAAATGGTGGGGCACCTATTTTCTGTTTCTATGTTTCTGTTACAAACCTTAATATACAAAAAACATGGATTTACTGTTGAGTACATATGCACTAGTTCACCCGCATACACAAGATAAAGTTTTAACTTCTCCACGCTTATGAAACATTGACACTTTGAAGGATGTGACCAATTTAATCATAGGCTTAATGCTTAAGGGTAAGATTTTCACAGTGAACGGTAGGGCCGTGGGAAGTGTTGGAGAACAAAGTGACAGAGGAGCATAAGTACATAGTTCCCTGAGAACGGCAGCATAGCCAATATGATGGGGTTTTTTCCAATGTATTTCTTTCTTTTAATTTACATTTCTGCTTTCTGAAAACATTTCTGAAAGAATAAAACCAAAATAGTTCCAATCCTTTCAAAGTGAATTTTTAAATTGAAACTGGAAATAAAGTACCAGCTCTATCCAATTTAAGGGACTGTTGCCTAGAAATGCATTTTTGGTTGGGATTCCTAAATTAACTATTTCGCCGTATCTGAGTGTTGTACTCTGCTTTGACTGATGTTGATCTTGTAACTGGGGAGGAATTTTTGGGCATATGTTTTCTTTTTATTATTTGATTATCAGGGATTAACAATGTTTTTACTTTCAGACCATGAGATCAAACACTCCTGATTTCTGAACTAGGATGAACCAGCAGCAAACCACGCTTGGTTCTGTCTCTTTGTGTTGCTTAAAATAATGAGCAGATGAATTGATTTGTCCATGGATAAAACCGTAAAATTAAAAGAAAACTAAAATTTATGTTACCTTTGTATCCCAAGATGGCTACTGTAATAGTCAGCATGGCACAGAGGACATAGAGCAGCAGAATAGAAAACTTCAGAGCCCAGTTGTTTCTACATCGATTACACTGAGGCCCTTCCTGAATTCCTGCAACAAAAATGCAAGGTTTAATATTTTGGGCAGATACGCCTATAATTCTAATGACATTTTAAACACTCCCCGACTTACGCCATAGGTGACTTATGTAAGCTCGTGGCTTACGTAAATAAATCTGTACACAGTCCCGAGTGCAATCAAGGCAGTTGGTAACTCCACAATACTGTACGATCACTCAAGTGTATGTCAGAAACAAGCCAGCAATGGCGGAGGTGCTTACCCAGAAGGCCATGCGCCGCAGAAAGTAGTACCCTGTATGCAGCCAGACGCTGCAGAGACAGTTAATACTCTCAGTGAGTTATTTTGGGCAGGGGATGGGGAAGTCATTCCGACTTACATAAAGGTCTTACTGGTTTGTACTTTAATTGGCTTGGTAAAATTGTAAATTGTCTCTAGTGTGTAGGATAGTATTTGTGTGTGGATCACTGGTCGGCGCGGACTCGGTAGGCCAAAGGGCCTGTTTTCACGCTGTATCTTTAAACTAAACTAAACTAAAAGGTGGACCTACTTTGTTGTCCAACAGTCTGAGGGCATTGACCTTGCAAAGCACAGGCATTGAGCCATTGAGTAAAAGCTCACGTTATGGCTGCGATGGAGGGGAAGTGGTAGGGAGAGGGAACCAGGTGTCAGAGTTTACTTAGTGGGTCATCGAAGATGATCAAGAGGAAGATCGTGCATCAGAAGATTCAGGACTCCTGTCATGGCCAGCCTTTTGCTGCCTTATAGCGCCAGAGATGTAGTTTAAATGTAAACTCACGATCAGACAAATATTTATTTGTGGCTTGCTGTTACATTTTATACATGAATACACTTGCAAAATGCCTTGACATTTTTCAATACATTTAAGGCTCTAAATACAAATTGCTTTTACCCTTTGTAAGTCAGTAAACCATACAGTTTGGATGAAGACTGAGGTGCAGTGGCGCAGCGGTAGAGTTGCTGCCATACAGCACCAGAGACCTGGGTTCGATCCTGAGTGTACGGAGTTTGCACGTTCTCCCCTTGACCTGCATGGGTTTTCTCCAGGAGCTCCAGTATCCTCCCACACTCCAAAGACATACAGGTTTGGAGGTTAATTGGCTCAGTTTATTTTAGATTTTTATTTAGATTTAAAGATACAGCGCAGAAACAGGCCCTTCGGCCCACCGGGTCCGCGCCGCCCAGCGATCCCCGCACATTAACACTATCCTACACACACTAGGGACAATTTTTACATTTACCCTGTCAATTAACCTACATACCTGTACGTCTTTGGAGTGTGGGAGGAAACCGAAGATCTCGGAGAAAACCCACGCAGGTCACGGGGAGAACGTACAAACTCCATACAGACGGCGCCCGTAGTCAGGATCGAACCTGAGTCTCCGGCGCTGCATTCACTGTAAGGCAGCAACTCTACCGCTGCGCCACCGTGCCGCCCCAAATTTACAATTTAATTGTAAATTGTCCCAAGTATGTGTAGGATAGCGTTAGTGTGCGGGGTTCGCTGGTCGGTGAGGACTCGGTGGGCCTAAAGGCCTGTTTCCGCGCTGTATCTCTAAATTAAACTAAACTCAAGAATGGTCCCGACCTAAATTGACGTCTTTGATCATGAACGATGCAGCCTTAATGCAATGATTCTAACATTCCTTGGAGTTAGTGTCACTCTGCCATTGTAACTGCACTGGGAGGGTGATAGAAACCTTACTTCTACCCAATGTTTACAGGATTTTGATCAAAGGTGCATGCTGTACCAAATTATTTCCCATCCTAGTCCAGAGCACCAGGATCATCTTTATAATCTTACTACCCTCAGTTGAGATTAAATCGGGTAAATGTAGATTTGCAGCAGATTGCATTTGTATTATGTTGTGCTGATAGCAAAGAGCAGCAAGAAATGATGACTACATATCCACACTGAACAGAGAAAGGAATCTGTGAGGGATGTTTATTCCTAGTCATGTTTATTCCACGAGTCAGAATTTATCCACTTATAATTAATCTAGACTTGAGAGATACAGCATGGAAGCAGGCCCTTCGGCCCGCCAAGTCTGCGCCAACCAACGATCATCCTGTACACTCGCACTATCCTACACACTAGGGACAATTTACAGAGCGAACTAACCTACAAACCTGAAGATAGACATAAGACACAAAATGCTGGAGTAACCCAAGCATTCTGTGTCTATCTTTGGTGTAAACCAGCATCTACAGTTCCTTCCTACAACCTCCAAATCTTTATGTCCTTGCAGTGATGGAGGAAACCAGGGCACCTTGGTCACACAGTCACAAGGAAAATGTATAAACTCCATACAGGCAGCAACTGTAGTCAGGATTGAACCCGGGTCTGGCGCTGTAAGGCAGCAATACTGCTGCACCACTGCGCTGCCCTATTTATCCATATAGGCTGTTAGTTCAATTTGCACGTAAAATCTCATGTATCTAGCATTGTAAAGGACAATGGACGGGGGTTGGAGGTCTAACATTTGTAGACATGCTTTCCATAGGGAAGCTAGCCTGGGTAAAATGGAAGCAAATTTTTACCTTATAAAAATTCAGCTGGAGTGTTTACTGCTCAATGCCACATTAGGCTCTACGTCTGCCCAGTTGAGATGAGTGCCTCAGTTGTGCCTGGGGTGGGCAAACCCAGACAAAATAAATAAACCGGCACCTACACAAAATATTTTAAAGACTTTTGCCAGAAAATGACTCAAGGTTGTGATTGCAACTAACTTGCTGTCAGAAATCCCACACATAGCTTTCAAACTGTGCGTCAAAATTAGGCTGAACATGAGTGAGTATTTGAAGCTGACAGTGAACGATAGACAGCACAAATGTTGGATCCCCCTGCCTTGTACCATCAAACAACATTAGAGGGTGGGTAGATATGTAGGCCAAAGCAAACAGGGAGGGAGGGAGGGAGGGAGAGAGAGGGAGAGCGAGAGAGAGAGAGGGAGAGCGAGAGAGAGAGAGAGAGAGAGAGAGAGAGAGAGAGAGAGAGAGAGAGAGAGAGAGAGAGAGAGAGAGAGAGAGAGGAAGAGGGGGGGGGAGAGAGGGAGGGGGGGAAGAGAGAGAGAGAGGGAGAGAGGGGGAGAGAGGGGGAGAGGGGGAGAGAGGGAGAGGGGGAGAGGGAGAGGGAGAGAGGGAGAGAGAGAGAGAGAGAGAGAGAGAGAGAGAGATCCATTCAGTTTTAGTTTATTGTCACGTACCGAGGTACAGTGAAAAGCTTTTGCTGCATGCTAACCAGTCAGCAGAAAGACAAAACATGATTACAATCGATCCATTTACAGTGTTTAGATACATGATAAGGGAATAACGTTTAGTTCAACGTAAGGCCAGTGAAGTCCAATCAAGGATAGTTCAAGGGTTATCAAAGAGGTAATAGTTCGGCACTGCTCTCTGGTTGTGGTCGGATGATTCAGTTGGCTGATAACAGGTGGGAAGAAACTGTCCCCGAATCTGGTGGTGTGCGTTTTCACTCTTCTATACCTTTCTCCTGATAGGAGAGGGGAGAAGAGGGAGTGGCCAGGTTATAACTCGTCCCTGATTATGCTGCTGGCCTTGCCGAGGCAGTGTGAGGTATAAATGGAGTCAATAGAAGGGAGGTTGGTTTGTGTTATGGTCTGGGCTGCGTCCACAACTTGCTGCAAAAAGAGTAAAGAGAGAGGGAGAGACAGAGAGACAGAAAGAGAGAGAGTAGTAAAAGGAAGACAGAAATTGCAGATGCTGGAATTTTGAGCAATCAGGAGCTCCAGAAGGCCTTGGCGGACTGAGCGCAAGTGTTCAGTGAAATGGTTGCCTAGACTTACTTTGGAATATTGGTTTTTGTCCCACGTTTGCACCGTTGTGGACAATCTTCAACCTGTATTTTTATCCAACCTTTGGCAAACTGAGGCACAATTTTAACAACATTCCAGACATGGCTGAGAGAACTAAGCTTAACATTTATCATGTCCCTGCCAATTATAAACCATGGGGCCACCGAGAACTAAGGGGGACCTAGCGGTTGGAGTGGGGATGGAGGGGTGGGGAGTGGGGGAAACGAAGAAGGGAGGAGTGCCTTTTGTAACTGTCGGCACCTTTGTGGTGACTTTTTTGTGTGCTTTGTATGCACAAAACAAAGAATTTCACTGCAACGACCTAGATATAAGTGACAATAAAGTATCATCATCGTGTGCCATTTTGAAGTAGTGTTTTCACCTGTCAGTCAAGGACTTTGTTAGATTCAACAGTAGGATAAATGGAACTTATCAATAGTTTAATGTGATTATCACTAATCAACTTTCAGGTAATTATATCCACCTTTCACTAGTACTGTACAGTATATAGGCTGTCCCTAAGTTACGAAGATCTGACTATGGACTCCCCTCTACATATCAATGAATTCACAGTATTTTATTAGTTTAGTTTAGTTTATTTAGTGAGTTTAGTTTATTATTGTCATGTGTACCGAGGTACAGTAAAAAGCTTTTTTGTTCCTTGCTGTTCAGTCAACGAGAAGCCGATACATGATTACAATCAAGCCGTCTACAGTGTACAGATACAGGATAAAGGGGAATGTTATTTAGTGCAATATTATAGTTTGATAAAATCTGATTAAAGATTAAAGTTCGAAGGTCCCCAATGAGGTGGATGGTAGGTCGGGACCGTAGTCTAGCCGGTGAGAAACCGGTGACAATTGCCTGATAACAGCTGTGAAAAAACTGCCTTGAATCTGGAGGTATGCATTTTCAAACTTTTGCAGACACAAAATGCTGGAGTAACTCAGCGGGCCAAGCAGCATCTCCAGAGAGAAGGATGGGTGATGTTTTGGGTCAGACTCTTCAGACTCTTGTACAAACTTTTGTACCTCTTACTTGATGGGAGAGAGGAGAAGAGGGTGTGAGCAGGGTGAGATTGGTCTTTGATTATGCTGGTGGCCTTGCCAAGGCATTGTGAAGTAAAGATGGAATCCATGGAAGGGAGGTTGGTTTGCGTGATGGTCTGAGCTCTGTTAACAACTCTCTGCAATTTCTTGCGGTCTTTGATGGATCTGTTCCCAAACCATGCTTTGACGCATCCCGATAAAATGCTTTCCACGGCGCATCTGTAGAAGTTGCTGAGGGTCGTTGGGGAAATGCCAAAACGTCCTAAGCTTTCTATGGAAGTAAAGGCATCGATGTGCGTTCTTAGCCATTTAAAAGTCGAATATGTATTTCTGTAAATGGCAGAACTAGTTTCCTTTCTCTCCACATTTAGTAATTGTTCTGCATTATCAGTCATGTACTTTTGATGCTCTTCATGACAGAACTGTGGAGGTGTAGTTACCATAGCGAGTGGTTTTGTGTATTTTCCCACTTGCAGACAAAATTTACTTACGTTTGTCTGTAAAAACTGAGCTGTTCGTTCCCTGAGGACGGCTTGTAACTCCATGTTAGAAGTAGATCAGTTATGTAATAACCTTGCATTTCCCTTCTGGCGTACTAGGCATGAGCTTATGGTTCAAAACCTCATTCCGATCAGCATGGAAGAGGATGTAAAATGGTAATATCATCTATTTGCAGAACTGATTGCACTTTTGAGTGATAGGGTGCGATAGAACGTGAAAACAGGCCCTTTGGCCCAACTTACCCACACTGGCCAACATGTCGCAGCTACACGAGTCCCACCTGCCAATACTTGATCCTTATCCCTCCAAATGTTTCCTATCCATGTCCCTGTCTAACAGTTTCTTAAATGATGGGATAGTCCCAGCCTCAACTACCTCCTCTTGCAGCTTGTTCCATACACCCACCACCCTTTGTTTGAAAAAGTTACCCCTCAGATTTCTATTAAATCTTTCCCCCTGCACCTGAAACCTATGTCTTCTTGTCCTCGATTCACCAACTCTGGTTAAGAGACTCTGTGCATCTACCCGATCTATTCCTCTCATGATTTTATACACCTCTATAAGATCACCCCTCATCCTCCTGCGCTCCAAGGAATAGAGTCCCAGCCTACTCAACCTCTCCATAGAGCACAGACCGTCTAGTCCTGGCAACATCCTTGTAAACTAAGATATTAGTTAGAGCATGGTTTTCTTGAGTGGTTGAATGAAAAGAAAAACATATAAAAAAATTAAATAGTAAGCTGATTTGTTTTGGAGTGGTTGGATTATTAGTCATTTCATTCTATCATACATATGTCTAGACTGCCAATTCTATGAAAGAATAGCACATGCACGGTTTGTCATAATTACCAATACCCGCTGTGGATAATTAAGAAAGTCATAACTGTCTTAACTTATTTGTTGCACACATGTGATCATGGTGTGAAGGATGTTCAAAAGTACTTAATCAAGGAAGAAGTGTGATGCTTTGCAATAAAATATGTTTCAGATCATACGCACTCAGAATGAAATGGGTCATTAAAGACATCACAAGAGACACAAACAAAATTAGAATTGCCAAATATCATTATGAAGTTGTTCAACTTTTGCAAAAAATCTACAAAGCATCTGGCCGACAGCTGCTTTTCCAAATCTAGGTGCCATAAACATTACTAAAGTTTTTTGTAATGACCATTACCATGTTGAAATGTTTATTTAAAATGTCATCAACAAGTTTATGTAACTAAATGTAGAAACAAGGACCTGCAGATCCTGGTTTACAAAAGATGACAAGTGCTGGAGTAACTCAGCAGATAGGGCAGCATCTCTGGAAAACATCGATAGGTGATGTATCGGGTCTGAAGAAACATAGAAACATTGAAAATAGGTGCAGGAGTAGGCCATTCAGCCCTTCGAGCCAGCATTCAATATGATCATGGATGATCATCCAAAATCTGTATCCTGTTCCTGCTTTTTTCCCCATATCCTTTGATTCCGTTAGCCCTCAGAGCTAATTCTAACTCTTCCTCGAAAACATCCAGTGAATTGGTCTCCACTGCCTTCTGTGGCAGAGAATTCCACAGATTCACAACTCTCTGTCTCAGTCTCAGTCTATCCCACAACAGAAGGGAGAAGAGTTGTACAGTTTGATAGCCACAGGTCATTTCACCACATTAGAAGACAATCATGTAAATTCGATAACAACGATTGTTTTTTCATAGCTGGTGAGCCTGCAGTGACAGGGCCTCAACAGCCATCAAATTCATCCTGAGTGCAGATGGCAGTGATTGACCTTACACTGCACTCTGCAGCCCCAATGTGCAAGACTCCGATATAATTATGAGAGGAATGTTAGGCTGGATATCCAACTGGATGTCTACCTGCGACTCACCCGGCTGCTGCAGCTGCACGATTATGCACGTTGATCCTACTAAGCCTGCAATAAATCTTGCGCCACACTGAATGGCACTCAAGGGAGGTTATATGAATACCACTTGCATGTGCTGATGATGTCAGCGTTGGAGCCACACTCCCACGAATGTCTGTTTCTCAGCTTTCAATGTGCTAATGACTGCAAACGATAGCCTCGGTGGCAAGCTTACAATCTTAGACCAGAAAGAACGGGAATGGAGAGAAGTTTATAAAGTGTACGAGAACAGAAAGCCAGACATCAACTGTGAGTGCCACCAACCCACCCAAGTTGACGCCAACACAAAAAAAGACCAAAAGGTTCTGGCGTAACTCCGCAGGTCAGGCAGGCTCGAAGACCGGGGTGGCAGAGTGGTGCAGCTAACTGGCAGAGCTGCTGCCCGCACAGTGCCAACCACCTGAGCTAATTCCTGACCTCTGGTGCTGCTGGTGTGGAGTTTACATGTTCTCCCTGTGACTGTGTAGGTTTCCTCGGGTTGCCCTGGTTCCAAAATGTGCAGGTTGGTGGGTCAGTGACCACCAACAGTGTGTGGATGAGTGAGATCATCTGTTGGGGAATAGGCACTTGATGAGAATATGGAGAGAATAAAATGGGTTGGGGCTTTATTAGTTTTAGAGGTTTAGAGATACAGCGCGGAAACAGGGCCTTCGGCCCACCGAGTCCACACCGACCAATGATCCTCATACACCAGCACTATCCCACACACACTAGGGACAATTTACAATTCTTACCAAAGCCAATTAACCTACAAACCTGTACATCTTTGGAGTGTGGTAGGAAACTGGAGCGCCCAGAGAAAATCCACATAATCACAGGGAGAACGTACAAACTCCATGCAGACAGCACCCATAGTCAGGATCGAACCTGGGTCTCTGGCGCTGTAAGGCTGCAACTCTACCGCTGCGCCACCATGCCAATCTTGCCATAGGATTGCTGCTTCAGTGCTGTATCTCCCCATGATTGAAAAATGTCAGTTTGTCTTTTATAACATGGAGGTTTTTCTTTACAGATTGCTGAACTTGTAATTTACTCAAGGCACATGCATAATTATGGATATTTTTGTCCACAACAAGCTGTGTTCTTAACAAAATCATATCGTTTTCACAAAGATCCTCCAAGGACACATGCTCCCTGAAGAAGAGATTGAAAGCACATTGGTAAACAATAGAATTACATGGCTATAGCTAGTAGCTAAGGTTCAGAATGTAATGGGATATTAAACCCATGTGCCCCAATGTTGACATGGTTTGGATATAATGCAAACACAAAGGGAACTTACACAGCTTTTGGATTTAAACTTAAATCAGATCTGGCTTTGGATAATTGCGTTTTACATAAAAAAATATTTATGCCCATGACAGAAAATCTTGCTGTCCCTATCTCATTTATTTAGATTTTATGAAAGAATGTTGTTATGTCAACAGGGAACTAAATTACATTCTTTCCTTGAAACCGTTTTAATTAACTGAACAGTAAGTGAAAGTACAAACCACACAGCGATCAAACTATAGGAAACTATAGGATCAGGATTAGATTCTACAACAGCATTCTCAAACACACAAACTCATGAATACTGAGGAAGTGCTCATTAAGTCTAAGGAAGGGTTCCAACCAAAAACATTACCTATTCCTTTCTCCAGCGTTGCTGTCTAACCTGCTGAGTTACTCCAGCATTCTGTGTCTATCTTCGGTACAAGCCAGCATCTGCAGTTTGGTTTAGTTTAGTTTAGTTTAGTTTAGTTTAGTTTAGCTGAGAAATACAGCACGGAAACAGGCCCTATGGCCCACCGCCGACCAGCGATCCCCGCACATTAACACTGCCCTACACACACTAGGGACAATTTTACATTTACACTAAGCCAATTAACCTAGAAACCTGCACGTGTTTGGAGTGTGGGAGGAAACCGAAGATCTCAGAGAAAACTCACGCAGGTCACAGGGAGAACGTACAAACTCCATACAGACAAGCATAAATCCAAAAGCCTCTGTGTGTTCCTTTTGCGTTTATATTCCAACCATGTCAACATTGGGGCACATAGGGCACCCATAGTCAAAATCGAGCCTGCGTCTCTGGCGCTGTGAGGCTGTAGCCACTGTGCCACCTACATAGTTCCTGCACATTGCTAAATATTTAACGTTCACATTTGTGATCTTTATGTTTTTTGTTTAAAATTCAATTTTCTCTTCTGGAAGGGTCTCTATTCTCTGGATCATTAGCAGCACTGGTATGTGAGAAATTGTGTTTTCAATACCTGGCTCAACCACACCAGGGATGATGAAGACTTTCATTTTAGTTTCGTTTATTATTGTCACGTGTACTATGATCTGATTTAAGTTTAAAGGGCCTGTCCCACTTTAGGCGATTTTAAGGCGACTGCCGGCGACTAGGCTGTCGCCGACAGTTCGCCGGGTGTCGTGGGCATGATCGTGAGGAGTCTTCCAAGGATCGTAGTGGATCTCAGCGCGTCGCTGAGAAATCATCCGGAGTGAAATTTCTCGGCGCCAGCTGGCTTGTCGCCAGGTATCGTTGCTTATTGCGGGCGCCGTCGCCTGCTGTCCACAGGTTTGCTAGGTTCTCTTAGATGCATTTAGAAGCACATTATATTAAAATAAGTAAAGTCATTTCAAAATACCATAAAATGCTTGTGCTTAACCAATTTATTTACCGTCGGGACATTTGACAGGTAGATTGGAGGCGACAGTTTGACGGTCAGGTAAGCATGGGAATTTTCGCGATGTTTATGGCCATCAGCCATTACATTTAAAGTTGGCTCCCAACCCAGATATGCAACCCAGAAACCAGATATGCATCTCCCGTACATTTTCAAAGAATGCCCACACATTTTTCACAAAAATCCACTTAACCACTTTTAAAATTATTATTTTTAATACAGCTATTAGTAAACTGGAAGTAAATCCAGTTTATGCTTTGTTACAGTGATGCTTGGTTTTTAAGTAACCCATACAAGATGTTATAGTTCAAACCTCTCAAGTACTTACCGACTTGTCAGTGATTTCAGGAAAAATTAGGATGCCAGAAAAGCATTGACAGCATGGGAATTTTGCGATGTTTCCGAAGACGCTGTAATCTCGACCTGACTCGGTATTGTCGTGGTCATTGTCATTGGGTAAAAGAAAATGTTGTCGATCTGCTACGACTTTGACAGTCGCCGGCAGTCGCCTTAAAATCGCCTAAAGTGGGGCAGGCCCTTAAGTTATTATTGTCACATGTACCAAGGTATAGTGGAAAGAGGTAGAGCAAAGCGGAAGATACAAAGTGTGGAGTATAGTTCTGAACATTGTAGCACACCAGTTCCATAGACAAAATCCAATGCCCACATTGGGGTAGACATGAATTGGACAGTATCATTCGGAAGCCTGATAACAGGATAAGAAGCTTTTCCTGAGTCTGGTGGTGCACACTTTCAAGTTTCTGTATCGTCTGCCCGACAAGAGCAGAGAGAAGATGGATTGACCAGGGTGGGACTAGTCTTTGATTATGTTGGCTGCTTTTCTGAGGCAGCATGAAATGTGGATGGAGTCAATGACGGGGTGTCTGGTATGTGTGATGGACTGGACTGTATCTATAACTCTCTGAAATTTCTTGCTGTCTTGGGCACAGCTGCTCCCAAACCAAGTTATGATGCAACCTGACATAATGCTTTCAATGGTGCATCTGTAGAAGTTTGTAAGAGTCATTGAGGATACGCCACATTTCTACAGTCTCCTAACGAAGTGAATAGACTCGGAGAACTGCAGATGCTGGAATCTTGAGCAAAACACAAAGTGCTGGAGGAACTCAGCAGGCCAAGCAGCATCTATGGAGGAAATGGACTGGCAATATTCTAGGTCCTGAAGAAGGGCCCCAACCTGAAACATCACCAATCCATCTCCGACACAAATGCAGCCTGACCTCCTGAGTTCCTCCAGCACTTTGTGTTTTGCTCATTTGCACTATTCTTACATGATGACAAGTTCAAAAACATGCATTCACACTGACACTCATTTGCTAATTGGCCTCATTTGTCTGTACATATTAGGAATTCCTTTTATCCTCTGTTTACTGTTCGTGAGATGAATTTGCATCAAATAACTTTCAATGTTTTATTATTGGAAACGCAAAAAATGAATAACATGCTGCAAGGAGATTTAACAACAGATTTATTTGGTTGGATTCCACCTGCCTTGGTGCCAGTATCCTCAGAAAATAATCCAAACATGAGTATGATCCAGAGGTAACCATGAATCTGGAAGAAATCTCCAAAAAAATGCTTGTGGATCTTCTTGCTTGTTTTCCACAAATCTTGCACTGTTGATGGCAAACCTTTGCTTTACACAACAATGGCTTTGTATCATGTTCAATACTGCCACATTGCTTTGCCAAGTTCAAGGATTAATATAAAGTCTTCAGCCTGATTGCTGTTCTGCAAAAACGGACACGTGTTTTGAAAATAGTCCAATTACTAGTGTTGAATCTCGATCCATAACATATCTTTCTAAACCGAAGTAGCTCTGACACGTTCCAGTTAAACTGTTGAATGGCCAGCTAGACTACTAATCGTACTGCTGAACACTGCATTCGTAACGTCAGTGAATGACCCCTTAAAAACCTGCAGCTGCAACGAATAAAATGCTATGTATGGATCTCAGGGAACGATCAATAATGTTTTCAACAGCAGTGATAAACGATCCAATTTCTACTGCACTTGCTTTAAGTTGGACATCACTCAAGAGTCAAGAGTTGAGAATCAGCATTTAATTGTCATATGTAACAACAATGGAACGATGAAAATCTTACTTGCAGCAGGAAAATGGGCCTGTAAACACAACCTACATAGATAGTATATAATAAACAAAAATACAAAGGTGGGCGGCACAGTGGCACAGCAGTAGAGTTACTGCCTTACAACGCTTACAGTGCCAGAGACTCGAGTTCAATCCTGGCTACGGGTGCTTGTCTGTACGGAGTTTGTACATTCTCCCCGCGACCTGCGTAGGTTTTGTCCAAGAACTTAGGTTTCCTCGCACACTCCAAAGATGTACAGGTTTGTAGATTAATTTGGCTTGGTATAAATGTGAAAAAATGCCCCTAGTGTAGGATAGTGTTAATGTGCAGGGATCGCTGGACGGTGGGGACTCAGTGTCCACACTGTATCTTTAAACTAAACTATAAACTAAACAATCAATTAATAACCACAATACTAGTATGTTTTATGGTCGAACATATGTGCAAGCTCATACAGTGATTGAAAGTGCTGGCTTGAACTTTGCAAAATGAGTGATTCCTGCAGAACTTATGTGATTTATGTGTAAAAATGCTAAAATTCAACTACACAAATATTTTGCCCTGCAATCCACTTTTTAGACATATGTTTTATATTTTCCAAATCCCTTTCTTCCTTTTCTGCGCACAGGGCTCTGGGTGATTGCCCAAGTGGGAACAGCAGCATTAAGGAAGATAAGATACAAATAGAAACCAGAAAAGTTGGAAAAGAAGCAGAATGAGATCGTAAGCATCATGTACTGTGGTTTTTGCTTTGGACAGCTCAGCATGCTCACACTCAAACCACATCACAATCTTTACATCCGCAATCTCTCATCACAGTGGAGTCGGGAAAGGGTGGGGAAAGAGTAAGAAAGTAAACCATGTCAGGAAATGATCAGGGAGAGATGCGGGAAAGATGCGGGAGAGATGCGAGATGCGGGAAACAGATCACTGGGAGTTGAGCATAAGGTCATAAGGAATTGGAGTAAAATTAGGCCATTCGGCCCATCAAGTCTACTCCACCACTCAATCATGGATGATCTATCTCTCCCTCCTCAGCCCATTCTCCTGCCTTCTCCCCATAACAACTGATACCTGTTCTAATCAAGAATCTATGTATCTCTGCCTTAAAAATATCTACTGATTTGGCCTCAACAGCTTCCTGTGGCAAAGAATTCCACAGATTCACCACCTTCTGACTAAAGAATGGTGGGATTTGTGAGAATTGAGGAAGAGGATTCAGAGCTGTGGGAAAGTTTGAGAAGGTGGAATTGGGAGAAGATGAGGGTTCATGAGGATCAGTGGTACAATGGATAAGATCATAGGGAGGGGCTGGGTAGACATAGACTGCAGAGGGCTATTGGGAGGACAGGGATATATTCATGGCGTCATTGAGGACCTGGAAAAAGGGGAGCAGCCCCAATAGAGGTGGAGGAAGGGGGAAGGAGTGGTCACTAGAAATGTTAACCATGTAGCGGTAAACCAGGAACTCGCTGAAGGAAAAATCTTCATTGCCAAATTCTCCAGCAGCAATTAGGTGTCTTCAGACCATAGAAATTATTCAGCAGTCTCCTGTTCTTTGGGATACTGTCTGTTACAATTAAGGGCGGCACTGTGGTGCAGCAGTAGAGTTGCTGCCTTATAGCGCCAGAGACCCAGGTTCGATCCTGTCTAGGGTGAACAGAGTTTGGAGGTTCTCATTGTGAACTGCGTGGGTTTTCTCCGGGTGCTCTGGTTCCCTCCCACACTCCAAAGACGTAATGGTTGGAGGTTAATTGGCTTTGGTAATGTGTAGGATAGTGCTAGTGTATGAGGTGATTGCTGGTTGGTGTGGACTTGGTGGGCTGAAGGACCTGTTTCCGAGCTGGATCTCAAAAGTCTAACGTCAATTGAAGCCATGTCATTTGTCTATTACATATTTGTGTAGAAATCATCTGTGTGATTTCAACTGTACATTGCACTATGACTGTTGCCTCTGTAGCTTCTAATGGCCCTGCAGGAGACGTGTTCTACATGCAGTGGGATCAATGGAGAGTCTCCAGGGGCAAGTTTTGTTTCCAACAAAACATTCCTGGCAGGGGGTTAGCAGGAAAGTTTCTGCAAGGGGCGAGACCACATGAGTGCAGATGCTGCCAGTCCCAATAGACAATAGACAATAGACAATAGGTGCAGGAGTAGGCCATTCAGCCCTTCGAGCCAGCACCGCCATTCAATGCGATCATGGCTGATCACTCTCAATCAGTACCCCGTTCCTGCCTTCTCCCCATACCCCTCACTCCGCTATCCTTAAGAGCTCTATCCAGCTCTCTCTTGAAAGCATCCAACGAACTGGCCTCCACTGCCTTCTGAGGCAGAGAATTCCACACCTTCACCACTCTCTGACTGAAAAAGTTCTTCCTCATCTCCGTTTTAAATGGCCTACCCCTTATTCTTAAACTGTGGCCCCTTGTTCTGGACTCCCCCAACATTGGGAACATGTTTCCTGTCTCTAATGTGTCCAACCCCCTAATTATCTTATATGTTTCAATGAGATCCCCCCTCATCCTTCTAAATTCCAGTGTATACAAGCCTAATTGCTCCAACCTTTCAACATACGACAGTCCTGCCATTCCGGGAATTAACCTAGTGAACCTACGCTGCACGCCCTCAATAGCAAGAATATCCTTCCTCAAATTTGGAGACCAAAACTGCACACAGTACTCCAGGTGCAGTCTCACCAGGGCCCGGTACAACTGTAGAAGGACCTCTTTGCTCCTATACTCAACTCCTCTTGTTATGAAGGCCAACATTCCATTGGCTTTCTTCACTGCCTGCTGTACCTGCATGCTTCCTTTCAGTGACTGATGCACTAGGACACCCAGATCTCGTTGAACATCCCCTCTTCCTAACTTGACACCATTCAGATAATAATCTGCCTTTCTATTCTTACTTCCAAAGTGAATAACCTCACACTTATCTACATTAAACTGCATCTGCCATGTATCCGCCCACTCACACAACCTGTCCAAGTCACCCTGCAGCCTTATTGCATCTTCCTCACAATTCACACTACCCCCCAGCTTAGTATCATCTGCAAGTCCCGCTGAGTTACTCCCGCATTTTGTGTCTACCTTCGATTTAAACCAGTATCTGCGGTTCTTTCCTACACATCAGTGCAGTTAGGGACAGTCTCCAATGGTAGCATATCCTATTACTGCAGGCTGAAGAAAAAGTGGATGAGATCTCTCCCTCCCTCATTATAAAACTGACAACCTAATAAAACAGCGTGAAGATGTGACAAAGATCGATGGCAACAGAGAGGGACCATGACCTCAAACGCCATGTTCAAAGCAGCTCTAGCACATGTGGGATATTATATTTGAGGCTACGTGGGATCACAGCTACGTTTGAGGAACTATGAAAGGTCATTAACTGTTTCTCTCACCACTGACCTGCTGAGTATTTTGAGCATGTTTAGTTGTATTTAATGGAGGGCTACCTGAGTGAAGTCTCTTCTGTACAGATTTCACTCCTCATAAGTTCCCATAAACTCAGGACAGATAAGGTTTTGGGCGATGAACACTTCTGTGTCTACACCCACATTGTTTCTCATGGGTTTCTTTAATATCTCTTGCACTTGTGGTCCACCTCCATGTCATCCAGCAAATTAAGTGTCCAGCAAAGGCAAATCCCCTCTGGATATCAGTGCAGAGAGAATGATCATAGACTGTGCACGAAAGGCCCATCTTAATATTGAGAGGGTGTTGACCCGAAACGTCACCCATTCCTTCTCTCCCGAGATGCTGCCTGACCTGCTGAGTTACTCCAGCATTTTGTGAATAAATCGATTTGTACCAGCATCTGCAGTTATTTTCTTATATTAATATTGAGAGGGTGCAGGCTTAGCTACTATTTTGAGGAAACAGATAAGATAGTGGTGTTTAAGGGGCTTTCAGCTAGGCACATAGATATACAAAGAATGGAGGGATATGGATTATGTGCAGGCAGATGCAAATTTGTCTTAGCATTGTGTTCAGTATTGACATTCTGGGCTGAGGGGCCTGCTCCTCTGCTGTACTGTTTATGTTCCATGTTCTAAGCTGTAGGTGTCACAGCATATTACAGAGCAGCAAGGCAAAAAATCAGTTTGAATGTCATTCCTTTAAATAGCGGTTAAGGCAAATAGGGGTTTGTTAAAGCTGTTGTTCCATGAGTAAATGGAAACTGCTGCTTCTCAGACCAACGAGGTTGACTATCACATGGGTGATTAATGTCAGGCACTGCACTTCTGTTTGTGCTGTTTGAAGAGGTTTGGGGCGGCATGGCGGCGCAGCGCTAGAGTTTCTGCGTGACAGCGCTAGGGACCCGGGTTCGATCCTGACTACGGGTGCTGTTTGTACGTTCTCCCCGTGACCTGCGTGGGTTTTCTCCGGGTGCTGCGGTTTCCTCCCACATTCCAAAGACGTCTAGGTTTGTAGGTTAATTGGCTTGGTATAAGTGTGTGTAGGGTAGTGTCAATGTTCCCAATGTTGGGGGAGTCCAGAACCAGGGGCCACAGTTTAAGAATAAGGGGTAGGCCATTTAGAACAGAGATGAGGAAAAACTTTTTTAGTCAGAGAGTTGTGAATCTGTGAAATTCTCTGCCTCAGAGGACAGTGGAGGCCAATTCTCTGAATACATTCAAAAGAGAGAGCTAGATAGAGCTCTTAAGGATAGCGGAGTCAGGGGGTATGGGGAGAAAGCAGGAACGGGGTACTGATTGAGAATGATCAGCCATGATCACATTGAATGGCGGTGCTGGCTCGAAGGGCCGAATGGCCTACTCCTGCACCTATTGTCTATTGTCTAATATGCAGGGATCGCTGGTCGGAGCGGACTCGCTGGGCCAAAGGGCCTGTTTCCCGCACGGCATCCCTAAATTAAACTACAATTAAGCCATTACAGTGTATATCATTTGACCTGTATTTTTAAGTGCTCATACTCGAACCATGTGCAACTTTTCCTTTTCCAATCTTGCGGTTCCCAATCTCAAGTTATTGACGATGCACTGGTCTCACAGACTATGACCAATGAGTAAGAATCAGGCAGCAGATCCTGACGCCCTGCCCAGAAGTCAGCCCACTGGCACTGCCAAGGCCTTTGAACTATTTTTAAATGCCTTTGATAATCAGATTCATTTAAAATGGCTGAAATAGATCTACAGTAAATGATTAAAATAAAGAAAATTATTTTTAAAAGAATCTTATTTAGAACTAGCCTACGCTATCAGATATTACTTTATAACAAAATGTTAAATGAAATGACAAAAAATAAACGCACCACTTAATCAAGATTGGTCTGTATGAAAAACATGTTCATTGTTTATGTAAAGTTTGGTTGAGCAATGAACCAAGTCCCTCAGCTCAATAGGTTTATGAGATGAAATATAGAAGATTCTTAAGGGATTGGAGTCAAGTCAAGTCAAGTGTAATTGTCACATATACATGCAAGATGTCACCCACAGTCCAGCAATAGAGCAATAAAAATAAGCAATTTCACACACAATCACAACCAACACAAAACAAAAAACCCCCCAAAAAAAGAAACATCCATCACAGTGAGTCTCCTCCAGTCACCTCCTCACTGTGATGGAAGGCTAGATACAGGAAAAATGTTCCCAATGTTGGGGGAGTCCAGAATCAGGGGTCACAGCTCAAGAATGAGGGGTAGGCCATTTAGGACTGAGATGAGGAAAAACTTTTTCACCCAGAGAGTTGTGGATCTGTGGAATTCTCTGCCGCAGAAGGCAGTGGAGGCCAATTCACCGGATGTTTTCAAGAAACAGTTAGATAGAGCTCTTAGGTCTAACGGAATCAAGGGATATGGGGAAAAAGCAGGAATGGGATACTGATTTTGGATAATCAGCCACGATCATATTGAATGGCGGTGATGGCTTGAAGGGCCGAATGACCTACTCCTGCACCCATTTTCTCTGTTTCTATGTGTTGCCTTTGGATTTAATGTTGTATTCAGTACCGATTTCTGGCCTGCAACTTGTTTCTGACTTCACCTTATTGTAGCTAACATTGTTCCTTTATTTAAGGAGGGAAGTGGAGAAAATCTAGGGAATTACAAGCCGTTGAACCTCACGTCAGTGGTAGGGAAGCTAGTGGAGAGGATTCTCGGGGGTAGGATTTCGTTTAGTTTATTGTCACGTGTACCGAGGTACTGTGAAAAGCTTTTGTTGCGTGCTAACCGGTCAGCGGAAAAACAATACATGATTACAATCGAGCCATTCACAGTCTACAGATACATGATAAAGGGAATGACGTTAATAACGTTTAGTGCAAGGTAAAGTCCAGTAAAGTCCAATGAAAGATAGTCCGAGGGTCTCCAATGGGGTAGATAGTAGCTCAGGATTGCTCTCTGGTTGTTGGTAGGATGGTTCAATTGCCTGGTAACAGCTGGGAAGAAACTGTCGCTGGATCTGGAAAGTGCGTTTTGATACTTCTCTACCTTTTGCCCGATGGGAGAGGGGAGAAGAGGTAGTGGCCGGGGTGCGACTCGTCCTTGATTATGCTGGTGGCCTTGAGCCATGCCGAATAGCGATCCCGGCACACTAACACTATCCTACACACAATAGGGACAATTTACTATTTTACCAAACCAATTAACCCACAAACCCGTACGACTTTGGAGTGTGTGAGGAAACCAGAGCATCGGGAAAAAACCACGCAGGTCACGGAGAGAACGTACAAACTCCGTACAGACAAGCACTTAGAGTCAGGTTCAAACCCAGGTCTCTGGCGCTGTAAGGCACCAACTCTACCGCTGTGCCACCGTGCCACCCCAATCTTAACCGTCTTTTGCTAGATTAACTCCATGGATTGGCCATGGATAACATTCCTAGACCCTTGCTCAGGAATGCTTGCATTTGCTCACCACCTGTTAATAATTAGGCAGTTTGTTAGGAATTTAAGGCTTCTCTAACTGCAAACAGGAACTGAATCCACACTGAGTGCATGAGAATAGCAGAATCACATAGAGCATGTGGAGTATCTACAAATAGTTATAGAGGAAGGAAAGTTTTATAAAACATACTCCGGAGATATTGTCTGACCCACTGAGTTACTCCAGCTTTTTCTGTCTATCTGATGTCAGCACATCTACATTCATAGCAATAATGCCTTCAGCAAAATGTGAAAATGCACACTGAAAGCAAGATTCTTTCTAAATCAAGACATCTTCCAACAATTGGGGCGGCACAGTGGCACAGCTGATAGAGCTGCTGCCTCACAGTGCCAGAGATCCGGGTTTGTTCCTGGCCTCGGGTGCTGTCTATGTGGAGTTTGCATGTTCTACCTGTGCCCTCGTGGATTTTCACCGATTTCCTCCCACGTCCCAAATAAATGCAGTTTTGTAGATTAATTGGCCTTGTGTGTAGGGAGTAGGCGGGAAAGTGGGATAACATGGAACTAGTGTGAACAGATGATCAACGGTTGTCGTGGACTCAATGCCCCAAAGGGCGTGTTTTTATGCTGTATCTCTAAACTAAATTAAACAAAACTAAAATGTATTAACTTTCATGGCTGCCAAACCTCCAGCGCTTGATAGGGAAAAAGTTGACCATCCATGTGGAAAACAACATGGCAAAACTTTAAAGGAAGAAATCGGAATGTTCCTGTTATTTACTAATTGATTCCAAAATATTTGCCATGTTGTTTTGATAAAAGAAAATGAGACAATTAGCAAAAGGGCCTCATCCAAAGATTAGCTAAATCTGTAAAACAACCAAAGAGAGAAACTGTATTAAAGTATAAGGTTGGGACTAAGGGGTGGGAAGAAAAAGGGTGGGAGGTGGGAGAGGGGGAGTGGAAATGGGAGTGGGAGAAGGAAGGGAGAGTGACGGTGGGAGAGGGCAGAGGATGAGGGCAGGAGGAAGGGAGAGGGTGGGTGGGAGGTAGGAAGGAGAGGGAAGGGAAAGGATAGGGTAGAAGGGGAGAGGGAGATGGAATGGGGAGGGAGGATGGGAGGTGATAGGGGAGGAAATATGGGAGGGTGGGAGGGGAAGAGGAGGGGGGGGGGTTGGTGGAGGGGGAGAATGTGAGAGGGGGAAGGGAGGGGGAGGATAGAAAGATAAAGGAAAGGTGGGAGGGAGAAAGATAGAGGTGAATGTTCTGAATGACATCTGGGATAAGGAGCTTATCACAAATAATTACGAAATTAAAAGTAATATCCCCAGAAACATGAATGTGAATGTCCTGGCTATAGTTCTTTACTCCAAATATGAAAAAAATGAAGTGGGACAGATTGACTAATATTGTAGGTTTGGTTTGTGGATTTCTGGGAAGCATATGAAACAAACGTTTTATTCTTAACTCTTTTAACAGATGGCAATGGTATGAGGTCCAAATAAAGAATGAATCATAAGCTTTAAAATCTGATGATTATGTTCTAAATTTTCCACATATATGCTGGCAGCACAAACCTTTGGCTGCTTCCTGCTAATGTCGTAAAATCACAGGCACATACTGTGAGGAATCCATGCTACAAAGCCGTCAAATGCATACCGCATGCTGGATCGAGTGGCTTAGAGTCATACAGCGTGGAAACAGGCCCTTCTGCCCAACTTGCCCACAACAGCCAACATGTCCCAGCTACACTAGTCCCACCTGCCTGCTTTTGGCCCATATCCCTCCAAACCTGTCCTACTCATAAACCTGTCTCTGTTTCTTGAACGATGCGATAGTCCCTGCTTCAGCTACCTCCTCTGGCAGTTCGTTCCATACACCCACCACCCTTTGTGTGAAAAAGTTACCCCTCAGATTCCTATTAAATTTTTTCCCCTTCACTTCAAACCTATGTTCTCTGGTCTTCAATTCCCCTACTCTAGACAAGAGACTCTGCGCATCTACCCGATCTATTCGTCTCATGATTTTATACACCAGTATTTATACATTCATCAGTCAGAGTATTGAGTCTTGAGGTTGGGAGGTCATGTTGCAGTTGTATAAGACGTCGGTGAGACCGTATTTAGAGTATTGTGTTCAGTTCTGGATACCATGTTATAGGAAATATATTATCAAGCTTGAAAGGATTCAGAGATTTATAAGGATGTTATATTTTTAAAGTTATTTAAAGTTTTAAAGTTTAAATCTATCCCTAGGGAGGGAGGGGGAAGGGGCGGTGGAGGGAGGGAGGGGGAGGGAGGGGAGGAAGGGGGTGGAGGGAGGGGTGGATGGAGGGGGGAGGGAGGGAGGGAGGGAGGGAGGGAGGGGAGGGGAGGGAGAGGAGGGAGGATAAAGGGGGTTGAGGGGGATGGAGGGGAAGGGGTGGAGTGGGGGATGGGAGGAGGGAGGGGAGGGGAGGAGGGAAGGGGAGGGGGGGTGGAGGGGGGGTGGGGAGGAGAGGAGGGAGGAAGGGGAGAGGAGGGGAGGGGAGGAGGGGGAGGGAAGGAGAGGAGGGGAGGGGGAGGGGTAGAGGGGAGGGGGGGTGGTAAGAGAGGGGAGGAGGAGGGGAATGGGGAGGAGGAGGGGGGAGGAGAGGGTGCTGCACCAATGCAGGAGAGATTTGGGCCCAACGGGTCCACTTGGTCTATATAATACTCTAAATGCGGCCGCATCAACGTCTTACAAACATGAGGTCTTACAAACATGACCCCTGCATAACTGCAACACAACCTCGTAGCTTCTTAGCTAAGATCTTTTTGCTCTCATTTGTATTAATGATGCAAAGCAGGCAGCTAATAATCCATAAGGAAAACTTTGGCAGATTTACAGTTTAGTGACAGACACTGAGCAGATGTAAATAAGGCATTTCAATGACTGATTACTCTTTAGGTGGTTTATTCAGTTTAGTTTATTATTGTCACGTGTGCCGCAGTGCAGAGAAAGTTTTTTATTACGTGCTATCCAGTCAACAAAAAGACTATACATGATTGCAATCAAGCTGTCCACAGTATACAAATACAGAATAAAGGAAACATCATTTAGTGCAAGAGAAAGTCCGATAAAGGTAAGATATAGAATTCTTGATGGGCATTCAAAAGGACTTTTAGACTTTAGAATTTAGAGATACAGCGCTGAAATAGGCCATTAGTACCACCGAGTCTGCGCCAACCAGCGATCATCCTGTACACTAACACTATCCTATACACCAGGGACAATTTGCAGAAGCCATTTAACCTACAAACCTGTACATTTTTGGAGTGTGGGAGTAAACCGGAGCACCTGGAGATAACCCATGCAGTCACAGGGAGAACGTAAAACTCCTTACAGACAGCACCCATAGTCAGGATTGAACCCGGATCTCTGGTGCTGTAAGGCAGCAACTCTACCGTTGTACCACTGTGCTGCCCCACGGCCAAGATGTTTATTCTGTGAACTTCACGGTAGCGCAGCGGTAGAGTTGCTGCTTTACAGCGAATGCAGCGCCGGAGACTCAGGTTCGATCCTGACTACGGGAGCTGCACTGTAAGGAGTTTGTACGTTCTCCCCGTGACCTGCGTGGGTTTTCTCCGAGATCTTCGGTTTCCTCCCACACTCCAAAGACGTACAGGTATGTAGGTTAATTGGCTGGGTAAATGTAAAAATTGTCCCTAGTGGGTGTAGGATAGTGTTAATGTGCGGGGATCACTGGGCGGCACGGACTTGGAGGGCCGATAAAGCCTGTTTCCGGCTGTATGTATATGATATGATATGATAACAGAGAATTTCATTGGATTCTGATGTATATGACAATAAACTAATCTATTCAAATAATAAGACTTTTAGCTTTGTAATTTTAATTTATTCCCCCCTACACTGGTCTGTTTGCTGGTGTGGCTGAGAGATAAGGTCTCCACATGCATTAAGATGGAATGTGTGTACGTGGTGCTTGCACTTTCTTCCACTGCTGATGAAGTGTCTGTAGACTGCAAATGGAGCAGAATTTTCAGCAGACAGACCAAACAAAGAGCTGGTTTTGAAAGTTGCATTAATTATAAATATGTAAAAGGTGAGTGAGACCAAATTAAAACCTTGTGTGGCACAGTGGCGCAGCGGTAGAGTTGCTGCCATACAGCACCAGAGATCTGGGTTCGATCCTGACTACAGGTGCTGTCTGTACGGAGTTTGTACGTTCTCCCCGTGGCCTGCGTGGATTTTCTCTGGGAGCTCCGGTTTCCTCACACACTCCAAAGACATACAGGTTTGCAGGTTAATTGGCTTGGTATCATTGTGAATTGTCCCTAGCGTGTAGAGTAGAGGGGATCGCTGGTCGGCGCGGATTCAGTGGGCCAAAGGGCCTGTTTCCCGCTGTACCTAGAAACTAAACTAAATTTACATTGTCTTATTCTGACAACTGCATTGCTGAGCAAAATATTGAAATATAACATTCTAATTTATATTCAAATTGAGATCCATTCCTACTACTGTTATACTTCTTGTATCATACTTTTATTTTCTTCACACTTTTGATTGGCTACAAGATATACCCAGGAGTGCAAAATCTCTTTCATTGCTCCTTAATTCCAACCAATATATATTTGTTTTTGTCCCTTTAACTACATCATCCCTTTGCAGTGCCACAATAGTTTATTTGATCAACATTGCCACCTGTCATGATTACCATCTCGTTTTCAGTCTCTATTTATTTCTGAATATCTTTCAGCCAAAAAATTCCCAACCCAAGCCAGTACACACAAACCACTCTTTACTCAAACAGGTCCATGCACTTCACTCACTTCGCCAGGGGCATTGAATATAAGAGTCAGGAAGTCATGATGCAGCTCTAGTAAGACTTTGGTTAGGTCGCATTTGGAGTATTGCATGAAGTTCTGATCGCCCCATTACAGGAAGGGAGGTTATGGTAAGGATGCAGAGGAGGATTACCAGAATGCTGCTGGATTGGACGGTTTCAGCCATGAGAGATTGGGATAAACATGGATAGTTTTTTTCTGGAACATCAGAGGTTGAGGGGATAGGTTGACTTGATAGAAGTATATCAAATACTTCAGAGATTGACTTGATCGAAGTATATCAAATTATGAAAGGCATAGATAGTGCAGACAGTCTGAACCTTTTTCCCAAGGTGGAAATGTCCAACACTAGAGGGCCCAGCTACAAGGTGAGAGGAGGAATGTTTAATGGAGATGTGCGGAGCAACTTTTTTACATGGAGAGTGGTGGCCTGGAACGCACTGTCATGAGGTGATGGTGGTGGAGGCCTGGAACGCACTGTCAGGGGTGATGGTGGATAACATGACAACAGCACGTTTAAATACTTGTGTGTTCCGAGTTTTATTCTGTCCGATTCCAGCACAAATACATAACAATTTGGCGACGAGGATGGGATTCCTCTAACAGGAACAGTGTTGCGGTCAATTTGAAGCTTTTCTCACGACCGGACATGACGTTAATGACGCATTGTCATGAAACTCCGCCGCAAATTTTGGACTGGAATCATGGAACGTCACTCCATCGATGCAACCTACCGTACTAGCAGTACTGTAGCCGTGCAGCGCAGCTCATTGAATCAGCCTATAGCCAGCAGAACATCAATCGTGTTCGCTTGCCAGTAACGTGCTAAGCCACCAGAACTATACACGACACTGCCAGTGAATTGGCAGAGCATGAGAATTATTGAGTTTCCAGTGCCTTGCAGCCCATGGCCCAAGTCCAGCCGCCGCCATCTTGTCACCAGCAACCGACGACGAGAAGCCGAGTATCCGAGTATCCGAGAGCAGACCAGCGCCGGTGATAACGTTAGAACGACACATCGTTAAGCGGTGCAGCCCTGATGTGCTCAACTAGCCCAGCCGTGGGTCTACCGTGTCGCCCAGTCAATAACATCGCGTAGCCTGAAAGTGAGATGGTGCCAGCAGTAGCATCAGCCAGCAAAGCCAACCCAGGAGGCCAGCCCGAGACGTCACCCATTCACCTGAGTCCAGAGACAGTTTGGTCTACAGTCAAGTCGACCGGTGAATTCATCGCAGCAAGATCTGGACTTAATGAACTCAGTTGATATTGATCATTGATGAAAATAAATCGATGTGACATATTTTGTGCATGCATGTATATGGCATGAAATATGATAGACTAACATTAGAATTGAGAATATCTCAAAGAAGCTATTAGAACCAAGATTTGGTCCTAAGTTAGTAAACGATCTAATGGTTGAGTTGATCGATTGTGCAGTGTTATATATGAATGAATGTTACGCCAAGTAATTGGTCATATACATATGAAGTGGTGACTGTATTGAGTTACATAGTGTTGTTGTGTAACCGAATATTAATAGTGTAACCATGGCTAATCCAATCGTTGGGAATGTGCCCCAGTTAGAATCTGGTTATACTTTTGAGGAATGGACTGAAGTCTTAGAGGCTTGGTTCACTTCAAACGATATCACGTCAGAAGAGAAGAAAAGAGCATTGTTCCTTACAGGTTTAGGAAGCAAGGGTTACCACACCCTACGTGCATTGCTGCAGCCAGCAAAGCCCACAGGTAAAACGTATAAGGAATGTAAGGATGCTTTAATTGCTCATTTCACGCCAAAACCAACAGAAATAGTGCAAAGATATCGATTCTATACCTGCACACAAGCAAATGAAACAATCCCTCAGTTCCTAGCAAAGCTTCGACAGTTAAGTGATGGGTGTAATTTCAAGGAACTGGAGAATATGCTGAGAGACAGGTTGGTGGTAGGGTGTGCAGATGTTAACATCCAGCGAAAACTGTTAGGTACACCAAAATTAACCTTTGAGAACGCAGTCAATATTGCGACAGCGATGGAGGTTGCCAAACAAGATGTAGAGCAGATCAAGAAGATCGGAAGGCCTCAAGAGTATCCTACCTCCGTCAATCAGCTTCAAAGGAAGGCATCTGGACTACAGAAGACAAGGACTCAACCAAGGACACCCAAAGACAAGGGTCACTAAGAAATGCTGGAGATGTGGTGGCAGCCACGAGCCAGCGACATGCAAATTTCGAGATGGCAGGTGCTTCAGGTGCTCTGGAATGGGCCACACCAAGAGTCAGTGTGAGGCGACCAGTGGAGGAGAAGACAATCTCAGAAAAAAGCAAACCACTTGGAGGAGGCAGCTTCGAATTCATCAGAGGAAACCATGAGCCACTTGGACGATGAATCGATCAACAAGTTGACGAACTCTGACCCATATACAGCCACTTTGATAGTGAATGGCAATGAGGTACAACTAGAAGTTGACACTGGAAGTCCATGGACTATCGTACTCTCAAGCCCAGCGAAGTGAACTACGCACAATATGAAAAGGAAGGTTTATCCATAATCTTCAGACTGAAGAGGTTCCACAAGCCGTTACATGGAAGGTCTTTCACCATTGTGGCTGAGCACAAGCCGCTGATGGGACTCTTTGGAGACCACAAGCCAGCCAGACCGATAGCCTCTGCTCATGTAGCAAGATGGCATATGATCCTGTCTGCCTACAGTTGCAAGATAGTCCATCGAGAAGGCAAGAAACACCAGAATTCAGATGCGTTGTCGAGCTTGCCGATCCACGAAGAGGACTCTTCGTGGAATCTACCGAAGCTCGCCGAGCTTGATGAAGCACTAGAGATATGCATCAACATGCTCACCGATCTGGACACACGCCCTGTTGATACACAGGAAGTGAAGAGAGCCACCAAGAAGGACAGAGTTCTCTCCAAGGTGAAGAACCACATCATGGAAGGGTGGCCAAGTACAAGGAATCTTCCAGAAGAAGTAAAGCCCTTTGCCAGCAAGAAAGAAGAGCTGTCAGTTGAGGATGACATAATCCTGTGGGGACCACGAGTGGTCATCCCAGATAATCTGGAGATGAGGACTAGAATCCTTGAAGAACTTCATGGCACGCACCCTGGCATTGTGAAAATGAAGGCATTGGCAAGATCATACGTCTGGTGGCCAGGAATCAACAAAGAGTTGGAACAACAAGTGAGAAGTTGTCCAAGCTGTCAGCAGAGTCAGCATAGTCCTGTTGCAGCCCCAATCCATCCATGGGAGTTCCCTGAGAGACCGTGGAGTAGAATTCACTGTGACTATGCCAGCCTCAACAATGAGAATGTGCTGACTGTGGTCGATGCTCACAGCAAATGGATTGAAGCCATTCGGGTGAAACACGCAACAGCAACAGTGATTGCCCTGAGGTGGTTGTTTGCAACTCATGGTTTACCAGAAACGGTGGTCACAGACAACGGTACGCAGTTTGGGTCTGAAGAATTTGCCAACTTCCTCAGCAGCAACAACATCTGCCACATTCAAACATCACCCAAGCACCCGTCCAGCAACGGACTAGCAGAAAGAGGGGTACAGACGGTGAAAGCAGGTGTGAACAAAGGAAAAGGATCAGACCTGGAACTAAAGATCCAGAAGTTCTTGCTGACGTACCGAGTCACACCTCAAGGAACGACTGGAAAGTCACCCAGTGAACTGATGTTCAGACGAAAGATCCGCACTAAACTTGACAGTCTGCGACCTGATCTCAGCAAAACTGTTCGAAGGAAGCAAGCCTCAATGAAACAGGCAGCAGATCGAGGAAGCAAGAAGCGAGTCTTTGATGTGAATGATCATGTCATGGTCAAGAACTTTACATCAGGTCCCACTTGGCTTTACGGAATGATAGCAGAAGTCATCAGTGAAGTCCTGTACAATGTAAAGTTGAGTGAGGGAAGAGTCGTTCGTCGGCATGTCGTTCAAATGAGAGCGTACTTTCCAAAAGGTGACGAACACACCAACTTCCAACAAAGAGAAGTGGTTCAACCAAGCGAGGAGCCACTGATAGTGCTGCCAACTCCAACCGTAGGTGTAGATCCTGAAGGCACCCCAGATGATGTAGATCCTGAAAGCACTTCAGAGAGTAACGAACCTGATATCCACAGTGATAACACAACATCACAACCAGAGCCTGATATTTCAAAACACATGAAAAATTCAACACAGACAGAACTAATAGAACTACAAGAACACCTAAAAGATTTGATGATTTTGTTCTTTATAAGTGAACCTACATATGCACAAAGCAATGTGTCATGTATTTTGTTTGTCACACATTTTAGTTACGATATGCAGGTCTATTGTTTGATATTATGTGGCTTTAGACATGGGTATGTGGGTAGTTGATTTAAAGAAAATCCATTGGTAATATTACAGGTTTTGATATATGGTGTTATGAGGAATCTAATTGTAAGACGATTTTCATAATAGTATTTGGTGAACAGTGTATTATTCAATTATATACACATTGTGGTTTTACACATTGCACCTGGGATCGCAGATCACGTTGTTTTGTGAGTTACATTACATTTATTAAACATAAGAGAAGAGGAATATTCTCACTAAAGAATATATCCAAGACCGGTTTAAAGTTGTAAACTGAGGTTAGTTGATTTAGTAGGCAACAAGAAGTCACTTGTACAAGCTAAGTTTTGGAAAAGAAATTTCATAAGTTTTGGTGTCACCGAGTATGGATTTGTGTAAAAGATCATATACAGTGAAGATGAAATTGTGTTACCTGCCTCCATTAAAGGGGGAGGAGTGTTGTGTATAAGAATATGATATGCATATTGAAGGACTTTCTCTATTGTATGCATGTGCGGGGGAGACTCAAGATGGCGATAACATGACAACAGCACATTTAAATACTTGTGTGTTCCGAGTTTTATTCTGAGTCCAATTCCAGCACAAATACATAACACTTGGCATCATGTTTGGCACATGTTCCTGTGCTGTACTGTTCTATGACTTTCTTTATTTGTTGTTCAAGATGTCCTTTTTCAGAACTATTCATGACTCTAGTACCATTTAGTACTAGCACGTTGTTTTTCCTCTTATGTTGTATCCTGGGGCCTGTCTTCTGCCAAATCAACTTAAATGATCTCAGTAATAATCAAAGATAGACTCAAAAAGCTGGAGTAACTCAGCTGCTCAGACAGCATCTCTGGAGAAAAGGAATAGGTGACATCTCGGGTCGAAACCCTTCTTCAGACCAGAATAATAATCAAATTACTTATGGTCCCTGTTTCAAAATAGTACAGAACCCATTTGTAATTATTTTAATCAATAATCTCTAAATTCTTGCCACTCAAAGATATGTTTTATAAATTATTTCCTATCATTTTAAATTTCTCCCTCGCTGTAATGCAGTAAAAATCACTTCACTGCTGAAACTGGAGGGATGACAAATGCTGGTATCGTACAAAGCAGCATTTACTTTTGCACTACTCAGGAATGGTAGGCTGGAATTAAAGTCTCCCATTCTAACTGTTGAAGTCGGGGTTGAGGGGGTGCAAAAGGAATGGACATGCAGCTTTAACTCTTTAATTCGGTACCAGCAGGTTTCCAGTATTCAGATTTCCTATCTATCATAATGAAACGTTTTGGCCATCTGTTTCCCATCAGTGTTTACATCACAGCAGTCATCTGAATTCTTAGCTAACTCAAAACACATGTGCACCTGCTGAAAAATTAATTCCACTGCAACTTGCTATCCCTGACAACCTAAAGCACGCAGAACACTTTTAGAAGCTATTGGAAACTCAAAGAGCAAAGCTTCACATCTGTAATAGTGCATAGTTTCAGGACATTCAAACATTAAATGCTATTAAATTATTGACCTGGTAGGGGGCACTTTTTCAAATCTAACTGACAATCATGTCTTTATTTGTAGCAGGCATTTGCTCAATAAATAAATGAGTCACACTTGGCATCATTCGTATAAACATATTTACGAGATTGTAAGAGAATACCAAATCAATGTTCTCGCACTGTATTATTTGAAAACAAACTAGTAATAAGTAACAAAATCTAAGTAATTCAAGACCATGGAAATGATGGAATAACTTCCAGAATCCATCTTGGCACTTACAACATCACTTGCTTAAAGCACATATCATTACAATAATTGGCTAAATTGGTGATATGGACTGTGATTTTAATGATGGCGGCCTCCTGCATTAAAGTGATTTTCCTGTCAGTAACTCATTCAGTATAAATGAAGCCTAAGTATTTAACTAATTCACGTAGAAACAAAGAACTGCCGATGCTGGTAAATAACTGGGGGTGCCAGCCTCACCCAGGCGCCGGGCGCTGCCTTACGGAGGTTGCGTAGCATCCCGCCTCCCGGCCCAGGTGGCCGCCATTTGTGGAGCGGCAGCACGTGGCCGCTGGCTGCGTGAGGTCACTTGGGGCGCGGGGCAGTGACATCATCCTTCAACCCTTATTTGGGAGTGAGGAAGTTGGCAACACTACTATTACGGGACAAGCGCGGTCGCGTACGGGACAAACTTATTTAGCTCAAAATGCGGGATATCCCGGCTAATATGGGACAGTTGGCAACACTATTAATAACTGACCTTTCTCTCCTGGGCCTCCTCCACCGCCAGATTGAGGCCACAAGCAAACTGGAGGAACAACACCTCATAGCTTACAACCCAATGGTATGAAAATTGAATTCTCCAATTTAAAGTAACCTCTAACAATCCCCTCCTCCCCCTTTCTCCCCGCTACGCTCCCTCCCTCTGCCCCCCCCCCCCCCCTCCTCTGTGCCTCATCTGTGACATTACGGATGATTCATCTAGTGAGGCTATATAGGTGGAGCTGAGGAACAAGAAAGGGATGATCACTTTGTTGGGGGTGTACTACAGGAATTAGAAGAGCAAATGTGTCTGGAGATTGCAGACAGCTGCAGGTCAAATAAAGTTGTTGTAGTAGGGGATTTCAACTTTCCCAATATAGACTGGGAAAATCATAGTGTGAAGGGTTTAGATGGGGTGCAATTCCTCAAAAGTGTTCAGAAAAGTTTTCTTAAACAGTATGTGGCGGCCCCCACATGTGAGAGGGCAACGCTGGATCTCGTATTGGGAAATTGGGAAGGGCAAGTTAATGAAGTGTGTGTGGAGGAGCCTTTTGGGACCAGTGACCACAGTTTGATTAGGTTTAAGATAGTTATGGATCATGAAGGAGAGGGTCCACGTGTTAAAATGCTCAACTGGGGTAAGGCCAACTTTGAGGGTCTGAGAGAAGATCTTGCTCAAGTTGACTGGAGCAGGTTATTAGATGGGAAAGGATCATCGGCCAAGTGGGATATTTTTAAAAGTGTGCTGAAGAAAGCTCAGGATGTGTATGTCCCCGTTAGAGTGAAGGGCAAAGCAGGAAGCTTGGCTGATGAGGGAAATTGAGACATTAGTCAAAAACAAGAAGGATGCATGGGACAGGTACAGACAGCTGGGAACAAGTGCATCCCTGGAGGAGTTTCGGGAACTAAGGAACAAACTGAAAAAGGAGATCAGAAGGGCAAAAAGGGGCCAGAAGATAGCTCTGGGGGTAGCATTAAGGACAATCCCAAAAGATTTTATAAATACATGGGGGAAAAGGGTAACTAGAGAGAGAGTGGGACCTCTCAGGAATCAAAGCGGTCACCTCTGTGTGGAGCCACAGGAGATGGGCAAGGTCCTCAATGAGTATTTCTCCTCTGTATTTACCGAGGAGAAAGACAGTAGGACGGAGGAAATTGGAGCAGTCACTGGGAGTGCCGTGAGAGCAGTCAGGGTTACTGTTGAGGACGTACTGAAGGTTCTGTTGTGTTTGAAGGTAGACAAATCTCCAGGGCCTGATCTGATATATCCGAGGAAACTAGAGAGGAAATTGCAGGAGCCCTGGTCGAAATGTATGAGTCGTCCTTAAATACAGGAGAGGTGCCGGAGGATTGGAGGGTGGCAAATGTGCCTCTATTCAAGAAGGGCTGCAGGGAAAATGCTGGGAACTATAGGTAAGTGGTAAGTGGTAAGTCTGTAGTTGGTAAGTTACTGGAGAGTATTCTGAGGGATATGATATAGACATTTGGATGGGCAAGGGCTAATTAGGGATAGTCAGCATGGTTTAGTATGTGAGTGGTCGTGTCCCACAATTCTGATTGATTTTTTTGAAGACGTGACCAAAAAGGTTGACGAGGGCAGAGCCGTAGATGTTGCGTACATGGACTTCAGTAAGGCATTCAACAAGGTGCCACATGGTAGGCTGCTCTGGAAGGTTAGATCTCATGGGATCCAAGAAGAGATAGCTGAATAGATAGCAAATTGGCTTCATGGAAGGAAGCAGAGAGTGATGGTGAAAGGTTGCTTCTCAGAATGGAGGCATGTGACTAGTGATGTGCCACAGGGTTCGGTGCTGAGCCCGTTACTGCTTGTCATCTACATCAATGATTTGGATGAGAACATACAGGGTAAGATTAGCAAGTTTGCTGATGATACGAAAGTTAGTGGTTTTGCAGATAGTGAAGATGGTTGTGAACGATTGCAGCAGGTTGGATTGATTGGCCAGGTGGGCGGAGGAATGGTTGATGGTATTTAATACAGAGAAGTGTGAGGTGTTGCATTTTGGGATGTCGAACAAGGGCAGGACCTACACAGTAAATGGTTGGCCTCTGGGTAGTGTTGTGGAGCAGAGGGATCTAGGAGTACAAGTGCATGGTACCTTGAAGGTCAAGTCGCAGGTAGATAAGGTGGTCAAAAAGGTATTTGGCACTTTGGCCTTCATCAGTCAGAGTACTGAGTATAGAAGTTGGGAGGTCATGTTGCAGTTGTATAAGACGTTGGTGAGACCGCATTTAGAATATTGTGTTCAGTTCTGGGCACCATGTAATAGGAAAGATATTGTCAAGCTTGAAAGGGTTCAGAAAGGATTTACAAGGATGTTGCCAGGACTAGAGGGTGTGAGCTATGGAGAGAGGTTGAGTAGGCTGGGTCTCTATTCCATGGAGTGCAGGAGGATAAGGGGTGAACTTATAGAGGTGTATAAGATCATGAGAGGAATAGATCGGGTAGATGCACAGAGTCTTTTACCCAGAGTATGGGGAATCGAGGACCAGAGGACATAGGTTCAAGGTGAAGGGGAAAAGATTTAATAGGAATCCGAGGGGTAACTTTTTCACAGAGAGGGTGGTGGGTGTATGGAACAAGCTGCCAGAGGAGGTAGTTGAGGCTGGGACTATCCTGTTGTTTAAGAAACAACTGGACAGGTACATGGATAGGACAGGTTTGGAGGGTTATTGGCCAAGCGCAGGCAAGTGGGACTAGGGTAGCTGGGACATTGTTGGCCGGTGTGGGCGAGTTGGGCCGAAGGGCCTGTTACCACACTTTATCACTCTATGACTCTATCTCGACTCACTCCTATTTCTCCCCTCCCCTTCCATCTACAATCCTTACTCTGGCTTCACAATTCTCAACGCTGACTCACACCTTTTTTTTCATTCTGGCATTTGTCCAACCATCTGGCTAACCCCCGCTCCTCTCTTCTAGCTTTCAACCCCCCTCCCACCCTCCCCCCCCCCCCCCCCCCCCCCCGCTATCACAATGTTTAAGAAGCATTTTGACAACTATATGGATTGGACTGGTTCAGAGGGATATGGGCCAAACACAGTCAGGTGGGACTAGTGTAGATGGGACATGTTGGCCGGTGTGGGCCGAAGGCCTGTTTCCAGGCTGTATGATTCTTTGACTCTCTAATCCTGGACAACTTCTCCAGGGATGCTGTCGGAGTTAGTCCAGCAATTTGTGTCCTTTTAATTCAATCAAGTTTTCTTTCTGAACTGTAGACAAAGTGGAACTGTTATAATAACTGTTATAATAACTGTTATAAGACAAAATCTGTAGGAAAGAACTGCAGATGCTGGTTTAAATCGAAGGTAGACACAAAATGCTGGAGTAACTCAGCGGGTCAGGCAGCATCTCAGTCTGAAGAAGGGTCTCGACCCGAAACATCACCCATTCCTTCTCTCCAGAGATGTTGCCTGTCCCGCTGAGTTACTCCAGCATTTTGTGTCTATAATCATGGCCAACATCAAGTAAGGGTCTGATCTGTCCCACGGCCAATATTAAGAGAGAAATAATGATTTATTACTCTAATATTTTATTAAATTCATTTTGTTAATCCAATACTTTTTGTCAAGCACCTTATTTAAACATTGTGAGAAATCACAGGTTGCTGTATATCCTATAGTGATTACATATTCTTATATGTTTAAGAAAATAATTCTGTTGTCTGTATAAGGATTCAGATTGGACTAAATGACAGTTTCATGGCATGGAGCCCAAACACAATCACATCACTATATATGGCCCCCTCACCTCATTAAATTGCAAACAATTCTAAAAAATGACTGTACTATCTGGTGTGTTAGTCAGCAACTAAATGTTGCAGATATCAGACTTCAGCGATTGAACAGAAAAGACTGTAAATACTCATGGGTCCGAGCGCGGAAGAGAAGAGGGAACTCGGAAGAGAGAAGTGGAGTTAATATTTTAGGTTGTCTGATCTTTCGACACACATATAGGTTTTGACAAGGTCCCACACAAGAGATTAATGTGCAAAATTAGAGCACATGGTATGGGGGTAGGATATTGACATGGATAGAGAACTGGTTGGCAGACAGGAAGAGTGGGAATTAACAGGTCATTTTCAGAATGGCAGGCAATGACGAGTGGGGTGCCGCAAGGCTCAGTGCTGCGACCCCAGTTATTTACAATATATATTAATGATTGAGACGAGGGAATTAAATGTAACAGCTCCATGTTTGCGGATCACACAAAGCTGGGTGGCAGTGTGAGCTGTGAGGAGGATGCTATGAGGCTGCAGGGTGACTTGGATAGGTTGGGTGAGTGAGCAGATGCATGGCAGATGCAGTATAATTTGGATAATCCACTTTGGTGGCAAGAACATGATGGCTGATTATTATCTGGATGGTGTCAGATTAGGAAAAAGGGAGGTGCAACAAGACCTGGGTGTCCTTATACATCAGTCACTGAAAGTAAGCATGCAGGTACAGCAGGCAGTGAAGAAAGCCAATGGCATGTTGGCCTTCATTGTGGGAGGATTTGAGTTTAGGAATAAGGAGGTCCTACTGCAGTTGTACAGCTGTTGCAAACTAACTGTTTTCAAGAGAGAGTTAGATTTAGCTCTTATGGCTAACGAAATCAAGGGATACTACAGTTACTACAGCATGTTGTGCCTATCTTCGGTGTAAACCAGCATCTGCAGTTCTTTCCTACACATGGTCAGGACCGTCTTAACGCATGGGCCTGATGGGCACTTGCCCAGGGCCCCACGAGCATAGGGGCCCCATGCTGATCTGTGTATGTTAAGTGACTTGCAATAAATAAATACTACTTTAAAAATGTAGGTTCAATAAGTGCTTTTTTCGCAACATTTTCGGTCACTAAGTGCTTCTCACAGCGATCTGTAAGTGCTTTTCGCAACAATGTAGCACCCTAAGTCCATCGCTAAGTGCTTTTCGGTAAGTGCTTTTCGCCGGCACGACAGGGGGGGCTGGTAGGGAAAGGGGGGTGGGGGAGAGTAACGGTAGGGGCCCCAGTACACTGCTTTGCCCGGGGGCCCATAATGCTGTAAAAACGGCCCTGCACATGGTGGCCATGGTGGTGCTACAGTAGGGTTGTTGCCTTACAGCGCTTGCAGCACCGGAGACCTGGGTTTGATCCCGACTACGGGTGCTGTCTGTATGGAGTTTGTACCTTCTCCCCGTGACCTGCGTGGGTTT
Organism: Rhinoraja longicauda; assembly: GCF_053455715.1. Taxonomy (NCBI): domain Eukaryota; kingdom Metazoa; phylum Chordata; class Chondrichthyes; order Rajiformes; family Arhynchobatidae; genus Rhinoraja; species Rhinoraja longicauda. The sequence goes on along the minus strand of NC_135956.1, from coordinate 19,250,485 downwards.
TCTCTGAGATCTTCAGTTTCCTCCACACTCCACAGAAGCGCTGCAAGGCAGCAAATCTACTGCTGTGCCACTGTGCCGCCCTTTCATTGAGCATTTTCTTTTAGTTTCATATTTCCACTATCTACCTTCCTCGACTCCATCCTATCCCCCCTGGTTAAATCCCTCCCCACCTACGTCCAAGACACCTCACACGCTCTCCATCTCCTGGATAACTTCCGGTTCCCAGGCCCCCACTCCCTCATTTTCACCATGGATGTCCAGTCACTCTACACCTCCATCCCCCACAAGGATGGTCTCGAAGCCCTCCGTTTCTTCCTCGACCGTAGAACCAGCCAATCCCCATCGACCAACACTCTCCTCCGCCTAGCAGAGATGGTTCTTACCCTCAACAACTTCTCCTTTGACTCCTCCCACTTCCTCCAAACCAGAGGCGTAGCTATGGGCACTCGCATGGGCCCTAGCTACGCCTGCCTCTTTGTCGGGTACGTCGAACAATCCCTGTTCCAGACGTACACTGGCCCCATCCCCGAACTCTACCTCCGCTACATCGACGACTGCATTGGTGCTACCTCTTGCACCCATGCAGAACTCACTGACTTCATACACTTCACCTCCAATTTCCATCCTGCCCTTAAATATACCTGGACTATCTCTGACATCTCCCTCCCGTTTCTGGACCTCACCATCTCCATCACAGGAGACAGACTAGTGACGGACATTTACTACAAGCCCACCGACTCGCACAGCTATCTGGACTACACTTCTTCCCACCCGGTCCCCTGCAAAAAGTATATCCCCTACTCCCAATTCCTCCATCTACGCCGCATCTGCGCCCGGGATGAGGTGTTTCAGACTAGGGCTTCCGAGATGTCCTCGTTCTTCAGAAAACGGGGCTTCCCCTCCTCCATTATAGATGAGGCTCTCACTAGGGTCTCTTCTACATCCCGCAGCTCCGCTCTTGCTCTCCCTCCCCCCACTCGCAACAAGGACAGGATCCCCCTCGTTCTCACCTTCCACCCCACCAGCCAGCGGATCCAACATATCATCCACCAACATTTCCGTCACCTACAACAGGACCCCACCACTGGCCATATCTTCCCATCCCCTCCCCTTTCTGCATTCCGCAGAGACCGTTCCCTCCGTAACTCCCTGGTCCACTCGTCCCTTCCTACCCAAACCACCCCAACCCCGGGCACTTTCCCTTGCAACCGCACGAGATGCAACACCTGTCCCTTTACCTCCCCCCTCAACTCCATCAAAGGACCCAAACAGTCTTTCCAGGTGAGACAGAGGTTCACCTGCACCTCCTCCAACCTCATCTATTGCATCCGCTGCTCTAGATGTCAAATTATTTATATCGGCGAAACCAAGCGCAGGCTCGGCGATCGCTTCGCTGAACACCTGCGCTCGGTCCGCATTAACGCAACTGATCTCCCGGTGGCCCAGCACTTTAACTCCCCCTCCCATTCCCAGTCTGACCTCTCTGTCATGGGCCTCCTCCAGTGCCATAGTGAGGCCCGCCGGAAATTGGAGGAGCAGCACCTCATATTTCGCCTGGGCAGTTTGCAGCCCGGTGGTATGAACGTCGACTTCTCCAACTTCAGATAGCTCCTCTGTCCCTCCCTTCCCCTCCTCCTTCCCAGATCTCCCTCTATCTTCCTGTCTCCACCTATATCCTTCCTTTGTCCCACCCCCGACATCAGTCTGAAGAAGGGTCTCGACCCGAAACGTCACCCATTCCTTCTCTCCCGAGATGCTGCCTGACCTGCTGAGTTACTCCAGCATTTTGTGAATAAATCTACTGGCTCTTGATTTTTTTAATCATTATTTCCCTTTCCCAAAACCATGTTGACTCTGACTGCTTATGTTATTCTAAATGTCACTTTAATAAAGAATTTCAGCATTTATGCAGTGACAGATGTTAGGTTAACTGGCCTATAGTTTCCTGGTTTTGAATACCATTAACTTAATTCATTGCAGAGCAGATCCTACCATAAATAATATGGAAGGCTTTTCGCCAAGCGCAAAGGGGAGAACTTGCAACACAGAGTAGATTTACCACATTTTTCTGATGAACTTTGTACTAGTTTGTAACCATTTAGAATTGTTATATAAGAAAAAAAAAATCCTCAGACTGGATAAATCTAACAAAGGACCTGGGATAAAGACTTGAAATTACTAGTGCCAGCTCATGGGATGCATAAACAACTGGTAATAAGCTATTACTGAAATTCTGACGTGAATAGAAATGGTATGTTTATAGTGTTGCACAATGATACAACAATTACCAGCCTCCAGATCACTTTACTCTCATAGAACATGATGTACCAATTAACGTGTAACCACTTTACCCCAGATTTTAATCGTAACACAAGAGAAACGTTTAAAAAAATAATAAAACTGAAGTCCTGCAGATACTCGAAAAGTGAAGGAACTGCAGATGCTGGTTTACACCGGAGGGTCTAGACCTTTCTTCTACCCAAAACGTCACCATTCCTTGTACCCAGAGATGCTGCCTGTCGTGCTGAGTTACTCCAGCATTTTGTGTTCATCTTTGCTGCAGATACTCAACAGGTTATGCAGCTTTAGCGCAGAGAGATACCGAATTAATATTTCATCAGGACTGAAGGAAGGGCCTGTTTCCATGCTACTTGACTCTTATCTTTGGGCTGGAATGTTAACTCTATTTCTCTCTCTACGGATGTTGCCTGACCAGCTGAGTATCATCAGCAGTTTCTGTTTTACTTCAGATTTCTGGCAACTGTTGAATTTTGCTTTAGGAAACAAACTTCTTTGTTTCTCCTTAAAATCTATTGTACGTCTTTTAAAAAAAGATCAAATTATTACCTTTGGAATCAGAAAGTTTTGATCACATTTATTAGCGAGAGATACAGTGGAATTTCTATAATTCCACCACAGTGTGTACCTCTCATTTATCTGCTGGTAAAGACTATATGACAAAATAGTTTGAACTTAACAATATATATATCTTGCTCTCTTAATGATTTTATTTTCACGGATATACCCTAAGTTTGAATCTCCACACAATAGACAATAGACAATAGGTGCAGGAGTAGGCCATTCGGCCCTTCAAGCCAGCATCGCCATTCAATGTGACCATGGCTGATGATCATTCACAATCAGTACTCCGTTTCTGTCCTCTCCCCATACCCCCTGACTCCGCTATCATTAAGACCTCTATCTAACTCTCCTGAAAGCATCCAGAGAATCGGCCTCCACTGCCTTATGAGGCAGAGAATTCCACAATACACACAATACAGTTGTTTAAATATCGCAGATAATTCAACTGAGTTCCTTCTTTCTCCCTGTTGCTGTTATTGCAGCACATTATGATGATTGCCTTTGCTCCTGAAACCTATTGCCTTACCTGAATTTGGCAATTGCATTAAAGAAACCTAAAGGCCTCACATCTCCTTTAACCATGATTTTTGGACAGTACAGTCATGAATTCCTTTGCACATAAACAGTTGGACGGAAACCTGACAATCTTCTTTTCTCTCTTGGATTTTACTTCCTTTCAGATCTTGCAACATCACATTCTTTTCTGGCTGACAGCATGGAACAATCTTGGCTAAAACCCTCCTTGCTGTCACCACATGGAGCATGTTTCTCTGAGTGCTGTTTTTTTGTACTTAAACAAAAAATTGCTCAAAATATTCAGTAATTAAGTCCAGATATATTGGCAGTCACCATTGGGTCAATGCAGGAAATTCCAATAGAAGCAAAAATAGCTGTGCTTCCTTCAAGTCAAAGATTCTATGAGTCTCTGGAGACATTGCCCAATACTCGCTTTTACCCTGTTTATATTGCTTTCAGTTTCTTTCTTCTGACAAAACAAGACACTTATTTTAAATAAATCTTGAGATATTTTCCTTAATCCAGCTGTCTTAAGAAGGGTCCCGACCTGACACATCACCTTTCCTTGTTCTGCAGATATGCTGCCTGACTCGCTGAGTTACTCCAGCATTTTGTGTATTTTATTGGTTAACATGCATATGCAGTTTCTACAATTGATTGATTTGTTTGCATGTCCTCTTTCATGTAAATCAATATTTCTGCTCATCTTAAACATGCCACTTAAGAATTTCAGGCAGGAATCTTTCTGAAACAGTATAGAACAGTAGAGTTCAGAAGCAGGCCCTTAGGTCCACCAAGACTGTACTGACCATGATGGTCAATTTTACTAATCACTTGGTCTGTATCCCTCTATTCCCTGCCTGCTCATTTATTTGTTGAATTGCTGCTTAAACTTTGCTATTGTATGTGCTTCTATCTCCCTTGACAGCGTATTTGAGGCACTTACCAGGTCTCTATGTACAAAAAACTGCCTTGCAAATCTCCTTATATCCTTAATCTTTCTTAAGCGTTTTCCTTGTATCTTCTTTAATGTCATTTATTTTTGCCTTGTGCCCATCTGTGGACAGCATTGTAATTAATAGAAAATGAGACATAACTATATAGAAACAAGAAATAGGATCAGAATTAGTCCAAACACTCCACTGAGCGAAGGTAGAAACAAAAAGCTGGAACAGCTCAGCGGGACAGACAACATCTCTGGAGAGAAGGAATGGGTGACGTTTCGGGTCGAGACCCTTCTTCAGACCCGAAACGTCTCCCATTCCTTCTCTCCAGAGATGCTGCCTGTCCCGCTGAGTTACGCCAGCTTTTTTGTGTCTATCTTCGGTTTAAACCAGCATCTGCAGTTCCTTCTTCCACACTTCCCTGAGCGATCCTAGATGATTTGTTCTTGGCGTCAATTTCATTATCCTGTCTGCTCCCCATAAACCAGTATCCCCTATAGTTCAATAATCAATCTATTTTATGTTTGAAAATATTCAATGACTTATTCACCACAGCATCTGGGAATCAAGATTTCTCAATATCCACAAACCTCCTGACAGAAGAAATTCCTCTTCGGTTATAAGTAAGTGACTCTTTATTGTAAAATAATTCTCCCTATTGTAGAATTCCTAATGGGGGAAATATCTTTGTAGCATCTACTAGCTTATACGTTTTAAGGTGTTGACTTTTCATTCTTCCGTGCTCCAATGAGTAAAGATCCAAGTTGCCCAATCTTTCCTCATAAAGCCTTCATAGAGAACGTTTATGGAATTGTTTATAAAGACAACTGACCTTAATTAAGGAGGTAAAAACTATACCTAGTACTCCAACTGTGATTTCATTACTGCCCCCTACAGTTGTAGCAAGGCTTAGAAATGTGGAATGGTTACAGCACAGATCTTTTGGTCGATCAAGTCTACCCTCTACAGAGCAACTCACTAGTACCGCTTCCACTCCCCTTCTCCACAGCCTTTCATCTTCTCCTCTCCTCATATACTTATCCAATTTCCTTTTCAAGGCACAATGAAACCTGCCTCCATCATACCCACAGATTGTGTATTCCCGATTTCAAAACACACAGTGCAAAAGAACCAAAGAACATTTCCTCGTGTTACTAATTCTCTTTCCCTTTCGTTTATACCTGTGACCTGTAGACATTGACCTGTCAATCAGCAAGTACAGTTTCTGCCTATTTATTCTGTCTATTCATTCTGCCCAGCCACCTCATTATTTTCTATTATATCTCACCTCTATCAGATCTCCCCTCAGCATTCTCTTCCCTATAGTCCAAGCATCTCTAATTTATCTTTGCATCTGTGGTTTTGCATCCCAAAGAAATGTTCTTGTAAATCTTATCTGGACCCTGTGATGCCTTCATGTCCTTCCTATAACTAAGGTGACTAGAATTAAACACAATACTCCTGTTGAATCCTGAAGTTTGATATGATTTCCCTGCATTTATATAAAAATGTCATAGTTGTGTTAATAATAATAATAATAATAATAATAATAATAATAATAATAATAATAATAATAATAATAATAATAATAATAATAATAATAATAATAATAATAATAATAATAATAATAATAATAATAATAATAATAATAATAATAATAATAATAATAATAATAATAATAATAATAATAATAATAATAATAATAATAATAATAATCCCAACCCAAAACATCATATGTGCATTCCTTCCACAGATACTGCCTGACCTGCTGAGTTCCTCCAGAATTTTGATCTTTACTCTTGGAACTCACATAGCTGAAGTGGAAACATTAGGATTCCAATTTAAATCAATGTCCGATCACAAAGATTGTGACAATTCAATACCATCGTCAACATGGACCAGTTACTCTCACATATAACTAACCAAGACCTGGGGGCAATACAGGAGCAATCCTATTGGAACAGGTATTTTTATAGGACATCGGTAAGGGGAGAAAATTGAATAAATGACTGTTTGCACAAGGTTTTTGATTCTCATCAATTGAGTTTAGGGGGAAATTAAAAGCTGAATGGAAAAAAAATTAGGTCATCAGCTATTATACCTACCGCTAATACATGTTAAAATGTTCAGAGCATCTGAAGATTTGGACCTCATGTTCAGATGTCGTGAAATATGGTATGCTTTTTTTTTTCCATATCCTACATAAATATTTTGTCAGCTTAAAACAACATGGCAATGAAGCCATGATACTTTTGGGCATTGGGATTTATCAAAATAAATTGAAGGAAAATCATTTGATATTTGCTGATTTCCATGCTTGAGTTGTTGATATTTATTAAGAGGTAGCCTGTGCTAGCTATATAGTCATAAGTTTTATCTCAATAGTAAATACTGATTTGTGTATCTTACCATAAACACTGAAGAATTTATAATCAAAACAGAAGATGGTTATCATATGTTTCCTTAAGAATCGTCCAGACAGCAATTCCACATAAAATTTGGTGCTCAATAGTATTGCTTTGACCTTTTGATATACATGCTTTCAAAAAACTAATTTCCTATCCTTTAATCGGGCAAATATCAAGGGAGAGTAATTACTGTGCTGCTGCCAGCAGAGCTACTTTTCAGCATTTGGAATTTAAAGCCAAAATATTTTTACTAACCTCCCCCCACTTAAAAAAAAACTATCCTTCACAGATACCAAAGTCAGAAATTCTTAAAGTTGTTATTTCTATATCACAACGTTGTAAGTAATTCCCCTACTTTTGCAGGAATTAAATTAGGAAAGATGTTACACGTAGATAGGGTGGGAAAGAGTTTTTTTGGGCGGCACGGTGGCGCAGTGGTAGAGTTGCTGACTTACAGTGCCAGAGACCCAGGTTCGATCCTGACTATGGGTGCTGTCTGTACGGAGTTTGTATGTTCTCCCAGTGACCAACGTGGGTTTTCTCCCGAAGCTCCGGTTTCCTCCCACACTCCAAAGAAGTACATGTTTGTAGGTGAATTGGCTTGATAAAATGGTAAAAAATTGTCCCTCTTTTGTGGGATAGTGTTAGTGTGTGAGGATCGCTGGTCGTCGTGGATTCAGTAGGCCAAAGTGTCTGTTTTTGCACTGTATCTCTAAACTAAATTAAAAAAACATTGCCCTTCTTCAGAGTATTGGGTATAGAAGTTGGGATGTTTTGTTACATTTGTGCAAGATGTTGGTGAGGCCACATTTGGAGTAACGTGTTCTGTTTTGGTCACCCTGCAAAAGGAAGGATATCGTTAAACTGGAAAGGGTGCAGGGAAAATTTTACATGGATGTTGCCAGGATTCAAGGGCTTGAGCAAAAGGGAGAGGCTGGTTAGACTGGGACATTATTCCTTAGAGTACAGGACGATGAGGAGTGATCTTATAGAAGTGTATAAAATCATGAGAGGAATTGATAGGGTGAATGCACATAGTATTTTGCCCAGGGTAGGGAAATCAAACAGTAGAGGGCTAAGATAAAATGTAGAGATGTAGAAAAATGGCATGTTAGCCTCCATTGCGAGAGGATTTGAGTTTAGGAGCAAGGAGGTCCTACAAGTTGTACAGAGCTCTGATGAGACCGCACCTGGAGTATTGTGTGCAGTTTTAGTCTCCTAATTTGAGGAAGGACATTATTGCTATTGAGGGAGTGCAGCATTGGTTTACCAGGTTAATTCCCGGGATGGCGGGCCTGACATATGATGAAAGAATGGGTCGACTGGGCTTGTATTCACTGGAATTTAGAAGGATGAGAGGGGATCTTATTGAAGCATATACAATTCTTCAAGGATTGGGCAGGCTAAATGCAGGAAAAATGTTCCTGATGTTGAGGGAGTCCAGAACCAGAGGTCACAGTTTAAGAATAAGGGGTAGGCCATTTAGGTCTGAGATGAGGAAAAGCTTTTTCACCCAGAAAGTTATGAATCTGTGGAATTCTCTGCCACAGAAGGCAGTGGAGGCCAATTCACTTGGTGTTTTCAAGAGAGTTAGATTTAGTGTTTAGGGCTAAAGGAATCATGGAATATGGGGAAACAGCAGGAACAGATACTGATATTGAATGATCGGCCATGATCATATTGAATGGTGGTGCTGGCTCGAAGGGCCGAATGGCCTACTCCTAACATAGAAACATAGAAAAATAGGTGCAGGAGTAGGCCATTCGGAGCATAAGGACCCATTAGTTCCTACTCATTGCTTTCTGTCTGCCAACCAGTTCTCTATCCATGTCAATACCCTACCCCCAATACCATGTGTTCTAATTTTGCACACTAATCTCTTGTGTGGGACCTTATCAAAGACTTTTTGAAAGTCCAGATACACCACATCCACTGGCTCTCCCTTATCCATTCTACTTGTTACATCCTCAAAAAAATCCAGAAGATTAGTCAAGCATGATTTCCCCTTCATAAATCCATGCTGACTTTGATCCTGTTACTGGTTTCCAAATGCACTGCTATAATATCTTTAACTCCTGCACCTATTTTCTATTTTACTGTGTTTCTATGTAGAGGGAAATGGGCTAAATGCGGTCAAATGGGACGAGGTTAGATGGGGAATCTTGGTCGGCATGGATGAGTTGGTCTGATGGGCTTGTTTCCATGCTGTATGATTCTATGTGTCAAACTCACAGAGAAATAACGATACTGTCCCCCCAACATTATAATTGCTTATGATATGATTCATCCTCCTCAATATGACTACAATCTAAAGTTCACACCTATGACAACAATGCAGGATATCAAGATATGTATGAAGGCAGCTGCTTTTTTAATAATCTGAATTAAGCAAAGCAAGATAAAAATATTAATTGCTAATATAATACACAAAATACCACTTAATGACCATGGTCAATCTAGTAAAGAAAAAGTTGCATACAGTGACAATGTTATTCTAATATGCAGAGTAGGGATATTTTAGTAATTCCATTGACAACCAGGTTTTGTGACAGCATTGCTGTGAATAAACATTTAAATGAAGAACCCAATTTGTATGCAGCCACCCCCCACTCATTGTGCACTTTTCTGGTGAAATGTCTTGTATATACTGAGAGAAGTCGCTTAATTTTGGACATTTGGACAGATATGTGGACAGGAATTTGCTTTGGAGGGATATTGGCCAAATGCGGGCAAATGGGACTAGCCCTTTGAGGGCAGCACAGTGGCTCAGAGGGTAGCACTGTGGTAGAGCTGCTGTTTTACAGCACCAGAAACCCAGGTTCGAGCCTGACTATGGGTGCTGTCCATACAGATTTTTATATGCTCTCTATGTGACTGCATGGATTTTCTCTGGGTGCTCCGGTTTCCTCCCACATTCCAAAGATGTGCAGGTTTGTAGGTTAATTGGCTTCTGTGAATTGCCCCTAGTGTGTAGGATGCCAAACTGGGATAACATAAAACCAGTGTGCGGGTGACCATTTGTCGGCGTGGTCTCAATGAGCTGAAGGGCCTAGTTCCAAGCTGTATCTCAAAACTAAACTAAATTTTGGCAACTTGGTCAGCAAGAAGGAGGGCCAAAGGGCCTGTGACCATGCTGTACAGCACTATAACTCCATGGCTAGGCTCTCTTTGAGTCTAATTTTGATAAGTTCTTCTTCCTCCATTTAGACTGGAGATTTGACATTACTTACTTTAAATCAATGGTTTACATTAAGCCCATATATATGCTTCAGCTCGCCTCCAACTTATTGGTTGATGAAGAGAAAGGATAACAATAAGAGAAGTACTTAGCACAAGTGTATTTTATTATTTTTATATCTTTTGATCATTCTGCTAATGGGACATCAGCCAAGATAGGTTACCGCAAAATATGTAATAATAGTTCCTGCTCTTTTGTAATGTCAGAATATCCAAAATGATTTGGAAAATATCACGGAAGACATGACCCTTTATGAAGGCATATCACGTTGGAGCCTCAAATATCACATATCCTTGAAATGACCTTAAAAAACAATAATAAATGGGTCCTTGGTATTCCCATTGCCAACCTACGCAAAAACTGTTTCATTAATAAGTGAATGGTGAAAATGCTGTGCTGATGAACGTGAGGAATTCTAGCCTCTTTGTGTTTGCTGGCAAAGGCATGAGTTTTGTTAACACCCTGCTGGTTTTCTCCACATTTCAAAAGTGTTCAGTTTCATGCCACCAATGGACATTTGGAGTCCGAACAAAACACTGTACCATGGTATCACAAACTCTCGGGCATCATGGTATAGTTGTCAAATAGGGAATTTTTCAGCCATCTCTTTGCCATTGACAAAGTGTGCACAGTATAATAAGAAAGGACAAAGGTAAATTGCAGGGCCTGTCAAGAGTAATTTTCAAATGTGCCTGAAAATGATGTCAACTAATCCTGCTCAAAACAGGAAGGCAGCTGCTTAATAGCTTCATGTGGTACGATCCCTTGTTTATAAAATTAAATGTGTAGTGTGTTTGGAAAACAAACTCCATCAATTTGATCCAAAGGTTAGAGATTTAACCAGTGATCCTTAAAATAACCTCCGATATGTACTGAACTTTTTGTTGTTGTTCATTATAGTTTTTCAGAGTACAATGTTTACATATCTGTTGTGCCACTGCAAGTAAGAATTTCATTGTTCCAATTTGGGACATGTGACAATAAACATTTTTTACTCTAAGACTTCTTGGAGCAATGGCAATATATTCTCGAGACTCTCCTGCACATCCTCTCACTCTCCACCAATCAATCTGCGAAAGGCACATCAGCCAAAGCTCTCCAAAACCAGTTACCGCAAAGTGTGTAAAAACAGTTCCTGCTCCTTTGCAATGCCAGAATGGTCGAATTGAATTGTAAAGCATCTTGAAAATGGAGCTGGGGGATTGTGGTACGCATTTTGATTTAGAGAGTCATTTGGATATGATCACTGGATTCTGGCACATGACCAACTTTATTCTATAAATCAATAAATAGTTCAGTGAAAGGTATCCATGCGTTCATTTGAAATTGGCTCCACATTTATCAATCTAATGTGAAATGGTGGAGGCCATAAGTGAACAGAAGAATGTTTTAATTCCAATTTTAAACAATAAAATGTTTCCGGACAGGAAGTCCACTTTTGTAGAAATGTGTTTGTTTATATTTACAAAAATCATGTTTGATTTTGAACAACATCTATGTTTTTTGTATGATTTATTTCAAATGAACCACAATTGCAGGCAGCTTAGGGACTGGAAACCTTCACATTATTCCCTGTTGAAAAAAAAATGTTTTTGCTGAAATGATTCAATACTGCATCTTCTGCCCAAATAGTTTTGTTTGTATCTAATGTTTCCAGCAATAAAGCATGTGAATAACTTGCACAAGCTATGATGAGATACATTCCATGCTCAGATTTACATGGTTAGTAGCATTAGGGATCTATCTTTTTACACAGAGCCAAGAATATTTTGCTGTTTCAGCATTTCATAATATATAATGTTCTGTGCCATTAATTTTCATATTATTCCATATGAAAAGTTTAAGGAAACAAGGTTTTAATTAAAATTCTTGTTCAAAAGAAATGCCTGGGGAATGCTAAATAGTGTCAAATTTACAACACGTTGTCTATTGTTACATTGCATTCATTGTCCATTTTATTGCCAACTGCATTCATCTTGGTAACATCTGAGGGTGGCACAATGGCGCAGTGGTAGAACTGCTGCCTTACAGCGCCAGAGAACGGTTTAATCCTGACTACGGGTGCTGTCTGTATGGAGTTTGTACGTTCACCCTGTGACTGCAAGGGTTTTCTCCAGGTACTCCGGTTTCCTCCTACCCTCCAAAGACGTACAGGTTTGTAGGTTAATTGGCTTTGGTAAAATTGCAAATTGTCCCTAGTGTAAGTGGATCATGGTCAGCGTGGATTTGGTGGGCCGAAGGGCCTGTTTCTGCGCTGTATCTCAAAATGGAACTAAATCCTTAATACCACCCATATATTGCCATCAAACGTCACCCTGCTCTTTTCTATGGATAATGGATTTGACTTGAGTGCTGTTCTCCTCACTACACTCAGCTACATGGTCTGCTGCTAGACTAATTTATAAGTAGGCCACATAGCATTTACAGGAATCATCTATTTTCCTTGACAGAGATAAAATTAATTAGGCGGCATGTAAACTGATTTATTGCAATTAGTGAAGAAGGTTGTTTAATGCTACAACATGATAGACATCAGTCAGAAAGTTGAGTGGAACAATGGCAAATTGAACTTATTCTTGACAAATGCAAGGTGATGGATTTTGAGAGGGCAAACAAGGTTATGACCTTCGCAGCAAATGCTCGAGACCTAGGGAGTGTTGATGAACAGAGGGATCTTGGGCCAAAGGTCCATATGTCACGAAAGTTGGCAGCACATATAGATACGGTGGTGAAGAAGACAATGGGATGTTTGCTTTCATTGAACGTGGCACGGAATATAAGAACGAGAATATCACATTACAGCTTAAGAAAGCATTGATTAGCCCACACCTAGAGTTCTGTGGTACAGTCCTAATTGGCACAATGAAAATCCAATTTCTAAATATTATAAGATACAGAATTCTTGATGGCCATTGAAGAGGACTTTTAGACTTTAGAGATACAGCCCGGAAACAGGCCCTTCAGCTCACTGAGTCCGCGCCAACCAATGATCACTAGCACTATCCTGCACACAAGGGACAGGATTGGCCAAAGCCAATTAACCTACAAACCTGCACGTCTTTGGAGTGTGGGAAGAAACTGGAGCACCCACACGGAAAGAGGGAGAACGCACAAAACTCCGTATAGACAGCACCCATAGTTAGGCTCGAACCTGGGTCTCTGGCGCTGTAAGGCAGCAACTCTACCACTGCGCCACTGTGTCGCCCTCGATTACTTTGTAATCAGTGTTTAACAAACACAATATGGTGTATTTGAAATGGTGATAGAGGATTTATGATTAGAAATTGGATTGGTGTTAGTCGCACAAGTGAAATCATGCCAATTGCAAAATTGAATTGAACACTTCTCGGTGCAATCCCAGTTAGCAAGTCTGAACATTTCCTGCTGTCATATCAACTCCTAACGATGTTATTATTCACATAAGTTAAATTATGTGAAACACTGATACTGATGTATATTGGAAATCAAGACTCCATCGGCATGGGAAAGCCTTGGGTAAACTAGAGTCAGCAGTAGTAAATTTGCCAGTTTCTTTCCTATTTAAAGGCACACTCTATTCACACAAAATGCTGGAGTAACTCAGCGGGTCAGGACGCATCTCTGGAGAAAAGGAATAGGTGACGTTTCAGGTCAAGACCCTTCTTCCGACCTGACCTATTGAGTTACTCCAGCATTTTGTGTCTATCTTCAGTGTAAACCAGCATCTGCAGTTCCTTCCTTCACACAGTCTATTGACATTGGGAAATTTGATTGGTCAGTTTACCACTCATTCCGGCTACTCAAACACCTTCAACAGTCCACGGTTCGCTTAAACTAACAGAGTTATAAACAAATATATAACTTCTGACAATTTTGAAAGATTGGGGATGTGATTCTCTGGCAACCTCTGAATTATTTCAATGATAAAAAGGTTTCAAGCCTTTTGCGGGTTAGTGAGGTTTGGTTTTCATTTGGTTTAGTGCCTGATAATTTCCAATAGGTTCTTCAACTTCCGCAGTATGATTTGTATTGCGGAACATTTCCGCGAGCTCAATGCATGCTGTGAATGACTGAAGGTCCTAGTCTCCTGTTCCGAGCATTTGAAACATCTGTAAACATTTTGTTCTGGTCCAAGATAATCCAAAAAGAACCTTCATATTCACCGCAGAATTTGCTTTAAGCGTCATTGCCTGTTCAACTCGCTTGCTGTCTGAGCGATTTCTGATACTCATGTTTCCGCATGATGTAAAGTGGAAGCCTGTCCTGCCTGGCCTGTCTGTCTCTCTGTCTCTGTGCCAAGCTGTGCCGACATGCACTGCACAGATTGCAGATGTTGAGACGGGCTGACACATTGGAACCAGCCTCTGATTAACTATCCACAAAGTTGGACTTGCCAATTGCTATGATCCACCATGACATAGAATTATTAGAGACAAGGAACTGCAGCATCTCTGGGGAACATGAATTGGTGACGTTTTAGGTCGGCACTTCCTCAGACTGATTGTAATGGGGCGGGAGAGGGGTGAAAAAAGCTGGAAGATAGGTGGGGGTGGGACAAAGTCTGGCAAGTGATAGGTGGATACAGGTGAGGGGGGTATTTGATTGGCAGATGATTGGACAAGTGCCAGAGATGAAAAGACAAAAAGTGTGAGATGATAGACGGGGTCAGAATTGTGAAGCCAGAGGAAGGAATATAGGTGGAAGGGAATGAGGGAGAGGAAGGAGAGAAATGAGTGCAAATACTGAACATTGAGAATTAGCTTTGTAACTGTTAAAGTGAGACTCGGTTGCGAGTTGCCTGGCGACAATGTGAAAAGAAATCTAAAAATGTAAATGTTTATTTCTATTTTTCTTTTTAGCAAGAATGTGATGCCAATATCTTTGGAAAGGGTCTCCATATGAATATTTTGACCATGAAACAACATGGATCTGGAAGGTAGACACAAAATGCTGGAGTAACTCAGCGGGACAGGCAGCATCTCTGGAGAGAAGGAATGGGTGACGTTTCAGGTCGAGACCCTTCTTGAGACTGATTCAGAATGCATCTGGAGATAGAATAAAAAATCTTGTACTTAGCAGTCATTTTTTTTAAAGTCCATTTTTTTTCATGGTGTGATATTCATCTTTTGATTAAATAAACAACTCGTGTATAGTGTATCTCTGAGCCCCACCCTCGGGTACTCATTAGTAGCTCAGAAACAGAAAAAGGACCAACCATTTGAGACAGATTCTTGTAGAATAAAACTCAGTCTGAAGAAGGGTCTCGACCCGAAACGTCACCCATTCCTTCTCTCCCGAGATGCTGCCTGACCTGCTGAGTTACTCCAGCATTTTGTGAATAAATACCTTCGATTTGTACCAGCATCTGCAGTTATTTTCTTATATATATTAAGCAACATATCATCTGGCTATGTCTCAGCAGATATTTTCTCAGTCTGATTCTGAAACAATCAGAGAGGCAAGAGTAGATGAATGCAGGAAACCCACATATTGAATCCAGATAATAGGTTGTCATGCTCTGGGTTGGGTTTCAATGCTTGTTAAATGCTTTTGGCATCTCCTGAAAGGGACATAAATAGTTCTATATGAATGCAAATCTCCCTCTTTTTCCCCCTAGGATATGCATAACTGAGCAGCATTATATAATCAATTACACATTAATAAATGGAAAACAGTATTTGAGGAGCACACGAAGGGAGTCAGACAAGAGCATTAAATTCTGAAAATAGTGCCTAAAGATAGAATATAAGAAGTTTATCTGGCAGATTGTAATCACTTTTCAAGTGGACCGCTGAAGTCACGAATTAGTACAGGTGGCAGAGGTTATGGGGAGAAGGCAGGAGAATGGGGTTAGGAGGGAGATAGATCAGCCATGATTGAATGGCAGAGTAGACTTGATGGGCCGAATGGTCTAATTCTACCCCTATTCCTTATGACCTTAAGAAACGAGATTTCATTTAAGAAACGTTAGGTATGGTGCTTTGGTAGAATTAGGTTAAATGGGTCACATGGGTTCTTTCATCCAAAACAATTTTGTAAAATACCTAACTCCTGTCCTCAGACTGAACCTACCCATGTCCGATGGGAACTCAAAGCTTAGAGGCAAAATTCAACTCTGGATACTCACACTAAGCAGAACAAGAGTATTGACTTCTGGTTGGTCTCATAGAACCTAGAAGAGTACGGCACGGTAGCGCAGCGGTAGAGTTGCTGCTTTACAGCGAATGCAGCGCCGGAGACTCAGGTTCGATCCTGACTACGGGTGCTGCACTGTAAGGAGTTTGTACGTTCTCCCCGTGACCTGCGTGGGTTTACTCCGAGATCTTCGGTTTCCTCCCACACTCCAAAGACGTACAGGTATGTAGGTTAATTGGCTGGGTAAAATGTAAAAAATTGTCCCTAGTGGGTGTAGGATAGTGTTAATGTACGGGGATCGCTGGGCGGCACGGACTTGGAGGGCCGAAAAGGCCTGTTTCCGGCTGTATATATATGATATGATGATATGATATGATATGATATGATAGTACAGCACAGGAACAAGCCTTTCAACCCGCAATGTCTGTGCTAAACATGATGCCAAGATTAACTCTTCTCTGCCTGCACTTATCTATCCATTCTATGTGCCTATCTGCCCATTCCCTGCATATCCATGTGTCTATCCAAAGGTCTCTTAAGTGCCACTATCATCCCTGCACTACCATCCCCACCCTCTGTGTTAAAAAAAACTTGCCCCTCAAATCTCCTTTAAACTTTGCCTCTCTCAGCTTAAAGCTATGCCCTCAAAATGCTCACATGCCTCACATTCCAATTCACCGACTCTTGAGGCAAACAAAATGCAGAGAGGATTTCTTCAGTCTGAATGAGTCTCGACCCGAAACGTCACCTATTCCTTTTCTTCAGAGATGCTGCCTGACCCGTTGAGTTAATCCGGCTTTTTGTGTCTATCTACAGAGAGGAAAGCCATGGTCAATGAAGAAGAAAAACTATGGAAGTTCTTCTCCCAGTGATCATGGTTGATCCTCTACTTAAATACCATATTCTATTTGTTCCTTAAATTTTACAATTGCTCTCAGTTAAAACAAAGCTGATGCAGGGGATCATTTGCCACTACTATTCTTGATGAACCAACATTGGCCTCAGTTGTGTAATTTATTTCATTATAACACTATTTGTAAATTTGGATTTAATAGCGTCCAGAACGTACAACAGTCTTTGGCATGCTGACACAGCTGTTCCGAGAATTTTACGCAATATCATTCACTGAAACTATGCAATATAAAATTTCAGTGAAGCAATAATAAGGAAAGCAGGAAACAGAGCAGCACACTGCGGATTGTTCATTGCCCCCAGGGGCTACTATATTGCCAATTGCAGATGTGGATGACTAAACCATATCCATGAAAATGGCCACCCAAGTCTGTATTCATGAACAAATAACCTGTAACCATGAAATTTCTTTTGCATTACTAATGGCACGGTGGCGCAGCGGTAGAGTTGCTGCCTTACAGCGAATGCAATGCCGGAGACTCAGGTTCGATCCTGACTACGGGCGCCGTCTGTACGGAGTTTGTACGTTCTCCCCGTGACCTGCGTGGGTTTTCTCCGAGATCTTCGGTTTCCTCCCACACTCCAAAGACGTACAGGTATGTAGGTTAATTGACTGGGTAAATGTTTTAAAAAAATTGTCCCTGGTGTGTGTAGGATAGTGTTAATGTGCGGGGATCGCTGGGCGGCGCAGACTCGGTGGGCAGAAGGGCCTGTTTCCGCGCTGTGTCTCTAAATCTAAAATCTAATCCTACCAAATCCAACCTCCCACCACAAACTGAGTTTGCTTTCTGGAAGCAAATGGCAAAATTAGTCGCCAGCTGAAAAATAATTGTATTTAAAATGAAGCAGAACATGCATTTCTTTTGTTAAAGGAAGAACCAATCCAAAGAAACGTTACCCTTCTGCTTTTGGTGCAGATTGTTACTCGGACATTCAGACTTGAACTGTGTGGAATTTTCAAAGTATTAATGGTCATATCTATGATACCATAACAGCATTTAAAAGACACTTGGACAGGTACATGGATAGGGAAGGTTAAGAGGGACAATGGCCAAATGCAGGCAAATGGGACTAGCTTAGGTGGGGTATCCTGGTCTGTAGGGATGAGTTGGACTGAAATGCCTGTTTCTATGCTGTATGACCCTACATCATACAGTTACGCAGCATAGGCACTTTGGCCCAATTCATCTATGATGACCAAGATGCCCCATCTAAGCTAGTCCAATTTGCCCATGCCTGGCACATGTCCCTCTGGCCCATAACATATATGTTATAAATAACATGATAGAAACATAGCAAAATTAGGTGAAGGGGTAGGCCATTCTGCCCTTTGAGCCTATTCTGCCATTCAATATGATCAGAAGACATTTGACATAGGAGTAAAATTAGGTCCTTCGGCCTACTGCATCTGCTCCACCATTCGATCATGGCTGATCTATTTTTCCCTCTCAACCCTATTTTCCTGCCTTCTCCCCATAACCTTTGACACCCTTACTGATCAAGAAGCTGCCAATTTCCACTTTAAAATTACCCAATGACATAGTCTGTGGCAATGAATCCCATAGATTCACCTCCCTCTGGCTAAAGTAATTCTTCATCTCCTCCATTCTAAAGGTACGTCCTTTTATTCTGAGTCTATGCCCTCTGGTCCTCGACTCTCCCAGTGATCATGGTTGATCCTCTATTTAAATACCATATTCTAATTTTTCCTCAAATTTTACATTTGCTTTGGACATACAGTAGTAGGATAAATGAGTCAATCCCATGAGTTTCTTTCTCCCACTTACATTCTGTAACCTACTCTCTCTCAAGTTCCTATGACTCCCACCAATTTTCTTTCCACCCACCTAAACTAGGATTAACTTATATGATCCAACCAGCACATCTGTGGGATGTGGGAAGAAACCCTCTGGGATAAATGTGAGGTTATCCACTTTGGCGGCAAAAACAAGGAGGCAGATTATTATCTCAACAGTGTCAGATTAGGTAAAGGGGAAGTGCAACGAGACCTGGTTGTCCTTGTACACCAGTCACTGAAAGTAAGCGTGCAGGTACAGCAGGCAGTGAAGAAAGCTAATGGCACGATGGGCTTCTTAACAAGAGTATTAGAGTATAGGGGTAAAGAGGTCCTTCTGCAGTTGTATAGGGCCCTGGTGAGACAACATCTGGAGTATTATGTGCAGTTTTGGTCTCCTAATTTGAGGAAGGCCATCCTTGCTATTGAGGCAGTGCAGCGTAGGTTCACAAGGTTAATCCCCAGGATGGTCGGACTGTCATATGAGGAAAGATTGGAGAGACTGGGCTTATATTCACTGGAGTTGAGAAGGATGAGAGAGGATCTTATAGAGACGTATAAAATTATAAAAGGACTAGACAAGCTAGATGCAGGAAAAATGGTCCCAATGTTGGGAGAGTCCAGAACCAGGGGCCACAGTCTAAGAATAAAGGGGAGGCCATTTAAAACTGAGATGAAAAGAAACTTTTTCACCCAGAGAGTTGTGAATTTGTGGAATTCTTTGCCACAGAAGGCAGTGGAGGCCAATTCACTGGATGAATTTAAAAGAGAGTTCGATAGAGCTCTATGGGCTAGTAGAATCAAGGTATATGGGGAGAAGGCAAGCACGGGTTATTGATTGTGGATGATCAGCAATGATCACAATGAATGGCGGTGCTGGCTCGAAGGGCCAAATTGGCCTCCTCCTGCACCTATTTTCTATGTTTCTATGTAACATATAAAATCCACACGGGTGTCACAGAAGGTCAGGGTCAAACCAAACCACTGAAGCTGTAAGAGAGTTAGATTTAGCTCTTATGGCTAATGGAATCAAGGGATATGGGGAGAAAGCAGGAACAGGGTACTGATTTTGGATGATCAGCTATGATCATAGTGAATGGTGGTGCTGGCTCGAAGGGCCGTATGGCCTACTCCTGCACCTGTTTTCTATGTTTCTATATTTCTATGTAAGGCAACTACATTGTTCACTACGCATTCCTGTTCCTCACTCACTCTGATCCATTTGGTGCATAGACATCTATCTATCTCCTTCTTCAATATATTCAGCAACATAGTCTACATGGTCATTTGTGAGAGAAATTCTATGGGGTTCCCACCCTTTGGGTGAAGAAATTTCTCCGAACCTTAGACCTAAACATCTTATCCTTTGTCCTGGGACTGTGGACTCCGTTTCTCGACAGCAATTCAGGAAAACAACTGTCCTCTGGCTTCACACTTCAATTCTCTTCTATCCTTATGTCCTTATCTCACACCTTTTGTCTCTCCATCTCAAATCCCCCCCCCCCCCCCACCTCCTTCAACTGTATCCACCTATCACTTGCCAGGCTTTGTCCTGCGCCCACCTCTCTTTCAGTTTCCTCCCCCCTACTACTATCTGCCT
The DNA here is from genome assembly GCF_053455715.1 of Rhinoraja longicauda. Lineage (NCBI taxonomy): Eukaryota > Metazoa > Chordata > Chondrichthyes > Rajiformes > Arhynchobatidae > Rhinoraja > Rhinoraja longicauda. Next base: position 19,230,096 of record NC_135956.1, on the reverse strand, counting down.
GAAGAATCCTGGTCCCAAAAGGTTGCCGACCTATGTTCTCCAGGAGATGCTGCCTGACCCTCTAAGTTCCACCAGTACTTTGTGTCATTTTTTGGAAAACATCCCCCCTGCATCTGGTGTGGTGAGCCCTGAAAGAATTTTACACATTCCCTTAGATCTCTCATTCTTTTATACTCTCATGAGCAAAAAGCCTCATCTCCTTGACCTTCTCACATATGACATCTCGGGAACTAATCTGGCGAACCTTCTTTGTACTCCCTCAATGGCAAGCAAGTTGCATAATTCTATACTGAACCCAGACGAAGCTGAGGCTCTACAAAGCCGCATTTGAAGTATTGTGAGAAAATTTAGGTCCCATATCTGAGGAAGGATGTGCTGGCTCTGGAGAGGGTCCAGAGGAGGTTTACAAGAATGATTCCAGGAATGAGTGGGTTAGCATATGATGAGCGCTTGACAGCACTGGGCCTCTACACGCTGGAGTTTAGAAGGTTGAGGGGGGACCTCATTGAAACTTACAGAATAATGAAAGGCATAGATAGAGTAGATGTGGAAAGGATGTTTCCACTGGTGGGAGAGTCTAGGACCAGAGGTCATAGCCTTAGAATTAAAGGGCGCTCTTTTAAAAAGGAGGTGAGGAGGAACTTCTTTTGTCACAGGGTAGTTAATCTGTGGAACTTATTGCCACAGAGGGCGATGGAAGCCAAGTCAGTGGATATTTTTAAGGGCAGAGATAAACAGGTTCTTCATTAGAACAGTGTCAAGGGTTATGGGGAGAAGGCAGGAAAATGGGATGAGGCATAGATCTGCCATGATTGAATGCAGTACACTCGATGGGCCGAATGGCCTAATTCTACTCCTATAACATGTGAACGTGGTGAAAACAATTGGCGATTCTGTATTTGATTTCTCCAGTGTAGAGGAGACCATTTCGTGAACAATTAATGCAAAGCTCTGGATCAGAAGAAATGCGAATGAATCGTTGATTCATCCGGAAAGACTGTTTGGGTGTCCGAATAGTGTGAAGGTAGAAAATCAAGCATCGCATCTCTGTGGTTACATACGGTGGTATTTGATGAAAGAGAGTGGTTTGTAGTGCTAGAAAATGGAAATAGGCCCTTCGGCCCAACGAGTCCACGCCGCCATTCACACTAGTTCTATGTTATCCCACTTTTCTGTCCACCCCTAAACATAAGGGACAATTTTACAGAGGCCTCAAACCCACGTGTCTTTGGGATGCGGGAGGAAACCCATGCAGTGACAGGGAGAACGTGCTAATTCCACACAGACAGCACCCAAGGTCAGGATCGAACCTCGGAATTGGGAGAATAGACAATAGACAATAGGTGCAGGAGGAGGCCATTCGGCCCTTCGAGCCAGCACCGCCATTCAATGTGATCATGTCTGATCATTCACTATCAGTACCCCGTTCCTGCCCTCACCCCATACCCCTTGACTCCGCTATCATTAAACATAGAAACATAGAAACATAGAAAATAGGTGCAGGAGTAGGCCATTCGGCCTTTCGAGCCTGCACCGCCATTCAATATGATCATGGCTGATCATCCAGCTCAGTAGCCTGTACCTGCCTTCTCTCCATACCCCCTGATCCCTTTAGCAAAAAGGGCCACATCTAACTCCCTCTTAAATATAGCCAATGAACTGGCCTCAACTACCTTCTGTGGCAGAGAATTCCACAGACTCACCACTCTCTGTGTGAAGAAATGTTTTCACATCTCGGTCCTAAAAGACTTCCCCCTTATCCTTAAGCTGTGACCCCTGGTTCTGGACTCCCCCAACATCGGGAACAATCTTCCCGCATCTAGCCTCTCCAACCCCTTAAGAATTTTATATGTTTCTATAAGATCCCCCCTCAGTCTTCTAAATTCCAGCGAGTACAAGCCCAGTCTATCCAGTCTTTCCTCATATGCAAGTCCCGCCATCCCAGGGATTAATCTGGTGAACCTTCTCTGTACTCCCTCTAAGGCAAGAACGTCTTTCCTCAGGTTAGGAGACCAAAACTGCACACAATACTCCAGGTGCGGTCTCACCAAGGCCCTGTACAACTGCAGCAGAACCTCCCTGCTCCTAAACTCAAATCCTCTTGCTATGAATGCCAACATACCATTCGCTTTCTTCACTGCCTGCTGCACCTGCATGCTTGCTTTCAATGACTGGTGCACCATGACACCCAGGTCACGTTGCATCTCCCCTTCTCCCAATCGGTCACCATTCAGGTAATACTCTGCTTTCCTGTTCTTGCCGCCAAAGTGGATAACCTCACATTTATCCACATTATATTGCATCTGCCATGCATTTGCCCACTCGCCTAATCTATCCAAGTCACTCTGCAGCCTCCTAGCATCCTCCTCGCAGCTAACACTGCCACCCAGCTTCGTGTCATCCGCAAACTTAGAGATGTTGCATTCAATTCCCTCGTCCAAATCATTAATATACACTATAAATAACTAGGGTCCCAGCACTGAGCCTTGCGGTACCCCACTAGTCACTGCCTGCCATTCCGAAAAGGACCCTTTATTCCTACTCTTTGCTTCCTGTCCGCCAACCAATTTTCTATCCACCTCAAAACTGAACCCTCAATACCGTGTGCTTTAAGTTTATACACCAATCTCCTATGTGGGACCTTGTCGAAGGCCTTCTGAAAGTCCAGATATAACACATCGACTGGTTCTCCCTTATCCACTCTACTAGTTACATCCTCGAAAAATTCTATAAGATTCGTCAGACATGATTTGCCTTTGGTAAATCCATGCTGACTTTGTCCGATGATTTCACCACTTTCCAAATGTGATGCTATCATATCTTTAATAACTGACTCTAGCATTTTCCCCACTACCGATGTTAGGCTAACTGGTCTATAATTCCCCATTTTCTCTCTCCCTCCCTTTTTTTAAAGTGGGGTTACATTAGCTACCCTCCAGTCCTCAGGAACTACTCCAGAATCTAAAGAGTTTTGAAAAATTATCACTAATGCATCCACTATTTCTGAGGCTACTTCCTTAAGCACTCTGGGATGCAGCCTATCTGGCCCTGGGGATTTATCTGCCTTTAATCCATTTAATTTACCTAACACCACTTCCCGACTAACCTGGATTTCCCTCAGTTCCTCCATCTCATTAGACCACTGGTCCCCCGCTATTTCCGGCAGACGGTTTATGTCTTCCTTAGTGAAGACAGAACCAAAGTATTTGTTCAATTGGTCTGCCATCTCCTTGTTCCCTATGATCAATTCACCTGTTTCCGACTGCAAGGGACCTACATTTGACTTAACTAATCTTTTTCTCTTGACATATCTATAAAAGCTTTTGCAGTCTGTTTTTATGTTCCTTGCCAGTTTTCCCTCATAGTCTATTTTCCCTTTCCTAATTAAGCCCTTTGTCCTCCTCTGCTGGACTCTGAATTTCTCCCAGTTCTCTGGTATGCTACTTTTTCTGGCTAATCTGTATGCTTCATCTTTTGTTTTAATACTATCCTTGATTTCCCTTGTTAGCCACGGATGCACTACCTTTCCTGGTTTGTTCTTTTGCCAAACTGGGATGAACACTTGTTGTAGTTCATCCATGCGACCTTTAAATGCCTTCCATTGCATGTCCACCGTCAACCCTTTCAGCATCAATCGCCAGTCTATCTTGGACAATTCACGCCTCATACCCTCAAAGTTACCTTTCTTTAAGTTCAGAACACTTGTTTCTGAATCGACTTTGTCACTCTCCATCCTAATGAAGAACTCTACCATATTATGATCACTCTTGCCCAAGGGGCCTCGCACAACAAGACTGCTAACTAACCCTTCCTCATTACTCAATACCCAGTCTAGAATGGCCTGTTCTCTCGTTGGTTCCTCGACATGTTGGTTTAGAAAACCATCTCTCAAACATTCCAAGAAACCCTCTTCCTCAGCACCCCTGCCAGTTTGGTTCACCCAATCTATATGTAGATTGAAGTCACCCATTATAACTGCTGCACCTTTAGTGCATGCATTTCTAATTTCCTGCTTGATGCCATTCCCAACCTCACTACTGCTGTTAGGTGGCCTGTACACAACTCCCACTAGCGTTTTCTGCCCCTTAATGTTTCGTAGCTCTACCTATATCGATTCCACTTCCTCCAAGCTAATGTCCTTCCTTTCCACTGCTTTAATCTCCTCTCTAACCAGTAACGCTACCCCACCTCCTTTTCCTTTCTGTCTATCCCGCCTGAATATAGAATATCCCTGGATGTTGAGCTCCCAGCCTTGGTCACCCTGGAGCCATGTCTCCGTAATCCCAACTATATCATAATCATTAATAACTATCTCCACATTTAATTCATCCACCTTATTACGTATACTCCTTGCATTGAGACACAAAGCCTTCAGGCTTGTTTTTACAACTCTCTTACCCCTTATACAATTATGTTGAAAAGTGGCCCTTTTTGATTTTTGCCCTGGATTTGTCTGCTTACCACTTTTACTTTTCACCTTGCTACCTGTTGCTTCTACCCTCATTTTACACCCCTCTGTCTCTCTGCTCCTGCTCCCATCCCCCTGCCACATTAGTTTAAATCCTCCCCGACAGCACTAGCAAACACTCCCCCTAGGACATTGGTTCCATTCCAGCTCAGGTGCAGAGCTCTATCTAGCTCTCTCTTGAAAGTATTCACAGAATTGGCCTCCACTGCCTTCTGAGGCTGAGAGTTCCACAGATTTATAACTCTCTGAGTGAAAAAGTTTTTCCTCATCTCCGTTCTAAATGGCCTACCCCTTATTCTTAAACTGTGGCCCCTGGAATGGAGTCCTTACTGGAGTCAAGGTGGGATAATGAATTGTGAAGATCACTGTGGGAGTCCATAGGTCATAAATGAATAGACAATAGACAATAGGTGCAGGAGGAGGCCATTCGGCCCTTTGAGCCAGCACCGCCATTCAATGTGATCATGGCTGATCATTCTCAATCAGTACCCCGTTCCTGCCTTCTCCCCATATCCCCTGACCCCGCTATCCATAAGAGCTCTATCCAGCTCTCTCTTGAATGCATTCAGAGAATTGGCCTCCACTGCCTTCTGAGGCAGAGAATTCCACAGATTCACAACTCTCTGACTGAAAAAGTTTTTCCTCATCTCAGTTCTAAATGGCCTACCCCTTATTCTTAAACTGTGGCCCCTTGTTCTGGACTCCCCCAACATTGGGAACATGTTTCCTGCCTCTAACGTGTCCAACCCCTTAATAATCTTATACGTTTCGATAAGATCTCCTCTCATCCTTCTAAATTCCAGTGTATACAAGCCTAGTCGCTCCAGTCTTTCAACATATGAAAGTCCCGCCATTCCGGGAATTAGCCTAGTAAACCTACGCTGCACGCCCTCAAATGAAGAAGGGTCTCGACCCAAAACGTCACCCATTCCTTCTCTCCAGATTTGCTGCCTGGCCCCTCTGCATTATTCCAGCTTTTTGTGTCTGTCTTCGGTCAAAAATGAATGCTTGTTGCTAGGCTATCTTCTGAGGCAGAGAAATCCAGAAAGAGAAGTGAAGACCCAAAGAGATAGAGCAGGATGAAATTTGGCAGATAAAGTGATAACAATTTCAAGTTCTCTGAGACTCAGGAAACAGCACCAAAACCTTGTTTAGTTTTCAGTTTAGTTTACAGATACAGTGCAGGAACAGGCCCTTCAGCCCACCGGGTCCATGCCGACCAGCGATTCCCGCACGTTAATGCTATCCTACACTAGGGACAATTTTTACATTTACCAAGCCAATTAACTTACAAACCTGTACATCTTTGGAGTGTGGGAGGAAACCGAAGATCTCGGAGAAAACCCACGCAGGTCACGGGGAGAATGTACAAACTCCATACGTACAGCACCCGTAGTCGGGATCGAACCCGAGACTCCGGCGCTGCATTCGCTGTAAGGCAGCAACTCTACTGCTGCACCACCGTGACTGCCCGTGACATTGGTTGATGTACTGGGGAATAAACGAGGCAGGAAACACGAGTAGGACTGCAAAGTAAACAATTCCACTTATCCAACACAAATATAACTGTAATTTAGGCACATGCAAGTTCCCATTGTTTGATGTGGAGAAAATAAGTGCAGATGAATGATAAATGATGCAATGCGAGAAAGAGTTCAACCAGGCAAATGGGTGTGTTGGTGGTGGGGAACAGACTCGGCCTCTGTTCAGACAAGCGGCAGGGGATTCTCAGACCCTCCTGTTGTGGTGGCGGTCTGTAGGGATTGTATGATCTTGTACTATTTCCATGGATACCTCTTTTAATACTCAGTTTGCAAATTATAAGCTCTTTGGGATTTATTGGCTTCCAGTTTCACTAATATCTCCAGTGCTTTATTTAACTAACATAACATTATTTTCATTTCTCCTTTTCATTAGACTCTTGGTTCACCAGAATTTCTGAGGTTATTTGATTTGTATACTCATCTCTGAATGTAGAACCAGTACAATTGCCTACTCCCTCTGCCATTTCTTTGTTCCACTGTATAAAATTTCCTATTTCTGACTGTAAAGAACATATTTGGCTTCACTAATATACTTTTTCATACTTGCAGAAGTTTTTACCATCCACGTTCATGTTCTGTGCAAGCTCACTCTCACCCTCTTTTTGTACCTTTGTCAATTTCTTGGAGAATTATTGATAAATTCTACTGTAAACTGCTCTCAATGTTCCTTTCTACCTTTACTGACACCATTACATGACTTCCTTTTAGATCACCATCTCTTACTCTGTTAAATATTATTGCACTAATTGCCACTCTGTGTTTTCATGCCAGAAAGGAATATATATATATATCTTACCGTTTCTGTGTGTATTATTTTGTAGACATCCTTTTCAGTATTGTCAACCCTTTAAGAATTGTACCCTTTGATAATCTACTCATTGACTCCATCTATAGTTCATGCTGCCTTGGAAAAGCGGCCAACATAATCAAGGACTTGTCCCACCGAGGTCATTCCTTCTTCTCCCCGCTCGTGTTGGACAGAACATACCAGATGTTTGAAAGTGTGCACCACCAGATTTAGGAACAGCTTCTTCTCCTCTGTTATCAAGCTTCTGAACAGTCATTCCATAAGCTAGAGTACTGTCCGAACCACCTCGACCCCATTGTGAACATTGGACTTTGTCTCTGGAACAATAGCGCCAAGAATTATATTCTGCACTCCATTTATTTTCCTTTGTTCTTCTATGGTACTTGGGTTTGGCTTGATTGTTTCTTTGTATCGTATTATCTGATTTGATTGGATAGCATGCAGAACCAAGCCTTTCATTGTACCTTGAGGCCCACCGGAAATTGGAGGAACAGCACCTCATATTTCGCCTGGGCAGCTTGCAGCCCAGTGGTATGAACATCGATGTCTCCAACTTTAGATAGTTCCTCTGTCCCTCTCTTCCCCTCCTCCTTCCCAGATCTCCCTCTATCTTCCTGTTTCCACCTATATCCTTCCTTTGTCCCGCCCCCCTGACATCAGTCTGAAGAAGGGTCTCGACCCGAAACGTCACCCATTCCTTCTCTCCCGAGATGCTGCCTGACCTGCTGTGTTACTCCAGCATTTTGTGAATAAATACCTTCGATTTGTACCAGCATCTGCAGTTATTTTCTTATACTTTCATTGTACCTTGGTAGGCGTGACAATAATAACTCTAAATGTAAAACTAAACCTAGGTTACAACAATTTCAGAAGCAGCCTGTGTGGAGGAAAGTTTCAATAAGAATGCTGCCTGGCATTTTTAACCTCTTTAATTAATAAAGATGTCTTGTCGATAGTTTAAATTGACTATTTTGCACTATTTTCCAGTATCTCAGAGAATGCATTAGGGAGGTGCACGTGTTTACATTTCCAGTGCAAGTTCCATATGAATAAATTAATGTCTTGGGATTGAAAATGTTCCAAAATGTTCCCTTTAGCTTTATGTTTAATCAGAAGAAAATGTGTTAGAAGTCTATATCCACATTATTTACTTACCTTAAACCTCGGCCGGCAATGACTTTGAAGACTCAGTGATCTAACGTAAATGTTCATGTTACTGGAGTATTCTAATATTTTTCTTGAAATACCAACAGAAAGCTGCACCACTCCAATAAAAATAAAACGGTTTGAAAAATGTGACCATAATTGTATGATTCACTATTTTTCAATGGTAGCCCCAATGAGTTTAGCAAGAAAGACCAAAGTATTGGCAACAGGCTTAGTCGACTTCCTCTTGCACTTTGTTTTTTTGCAAATAATTTTTGAAAATTAAATTCTACTATTTGCTTCAGCAAATAATTTCGAAGATTTTTTCTATTCTTGCTTCTTTGAAAGATCACATTCTTTCGAGCTTAACGTACATCAACGCAAACTTTCCAGTGCACATTTCCCACATTCTGTCATTTACATTGGCATGAATATAATGATCGGAAATAAGGCTGTGGTTTCACTGAACAGTTTATGTGACAGCTGACAAAGCTGCAGGGATCTTGGAGATAACTGCTTTAGTTGCACACAAGAGATTTTTTTTCTCAGACCCTCTCTGTTCAGAAATGTAGAAACTTCTTTGGAATTCCTTGTGTTTTACCACAGTCGCTTGATCAAAATTTAAAGTATGACAAAATTACCCACTGGCAGCATAATTATTTCTCTTTTGGTCAAGTTAGCAGCGTAGCATTCCCAAAATATGGAATAAAAAGAAAGGATAAGAAACACTTTTTCAAAGATGGCAGAATTTTTGAAGAGGCAATGTCGTTGGAGGAGACTTGAAATTGCTAAATGGAACTTCTACATGTTTTTCAAAAATACAAAGTGCTGGAATAACTCAGCGGGTCAGGACGCATCTCTGAGGGCTGTGGATAGGCAACGTTTCATGTCGGAACCCTTCTTCAGACTGCTAGTAGGAAGAAAGAAAGTTGGAAAAGAGGTTGGGGAAGGACAAAGCCAAGTGACAAGTGGATACAGGTGAGGAGAGTTTGATTGGTAAATGGCTGGACAAAGGCTAAAGATGAAAAGGAGACAAGAGGGTGTCTGATAAGGAGAGGAGAGGAGTGAAATGTTAAACCAGAGAGAGGGATATAAATGGAAAAGGACTGGTGGGAAAGGGGAAAGGAGGACAGGATAGTGGGAGAAATCGGTGCACACCAGGGTGGGACACAGGAAAGGGATTGAGGAAAAGAGGAGGGGTGTAATCTAAGAATGGAGAACTCAGTGTTCATACCGTTGGATTGTAAGCTACCGAAGTGGAATGTAAGGTGCTGTTCCTCCAGATGGGCACACTCTGACCAAGGAGGCCCATACCTGAAGGTCGATATGGAAATGGGAAGGGTGTGGCGGCTTCCAAGGATCGGGCCATTCCACTATCGAACCCCTTGGCACGGGAATGGACTAGTCCGGGGGCAGCCCTTAGCTACAGGAATAAAGGGCAGGGGTTTAGGTGCGATCGTTCTCTTGCAGGCCCGACTGGACAAGAGAACAACAGCAAATAAAATTCCTCCCGAAACACCTGGCTCCTCGCCTTCATTTCGGGCTTATCACCGCGCCACATTGGTGACCCCGATGCTCCATTGGTGTCGTAATGGAGTCAAAAGACAGAGCCACCGATCCGTCCGCCTCACAGGCCGACCGGGCCCTGTCTCTCGACGTGGTCTCCGTTAAACTACTGACGTTCTGGACCGCCCGGCCTCGCGTCTGGTTTCAGCAGGCGGAGGCCCAATTTCAGCTGCAGACGACACCCGCTACTTGTACCTGGCGGGGGCCCTTGACCAGGACACGGCCAGAGAAGTCACTCAGTTCCTCGAAGACCCGCCAGCCGCCGATAAATACCTCGGCCTTAAGGAGCTTCTGCTCCAGATTTACGGGCTCAGCCGGATGGAACGGGCTGCCAGTCTCCTTCATATGGAGGGCCTCGGCGACCATCAAGCCTCTTTAATGAGATGGTCGCGCTGCTGGATGGGCACACGCCATGCCTCGTGTTTGAATACGTTTACCTGCATCTGCTGCCGGCCGACATCCACCGGCAGCTCACCGATGCCTCGTTCGCCGACACCCGAGCCCTCGGCACGCACGCTGACGCGCTGTGGATGGCGCGCCGGGATGACGTCAGCACGCTGGCCGTCACTCCGGCAGCACCCGATTTTCTCCAGTTGGGCGGGGGAGCTGTGGAAGGAGTGACAGCTGCGCCCTGGAGGCCTGTGAGATCGCCCCCCATGGCCGTTGTGGGTCCCACACCTGCAGTCCCGCACCAGCAGGCTTCAGGCAGCACCAGCAGGAGGCACTGGTGCTATTACCACCAGCGCTGGAGTGCTGCAGCCCGACAATGCCGCCAGCCGTGCAGGTTCCCGGGAAACGCCGGGGCCGGCTGCCAAAAGTCCCCGCGACGGCCAGCCAGATTCACCACCTCTTTGCCTGGGATCGGCGCTCCAGGGGCCGCTTCCTCGTGGATACCGACCGGGGCGGAGCTGAGCGTCCTGCCCCCTTCGCTGCCGAACATTCATTCCGGTATGCCGACGTCCCGCCATTGGACATTCCACCCGCACGTGCCATCCGGGACTGCCCCTATGTTTTCCTGCACCGTGACGCCCACCGGACGCCGCTCCAGAGGCCGTATGATGGCTCGTTCCGGGTGTGGGAGCACGGACAGACAACCTTTGTGTTGGACATGGGGGGCCGGCCAGAGGCCGTGTCGATTGACCGGTTAAAGCCGGCACATTTGGACATTGACCAGCCGGTGCGGGTTGCCCAGCCTCGGCCGTGGCGGCTCCCAAGGGTCAGGCCATTCCACTATCGAACCCCTCGGCACGGGAATGGACTAGTCCGGGGGCGGCCCTTAGCTACAGGGATAAAGGGCAGGGGTTTAGGCGCGATCGTTCTCTTGCAGACCAGACTGGACAAGAGAACAACAGCAAATGAAATTCCTCCCGAAACACCTGGCTCCTCGCCTTCAATTTGGGCTTATCACCACGCCACAAGGGGAGTTAAAATGTTCAGCAACCGGGATATCCAATGAGACTTGGTGGACCGAATGTAAGTGTCCAGCGAAATGGTCGCCTCGTCTATGCTTGGTCTTGCCGATGTAACGGAGGCCACATTGGGAACACCGGAAGCAGTAGATGAGGTTAGAGAAATGCCTAGAGCAGATTTATATACTTAAACCTTTTATGGGCTTTCCGGATAGAGTACGACTCTGAGATAAGATTAATATGCTAAATTACACCCTTGGTGTATCCACTTAATTTGGCTCCAAGTAGACCATGCACACTAAAGCAATGCAGATTAAAACAGCGTATATACAACATATGATACAAACAATAGAAATTAGCATTTGAGGAAGCTTTCTCCTATCTTTCAGTAAATTAAATTCACAAGTTATAGAAACAGTGTTAGACCGTTCGGCCCATCAAGTCTACTCTGCCATTCAATCATGGCTGATCTACCTTTCCCTCTCAACCCCATTCCCTTGCCTTCTCCCCATAACCCCGGACACCCTAATCAAGAATCCAGCAATCTCGGCCTTAAAAATATCCATTGACTTGGTCTCCACAGCCATCTGTGGCATTGAATTCCCCAGACTCATCACCCTCCAATTAAAGAAATTCCTCCTCATCTCCTTTCTAAAGCTATGTCCTTTTATTCTGAGGCTAACTAGAATTTCCAGATTAAATCTGGAAAGCATCTGATGCAGTGCACATTCTGCAGCAAATGCAGCCAATCAAGCCAATAAGTGTGCATTTCGGATTGGTGAGCACACTTGCAACTGTGAAGGTCTTGCTCGATGAAATGATAGGAACCAACTTTAATTAGAAGAAATTCAACAGAATGATCTTCAGGAAGAACTATAGCAGTTTATACAATATTACCTTGTTTCCTGGATGGGTGTCACTTTAACAACATGCACTTTTGAAGAAAAGATAGTGCATTTGTTTGGTGCCCCGTTGCAGAACTTAAAGGCTGCGGTTTACCTCATCACAGGAAACATATTCCACAGTTAAGGGCCTGTCCCACTTAGGCAATCTTTTTGGCGACTGCCGGCCGGCGACTGTCAAAGTCGTAGCAGATCGCCGAATCTTTCTTTTACCCGACGACAATGACCACGACCATGCCGAGTCAGGTCGAGATTACAGCGTCTTCTGAAACATCGCGAAAATTCCCACGCTGTCAATGCTTCTCCTGCATCCTGGTTTTCGCTGAAATCACTGACAAATCGGTAAGTACTTGAGAGTTTTGAACTATAACACCTTGTATGGGTTACTTAAAAACCAAGCTTCACTGTAACAAGGCATAAACTGGATTTACTGTATTTACTGTATTTAAAGAAATAATTTAAAAAGTGGTTAAGTGGATTTTTGTGAAAAGTGTGTGGGCATTCTTTGAAAATGCAAGGGAGATGCATATCTGGTTTCTGGGTTGAATATCTGGGTTTGAAGCCCATTTTAAATGTAATGGCTGATGGCCATAAACATTGCGAAAATTCCCACGCTTACCTGACCGTCAAACTGTCGCCTCCAATCTACCTGTCAAATGTCCTGACGGTAAATACATTGGTTAAACACAAGCATTTTATGGTATTTTGAAATTACTTAACTTATTTTAATATTAGGTGCTTCTAAATGTATCTTAAGAGAACCTATCAACCTGAGGACAGCATGCGACAGCGACCGCAATAAGCAACGATGCCTGGCGACAAGCCAGCTGTCGCCGAGAGATTTCAAACCGTTTGATTTCTCAGCGACGCGCCGAGATCCACTACGATCTTTGGAAGACTCCTCACGATCATGCCCGCGACACCCCGGCGAACGTTCGGCGACAGCCTAGTCACCGGCAGTCGCCTTAAAATCACCTAAGTGGGACAGGCCCTTTCCTCACACCTCTGGCAAGGAAGGCCTAGAATACCATTTTCGTGAGTATCTCAATAATGTGCCACTTTCCCTTATGGTCACATGGAGTCATGACACATGAACATATGACACAGTTCATTAATCAGAACTGCATATAATTACAAAAAACACCTAACATTCACCATTATCAAGGGGGCTAATAATTCATGGCATCAGAATACAAAATGGGGAATGTACTCTAGACTTTCACTGCATTGATTTTCATCAGGCAATGAAACTGTTAGCACATGTGCATATGTCTTAACACATCAGACTATCTACCCTCTCTATGCTCCTCTCAATTCTATATCAGTCTTCCCCGCTCCTGGAAAACAAACCTAGACCACCCGTTGCACATCATCTCAGGTAAGATCCTGGTAAACCTCCTCCGCACCTTCTCCAGTGCAATCATAGTGTGGTGACCAGAATAGGACAAAATACTCCATCTGTGACATAACCCTCAATATCCTTGGTGCAGGTTTCCCAAGACTTGACTTTAGCTTTCTTCTTTACAGGAAGCATTGGCCCTAAACTCTCACTATTTCACTCTTAATAGATATGTTTAACTTCTAATGACAAAATAATTTAAGCAAGCTCACAATATTGTATTCGCTAGAATCAGATCTCCACTGTGAAATGGTATCAAACCTAGCATCTGTTTCTGTATTAAATTTTTCAGTGTGGTTATAACATTATTACTGTAAAGTTTATTCGAGTTATTGCGAAAATTTTAAAAATTGCTTCAATGATACAAAGACACATTGTACCAAACTGTCTGCCACTCTTGTGCAAACTCAGGACAACAGGCATTGATTTTCCAGAAAATCAATGCCTAGTGAATGAAACATACTTCTGGAAACATAACAGAATAGAAGTAGAATGTCAAGCTCAAAAAAATGTTCACTTATGTGAAATGTACTGATTGCTGAAATATATATAGACTGTAAGATTCATCACTTCAATTTTGTTTATCAAGTTGGAGTATAGACATACAGTATTCCAGAACCAATCTTAGAGTTATTGTCTTGTGATGTTCCTTAAATTACAGTTCAATCTCTTTTCTCCAGATATACCTGATTTAAGGTTCATAAACATACTCTGGATGTAATTTAGGAAAGAGGTCCTGATTGCATGACTCACTTCAAAAACAATTCTGTTAATGCCGTCTTAAATGTATCTTCTGTACTTGCTGATGGGGTTTTGTTCTTTTAGCAAAAGCTCCTGACATTGACTACTTTTGCAAACACTCATGGTAATCAATACTCACCAAACCTTTTGTAACCCATTGAATGCACCTCCTCTTCTTCACTGTAGTCGTCTGCAAGAACAAATAATTTCATCAATATAGGAAAATAGAGCATGGTATTAGCAAATATAGACAGAAGGCTGGATTCCTGTACTCCACATCAAATTATTAAAAGAAAGCCTCTATTCAGCAAAGTTGTAATCTGTGTCTCTACAATGCTTTCATCCCAATTAAAAGAGTCTGATTTTCAGGGTAGCACAGTGGTGTAGCTGGTAGAGCTGCTGCCTCGTGGAGTCAGAGGCCCGGGTTCGATCCTGACCTCTGGAGCTGTCTGTGAGGATATGCACATTCTCCCTGTGACTGTGTGGATTTCCTCCAAGTGATCCGGTTTACTCACACGTCCCATAGATGTGCAGGCTTGTAGATCAATTGGCCTGTGTAAAATTGTCCCTAATGCATATGGAGTGGATGAGAATATGGGGTAACATCGAACTAGTGTGAACAGGTAATCAATGGCTGGCATGGACCCGGTGAGCCAAAGGGCCTTTTTTTCATGCTGAATCTCTAAACTAAAACTAAACTACATTAGAGCATGGTTTGAGCAAATACTAACAGAAGGCTGGATTCCACATAACATTATTAAAGGAAATTATTCATTGTTTCAAATTCTATGTAGCCTCTATTAAGCACAGTTATTATCTGCATCCGTACAATGCTTACATCCCAATTAATGTTTTCTGATTTTGTTATTTCCAGAACATTTTATGTATACCTAAGCTCCTTGTTGATACCTCATTTGTCTGACAATTTCAAGGGAAGGTTCTGATTTCCATTTTTGACAGCGTTATCAAGAGTCAAGAGAGTCACGAGTATTTTATTGTCATGTCCCAGATAGAACAATGAAATTCTTACTTGCAGCAGCACAACAGAATATGTAAACATAGTACTGTAAACAATATAATAAACGAGAAAAAAAAGTTTAGTGTATGTATATATACATACTTTAAAAAATATATATATATTCACACTAGTTCGATATACACGCACACTTACGTACATACAAAGAACAAACAATAATAGTGCAATAATAACGATAATAGTCTAGTTCAGTGCTTATTTGAGGTGTAGTGTTTAATAGCCGAATGGCGTTATGTTAGAAATGCATCAATTATGTAATCCTTCAGAACCCTAGTCTCTGAATTAACCGTGTCACTCTCCATCCTAATGCAGAATTCCACCATATTATGGTCACTGTTGCGAGAGGGGCTTTGCACAACAAGATCGTTAACTAATCCTTCCTCTTTACAAAATACCCAGTCTTGGATGGCCGGCCCTCTAGTCGGTTCCTCTACATATTGGTTTAAAAAACTATCCTGTATACATTCCAGGAAATTCTCCTCCTCAGCGCTGCTACCAATTTGGTTGGCCCAATCTATATGTAGATTAAAGTCACCCATGATAACTGCTGTACCTTTGCTACACGCACCCCTAATTTCCTGCTTGATGCTATCCCCAACCTCCCTACCGCGGTTTGGTGGGCTGTATACAACATTAATGGAATAAACAGGGAATCAAAACTTGAATGGATTTTTCTAAGTATTGACATAAAGTTTATAGGAGACACGCTAAACGTATTTTGAACCCAAGAAAGTTGTTTTCATAATAATTGAAATCCCCCAAATGGAAGTGGCAGTGGGGAGACTATTACATCTATGTGATGTACTAATTAATATAAGATGTCACAATCTGCATTATTCGAACTAAAGTGACCTTCTGAAGCCATCAAAGAAATAGATATACCAGATCTTGCAGTGAACTGCTGGGTTCATTCAACAATTAATGTCAAAAACAAATGTGGTCCCTGCATTGAACCCTTTGTACTCTAATTCCATTCCTCCACCAACCATGAAAACACTTAACAACATCAATTCTCTATTTCCTGTCTGGCTGCTGCTATTGTGTTTTCTTTTATAACCACATGTCTAGATTTTCATAATAAAGCTCTTCAGGCTGCATTGAACATATTCTGAGAGTTGATTTATACAATATCTCCTTAATATTCCACTGACCGACACTGACACTGAGATGGAACTTGTGAAAATTAACTTGCCTGGAATATACCAAAGCCATTGCCCACTATTATCCCATGCATAAATACTCAAAAGCTTGATTTTAAATTACGGGTTGTAAAACATTGGCCACAGTTAGACTTGAAGGGTGTTCCAAAGGCCAAAGCTAGTGCTAGCTTCTGATGGCAAGCTCCTTCCATTACTTCAAATCAGAGAGAAGTTTATGAGCAGTCCAATAGTTAGCTCATTTTGAGGAGGTGGAATCAAGATGAACGCCAGAGAAAGAGAGCGATATTAACCTATAGCACTGCAAGAGTCGTATATCCAAAATCTGACACCCTTGAGACTGAGCCTGCTGGATTTTTAGATTTTCCTGGATTTTTGACAATGTATGCATGAATTTTGAAACTACTGAAAATTTCCCAAACGTTCTTCCTATTATCCACTTCCAAAGAAAGATATGGGTTATTTACATCAGGCTATTGCAATTAAAGTTCGAGTCAGGTCAATAGCAATCCACTGGGATTATTTGCTAAACAAATCAGGTAATTTCATTTGGTTGTGAGACTTACCCTTGATAAATTTTCCTTGAATCTTGTTCCGCCCTATCTCTTACTTGGTTTTAAAGCTCTATTGTCCTAGGGCTTTTGCGATATCTATCTTCACATGTGTTTATGCATTGATCTAGAAACCCTTCTCTATTTGATCACCATTGCTTTTCATCAACCTCACTGTTTTATCTTTCTCCTTCAGATGTACAACCCCTTTCACAATTTCACCATCTGTGTGTGAACAATGGGAGCATCATTGCCAATGCTGTTCAATTAATTTTTCTTCTGAAGTCAACCCTTTTCAAAAATCTAACTGCTCCAAATTCATTTTCTCCTCTTTCAACACACATTCTTCAAAATTAGCAACTTCATCATGAGCAAGAACCATAGTCTCAGTCACAGGGCATGTTAGTAATTGTACCTTCAATCACTTGGTTCCATACATGTTCAGCAGCCCATTGGCGTTCTTCATTGGATATCATTAATTTAACCCTTCCATCTGCAGGTCTTAATTCATAGTCTTAAACAAATGCCTCATAAATTTGTATTTAAACTTACATGGACCTTAAAATTCTTTGGTTCATTAGTTGTACCAAAAATGGTACATTTGGAGTAAAAAATATGAGAAATGCATTGTCTTTCACAGAAGCAAAACACAAAGTGCTGGGGGAACTTTGCGGGTATGGCAGCATCTGTGGTGGAAATGTACAGGCAACATTTCAAGTCAGGACCTTTCCTCACACCTGAAACGTAACCTGTCCATTCCCTCCACAGACGCTGCCTGACCTTGTGTCTTTCACAATAGCATTTGGAGCTCTTCTCAGGGTTCATTCAACAACCTGTAACAACAAGACTTTTCTTCAACCTCAATGAACTGACAAGATTTGTGAACAAAAGTGCCTCTCAAATCAATCCAAACAAATCTATCTGATGACCCATGCTCTTTTTTCAGTAAATTAATGAAATTAAAATATACTTCCCATCTTGTAACATTTTGAACGCTGGCCTTTTCCTGTGTATATTGACCCATACTTGCAAACCCCAGCATAGTAAATGTATCTTTTGGTTTAATTGCACTTCCTCAGTAAATTTTCATCAGCCATAGTTAAGATTTTCCATGGTAATTAATGCAAATGTATGGATATCTCAATGGCAATGTGGATTTACCCAGTAGAAAGATTTTCATTGGCAATTACTGGCAAAATCCACTGAGGCTTCATCTCCAAACATTTCTAATTACCTTATTCCATGATGCCTTTAAATATGATTAACCACCTTGGACTTGAAACACTCAGTTCATTGCAGTTCATCGTGGAGACAATCAGCATTCTAAATTGAAATTAGCCATTTAATGGCATCCACAACAAATCTCTGTTACATTCCCTCTATCACCGCTGTCTAAATCATCATTTAAAATTTGTAGATAGTTTCTCATCTGTTTATTTATGTATATCATTTTTGGAAAAAAAATCTTCTTGATCTAGTCATAAATGGTGTCAATGCCTGCACATGCTCCACTTATTCCTGAGCCTTTATCCAATTTCAACAGTAGTTTAAATTTATTGATTACAGACAACCCATTAGGCTTCCTTCTTGCAGTGCTGCACACAGGGGTATCTCTGACCTTTTGACATTAATGCGATGGCAGAAAACACAGGAAATTACAAAGGTGGTAGAGTTCAGGTGGTTCAGGCTGAGACGGGTCAATGGTCATTCAGATCAACACAACAGCAAAGGAACTAGACCAGTCTACCACTGTCAACAAAGCAGTGAAGCCAATAACTAACCTTCTGCATCAACAAGAACTTTCACCTCGCTGAACCTTCCTAGTATTTGAACAATAAGTTCACAGTAGAATGAAATAAATATAAAACAGAATATTTTCAAAAATGTCTTATTTTCGGGCAGTTTTGGTTTCAGATAGCTGGATTTTGGATATCTAATCTCTATCAGAAATGTCATATATCATCCATAAGATATTTTTACACTTTATTGCGATGAAATAAATGAGGCAAAAGAAACTCAAGACAAAAATCATTAATAGACTTGAACTTGCAGAACTTTTCATTTTGCAAGTTAGAGTCACAGAGTCATACAGCACAGATACAGGCCTTTCAGCCCCACTTGTCCATGACAATCACGATGCCCCATCTACACTAGTCCCATTTGCCCATATTTGCCCCATCATCTTCTAAACCTATCCTATCCATATACCTCCCTAAGAGTCTTTTACATGTTGTTGTTGGACTTGCCTCAACTATCTCCTCTGGTAGCTAATTCCATATACCCACCACCCTTTGAGTAAAAACGTTGTCCCTCAGGTTCCTATTAACTCTTACCTTAAACCTATGTCCTCTAGTTCTTGCACCCCCTACCCTGAATAAAAGACTGTACATTCACCCTATCTATTCCGCTCATGATTTTATACACTTCCATAAGATCAACCCTTAGCCCTCTGCGCTCTAAGGAACAATATGTCCTCGCCTGCCCAATCCCTCCCTATTGCTCAGGCCCTCGAGTCCTGGCAACATTCTCATAAATCTTCCCTGCACTCTTTCCAGCTTAATGACATAGTTAGTTCCATAATATATTATTTTGTGAAATAACCACCAGAAAGAATTTAAATTAGCTAGGTGGAAAGAAGGGAAAATTTAATTGTGAACTCCACACCCCAATCTACTCACATATATAAAAAGATCACTTAATGTGTTTGGAATGTCTGGGTCCTCAGTTTTTTGGTCAATCAGATACAAAACTTGGTCTCTGTAACTACCCCCCCCCCCCCCCCTTCTCTTCCATGTGCCGACCTGGACTTGCACCCATTTCTCCCCTACCCCTCCCCCCTATATTCCTGCCTCTTCACAATTGGCACTCCTACCCTTATCTCACACCTTTGTCTTTTCATTTCTGGACTTTGTCCAACCATATGCCTATCAAAAAAAACCTGCATCCAACTCCACGCACTTGGCTTTGTCCTACACTTCTCCTCTTCCAGCCTTCTCCCCGTTACTACAATCAGCCTGAAGAACAATCCCAACCAGAAACGTCCCCTCTCCATGTTCTCATGAGATGCCGCCAGAGCCACTGAGTTACTCCAGCATATTGTGACTTATTTTGTAAACCAGCATCTGCAGTTCCTTGTGCCCACACATTAATTTTACTGATGGTAGACACAAAATGCTGGAGTAACTCCAGGAGAGTTACTCAGGAGAGCAGCATCTCAGGAGAGAAGGAATGGGTGACGTTTCGGCTCAAGACCCTTCTTCAGACTGATGTCAATGGAGGGGGCGGGACAAAGATAGAATGTAGTCGGACACAGTAAGACTAGTGGGAGAACTGGGAAGGGAGAGGGGATAGAGAGGGAAAGCATGGACTATCTGAAGTTAGAGAAGTCAATGTTCATACCGCTGGGGTGTAAACTACCCAAGTGAAATATGAGGTGCTGTTTCTCCAATTTGCGCTGGGCCTCACTTTGACAATGGAGGAGGCCCGGAACAGAAAGGTCAGATTGGGAATGGGAGGGGGAATTTTACTGAATAATTTTACTGATTTTACTGATGCTGTTGATTGTGATTATAGAACGATGAGACCATCATTCGTGACAATGACAATTTTTAACGAAATACCAAAACAGTATGGAAATATGAAATTAAACTGGATCCTCAACCTGAAAAATATAACTGTTTCTTTTTCAACAGTTACGCCTGATATGTTAAGCATTTCTACCTTTTTTCTGGAACACTTTCTTCATCATGCTTCCTTTGCAATACCCTCAAGATGAGAACTTAAGTCAGTTAGTGTTTCCATTTTGTGTGCTAAGTGCTGCTGGGGTTCCAAATGTATCTGTGATGTGTTTGCACCTTTAGGAAACAAAATATGCTTGAACCATATGGAGCGACAGGCACAAGTGCACACATATGGTAAATGTCTGCGAGATTGTGCTGTAAATCAGAACAATGTGCTGATTTTATACCACCACTTCCATTTTGAAGCTCATTGCTCTAGGTCATTTAGCTTAGAGATACAATATGGAAACCGGCCCTTCGGCCCACCGGGTCCATGCCGAACATTGATCACCCGTTCACACTAGTTCTATGTTATCCCACTTTCTCATCCAAGAAAGGGATTTTTTTTAGAGGCCAATTAACCCTCCAAACCCACATTTCTTTGGGATGTGAGAGGCAACCAGAATATCCAGAGGAAACCCATGCGGTCACAGGGGAGAATGTGCAAACTCCACACAGACAGTATCAAAGGACAGGATCAAACCCGGGTCTCTGGCGCTGTGAGGCACCAGCTCTACCAGCTACTCATGTCCATAGTAAGCAAGCATTCAAACGGAACACAACATCAGTGTTTTCCAAAGGGATCATTAAAGACTCGCAGGTCAGCAATTACTATCATTCCTAAAATAGTGGGGTATTATTGTTTTGATTCACAAAATGTAAAAAGTCAGTGCCAGATGAAGAGAACATTTTTACTAACATCAGAAGTACTGCACAAACTAATTAGGGTAATCCCAGGAAGAATCATCAGGTTTGTGCAGAGCGGAATAAATTGCTGAAAGTGGAAGGAAGTGAGAAAAAGGCTGCTATTAGAATGTCACATTATTTCAGAGTTCAGTAGGTAAATCTCCTTCTTGGGTAGTTAAATAGGCATTGGGCCTGCACTTGCTGGAGTTTAGAAAGATGAGAGGTGATCAAATAGTGAAAGGCCTGGATAGATGTGGAGAGGATGTATCCACTAGTGGGGGAGGTTGGGACCAGAGGCCATAGCCTAAGAATGAAAGGACGTATCTCTAGAAAGGAGATGAGGAGGAATTTCTTGAATCAGAGGGTGGTGAATCTGTGGAATTCATTGCCACAGAAGGCTGTGGAGGCCAAGTCAATGAATATTTTTACGGCGGAGATTGACAAATTCTTGATTAGTATGGGTATCAGGGGTTATGGGGAAAAGGCAGGAGAATGGGGTTGAATGGGGTTGAATGGGGTCAGCCATGATTGAATGGTGGCGTAGACTTGTTGAGCCAATTGGCCTAATTCTGCTCCTATAACTTATGAACTTCTGAAATAATAATCTCCTCACTGAAATTTTCCAACTGCTGCAATCTTAGAACAGGGCAAAGACTGCAATGTCAGTAGATGTAAAAGAGATTATGGCAACGAGCATCTAGGAATCAAAAATCCTGAAAGACTGCAAAGATATTTTGCAGTTTGCAACTTTTCACTGTACCTTGGTACACATGACAATAATAAACCTAAACCTAAACCTAAAGACGAGCATTTGGGATGCCAAATGAATGGGGGTGGATTAGTTTGCTGCTGAGAGACAGCAGGCATCTTTTACTGGGTGGGAACAGGGCCTTTCCATGTGCTTCTCTCGGCAAACGGCACTCCCCAAGGCGTAACAATCGGGGGCTGGGTAGAGCGCTGAGCAGACACACTTGCTCACTCATTGAATTGGCAAGGCCTGCTGGCGGCTGCTCTTTCCCATGCCCGCTCACACTCCCTGTCACCGTTGTTCCTGTGATCTTCTCCCATACATTTTGTTGATTTTTCGAAAGCGATCTTGTGGTACAAATACGTGAATCACAAAAGGTTGAGCCATGGATTAGCAAGCCTACATAAAAAGGAAACCATTTAATTCCTAGAATAGAATCGAAAGGTAGGGAAGTCTCGCTAAACCTGCATCAAATCATGGTTAGACTATAGTTATGGAGAAGAGAGCACTGGGATGTTCCAGAATTGCGTCAAGGGAAGATGAGTACACTGGGTCTCTGTCCTCTTGAACAAAAAAAAATCCATGTGAAACCCAATCGAATAGAGACTTTTAAAACTATTTAGGGTTTTGATAAAGATGTGGAGGGAATGTTCCCGCTTGTGTGGAGGACTGGGGAGGCCATCATTATCAGACCCGACTGAGAAAGTTAAGCATTAATTTAATCCAAAGAGTCAGGAACTCATTACCACAGGGGGTAAGAAAGGGTCTGACGAAGGGTCCCGACACAAAACACCGACAGTCCATGTTCTTTAGAGATGCTGCCTGACTCGCTGAGTTGCTCCAGCACTTTGTATCCCTTTTTTTTTTTAGTCGACGAGCATCTGCAGTTTTTTGTTTCTTCATTAGCACTGGGAATGTTTTTGAAATGAATAGTATAGAAGCTTTTATGTGTGGCTGGGCAAACATGAGGATAGGAGGAATACAATGTAATACTCATAAATATGCATGAAGAAAAACAACTAGAGAAAGCTTAAGTGGAGCATAAACACTGACATACTGTAGATACATTGGGCCGAATAGCCTGTTTCTGTGATATGGATCCTATGAATTCAGGATATCTATCCTATCATGTAATCTCAAAGGAATTCTATTCTTGGAAAAAAACAGCTTTGGTATAATCATCTGAAGTGATTCATGTGAAATCGTGTTTGGCGTCCAAATGGTAGTCATGATGCCTTCAATCTGTGGCTGTGCATTGTGAAAACTTTTCACGTGATCTCTGAAAACTTTGCAGGCTACTCGCTCAAAGGGTCACAATAACCTCTAGATTCCCCTTGAGGAGCTGCAGGTTTGCTTTAAGAATCGCTGGCTAGTTTTAACTTGCGTTCACCCTGGACCACACTGGCTTCCTAATGATATGCCAACCGAACAACAGCATGGTTTGTGTTGGCTGAACATTAAAATCATTACAATAACCAGCACCATTAAGCAGCTCGGCAGCTTGCACTGCAAGCAAAGAGAGGGGTTAATCATGACACCTGGTCCATGTTCCATTTTCAAGGGCTATAATAGGTATCCAGCAACAGGTCTTTGATCGTATGCTTTTGGATCCTAATTTGGACTTTCTTAAGGAAAAATATTATTTCTGCTTAAGTAAATTCAAGTGGTCATTGGGCAGGTATCCCACTGAAACAAAATAGGAGTCTCCCTCGTGAATTGTTTTTTTTAAACGCCTGCAGATTCTGGAAAGCAAAACCAGAAACATAAAGTGCTGGAGATACTCAGCAGGCCAGGCAATGACAGTGGGGAGAGGAACAGGTTCAGTGTTTCAGATCAGAAACTCCCCATCAGGATAATCTACTCCAGTCCAATAACTCTGTAACTCCAGTTCTGCCCTAATGAACATATCTGAAGGTAATTAGAACACGGAAGAGTACAGCACAGGGAAACGCCCTTCGGCCCACAATGTCTGTGCTGAACTTGAGGTCAAGATAAACTAATCTCATCTGCCAACACAGGATCCACAGCCCTCCAGTCCCAACATATCCATGTGCCTATCTATATTCTTCACATCCTTGCCAGCACAAACCCGAAGCCCTGGAATTCCTTTCCCCTTTTAAAACACTTGAATAAAGTTAAAAGCCCAGAAGATGGGTGATCTGCAGGAGGTGTATAAAATGATGAGAGGAATAGATAGGGTAAAAGCACAAAGTCTATTGCCCTGAGTAGGGAAATCAAGAACCAGAGGACATAGGTTTAAGGTGAGGGGAGAAAGATTTATTAGGAACCTGAGGGGTAACTTTTATACACAAAGGGTGGTGGATGTGTGGACGAGCTGTTGGAGCAGGTAGTTGAGGCAGGGACTATCACAATGCTTAAGAAGCTTTTAGATAGATGCATGGATAGGATAGATTGTTGGGAGATTGTTGGGGCCAGAACAGAGATCTTTGCATTGTCTTTAGCCATGGATGAGGTTCAGAAGACGGGAGAATAGCCAAAGTTGTTCCTTTGTTTACGAAGGGCAGCTGGCAATTATTGGCTGGTGTCTTTCTTCAATAGTAGTGAAATTATTGGTTAAAATTCGTAGGGACAGGATTTACTCATTTTTGGAAAAGTATGGATTTATCGGGGAATGTCAGCATGGCT
The DNA here is from genome assembly GCF_053455715.1 of Rhinoraja longicauda. Lineage (NCBI taxonomy): Eukaryota > Metazoa > Chordata > Chondrichthyes > Rajiformes > Arhynchobatidae > Rhinoraja > Rhinoraja longicauda. The sequence goes on along the minus strand of NC_135956.1, from coordinate 19,205,509 downwards.
CTGTGTGGGGAAGGTCCTGTGTCACAGATCTAATTGATTTTTTGAAGAGGTTGTTGTCTATATGGGTTTTAGTAAAGTATTAGACAAAGTCCCTCGTGGTAGATTGTTCCAAACGATTAAGTCACATGGAATTGATGGTGAGTTAGTTAATTGGATCCTAAATAGCCTTGTCATAGAAGGCAGAAGGTAATGGTAAAGGAAAGGTTTTTCTAACAGGAGGTCTTTCACAAAGATCACTGCTAGAACCTCTGTTGTTTGTGATATATCTGAACGACTTGGATGAAAATGTAGGCAGTCTGAATAATAGGTTTGCAGATGGCATGAAAAGTGACAGAGTTGTGGATAGGAATGTGGTCAAAAGATACAGCGGGATATTGATTGATTAGAAAACAGGCAGATTATTGGCAGATAGAGTTAAACTGGACAAATGTGAGGCAGTACACTTTAGGAGGTCGAATGTGCAAGGAAATTATACAATAGATGGTAGGATCCTTAGGATCAAAACACAAAAGATTGGAGGAACTCAGCAGGTCAGCTAGTGGTGGGAATGGACTAACATCATTTCAAGTTGGGATCTTCTTCAGACTGATGGAATGGGGGGTGGGGGGAAGCTGGAAACACGAGGTGTGGGTGAGGCAGAGCCTGGCAAGAGCTCTTGCCCAGTGTTGGGGAATCAAGAACCAGAGGACATAGGTATAAGGTGAGGGGAAATGATTTAATATGAACCTGAGGGGTAACATTTTCAAACAAAGGGTGGTGGGTGTAAGGGACAAGTTTCCGGAGGAGGTAGTTGAGGGGAGTACTATTGCAACATTTAAGAAACATTTAGACATATTCATGGATAGGACAGGTTTAGAGGGATATGGGCCAAATGCAGGCAGGTGGGACTAGTAAAGATGGGGCATGTTGGTCAGTCAGCGTGGCAAGTTGGGCTGAAGGGCCTGTTTCTGCACTGTGTGATTCTAAGACTCTACAACATTCCCATAAAACCACACTCCGACCAAGCTTTTGGTCTTCTATCCCAATGTCTTCTTTTGGGTCGAAGGTAGACACAAAATGCTGGAGTAACTCCGCGGGACAGGCAGTATTTCTGGAGAGAAAGAATGGGTGATGTTTCGGGTCGAGACCCTTCTTCAGACTGCTTATGGGTCTCACAATTTGACTTTGACCATACTGCAGTCAGTGCTTTGAGACGTTTTGCTAGACAGTCATAATCTTAAGGTTGACAAAATGTCAAAAACCAGATGGCACAGCTTTAAAATAAGAGGGGCAATGTTTATGAGAAGTGTGGGGCATTTTTTTACACAGAGGGTGGTGGGTGCCTGGAATGCACTGCCTGGAGTTGTGGTCTAGGCAGATATGATAGGGTCATTTAAGAGGCTTTTAGACAGGCACAAGGATATGCATGGAATGGAGGGATATGGATGACCTGCAGATAGAGGAGATTAATTTAACTTGGCATAAGAAAATAACTGCAGATGCTGGTACAAATCGATTTATTCACAAAATGCTGGAGTGACTCAGCAGGTCAGGCAGCATCTCGGGAGAGAAGGAATGGGTGACATTTCGGGTCGAGACCCTTCTTCAGACTTGGCATATTTTAACTTGGGATCATGTTTGGCACAGACATTGTGGGCCGAAGGGCCTGTTCCTGTGCTGTCCTGTTCTTTAATGTTAGATATACTTCCTCACTGTCCAATTTGGCATCAATTTTGTTGTCATCTGCAAATTTACGAGCAATGTTAACCACATTGTCATCCAAATCGTGAATGTAGAGCGTAAACAACAGTGAACCCAGCACCGGTCTCTGCGGTGGACTGAGGGGGTGGGGGGTGATCAGTTTTTAACTTGGCATCGTGTTCGGCACGGACATTGTGGGCTGGAGGGGTTGTTTTTGTTGTACAGCTTCGGAGTTCTGCACAAATGCATGTTGTTGCTGATGGCATAAGTTCACAGGAAAGCTGCGATCATTTTTCTGCAAGGGCTCTGGAATTCTATCACAACCAAATGTTTTCTTCTCTGATGTCGGCAAGTTGCGTTCACTAAAGAGAGATTTGGAAGCCACTCCAAGCCGCCGAGTAAACCAGTTCTAGGTCCCGTTGCCACAAAATTACTACCAGATGTTATTTTTTTTCTTCTCAAGAAAGCAAATTAAAAGACATTGCATACCCCCGGGGTCAAAATTCCTCCTTTCAGAATGTAAACAAGATGACAGGAGGGATGTGGAGATTTCAGATTGCGAAAGGCGATCCATCATTATTCATTTGGACCAAGTTTCGGAACATTTACGAGTGAGATTTCACGCATTATCCTCCCTGCTGCTCCCCCCCCCCCCCCCCCACACACACACACACACACACACACACACAAACAGTTTCGACACATCGCGAAATAGCAGCGAAGTTAAACCACGATTAAAGATTAAACCCTATCTAAAAGAAAAGAACAATTCCGTGCGATTCGTGTCACTTTAGCAAATGCCTGACCTGCTGAGTTACTCCAGCGTTTTGTGAATAAATCACTTTGGCAAATGCCAGTTCTGACAAAAATAACCAGGTCGAGACAGAAATTAAACATTTTCTAAGAGCTCGCTTTGAAACAGCCCCCCCCCCAAACTAAGAAGGCACGACACGAAATGTCAACATACTCATATCGAAATAGCACAGCTTTCTCGCACGAAGCGTGCAACTACGGTAACATCATTTCGCACTAACTTCGAACCTACCTTTCATTTCGTGGGCGAAGAGGCTCAAAGAAAGGGGGGGGGGGGGAATATGGTTTCGTTAAAAAAAAAGAATAAAACTCTAATTGTTGTTGGTAGCTCTCATGCTGGAAACTCGCATAAATATCAACGCGCTGCACCAGAGAAACTACTAGTTCACAATGTCCATATTACACGTCCTTGGGATTTCTCTTGGAAGGACCGGTAATCTTCCACTGAGACTCTCTCTCTCGGATTACCAACTGCAGAAGGCAAAGTGTCTGGATCTTTGAAAGTTTTAAGTAGAGGGTTTAATCCACTGGCTACAATCAGACCACAAAAATGTAAAACGTAAAAGGAAGTCGACAGCCTACAAGCTTCCCTCTAGCACATGTTTTCATCATCTCCCTGCTCTCCCAACATTTGTTTACAGCGGGGATCAACGCTTCAGGTGCTTCGGGGCGAATACCAACGGATATGTCCCGATCGTGTTACACATTACAAGACTCCTCGGAGAAACAAACGAGCGCAGCGAAAACCTGGTGTTCATTTGGCTTCAAAGTCAATTTGGCAAAAACGTAATTCCCAGGCTGAAGCATTCCTCCTGGTCCCTTGGGTTATGAGTAGGCTTTGAAACTGTCAAAGGCGCAGGGAAAAAAACTAAACATGGGGTTTAAAACGGGGGGATATGTTGGAATTCACAACCATTGCAAATAAACAAGTTCCCGCAACTTTTTTCCCTAGACCCCATCTCTTTCACTTTAGACTGGAGTTATATCGAACTCTAAAAGAGAGTGTTTTATTGCCACATGTCCCGAAACGGGACAATGAGATTCTTATTTGTAGCAGCACACCAGGTATGTAAACATGTGCAGGAAGGAGCTGCAGATAGATGATGCTTTAAACCGAAGAGACACGAAAAGCTGGAGTAACTCAGCGGGTCAGACAGCATCTCTGGAGAAAAGGAATGGGTGGCGTTTCGAGTCGAGACCATTCTTCATCAAATAACCGTATATCCATGTAAAAATACAAACATACAATAATAGTGCAAAGACAAAAAGAAAGGTATGTGGTTAGGAACTTATTGGGAGGTTATAGTGTTTAATAGCCTGATGGTTGTAGGGAAGAAGCTGCTGGTGAACCAGGACGACACCGTTTTCGTGATCCTATACCTCTCTACCCAATGGCAGAAGTGAAATGAGAGTGTGGCCAGGGTGGCGTGGGTCTCTGATTATGCCGACTGCTTTTCTGAGGCAACGACTCCCGTAAATCCCTTTGACGGTGGGGTGGTCAGTACCCGTGATGGACTGGGCAGTGTTCACCATTTTTTGCAATCTTCTTCATTCATGGGACTGAAGAAAACAGAGAAAGAACAAAAAAAATACCGTGGGTGCTGGAATTTCGAGCAAAACACACGTGGTGGGGCTACTCAGCCGGTCAAAAGGTATATGTGGAGGGAATGTCCATTCCTTCGCCTGATGCTACCTGTGCTGCTTAGTTCCTCCACCACTTTGTGTTTTGCTAAAGAAAAGAGTCCTGAGTAGCAGGACTGACCCATGAAGACTTTATTCGCCAGCGCTTAAGATGAGGGCTCATCTCATGAAATTTAACATGAAGCCCGGATAACGTGGATGTGGAGAAAACGTTTCCACTAATGGGAGAGTCTAAGACCAGAGAGCGCAGCCTCTGAATAAAGGTTTAGAATGGAGATGGGGAAGAATTTCTTTAGTCAGAGGGTGGTGAATCTGTGGAATTAATTGACACATACGTCTGTGGTGGCCAAGTCATTGGGCGTTTTTAAAGCGAGGATTGATGGGTTCTTAGTTAGTAAGCGTGTCAAAGGTTACAAGGAGAGGTACAGGAGAATGGGGTTGAGATTAAAAAAATAGATTAGCCATGGTAGAATGGCGGACTAGACACGATAGGCCAAATGGCCTAATTCTGCTTTTATGTCTTTTGGACTTATTAAAACATCTAAACTCCTGAAGGTAATATACAGACTGGATGCAGGGAGGTTGTTCCCAATGCTGGGTATGCTCAGTCCAGGGATGTGGACTAAAGGATATGGTAGCCCATTCAGATATGATCTAAGTAAAAATGTCTTCACCCAAAGAATGGTGAACTTGAGGAATTCTCTACCACAAAAGGTAGTTGCGGTCATATCATCAAATAGTTGCAGGAAGGCATCAGATCTAGTTTCAACGGCTGAAGAGATCACGGGATATGGGGAGAAAGTACCAGAACTCAGAAATATGAGCAGACAGCCACTCAGCCCCTCAAGCCTGCCCTGCTGTTCAATATGATCTTTCTGTGAGCATCAATTCTTCCACTGTGCCAGGTCCTTGTAACCCCCATTTCTGATCTTTCAAATATGTATCTACCCTCACCTTAAACATATCTAATGATGTTATGAGTAGGATTAAGGAGATTCCCAAGGCATTTTTTACATACATTGGGAGCAAGGGACAGCTAGTGAAAGGGTAGGTTTACTCAAGGACAAAGGAGGGGATTTATATGTGGAGACAAGGAAATGGGTGAGGTCCTTAATGAATTGGTATTTTCCGCAGAGAAAGGGATAGAAATATAGAAACATAGAAAATAGGTGCAGGAGTAGGCCATTCGGCCCTTCGAGCCTGCACCGCCATTCAATATGATCATGGCTGATCATCCAGCTCAGTAACCTGTACCTGCCTTCTCTCCATACCCCCTGATCCCTTTAGCCACAAGGGCCACATCTAACTCCCTCTTAAATATAGCCAATAAACTGGCCTCAACTACCTTCTGTGGCAGAGAATTCCACAGACTCACCACTCTCTGTGTGAAGAAATGTTTTGATGGATGATAGCAAGACTAGGGAGGGTGGTATGAAATCCCAGGGAACATCGATATTAAAAAGGAGGAGGTGTTGTGTCTCCTGAAAAACTTTAAGGTGGGTTGGTTCCCATGGGCCGATGGAGCTATCCCAGGATGTTAGGAGAGGCAAGGGAGATTGTTGGGGCCAGAACAGAAATCTTTGCATAGTCTTTAGCTATGGATGAGGTTCAGAAGACGGGAGAATAGCCAAAGTTGTTCCTTTGTTTACGAAGGGCAGCTGGCAATTATTGGCTGGTGTCTTTCTTCAATAGTAGTGAAATTATTGGTTAAAATGGGCAATGTCTGTGTGGAGCCACAGGAGATGGGCAATGTCCTCACTGAATATTTCTCCTCTATTTACCGAGGAGAAAGACTGGAAGATGGAGGAGGAACTTGGGACAGTCAATGGAAGTATCTTGAGAGCAGCCAGTGTTACGGTCAAAGAGGTGCTGAAGGTACTATCGTGTATGAAGGTAGACAAATCTCCGGGGCTTGATCAGATATATCCGAGGACATTGTGGGAAACTAGAGAGGAAATTGCCAGAGCCCTAGTTGAAATTTATGAGTCATCTTTAAATACAGGAGAGGTGCCGGTAGACTGGAGGGTGACTAAATGTTGTACCTCTATTCAAGAAGGGCTGCCGGAAAAATGCAGGGATCTATAGGCCAGTGAGCTTAACATCTGTAGTTGGAATGTTACTAGAGAGTATTCTGAGGGATAGGTTATATAGGCATTTGGATGGGCAAGTGCTGATTAGGGACAGTCAGCATGGTTTTGTACGTGGGAGGTCGTGTCTCACAAATCTGATTGAGTTTTTTGAAGACGTGACCAAAAAGATCGATGAGGGAAGTGCTGTAGATGTTGTGTACATGGATTTCAGTAAGGTATTTGACAAGGGTCTGCATGGTAGGCTGTTCTGGAAGGTTGGATTGCATGGGATCCATGGAGAGAGAGCTGAATTGATAGCAAATGGCATCATGGAAGGAAGCAGAGGGTGATGGTGGAAGGTTGCTTCTCAGACTGGAGGCCTGTGAACAGTGGTGTGCCTCAGGGTTTGGTGCTGGGCCCGTTACTGTTTGTTATCTATATCAATAATTTGGATGAGAACACACAGGGCAAGATAAGCAAGTTTGTCGATGATACAAAAGTGGGTGGTTTTGCAGATAGTGAAGATGGTTGGGAAAAATTGCAGCAGGATCTTGATTGATTGGTCAGGTGGGCTGAGGAATGGTTGATGAAATTTAATACAGAGAAATGTGAGGTGTTGCATTTTGGGAAGTTTAAAATGGGCAGGACCTACACAGTGAATGGTAGGCCTCTGGGTAGTGTTGTAGAGTAGAGGGATCTAGGAGTGCAGGTGCATGGTTCCTTGAAGGTCGAGTCGCAGGTAGATAAGTTGGTCAAAAGAGCTTTTGGTGCATTGGCTTTCATCAGTCAGGCTATTGAATATAGAAGTTGGGAGGTCATGTTGCTGTTGTATAAGACATTGGTAAGACCGCATTTCGAGTATTGTGTTCAGTTCTGGGCACCATATTATAGGAAAGATGTTGTCAAGCTGGAAAGCGTACAGAGAAGATTTACGAGGATATTGCCAGGGCTCGAGGGTGTGAGCTATAGGGAGAGGTTGAGTAGGCTGGTACTCCCTGGAGCGCAGGAGGATGAGGGGTAAACTTATAGAGGTGTATAAAATCATGGGAGGAATAGATCGGGTAGATGCATAGAGTATCTTGCCCAGAGTAGGTGAATCGAGGACCAGAGGACTTACGTTTAAGATGAAGGGGAAAAGATTTAATAGGAATCTGAGGGGTAACTTTTTCAAACAAAGGGTGGTGGGTGTATGGAACAAGCAGCCAGAGGAGGTAGTTGAAGCAGGGACTATCCCAACGTTTAAGAAGCAGTTAGCCAGGTACATGGATAAGACAGGTTTGGATGAATATGGACCAAACAGAGGCAGGTGTGACTAGTGTAGCTGGGACATGTTGGCCAGTATGAGCAAGTCCAGCCAAAGGGCCTATTTCCACACTGTATCACTATGACTCTATGACTCTAAAATTGGTTACCTTTATAATGCAAATTCAAGCAAGACATACTGGTAAAAAGAATGGTATTTCAGTTGAGGACTGCTCAGTTTTAGTTTGCAGATTGAGGATTGTGTTTTAATAAATTATTAGTGATGTTGAAACATTGTTGAAACATTGAATATAACTATGGCAACAAGTGCTGAAATGGATATAATTGGGTTTGCCTTGGCTAAATTGGTAGTTTGTTATTTAAGATTTTTGGCTTCCCCAACAGCTCAGTAATTTCCGATGTTAATTAGCTAGTACAGCTCTGAAAGACTGTTTGAAAGTAATTGTGGTTTTCTATATCCTGCATTATTTTGCTTTGTAAAAGGAACTATAAATAAAGTTATCATTACAGACCTAGAGAAGAAAGCAAGATATCTTTAAGGATGAGAAGGAAGAGGAAAAGCTCTGGCAAATAAGCATAACCAGAGCATTTCAATAGCCATGAGTGCTTCATTTGAAGATCTACTAACATTGTATTAATTACTTCAGAAACACAGCACATGAAGATTTCAACAAGTTTTACTGATTGACACTTACTGTATGATCATCATACAATAGCATCCATGCAAGTTCTCAAACAAAGCATTCCTATAATGGCTTCAGCAAACCTTGATGTGCTTCATGTCTTGAAGCTTTAACGCTAGGATTTAAGCAAGCCAACCTTTAGTATAATGTTTGTAAAGGTAAGAAAAAAATATCCAATGAACAGACCCCCTAACTATATTATGATTTTGAAGTGAGTCATCACCATCAATAATGAATTATAGTATTTTTGTAATAAGTGATGTAAAGATAACTAGCAGTAGTTCCTTCTATCCCTATTGTCCTTTCACTAGAAAAGCTCTGACAAATATGTTTGCTTATAATTAACTGGCACCAATCTCAAATCTGGTAGGTCACTAAAACCCTATTCACTATGTCGACAGTCATGCATTTTAGAAAGCAAGGGCAAAGATCATGGTTCAGACTTTTTATGTTCATTCATTTCCCCCATTATTTAACTTTACTAACGTGATCACTTTAAGATGAATGATAAATTGATGGTGTTGATTGCACCTGTCCTCAGAAGAATCAGAATTAGCGGTAGAGCTGCTGCATTACAGTGCCAGTGATCCAGGTTTGATCCTGACTACGGGTGCTGTCTGTACGAAATTTGTACGTTCTCTCTGTGACCGCATGGGTTTTCTCCGGGTGCTCCGGTTTCCTCCCACATTCTAAAGATATAAAGATTTGTATGTTAATTGGCTTCGGCAAAATTGTAAGTTGTCCTCAGTGTATAGGATAGTGTTAGTATACGGGGTGATCACTCGTTGCCGTGAATTCGTTGGGTCAAAGGGCCTGTTTCTGCATTGAATCTCTAAAGTCTAAAAGTGAAGACACAAAGTGCTGGTGTAACTTAATGGGTCAGGTAGCAGCTCTGGAGGTCTTGGGTAGGTGACGTTTCGGGTCTCAGGTAGTATATTCTCTGTAATGTAGGTTGATGGCAGGGATTCTAGATAACAATTTTGGATCAGACTTAATGATAAAAGGCATCAGAATCATCCAAACACCAGTAGACATCCACCCAACAGCAAAGAGAACCTTGATTTAAGATTTAGTTTAGAAATACAGCATGGAAATAGTCCATGCTGACCATCGATCATCCATTCACACTATTTCAATGTTATCCCACATTCTCATCCACTTCCTACACAACAGAAATTTACAGAAGCCAATTAACCTACAAACCTGCATGTCTTTCGAATGTGGGAGAAAACCAGAGTACCCAGAGAAAACCCACACAGTCAAAGGGAGAATGTGCAAACTTCACACAGGCAACACACAAGGTCAGGATTGAACCTGGGTCTCTGGCACTATGAGACAGCAGCTCTACTAGCTGCGCCACTGTGCTGCCCAATATCTCACCCAAAAGTTTGCATCTCTGCCTGTGTAGCATCCATCATTACCAGACTGAAGTATGAGCTGAGATTATTGTGTTCAATACCTCTCCAAATCTGGACTGAGTTTTATCTGAAATCTTGCAACAAAGGGGTATTCATTCTATTAAGTGAACCATGGTTCACAATATTAAGAAACGTCCTAATTTTTAACATATTGTTTAATCTCAGTTATATCACAAGAGATCGTGAACGGCTGCATGCAATCCTATTCTACTGGGGGAAAAAACTCAAACTTAATGATTTTGATGTACATGCAAAACTCAAATATCTTTCCAGTGAGTGTATTGACTCCATCTTTCAAAAATCCTTTCAAAATCCTTTCCTATTAACATTTTGCAAGTGATCTGTTGGCACTCTCACAAAGGGATTGAGGACAATTTACAGCTAGTTAATCAGGTTGAAGCATTACTGAAAAATAAATTGTGATTTATGAATTAAGAAGATAGAAAATTATATACATAATTATGAAGATGCAATGTAAATGGCTTATATGGGCCATGGACAGGTTGGGCTGAAGGGGCTGTTTCCATGCTGTATGACTATGACTCTCTAAGTCTAAAATAGCCACTGAATTGAAAAGAACTGTAGTGTTAAGATAAAAGAGACTTTACAAATGTTGTAAAGAGAGTTTAAAAATATTATTTCACTACTTTAAAAATAGTTTAACTGTTCAAATTTTATTTTAAAGCACAGCAAAACTTAGAGGGAACTTATTTTCCTCAATCCACGTAGTTTAACAACAATGGCTGAAGAGAGTTTAAACAGATGAATTATAAGTTTTATGCCGTAACACTCCTGATGTAGGATTTTGTATGACAGATGTGTATATTGGGAATTGAGCCTTGAATGTCAGTGTACCTGAACTGTGAGCGCATACAACTTTCTGGCCATTAAAATGAATGAGCAGAAAATCTTCCAAGCTGTGAATTAGTCACAATGGATTCCTGCTTCAAATTCCTGGTATGTGTTTTGGTCATGCAAAGATCTGCTTAGGGAGTGGTAAATCAAAAAGTGTAACCAAGATATTTCCTTCGGGCTAATTGTTCTTACAATCCATTGATTGTTGCAAAACTGCAGGTTTTAAATTGGAATACAATTTTTTTTTAACAAAACTATTGCTTTGCTTAGGAAATGCTTCATAAATCATGCATTCAAATGTTGAAAGACAATAGAATGAAAATAGTACATTACAAGCTGCACAAAGTTGAAAGTGGGTTTTCACAACTGAAGGAATGCTGCTGTTCCTTTATGACCTCAGCTAATTAAGGATCTGCATTGAATTAGTTGATTTCCTGTGAAAAGGCAAAAAGAGGCACTTCAGCTGGGATCTTGAGCTAAATTTGGGAAGAGAAAAATATTGTTTAAGATTCCTACTCCTGATGCTATCCAGTAAATCTTATTGGACGCATATCTTTGTGGAGATCACTTGAGAACAGGGCCAAGCATGGCTATGATGTTTTCTGCTGCAGATAAATGCCTCTGTGTGAATTGTCTCACCTTTTAGTTGAAGGAAGGGCATGTGATGAGATAGTAAGGAGCGCCCTGTTTCTGTGAAGTTCAACCCCAACAAATTTCCATGCGTTGGAATCTGTCTGTTTTGCCTATTAATGGATGGAATCTATATTGAGATTTTGGTTGGTCTTGCAAGAAGTATATGCAGGGTAAGGGTCTGCCTGCCGTCTGCCAGTGGGAAAGTCTATGCAGAGTCCTCTTTAACCTTGTCCTTTCATTGGATTAAGAGCTGCTCCGCAAAAAAACAGGATGGAGCTCAGGAACTGCTTCTTCCCCTCTGGCATTAGTCTTCTGAATGGTCCTTCCATAGGGTCGGGTATAGTCCTGATTTTCCAACCTACCTTATTGCGGTCATTGGACTTTTTCTCTGGAACTGTTACACTACAATGCTGAGAAAGTATATTCTGCATTCTGGTATTTTTCTCTTTACCTTACATGTTGTACTTGTGTTTGGCTTGATTATATTCATGTACAATGTTACCTGATTTGATTGGATAGCACACAAACAAAAGCTTTTCACTGTATCTTGGTAAACGTGACAATAATAAACCTAAATGGATTCTATTTATCTAGATTTGGACCGCATGACAACAAGAATGCAGGGAGTAGCACAAACGACACAACCTTCTTGGGCCTCACTAAAGTCTTTGACTTCATCATCTGGGAAGACACTGGAATATTCTCCTAAAGTTTGATAATTTGTGTCAAACAAGGCTAGGTCAAAACCCCAACACTTTTCTCAAACTTCTTTGCCACAATATTTCACTTTACCTCCAACATACTTTTTGTAGGTTTGCAGCTAATCTTCAGAACCAAAGGCAAACTGTTCAACTTACACATTGGTCCTTGGTCACATTGGTTGGCATGGGCAAGCTGGGCCGAAGGGCCTGTTTCCATGTTAACTCTATGACTCCTCCCCAGAACCAAGGTCACCTGAAGCTCTTTAGTTGAGGTGCAATATGTAGATGGACACATGTATGTAGATACACACTCAGACGCCAAGCCATAGTTGACTTGTTCACCAAAGTAAATGAGAGGGTACAGACACAAGAGACTGCAGATGCTAAAATCCTGGGCAAAAATGATGAAGGAATTCAGTGGCATCTACGGACAAACAATGTATTGAGTCATGGCCCTTCTTCAGACCTTTGCTATATGACCATGAGGCCTTTCACTCAATAGGAGAACTTCCCTATTAGTGACTGGATCTCCCATAGTGTAAAGGATTTGGACAGCTTTTAATTTGTTCAATGTGTTCAAGAAAGCTTCATAATCAATATATACCTTTTCATACCTCTAGTTTCCTTCCTCCCTGACTCTCAGTCTTAAGGACGGGTTTCAACCTGAAATGTCACCTATTCCTTTTCTCCAGAGATGCTGCCTGACCCACTGAGTTACTCCAGCATTTTGTGTCTATCTTCAATGTAAACCAGTATCTGTAGTTCCTTCCTACACAAGGGATAATATGATTTGGATACATGATGCGAAAGGTTTGGAGGGATCTGGGCCAAATGCAGGCAAATAGGACTAGCTTAGATGAGGGCTTTTCGGTTGGCGTGGCTGAGTTGATTCAAAAGGCCTCTTCTGTGCTGTATGAGTCTCTAAATATTCTACGATATTCTATGATATCCCGTCTGACTCTTGGGATTCCCTGGCGTATGACTGCTCAAAATGGATAAGGAGCATTTGGGATGGTGTTGGGAATTTTGGTCGTGCATCAGGAGTATACAAAACCTCATGCCTGAGCAGCCAAAGGAGCTTCCCACTTCCATGCCGCCCAAGATGCCCCATCTAAATTAGTCCCATTTGCTCAGGTTTGGCACATAGCTCCCTGAACATTTCCTATCCATGCATCAAAATTATATTATCCTTTCATTCAATGTGAATCAGACACAGTGACAGCACAATTAGAAAAATGCACTGAATACCTTATTTGTACACGTATCTGCTCTATATTTGGAAGTATTTGTGGTGCTCACTTACTCATTAACCACCTCAGAACTCTCAAAACCAGAGTGTAGGAAGGAACTGTTGATGCTGATTTACACCAAAGATAGACACAAAATGTTAGGCTGAAGAAGGGACTTGAATTGAAACGTTACCCATTCCTTCTATCCAGAGATGCTGCCTGTCCCGCTAAGTTGCTCTTGCATTTTGTGTCTATCCTCAGAGAGAAAGAGTTATTCTTGATCACGTCTCTGTCGATAGATTATTGCTTGTGAATGGAGGGCCATCTAGTGACCGATGGCTGAATGTGTTTCTGCGGCATTTTCACTGGTATTAAATTAGCAGAATATAGAACAATATAGCAATGACCATGATGCCTGTGCCGACCATGATAACAAATTAAACTAACCATATAATCTGAGCATGATCCTGATCCCTCCATTCACTGCATGTCCAACTGCCTGTCTAAATGCCTCTTAATCATCATGATTAAAAGACAATTAAAGCCTACCTGACCAGACACCTTGGATGAACAGGGAGATTCACTCTCTGCTAAAGTTCAGATCCGAAGCTCTCAAGAAGGATGACCCTGCACTGTGCAAGAAGGCCAAGTATGTTCTTCGCTGGGCTTCCAGAGATGCCAAGGGAATTCTAAAACAAGATTCCTGGTTTGATTTTCGGCCCAATTAACAGATTCAATTGTCTTAGTAGTCAGCCTATCCGTTTGCAAAGCTTTCCTTTTAATGTCAAACTGATTACTGCCTTCAATGTACATTCGAATAGATGTTCTGAAGATTGGTTCTTGTTTTGAAATAATGGCCACTACATCCATTTCATTTTATAACCCCTGAATAACCCCAACACATACTCGCTGCCTTAGCTGATTGACAAGAAGTTGAAAAGATCTTACACCAACTGAAAAACAACAAGGCTTCGGGAGCAGATATTATCCTTGCTAAAAGTTGACAGAAAGGAAATTCTGACTCATATTTACAGCCACATCTCTCAGCAGAGAGGATGAGGACAGGTTAGTGTCTCTTGAAAAGCTGTGCCACGAGCCTTCATCAAGAAAGGTGACGAATCCAGTTGAGCACCAGAATACCAGAAACCAGAAGCAGGAGTAGGCCATCTAGCCCCTCAAGCCTGCTCCATCATTCAATATGATCATGGCTGAGCTGCCTCAGGCCACAACTCCTTGCCTGTCCTGCAGCCTTGAATTCCTTGAAAAGAAAATCTGACTCCTCTTAAAATATCTGTGTTAGTTTTAAGATGTACATCATCTTAATTTTTGTTTTATTTTCTCTTTTGCTTGGAAGCCCAAGAGACTGTAGACGCTAGAATCAATCTATTGTCCAATGTCCCATCTCCTCTTTATTCTGGCTACCTTCCATATCTACTCAGTCCTGATGCAGGGTTCGTTTCCCACCACATATGTTGTTTGACCCACTGAATACCTCCAGCAAATTGTTTTTCCTTTTTGCCTATCCTTCCTAAACCTTGTACTATTTAGTTCTCAGCTTTAGTCACCGTTCAGCCAAATTACTGTTAGATCATATTCATTTACACTGTTTGTAGCATTACTTCATTTGTCTTGTTGGCATGTGCAACTTGCAATCAGGCATAGTGCTTTTAAGATTGGCCTTCTGCATATTACTGACGCTATTTTGTGCTCTCAATCGCAAAACTAATTGATTAAAAGTCATCATTAGCAGAGGAGTTAACCTGTCAGTCTCCTCTACAAATGCTGGCACGTTATGCGGTTGCATATCTCCCTCCAAAATAAACTTTATTCGTAACAAAAGTGATATTCTAAAATCGTGCAAAAACACCTCATATATTCTTGGTGTCTAACACGACTCGAATAAAAGGGTGTGTCTCTAGAACGAAGATGATAAGGAATTTCTTTAACTAGAGGGTGGAGAATCTGTGGATTTAATAGCCACAGACGGGTGTAGAGCCATGGCATTGGGTTATTTTTAAAGTGGAGATTGATGGGTTCCTGATTGGTAAGAACGTAGAACAGTCCAGCACAGGAACAGGCCCTTCGACCCACAGTTTGTGCCAAACATTATGCCAAGTTAAACTGATCTCTTCTGCCTGATCCATATCCCTCTATTTCCTGCACTTCCATGTGCCTATCTAAAAGCCTCCTAAATGCCACTATCGTACCTGCCCCCATCATTATCCCTGGCAATGCGTTCCAGGCTCCCACTACTCTGCGTAAAATAACTTGCCCCACAAATCTCCATTAAACTTTCCCCTTCGTCAAAGGTTACAGGGAGAAGGCAGAAGAATGAGGTTGAGAGGGGAAAAATAGATTGGCTATGATTCAATGGCAGAGCAGACTCGATGGGCAGAATGGCCTAATTGTGCTCCTGAATCTTATGGTCTTCTGCTCTGTACATTCAATAGTGTCATACTCAGAAATGCTCACATCTGTCTTTGCATACAATACCTTTGCTACCCATGTGGTTGCCCTGGGGTTAATATCCCGTCCCGTCTTTGAGGAGTGTCCCTGCTGGATTCAGACCCTCAAGGGACTGCAGGACCTGTCAGTGTCCTGCGACTGAGCCGGGCCCGGGGCACTAGCCGCCGGACCAGTTTTTGTTTATTAATCAAATTATACTTTCATTCAGGGTAAAAAAAGGCGGTGAAGTAGAATTGATGGGCCAAATGGCCTAATTCTGCTCCTATCACTTTTGAAAATGTGTACAAAACAAGAACTGTGCAAAATTCCTCTGACATTTTCCACGGCTAAAGATATATTTAGCCGTAGGGCAGGGCCGGAGAGAGGGGAGGGGGGAGAGGGGAGAGAGGAGGGGAGGGGGAGGAGAGGAGGGGAAGGAGAGGGGGGAGGAGAGATGGGAGGGGGGAGAAGAGGGGAGGAGGGAGAGATGGGGAGGGGGGAGGAGAGATGGGGAGGAGAGAGGGGTGGAGAGAGGTGGAGAGAGGGGAGGAGAGAGGGGGAGGAGAGAGGGGGTGGAGAGAGGGGAGGAGAGAGGGGTGGAGAGAGGGGAGGAGAGAGGGGAGGAGAGAGGGGTGGAGAGAGGGGAGGAGAGAGGGGTGGAGAGAGGGGAGGAGAGAGGGGTGGAGAGAGGGGAGGAGAGAGGGGAGGAGAGAGGGGTGGAGAGAGGGGAGGAGAGAGGGGAGGAGAGAGGGGTGGAGAGAGGGGAGGAGAGAGGGGAGGAGAGAGGGGTGGAGAGAGGGGAGGAGAGAGGGGAGGAGAGTTGAATGAAGGGAGCAGATTATGTAAAAAAACCAAAAAGGAAGAGGATGGGCAGTGGTTAGGGGGTTGGACGTTGCTTTGTGGAAAGAGGCGCGCATTTGCCTTCTGCAGCAGGGGCTCATTAGGAGAAGCACTGAACAAATAGCAGTGCCTGTGCTTGGCCTGGGATGCCCCACACCCCAGAGCAGAAATGCATCACGAGGAGTTGAGCGACGAGCAGCAGTATTTGCAGCACGTCAGTTACATCTTGGAAAAGGGTGTCCACAAGGACGACCGCACCGGTACCGGCACCATCTCAGTCTTTGGGCTGCAGGCCAGGTACAGTCTGAGGGGTGAGTAGTTTGCATGCATTTTATTTATTTTTTCCTTTTTGTGAAAGCTGCCCACAAAGAGGCACTGTGCACTGGCTGGGCTGAGCAGGGCTGCCTGTGTGGAGAGGGGGAGGGAGGGAGGGATCAATCCCACTGTCATGGCGCCAATTCTCAACGCACACACTAAATAGAGAAGGAACATATCATATCATATCTATACAGCCGGAAACAGGCCTTTTCATCCTCATTGCACAGCAGATTTCACCAGCAATGCAAAGAAACACATTTTGAAGGGCACGTCTAATATTATTTAAAGGCATCAAAAGCATCAAAATTAAAGGCATTTAATGTTTTTTTTAAAGGCATCATCTGCACAGTTCTGCAGCCAGAGAACGAAGAGTTCAACGTCTTCCCGCGCTCTTTGAATAGTTTAACCAGGAAAAGCAGCATCTCAGTGTCGGTGCAGGGTGAATTGGGGGGGGGGGGGGGGGGGGTTAAGACCTGCAGTTTTCCACATGCATTATTCCGACCGTCTTGCAACCCCACCTTCCCCACTGGTTGAGTGTTTATTTTTGCGCTTTGTTTTCAAAGAAGTTTTGCACCTTCCAGTCCCCAAAGGACAGGTTGTAGTGGGAGACGGTATGAGTTCTGCCCGATTGATTACAAAGTCGTAGACGCGGTGGATTGATTGATTGCCTTGTATTCGGGCATAGACACAAAGTGCTGGAGTAACTAGTAACTCGAGCTCAAAGTGCTGGGGTAGTCCAAAGTGCTGGGGTAGTCCAAAGTGCTGGGGTAGTCCAAAGTGCTGGGGTAGTCCAAAGTGCTGGGGTAGTCCAAAGTGCTGGGGTAGTCCAAAGTGCTGGGGTAGTCCAAAGTGCTGGGGTAGTCCAAAGTGCTGGGGTAACTATTTTGCAGATACACATGGCAGCTTTAAAAAAAGGCATCTTGAATGTGTAGGATGTGTCAAGCAAAAAGGTAAAAATGATGAAATAGGATGTGCCACTGTGCTGTCGTTGGCTATTAAATGTTTGGAGCATGGATATGGTCCAAAGATACATGCAACATTCTGGAGTAACGCAGTGGGACTGGCAGCATGTCTGGAGAGAAGGAATGGGTGAAGTTTCGAGTCGAGACCCTTCTTCTGACTGACATCAGAGGGGAGGGATATAGATAAGGAAGCGTAACGGTGTGAAAACAGGGCAAAGGGAATGGAGGTCAGGGAAAATGTAGAATAGATCATTGTTAACTGGGAGAAGGTAACAAAACAAACAAAACACCCCAATGACGTACAGGTATGTAAGTTAATTGGCTTGGTAAATGTAAAAATTGTCCCTAGTAGGTGTAGGATGGTGTTAATATGTGGGGATCGCTGGTCGGCGCGGACCCGGTGGGCTGAAGGGCCTGTTTCCGCGCTGTATCTAAACTAAAGATAAAATGTAGTCGGAGACAATAAGACTGGGAAGGGGGAGGGATGGAGAGAGAGGGAATGCAAGGTGTAGGAGCCATTTTGCAGTTATTAGTTATTTTTGCTTATTAATATCACTACCTTGTATTCTGCTGTAGTTTGGACACTAGAGTTAATGCAATGCTTACGCAGGGGCTGGGCGGAGCCAGAGTACGGGCAGTTGGGTACGTGCTGGCATAGTGGGTGAGCTGGGAGGTGCTGACAGAGGGTCAGCTGGAAGCTCCGCCAAAAGATTTATCAGCCATGATGTAATCGCCTGTAAGTTTTATTAACTAGAAGATTAATACAAACTGTGTCAAAGTTATATCTGGCAATTCGTAACGATCGCATAGACTATGGTAAGATATGGAATTTTACCTAGCAATTAATAACCAGTCGATGACAAGAGATATGCCAATATGTTTATTGCACCTTCAAATAAAGAAGACTAACTATTAAACGTCTGGGAGGATCTCTGTTATTAGTTGTTCGAGTTATTACGCTTATCGCTGACCCGGTCTATGCAAGTGGCAGCTTGGGAGCTAATTGAGATAGCCGAGAAGCTGGCCGCTACACAAGGGTTACTTGAAGTTAGAGAAGTGCTCCAACCTGACTGCAGACTTAGTTTTTTTTGCACTTTCTCGAGCAAAAAAGGCTTTTACTAATTTGATAATGACTGATAGGGAATGTATATTCATTGTTTACTCGCACATTATTCTCGGTGCTCAGTGACATGATCAAATTTTGTCTATTAGATTCTTTTCCTCTCCTCACCACAAAACGAGTGTTCTGGAAGGGAATTCTACAAGAGCTGTTGTGGTTCATCAAGGTAAGTATTAACCGTGTACTCGGAAGTCGGTTATGGGAACGGACTTGCCGGCTTCGGCGGGGCCAGTTCCAGAGCTCCGGCCGCAGGGGCCAAATTCGGCCAGCTGATCGACCACAGAAGTCGGCTATGGGAACGGATCTTCCGGCTTCAGCTGGGCTGGAATCCCAGAGCCCTGGACGGAGGGGGCAAATTCAGCCTGTCACCAGTGCAGAAATCCCAATGAGGTAGAGATCGGCCGCCTTACCCTGCCTAGGTGGCACATTTTTGTAGGTGACTTATTGGGGGGGATTTCAAGTGCACTCTCGTAATTTTGTCCAGATTAAAGGAGACGATGGACCAGTTACCTTAAAATCAGTGGTGGACTGTATCTGCTGTCTGCTGACCCTCCATGAACTAGAATGGTCGGGTATTTGCAACAAGAAGATAATGTGGCCAATCATTCTTTTTTTATATTGAAGCAAGAAACAGTAATAAACCATACCTCTGATGCTCCTGCGTGCGTTATTTATCCTTGGCTTCTCAATTGACCAATGTTCATTTGTTGAAATATATTCCCAATTAATAGTGGGAAAAGTTTAATCATTTGCTTGGGTAAGGTTTTGGAAAGTAGTTACATAGGAATATTTAATTCCTTGTTTTACAAAGCATTCCCTCAAATTCACTTTTTTTGCCATTTTGTTTTCTTTTTCAGGGTTCCACTAATTCCAGTGAATTGTCTGCAAAAGGAGTTAAAATTTGGGATGCCAACGGATCTCGAGAATTTTTGGACAAACACGGATTCACATCCAGAGAAGAAAGTGATCTAGGTCCTATTTATGGCTTCCAGTGGAGGCACTTTGGGGCCGAATACAAGGACATGCATACAGGTTAGGAAATATTAGTCTGGTACCCGCTGCTAACTCCAACAATTAACTGCTCATCACAGTTCTGTTTGCTTCCCAATGATATAAACTGCCCACAACATTAATATTGTAAATTTATCTACTACTTCTCGCCAGGGATTCTTTGTGACGTTGGTGACACAGGAATAAACTTTGCAAACCACAATGGTATAATTCACCAAAATCTCCGCAATCCCTATTCACTAAATAACGTGTTCAGGTGGTTACTTACCTTCAATGAAGGGTTACATTAGAACGTTAAGCAATGGACTCGTATCAAATGTAAAATTACTGTAAAATACATTAACTTTACAAATTATTAGAGGATCTCAAATAAATTTCCCGATGGAAATTTCACAATGATGTTGTGATACATCAAAATGAAATGACCCATCATCACGTTAATCTTATTGAAAACCCACGTGTACAGTAGGGGAGAAAGTAATGAGAATGTAATGTACCAGAGGATCAAGATAAATTCATTTCCACGGAATAAAAAGCATAATTAGAGTTTAAATAACATTTTATTTTAAAGGCCAGCACAGTGGCGCAGTGGGTGCAGTCTGTACAGAGTGTGTATGTACTTCCTGTGACCACGTGGGTTTTCTCTGCTTTTCCCCCACATTCCAAGACTTGCAGATTTGTAGGTTAATTGTCTTTGGGGAAAAAATGTAAATTTCCCCCAGTGTGTGATACAGTGCTAGTATAGGGATCGCTGGTCCATGGGCCGAAGGGCCTGTTTCTGCGCTGTATCACTAAAAACTCAAAAATAAAGATATCGAAGAACCGATATTGGTGATTTTGTCATGAGTGACAAATATGAAATTCATCTTAACTGTACAGTTTAAATTTTTATTGTGTTTTTTGTTCTCTTATCATTTTAATCATTATAGATTACACTGGACAAGGTGTTGACCAGCTTCAAAATGTAATTGATACCATCAAAAACAACCCAGAGGATCGTAGGATCATAATATGTGCATGGAATCCTAAAGGTAAATAAAAATTGGTGTTAAAGATGTTCGAGCCTTTAAGGGATCTATTAATGAAATGTGCAACTGAGTCCCATATTTTCTCTTGTGTTTATTAACCTCTGCATCCTCTTACTCAGAGGTAGAGCCCAAATAAGGAAAGATTAGTACTCTTGCTGCATGATTTCTGCTGCACACATATAAAATGACTTTCTATAAAACTGGATTTGAGCGTGACATTCTTCGGTTTTCCTGTTCTCTCCACCCACCTTTCTTGCCCGCATTTTCTCATGGTGACTCAGATTAGACGCTCAAAGGGTCAGCTGCATTGGACAATCCCTTCAATTGAAAAGTTGAGGAAACATTGGGAAGGTAGTTTGAATCCAATGCCTAAGGATGGAAAAATCTCTGGTTAGGATGTTATGAAAACAGATATTATCCTTTCCATTTATCCTTCCATGTTTCTGGAGAGGTGTCAAAAAAACCAAAGAAGGTTTAATTAAATTTAAAGCATTTTCAAAGTGCAGTAATGGGACTGAAACGTTTTTAATTTAAGGGAAATGGTAACTTGCAGCCTTCACAATTGGGTTTGCTAACTGGGATATGTATTTAAGAGACCTTTTTGAAGTAAATACAATTGTAGAATTTAAGGGAATTTTGTCACACTCAAAGAATGATATGCTAGAATATACGGATGTATCTTTGGAGAGACAACAGAAGTGTGATCCTGTTTACTGGCTGTCTTTTAGCTTAAGTAACTATTCATCTCCATAGTAATTAAGGTAATGCTGACGATAGACACAAAAAGCTGGAGTAACTCAGCGGGACAGTCAGCATCTCTGGAGAGAAGGAATGGGTGATGTTTTGGGTTGAGACCCTTCTTCAGACTCAATGCTGATGTGCAGAATTGAAACATGGCAACTTGTCTATATTGGAAGTCAGCACAAGATCTGATGGAAATTGTAGTGAATATAAGCTTTCTACCTTAGTTTCAATGCAATTCATAACTGGCTGAGTTTTTGAAATAGGTTTTGCATTTATTCTTATTGTTTTTAAATCCAGATCTTCCACAAATGGTTCTACCTCCGTGTCATGCCCTTTGCCAGTTCTATGTGGCCAATGGTGAGCTATCCTGTCAGCTCTATCAGAGATCTGGAGATATGGGTCTTGGTGTCCCATTCAACATTGCCAGCTATGCATTGCTTACATGTATGATTGCACACATCACTGGATTGAAGGTACTCAGAAATAATATATTTTCTCTCACCAAAGATCCTCATGCTGAATATTCCTATTGAAGTGTTATCAGTTGTGTCGACAGATGTATCAAAATCTGTAAATAACAAATGAAATAAGCAATTGATGATTATTTTTGTGGTGGTGCTGAATGGTAGGATACCAGGAGAATGAGTCCACACCGACCAGTGATCCCCGCACATAAACACTACCCTACACACACTAGGGACAATTTTACATTTACACCAAGCCAACTAATTTACAAACCTGTACATCTTTGGAGTGTGGGAGGATACCGAATATCTCGGAGAAAACCCACGCAGGTCACGGGGAGAACGTACTAACTCTGTACACACAAGCACCCTTAGTCAGGATCGAACCCGGGTCTCTCTGTAAGGCAGTAGCTCTACCGCTACGGCACCGTGCCCCCTTAAAACCCAGTTGTGCTTGCCGTGGAGGAACTGCAGCAAGGATTTTAGACTGGTTCAAGGGAAGAGGTATGACTTAGTATCCCAATACTATTTTATTCAGAGTTTAAAAGAATGAGGAGAGCTCATGTAAAATTACAGAATTTGTACAGGGCTTTGCAGGCTGGATAGAGGAAGGATGTTTCCCAGGATTGAGCCCAGAGCCAGGGCCGTGCTTGATAATAAGGGGTAAGTTGCTTCGGACTGAAATGCGGAGAAATTTCTTCACTTAGGTCATGGTGAACTTTTGGATCTCTCTACTTTATGGCTGTGGAAGCTCGATTACCCTGTTCATTCAGAACAGAGATCCCTAGGGCTTTAAGAGCTTTGAGGAATATGGCAGTAGTGCAGGGTAATGGCACTGGAATAGAATATCAGCCATGATTTTGATGAATAATTGAGCCTGCTTGATAGTGGCAGATCTACTCCTATTTCTTATTTATTTCTTGTTTGTTCCTTGCCTTGTCTGCTTATATTTTCTGGCATGCTATTGAGGAAAGGGTGAAGTAGATTTTTATTCACTTAGTGATTCGTATCAATCTGATCTGAATTTTCCATTTGGTTTAAAAATAAGTACAATTTCTTTACTGAATAACTTTGTGGTAACAAATATTAGATATTCTCTTTATATCTTATTTTTTTCAGCCTGGTGATTTTATACATACATTAGGCGACGCTCATGTTTACAAGAACCACATAGAGGCATTAAAGATTCAGGTAAATGTTGATTTTCAATCACCTGAAGTAAACCTATTCATAATTCACACTGGAATACGAATTAAGAGTCAGGAGTAAGCCAGGCAATCCTTTACCTGTTCTGCCATTTATAAAGTAGTGGTCAAACGTCCATGCAAGTTCCTCTTTCCCAGCGTATCCCCATATTATGTGGTACCCAAAAATTAACCAGTCAATCTCAGTCTCAAATATACGCAAAACTTTCTTAACCATCTGATTGAAGTCTTGTGATGTAGTTTTTGACTCTCCATTCAGAGAAAATATTTTCTCAAGCATCTGTCCCTCTTAAGGTGTATTGATGTCAGCCAGTCCCAAGGTTGCTGTAAATGTTGGGGTATCCTTGATGCTGCAAATATATTATTCTCTGGTAAAAATGACCTGGTGTCCCCTACCTCATCTCTCGATAAACCCTGAAAATGAACAGAAAACAATCTGGTAGCATCTGTAGAAAGATAAATGGTTAACTTTTCAGGTTCCAGACGTTTCATCAGAACTGGGCAAGTGAGAAAACAAATTAGTTGCAAATTAGGGAAGGTTGGACTGAGAGATATCTCTGAGAGCATGAAACTAGGGTAGCAGAAGTGAGTTAAATGTTAAAGGAGCTGAAAGAAACTTGTAAAACGATGAAATCAAGAACAAGACGGTGAACTACAGGCCAGTGTGCTGAACACGTGGTGGGAAGGTTACTGAAGGAGATCCTGAGATCAAAAAATAATTTTGGAAGGCAAGGACTGATTAGGAATAGTCAGCATGTCTGTGTGTGTGTGGGAAATCATGTCTTATAAATCAATTGATTTATTTTGAAGGGGATTGATTCGGGCAGGGTGGTAGACGTTTAGCAAGGCCTTTGGTAAGGCCTCACATGATAGAAATTTGAAAGATAAGACCACATGAGCTCCAGAGTGAGCCAGCCAATCTGACACAAAATTGGTTTGGTGGAAGATGGTTTGTGGTTAGCGGAGAGTTGATTTTTCATGTTGGAAGCCTGTAACAAGTGGTGTGCTACAGGGATCGATGTTGGGTCCTCTGTTCCCTGTCATAAATATTAATGATATGAATGAGAATGTAAGGGGCATGATGCTGATGACACTAAAATTGGTGGTGGGTAAATTGGGGAAAATTGTGAATAAGGTTGTCTGGGGCTACAACAGTATCTAGATCAACTGGGCCAAAGGATGGTAAGTGGGATTTAGCTCAGACACAAATGTAAAGTGATGGATTAGATGAAATATGCAGTGAATGACAAGACCCTGGGGAATGCTATAGACCAGAAAAACCTCTGGGTACGTATAGAGTTGAATAGTGTAGGAAAATAACTGCAGATGCTGGGACAAATCGAAGGTATCACAAAATGCTGGAGTAACTCAGCAGGTCAGGCAGCATCTAGGAGAGAGGGAATGGGTGATGTTTCGGGTCGAGACCCTTCTTCAGACTGTCGGGAGAGGGAGACACAGAGATATGGAAGAGTAACGTGTGAAATGAGAGATTAAAGGGGATCAAGTCCAAGGAAAATGTAGAATAGTTCATTGTTAGCTAGGGAAAGGTGACCACGAGGCATACAAAGATAAAATTGAATCAGGAGGACAGTCAAACTGGTCAGAGAACTGGGATGGGGGAGGGAGGGGGAAAGCAAGGTTACTTGAAGTTAGAGAAGTCAATGTTCATACCACTGAGTTGTAAGCTGCCCAATAATATGAGGCGCTATTCCTCCAATTTGCACTAGGCCTCAATCTGAACATAAGAGTTGGGTTGTCAGTTTGCATTTTGTACAAGACATTGGTAAGACCGCACCTGGAATATTGTGTGTAGTTCTGGTTACCATACTATAGGAAGAATGCAGAAAAGCTTCATAAGGATACTGCTGGGAACGGAGGCCTTGAATTATAAGAAGACTGCACAGATTGGATCAATTTCCCCCAGAGTGAAAATGAGCTTTACAGAGATAAAATCATGACGGGCTAAGATAGTTTGTCAGTTTCCAATTGATAGTTTTCCAAGTATAAAGGATAAGTTTAAGGCGTGAAGGGTAAGATTTAAAAGGGACCAGAGAGACAACCTTTCTACACAGCTGGTGGTGGGTATATTACATTAGCTGCCAGAGGAAGTGGTAAAGGAGGGTGCAATTAGTGTTCAAAAGATATTTGGATAGAAAAGATTGAGAGGGACGAGCCAAATGCAGGAAAATGGGACCAGCCCAGGTAGGCATCTTGGTCAGTTTGGATGAGTTGAGCGAAAGGGCTTGTTTCTGTGCTGTATAACTCTATGATAATTCCTGTATGTGACAGAAATCTTATAACTCATCATTCTTGTCAGCTTTTTGAAAGTCATATTTTGCCATTGTCCTTAGGCCAAAACATAGAAAATAGGTGCAGGAGTAGGCCATTCGGCCCTTCGATCCTGCACCGCCATTCAATATGATCATGGCTGATCATCCAGCTCAGTAACCTGTACCTGCCTTCTCTCCATACCCCCTGATCCCTCTAGCCATAAGGGCCACATCTAACTCCCTCTTAAATATATCCAATGAACTGGCCTCAACTACCTTCTGTGGCAGAAAATTCCACAGACTCGCCACTCTCTGTGTGAAGAAATGTTTTCTCATCTCGGTCCTAAAAGACTTCCCCCTTATCCTTAAGCTGTGACCCCTGGTTCTGGACTTCCCCAACATTGGGAACAATCTTCCCGCATCTAGCCTCTCCAACCCCCTAAGAATTTTATATGTTTCTATAAGATCCCCCCTCAGTCTTCTAAATTCCAGCGAGTATAAGCCTAGTCTATCCAGTCTT
This sequence comes from Rhinoraja longicauda, assembly GCF_053455715.1. NCBI lineage: Eukaryota > Metazoa > Chordata > Chondrichthyes > Rajiformes > Arhynchobatidae > Rhinoraja > Rhinoraja longicauda. Next base: position 19,179,597 of record NC_135956.1, on the reverse strand, counting down.
TCTTCATATGAAAGTCCTGCCATCCCAGGGATCAATCTGGTGAACCTTCTCTGTACTCCCTCTAAGGCTAGAATGTCTTTCCTCGGATTAGGAGACTAAAACTGTACACAATACTCCAGGTGCGGTCTCACCAAGGCCCTGTACAACTGCAGCAGAACCTCCCTGCTCCTATACTCAAATCCTCTTGCTATGAATGCTAACACACCATTCGCTTTCTTCACTGCCTGCTGCACCTGCACGCTTGCTTTCAATGACTGGTGCACCATGACACCCAAGTCACGTTGCATCTCCCCTTTTCTTAATTGGCCACCATTCAGTTAATACTCTGCTTTCCTGTTCTTGCCGCCACATTTATCCACATTATATTGCATCTGCCATGCATTTGCCCACTCTCCTAATCTATCCAAGTCTAATCTGTTCCAGGTATACTCATCAACTAAAGATTTGCTATCAGTTGAATAAAAGTTATGTGCACTGGATTAATTGCACACTTGATATTCCAGCATGTGTTTCATTATCTAGGAAGCTCCCCATTTGTAACTGAATCCCACTAGCAATAAACTGTGACCACCCTTATAGAAACATAGAAAATAGGTGCAGGAGTAGGTCATTCGGCCCTTCGAGCCTGCACCGCCATTCAATATGATCATGGCTGATCATCCAGCTCAGTAGCCTGTACCTGCCTTCTCTCCATACCCCCTGATCCCTTTAGCAAAAAGGGCCACATCTAACTCCCTCTTAAATATAGCCAATGAACTGGCCTCAACTACCTTCTGTGGCAGAGAATTCCACAGACTCGATACTCTCTGTGTGAAGAAATGTTTTCTCATCTCGGTCCCAAAAGACTTCCTCCTTATCCTTAAGCTGTGACCCCTGGTTCTGGACTCCCCCAACATCCGGAACAATCTTCCCGCATCTAGCCTCTCCAACCCCTTAAGAATTTTATATGTTTCTATATATATGGGGGTATGGGGAGAAGGCAGGAACGGGGTACTGATTGAGAGTGATCAGCCATGATCGCATTGAATGGCGGTGCTGGCTCGAAGGGTTGAATGGCCTACTCCTGCACCTATTGTCTATAAGATCCCCCCTCAGTCTTCAAAATTCCAGCGAGTACAAGCCCAGTCTATCCAGTCTTTCCTCATATGAAAGTCCCGCCATCCATGGGATCAATCTGGTGAACCTTCTCTGTACTCCCTCTAAGGCAAGAACGTCTTTCCTCAGGTTAGGAGACCAAAACTGCACACAATACTCCAGGTGCGGTCTCACCAAGGCCCTGTACAACTGCAGCAGAACCTCCCTGCTTCTAAACTCAAATCCTCTTGCTATGAATGCCAACATACCATTCGCTTTCTTCACTGCCTGCTGCACCTGCATGCTTGCTTTCAATGACTGGTGCACCATGATACCCAGGTCACGTTGCATCTCCCCTTCTCCCAATCGGTCACCATTCAGGTAATACTCTGCTTTCCTGTTCTTGCCGCCAAAGTGGATAACCTCACATTTATCCACATTATATTGCATCTGCCATGCATTTGCCCACTCGCTTAATCTATCCAAGTCACTCTGCAGCCTCCTAGCATCCTCCTCGCAGATAACACTGCCACCCAGCTTCGTGTCATCCGCAAACTTAGAGATGTTGCATTCAATTCCCTCGTCCAAATCTTTAATATACACTGTAAATAACTGGGGTCCCAGCACTGAGCCTTGCGGTACCCCACTAGTCACTGCCTGCCATTCCGAAAAGGACCCGTTTATTCCTACTCTTTGCTTCCTGTCCGCCAACCAATTTTCTATCCACCTCAACACTGAACCCTCAATACCTTGTGCTTTAAGTTTGTACACCAACCTCCTATGTGGGAACTTGTCGAAGGCCTTCTGAAAGTCCAGATATAACACATCGACTGGTTCTCCCTTATCCACTCTACTAGTTACATCCTCGAAAAATTCTATAAGATTCGTCAGACATGATTTGCCTTTGGTAAATCCATGCTGACTTTGTCCGATGATTTCACCACTTTCCAAATGTGATGCTATCACATCTTTAATAACTGACTCTAGCATTTTCCCCACTACCGATGTTAGGCTAACTGGTCTATAATTCCCCGTTTTCTCTCTCCCTCCCTTTTTAAAAAGTGGGATTACATTAGCTACCCTCCAGTCCTCAGGAACTACTCCAGAATCTAAAGAGTTTTGAAAAATTATCACTAATGCATCCACTATTTCTGAGGCTACTTCCTTAAGCACTCTGGGATGCAGCCTATCTGGCCCTGGAGATTTATCTGCCTTTAATCGATTTAATTTACCTAACACCACTTCCCGACTAACCTGGATTTCCCTCAGTTCCTCCATCTCATTAGACCCCCGTCCCCCGCTATTTCCGGCAGACGGTTTATGTCTTCCTTAGTGAAGACAGAACCAAAGTATTTGTTCAATTGGTCTGCCATCTCCTTGTTCCCTATGATCAATTCACCTGTTTCCGACTGCAAGGGACCTACATTTGTCTTAACTAATCTTTTTCTCTTGACAAAGCTTTTGCAGTCAGTTTTTATGTTCCTTGCCAGTTTTCCCTCATAATCTATTTTCCCTTTCCTAATTAAGCCCTTTGTCCTCCTCTGCTGGACTCTGAATTTCTCCCAGTCCTCTGGTATGCTACTTTTTCTGGCTAATCTGTATGCTTCATCTTTTGTTTTAATACTATCCTTGATTTCCCTTGTTAGCCACGGATGCACTACCTTTCCTGGTTTGTTCTTTTGCCAAACTGGGATGAACACTTGTTGTAGTTCATCCATGCGACCTTTAAATGCCTTCCATTGCATGTCCACCGTCAACCCTTTCAGCATCAATCGCCAGTCTATCTTGGACAATTCACGCCTCATACCCTCAAAGTTATCTTTCTTTAAGTTCAGAACACTTGTTTCTGTATTGACTTTGTCACTCTCCATCCTAATGAAGAACTCTACCATATTATGATCACTCTTGCCCAAGGGGCCTCGCACAACAAGACTGCTAACTAACCCTTCCTCATTACTCAATACCCAGCCTAGAATGGCCTGTTCTCTCGTTGGTTCCTCGACATGTTGGTTTAGAAAACCATCTCTCAAACATTCCAAGAAATCCTCTTCCTCAGCACCCCTGCCAGTTTGGTTCACCCAATCTATATGTAGATTGAAGTCACCCATTATAACTGCTGCACCTTTAGTGCACGCATTTCTAATTTCCTGCTTGATGCCATCCCCAACCTCACTACTGCTGTTAGGTGGCCTGTACACAACTCCCACTAGCGTTTTCTGCTCCTTAGTGTTTCGTAGCTCTACCCATATCGATTCCACTTCCTCCAAGCTAATGTCCTTCCTTTCCACTGCTTTAATCTCCTCTCTAACCAGTAACGCTACCCCACCTCCTTTTCCTTTCTGTCTATCCCGCCTGAATATAGAATATCCCTGGATGTTGAGCTCCCAGCCTTGGTCACCCTGGAGCCATGTCTCCGTAATCCCAACTATATCATAATCATTAATAACTATCTCCACATTTAATTCATCCACCTTATTACGTATACTCCTTGCATTGAGACACAAAGCCTTCAGGCTTGTTTTTACAGCTCTCTTACACCTTATACAATGATGTTGAAAAGTGGCCCTTTTTGATTTTTGCCCTGGATTTGTCTGCCTGCCACTTTTACTTTTGACCTTGCTACCTGTTGCTTCTACCCTGATTTTACACCCCTCTGTCTCTCTGCTCCTGCTCCCATCCCCCTGCCACATTAGTTTAAATCCTCCCCGACAGCACTAGCAAACACTTCCCCTAGGACATTGGTTCCATTCCAGCTCAGATGCAGACCGTCCTGTTTGTACTGGTCCCACCTCTCCCAGAACTGGTTCCAATGTCCTCAAAATTTTAATCCCTCCCCCTTGCACCATTTTTCAAGCCACGTATTCATCTGAAATATCCTCCTATTCCTACTCTGACTAGCACGTGGCACTGGTAGTAATCCAGAGATTATTACCTTTGAGGTCCTACTTTTAAGTTTATCTCCTAGCTCTCTAAATTCATTGTGTTGAACAAGTAACTTGAAAAGTAATAATTTAATGTATAATACATTGAAGGTATCATCTGAGCACGCATGTTATGTACCCAGAGCTTGGGAGATGAGGATCAGATTTCCTTTGATAATAACATTCCACCGGGTGGCGCCACAACGGCTGCCTCGCCAACAGTCTGCCTGTTTTTTCGTCCTTTTTGTTATTTTTAGTGTTTTAAAAGTTTGTGTTCATGTTCTCTGGTTTGTTTTATGTGGGGGTGGGGATAGGGGGACACTGTTTTTCAATCTCTTATAGTGCCGGAGATGCGATTGTTTTCCGGATCGTATCTCCGGTCGCTCTGCGGCCTAACATCTTGCAGCCTTGCTCGGGACTGACTTTGAGCCCCACCAAAGGGCCTTGGACTTACCATCAGAATGTGCGATCCCTTGCCTAGGATCGACACTCCCAACTGTGGCCTGCAGTTTTTATCATAGAGCTACAAAAGGTTTTGACCAGCCCTGACCCGGGGTTAAATCGCCTGGCGCGGGGGAGCTGAGACTCGCCCTGATGCAGGAGCTTGATCGCCCTGATGCGGAGGGCCCAAACGCCGCCGGCTACGGGAGTCGATCGTCCCGTCAACGGAAGGCTCAAGGGCCCCGACCGCAGGAGAACAAAGAAGGGAAGAGATTGAACTTTTTTTCAGCTTCCATCACAATGAGGAATGTGGAGTAGTCACTGTGGTGGGTGTTTATGCTAAGATGTATTTCGTGTGTTCTATTGCTTTTAATTGGTATGACTGCATGGCAAAACAAATTCCTCGTACACTGCAAAACATACTTGGCTAATAAAGTATGATTATGATAGCAAACTATTGTAAATGTAAAATTCAGAGCCATGGCGTTATCTGAATGTCTGAGAAAGTAATGTTTTTGCCCAATTGTTGATTAAAATCAACCCATCCCTTTTTTTTGCAGTGGGGCCAAGTATATTTATATATTTAAATAATTTTGAGACGCCTGTTGTTGTCCAAATATTTCTTTCACTTTACCACAGCTCCAGCGTGAACCCAGACCTCTTCCAAAATTGAAGATCTTGCGCAAGGTGGAAAATATTGATGACTTTCGTGCAGAGGATTTTAATGTAGAGAATTACAATCCACATGCAACTATCAAGATGGAAATGTCTCTGTAACACAAGGGTTGGGGTGGGAAAGAGACAAGGGAAAGAAAACCCGAACTGTTATATTCCTTACTTATAAATCATTATATTGAAAGTTTATTCTCTTCTAGTTTTACAGTGGACTGCTTCAGCATTGTAGAATGATAATGGCAACTATGGCAGTACAGTGGCACAGCAGTAGAGTTGCTGCCTTATAGCACCAGAGACCTGGGTTTGATCCTGACTGCAGGTGCTGTCTCTGGAGTTTGTAAGTTCACCCAATGACTGGGTTTCCTCCAGGAGCTCTGGTTTCCTTCCCCCACTCAAAAGATATACAGGTTTGTAGGTTAATTGGTTTTGGTCATTTGTAAAATTGTCCCAAGTGTGTAGGATAGGGGACGGGGTGATTGCTGGTCAGCGTGGATTTAGTGGGCCAAAGGACCTGTTTCTGTGCAGTATCTCTAAAGTCTTAACTTCTGGGCAATAATGGCAGTTTCTACTTGCAGGTCCTTTTCAAGAATGTGAATGCCTAAGAGTACACATAATTCATTTAAATATTTCCAGAAAAAGCTAGGCTTGTTCTAAGAGTAGAAGTTTGAGACTAGATATGATTATTCATGATAATAGGTTTAGAAACTCTTGCCAATGATGCAAAGATGTTAAGAATTTCACTCCTTTCTTCATCCTCCCAGGGGCGGCACGGTAGCGCAGCGGTAGAGTTGCTGCTTTACAGCGAATGCAGCGCCGGAGACTCAGGTTTGATCCTGACTACGGGTGCTGTACTGTAAGGAGTTTGTACGTTCTCCCCGTGACCTGCGTGGGTTTTCTCCGAGATCTTTGGTTTCCTCCCACACTCCAGACGTACAGGTATGTAGGTTAATTGACTGGGTAAATGTAAAAATTGTCCCTAGTGTGAGTAGGATAGTGTTAGTGTGCGGAGATCACTGGGCAGACTTGGTGGGCCGAAAAGGCCTGTTTCCGCAATATGAAAAAAAAAAAATAGATCAAAAATTCTCTTGGTGAAAATCCATTGTTTCATCCAATGTTTGCTAAGCTAACCAGGTACTCAAAGATTTTTGCCTTGTGTTGCCTTCCAGTCAACTTTAAATATGTCATTCTTGCCCCTTGCATCATTGGCAACAGTTTCTCAACCTTTCATTATCATGACTATCCCTATCACGATGGGACTTTGTGCGAACTGACACAGGGACCAGCCACCACCAAGTGAGAAGGGGATGGATAGTTTTGAGTCTTTAAACATCCCCCAAGGGAATGTATTGTCATGGAATTTAAAATATCTTAACTTTCTTGACTTGTTGAACTCCCCGTACAAATATCTCGGGTGTTAATAGCACAAATCATTATCACTTGGATTTACTGCTTGTACAGACTTTTGAAAATGTAGATAAAAGTATAATTGTATTTGCTGTCTCAATTGTCAGTTAGAAATGGAGACCACTAACAATTAAAATCAAATATTTCCAAGCATGTTTCATGGAATCAGTGCAGCAGAAATTAGTCACAGTGGCTGCATCTAAATAATTATGCAATTTAGAAAATGATTTCTATCCCCATGGAAGAAGCATACACACAATACAGAATGTTCTAGTTTGAAACCATGCATTCCAGGTGCAAGCATTCACTTTTGAAATTAAGGTTTTCCAAAATTGCTTAAATCTGAAAGGAATGGCATCTGATATTAAAGTACTATAGCAGTTTTGTAGTGTGCACTGAATATGGACTGGTGTGAAGTTTAGTCAGAATTTATTTCCCATTGCTAACCTGGTTAGTTTGGATACACCATCCAGATGGTGCCAATATGGGCTGCTCCACAACATGAGTTTTCCAGTGTACAATATGTCATCAGGTTCATGTACAAAGTTGCCAATTCTGGCCAGGGTTCAAATCCATTGATTTGCAAATGATTTGAAGTGCAAGGAAGAATATACGTGTACCATGGGTAGTTTGAACAATTAAGAATATAACGCAGTGGAGGCTCATTAATGTTTTGATACATTGTGGGTTGCAGTTGTCCACATTTCCTATTGGCACTCTGGTTCGGTTAGGCTCTCCATCAATTGCACAGAATTAAGAGTGTTATTCCCTTTCCAGCTCAAATTACAATGAATCCGGCCATGGTTTTCACCTAGTTTCTTGACCTTCACCTTATTGACATGTATATTGAGCACTTAGTGGCTTACAACCAGTCAGGAAGGGTGCTCCCAATTGCTAATATGGACAAGTTTCCTGACCAATCCATTTTCAAGCATACGTGACTGACTCCCAGTCAAAATGTAAGTGAAAATTGGTCCTGAAAATTAAGTGACAGTAGAACTTTTCATTGCTGTGCTGCTCCGTTTTTTGAGGCAGCATGTAACTATTGCTTTTTAGTGGATTACTAGACCGTGCCCATTCCTCGTAGAGAGGAGGGGGGGGGGGGGCAGGGAAGAGTGTGAGTGAGAGCCCTGGACCCAAAGCCTCTCCTGTATTGGTGTAGCACCCTCAACCCCCCCACTCTATCCCCTCCTCCCCCCACTGACCCACTCCCTCCCCCCTACCCCACAGCCCTGCCTCCACCCCCCTTCCCCCACCCACCCTACTCCTGGTCCGCACCCCACTCTTCCCTCCACCCGAATCTTCCCTCCTCCCCCACCCCCACTCTCCTCCCACCCTCCCCACTCTCTCCTCCCCCCCCCCCACCCCCCTTTCCCTGCCCCCACCCCCACTCTCTCCTTCCCCCCCCCACTCTCCCTTCCCCATCGCCACTGTCCCCCCCCACCACCCCCTCAGCAACGCAAAACTGCACACAATATGATTCAGCTTGTGCAGAGTTAAGCAGAGAGATAATGTCAGTGCAATGGTATTGTGTCAGTAGTGGGAAGCCCCAGCATTAGATTGCAGGAACTTAAGGCACATCCATTAGTAAATAATGGCACCGTCATCTGCAGTATCCTCCAAGTTACACATAATTCCAACACAGAAATACATTGTTGTTCCTTTCAACATTACTGGGTCAAAATTCTCAGACACTTCTCAAAGGACAGTATCTTCAATACAACGTCTGCAACAGTCCAATCATCAAGCACCCACATCACCCTGGCCACGCTCTCATTTCACTCCTGCTATCGGGAAGGTAGTAGACGAGTGTGAAAACTAGCGTGCAGGTTCAGGAACAGCGTGTTCGCCCGCCCCGAATCGCGGGGCTTGGGTCGGCCCACCGCGGACCTTTCACCGTCCGGCGCGGCCTGAAATAGGCCGCGGGATTTTCACCGCCCACAGGAAGGGTGCCAATTGCTTTTTTTCAAGATTATATTAGAGCTACAGAATGATTTTTGTAATTTCATCACCTTCCCCCCACCCACCTGTCTTTAGATGGCATTACGCCAAAGCATAGTTTTATGTATACCTGCACAGAAAACCACACACCAGTTTCAGAGGAAACTAGTCAGCATATTTTTTTCCACATCTTTTAGAAATTAATGGAATTGCTTTATTCACAGAAAATGAATGTAGTAAATTTTGGAAGCTCTCACCAGAAATGAAACGAAACAGAAAATTGTGCATTGCATTATGATATTTTCCTTGAGGATAATGGAGTTAAGAGAAATGGGAAATACCTAAAAAAGAGCCAGTCTTTTTTCTTGATAAAGCAGTAACAGAAATTAGTGTTTATTTACTGTACAAATGTTGTTACAGGAATGATTCAGTCCATTAATGAAAATCATCACCAGAAAACTTTCTGGCAAAGGAGATCTGAAATTAATACAGAAAGCAAACACATAGGCTTGGTTATTTTCAAAAATATTACGAAGAAAAAAAAAATCAGAGATTCTATGATTTCATACAGATTTAAAACTATCACAAAATATATCGAAGGAAAAAATGTACAAGTGATGGCACTGATTAAGAAGATATGCTCTGTAGAAAATTTCCACAAAAAGACCAAGTTCTGTAAACATTTCAAAGTTAAAATTATATGGAAATGCTGTTGCTCACCTTCATGGAATTGTGCCTCAGTGCTGATAAGGTAACGATGACTAAATGTCAGCGTTACTCCCACAGTGCATAATAAACGTAATGAACTGCTGAGTCGGTCCAGCATTTCATTTTATTTATCCTTGATGAACTTAGTTTTGCTGTTCAGACATGATAGACATTCCTACCTTGGTCACTATATACTATTGCAGCAATAATACTGCGTCCATTATTGCTTGATATGCCTGAATCCACACGTTAGATACTTTGCTTAAGATTTCTTATTTCCTTTAGCAGAAATAAGCTACATCCTTAAATACCAAGCCCTTTACTAATGGAAATTTGTTCTTCTGAAATTAACCTTTCCCAAAAAATCAAAAAGCACCCCAGACCTATTTCCAAGAAGTTAATATTACATGATTTTCAAGTTTAAAAGATTGTAGTTTAGTTCATAAACAGTTACAAAACATGTTCATTATTTTCCTGTATTTCTGAATTAAACTCAAACTATGTATAAAATTTAAAATCTCATGCTGCATTTCCAGTTACATCAGTAGAAGTATTGAACACAGTGCAATACTCTCGCTCACAGTCAGTCATCTTATTACTAAGGTCTGCCAAACTAGATCAACGCTTGCACTCACTCAACATTTAAAATGACCTGGACACATTTAGTCCCTGGAGGTCTATCAAACTGCTGTATCAATTGTCTAAAAAGTTAAAGACTTACTCCTCATCAAAAATAGTGGATTTTAGTTAATATTTAGATTAGTGTTTTACATGATTGCATCTCTTCACATTTAAAAAACATGGGCTGTTGTTCCTACACCATATTTAACCTAAAAACAATTAATGTTCATAAAAATTTTCCTTCGTACCCTGAAGTGCAATGGCAAATGATACATGTTCAAGAAAAAGAAAGTGGTTCTGTGCAACCGCATAGTGGCATTCCAAATGGTCTCTCAGTGTTGGTTCAGTGTCGAGATGCAAGACACCTAGAATCATGGCAGACCAACAGCCTACTGCAGTTGACTTGGCTTATAGGTTATCTCCAGGTTGATACTGGGGCTCTGTAGCAGTAAAGTAGTCTTCTAAGAAGGATTGTATGTATTCGAATGTTGGTCTTTCGTCGGGATCCTTCTTCCAACACTGTTTCATGAGCTCGTGCAGAGAATCTGGGCATCCCTGAGGGCAAGGCATTCTATAGCCCCGCTCCACCTGCTCCAAAACTTCCCTGTTCACCATCCCTGGAAATCAATTATGAAACTTTATTATCACACTGGACATGACACAGTGAAATTCCTTGTTAATAAGTTTTGAGTAATAAATAACAGATTTATTTTTAAAAATGTAAAAACATTTACCATCTCTGAGCACAATTAGAAATGTGCCCATAGCCTGTACATTGAATCTGTTGAGTAGAAACTAAATTCAGGCCAGGTAGATTTTACTAAGGACCTTCAAACGTTTTCAGAAAGATGCAGTTGGATTTAAATTCTCTAAACTGCTTTTCTTTATCAAGAGTTTTTAATGTAACACAATCGTACGAATAGTAATTTAAAGCAGTGTGATTGAATTAGTTTTCCTCGTGATATTTCCAGTTTACATCTTGGTGCTGTGATAGTACTGATTTTAGGAAAGTACCCCAATTAGTTTCTGAAAAAATTCAATGGTCATATCCACAACAGTGAACTCAAGATTCAGTTTAGAGTTTGATAAACCCATTTAATATTCCACTACACAATTCTGCTATGATCTATGAATTTGTTATGTAGTTCTGAAGGATTGTTATACTATTATTAGTGTCAACTTTTCCAAAAGTGCATTGAGCTGCTTTGTTCAAAGTACAGGGAAGCCCCCTCTGTGCCAGAGCTAAAATTTATGCCTCACCCAGCACCAAATGGTTTGTATACGAAGGCCCAATTGTAGGATCTTGTTTTATACGATAATTTACACTTTTTTAATTGATTTATGGAATATGGGCATTGCATTAAGGCAACTATTTATTCCTACCTACCCATAAGGAGATGGCAGTGAGCTGCCTAAGTAACCTCTGAAATTCCTGTGGCAAAGGTAATCCCAGAGCAGTGTTCATTGAGATTGTCTTGATTTTGACCCAATGAAAGAATTTAAACTATTGAGTCTATACTAGTTTCTGTACCGTGATTCTATCTATTCCATCCCCTTGCTCTTTCCCCGTTGGCCTGCAAATTGTTTTAGTTAAAGTGCTGAGTAATCCCCTTTTAGGGGCCCTGACTGCCTTTCTCCACCATAATTACAGGCAGTGGACTGCGGATCATAACCCATTTCCACAATAGAATTCACTCATCTACATGCATTTTTTACATATTTCCCCAAAGCATTTTCAATCTAATCCCCTGGTACTTAAACTATTCACTATGGGAACAACTTCTATTTTATCTAAATCCATCACGATCTACCACATCCCCATGAATTCATGTTTCAACCTTCCTTGCTCCAAGAAGAACATAATTTCCTGTCCAATATTGCACCTGAAGATCCTCATTTCATGGAAACATTCCAGTAAACCTTTACTGCACCCTTTGAGACCTTGGCGTCCTTCTTAAAGTATAAGGCAGCACAGTGGCGCAGCAGTGGACCTACAACCTCACAGTACCAGAGAACTGGGCTCGATCCTGATTACAGGTGCTGTGTGTGGAGTTTGCACGTTCTCCCTGTGACTACGTGGGTTTCCTCTGAGTGCTCCGATTTACACCCATACTCTAAAGAGGTGCGGGTTTAATTGATTAATTGACCTCTGTAAATTGTCCCCCATGTGCAGGATAGAACTAGTGCACGGCCGATTGTGGTCGGCGCAGACCTGATTGCAGATCGTGGGCTGAAGTGCCTATTTCCACGCTGTATCTCTAAAGTCTAAAGCAATGTTTCTCAACCTTTTTACCCTTGCGGAACCCTTGAAATAATTTTCATGTCTCAGGGAACCCCTACATAAAGATTTGTCACGCACGGCTCCTGTCCACTGACCACTAAAGGCCGTTTCACACTGGCGCTGTATAGATGTCGCTAAATATATTCCCTATGATTATTATACTTTTAAATGACATAACAGGTTGAAGACTTAATTATAATACCCAAGAATTTTCCAAGAATATGCCGTACGTGTATAATAAAATTACAAATATGAAATTAAACACAAAAATGATTCAAAAAAGCATTTACATATGATTAGCAAGGATGTGCATTTCTGCTCTACATTGGTTCTAGTCCTAGGGAATACAAACCCACATATAACCACTAATTGCAGTAATTTAGAGTATAATGTCATCTTGCTTTTTGAAGTACTTCAATGGCATATTGAAGTACTTGTTGAAGTAAATTCACACATAAATTGATAATCAGCCCAAAAAGGTGGCAATTGGCTTTTCTGCTGTGTTTTATATTTTAACAATGTCTTAATTAATTAATATAGTTATATAATCTTGCACTTAAATTTAATATTTACTCATTACAGTTCCATCACTGATTTTCTGGCACTCTTGGTTCCGGAAAATCAGAAAACGGTTTATCCATTTTACCTGACCAAAGGAGGTCACGGCCTCCGATAGGGGTACAACAGTACCGGAACGGTCCACCTAGGCTGCTGGGGGGGGGGCCGAGATACCGGCCTGCAAAGCCAGCCAAGGAAGTTGGCTATGGGGATACATGTGCTGGCTCCAGCTGGGCTGGAGTTCCAGAGCCCCGGCCGCAGGTTGCAAATTCAACCCACTGATCGGCCATGGAAGTCCCGATGCGGTCGAGATTGGCTGCCTTGCCCAGCCTAGGTGCCACATTTTTGGGGGAACTTCCATTTCTCGCAGAACCCCTAGTGACCTCCAGCGGAACCTGAGTGTTCTGGGAAACCCCGGTTGAGAAACGCTGGTCTAAAGTAAAGTGTATAGTGGGTGGAATTGGACAAAATACTTCTTTTGTTGATTGCTGTTTTAACTTATTGGCAGAAGAAATCCATTTCCTGGAATTTAAAACAGTATTAATCTGTTAGAATGAGTTCTTCCGAGTCAGTTGTTTCTGCTAATTCAGGGGTCGGCATTGGGGGACCTGACATGTATTCTCTCAAAACTAACATTCCTTTATTAAATAATATTCACTCAAATGTTTAGCATTTTTGTTTGCAGAAATCAATAACCAAGAACTTATTTACCTGGATATGGTACTCTTCCCTTGGTAACCAGCTCTATCAGCAGAATTCCAAAAGACCACACATCTGATTTAATTGTAAACCGTCCATATAAAGCAGCCTCAGGGGCCGTCCATTTGATTGGAAATTTAGCTCCTATGCAAGAAGGACATCAGTTTTATTGGAATATTACAACCATACAAAATTGGACTTATGTCTGGCATAATGCATTAACTAAAAGGCATTCTCAAAAGTAAATGCCTATATTTATTCGCAAAATGCTGGAGTAACTCAGCAGGTCAGGCAGCATCTCGGGAGAGAAAGAATGGGTGACGTTTCGGGTCGAGACCCCTCAGAGGGGTCACCCATTCCTTCTCTCCCGAGATGCTGCCTGATCTGCTGAGTTACTCCAGCATTTTGTGAATAAATACCTTCGATTTGTACCAGCATCTGCAGTTATCTTCTTATAGTAACTGCCTAAAACTGTGTAAAGAAGGGTGGTTCAAGTAATTGAAAGATTGGGTAGAATATAAAAGCAGCAAAGATTGATTAAAAAGATTGACAAGAAAAAAAAGATGAAATAAAGTTAGAAAATGTAAAAAGAGATAGTAAGATGTTTTATAATTATTTATAAAAAGAGGTAACAAAGTGAATACTGGTCCTGTGGAAAACGAATTTTTAAATGCAAAACAAGGAGTTGGCAGATAAATTAAACAGGTATTTTGCACTGTCCTTCACCCTGGAGGATACAAGTAAAATCATAGAATTAGCATTCCAAAATTGTAAATTGGGATACAAATTACTGGAGTAATTCAGTGGGTCAGACTGCATCTCTGGAGAACATGGATAGGTGACGCTTCAGGTCAGGACTCTTCTTTGCATCTGAAGAAGTGCCACAACCTAAATTATTACCTATCCACGTTCTGCAGTGATGTTGCCTCATCCCCTGAGTTACTCCAGCATTGTGTCTTTTTTTTGGTAAACCAGCATCTGTAGTTCCTCCTTTCTACATTGTAAATTGGGAATTAGAAGGGGAGCAAATTACAATCATGAGGGAAAATAGTACTGTGGGCTGACATGTTTCCAGTTGTTGATCAAGTTCATTTGAGCTACTTAAAAGGGAACTAATTGCTGCATTGGTTTCAATTTTACATAATCCCGTAGATTCAAAGTTTCAATCAGATTGGAATTTAGAGGGCGACAGATAACATATTATTTTCAAAATGTTAAAAGCTATTGTTGAAGATATAGAAAACAGCATTTAGAAAAAGATCAAGATAATTAGACAAAGTCAATACAGTTTTGTAAAAGAGAAATCATGTTTGATTATGCTGTGTTGAAGTGTCTTCAAGCAGAAATATTAACTCTGAAAATCAAAAGAAAATAAGCAGATGCTTTAAACCCGAGATAAAACAGAAAAATGTCGGAATCTCTCAGCAGCTCAGGCAGCATTTGTGAAAAAGATGGATAAGAAAGTAAATTGTGAGCAGGACGAGGTGGCTACGAAGGGATATAAATATGTTAAATGAGCAGGCAAAGATCTGGCAAATCATATATAACGGAAGAAACAATAAGACTATCTAAATGATGAGTGATTGCAGAGCTCTGAATGCAGATGGATCCAGATTGCCAAATACATTATTCATAGTATCCTGATGCAGCAAATGACTAGGGAAATTAGCAGAATATTTTTATTGTTAGGGTTCTCAATGTAAAAATAGAAAGTTGATACTTTAGTTTTTTTATTTTTTATTTTTTAAAAATTTTTTTTTTCTTTGGAAGTAAGCACATTACATTTTAATGGTTCCTTTTTACAGGTGCCAAGAATTATTAAAACATTATTTGTACAACTTCCTTTTTTAAAAAGAAATGAGAAAGAAAGAAGTAGTGAAGAGTAAAGAATAAATTAGTGAGTATAGAGTGAAAAAAAAAAAAAAAAAAAAAAAAAAAAAAGAAATGTGCGAAAGTAAAGCAGAAAGGAGATTCTTAATCAATTTTCAATCTAACCCAGAATTTTTAATTTTATGCTGATATTACACCGCATGATTCCACAAGGTCAATAAATGGAGACCAACTCGATAAGAATTGGTCTTTTTTTTCTATTAGGAGGAGTCTCATTTCTTCCAAATGTGCTGTTTCCAACATATTACCAATCCACATTTTAAGTGTTGGTGGAGTAGACTTTTTCCACAATTTAAGTATGAGTTTTTTCGCTATTATTAAACCATAATTCAAAAATGAGATTTGGGATATATTTAATTTATTTACATCTCCAAAGATAATCATTTCCATGCTAGGTTCCATTTTTGTCTTAAATAAACTAGTAAATACATCAAATATATCACCCCAAAAACTTTGAAGTTTTATGCACGAAACGAAAGCGTGTGTAAGATTGGCATTTTGTGAAAGACATTTATCACAAATGGGTGAGATATTTGAATAAAATTTATTCAACCTAACTTTTGAGTAATATAGTCTGTGTAATATTTTAAATTGGATTAAATTATGTCTAGAGTTAATCGAACATTTATGTATGTATATCAAATACCTCTCCCATGTTTCTTTAGAAATTTTTATCAGTAATTCTTTTTCCCAGTCTTCTCTAATTGCCTCTGTTGGAGGCAATTCTCTATTAAGAATACTGTTATATAGATATGATATTAATTTTTGTGAGTCCGCCTTAATATTCATTGCTTCTTCCAGTGGGTCTATCGTTATATTCTGTGATCTTGGTATATATTTTTTTATAAAGTCACATATCTGTAAATATTTAAAGTATTGGTTATTATTGAGATTAAATTTTGATTTTAATTGTTGAAATGATAATAAATTTCCCGTTTCATACATGTCACCCAACTTTTTAATTCCCTGTCTTTCCCATTGTCTATATGTTTTATCCATAATAGCTGGTTTAAATACCGGGTTATTCACTATTGGTGTTGATGAAGATAAGTTTCTTAATTTTAAATTTAATTTTATTTGTTTCCAAATTCAAATTATATTGTGTATAATTGGATTCTTCTTATATAATATATTATTCAATTTTATCGGGGAGAAGAGGATCGCTCCTAAATCATAAGGCAGACAATCCTCTTTTTCCATTCTTATCCATTCCATCTGTTGAGAAGGACACTCCAACCAATAAATAATATTCTTAATATGCACTGCCCAATAATAATATAAAAAATTAGGCAGTGCAAGTCCCCCTACATCTTTAGGTTTACACAAATGATTTCTTTTAATTCTATGTGCTTTGTAGTCCCATATAAAATTAGTAATATTTGACTCTAGTTTTTAAAAAAAATATTTTGGTATATATATTGGTATGGATTGAAATAAATATAATATTTGTGGTAGCACTATCATTTTGATAGCATTTATTCTGCCAATTAATGATAGTGGGAGCGTTTTCCAAAATATAATCAAAGCGTTCAATTTATTTAACAGAGGACTAAAATTAGCGTTAAATAATGATTTATATCTTCTGGTAACTTGAATACCTAAATACTTAAATTTTTCCGTTGCAATTTTAAATGGAAATTTTAATAGATGATTCGCTTTCTGAGGATGTAATGACATAATTTCACTTTTATTCCAATTTATTCTGTATCCAGAAAAGGAGCCAAATTCCTCTATTACATTTAATACGTTCGGGATACTCGTTTTTGAATTTGTAATATATAAAAGTATATCATCCGCGTATAATGAAATTTTATTATTAGAGTCCTTAGTATTGTATCCATGAAGATTCGGATGAGTTCTTATCCTTTCCGCCAGTGGCTCTATCATAAGGGCAAATAGCAGGGGTGATAAAACACATCCCTGCCTATTGCCCCGTGATAATTGGAATTTTTGAGACAACGTATTATTAGTTAATATTCTTGCTGTTGGTTTATCGTATAATAATTTTACCCATCTAATAAAATTATCTCCTATATTAAATTTTTGGAGTACTATGTATAAATACTGCCACTCTACCTGATCAAATGCTTTTTCTGCGTCCAAAGATATAACTGCTAAGTCTTCCTTTTCCCCTTTATGTGAATACATTATATTATAAAGTCGTCTCAAATTATTAAATGATTGTCTTTTGGGTATAAACCCCGTTTGGTCCTGATTTATCAATTTATTAATATATTTGCTCAATCTTCTTGCTAAAATCTTTGCTAAAATTTTTTGGTCTGTATTTAACAGTGCTATAGCTCTATACGAGCCCGGATCTTCTAAATCTTTATCTTTTTTTGGTATAAGCATAATTGTGGATTCTGCTAAAGTTTCTGGTAATTTCTTATCGGTAAAAGCGTACCTGTATAATTTAAGTAATCGTGGGGCCATTAACTCCTGAAATCTTTTATAAAATTCATTATTAAAACCATCAGGCCCTGGAGTCTTCCCATTTTTCAATTCTTTTATTGTTTCTCTTATTTCTTCACTTGTAATCTGGGTTCCTAATTCCTCTTGTTCTAAGATATCCAATTTTGGCAAGTTACACTTATCTAAAAAATTTATAATTTTATTGTCTTCAATGTTAGTTTTAGATGTATATAAATTTTGATAAAATTGAGCAAACCTTTTGTTAATGTCCTTAGGTAAAGTTAATAGTTCCCCGTTCTCTGATTTGATTTTACTAATTGTTTTTTCCTTTTCTTGTTTCTTCAATTGTCGTGCTAGAAGTTTATGTGGTTTATCCCCAAATTCAAATTGTACTTGTTTTGTGATCTGAAATAATCTTATTACTCTTGCCGATAATATTCGATTAAGTTTAAATTTCAGTAATGTTATCTTATTATGTTTATCTATTGTTGGGTCTTTTGCGTTTCCTAATTCTAATAATTTAATTTCCTTTTCTAACGTCCCTTGTTCTGTCCTGTTTTTTTTATTTAGAAAACTTTGATACGAAATTATAACTCCACGAATGAAAGCCTTAAAAGATTCCCATAATAAAGATGGTGAAATCCCTGGTGTCTCATTTATTTCAAAAAAAAATTTCATTTGTTGTTTTAAATACTCATAACCTTGTGGGTCGTTAGCTATTTGTGTGTTAAATCTCCAAAAAAAATTTGTACCTGGCATTCCCTCAAGTTTTAAAGTAAAAGTCAGCGGGGAGTGATCAGAAATAATACTATTGTGGTATTTAGAATTAATCGTATAT
Source organism: Rhinoraja longicauda (assembly GCF_053455715.1). Classification (NCBI taxonomy): domain Eukaryota; kingdom Metazoa; phylum Chordata; class Chondrichthyes; order Rajiformes; family Arhynchobatidae; genus Rhinoraja; species Rhinoraja longicauda. Next base: position 19,161,134 of record NC_135956.1, on the reverse strand, counting down.
GGTATTAGTTTTGAGTCCACTAAAAAATAATCAATTCTTGAATAGGTTTTGTGTACTGATGAGTAAAACGAATATTCCCTTCCAGTTGGGTTAGCTATTCTCCATACATCTATTATATTAGTATTTTTTATATAAGTATTTAAGAATTCGCTAGACTTGGATTTAGCACTACCCTTCCTAAATTTTGTTGATTTGTCTAAATATGAATCTATAACACAGTTAAAATCCCCCCCTAATATTATATTTTGAAAATTATACTCATCTATTTGATCCATAATTTTCTTAAAAAATTGGGGATTATCAAAGTTTGGAGCGTAAATATTTATCAAAGTGAGTGGCGTGGAATAAATTTCTCCCGCCACTATCGTGTATCTTCCTTCTTTATCAGATATTGTATTCTTTAATATAAACGGTATACCTTTCCGAATAATAATAGCCGTTCCTCTAGCTTTAGCAGTAAATGACGAATGATACATTTGGCCTATCCAATTTGCTCTAAATCTCATCTGTGTTTGTAGTTTCGTATGCGTTTCTTGCAGGAACGCTATATCCACCTTCAAAGATTTTAAATGGGCCATAATTTTGCCCCTTTTAATTGGATCATTCGCACCCCTAATATTCCAACTACAAAATGTGACTCCTCCATTCTCTTTATTGTCCTGCATTATAAATAAGTTTTAGTAATTTTATTTCCTGTGGTGTAATTAGGTACCTCAGCCTTTTGTGTATGTGGGTATCATCCCACACTTCTGACATTATTTTACCTCTCCTCCGTATATTGAACCTCCATAAGAAGAAGAAAAAGATGTGTTGAAAAATAGTGATGAAAACAAGAAAAATAATTAAATAAGCCACATAAAAGTAAATGCTACAACCAAAAAAAAAAAAAACACGTGATTTTAAGGTATCAAAAAGGTGATACCCTAAATACAAGAAGCCATCTATGATGGCTAAAAATTGATAGACCTCCGTAGATGGAATTATACATTGAGTTCAGCCACCTGAATACTATAGAATTTATAACTACAAGCCGTTTCCTCTGACTATATCTTAATCTTTCTTAATATATCTAAGGGACTCCTTAATCCTTAATATTTCAAGTGTTCTCATTTCTACCCCAATTTTAAACCTTCTGTGTTACTTGCTCGGTATCCCCGAGTCCTACAATTCAAAAACCTGAGAACACCTGCCCTGTCTCTGTCCAAATATACAGTATTCATCAATACCTTGATTACCAGCCTGTTTCAAGGGTTACGTTTCTTATCTTAAATACAAGTTGATACTTTAGTTATATAGGGTTTTAGTTAAGACCACATCTGGAGTACCGAGAACTTGAGATTACTGAATAAAAATAAGGGATTCCCCATTTTGGAGACAAGGTATTTTTCCCCTCCAAAGTGCTGTATGTCTTTGAATATTTAAAAGTAGTAGATAGATGGTACATAGTAGATGGATGTGTGATAAGCAAGGAAGTGAATGGTTACTATAATTATTTAGGATGCAGAGTTGAGGTTAGATTATTCCATATTTTATCGAATAGTTGAGTGGTAGACTTTTGTTCCTAGTTCATATGCACAAATATTTTAATACAGAATTAGCAAACTTTACCTTGTCTTGCTGTATACTCATTGTCTTCAATCAACCGTGCTAAGCCAAAGTCTGCTATTTTACACACAAGATTATCACCCACAAGGATGTTGGCTGCTCTTAGGTCTCTGTGGATGTAGTTCATTCGCTCAATATACGCCATGCCATCAGCAATCTTATTAAACATAAAAGTACAACACATATAAGAACCCATTTTTAAATATAATCTTAATCAACTATACCAAGTGGTTTCAATGTTGAAGACAATTCATTTTAAGTAAGAAAACCAATGTGTTTCAGTAAAATTCAGTGATTGCTACCTGTAGGAATTAAAGCACTGAGACACACTTTTACTATTCAAAGTACTATAGTTATAAAAAATAATTCAATGTGGTAACTTTAAAAAGAGCCACGATGCAATTCAATCTTTACTGGGCATACAGTAAATACGATTCAAACAATAATGGGACTCTCATGAAAGTAGATGCCCATGTTACATCCCAGTTTTTGCTAATATTCAAATGTGAGCTTCAACAGGTGTCAGAATTGCAATATATAAAACTGTCTAGATTGCATGTCCAGGACAGAGCAGAAATAACAGCGTGCTGTTTCAAGAAATCCCAAATTATATCAGTGTAGATGCATAACGTACAACAAAATGAACATTTTACTTAATCACCAAATTTAATTGACACCCCATCATGAATTTGGAATTACAGACTCAAATTACTTTCAATAGACAACGTGCAGCTGCCCAATGCATTTGTTTTGGTTTAAAATGTGTCTTGATAAAACGGCAACTAAACTGGATGGAGCTTTCTAATTTAGTTGCATTAGAGAATCAAACCTGTAATATTTACATGTGCACATCCAGAGAACTACTGTTACCTCCAACAGTTCAGTGCACTTTCAGTTCAGTCTCCGATTAAATAATTTTGTGTTTTTACTCACTTGTGCAGCCATATCGACAAGTTGAGGAAGTTTCAGAGATTTCCCATCACCTTCCTTTACAAAATCCAGTAAACTTCCTGTTGCAAGAAACAAAATTAATATTGTTCATTCGCACCATTTTAAAAAAAAAATTGCTCAGGACTGGCCCTTTAATTTCCAGCCCTAATCTCTAGAATTCCCTCCAAAAATCTGTCTTTCCTCTTTGAAAATAAATATAAGTTGTACCTAGTGTACGTAAGATCGTGTAAATGCGTGTGGATTGCTGGTTGGTTTGGTCTGGGTGGGCCGAAGGGCCCGTTTCTGCGCTGTATCCCAAAACTAATTACACTATAATATCCAAGTGCATTCTACACCAATATTTCAGGAGCAATTAATCAACAATATTGACAATCTTGTTTAAAAAGTTCAATTTGCTCAGTTTTACTCTGTGTAACACTTGAAAGAATTTCTATTTCTTGATCTTTTTTTTAACCTTGAGGTAATTTCTCTTCTTTGATGCATTATTGAGCTAGATAACTCAACTCTCTAAGATTGTAGGTAGACACAAAATGTTGGAGTAACTCAGCGGGTCAGACAGCATCTCGGGAGAGAAGGAATGGGTGACGCTTCAGGTCGAGACCCTTCTTCAGGCAATCTCAGATTGTATTTTTGAACTCTTCTTTTGACCCACCTCATATTCTTCCCTCAACCAACATCAAAGATTATTCGATGTGCACAGTGCACTGATTTTTTTCCCCCCTATAAATGCAAATTCTTTCCCTTAACTTTTGATGTCCACTGCAAAATTCTTATTGGTGACTAGTTTAAATATCAAATGCAGAAATATTTTGTTTCTGTCAAATTCAGATTCTACACACCTACAAATATTACTAGGCGATAGAAACATTTATTCAAACTTAAAAATTGAAACGGAATAAAAATCTGCAAACCAAAAAAAAAATTGCATGATACGATAAATCCAATGTGCTCAATTGGAAATTTAAAAAAAAATTAATATGCAATAGCACATGTACAATTGCCATAGCAGTTTTACACAAAAACCATTTTTCATAGATCTAACCTTTTGCCATGTATTCTGTTACAATGTAAATTGGCTCTTCTGAAACAACAGCGTACAGCGGTACAAGTTTATCATGTCGCAATCTCTTCATAATTTGGGCTTCTTGCAAAAAAGCTTCTGGAGACATGGTACCAGGTTTTAGTGTTTTAATTGCCACTTTTGTTGTGCCATTCCAAGTTCCTGAAAAGATAAAAGATAATATGCAATTCAGCAGCAGTCATTTTTTATTTCCCCCAACTTAACACCTGAAATAGTCCCCTTTGTATGAATAAAACTGACCTGAGATTTCAAATCATATATTTTATTATTAACCATAAAACAAAAAAAAGAGTGAAAGAACTTCAAACAAAATGCTGGAGTAATTCAGCATCTCTGGAGAAAAATAGGCGATGGTTTGGGTCGAAGTCCTTGGGAAGTGCTCTATTTATGGGAATAAATAATTGCTTGGCTCTGCTGTAGAGATATGATGGAACCTTTGATGTTCGGGTCAGCCACAGAATTGCATAGCATGAAAATGAGCTATCTCGTCCATGGTCATGGGCATCCTTTGCATTAAGTATTAAGTCCATCCCCCTGCAATTGGTTTGTAGCCTCTTTGCCCAAGTGATTCAATTGCTCAACCAGTCATTTCAAAGTGACTCTGCTTCAATCACTTTCTCAGGTAATGCTCTCCAGATACATACTACTTGCTGGGTGAAGGTCCTCCTCATTCCCCTTCTAAATCCCATCTATACCCCTCATAACTTTGTGTTTAAATCACGCCTCTGGTCTGGGGACAACAGACCAAGCTTCTACAGTATCTCCTCCAAACTGAACTGCTCCATCCCAGGCAACTTCCTGGTGTATCTGCCATGCACCATTGCCAGCCCTATCAAATGCTTCCTGCAGCGTGGTGACCAGAACTGCTTGCAGCACTCTTAGGTGAGGTCTGACCAGTTTTATAAAGTTACTGTGTCTCCTTCTGTATTGAACACCCCAACCAATGAAGGCCTGTGTCTATTATGCCTTCCTAACCTCATCTTCAAGGTCCCCTTTCCCCTCAAAACCAAGTCCCTACTATTTGTGGCTTATGTCCAAGTCTCATTCGTACTTCCACCTCACTTTTTTGCCATTTTCAGCCAATTTTACCAACGCATCGATACATCTCTACAGCCCAGGACTGTCCTCCACCTTTCAACAACTCTGCCAATCATCTGTAATCTAACTGATTCACATCCAAGATATTCACGAATATTACAAACACCAAGGGTGCAGCATCGATCCGTATGGAGGAACACTATTAGTTACGGACATCCAATTGCAAAAACAACCCTCTAACAATCACTCTCCATCTCCCATTGATAAGTCAATTTCGGGTTTGCCAACTTGTCCTGGATCTGATGGGGCCTAACATTTTCAACCAGTCTCCTGTGTGAATCACATCTACTGTTCTGCCCTAATCGTACACCTTAATACCTCTTCAAAGAATTTAATCAAATTGGTAAGGATCTGCCCTTGGCAACAGCATGTTGGCTGTTTCTGAACTAGTCCAGTGTCTTCCCAACCACTGATGGCAGGCTCATGGGTCTATTGTTCCGTGTTGCCCTTCTTGAAAAGGGGAAAGGGGTTACAGTTGTCCAGTCATCATATGGACTGGGTGAATAACTTCCCTGTCAACAAAAGCCTTTTCTCTCTAAGAACCCGCGGTTACCTTTCACTTAATTTAATGCACTGACTTTATTCACCTATCAGAATCAAGCGAATGGCTGAACAGCAAGAGATATGGTTATAATAGTGTATTGATCTTATTGAATAGTGAAACAGACATGACTATGAATGACTAATGTGCCAATTTCTTATGTTCTTATGAATGAATGCTTATTACCACTGAGATAATTGACAGTCATTATCAAATCACACCTTACTCTGATGTAAGCAATTTAGTCATATACAGCATGTAAATATGTCCTTCGGCCAACGTCCATGCTGATCAAGATGCCCCATCTGCACTAGTCCCATCTGCCTGAGTTTGCCCCATATCCCTCCCAACCTTCCCCTTCCATAGGGATGGCTAAAAATAAAAATCAATGAAAATCCTATCCATTTTGAAATGAAATTTTAATTTACACTATAAAACTGTAAAATAAGCGGAACTGACGACTTATTCAGAATAGTGATTCTTGGCATTTGGCATCAGAATCTCAGCTCATTGTTCAAGTTTGTTTATTTAAACAGTGACTAATAATTATTTTGAAAATTGGGTATCTTCAAAAAGGCAAAGATAAGAAAAACTAATGCTTATCCTGACAGGTTGTAATTACCATGGTCTCACTAATTTTAACAGGTATACATGCCTTCCCCTATAAACTTACCCATCCACACTTCGCCAAAACAACCTTGTCCAAGTTTAATTTCCAGACGCAAGGAATCTCGAGGAATCTCCCACGCATCTTTAGCTAGTCCCTGGGTTTGTGGTTTCACAGTAGGACACACAGTAGTTAATCTATGGCACAAGCCATCTGCATGATCTAAAGAAATTAATAAATTATAAAATGTACTAAAGATAACAAAGTGCAAAACACAGTAACGTGGAATGAAACTGACAAATACTTCATAATGTTAAAATCCATTAATTTTTTACAATTTTGAATTTGATGGAACTTTATTTGCTGTTTCTCAATTCTTTACAGTTTAGTCACATGGCTGAGAGATTAGATTAAAACAAACTTGCTTTTCGTAGGTAACATTAGAATTATGAAATTCCCCAATTAAATCTTTTATCATTACAATGAAACAGCTATTATAACTAAGCCATGCTCTGATATATTTGAAAATTGTGTTCTAATCTACAGGAATAACATATGCTTCAATTGCATATGTTTCATCAAACATTAGTAATAGAAAGAGGATCTGTATTAACATTAACTCATGCAATGTTATTTACTTTTCCACTTGCAATTATAGGCAAGTATACTTTGGCTCAAGTATAGGCTTACATGTTGAATTAATTGTGGTTCTGTGCTTGCATTTAGATCTCTCATCATTTTTCAAATAAGGTATGCATTTCTGAAATTCCAATCATCAAATTCTTTTGGAGAGTACCTGTGTAGTGTTTCACCAGCTTCTGTAGCGACTCGAACTGTGCTCGAGTTGTAATATAATAACCACCACTGTCCAGCTTTCTGATTTTGTAGTGTTTGACATTGTCAGTTTTTACATCATCCCAATCTCTTATCGAAAGAGAATATGCACCTGAAAGAAATTTAGAGCATTTGAAATTTGTAAATTTTCTTCATTCATGTCTCAGATGTCTAATTGGCATCTACCTTTGCCAATCAAAGTAATAAAATATTTTTATGTCCCCTCGAAACTTATAGAAACATATGAAAATTATATAGGGACTGGACAAGGTAGACGCAGGAAAAATGTTCCCAACGTTGGGAGAGTCCAGATCCAGGGGCCACAGTCTAAGAATAAAGGGGAGGCCATTTAAAACTGAGATGAGAAGAAACTTTTCACCCAGAGAGTTGTGAATTTGTGAAATTCTCTGCCACAGAAGGCAGTGGAGGCCAATTCACTGGATGAATTTAAAAGAGAGTTAGATAGAGCTCTAGGGGCTAGCGGAATCAAGGGATATGGGGAGATGGCAGGCACGGTTTACTGATTGTGGATTATCAGCCATGATCACAATGAATGGCGGTGTAGGCTCAAAGGGCCAAATGGCCTCCTCCTGCACCTATTTTCTATGTTTTCTAATATATCAGTTCCCTTTGAATGTCAATGTCAGCCCAGAGGGACACAAAAACACAGGCAGATCTAAACGTAATGCAACAGCACATATTTTCCCTTTCCAATTTTGCACCTTCCCAATTTGCTGCCAGCAAACAATTGAAGGCATTCACCAGACATGCAGTCACTTGCTCCCCAAGCTTTTACTTGGTAGATCTTTGTTCGCATCAATTGATTGTAGAAACTCCCTGTACATCCTACTGCCCCTCCTTTGCAAATCACAATCAGAAACATATTGCTCTTAAGAAGTGCTCATGCAGTACAAATATAACATTGCTCAGTTTAATATAATACCAAAATATTACATGGATATATAACTTAGTACCAATACAAGTTGGAATTCTCTTGTACCAGTTTATATTTATAATAATTGTATCCTAGTTATCGTTGCCTCCTACTCATGTTTTTGTTAAGACGGTTGGCTAGGCTGCGATATTATATGTTCAATGTTAAAAGATTGGGACTTTTACATTACTTTTACGTAACGTAGAACTAATGCGAATGGGTGTTCGATGGTTGACGTGGACTCAGAGGGCCAAAGGGCCCGTTTCCATGTTGTACCTTTCAACCAATCTCGGGCCCCAGGGAGCAAAGGTAGGAGGGGGAGGGGAGAATAGCATTAAGTGACGTGCTGAATCACTTTAAACTTCACAAAAGTAGAGATGTCGGTGTGTCTTCTTTGTGTTTACATCTATACACTGGACCCAGGAGTGGTCAGAGATATTAACACTCAGGAATTTGAAGTTGGTAACTCTATCCACCGCCAATCCACTGATTAAAATTGGCACGCAGTACCAATTTTAAACCTTGCTATCGTAGGGGTTCCCTTTTAGTCAACACTGTGAAGTTCTTTAAAATGTTATAACATCCTGAACATTTGTACTTAGCCATCTATGGCAGTACAATGGAGAAGTATTTCTTCAAAAGCATCTTTATTCATTCAAAATGATCAATTATCTAAATGTTTGCCACCGGTCATCTCTAGTTATCTTTTAATCTATTTGTTATCTTTTAATACAGTTTTTTTTACATACAATACCCCCCCCCCCCCCCCAGTTGATTTTAAATTTGAAACCCAATTTCCGACCTATTCCCATTCCTTTTGAGTTCAATACAAAATTCTTTCAATATTAAAATAATTTCCATTAATTTTTAAAGATTAGTAACTGTTAACTATTCCCCTGTCTGCAGTCTATGAACTTCTGTCTGCAGTCTATGAGTTTCCCTCACTTGCACAATTAAAGCCCCCCATAATTACAGCATTTTCCTTATTACAGGCATCTCCAATGACAATTTAATCACTACTTGTTTCACCAAAGCTTATGCATTAGTACAGGGCATCTGCGTTATTTGCCTTATTGAGTTTATTAAGCTTATTAAAATTGTTCCGACCTTTTGTGGTTTCACTCTCTCGAACCAAGAACGTGCCACGTGGATTTCCTGTATGTAACAGCAATCGCTCGGCATCCTTACGGCCCATTTTACCAAAATACCATCTACAAACAAGTCATAAGATGAATAAAGAGCACTTTCAGTATTACTGATTTAACTAGAAAATTCAATGTACAAAATCCTTGAAACATGCAAGGATGAGAATAGTTTGCATGGGGACATGGCATCATCATGGATTTGCAAAAAAATAGAATGAGTTAATGGTGGCTTGCAAAATGCATTAAAAGCAAATTTAACAACCAGGCGCTTGAACAAAACTCTTGTCTTGTGTTTACTTAAACCAATTCTCAGAGAATGTCACAATTGAGATCGGGTTTTGATAAATCCCAGCTGTAATCAGGCAACTGAACCATCCTATTACCAACTAGAGAGTGGTTCTGAACTACTATCTACCTCATTGGAGACTCTCAGACTATCTTTAATCAGACTTCACTGGCCTTTATCTTGCACTAAACATTATTCCCTTTATCCTGTATCTGGACACTGTGAACGGCTTGATTGTAATCATGTATAGTCCTTTCATTGACTAGAAACCACGCAACAAAAAAGCTTTTCACTGTACTTTGGTACACGTGACAATAAACCTAACCATGTTCCCTAAAGAACAATTATTCTCAATTGCATCTGGAGTAGTGATACCACTCAAAAGCAAAGGAGGGAATTGACAGAATTTACAAGACAATGAGTTTCCTGTATGCCCAGTCCAAAGTCGATTAAATGGTGTACAAGGAAATAACTTTGGACTAGGATTCAAACTTTACTGCTGTTAACTTCTGTAATCTAAACAAAATTACAAGATAACATAGTTATCATACTGGGATATTAGAAGGGCTATTAGAAGGCCCCATAAACATTTTAGAACAAAACTAGGAACTGTTGGGCAGCAGTGGCACAATGGTAGAGCAGCTGCCTCATAACACCCGACACCCAGGTTTGATCTTGACTATGGGCGCTGTCTGTGTGGAGTTTGTACGTTCTCCATGACAGCGTGGGTTTTCGCTGGGTGTTCCGGTTTCCTCACACGTTCCAAAGTGTGCAGGTTTGCAAGTTAATTGGCTTCTGTAAATTGCCCCTAGTGTGCAGGATATCAAAGTGGGATAACATAGAACCAGGGTGGTCGATGGTCAGCGTGGACACAGTAGGCCGAAGGGCCCATTTCCATGCTGCTCTAAACTTTAAAAACAAGGCAGGCAAAACTAAATTATTAAACAATAGTACTTAAGTTAAGTTTGTAATATGTATTGCATCAGCAGAAAGGATTTGGCATGTTGGTTGAAAAGTTTATGCCAAATAAATATGCGAAGAAGAAATTTAAAAAGAGACGCAGAGCTTGCAGCAGACAACCAAAGGAGAAATTTCAGACATCTACATTAACTTCCCATAAGACTTAAAATAAAAAAGGACTTACTCTTCTGCTTGGATGGAATCGGCTGGAGCCACATAATTGCTAGGAATGTAACCTTTCTTTCCTGTAGTGATAGATCGAGCTTCCCACCAGTCACCTTCCCTGAAGATCACAAAAGCAATAAGTATTCTAAATTATTAAACTGATCTAGTCACACAATCAGGGATACATTTCCATAAAACCAAACCAAAATATTCAAATTGCATTAAAAAAAAATGAACATGGAGAACAACATAGATTTATGTAGAACTTTATTTTTCAACCAGCAATCTCAATTTGTCTGTGTTTAACAACTCACTTTACGGTGCTATTTAAAAAAAAATATGGCACCAATTTATATTTGTGGGTGTGTAGGTGTTAGTTGAGGGGCAAATGCTGACAAGAGAATTGTTTCATCTGTGAGTTGAGTTAAACAAAGACCCATGTCTTTAAGAAGGGAGAGATTGAACTTTTTTCCATCTTCCATCACAGTGAGGAATGCGGAGGAGTCACTGTGGTGGATGTTCATGTTAAAATGTATTTTGTGTGTTCCGTTGCTTTTTATTTGTATGACTCTATGGCAAATCAAATTCCTCGTATGTTGCAAAACATACTTGGCTAATAAAGTATGATTATGATTATGTCACAGCCCATTCCAGCACCGAGATTCCACACAGGCCTTGAGGCAAAACACGGAACTTTCCTCATTTTTCTGCAGACATGTAATTCTCCCATGTTTGGCTCCTGTCTAACATGATTTACCCCCCAAATGATTTACTTCACCTGCCCAATATATGGCTTGTGCCCGGTGGTCCATTCTCCAACCCTGGTTTGGTCTTGATAATGGGCATTACATTTTCCTCTTGAAGCTCCAAACAGACACAAATCATATTTGCAGCTATAGACATACATGGGGATGGTCTCCAGCATATTGTTGTAATGATCAACATAGGACGCAGAGCAAAAAAACTGACTGCTTGATGTACTAATTGGGTCAGGCAGCATCCGTGGAGAGCAATGGACAGATGATGTTTCAGATGGTGACTCCTTCAGTTTAAGAAAGTACTTTGACCTGACACGTCAACTGTCCATTTCCCTCTACAGATGCTGCCTGACCTGTTGATTGTCTCCAGCCGTCTGTTTTTGGCTCAATATTCCAGCAACTGCAGTCTTTTGCATTTCCCGTCATAGCACCCAATTTCGTGTGTTAGAAATTTTGGACAATCATGCTCAGAATGACCACTGTGCAGTCCAAATTGCAAACATTCAGTGGAGGAAAGAACTGCAAATGCTGGCTTAAATCGAAGGTAGACACAAAATGCTGGAGTAACTCAGCAGCTCAGGCAGCATCTCTGGAGAGAAGGAATGGGTGATGTTTCGGGTTGAGACCCATCAGTCTGAAGAAGGGTCTTGACCCGAAATGTTACCCATTCCTTCTCTCCAGAGATGTTGCAAACTTTCAGATCAGATTTGTTGCATAATTCTTTACCTTTGGAAATCAACTAAATATATTTAAAATTTAAATATTTATGTATATTTGCATAATGCAAAGTTCAACTTGATGCAATTTTAGACAAATTGAAATAAATTATGCAGCTACAAATGGCTATAAGTATTCTGGTGTGATGTATAAAAATGTACATGAAGATAAAATGGCAATCAGAAAAATCTGAGTCTCAAGTCTTAGCAATTCCATGATTTAAAATGTCTTGTTGATTAATTCCTCCTGCACTCTTTTAGCACATTTTTCATATGAAGAACATGTATCTAGATTCAAAGTTAACTACAATATAAACTGTTTGTAGTTAATTTTGGATACAGTCTATACAATCTGCATTCAAAGAGGTCACAGCAGGGCGTGACTATGGAAAATATTCATATAATTTAGTCTTTCATTTCACTAATTTCGTTTCACAAGCCACACAAAGGAAGCCAATCTCGGGGGTGCTTATATGTTTTTGTACACTGGAGTAATATCAGGAAATCCTTAGGGTTTGATCATCCAAAGTTTGTTAAAAAATATTATCTTTAAATTTGCGCAGAAAGAAATCAACTACAGAAATAAACTACAGAATGCAAATAAAATATCACTATTTTCCAACAGTCCATAATACTCACGTATTATTTATGATCTGAAATCTTTCACCCTTTTTGAAAGATAGATCTTCCGTTGTTCTTGCTTCATAATCATACAAGGCCACAAAAATAGTTACGCCACCTTCAAAAAAACATATATACTAGTTACTACCTTTTCTGTGTTTAAGTTTTTCCCATTTTTAACAGTTTAAAGCAAAACCCCACTTCTGAACCCCATTAACCTTTATGTTGTGTAGCGATTAATAGTTCATGTTGATAAAAAAGTTATACAAGTATGTTAGTAAGTTTGTAAAAACCTACTTTATAAGAATGATCATAGTCACAATAAATTATTATAAAGGAAACCATTTATAATATTTATCTGAATTGATTGGAAGAACCATTCGGTCTAATCCCATCTCTCAGCACTTGATTCATGGTCCTGCATGCTACGACTCTTCAAGAACACATGCAAGTATCTTTGAAATGCGATTAAAGTTTCGACCATAAGAATTATAGAACAGAAAATTGCAGCACAGGATATCTGTGGCGCAGATGATGCCAAGATTAACTCTCATCTGCCTGCATAAATCCTTCTCTCCATCCTTGCATATCCATGTGTCTATCTCAAAAGACTCTTTGTTTACAGCAACATTTTGAAGAGTTAAAGCCAAGTGATGAACTATTTGACAAAACCTGAAGCTAATTTGGAAGGCTGCAACTCGAGATCACCAAGCCAGAATCTTAAACGGTTGAAGATTGGACCACAAGATTGTAGTTCTGCCTTTAGCAAAGAACAACATGCTGTGGAAGATTGTGCAATTATCTATTTTAACAGTGACAATTATAGAAGGGGCAGAGTTTGAACAATGACAAACTTCTCACAAGCAAAGGTCATGTTGAGATAAATACGGTCAATTAGATACAAGACTGTGTTGCAACAGAGCTGAAAATAGGCAAGAAGGTGTGTTTAAACCAGTAAAGCAGCAGCAAATATGAATGTCATTGTTCCATTCGTGCAAATGAGTTTCAACTTCTGGAGAGAGATGACAAAGGGGAAGAATTTGGCGGAGAATTTGAAATTAAATCTTAACACTAAATTGCCAGTGCCATGGGAAATGGGGAGTAATGCGATGTTAGAGGATTGATTAGTCCATGGCTTCCCGATGAACTTTAAGCCTTAGTAGGATCTGAAATGAGGATGAGAATTATCAAATCTGCAATGGACATAGGAACCTGACCAGAAAGACTAATGAGTGGGAGCAGTATGGAATAAGATTCTTGCAATTATCCCAAGATAATTTTCTTCATTCCATCGTCATAATTTGGTTTTACTGTTACTCACATTAAGTCTCAGTATCCAGATAGTATCGGTGTAACTTTAGAAGCTTTAAAAAATGTAGAAACTTTAAAAACGTTACCTCTTTAATTATTTCTCTATTGTTAGGCATTTAGCATGAACATAAAAAGGTCAATATACACTAAGGCTTGTGTTGCTACTCACCTGTAACACCACTTGCATAATGGGTCGGAACAATACTAAATGACGATGAAGCACCTCCAAATGGTGCCATACCAGCTGACCCACCAAAAGGTGTAATGGAATGTTTGTTGAAGTTACCAGATTGTCCCTTTGATGCTGGTGATTGTGTCAGTTGGGTGGGATCCGGACCATACTGAGTAATATTTGCAGCGACGGTTCCAGTAGTGTCACCTGGTTTATACTTCATTGCTGGCTCTTTGTCCTCCTTGCTCTTTATGCAACCCATGACTGAAGCTGCAAACAAAAGAAACTGTAAGTGTACCCTGTTAAACTAAACTGCCTTTAAACATTAAATATATGATCTGAACAAAGCGCATAGAGCAAGAAACTGAAAAGGCAAAATCTTCATGTGGATAATAAAAAGTGCATCATTCTGTTTATACATTGTTACAAAAACAGAATTCTAGCTTAAAATGAAATTAAATGGATTGGATAAAAGAATATGCAACATTAAACCTGCACCATGTAAATATTAGACAACAGAGGAATTATTTACTTTGCTTCCCCACCACCCTAGAGTTTGGGCGGCACGGTGGCGCAGCGGTAGAGTTGCTGCTTTACAGCGAATGCAGCGCCGGAGACTCAGGTTCGATCCTGACTACGGGTGCTGCACTGTAAGGAGTTTGTACGTTCTCCCCGTGACCTGCGTGGGTTTTCTCCGAGATCTTCGGTTTCCTCCCACACTCCAAAGACGTACAGGTATGTAGGTTAATTGGCTGGGTAAATGTAAAAATTGTCCCTAGTGGGTGTAGGATAGTGTTAATGTGCGGGGATCGCTGGGCGGCACGGACTTGGAGGGCCGAAAAGGCCTGTTTCCGGCTGTATATATATGATATGATATGATGATATGACAACAGTGATTGATGAGCATTACAACGAGAGAACAATGTTGAGAACATAGCTGATGATTGTGCATCAGATTAGGTCAATTTATGCCAAGAAATAAGGAACCAAGGTTAAATGGCATAATTAACCAAGAAAGTGCAGAAAAAATGTGTTTGTGAGCAGATATTTTGTTTTCTAAATAGAAAGGAATACATAAAACCTTAAAATAGAAATACTTCTTACATGTGGAAAGTTACATTAGAAATTCCAAATGGTACTATTGTACCATGTTGGATCAGATGATCCCCTAAACATTTTTCATAAAACCGCTTCAGTCCCCAAAACACAAAGCATGTTAAGAAATAAACGGAACTGAAAGAAATTAAAACTAAAGAAAACTACTTCAATTGATTTCAATATTTTCTACCGCCATTTTTAGAAATCGTATAATTCATCTATAGAAACTTAACAGGCCAAAATTGCACATTAATGCCATGATAACTGCTCCAGATATATTTAAGGATTTGGCTTACGTTTTGGGTCGAGACCCTTCTTCAGTCTGAATGAAGGGTCTCCACCCAAAACGCCACCATTCCTTCTCTCCAGAGATGCTGCCTGTCCCGCTGAGTTACTCCAGCATTTTGAGTCTACCTTCGATTTAAACCAACATCTGCAGTTCTTTCCTGCATATTTGAGGATATGATGTTTAATACCAAAAATCCCCAATGATTTTGATTACAAAGGATTACAGATAATCTTAACCACATATGGCAAATATCCTGAAGCACTTCCTATACAAATTATGTTGAAATGCAATTCAAATGTTATATAATGTAAGTAATTGTAACAGTTTACAAACAGCAAGAGCAAAACTAATGATTGTTTTGATGTTGCTGATTATGGAGGAAACACTGCAGGATAACGGTAGAACAGTTAAGGGCCTGTCCCACTTAGGCGATCTTTTTGGCGATTGCCGGCCGGCGACTGTCAAAGTCGTAGCAGATCGCCGAACTTTTCTTTTACCCGACGACAATGACCACGACCATGCCGAGTCAGGTCGAGATTACAGCGGCTTCGGAAACATCGCGAAATTCCCACGCTGTCAATGCTTCTCCGGTGTCCTAATTTTTGCTGAAATCACTGGCAAGTCGGTAAGTACTTGAGAGTTTTGAACTATAACACCTTGTATGGGTTACTTAAAAACAAAGCTTCACTGTAACAAGGAATAAACCGGATTTACTTCCAATTTACTAATAGCTGTATTAATTTGTTTTTATTTTAAAGTGGTTAAGTGGATTTTTGTGAAAAGTGTGTGGGCATTCTTTGAAAATGTACGGGAGATGCATATTTTGTTTCTGGGTTGCATATCTGGGTTGGGAGCTCACTTTAAATGTAATGGCCAAAAACATCGCGAAAATTCCCACGCTTACCTGACCGTCAAACTGTCACCTCCAATCTACCTGTCAAATGTCCTGACGGTAAATAAATTGGTTAAACACAAGCATTTTATGGTATTTTGAAATGACTACTTATTTTAATATTATGTTCTTCTAAATGTATCTTAAGAGAACCTATCAAACCTGGGGACAGCATGCGACAGCGCCCGCAATAAGCTACGATGCCTGGCGCCAAGCCAGCGGTCGCCGAGAGATTTCAAACCGTTTGATTTCTCGGTGATGCGCCGAGATCCACTACGATCTATGGAAGACTCCTCACGATCATGCCCGCGACACCCCGGCGAACGTTCGGCGACAGTGTAGTCGCCGGCAGTCGCCTTAAAATCACCTAAGTGGGACAGGCCCTTAAATTTCCTTGAAAGTTAAATATTTCTATTGCTGGAAATCTGAAAATGGAGAATCCTGGAAATTTCCAACAACTAAGATAGCATTTGCAGTTATTGTTAACCTGTAGTAATCGACTGGAAAAGTTGTGTTTCTTTCCACAAATGCTACCTGACATACTGACTCAGTTGACCAGGGAAAAATATTCCATCTACCCTATCTATGACCCTCATAACTTTATAAACCTCTATGGTCATCCATCACTAGTGGGAAGAAAAAACACAGTTTCAATAATATGTTGGATCTTCCAACCCAATGCGAGGGCTAATGGTGAATGTTTGCCTGTATTTTCCAGTGAAAGGCCTACTTTCCAGCACTGGCATGACCAACCTGCCATTTGGATTTCAATTCCTCTTATATTCAAATAATGCAGTGTAAACGTCTGCAGACTTAATCACTCTCAAACCAGGAAATCTAACCCGAGCCTGCAATCAGTATAAACGCAACAAACACAGCAGTCTCCACTCAAATGCAATTGAGGTATTTCCACTGCTGAAAAGAAATGCTTATTTTACAAATTATGTCAGTTTTCGTGCCTTAATTTATCATGTGTTTTCACTACCTTGATTGTGTTAACTGCACAAGTCACAATGCAACTCTCTAATCACTTTGGTTAGGCCACATTTGGAATATTGAGTGCAGTTCTGGCACCCCATTACAGGAAGAACGTGGATACTTTGGAGAGCGATGTGTAAGAAGTTCAGCAGAATGCTGTCTGGTTTAGGTGGTATTAGGTACAAAGAGGTTAGTCGAACTTGGATTGCTTTCTCTAGAATGCCAGAGGTTGAGGCATCTGAGTGAAGTATATAGAATTATGAAATGCATAGATAGGGTAGACAGTAAGAAGCTTTTTTTTTCCCCAGTGTAGAAATGTCAAAGGCAAGAGGGCATAGCTTTAAAGTATGAGTGATAAAGTTTAAAGGAGATGCGCGGGTCAACTTTTTTTTTTTACACAGACGATGCTAAGCACGTTAAGCGGACGGTGGTGGAGGGAGATACGAAAGCAGCATTTAAGAGGCCTTTAAATAGAAACATAGAAAATAGGTGCAGGAGGAGACCATTTGGCCCTTCGAGCCAGCAACGCCATTCATTGTGATCATCCACAATCAGTAACCTGTGCCTGCCTTCCCCCCATATCCTTTGATTCCACAAGCCCCTAGAGCTTTAGATAAGCATGTGAATATGGGAGGGAATGGAGGGATATTAATCATGTTTGACAGATGAGATTAGTTTTTATGATGTTTGGCAGAGACATTGTGGGCTGAAGGGCTTGTTCCTGTGCTGTGGTTTTTTTTAGTTCTATAAAACCATTTTTGATTTTAATTTTGTTTAAAAACAGGTGAGAAATGCATGTACAATCAAAAAATTCAAACATTTAACGGCCCTGCTGATAATCGCAGCTGGGTGAGCCTAGGGTTTGGACTTAAATTGGCCGCCCCCAGCTGTTTTGTGAGCACAGCAGGCTGCTTGTGTTTAACCACCCCAACACTCCACTGCTTGGGGTAATAAGTAATGAAACCTCATTGCCTGACACTTGGTCAAGTCCGTGCTTGAATGTGTATGTGGGAATGGCTGCTTCATTAGGAACAGATGTGAATGGAATGGAATCCAATCAGAGACCACTAGTCTGCTGCATTTATGATGGAAAATAATCGATGGCGACAGCTGAAGACGGTGGAGATAAAGGACACTGTCCTGAGGAATTACTGTCGCGATGTGAAGCCAATCATATTGGACACAAAAAAAGAAAATATGGAAAATCACAGCAGGCCAAGTAGGTTCCATGGAAAGACAAACTGCCAAAGTGGCTGCGACCCACTTCATCAGAACGGATTTGAAACCTTTTGATTTTATTTTATCTCTACTGACTTTGTGCTCTGCAATGTATTATATAAATAGCCAAATTACATAAATGAATGAATTAGGAGCAGTCCACTTGAATGCTTCAGGTGTTCCATCATTAATAAGATCATAGCTGATTTAAGTACAAGCTCAGCTTCGCATTCCACTGACCCATTGTATACTTTCATTCACTTGCTTATCAATATCCATCGGCTTCTGCCTTAATATTGAGAGATTCTTCTTCCAGCACCCTTGGAGAAGAAAATGGGTGACTCCTTAATGATATCAGATGATCTTTCAATTTGAACAGTGGCCCCTCAGTCTAAATTCTCCCCCAAGGATGAACATTCTCCACACATCCACCCAGTCAAGAACTCCCAAAATCTTGTATTTCCAACAAGACAAATTCACTCTTCTAAACTCGGGGGGGGGGGGGGGGGCAAGTTTAGACTTCCCAACCTTTTCTTAAAAGAGCACCTACCAAATCAAGTTAAGTGGAGTTTATTGTCACCAGCACACGTATGGGGAGGTACAGGGACAATGAATATCTTGCTTGCAGGAACACTGTCTAAATGTCTCCTAAAGGGTGCTGTTTTACATGAATCCCATTCAACAGCATCAGTTTCTTGTTGGTAGGTTAGTTGGCTACAGTATTAGCCATAATATGGAGGTGAGTGTTAGAACCTTAGTTGATGGGAATGTGGGTGGAAACAATGGGATTACTGAGAATTAATATAAATGGGAGTTTGGCATGGACCTAGTGGGTCAAAGAATCTGTTTGTGCACTGTATTACTCTATGACTCTTGACAACTCCCAACTGTACAGGAAGGAAGACCTTTATTGGACTGAAGATAGACACAAAATGCTGGAGTAGCTCAGCGAGACAGGCAGCATCCCTGGAGAGAAGGAATGGGTGACGTTCCAGGTCGAGACCCTTCCTCAGACCCCTGGGTTGTGGGATTGCTTAGCTGCTAAACAATAGATACCATTGATTGCAGCAAATTCAAGCTTGCCACTTTATTTTTAAATGTATTTATGGCTGCATCCAGTTGCTCTTTGGGAACAAGGATTGGTTCCCTGGCTCAACTGTATATTGAGGAATACAATATACCAGAAGGCCAAAGATTATGATGGAATACCATTCTGTTGCTGTACCAGAGTATCTCTTCTGACCAGCAACATCCACATTCTTTGAACACATAAATGAAAAATGAATGTATTCTTGCCTAGATGACACAAAAAACTGGACTAACTCAGTGGGACAGGCAGCATCTCCAGAGAGAAGGAATGGGTGATGGTTCGGGTTGAGACCCTTCTTACACATTCTTGCCAAGAGTATATTCTGTAACCTTGCTACCCTTGGTGTTTCAATTGAACATTGAGGGTGATTTTTTTAGCTGTGGGAGAGTGGACAACAGGATTTTTGTTTCTATGCTCATATTTCACATGACACCACAAGATTCATGGGGTCTGGAATGAATGTTGAGGAGTGCTCTGGTTATTTTCTCTTAGTTACGCATCGTCAAGTTGCTAACTGTTGACAGTGGAAATATATCTTCCTTTTCACCAGAGATATCAATAAGAAATTGATATAAAATTAAAAATGTGAAAGATTTTCAACCAAATGAGCATGGAGTTTTGAACGCACAACCCAAAAGTGCAGTGAACAAACATTTGAAAAAAGCTGCAATGGATAATTGTGAAGTATTGTGCTTAGTTCTGGTCACCCTGGTCCAGGAAAGATGCTATTAAGCTGGAAAAAGTACAGAGAAGATATGAGACAAATTGTCAGGACTCAAGGGCCTTAGCTATGGCGAGAGACTGTGCATGCTTGGACTTTATTTTGTGGAGTGCATGAGACTTAGCAGTGATCTTTCAGAATGCATAAAATCACAAGAGGAATAGATAAGAGTGAATGCAAATAATATGTTTCCCAGATTAGTTGAATTAAGAACAAAAGGATTTTGGCATGGATTTAAAGTGAGAGAGTAAAGATTTTTTATAGGAACCCAACTTTTTCCAAGAGGGTGGTAGCTATATGGAGCAAATTGCCATAGATAGTAGTTGAGGTAGGTACAATAACAATAATTAAAAGACATTTGGAGATGGAAAATGGATAGAAAGTTTGAATAGTTATGGGCCAAATGAGGGTAAATGGAACTAGCTTAGATAGGACGGGTTGGACTTAAAAAAGGGCCTGTTTCTGTACTATATCACTATGTCCATGATGCAATAATAAGAAAAATAATTAAATCAATACACAAGAGACTGCAGATGCTTAAAGCTTGAGCAAAAAGCAAAGCACTAGAGGAACCTAGCACGTCAGGTCGAATCTGTGGAGGAAATGAATGTTTTGGGTCAGGGTTCTTCATCATTCTGCAGAAATTGACCCCTTTGCAGTCTAAAAAAGGGTCCCACCCTGAAACATTGACTGTCCATTTCCATTCATGACCTGTTCCGCTCAATTCCTCCAACATTTTGATTTGTGCTCAAGTAAAGAGTTAATTTTTTGGGCCAACATGAACAGGACGAAGCTGAATGGTTACTTCTAAAATTCTAAAAGTGAAGTGGGATACTGAGGAAAATATACTGAACTTTCACCTGGGCTTGACAAACTTCAGACAGCTGCAACGTACATCTCATTTTTCTGTCAGCTGTTTGAAATTCAAAGTAGGTCCTTTTCATTTCCAAGCCACAACAGCTGACAAAAAGGTTAACCCCAACTGTGGTCTCAATAGAATAAAAAGCTTAAATGCCTCAAATTTTGCATTGGTTTGGCATCACTTGATTGCAGAAGAGGGCTGTAGTTAATAGTTCAACTTCATTTTCTGCTGCAGGAAGTCAAGCAGTAAAAAATATAACTCATGGCTCTGTTTGACGTTGTTAATTGATGTGGCTGTTTGCATTGATAGGCATAAAGGGAGAAACAATTGGTGTACCTTTTATGATAAGCATCATGCTCTTGTAATATAATTCTATGCACTCTTTTTCATTTCCAATTTTAAAAAGTTCTAATAATCATACTTGAAGAAATGCCAGTATTTTCAAGGTTATCAGATGTTTAATCCAACTTTTAAGTTTTATTGCATTCTCCCAACATGAATGAGGCAGGGTAGTTAAGCATTGAAATCATTTTCTCCAGAATTTATTGCTGGCTATTAAGAATTAAACTCCATCTGTTGGTAATTTAGCTAGTTGGTGTACACACGTATGAATGTGCGTGCATTTGTACGTGCACTTGTGGATTTCTTTCCATTATAATATTTTAACTTTTTCAAAGATTTTATCTGATTACCTCAGGACCACCTATAAGATATATTAAGCTTCAGACTTTTTTTTGATTAAAATGAAATGAAAAAGGACAAAAGCAGCTAAGTCCAGAAAAAAATATGCTGACCCAGACATATTTAGTTTAACATTTACTTTAAGCCATCCTTTGAATATTTAATCTAGTACTGGAAATAATAGTAACAATTACCAATGAACACTTTGTACTGTCCCACAACTAAATTACAATACCATAGCTACTTTGTAAACACAAAGCAACTACATACCAAGTTACTTGCAAGGTCAGCTGGCTTTTTCCAGAAATTTACTTACAGAACACAATGACATTTGAAAGATTGAAATATTTTAGGATATTTACTGAAGTTTACAATGCTAATAAAGATGCATATTGCTACATTGCATCCAACCAATTCTAATTAAATGTTGCATATTTATACCAGTTTTTCTTTTTATAAAAAGAGAGACCTATCACATGTCACTAAACAACTGTTAAAAAGAAAATACATAATTTCAACTTGGAACTGATGCTATGTGATTAACTAATGCTTCCCGTATGACCTTGCTTTGTTGGCAATGGAACACAATAAAGAAAAGCAAAATTGTCTTCCACCAGAAGTATTTACATTTTGAATTACTTATAATGTTTGTATCGAATAGAGTGATTTAAAAAAAATAAACTAAGTGCAATTCATAACTTGACAATTATCTGAACTCAAGATGACAAGACCAAACATCTGTGGTAACAAATGTTTAAATTATTGGATGGAAAAAAAATCAAAGATACAAGAATTTAAGTTGGCAAGGATTTAACCTGGGTGCAATGGAGTTGGGCAAGTATAAAATAATTCTCCAACAGCAAAGTGCTACATAATTATCAATGTACCCAAACGT
This sequence comes from Rhinoraja longicauda, assembly GCF_053455715.1. Classification (NCBI taxonomy): domain Eukaryota; kingdom Metazoa; phylum Chordata; class Chondrichthyes; order Rajiformes; family Arhynchobatidae; genus Rhinoraja; species Rhinoraja longicauda. The sequence goes on along the minus strand of NC_135956.1, from coordinate 19,138,625 downwards.
CTGAAACTGTCAAAGCTTGATTGCATCCTACCAGAATGACTTTCCACAAGTTTTAGGTTACATAGAAACATAGAAAATAGGTGCAGGAGTAGGCCATGCGGCCCTTCGAGCCGAATGGCCTACTCCTGCACCTATTTTCTATGTTTCTATGTTTCAGAATGACTTTCCACATGTTTTAGGTTAAATTATGAGTTGAGTTTAGTTTGGGATAACGTGCACTGAGGTACAGTGAACAACTTCTGTTGAGTGCTGAAAGTCAGCGGAAAGAAAATAGATGATAACAATCGAGCCATCCACAGTGTACAGATACATGATAGAGGGAATAATGTGAATAATGTTCAGTGCAAAATAAAGGCAAAATAAAGTCTGATCAAAGATAATCCGAGGGTCTCCAAAGAGGTAGATAGTAGTTCAGGACTGAGAGTTGCAAAGCTCTCAATCTCAAGAAGGGTCTCAATCCGAGACATCACCCATACCTTCAGCAAGACTGGTTCCACCAAGATGCAGGACAAAATGCCACAGGAGACCTTTCTTCCCTGTGGCTATCAAACTTTACAACTCCGCCCCCTTCTGTCGTGGGGTAGACTGAGACTGCCCCCCCCCCCCTCCAATTTTGCACATCCCCAAGCTATTCCACTCGTCACTTTAATTTCATGTTTCATGTATTTTGTGTTTTTATGACTGTTGGCAAATCAATTTCCCTCCTAGGATAAATAAATTTCTATTGTATTGCATTGTATTCCCTCTCCACAGAGATGTTGCCTGTCCCGCTCAGTTATTTGGGCATTTTGTGCTTATCTTCGATGTAAACCAGCATCTGGAGTTCCTTCATACACAATAGTTCAGGACTGCTCTCTAGTAGTTGGTAGGATGGTTCAGTTGCCTGATAACAGCTGGGAAGAACCTGTCCCTGAATCTGGAGGAGTGCATTTTCACACTTCTATATCTTTTGTAGGATGGGAGAAAGGGGAGAAGAGGGAGTGGTCAGGGTGCGACTCGTCCTTGATTATGCTGGTGTATAAAATACACAATGATTGCATGTGTAAATCACAATGACTGTATCTGGGAGTAGACACCAGAATCTCTAACCAAAATTTTGGCTGATATGTTTAAATAACAAAATTCTGGCTAGAAATTCTGATGTCTACTTCCACAGTCATAGTGATGTTTTAATTTAATCTTAAATGAATTATCTTTGAATAATTTAAACACTTTATGGAGTGCTTCTAAAATATACGATTCGCATATTTCAGATATTCAATGTTGTCACATCAAAGTAATGCAACTGCTTATTGCAGCTGACTTTACTATAAAGTAGTGCCCTCCATAATGTTTGGGACAAAGACCTATCATTTATTTATTTGCCTCTGTACTCCACAGTTTGAGATTTGTAATAGAAAAAAAATCATATGTGCTTAAAGTGCACATTGTCAGATTTTATACATTTTGTGTTCACCACGTAGAAATTACAGCAGTGTTTATACATAGTTCCCCCATTTCAGGGCACCATAATGTTTGGGACACAGCAATGTCATGTAAATGAAAGTAGTCATGATTAGTATTTTGTTGCATATCTTTTGCATGCAATGACTGCTTGAAGTCTGTAATTCCCGGACATCACCAATTGCTGGGTGTCTTCTCTGGTGATGCTCTGCCAGGCATGTACTGCAGCCATCTTTATCTTATGCTTGTTTTGGGGGTTAGTCCCCTTCAGTTTTCTCTTCAGCCTATAAAAGGCATGCTCAATTGGGTTCAGATCTGGTGTTTGACGTGGCTACTCATCAATGAAGATAAGTGAGCCAGTACCTTCAGCAGCCATACATGCCCAGGCCATAACACGCCCACCACTGTGTTTCACAGATGAGGTGGTATGCTTTGTATCTTGCAGTTCCTTCTTTCCTCCATACTTTGCTCTTGCCATCACTCTGATAGAAGTTAATTTTCATCTCATCCAATTTTTCCAGATCCGTGGTTGCTCTTTTAAGTACTTCTTGGCAAACCAACCTGGCCATCCTATTTTTGCGGCTAACCAGTGGTTTACATTTTGCAGTGTAGCCTCTGTATTTCTGTTCATGAATTTTTCTGCGGCAGTGGTCACTGACAAATCCACACCTGACTCCTGAAGAGTGTTTTTGATCTGTCGGATAGGTGTTTGAGGGTTTTTCTTTATTATAGAGACAATTCTTCTGTCATCAGCTTGGCCTGCCAGTCACTTTGCGATTACTAAGCTCACCAGGGCTCTCTTTCTTCTTAATGATGTTCCAAACAGTTGATTTTGGTAAGCCTAAGGTTTGGCTGATGTCTCTAAGTTTTATTCTTGTTTCTCAGTCTCATAATGGCTTCTTTGACTTTCATTGGCACATCGTTGGTCCTCATGTTGACAAACAGCAATAAAAGTTTACAAAGGTGATAGAAAGACTGGAGGAAAGACTAGGTGCTGAGTGAGAGCTCTCATTTCCTGCATGAAGAAGGCAATTAAACACACCTGAGCAATTACAAACACCCGCGAAGCCATGTGTCCCAAACATTATGGTGCCCTGAAATAAGGGGTTTATGTATAAAACAGCTGTAATTTCTATATAATGTAGAACCAAACCAAAATGTATAAAAATGGCCTTTAGTAAAATCTGACGACGTGCACTTTAACCACATGTGATCTTTTCTATTACACATCTCAAATTGTGGAGTACTGGGGCAAATAAATAAATGATGTGTCTTTGTCCCAAACATTATGGAGGGCACCGTAGCATTGCAAAACAATGGGGTAAATCACCAGCACATTCAGTTCTTGTTCACAAACAGGACAGGTGCTGTCTGTGCAAAGTTTGTAAATACTATTCATGATTGCATAGGTACCCTTCAGATGCTCCAGTTCCCTTCCATATCCCATATACCTGACTGTAAACTACTCCACAGTAAGGATTAATGGTACCAAGAATCAAAAGTGAGTTGCTGGACATTTGTGAGAAAGAATAAGTTGCAGTGGAAATGAGAAGAAATGGCAGTAGTGCGCTTGCTCTTCTGGGAACCCATAGGGACTCAAGGTGCCAAAGTATAAATACAAGATTAAAGCATTGAATTGTTTTAATACTAGAAATGTAGCGGCCAACTTCCTATAAGGTATCACAAATCAAAATTTGATGACTTTATTGCAACGACATTTATTGAAGAAAATCATTAGTCAGAATACTGGGACAGACACATCTCCTCTTCTTTGAATAGCCCCATGGAATCTTCTCTCTCCGTCTGAGGGGGACTCGCATCAAGACCTCCATTGAAACACCGCAACCCAATTCTTCAGCTCCTTCACCACTGCTGTACTTTGTTTTCATATCACACAATGCATTAATGCTGTGGCAATTCATCTTATCTTATCTTTGCCCCTCGTGATTTTATACAGCTCTATCAGGGAAACTTCAGGGGAAAAATAACCCAGATTCTCTTTATAACTCAAATCCTCCAGAGCCAGTAACATCATTGTAAATGTTTTGTGCCCTTGTCATTAATCTGGGATATTTGTTCCAACAGCAGGATGGCCAGTAATATACACAGTACATACACCTCATGTTTTACGTGGAGGTTACGTATTCAAAAAGTGTGCGTAATTTAAAAATCCGTAACTTAAACGTATACACGATTACACTGTCAACAGTAAATTTGATTCCGAAATAAGCGGATATAAATCAAGCTTTGGTATTAAAAGAACATTGCATTATTTTAAAAATGCATAAATCAAACATGCAAAAAACGGGAGGTGTCCGTACTCCAAACGTGGCCGTACAAACTTCCTGTACAACTGCAACATAATGTCCCAACTCCTGTACTCAATATCCTGACCAATGAACACAAGAAAGCTAAATGCCTTCTGCTCCAGTCTGTTCACCCATGTGTCCATCTTTATGGACCCCAAAGTCACTCTTTTCTACAATACTCCTCAGGGCCTCATCATTCACTGTGCAAGTCCTGTCATGGTGTGTCCTACCATAATGTAACACCATGCATTTATCCAAGTTAAACTCCACCTTCCATTCCTCTGGCCGGTTGATCAAAATCCTCTTGTAATCTAAGATTACCTTCTTCGCTGTCCATCATCAATAATAGTGTCATCTGCAAACTTACTAACCATGCCCAATAATGGCTGGGACTTTCATAATACCAAAGGCTTAGACTCCCAATAAAAACAGGGACTTGCCCAACCTTCCCCAATATTGATTAGGACCTGCTAAGTGCCAAAGGCTTAGATGGGGCAGAATTTGTGAGGTGTATCCAAAGGGGTTTCTTGAAAGAGTAAGCAGATAGTCCAACCCAAACTGGTAGATCCTTTTTCTCAGAATCCCTCCAATAACTTACCCCCACTACTGATGCAAGGCTCACTGGTCTGTAGCTCCTAGGCTTTTGCTTGCAGTATTTCCCAAATGGAGGCACAACAGAAGCCACATTCCAGTCTTCCGGTACCCCATCCATGGTTATCGATGATATAACTATTGGTCAGTCGCACTGCAATTTCTTCCCTAGCTTCCTACAATGTCTTAGCAATGAGTACAATTTAGGCCTCAGCACTGGGGATATGGTCTTGGGAAATGTTGCTAGTATTGATATTATCTTGCTGGTGGATTATTCAGAGATGGTTTTGGTGGAATCTCCAGTACTTTGAGGTGCCTGTTGTGAGTAGTTCACGTCTCAAGAGGACAGGGATCACTGCTGCATGTTGGACTGTTTGCTCAGTTTGATATCTTGATCTTCAAACAGGCATCTTTCCACAGATTACCAAACACACCACCAACATACCAAAGGTGATGGTGACATTTTAACATCTACATCCATTCGTGTTGAGTGACGACTCCTGGGAAATGGCTATGGTTGCTTACAATACATTTAAAAAGTTAGTCAGTTGTTATAAGTAATTTAAGAAAATAACTGCAGATGCTGGTACAAATCGATTTATTCACAAAATGCTGGAGTAACTCAGCAGGTCAGGCAGCATCTCGGGAGAAAAGGAATGGGTGACGTTTCGGGTCGAGACCCTTCTTCAGACTGATGTCAGGGGGGCGGGACAAAGGAAGGATATAGGTGGAGACAGGAAGATAGAGGAAGATCTGGGAAGGGGGAGGGGAAGGGAGGGACAGAGGGACTATCTAAAGTTGGAGAAGTCGACGTTCATACCACTGGGCTGCAAACTGCCCAAGCGAAATATGAGGTGCTGTTCCTCCAATTTCCGGTGGGCCTCACTATGGCACTGGAGGAGGCCCATGACAGGTCTAAAGTTGGAGAAGTCGACGTTACACTTCTTCCCACCCGGTCCCCTGCAAAAAGTCTATCCCCTACTCCCAATTCCTCCGTCTACGCCGCATCTGCGCCCGGGATGAGGTGTTTCACACTAGGGCTTCCGAGATGTCCTCGTTCTTCAGGAAACAGGGCTTCCCCTCCTCCATTATAGATGAGGCTCTCACTAGGGTCTCTTCTACATCCCGCAGCTCCACTCTTGCTCCCCCTCCCCCCACTTGCAACAAGGACAGAATCCCCCTCGTTCTCACCTTCCACCCCACCAGCCAGCGGATCCAACATATCATCCACCAACATTTCCGTCACCTACAACGGGACCCCACCACTGGCCATATCTTCCAATCCTCTCCCCTCTCTGCGTTCTGCAGAGACCGTTCCCTCCGTAACTCCCTGGTCCACTCGTCCCTTCCTACCCAAACCACCCCAACCCCGGACACTTTCCCCTGCAACCGCACGAGATGCAACACCTGTCCCTTTACCTCCCCCCTCAACTCCATCCAAGGACCCAAACAGTCTTTCCAGGTGAGACAAAGGCTCACCTGCACCTCCTCCAACCTCATCTATTGCATCCGCTGCTCTAGATGTCAACTCATTTACATCGGCGAAACCAAGCGCAGGCTCAGCGATCGCCCCCTCCCATTCCCAGTCTGACCTTTCTGTCATGGGCCTCCTCCAGTGCCATAGTGAGGCCCACCGGAAATTGGAGGAACAGCACCTCATATTTCGCCTGGGCAGTTTGCAGCCCAGTGGTATGAACGTCGACTTCTCCAACTTTAGATAGTCCCTCTGTCCCTCCCTTCCCCTCCCCCTTCCCAGATCTCCCTCTATCTTCCTGTCTCCACCTATATCCTTCCTTTGTCCCGCCCCCCCTGACATCAGTCTGAAGAAGGGTCTCGACCCGAAACATCACCCATTCCTTCTCCCCCGAGATGCTGCCTGACCTGCTGAGTTACTCCAGCATGTTATAAGTAATTCAGTTGCTTTGATAGGAAATGGAACGTATTTCACGTTACACTTTTGTTTAAGAATGAGAAGAGGAAGCACCCTCTGTAACTCCATGTAGTTACGGAGTACAGCTCTGATCACTACTCAAGTAGAAATGCATCAAAAAACAAAGGTAATAGGGAATATGCAAAAGAACACTGCGAGGGCTGGAAATAAGAGATATGTGGAAGAGCTGGTTAGAGTGGTATAACATCTTTAGAATAAAAGGGTGTTTTTATTAAATTGGATATGATTAATACACAAACCTTGGACAGACAAAAAGAAACCACCGACTTCCCTTAGCAGAGGAAGCATTACTCCTACCATAGATTTAAGGTGAATTAGAGAGGAGTCAAAGAAAACTTCCTTCACTCAGCAAGTAGCAGAAGTCTGGAGCTTCCTGTTTGGAACAACAGTGGAAGCAGAAACCCTCACCTCATTTAAAACACATCAAATGAGCACTTCGATAAACTACAAATTAGATTTGCAGTCCAGTTTCGCTAGATATAATACAATGGGCCCAATAGTCTCCTCTGTGCGACAAACATCTGATAGTCTTGAAGAAGTGTTTCTTCGTATCAATGTTCAGACAATCAGACAGCACTTTGCTATGTAATATTAGATGCCAACACCATCCAGCATGTTTGAACACGCACGTACACAGGCATGCACACCAAATTCCACATAAACTGAAAGTCTTACTTTGTTATCTGTTATGATACCCAGTAGTTTTACGAAGCTATACGTAAAAGCTTCAAACTCTGATATTCATTGCAACATTCCTTAGGATTACAAATAATACAAGCTAGATATTAAAATTTGTACATCATCTGATTGAAACATTTCATTCAATGTAAATAGCAAAACTATCCTTTGGCCACCAATGGTCAACCTAACTGTATGAGCCATATAAATACTTGAGACAGACCGAAAAAGCTGGAGTAACTCAGCGTTTAGGCAGCATCTCTGATGCTGCCTGACCAGCTGAGTTACTCCAGCTTTTTTGTGTCTGTCTTCGGTTTAAACCAGCTTCTGCAGTTCCACCCTACACAAATACTTGGTTTGATTGGCATTCACTTTCCCCAAATGTTCATTCCATCTAAGAACTGCACCCCACGGCTTCAATTTGTACCATAACAAAATAGATTTCAGCAACTTGTCAATGTAAAACCACAACTTCATCTTAGCAGGGGCAGGGCATACATGCAAGTGGGTACGATTCACATTGTCCTGATTTGGAAATATCTCATTTTATAGGATCGAAGATCACCTATTCCCACTTCTGTGGGGTCTGAGATGATTGATGAGGACAATGTGCGATCTGTATATTTTGCCACAGGTTGGGCAGAAGGTATTGGGCAGCTTGCAAAACTCCATGCCATCCATTACAAACTTAGGGAGGGGCCTGTTAATACCTTACAGCCAGCAAAGGCAGTAATTTCTAAGTGGTTTGAATGCCTGACAGTGAGTCCACCTGAACTCCCATCTACTGTGTAGCTATGTAGTGGCATGATTCAGGAATGTAACAATGTCAATGAAACCAGAGCTGGTTATTCAAATCTCCCACACAGTTATACGAACCCAAGCCAAGAAAACATGGGTACAAAGACAGATATGAATGAAAAGACTGCTTCATTTCAGATACTGTGTCAAGCAAACATTTTCTCGCCAGTTGGGCATGTGTTCTGAAGAACATGCTCTGGAAAAAGGCTGTTCTTTGTTAGATTTTATAATATGTCCCTGCATGCCCATTTTCTTAAAAAATAATGCACTATATTTTATTACGAAAAAGCTCTGGTTTTGTGGGTTCTGTGGCAGCTAAAAAGCCATTGGAGAAAATGCAGACTTTTTCCACAGTTGGGACAAGAGATTCATGAAAGGACAGGCGGTGAAAAGTTCACAAGGTGATTTGTTCACTTTTCCCACTTATACAGATCTCATATGAACTTGAGGCCCTTTAATACCATCCCAAATGCTTGTTCTGGAGTTTAGGCAAGGAATCCTCATGACGCAGTGACAATGTTGCATTTCTTTGCAAGGCAGCTTTGAGCACATTTATTTCACCATATTTACCTGGCAATCTCTTTGCCTAACAGAATTTGAAATAGGGTATTGGTTCAAGGTGTCTGGTACCAGGATGTGAACAATGTGGCCTTTGCAAGAGCCAAATGAGTGTAATTAGTGTCCTTGAATGCTGGGAATGTTCGCTGAGAGAGAACTGACATTGGTTTGCTTTATCCTTCAAGTAAAGTTGGAGGATTTTGCAGAGATGGTGTTGATAGTACTGCCCAAACACCACAAAGTATTTGCTGCAGGTAACTCAGATTTGAAGCATGTACAAAGGCAGCGATTATTGCCTCACAATAAACCATGAATTTGCTTCATGCCAAGCTCTTGATCTTCAAATATCCCTTTCCTCAAATGACCATAAATTTAATCGTCAATGACTGCTTCCTGAGTGACATCTCCTAATTCATGGAAAGTGATCCGTGTTTTCCAGGGTTTCACTGTGAACCTTTATTGTTGGAGGCCAGTACTATGCAGCAAGGCAGAGCCTATGTTCTTCGGACATCAAGTGGAAGACTCATCCTCTCATCCGCTTCAGTGAGCGAGTCAACAAAAGCCCAGAACTCGCCAAGTACAAATCATCTTCAGCATACCGCCATCTGTCTAATGAGATTTCGGTGCCTTCTTTCTGAAGTGTAAATGCTATCAGATGAACAGTTTCCCATTAGTACTGAAATTTAACAACACCCAATTGGAAACTTGTTGGGAGACGAGATGCAACATTGCAACAAGATTGGGAAAAGGGCTGGCACAATGATACAGTCTTGCTTAACACTGGCTTTCACTGAGATCATGTCTGTCGTGGGCTTACTTTTTAGAACATATCTTGCATGCCATCACATTGCAAATGCAAAATTGTTATTATTGCCCGTGGACAGCAGAATTTGAAAGGAGCATGCCACAATCTCTCTGATGAGGTCAAAGGTATTAGAGAGGGCGAAAAAAGCCACCTGCAACATTTGGTCATGCTCACCATCTCTTCACCTGGCTGGAATTCACAGTGCAGACACAAGAGACTGCAGATGCTGGAATCTTGAGCAAAAAAATCAGCGGGTCAGACAGCACCTCGAGAGGGAATGGATAGACACCGTTTTGAGACAATCTGAAGGGGGAATTGACTGAAGATAATATTGAGAATGACTTTGCCAGTGGCAGGCTCCTGGAAAATTTCATTGTGGTTACCATATTTGGGCGTATCTACCTTCTTGATAGCATGACTATAGCATCACTGAAATTCCTTGATATAATCTACGCTTCCCAAAAATGGACAATGAGATTGTGAATTTGTGACTGAAACTCTTCTTCAGTGAATTTTAAAACTTCAGTAGAAACGCTGCCAGCTCAAGTTATTTTTCGGTTGGGAAAAGGCTTGTGTCTTCTTGGCCAGAGTCAAAAGCAAAATCACAAATGCATGTACAAACACAAACTAGGATCATGAGTTGGCAACTCAGCCCCTCCAGGTTGTGCTACCACTCAACATTAGGGTGGATTTAATTGTAATCTGAATTCCACGTTCCCACCTGCACCTGGTAACCCTTCATCCTCTTATGACACAACCTACCTCTGCCTTAAAAACAATCAACCTCTTTCACTTTCACAACCTTGAGGAACCCTCAATGGAGAGGGTACCAAAGTTTTGCACCATCTGTCTTAAATGGGCAATTGTTAACTCTATGTTATGCCACAACAAGCTGACTCCTTCCACCAAGTCAATTTTGAATCCAGTTGGCTAGCTCAACCTGGATCCCATGTGATTGAAGCATAACCTCCCTACAGTGCTCAATCTCCTAGCAATAGCAATAAACGCTAACATTCCGCTTGCTCCTCTAACTGGCATACTCAAAACACTAGCCTTTTGCAAATCATTCACTAGGAAAAACACTATACAAAAGTGAATTGCACAAACATCAAACAGATAAGTTTGGACATGCTTAGCAGATTTGATAGCAACGGTGGAGAGTGAAAAAGTTAACATTTCAGCTGACGGCTTCTAATTGAGACTATTTCTAACAACTTTTGCTTATTTCAGATGATTCACAGTACAGGCATCTCGTCTTTTACACATGTTTGATTTATGTGCCTTTGAAATAACGCGCACAAATTTAAGTCAGTTTAAACTCATAATTTAAGTTTTTGAATTACGCGCCGTTTTTCAGGAGCGTTACGCCTGCATAAAAAGTGAGGTGCCTGTATTTTGTTTTTACTCGAGCTTTAGTTTTATTTTCCATTGTGTCGATTATTTACAGCTCGAGCCAGCTCAGAGAATAACCGACCATAGTAACCACGATAAATATGCAAGAAATTTAAGGGGTATTCTTGTGCAGTTACGGTCGAAAATCAAAAACTTATTTCAAAACGATCACGCTTGACTTTCAGGACGCACCTCCCCAAACCTTGTGGGCAGCCCTGACAATGAATTTGATGAACTTTTGGACGTTCGGCTGAAAGGTTGAACAATTTAGAATAGGTTCAGTCAAAGGTACGTGAATTCTTAAAACTCCATGATGAAAGATAATTATCACAGTGAAACTTCACTACACCTGAAAGAAATCTGCAAGCATGGTTTCTCAATCTGTAAATCATTGCACGTTACCATACCGTCTTGGATGTTTGGGACTAACATAATAACTGCCTCATTAAACCACATTAATCCTGTGGCAAGGGAGTGAAGGCGACATCTGTCTGACACAAACTTAAGCAAAAAAGACGTTGGGCAAGTGTTGGAGAGATCAAAACTTCTGCTATCAGGGTACCCGCTGGGCATGAGGGAACGTAAAACAGGTGCACGTTGTGTAATAAGCCCAGAAACACTGTGGTGTGACGAGGGGGAGAGAAACAGCCCAATTTCAACACATTTCACAATTTATTGAATGCATTCGCAGAAAGACAGTGAATTTTACAAGAGCATTTGAAAAATAAGGAATTATAAAACATTTAGATACAAATATGATTTGTGCAATTGGTGCAATATATATATGGAATATATATATAATATAATTTATAATAAATAATGTTTCATATTTTGCAAACAGCAATAACATTGCCTCATTCAGTGACATAATTTCGGCTTCAAAACTTAATATACTAAGTAACAAAACTAAGGACCCAACATAAACTTAACATACGGATAGCCTGCAGTGAATCTCAACTTGCTAAAACTTGCAGATCGCCAGTGTAGACTTCTTAGCACCAAATTTTAAATATTCAGAACATGGATGCCAAGCAAACTTACACTGTTACCAATAATTTTAAGTCTTCAAGAAAAGCTATCCAGACTGTAAACCTGCAGTACTTTACCAATGCTTTTACGCTACATGTGGAAATTGGGGCAGGCAAAAGCACACAATAATTAATGTACATTACCCATACAATTAGGGATGAGTTTCTGCCACAACAAATGTGACAATGCCTAAGCAAATAAGTTACATAAGATTCAAATAGGTCGGTGTACCAAAATTAGTTTAAATACTTAAACACAGCATCTAAATTGTTTTTAGTCAGTCCCACATTGTAACTTTTTATTGTGCACATCAAAACGTCACATTTAATGTGATAGATAGGGAGAACGTAAGGAAAGTGAAAAAAGGAAGTGTGGAATGGGGACAAGGGTGTAAATGGGGGTAAGGGTGGAAATGGGTTACAAAAAAGGCTTGGGCTCAACAATTGAAAAAGGATAATCAAAAAACGGCTGAGGGAGGGCTTTGGTGAGAGGTTAAATGGAGTTGACTGGTTGGGGGAGGAGGAAAAAGATGGGTCTGGAACAAGGATGAGTTGGGTGAAAAGGTCTTGATGGTGTCGTGGGAAGGGGCTGTCTGGAGGGCAGGTTAAGTGCGGGGAGGAAGGGCCATGGCTATGTGTGCAGGAGGGGAGCAAAGAGCAGGGAAGGAATGGCAGGGAGGCGGGAGCTTGGGCCAGGGGAGGAAGGGGCGCAAGGATGGGCAGGGTGGATGGGGGTGGAGGAGAGGATCTGGGTGGGGTGGATCTGGGTGGAAGTGGAGATCTGAGTAGGTGGAGGACAGGGTGGATATGGTCAACAAAACTGGGTGGGGTTGGTGGAGCGAGTTGGACTAGAGAGGGGAGGGAGGACTGGTGGGAGGTGGGGATCGGGTAGTGGGTGGGAAGGGGGGGATCGGGTAGTGGGTGGGAAGGGGGGGATCGGGTAGTGGGTGGGAGGGGGGGGTCGGGTAGTGGGTGGGAGGGGGGGGTCGGGTAGTGGGTGGGAGGGGGGGGTCGGGTAGTGGGTGGGAGGGGGGGGTCGGGTAGTGGGTGGGAGGGGGGGGTCGGGTAGTGGGTGGGAGGGGGGGGTCGGGTAGTGGGTGGGAGGGGGGGGTCGGGTAGTGGGTGGGAGGGGGGGGTCGGGTAGTGGGTGGGAGGGGGGGGTCGGGTAGTGGGTGGGAGGGGGGGGTCGGGTAGTGGGTGGGAGGGGGGGGTCGGGTAGTGGGTGGGAGGGGGGGGTCGGGTAGTGGGTGGGAGGGGGGGTCGGGTAGTGGGTGGGAGGGGGGGTCGGGTAGTGGGTGGGAGGGGGGGTCGGGTGGTGGGGGGAGGGGGGATCGGGCGGTGGGGTGGGATCGGGTAGTGGGGAGGATCGGGTAGTGGGGGGTGGATCGGGTAGTGGGGGGAGGGGGATCGGGTGGTATCGGGGGGTCGGGTAGTGGGGGGGAGAGGGGATCGGGTAGTGGGGGGAGGGGGATCGGGTGGTATCGGGGGGTCGCGTAGTGGGGGGGGAGAGGGGATCGGGTAGTGGGGGGAGAGGGGATGGGGTAGTGGGGGGGGAGGGGATGGGGTAGTGGGGGGAGGGGGATCGGGTGGTCGGGTAGTGGGGGGGAGAGGGGTTCGGGTAGTGGGGGGAGAGGGGATGGGGTAGTGGGGGAGGAGGGGATCGGGTAGTGGGGGAGGAGGGGATCGGGTAGTGGGGGGGGGAGAGGATCGTGTGGGGGTAAGGGGACGGGATGTGGGTGAAGGTAGGAGAGGGCGGACGGGCGAGGTGCAGTAACGCGGGTCGCGGCCGTGATGAATGGAGAGGGGGCGAGTTCTCGGAACCGTCTTCAGCCGCGCCGCGCCGCCTCCCCGGTCGTGGTCCCGATTCCCGCTCACCTTCCTTATCTTGAGGCGGGCTCAGGCCTGTCCTCACCGCCGCATCCCCCTCGGGTGCCGGGGTCGCCGGAGGCTGCCTGTGCTGTGGGGGCGGCGGGGATCAGCACGGGGCAGCCAGCATTGCTCTATCTCCCCGCCAGCCCCTCCCAGCCCAGCCAGGTCGCAGTCACCGAGCGGAGGCCCAGAACATAAATTAAACCGTGCTCCGGGCGTGAAGCCGCATCATCTCCCGAGCGGCTCGGCTCCGCTCCGACTGGCGATCAAGCGCTTCCCCGCTCCAAGATGGCGGCTCCCGGGACGGGGCAGAAGCCGCCCGGAGTGACGTCACGGCGTACGCCGCCCCCTCCCGCCCGGAGTGACGTCACGGCGCACGCGGCGCACGCCGCCCCCTCCCGCCCGGAGTGACGTCACGGCGCACGTTGCCCTCATCCCCTCGAAGTGACCTGGCGCTCCACACCGCACCCTGCCGGTCCGCAGTGAACTGGCGCTCCACAGCCCTGGAGTCTCAACGATCTGGCCCAGATTGCGATTTAACTTTTACTGGGGGGGGTGCCAGCCTGCCATGGACTCTTTCACGGAAAAGGCGGAGATTGACAGCTTCTTGATTAATAAGGTTGTCAAGGGCTATGTGGGGAAGGCAGGAGAATGGGGTTGAGAGAGAGAAAGATAGACCAGCCACGATTGAATGGTGGAGAATACACAATGGCCTAATTCTGCTCCTATGATCTATGGACTTAGAAAAAGACACAAAGTGCTGGAGTATCACAGCGGCCAGGCATCATCTGTGCAGCAGATGGATTGTTGGTGTTTCAGGTAGTAGTCCCTCCAATTGATTGTGGGACACTAACCTGCTTCTTTGTCTGAAGAAGGGTCTTGACCCGAAACGTCACCCATTCCTTCTCTCCAGAGATGCTGCCTGTCCCACTGAGTTACTCCTGCATTTTGTGGGCATCATGTGTGCAAGATGACAGCTGCAAGTGCAGGTGCCACAAGTTTACTTCCAATGTTTTCAAATCAATTTTCTGTGGCCCTCAATATGGCCTTCAAGCCAAAGCCTTAGTGTACCAAAATGGATGAAATCTACTTTTCAGGAAAGGAATTTGATTGGAACTCAATGTGTCAGGCTGCATCTGGGAGAGAATGGACAGGTGACATTTCGGGCCTGGACTCTGATCAGCCTGAAGGTCTTGATCTGAAACATGCCTCCTCTGAGTTCTTCTAGCACTTTGTGTTTTTTCCAAAAATTGCAGCATCTGCAGTTTCATGTGTCTCCAAAACATATGATAGCAAATTCTGACTTCTGCCTGTTAAGTGACTTTAAATGAGGTGGGGTTTTTTTAACTGGAAATTAGAAGCAAAAATTATGTTTCAGACAATTAAGGGGAGGCAAATGCAGGCTTGCCTTGTCAAATGAGAGAGTATTAACTTAACTTGGTGGATTATTAACTTGACTTGTTAACTTCACCAGGTGGCATAATAGCACAACTGGTAGTGTTACTGCCTCATGGAGAACCGAGTTTGATCCTGACCTCAGGTGCTGTCTGTGTGGAGGTTGCACGTTCTTCCTGTGCACAATGGCACAGCGGTAAAGTTCCTACCCTGCAGTGCCAGTGACCTGGGTTTGATCCAGATTACGGGTCTGTCTGTATGGACTTTATACGTTCTTCCTGTGACCGCCTGGGTTTCCTCCGTGTGCTCCAGTTTCCTCCCACATTCCAAAGACGTGCAGGTTTGTAGGTTAATTGGCTTCTGTAAAAATTGTCTCTAGTGTGTAGGATAGAACTAGTGAGGATATAGACACAAAGTGCTTGAGTAACTCAGTGGGTCAGAGAAAAAGGATGGGTGACATTTCAGGTTGGGACCTTTCTTCAGTCCATATGCTAGTTCTATGTAGAAACAAAAAACTGCAGATGCTGGTTTATACCAAAGATAGACACAAGGTGCTGGAGTAACTCAGCGGGTCAGGCAGCATCTATGGAAAAAAGGATGGGTGAAGTTTTGGGTTGGGACCTTTCTTCAGTCTGATACAAGGAACTGCAGAAGCTGGTTTGCAAAAAAGGACACAAAGCGCTGGATGAGGAGATTTCACAGTAGAGCAGTAAAATGTAGACACAGGGAACTGCAGATGCTGGTCCAGCACTTTGTATCTTTTATTTTACAAAACACCAAATACAGTTCCTTGTGTTTGCATTTTTCTGCTCCACTGGAAAATCTCCTCATGAAGAAGGGTCATGACCCAAAATGTTATCTATCCATGTTCGCCAGGGTGAAAACGCACACCTCCAGAATCAGGATAGACACAAAGTGCTGGAGCAACTCTGCGGGTCATAGAAACATAGAAATTAGGTGCAGGAGGAGGCCATTTGGCCCTTCGATCCAGCACCGCCATTCATTGTGATCATGGCTGATCATCCACAATCAGTAACCTGTGCCTGTCTTCTCCCCATATCCCTTGATTCAGCTAGCCCCTAGAACTCTATCTAACTCTCTTTTAAATTCATCCAGTGAATTGGCCTCTACTGCCTTCTGTGGCGGAGAATTCCACAAATTCACAACTATCTGGGTGATAACGTTTTTTTCTCATCTCAGCTTTAAATAGCCTCCCCTTTATTCTTAGACTGTGGCCCCTGGTTCTGGACTCCCCCAACATTGGGAACATGTTTCCTGCATCTAACTTGTCCAGTCCTTTTGTAATTTTATATATTACTATAAGATCCCATGTCATCCTTCTAAATTCCAGTTAATACAAACCCAGTCTTTCCAATCTTTCTTCATATGACAGTCCCGCCATCCCGGGGATTAACCTCTTGGACCTGCGCTGCACTGCCTCAATAGCAAGGATGGCCTTCCTCAAATAAGGAGACCAAAACTGCACACAATATTCCAGATGTGGTCTCACCAGGGCCCTGTACAACTGCCGAAGGACCTCTTTACTCCTATACTGAAATCCTCTCGTTATGAAGGACAACATGCCATTAGCTTTCTTCACTGCCTGCTGTACCTACATGTTTACTTTCAGTGACTGGTGTACAAGGTTGTTGCGCTTCCCTTTTTCCTAAACTGACACCATTGAGATAATAATCTGCCTCCTTGTTCTTGCTGCCAAAGTGGATAACCTCACATTTATCTACATTTTTACTGCATCTTCCATGCATCTGCCAAGTCACTCAACCCAGGCAGCATCTCTGGAGAAAAGGAAAAGGTGATGTTTCAGGTTGAACCCCTTCAGATTCAGGGATAGTTTCTTCCCAGCTGTTATTAGGCAACTGAACCATCCCACTGACAACTAGAGAGCGGTCCTTAGCTACCATCTACCCTCAGACTATCTTTAATCGAACTTTACTGGACTTTATCTTGCACTAAACATTATTCCCAGTTTTCTGTATCTGTACACTGTGGTTGGTTCGATTATAACAGTGTTTCTGCTGACTGGTTAGCACGCAATAATAGCTTTTCACTGCACCTTGGCACACATGACAATAAAGTAAACTAAACAAAGATGCCGCCTGACCCGTTGAGTTACTCCAGCACATTGTGTCCTTTGTAGAGAAAAGTTAAGGGCCTTTAATGAGTCACAGAAGCCGAAGAGCTTAGAGAGGAGAATGCTCCTCTTTACCCCTAAGTAAGATCAATTCTTATATTACTTTTCTCCTTTCCTGAGAGATGTTACGACCAGAGACACAATGTGTGCAGGTAAGAATATTTAATTTCCCTGTGAATCATCACAAGTTTAAATTCAGCCACTGGGCAATCAATGCTCTGCAATGGCGTAGTTCTTGAAATTCATCCTCCGTGAGCAGGAGTAAATTAATTGATCAGGGAGGTGCAAAGATGTATTTTACAGTGTCTCTGTGGATAAATAAGGGATGCATGTCAGAAATACAGAACTATTCTTCAGGGTGGAATCACTTGTTTTAATCACACTCAATGCACATGTAAAGCAGAGTAAAAATATAAAATGAGGGAATGTAAACCCCACAAGCAGACTTCATATTCTGATAACCTAGGAAGAAATCAAATCTGATCATGGAGCAATATCTCAGAAATGTGAAAAGCATGATATTAAGCGTAAAGATCAGAAATTATTAACCACAGCAGGTTGGAAGCTGTTTAAAGATGCAATGTTGATGGATGCTGGAAATGGGCCCAGAGAAAGGAAAGTACAGGGAAAATGTACTGGCTATTATTATGAGCAATTCAACTAATTTGTCTATGTTGTGGCTTGTTTTAGGGTGGCATAGTGATGCAGCTGTCGAGCTGCTGCCTTACAGGGCCTGAGACCCGGGATCGATTCTGACTATGGGTGCTGTCTGTACGAACTTTGTACGTTCACCCTGTGACTGCGTGGGTTTTCTCCGGTTTCTTCCCACGCTGTAGACCTACAGGGTTTGTAGGTTAATTACCCTCGGTGAAAATTGTAAATTGTCCCTAGTGTGTAGGATAGTGCTAGTGTACGAGTTGCATGCTGGTCAGTGCGGACTTGGTGGGCCGAAGGTCCTGTTTTCGTGCTCCGTCGCTGAAGTACAGTAAAAAGTTAGTAGCCATTTTTCTTGCTCAGTGTGTATAAATTCCACTGTGGAAAATTGTGAAATTAAGTTTCATAAATGTGGTCATTTGTGAACTAAATGCTTAAGCAATTAAGCATACACGACACCACTTGTCACTCCTTTCCAATTTGAGCCTGTGTTCTACCACCAGATCAATATTTTAACCGTCGATAGCTTGCCTTCAATTACTTCACAAGAAATCAAATTGGGTTCATTAAACTTAAACTATCCATGACAAATCCATGTTGGCTCTCTAATCTGCTCAAACTTTCCTTAAGTGTTTAGTCATTCTGTTCTTAATTATAGTTTCCAACAACTTCCCACAACATTCTAACAACAGATTATGATTTCCTTATTTTCCCCTTCAATCTTACTTATAATAAACAATGTAATTTTGAATTTGGACAATTGTTATTTTCTAATCTGAAGAGACAGTTCTCAAATTGAAGAAGGTTCAATCAACATGCAATTTCCTTATCTACGATCTTAAAACCCTGAGGTGAAATCTTCAACATCTGGTGTTGTTAACTTTTCTAATATTGTTTTCTTGTTTAGATTAACTTTGTTGAAATTCTGCCCATTATTCTTTATCTGTATCCCTAAAGTCCCAGTCCTATTGCCCTGCTTAGTTTAGTTTAGTTTAGTTCAGAGCTATGGTGCGGAAACAGGCGCTTCAGCCCACCAGGTCTGCACTGACCAGCGATCCCTGCACATTAACACCACCCAACCCACACTCAGGGCAATTTTACATTTACACCAGACCAATTAACCAACAAATCTGCACATGTTTGGAGTGTGGGAGGTAACCGAAGATCTTGGAGAAAACCCATGCAGGTCACGGGGAGAACGTACAAACTCCATATAGACAAACACTCATAGTGAGGATCAATCCTGGGTCTCTGGCGCTGTAAGGCAGTAGCTCTACTGCTGTGCCACCATGCTGCCCTGAAAGCAATTTGCTTTCATTTGCAATATTTCCTATATCTGTTGTACAGACCCACATTACCTTTGCTCATTCTTTTTTCCCTACTATAATTTTTTTTTAAAATTATAGTAGTCTTATAGTAGACTACTATTATAGTAGTATTTAGTCTTGCTAAACGTATTTGTTCGTATTTCCTTTCAAAATTCTGACCGTCTGTTTTGCTTTCCTTTCCAATCCCCTCGATCGATATTCCCTATAGTGACAGGGGGAAGGGGAAGCAAGAGTGGAGCTGCAAGATATCGAGGAGACCCTTGTGAGAGCCTCATCTATGATGGAACATACCCGTTCCCTAAAGAATGAGGACCTCATATGTCCTGGTATGGAACA
This sequence comes from Rhinoraja longicauda, assembly GCF_053455715.1. NCBI lineage: Eukaryota > Metazoa > Chordata > Chondrichthyes > Rajiformes > Arhynchobatidae > Rhinoraja > Rhinoraja longicauda. The sequence continues at coordinate 19,119,338 of NC_135956.1, read as the reverse complement.
CCTCATTTTGGGTACAGATGCGGCGTGGACTGAGGAATTGGGAGATGGGGATAGAGTCTTTGCAGAAGGCAGGGTGGGAAGAAGTGTAGTCTAGAATGCTATGGGAGTCAGTAGGTTTATGATAGATGTCAGTCGATAGTCTATCTCCTGTGATGAAGACGGAAAGATCAAGAACAGTAGGGAATTAAGAACAGTAGCTTTGTAACTCAGGGCTATTTGCCATTCTGTCTTAAACAAAGTTCCTTTTATGAACAATTCCAATTGTTTGTAACTTTACCATGAACCAGTTCTGAACAATTTGCTGGAATCAGTCTTTGTCCCATTCCATTGAAACTGATATGCACCAAGGTCGAGCTGTTAGCAACTTCTACGGCCTAAAAGCTCATTTGCAAAAGTTTAATTTCGAGATAAGGAGGAGAAATGAGGACATGGGTGAGAATCCAGATGTTGCACAGGGAAAATTGGGGGGGAGGGGATGGGAAAAAATTAAAAACACAAGGTTCCATTAAGTGAGGAAAGATTAATGCTTTGAAGATTCATATCGATCCACGGGATTGCAAAGGAAAAGACAAAATAAACCAACAAAGACAGTTTCAGCACAGCATCACACATAGAAAACTCAACAATGCTTTCCGAGCACTTCAATATGAAGCTCTTTTTCTTTATGAACATCATTAGGGTGATCTAATATTGTTTAACACCATTAATATGCAGTAAATCAATTTAATGTCCTTGTTCTTCCATTTCCAAAAAACAGTGAAGTCACTGTTCACTAAATGGTTCCTGACTTTTACATTATGATTTGAATCCAGCTGAAGACTCATTTCCAAATTGATTAATTGATTGAAAGAAACAGCATTAAAGCCGGCCCTTTGGCCCACCAAATGCATGCTGACCATATATATGATTTGTTCACACTAGTTGTATTTTTTCCCCATTTCTCATCCAGAGGCCAATTAACCTAAAAACCTGCACATCGATGGGTTGTGGGAAGAAACCAGAGTACCTGGAGAAAACACATGCAGTCACAAAGAGAACATGCAAACTCCACACAGCCAGCACCCAAGGTCAGGATTGAACACGGTCTCTAGTCCTTTGAGGCAGCAACTTGACCAGATGAGCCGCTGTGCTGTTGCTACTCTGACACAGTTACGTTTTTGCATATCTTTCATTCATTGTTCTTTATCTCTCAACATCATAGTCTATATCTCTTGTTTCCCTTAATCCTAACCAGTCTGAAGAAGGGTCTCGACCCGAAACGCCACCCATTCCATCTCTCCAGAGATGCTGCCTGTCTCACTGAGTTACCCCAGCTTTGTGTGTATAATATTTAATGTTTCTTGCTTGTTTGAGGCAAAGTGATTTTGAAAACTTCCTTGATTGCGCAAAATAAATGTACTCATTTTCTGGCTTGTGCTATTCTGTTTTTATACAAGATTTACGAACATAGACAAAGTGATTACTGTGGAGTTAAGCAAGGAAATTTTTAACCTGATACTAGACCAAGTGGACCCGTTGGGCCCAAACCTCTCCTGCATTGGTCCAGCACCCTCTCCTCCCTCCCCTCCCCCTCCACTCCCCCCTCCCCTCACCCCCTCCCCTCCCCTCATTCACCCACTCCATCACCCTTCAATCTCCCTTATCCCCCCTCCTCCCCTCCCCCCCAACTCACCCACTCAATCCCCCCTGAAGCCCCCTTATCCCCCCTACCCCTCCATCCCCCTCAACCCCCCTTACCCTCCCTACTCCCCTCCCCATCCTCCTTCAACCCCCCTTACCCGCTGCCTACTCCTCCCCCCACACTCACCCACTCCATCCCCCCTCAACCCCCCTCCTCCCCTCCTCCTCCTCAACCCCCCTCCTCACCTGAGTGGGTGAGGGAGGGGTGCCAGTCCTCCCTCCGGGGGGGGGGGGAGCGGGTGAGTGACGGATGCCGGTCCTCCCGGCGGGGGAGGGGGAGCACATTCATTAAAGTTAGCCTCCCCCCATTGGCCGCCGTTCCCGTCTCTCTGGCGGGTCCTGCCCCCGGCGGTCCTCGTCACTTTTTTTACCGACGTCAATTAACCTACAAAACTGCAGATCTTTGAAGCGTGGGAGGAAACCGGAAGACTCCGAGAAAACCCATGCAGTCGCAGGGAGAACGTACAAATTATGTATAGTTGGAACCCAGGTCTCTGCCACTGTAAGGCAGCAACTTTACCGCTGTGCCACAGTGCCACCCATTACCTGAAATATCATGCACAGTTTTGGTCCACAAATAATATGTAGACGAACCCTGTGCTACAGACGCTCGGGTTATGGAAATCCTCTCTTACTAATGGAGTAAGACTCTAAGGGGAGTAAGAGACACCTGTGGCTGACAAGGGAAGTCAAGGACAGCATAAAAATTAAGGAGAGGAAGTATAACATAGCAAAGAAGAGTGGGAAGACAGAGGATTGGGACTCTTTTAAAGAGCAACAAAAGTTAACTAAAAAGGCAATACGGGGAGAAAAGATGAGGTACGAGGGTAAACTAGCCAATAATATAAAGGAGGATAGCAAAAGTTTTTTTAGGTACGTGAAGAGGAAAAAAATAGTCAAGGCAAATGTGGGTCCCTTGAAGACAGAAGCAGGGGAATTTATTATGGGGAACAAAGAAATGGCAGACGAGTTAAACCGTTACTTTGGATCTGTCTTCACTAAGGAAGATATACACAATCTCCCAAATGTTCTAGGGGCCGGAGAACCTAGGGTGATGGAGGAACTGAAGGAAATCCACATTAGGCAGGAAATGGTTTTGGGTAGACTGATGGGACTGAAGGCTGATAAATCCCCAGGGCCTGATGGTCCGCATCCCAGGGTACTTAAGGAGGTGGCTCTAGAAATAGTGGAAGCATTGGAGATCATTTTTCATTGTTCTATAGATTCAGGATCAGTTCCTGTGGATTGGAGGATAGCAAATGTTATCCCACTTTTTAAGAAAGGAGGGAGAGAGAAAACGGGTAATTATAGACCAGTTAGTCTGACATCAGTGGTGGGGAAGATACTGGAGTCAATTATAAAAGACGAAATTGCTGAGCATTTGGATAGCAGTAACAGGATCATTCCGAGTCAGCATGGATTTACGAAGGGCAAATCATGCTTGACAAATCTACTGGAATTTTTTGAGGATGTAACTAGGAAAATTGACAGGGGAGAGTCGGTGGATGTGGTGTACCTCGACTTTCAGAAAGCCTTCGACAAGGTCCCACATAGGAGATTAGTGGGCAAAATTAGAGCACATGGTATTGGGGGTAGGGTACTGACATGGATAGAAAATTGGTTGACAGACAGAAAGCAAAGAGTGGGGATAAATGGGTCCCTTTCGGAATGGCAGGCAGTGACCAGTGGGGTACCGCAAGGTTCGGTGCTGGGACCCCAGCTATTTACGATATACATTAATGACTTAGATGAAGGGATTAAAAGTACCATTAGCAAATTTGCAGATGATACTAAGCTGGGAGGTAGTGTGAATTGTGAGGAAGATGCAATAAGGCTGCAGGGTGACTTGGACAGGTTGTGTGAGTGGGCGGATACATGGCAGATGCAGTTTAATGTAGATAAGTGTGAGGTTATTCACTTTGGAAGTAAGAATAGAAAGGCAGATTATTATCTGAATGGTGTCATGTTAGGAAGAGGGGATGTTCAACGAGATATGGGTGTCCTAGTGCATCAGTCACTGAAAGGAAGCATGCAGGTACAGCAGGCAGTGAAGAAAGCCAATGGAATGTTGGCCTTCATAACAAGAGGAGTTGAGTATAGGAGCAAAGAGGTCCTTCTACAGTTGTACCGGGCCCTGGTGAGACCTCACCTGGAGTACTGTGTGCAGTTTTGGTCTCCAAATTTGAGGAAGGATATTCTTGCTATTGAGGGCGTGCAGCGTAGGTTCACTAGGTTAATTCCCGGAATGGCGGGACTGTCGTATGTTGAAAGGCTGGAGCAATTAGGCTTGTATACACTGGAATTTAGAAGGATATGGGGGGATCTTATTGAAACATATAAGATAATTAGGGGATTGGACACATTAGAGGCAGGAAACATGTTCCCAATGTTGGGGGAGTCCAGAACAAGGGGCCACAGTTTAAGAATAAGGGGTAGGCCATTTAGAACAGAGATGAGGAAGAACTTTTTCAGTCAGAGAGTGGTGAAGGTGTGGAATTCTCTGCCTCAAAAGGCAGTGGAGGCCAGTTTGTTGGATGCTTTCAAGAGAGAGCTGGATAGAGCTCTTAAGGATAGCGGAGTGGGGGGGTATCGGGAGAAGGCAGGAACGGGGTACTGATTGAGAGTGATCAGCCACGATCGCATTGAATGGCGGTGCTGGCTCGAAGGGCTGAATGGCCTACTCCTGCACCTATTGTCTATTGTCTATTGAATCATAGTGTCATACAGCATGAAACAGGCTCTTCTGCCCAACTTACCATGCCATCTACACTATTCTTACCTGCCAATATTTGGCCACATTCCTCTGAACCTTTCCCATCCATGTATCTGTTCCTCGGGTTCTTATTAAATCTTCCCCCTCTCACCTTAAACCTATGACCTCTGGTCCTTGATTCCCCTACTCTGGATAAAAGATTCTGTGCATCTACCCAATCTTTTCCTCTCATGATGTTATACACTTCTATAAGATCATGCCTCATCCTCCTGTGTTCCAAGGAATAAAGTCCCAGCCTGCCCAACCTGTTGTAGTGATTTTCTGAAAACAGTAGATGTCACTCCTGCTCAACATCCAGCTTCACAATTCTCTAAAGATCTTACAACGTGGAATATTTAGCGTTAAATCATGAGCCGATTAAAGACAAGTCTCAGTGATTGACGTAATGCTATACTTTCCAAACTCTGTTTGATCCTCTAATTCACTCGATTTGTGTTACTTTTACATTTCTCTTTAATTTATTGTTTGAAATATTTATTTGATAATAGAATTGTGGATGCCTTTAGACTAAGGTGCTGTCTTTCTGGAATCAATTAACACGTTTCTTATTTTGTTGTGTCCTCCAAACCTCCCTATTGATAGGCACATGCATGTGCAGGGAAGGGGGGGATATAGATCATGTGCATGCAGATGAGATTAATTTATCTTGACATCATGTTGAGCACAGGACATTGTGGGCTGAGGAGCTTATTCCTGTGTTGCATTGTTCTATGTTCTATGGTCTATGTTGGGATTCCCTGCACCAAGAATATCCATATCATTATAAGCGACATAATCTCTGCTCACTACATCAGTCTAGTACTCAATTTCCTGACGTGTTACTTTAATTGGCTTGTGGTTTGGGTGATAGTCTAAGGATTGTCATTCTTGATGTCCTATTTTCATTAAATTAGCACCTAATTCCTACCATTTACTCAACAGGACACATTCCATTTTCTTCCCCGTGCTCCTGCCCAGATGTGGATTATGACCATTAACTTTCTTCTCCATTTCCAAATGTCTTCCCAGCAATATCAATATATTTCCTATCCAGTCACGAGACAGACAAAGTACTCTATGGGACCCTCAATATTGAGAGAGTTAGATTTAGCTCTTAGGGCTAAGGGAATCAAAGGATATGGGAAAAAGCCGGAATCAAGGGATATGGATGATAAGCCATGATCATATTGGATGGCGTTGCTGGCTCGAAGGACCAAATGGCCTACTCCTGCACCTATTTTCTATGTTTCTATGAAAGTAGATGCCATTCATCCCCTTGATAATTAATCTCCTACAATCTACTTCATTTATAATTTTCTTTGCTACCACTGGCACAGTCTTCTGCTCCACATCATTTAGGACTTTCTCTTTAATATACGCATTGGCAGGATCTGGGTATCGATGGCAGGAGCAGTATCTGTGATTGACCTTGAGAAGGTGGTGTTGAGCAACCTTCCTGAACAACTGAGCAAAACACACAGTGTTAGAGTAACTCAACGGGCCTGGCAGCATCTATGGAAGGGATGGATAGGCCACTTTTCGGGTTGGGACACTGCTTCAGTTCCAACCTGAAATGTCTCCTGTACATGACCTCCATTGATACTGCCTGATCCGCTGAGTTACTGCAGCAATTTGTGTTTTGCTCATGATTCCAGCATCTGCAGTTCCTTGTACCTTCTTGAACTACGCCCTCTTTCTGGTAACGGGACTCCCACAGTGCTCTGAGGAAGGATTTCGATCCATCAGTAATTAAGGAGTCACTCCTGACGTTAAGGCAATATATTTCCAGGCCATGATATTATGCACCTTGGAGATAAATGAAACTGCAGTTGCTTTTGTTAATTTTCAGTATGGGCAACTGCCAGGTAATAAAATTATCATTTTGTTCGACCGAAGTGGACAAGGCTTACTTTGCTGTTTTGAGTTTTGTTTGTATCTTTTGTATTTACTGCAAAGATATAGCTATTTCTTTCCAGTTAGTAGTTGTCAGTCAGTAAAATTATCATTTTGTTCGACTGAATTGGACAAGGCTTAATTTGCTGTTTTGAGTTTAGTTTGTATTTATTGCACCGATATAACTATTTCTTTCCAGTTAGTGGTGAGCTAGATGGCCATTACTTTTGGAAACGTAATGGAGGAGCAGCATGTCCTAGACTGTAGCAGAATTGGGCTTATAATTACACATTTGCTCGAGGTTGATTTTGCTGCAGCAATTGTGTATAAACAAAGGCGACCAACGTTTGGCTTTCCTGTTAGTTTGGCCAGTAAAGTTTGACCTGTTGATAAATTAATTGATAAATTAATTAAATGATCAGCATGGTGGCGCAGTAGTAGAGTTGCTGCCTTACAGCCCCAGAGACCCGGGTTCGATCCTGACTACTGATGCTGCCTGTACGGAGTTTGTACATTCTCCCTGTGACCATGTGGGTTTTCTCTGGGAGCTCCGGTTTCCTCCCCCATTCCAAAGACGTACAGGTTTGTAGGTCAATTCGTTTCTGTAAATTATAAATAGTCCCTAGTGTGTAGGACAGTGCTAGTGCACAGGGTGATCACTGGTCGGCGAGGACTCGATGGGCTGAAGGGCCTTTTTTTCGTGCTGTATCTCAAAACTAAACTACACTAAACTACTTGCAAGCCCATACCTATTTGAATGGTCAGTAACAAATTGTAGGCAGTTGCGGCTCTTTGGGAGCTAACATGCCATTCTTCATTTGACATTAATTGTATTGTGATTCTTAAATTCAATTTAGTTCATTAGTTGACGATACATTTCAAATTAAATCCAGTCCTTGTCTATTAGTTGTGTTCACATGAACACAAAGCCTGCTGTGCCGTTTAAAAGAACAGCACTGTGGATGCCAGAAATCTTCAATGTAAACAGAATCTAAGTAGGCAGTAAAACCAAAAACAAAAAATCTGGAACTAATCAGCAGGAGAAGCAACATCAGAGGAGATAGAACAGTTATTGTTTCAGCCTGGTGATTTATCATTACTTCACATTGATCTAAAATGTTAGTACCTTCCGCAGACACAGCCTGACTTGCTGAATATAGAACCATAAAGCTGTACTGCACCAAAACAGACCCTTTATCCCAAATCGCCATGCTGACCTTGTTGCTTGCCTCAGCTAGGGCAACTTGCCTCAGCTAGTCCAACTTGTCCCACTTGCCACCGGCCCATATACCTCCAAAACTTTCCTATCAATGTACCTGTTTAAGTATTTTTTTAAATGTTGTTATTGTACCTACATCTACCACTTCCTCATTCCATGTTTGGACCACCCTCTGAGTGAAAAATTTGTCCCTTAGGTTCCTATTAAATCTTAGTCCTCTCACTTAACCTATGCCCATTAGTTCTTGGTTCCTCAATCCCAGGGAAAGACTGTGACTATTCACCTTATCTATGTCTCTCATGATTTTATTTACCTCAAACTTGCACTCGACAAGGAAAAAAGACCCGGCCTATCCAGCCTCTCCTTGTAACTCAAACTGCCCAGATCTGGTAACATTTTCCTAAATCTTTTTTACAACCTATGCAGTTAAATTATATATTTCCCATGTTAGGGTGGCCAGGACTGTATACGGTTCCAGATATTCCACTTATTTCCAGATTTTTTTTTTTTTTTTAATTTAAATTTGTAATTAACCATGCAACTTCTGCTTCGACATCATGGGAAAGAGAAAATGTACCATTTTATATGTAATTAAATCAATTATTACTCGAAAATGTGGGGTAATTCTTATACATGCCTGAAATTAAGGAAAAGGAAGAAATGATTGAGGTGAAATGGCTCTTGGTTAAAACTAATACATTTTTGTGTGGTTTTTCTAATTCATTTATAAATATTCACACAGGTGATGGAGCAAATTTAAAACATAAAGCCCCAAGATATCAAGGCACAGAACAGTAAGGATTTCCCAATCTTGACTAAATTAATGATTATTCACTCTGAAACTTAAAGCTCCAACATTATGCACTAACTCACCTTTCTCCAATAATACAGTTAGTAAGCTCTGAATAAACCGTAAGGGATCTGTTATAATGTAATATCTTGTAACATAGTTTGTTTTACTTTCCAGGAAATATATTCGGATATGGGAAAGGCAAATAGCCAAATCTGCCGATCATGTCTACCATCTTGACATTTGAAGCTGTAGGCTATTAGGTAAATTATTGGATTTATGTTGTGTGCTTACACAATAACTAATACCATTCAATAGATAAATGAGTGCCATGATAGTTTGAGGAAAGTTTTCATCCAGGTTTCAATTGAGCTGGTGGGAGAGTGCCGGTTTATCAAGTGCACTCTTTTGCAATGAAAATAAAATACCGCAGATTCTGAAAATCTGAAATAAAAACAGCTCAGGCAGGATTTGAAAAGCAGAAAAGGATTTCCAAAGTGTTGGTTATTTATTCCCTCTACATGCTGCCTTACCAACTAAGTTGTCCAGAACTTTATGTACACCTATTCTAAATTCATGACGCGTCAAAATACTGGGAAAAGTACAAGATCATTAAGATGCAAAGGAAGTAACAAGAGGAGAGAAAAAACAGAGATCAAATAACAAAGGTGGAAAGCAGTAATTTTCTGAATGCCTATTGTCCACATGTAAATCCCGACAGTCTACAACACTGGAATCTATGATTAAAGTAGATATTTCAAGTTCAGTCAGTTTCTGTTTCAATCTGCCTCTATATGGAGAGAATTCCGCATTGTTGCTGGTTAGCAAAACCTTTGCTACCTTCATTCCTCTGCATAATCAGACGCTGCAAGATTTTATTATTCTTGCCGTTATTTAAGCTCAGCTAAAATTGCATCAAATATGAGGACCTGGTTATTCTGTATAATCAGACTAGTCTGCAGATAAACCAAAGCGCAACCACGCAGATGTTATTTAACTCCAAGCATGCTTTAAGCACTTTATTAATATAATCTTTATTGCTTTTAATATTTGCGTCTTTTCCATATCCTCTCAAAAGTCCCACACTCTCTCAATAATTCATACCTCTTTTGATCCTCTTTTATTTCATTTAATTGTTTGGCTGCACTATTCCACTGATGCTCCCTCTGCATTTGTGAACAAACATGCCTCCCTTATTATGATCTTTTCAGAATACCTGACTTTTTATCCTCACTATTTTTCTGCTTTATTTCTGATTTCCAGCATCTGCATTACTTTGCAATATACCAGCAAACTGATATTACCAAAAGCAATGACTCATAGCTTGTATTGGAAGCTTGATCTATTTGTGTCGGCCATTTTCCGATGTAGAGTCCATTTATTTATGTGACACAACGTCATCATGTATTTATTCCCACCACTGGAGTTGGCAACAGTTTCAGAAGAGAGGTACGCGCCATATAAGTAACGTTGCCTTCAACATCAGTGATGGCCAGGGTTGATGGTTCAGAGATAAGAGAGAATATAAGAAGACATAAAAGCAGAAGTGGGCCATTGGGCCTATTGAACACTATTCAACAAGGTAATGACTCATCTTATACTTCAAACATCATTCTCCTGCTCGATCCACGTGATTTCTTGATATCCGGAAAGCTATTGATCTTTGTATTGAAATCAATCTGCATGTGTGCCTCCAAAGCCCTCCAGTGTAGATAATTCAGAAAATGTGTCATTCTCTGTATGATGAAATATCTCCTCATTTCAGTTGTACGTTGTCTACATTTTAGTTTGATGTTGTGATTCTCTATTTCTGGATTCCTTAGCCGGGCAAAGTATTCTCCTCATATCTAGAATGGTAGTCCTGATGTACAATCAGACACTAACCTACTGCAGTGTAGAGGTAAGCAAATCCGTGCAGATAGCACCCGCAGTCAGGATCGAATCTGGGTCCCTGGCGCTGGAAGGCAGCAACTCCACCACTGTGCCACCCTAACTATCATCACACTTGTTTATTCCATAAATTCACCACCCTTTGCCTCAAGAAATTCCTTAACTCCATTCTAAAGGTACATCATTTTACTCTGAGGCTGTGCTCTCTGGTCCTAGATTCTATCACCATTAGAAACATCCTCTCCACATCCATTCTATCTATGCCTCTCATAATTTTATATAAATTTACTTCTATCGGGTCTCCCTGTAACCTTTAGCATTCCAGAGAAAACAATCCAAGTCTGCCCAACCTCTCCCTGTAGCTAATACCCTCCAATCCAGGCATAATTCTGGTAAACCTCCTCTGCACCCTTTCCAAAGCTTCCACACCCTTCCTGTAGTGAGCTGACCAGAACTGCACACAATATTCCAAATACAGCCTAATCAAAGTCCTATAAAGCAGCATCATGACTTCCTGACTATTATGCTCAATGCCCTGTCCTGTAGTGAGCTGACCAGAACTGCACACAATATTCCAAAAGCGACCTAATCAAAGTCCTATAAAGCAGCATCATGACTTCCTGACTATTATGCTCAATGCCCTGTCCTGTGAAAGCAAGCAAACTACTTTCATCAAAATACAAGAGCAAGATTTTATATTTCCTGCCTTTTGCTCTCTCAGATCTTTATGATCAATGACTCAAGAATAATTGCCTTCGAAGGCCATTTCTGACTTTAGCTATGACGGGTAAATACAATGAAGTGCGAAAAATGTTTTATAATAATAAAAATAGGGAACAAAAAATGCAATGGGTAGAATAGAGCTTTATAGAGAGCAATATGTTTCACCGTGGGTGGAGAGAGAAGGCGTGGATGTGGTTCTCAAGAAATATTCTGTTCCTGTAGGAGCAGCATGAAATATTTGGTGGGATAAACACAAAAAGAGAAGAAATAAATTGTTACATGCGTGAAATTGGACTCTGGCTCTTAAGCGAAGTAATCCTCCCCGGCTGCCCGTGGATGAAAGACTGTTAATGTGATATCCTTGCTTAAGAAGAAATAATGACTAATCAAAAGCCAGCCGAACATTGATGATGGGCAAATTAATGGAAGCCGTTGTGAAGGTCAATAGAAGAGCACAGATTAATCAACATTAGAATGGATTTGTTATAGGAAGGCAAATTGAATTTTCATAATGTAACAATAAGAAAAGTATGTTTAGCGTAACCAGAAAGGATTTTAACAATGTCTTTGAAAAGGTCTCACATGGCAAGTTGGTCAGAAAAATGGATCTAAGAGAATGTGACAAGTTGAATCCAAATTGGCTCAGTGACAGGATGCAAAAGATATGGGTTCAATGGATCTTTTAGTGGTTGAAAGCCTGCTGGTAGTTTTGCAACTTTCACAACAGCTGTTAGTCTCTTGAATTTTGTGGTGTATATCAAAGATTTAGACTGAAATGTTGGAGCCAAAATTATCTTTTCATGTTTCAAGAAAATTGGTAGTATGGATGATATTGGGTAAGAAAACTAAGACTGTGGGAAGATACTAATGGATTGCTTCGGTGGACAGAACATGTCAAATGCAATTCAGGTCTTGGTGTCAAACACTACATTTGGGGAAGGCATTTAAGAATAGGAAAAACATATTATATGGTATAAAAATGAGAAATGGAAAGGAACAGGAGTGCATGTCTGGAGATAGCTAAGGGGGCAAAGACAATAGACAATAGGTGCAGGAGGAGGCCATTCGGCCCTTTGAGCCAGCACCACCATCCAATGTGATCATAACAGTATAACAGAACTTTATTGTCATTCGGTATAAATACCGAACGAAATTTCAGCAGTCACAAGACACAGCAAAAAAGAAAAGAACACAGGACACACGACCCCAACACCAACATCCATCACAGTGACTCCAAACACCCCCTCACTGTGATGGAAGGCAACAAAACTTCCACTCTCTTCCCTCCCGCGCCCACGGACAGGCAGCTCGCCCCTACCGAGGCAACCGACACGCACAGCCCCCGCAAGGGGATGGAAGGCCCCGCGGCCGAGCCGCACCGGGCACTGAAACGTCCCGCGGCCGAGCCGCGATGGCGATGTTAAGTCCAGCGGCCGAGCCACACCGGGCACTGAAACGTCCCGCGGCCGAGCCGCGCCGGCGATGTTAAGTCCAGCGGCCGAGCCACACCGGGCACTGAAACGTCCCGCAGCCGAGCCGCGCCGGCGATGTTAAGTCCCGCAGCCGAGCCGCACCGGGCACTGAAACGTCCCGCAGCCGAGCCGCGCCGGCGATGTTAAGTCCAGCGGCCGAGCCGCACCGGGCGATGGAAGGCCCCGCGGCCGAGCCGCACCGAGCACTGAACCGTCCCGCGGCCATACCGGGCGATGGAAGGCCCCGCGGCCGAGCCGCGCCGGGCACTGTTAGGTCCCGCGGCCGAACCGCGCCGGCGATGTTAAGTCCAGCGGCCGAGCTGGAAGGCCCCGCGGGCGATGGAAGGCCCTGCGGCCGAGCTGCGCCCCGGGGAAGAGACCCAATAAAAGAAAGGTTTCCCCCACCCCACACCCCCCCACACCCCCCACACATACACAGCCAAAAACACACAAAAAACAAACAAACAGACTGCCAGAGAGCCGCAGCCGTTAGGCGCAGCCACACATGACCGGAGCCACTGAAGGGCTGATCATTCTCAATAAGTACCCCGTTCCTGCTTTCTCCCCATACCCCCTGACTCCGCTATCCGTTTCGGGTCGAGACCCTTCTTCAGACTGATGTCAGGGGAGGGGGCGGGACAAAGATAGAATGTAGTCGAGACAGTAAGACTAGTGATAGAACTGGGAAGGGGGAGGGGATGGAGAGAGAAAGCAAGGGCTATCTGAAGTTAGAGAAGTCAATGTTCATACCGGTGGGGTGTAAACTACCCAAGCAAAATATGAGGTGCTGTTCCTCCAATTTCCGCTAGGCCTCACTCTGACAATGGAGGAGGCCCAGGACAGAAAAGTCGGATTGGGAATGGGAGGGGAAGTTGAAGTGCTGTGCCACTGGGAGATCAGGTAGGTTAAGACAGACTGAGTGGAGGTGTTCAGCAAAAGGATCACCGAGCCTGCGCTTGGTCTCACCGATGTAGAGAAGTTGATACCTGGAACAGTGGATACAGTAGATGAGGTTGGAGGAGGTGCAGGTGAACCTCTGCCTCTCCTGGAAAGACTGTTTGGGTCCTTGGATGGAGTCGAGGGGGGAGGTAAAGGGACAGGTGTTGCATCTCCTGCGGTTGCAGGGGAACGTACCTGGGGAGGTGGTGATTTGGGTGGGAGGGAGTTTCGGAGGGAATGGTCTCTGCAGAAAGCAGAAAGGGGTGGAGATGGGAAGATGTGGCCAGTAGTGGGATCCCGTTGGAAATATCATGCTTGATGGAAGTGAACAACGGTGGACAGGAGGGGTTGAGAGTGTAAATGAAGAGCCAATCACTGTCCTCACCTGAGCTTGGAATGTGTCATTTCTCCCCAGTGTCTGCAGTGTATGGTTCTTCTGGGGGAAGTTCACCAGTTGCACCTCTACTAGCATGATGAATATGTATTTACTAGAACATTAACCAGAGATGAAAAGTAGCTCCCATCTAAAGGATTCAATCGCACCTTTTGCATGCTGCCTCCAATCATACACCGACCTTCCTTTATTCTACATTATTCTGTGTCCATAGCTGTTAGTGAGCTTATGAGAATCCTTCCCTTGATTTAAACAATCATAGAACATAGAACACAGAACAGGACAGCACAGGAACATTCCCCTTTGGCCCGTAATGTCTGTGCCAAACACGATGCAAGTTAAGCTAATCTCCTTTACCTCCATGTGAATCACATCCTTCCATTCCCTGCAAATACATTTGGGGAAGGAACAGGACTCGGCCTGGGACTTTCCATCGCCCGGTGGGGGCTTCAAAAGTCGGGAGCCTCGATCGCCTCGAGGCAGCAGTTTGACTGCCTGACCACGGGAGAAGAATGAGGAGGAGATAAGACTATCTTTGCCTTCCATCACAGTGAGGGTGTGCCTGGTGCAATCACTGTGATGGTTGTTTATGTTAAATTGTAATTGTGTGTCTTGTGTTCTTTATTGTTTACTGCCGGACCCTGACGTGAGATGACGCTGGCGCTGTTTGTTCGCCGCTTCTCCGTCAGGACAAATCTTTTGTTTGTTTGTTTGTTTTTATGTCTTGTTTGCTTGTAAAGTGTCTTTGAGTATCTTGAAAAGCGCTATATAAAATAAATGTATTATTATTATTATTATTATTAAATGCATGTGCCTACCAAAAGCTTCTTCAATGCCACAATCATATCTGCCTCCACTACCACCCCTGGCAGTGTGTTCCATTCTCCCTGTAAGGAAACTTCCCCTGGAGGTCACCTTTAAGCTTTGCCCTTCTCACCTTTAAGCTATGCCCCCCCAGTGCTTGACATTTCCACCCTGGGAAATAGGTTCTGACGGTCTGCTCTATCTATGCTTCTCATAATTTTATATACATTTATCAGGTCCCTCAATGTTCCAGTGAAAACAATCAAGTCAAGTTTATTTGTCACATGCACATGCACGATGTGCAGTGAAATGAAAGTGGCAATGCCTGCGGATTGTGCACAAAAAAAGAATTACAGTTACAGCATATAAATAAAGTTAATACAGAGAAGACAAAATTTAGTCCCTGGAGTTATAAAAGTTAACAGTCCTGATGGCCTGTGGGAATAAACTCCGTCTCATCCTCTCCGTTTTCACAGTGTGACAGCGGAGGCGCTTGCCTGACCGTAGCATCTGGAACAGTCTGTTGCTGAGGTGGCAGGGGTCCCTCATAATCTTGCTTGCTCTCGATCTACACCTCCTGATGTATAGGTCCTGCAGGGGGACGAATGTAGTTCCCATGGTGCGTTCTGCCGAACACACTACTCTCTGCAGGGCCATCCTCTCCTCTCCAACCTTATAGCTAATACCCTCTAATCCTGGCAGCATTCTGTTAAACCTTATAAAACCATAGAACACCTTTGTCAAGATTACACTTAGAACAATAATATATATTTTTTTAACTTTCTTTAAAATTGCTGCCCCACGTGTTATTTTTTTCCAGCATTTTTCGTTTTGATTTCCTTTCTTCAACACCTTACAGAGATGCTTTGATCCAGAAATCTGCTGCAGTAACCGATTCAATTTTATTAAATACAAGAGCCAGGAAATGTTCTGTAAAACAGCTAGGCTTCAGGCATGTTTTGAGTATGGCCGTCAAGAATGAAATATAAGAGGCAAAAAATCTCTCTTTTGCATTGTGCTTTTAACCTATGAAAAATATTTTAAGGATTTCACAAATAATTACAGAATAAAAGTGGACAAGAGCCAAAGGAAAGAGAGCATTTGGAGAAAATAATGCGCACAGAACAAAATACTCCAGATTTATAATCCAATAAAACTGGACTGAAATGACAGAGAATTTGAGTTCATATCCCATCATGGCAATTTCACAATTTAAACACTTTGTTTCAGTAAAAATGTAGGTAAAAATGTTACACCTGGAATTGCTTTTTATTAGCCCTACAAATCAAATTGGGTCAGAACAAATTACCAATGCACTTCTAAGAAGCCAATGGAAAATAAAAATTGTTTAAAATGATTAAGATAATTTGTTTATGCACACTTTACACTGATGTTCAAAGCCGTTTTCACCCTCATGCAATTTGGTGACATGCTGGAGAAGATTGCTCAAAATTCCATGGACATCTAAAAGAACATATCATTCAGGGTCCCGGGTCAAATAAAGCCTTGTTCACTTGAGACTGCCGTCTCAAGTAAAATTCATCAGAGATAGATAGATTCTTGATTAGTATGGTTGTCAGAGGTTATGGGGAGGAGGCAGGGGGATGGGGTTTGGAGGGTGTGATAGATCAGCCATGATTGAATGGCAGAGTAGACTTGATGGGCCAAATGGCCTAATTCTACTATCACAAATGATCTTATGGAACAGAGAAGCCAATCACTTTGGCAAAGTGCAAGGAAAGCCAGAGGAAAACTATTTGCTCATTCCCATCTCTCTCTCATCTGGTCTTCTCTTGCCTCTCATTCTGATTCAATTATATTTCCTCCAGCACACCCAATTGTCATGTTTAAAAGCTAAGGTGTTAATTTATGATCATGCTAATCAAACAATTAATGTAAATGAATTGGAAGTGCTGGAGAGAACCAACTTAAAGGAAACACTTACTAGACCTCATCCTCATCAGTCTTTAAATTGTAGATGCACCTGTCCAAGGCAGTAAAAATAAGTGTTACCACTGCACAATTCTTAGAGGGACTGAGTCCTGTCTTAGAAACGAGGACACCTGCCATAATATTTTGTGGCATTTCAACTGTGGTAAATGAGATGAATATAGAACAGATTTGATAACTTGAAACCAGACATCCTTGAATATTATGGGCATCAGCAGCAACATAATTGCATTCTGCCATATGTACAACCATCTACAACTCAATGGAAAATGGTAAGAGTTAGATGTGTCAAATATGAGGAATCGACAAGCGAACATAGCAAAGGTGAACACAAGCATGACCTTAAAAGACAACAACAGAGTATTTGTAACTACCATCAGCAGTGCTGAGTGGATGATCTGAACTAGGTTTTTTTTCAAACCTCTGCCTTCAGCTAATTCAATTCTATCTGTACGAGAACAAGAAATGGTTGTATGCACTGGATTTGGTAGGGTCCATGGGCCACCGATGTTGGGTTGTAGTAAGGAAGACATGTGCTACAGAACTAGCCACACCTCAAGTCACCCTGTTCCTGTACAGTTAAAATATTGGTATCTATATAACAATATGGAGAGATGTTCAAGTCTGCCTTGTTGACAAAATGTGGGATCACTCCATTTCTGCCAATTGCCATCCCGTTAGTTTCCCCTTAATTACTCACTGGTAACTTGCTCATTGACATCCACTTGCTAGTTTGAGATCCACTGGGACAACATGGCTCCAGATGTTCCTGCAGCCTTGAGCTGAACATAGATGAAAGATCAGAGTGCCTGAGGTGAATTAAGTGTGATTGGCCTCAACCAAGGCAACATGTGGGATCAAGGATTGTCGTAAAACTGATATCACAAAAAGAAAACCACTGATTGAAACAAAGATGAATGAGGTTGATAGAGATCAATTTTCTCACCGTTATTGTTGCAGTAGTTCCTCAGGGTAAATAAATCATCTTCAGCTGCTTCATCAATGACTTTACCTTTGTCACAATATCAGAAAGGGCTAATTTTCAGTGTTCAGTTGTATTTGTGGGCTGCTTAGCTGGTGAAGTTAGTTGTTGCAAGCTTCAAAACATGGGCATCAGTCACGCTTGTGTTGATAGGTAGGTCCCCCACATACACCAAATATTGACTAATTCCAAAAGTAGGGAATCTTCCACCTCTATCAACATCCCGGGAATCACCACTGCCTCTACAAAGAGGTAGCTGTCAAGAAATGGAAAGCAATCTGTATTTTCTTGGGTTTCATTTTGAAATCTTTATTGCCGAACATAGTGTTATATACTGAGGTCAGGTTGATAGTGAACCTACTTAGCAATGACAGTGAGACAGTTAACGCCCACTAGGAGTAGCACTACGAAAAACTCGCATCCTTGGCGTGATTACCTTTGACACTAGAGATAGACAATGTTCAGGCTTGTCTGATAAAAGGCAAGTAACATTCATGCTACAAAAGTGTCAGACAATTGTATTTTTCTCAAGACATAGAATGAAGCCCTTTGGCCCGTTGTGACAATAGACAAAAGACAATAGACAATAGGTGCAGGAGTAGGCCATTCAATGTGACCATGGCTGATCATCCACAATCAGTACCCCGTTCCTGCCCTCTCCCCATACCCCCTGACTCCGCTATCATTAAGAGCTCTGTCTAACTCTCTCTTGAAAGCATCCAGAGAATTGGCCTCCACCACCTTCTGAGGCAGAGAATTCCACAAATTTACAACTCTCTGAGTGAAAAGTTTTTCCTCATCTCCATTCTAAATGGCCTACCCCTTATTCTTAAACTGTGGCCCCTGGTTCTCATTGTGCTCATGCCAGCCCTCATAGCAATCCCATTAATCTAATTTCCTCACTTACTCCCTGACACCTGTCCTCACTCACATGCCCATCAGCTCACTTTGCAAACATTGCCTACGCTAGGTGTAATTTACAGCATCCAATTCATCTATCAACCAGCATGCCTTGGGGATAATTCAGCACTGGAGGTCTGAGTTGAACCCAGGCCACTGATGTTACGAGGAAGCACAATTAGTTGATACTTCACTGAGCCCCCATCTCCAACAAAGAGATCGTCTAACCACCCAGCCTTGACATTGAATGGTATTGCCATCATCGCATATCCAAGCATCGGTATGCTGTGGGCCAACATTAAAGCCCTGAAAGCACTTGACCAGTCATGAAAATACGGTGGATACAGAAGGTGTTCAGGGGGTGGGTATCTTGTGGCAAGTGAGACCTCTTGCCACCCTAAAGCACTTCCATCTACTACAAGGCCCAAGTCAGGAGTATGATATACTCCCCATTTGCTGGATAAGTACAGTTCAGCCACACTAAAGTATCTCAACACCATCCATGACAATTCTTTGGTACGATGGTACTGTCACAACATTTGGCAGGCACTACGGTTAAGAAACATTTACACAGATACATGGATAGGACAGGTTTAGAGGGATGTGGGCCAAACGCAGGCACGTGGAAATAGTGTACGAGGGGCATGTTGGTCGGTGTGCGCACGTTGTGCCAAAGTGTCTGTTTCAATGCTGCGCAGAACATAGAAAAATAGGTGCTGGAGTAGGCCATTCAGCCCTTCGAGCCAGCACTGCCATTCAATATGATCATGGCTGATCATCTGAAATCAGTACCCCGTTCCTGCTTTTACCCCACATTAATTGATTCCTTTAGCCCTAAGAGCTAAATCGAACCCTCTCTTGAAAACATTCCAGTGAATTGGCCTCCACTGCCTTCTGTGGCAGAGAAGTCCACAGATTCACAACTCTGGGTGAAAAGGTTTTTCCTCATCTCAGTCCTAAATGGCTTACCCCTTATTCTAAAATGGCGACCCCTAGTTTTGGACTCCCCCAACATCAGAAATATTTTTCCTGTATCTAGCCTGTCCAATTTAATATGTTTCTATAAGATCCCCTCTCATCCTTCTAAATTCCAGTGAATACAAGCCCAGTCAACCCATTCTTTCATCATATGTCAGTCCCGCCATCCTGGGAATTAACCTGGTGAACCTACGCTGCACTCCCTCAATAGCAATAATGTCCTTCCTCGAATTAGGAGACCAAAATTGCTCACAATACATTACACAATGCGGTCTCACCAGGGCCCTGTACACCTGCAGTAGGACCTCCTTGTTCCTAAACAATCCTCTCGCAATGAAGGACTCTATGGCTGGATGACAGTTCTTTATTGTATTGTCAGTAAAACAAAAAGACCCTTCCAGGAGAGAGTTACCCTTCCAGTCATAGAATCATAGAGCAGGGAAACAGGCCCTTCAGTCCAACTTGCCCACACCGACCAACATGTCCCATCTAAACTAGTCCAACCTGCCTGCGTTTGACCCATATCCCTCCACATCTGTCCAATACATGTATCTGTTTACTTGTTTCTGAAACCTCCCAAAGTCCCTCCCAAAACTACCGCCTCTGGCAGCTTGTTCCATGCACCCACCGCCCTTTGTGTGATTTTGTTTTGCACCTTCTGTGCATTTTTTCCAGCAAGAAGGAGTAATTACATGCTGTAATTGTGACTGCGCCCTAACAAACCTTGGCCGGCAAAGGGCAAGCGGGGCCGAAGGGCCTGTTTCCCTGCTGGATGACTCTATGTCGTCCAGCGATCCAATTCTCGGAATTTTGCTTTGAACGCACGGGGGAGCTCTGATCCCGTCTTTTGCGTTTCCAGGCAAAGTGGGGGTGGTAAAGCCGCAGCAAATTTAAAACTAATCACATCATAATTGTTTTAGAGATGTGACAGGAAATGCTAAATGATCATCCGTGGCCCCTCGGGACGCTGACAGCGTATAGTAAATGTGCAAAAGGATTCGTGAGAATTCGGCTGTGCATTTTGTGGTTAATCATGTCTGGTCGCATTTTATAGATCGAAAACAAGAACACGTGCTTGACTTTTCACTTTTTTTTTCAAAATGCAGAGGATTCTGATGGTCGTGATAACCCATCGTGTTTTTTTACATCTTCTATTCCACGCAAGGTGCCAGGCATGCACGTACATCTACTAACATTTAGAAAAGTTAACATGCTTAAAATCGCACCTGGAGTGGCGAACTTAAGGGAATGTGTACAGATATCCAATTGAATCTGATTTTTAATGTTCAGGGGGATTTGACTTTTGCCCGGAGGAAGAAACAAGCCAAAAGATATCACCGCGTCATGTTATTTAAATGGTTAAAATCAAACCTCTCGGAGTATTTTATACCTAAAGTAGGGTTAACGTGTTTCTTGATTAGTACGGGTGTCAGGGGTTATGGGGAGAAGGCATGAGAATGGGGTTGAGAGGGAGAGATGGATCAGCCATGATTGAATGGCGGAGTGGACTTAACATGACTAGAAGGGTCACCCATTCCTTCTCTCCTGAGATGCTGCCTGACCTGCTGAGTTACTCCAGCATTTTGTGAATAAATACCTTCGATTTGTACCAGCATCTGCAGTTATTTTCTTATACTCTCCTGGAAGGCTCTTTTTGTTCTACTGAGTGGGCTGAATGGCCTCATTCTGCTCCTGGAACTTATGGATTTATGAACTTCTAGTCCTCACTATTCTTACTTACCTGATCCCATCACATAAGATACTTCGTGAAATTATCTGATCCTCTTAGAACTTATGAACTTAAGAAATGAATGCCAACTGTGGTCGAGAATGTAATAGTGTAGATGCAGGAAAACGTCTTCTGAGAATTCTCCTGTCGTGTACTCTGTGTGAAAAAGATCAGCATGAAAGAGTAAAAAAAACTGCATCTGATATGCCCTGGGTGATAAGCAGTTGGCATGAGGGACCCAGGGTTCCCCATATGCCCTCGGTGAGAGTCAGTTGGCACACAGGGACCCAGTGCTGCCTTCGTACAGCTCACTCATTTTCATTAGTATTCAACAGTTTTATATCGAAGTTCGAGGATTTGAATTATTGGTGCTGGGTAAATATACTCAATAACACAAAAGATAGTATGGATTCAGTTGGCATGAATTGCTGCTAACAATGTTAATCGCAGGGCTGCACATGAAAGGGGTTGAGAGGGAAAGATAGACCAGCCACGATTGAATGGCGAAGCACACTCGATGGACCGAATGGCCTAATTCTGCTCCAAGAATTTATGAACTTATGAAAGTCTGAACTTTATTTTGGTATGCAATTGCTATGGTTAAAAAGTAAACTGTTTTAAGATTTGGAAAATAACATCATTAAGCCATTGAGGACAAAGATACAAGTCCTGTTGCATTTGAACCAAATTTCTTAAAAGAATATTAAACATTAGATGACGACTTTATAACCTCCAGCGGTTCAAATTCGGATTGCATCGAGATGCGTCTTCATGCAATATTAAAAAGAATAGGTATATTAAAGAAAGTCGAGACGCGCTAAAAGAGTAACGATGAAATGCGTTAGATTGCCAGACACTTGGGACTTAACATCAAACTATGTTGACGTTGCTTGCCTTTTTATTCCTTCCTTGATTTTGTACTATTCCCTGAAGTTTACATCTTTGTCATCGTGGACGGCTCGATCATTCCGGTAATAGAGTTGACCAAAACAGATCAATGTTTGCAAGTCATAGTTCCCAAAATGCTTATCCTCAAATTTCAGTTTACTCCTATACTACATCCCTCCCCCACCCCCCCCCCCCCTAATAATGAGTTACCCTGTACTATTTATTAGTTTTATTATGATGGCACGTTTCAGTTACCCCCTTCCCCACCCCCCCCAACCCCAACCCCCCCCCCCCCCCCCCCACCCCCACCCCACTCTCTATTTAATAATCCCGAAAACGCCCTGATAAGTACTGGCACCAAACTCAGCGCAATGGAATTTTTAATTTTCCATGTTTATGAGTGGGTTATGACTTTGGTCAGATAAACGATGAGAAAGAGTGTTATATTCCGGGAGGAATATCGCAAGCTGATGACGTCTATTCGTGATACATGGTCTTAACGTGACTTGCACCGACTCGGAAAAGAAGGAAAGCAGTCTGATTCATGAATAAAAATCCGAGTGCAAGTGTACAACAAACAATAGTTCATAAAAAAGGCTAAGATGTAGACAAATGTTTACAAAGCAATCTGTTGCTATGTGTATTTCAAACATTGTTTGCGAAGATTTCTGATAATTGCATATATATAATAGCACGGAACGGTGGGAAGGTGAGCGGCAATCAGCATCGCAGCGTCGCCTCAGTCAGTTGCCGTGAGGAAGATTTTATCAGAATCAGGAGTAAACCCGGACCACACCGCGTACAAGACTCAACCAAACTGCGATAGGTACGTGAGAGGCGGCAAAGTTAGCTTCTCCTCAGCCTCTAACTGCCGGGCGCCTCTTTGCCTTATCGCAAGATAGGACATAGAAAGAGGATTTGTTTTAAAAAAAAATGTTTCTTAAAAGTATATGTAATTACTTTTAAAGGCAATGTATAAATAATTCTGTAACTTCTTTCTCACACGTCAAACCGAGGGTACTCGTCAGTTCGAGTCCATTTGCTCATCGCGGGACTGAAACGTGAATTTTGCTCATGGGTTTTAAACTTTTGATATTCACTTTGCAGATTAAGAATGTCCAACAAAGCGACGATAGCATTCATGGTTGTGTATGGGATCATAATGCATTGCAATGTCTACTGTACACCTACCAGGATGGATTACCCAGGATTTAGGTAGGAGCTCTGTTTTAGTTATTTAGTGGAGTTCACTTTCTTTTCTGCGCAAGCTTTACTGGTTTGGATCGGTGCCTTGTTCACACTTTCTTTTATTCTCCCTTCTTTTCCCCCACTCTCCCTTTTAAATGACCGTTTCCAGTGGTGGTAGACCAGGCTTCCATGTGGAAGGTTTTTTAAAAAACTTGTTGACAGCAGCCAGCGATCCCCGGCGATGCCTCTTGGTTTTTTTCTCCCAATCTTGATTCGCAACGTGGGAGACAGGGAGGGATGAGATATGGGCGAAGAGCGGAGAGAGGGAGAGAGAGGGGGAGAGGGGAGGGGGAGAGAGGGGGGACGCGAGAGAGGGGGGAGAGGAAGCACTGCAATTAACAAAAGCCGTGTTACGGAGACGCACGGGAAGGTAGATGTGTAATTAAAATGAAGTAAAATAGGAGACTGCAGCCGGAAACCTGGACAACTTAAAGAAAGGAACTGGAATGACTGAAGGGAAGATGTATAAAACAGACTGAAGCATATATATATATATGCTAAATATCTATATATACACTGTATGTGTAAGGAACGCCGATTGCTTCTTATTATCCCTTAACAAACACGCCGGGGGGACTTGAAGGCAAGCCCTCGTGTCAGCTTTTCTCTGAACAACAGCATGTTTTACCTCAGTTGTTGAATTATCTCCGTGTCGTGATATTGTTTAACGTTGGAGAGAGTGCTTCAAGGGGTCGGTTCTGGGACTGTCTCTGAGGTGGTATGTCACAGCGCGTTTGTTTCGGAATGAATGAAATGCATGTAAGAGGCTGGGCGGCCTTTCATTTCGATTAGTCGGGAGTAACAGGGAGAGGTTTGCGCGATTACCACTGTACAGACACCGGGCAGAGATAGCGCAGGTCGGTGAGTGTTTACAGGGAAGCCGAGTTGCACGGTTCAGCCGGGAGTTGGTTGGAGCGATGGAGTTGATTGCTCGGTAAATTGAATGTAGAGACTTGAACCTAGTGGAAGTCCCGAGAGAGTGGTGTGAAATCGCGTCAATTACAGTCAGGGGGCGAGCCGGAGGAAGAGCAGACTTCTGTTGCAAACGTAGAGCTGCCGTATTGGTTCAGGAGCGTTTATTAAATGTGTGAACTGCCGAGCAGCCAACTAGAGTGAACAACCAGTCTAGCGCTAACCGATGATAACACCTCATTTTTCAATCGGCTGTTTCCCGATGAAACTGTCTTCACACGCGGAGGTACATTTTTTTTAATGTAAAAATGCTGCGACTTTTTAAAAAAAGTTTAAAATGTATGCAGATGGAAATTGTGTTTCTTTCGTAGCACTACACCGGAAAGTTGGATTATTAAAAAATAATGTAAATGTAGAAATGTAAATGTCGGCATTTAACCATGTTTCGCGTGATAGACACGCGAGTAACTGGAGTAACTCAGCGGGTCAGACTGCATCTCTGGAAAACATGAATAGACGTTTCGGTTCGAGACCCTTCTTCAGACTGGCCTTTTTTTTGTGTTAGGTTGGCCGGGCCTATTAGCAAATAACCCCATAAAGGTTTACGAATTGCCAATAAACAGGCAGGTGCCTAAAACTCATCCCAGTGGTGAAAATGCTGCCTGACCCTGTCACCATCCGCGTGTATTTTCTTTTTAAAAAACAATGGAGAATTACGGGCACGGTTATTGGAACTGCGGTTTAACTGTTAAAATATCAAAGCATAAACTCGCAAACGCTTTCGAGGGGGTAGATTAGTACGTCGGCCGCGAATACTATCGAATTGCCACATTGCCTAAAGCAGACGTGATGTTTGATGTGTAATTTATCGCATCTGGAGAATTGTGGGTCTAAAACATGGAAACGCCCGCTTGTTAATTGTGCCCGTGCATCATCTTGCCCTGATAATGCTCTTGGCTATATGCCCTAATATCTCGTTCCATGGCTTTGCGTCAAATTCTGTTTGATAATCCTCGTACGATACGTTTTGCTACGTCTGCGGCGCCATATAAGTATAAGTTATTGTTCTGCAAAGGCTAGTTCGCACGTTTTTGTTTCGTTCTGGACACCCGGCAATGATCGCCTCAAACTACAAACTGTCAGACATGTAGACCAGCAATTGGCCGTCAACAGTTACAGCAGTCGCTGGCAGCACAGAGTCATTATTTGTTTCCTTATCGTTATTAATGTAGGGACGCTACAAGGGTAAACTCGAACGCCAATAAAGGGTTTACCTTTGTCCTTTTGATAAATATAAATCGATTGAAGTTTTGACATTTCCCCAATCACCCCTTCGGGGGAAAAAAAAATCATGAGCATTTTAAACTTTAATTTTGCCCCACCAAAGGCGCTATGGAATAGGCCCCATTATATCGTCTGTTTAAATTATTCAAGTCCCGAACAGACCTCGTACTCTCTGGAGAATAAGGCAGTGCACAATATCAGAAAGATTCCCGGAGCGTCCGCAGATTTTCGATTTGCAGGGTTATGAATTAGTTATGGGACTGAAGTACGTCAGTTCAAGTTGGGCACCACTTGTTAGTTTGCTCACGTCTGATGTGGATCCCGCTAGACTCCTACATCAATGCCTCAATCTCAATACTAAGCAGAGCCCGGCTCCGCAGACGAAAAAGAAGTAAATCATACCCACAGAGAACCATTTTGCCAAAGTGTACATCGAGATCTTAATTCTTTTGATCCTTTGCAGGGACGAAGAAGAGGCGTATGATGAAAAGGGAAACTCGCTACCTGATTTGACTTACGAAACTGATCGAAATGACATCCGAATTCCTTCATCGATGATGAGCGACATGAACACGTTATACTATCTGCCGGAGAAAAGGTGATCTTATTTTACATATTTGTGTGAAAATATAATGAAGTGCTCTGCCGATCTTCGACGGGCGGTTTTTGTGTTGGAGTTTATATATTTTTCTGTACATTTGTTTATTTATCCAATGCTTACTTTAAAATGCAATTTATTGAAAAGAAAACGACGAAATAATTACAACATCACGTCACGAGTTATTTGTCAAGGGGATGTGCAAAACGTGGGCTTCATAAAGTCGCATGAATATGTTAATCAATTCAATAATTAAGATGCCAGACCCGTTCATAAAGCTCTTGCAATTATCTGAAATATCTGCAATATCAAACGCGTTATTCGTCTAAAACATATGAACCAACAAAAACCGAACGCCACATTATCAGTGGTGCTCAAATCTATGTCATCTGTAACATTTCATTCTGATGGCGGATCACTGATGCGCTCTTGCACTTTGGCTTTTGTGTATCTTAGAACGGAGAGACAAGCTGATGCACTATATCATCAAGGCCAGAAAAATAGACAAATGAAAGGCTACTTTAGTTCGCTCATTCCAGCAAAGCGCGATGGGTAAGTTTCTAACATTTAGAAATCCTTTTAAAAAAGAAGAATATCCTCATTTTTTAAACATAATCCTTCCAATACTATTTGTGTGACATTGTTCAACATATCCATCTCATTTATTCTTTTTTAAAATATTACTTTTCCTCTCCCTTCCTCCCCGTTGCCTCCCTCCATTTGTTGAAGCCTTCTCCCCCTCCTCCCACCCCACCCCCACCCCATCTCCAATAATGCTGTTTACATTTGTCATGAAGAACCGGGAAATCGCTGTTCGTCAACAGATCGCGCGTCGTTCAATGTATGTTGTTGGGTAAACTAGTCAACAAGTAGCAGCATCTCCAAATTAACGCGCACCATCCAATGAAGCGTCTTCATTCGTCATTCGAGGAGCGAGTTGGTAAAGTCTGGGCTGGCATGGGTGGAGGGCCGAGTCGAGTGCGGGATGTGTGTTTGAGCCTAAAAGGTGCCGTGAGTACACAGAGTCTTGAAGACTTGATTTTATTTTTTCGTCTGCAGTGGCAGCGACGTTGGGAAGGATTCGGAACCCCTGTCAAAGCGACATTCCGATGGCATCTTTACCGACAGCTACAGCCGTTACAGGAAACAGATGGCTGTCAAGAAATACCTGGCAGCTGTCTTGGGGAAAAGGTATAAACAACGGGTTAGAAATAAAGGACGCCGGGTATTCTATTTGTAGCGACCAGCGAATGCCCACCCTGTGTACACAGCCCTGTCCAAGATTCGGTTCAAACGACTGAATAATCATCGCTCCTCTGTTATTTAAACATGTATTTATGTATGAAGTAAAGCCATTAAAAACGAATATTTTGATAAAAATATTGTTTTTTGTAAAACACTATAGAACGCACAAATTTACTTTGTGAATGATTCCTTTTGGGTTATATATTACGGAGCATATAAAGTGTGCACAAGAACAATATCCATCTGAGCGGCTGGTTTTATACGAAATACATAGCTATGTTGGGATATTGCTTCTTTATGTGTGTACTTATACTGTATTCAAACTAAAATTAAAAGGATAGTGTTTTTCATCCACAACAGCCCTGAAGATATTAATATTCTCCAAATTTTCGACGACATATTTGATGCCCTGCTTAGGCTTCTTCAGTTGGTATATGATATTGATTTGGGAGAATTGCTGCAGCAGATGGCCCTGTCGGTGAGTTCCAGCATAGGCTGCTTACACACGAGACAAATTAAAGGCCACTGGCCCCACTACTAAATAGATTCCTGACATTATCTCAATTGACTTCAAACTCACATGTCGCCTTCAGTCACCGGACAAAAACAAACACAAAAGCAGCACTTGTGAAACCTAGAAACAGATATTGTGGGAAGCACGGGACCTTCTTTGCTCGTCACCTACCCAAATATGATACACGGCCCTGTTAAAACGTGGTCCCGTCGTTTATTAATCATTACAGACAGACCATAAATAGGACGACGCTAGTGATCGAAAAAGAGCACGGGAATACCAGGACCAGGTTTTAACAGTCACATCATATTAGGTGCTGCGGCCCAAAATTTAACAATGTAGGTAGATTCGGCTGTTTCAAAATCAATAAACATCAACACCACAGCTGAATTTCCCACGAGGCCCCTCCAAACGAAGGGAGCGAGATTAAGTATTGCAGATAACCTCACACGAAGCTTTGGTACAATTTTATTTTACCATAATTAGGAAGTGCTCCTTCCGCTAAAACGTTAAATTCCGACAATCTCATTATAATCGGAGAGGGGAGTGATTTAAACGCTTTTCAGCGGATGAAAATGCAAAATTGTATTGGCTTGCTTACATTAACTTTATATCAAAATCGGCAACGTAATTAAAAAAAAGACCATGACCATCTAGTAATCATATCGTGAATGGTCAATATAATTACACTTAAGAAACTAGGTTTCACTTTACCAAGGCGACTAAAACAGGCATGTGAGTTTCAAAAGTTAAACGAGATCCTGGTTCAACGCGAAACGGATTGGCCCGTGTATCAATGAAGAGTGTTCATGATTAAATTACAAATACTATAAACATTACATTTCAGCTGAACCATAAAACGTGCTGGTCATGTGTATAAGATTGATTGCAAAAGAAAGTCACCGTAGAAAATGCAAACTTCGCGGTTTTAGTTTATTTGGACATTTTTTTTTTGCAGTAGAAATAAGAACTAAATCAGTCCCAGGAAGGGCAGAAGTATAAAAGATCCTTTTGGGATTAAAAAAAAAATAGCACATAGGCATTTGAATCTACGCCTGCATGAAATCAATCTTATTTTAATTTTGCATTCTCCTCCAGGCAAATTGACCCAGGATGCAGCTTTGGTGCCTTGATTCGTCATTTAAACCGACATGAATTACAGAGGGTTTATTATTTTTTTCTTTTTTAAAAGTGGCCCTACATTGCTGCAACACATCAGCTTACACTTGAGGCTCTTGTCGTTCGCGGATCTCGTGGTATTTTCGTTGCAAGTTGTAATTGAGTCGGTGATTTCTGTACTGCACTAAGTGTGGTGTTCAGCCTGTGAGAACTATTAACTATTCTAGACGTCTTAATAAAATGTTGTGCTTCGTTAATGTTCGCGTGACCAAACGACCTTATGTATAATCATAGGGACACGAGATGCCTTAGTAAAACTTTACACAGACTACAGTCATTTGATCGACCTTGATTAAACAGTAATAGAAACAGCACTTCTGGACATCGTTTTATTTCCGCAGTTGAGTTGAGGTATCGAATGGAGTTGAGGCGTGTAGCTTTAATTTAAATGGGATTCGATCATTATGTCTATCTAAAAAAAACCGTTGTAAAGTTTGAATTAATGTTCTTTCATCAGATGACGTTTCATACGTAACATCATCTAATTCTTTCATACGTGATGTGAACGCGTTTGCTCTAATAAAACAATGCCTAATTTAAAAGGAAATTAATGATAATAGTTACATATTTTGCGATAGACACAAATATGGACCCAAATATTTCTAACAACCCACAAAAGTGACCCATATACGCCCGACGTACAGATAAAAGGCTCACGTCAAAGTCTGATATTCTGAAAAGTTAGGTTTGGACTAATCTCAAAATGAAATTTCACACCACCCCAACATTCTACTCATTTTTCGAAGCTCCTTCGTTAGGAAAAAGATCGATTTCTAATAAACTCGGCTCCACCTTCCCCCCTCCCCCGCCCGCTCACTCATTGAAGGTATTGACTTTCAAAATATACTTGCTCTGATGCACCTTAATCTCTTTTGCCTGAATTCATTTATACTTCCAAGACTGCGTGGCCCTTACTTACAATTGTAAATTCTCGAAAATGGAATTTAAACTTTAATTAGTTAATGGCTGACACTCGTTAACCTTATTCGATCCCGATAAGGGACAATGGGCGCCCCCGTTTCAGGTTCGTTCTGTGAGTGACCAGGGAGGCTGTGAGAAATATTTCCTCACATCTAAACCAGAGCCACAAGGGACTGCTGGACGTTACACCGATCAATACTTGTTGGTCGCTCTTGTTCTTCCTCCAGCAACTGTAGACAAAAATACAAAGACAGACACCCCATCCCCACTAGTTAATTTACACCAACTCCTAATTCAGGTTAATGGAATTAAACACTCCCACAAAATTCAACTGATAAAACACAATGAATTAGTTGGCTGGTAGACAGATCCATTGATAATCTTTCCTTTGAACTTTAAGGTCTGACAGAATTCTAATCATATACACCCTAACTCTCTCAAAGACAGCTGTCAATAGTTGCACTCTTAACATCTAATAAAAAAAGGACTTTAAGGAATCTAATTTGACCTGCTCTACCTTATAAACGTCTCTCTGAAAGACCTTTCAGAGTTAACGCACAGAATTCAATTTCCCAAGTAGTAACATAATTCTAAAAAATTAATTTATTTGACAATTCTAAAAAAATATTTATTCGACAGGTTTAAGGCAGCATAGGTTGAGGTGATATAGTTTCCACAACATACTGATGGTAACAATAATGATTGAACAGCTTGTCGTTGATCAATTGGAGTGGTCATGAATTTCCCAAACAACCTGGAACAAACTCCATTGTTGTGAAATAACTGGTAGTACATTTAACTTTTCAATAATGTTAAGAGTTTAACAGGCAATTTGAACTGGGGTCTCTGAGTCTCCATTGGCACAAAACCTTGCCTTTGTTGGTAGGAATGGACAGTTTAACTAAGATCTCATAGGTTTATTTCATTCTAAGGGTGCTTTCAAACCATAGCAGAAATCAGTCTGCCTTGGTTTGGTATCTGCATAGTTTAACTTGCTTAGTTTAGTTTATTGTCACTAGTACCGAGGGACAGTGAAAAGCTTTTGTTGCGTGCTTACCAGTCAGCAGAATGACAACACATGATTACAATCGATCCATTTACAGTGTATACATGATAAGGGAATAACATTTAGTGCAAGATAAAGTCCAGTAAACTCCAAACAAAGATAGTCTGAGGGTTTCCAATGAGGTAGATGGCAGTGCAGGACTCCTCTCTAGTTGTCGATAGGATGGTTCAGTTGCCCGATAACAGCTTGGAAGAAACTGTCCCTGAATCTGGGGATATGCGCTTTTGCACTTCTGTACATCTTGCTTGATGGGAGAGGGGAGACGAGGGAGTGACCGAGATGAGACTCGTCCTTAATTATGCTGGTGGTCTTGCTGAGGCAGTGTGAAGTATAGATGGAGTAAATGGAAGGGAGGTTGGTTTGCGTGATGGTCTGGACTTCGTCCACAATTCTCAGCAATTTCTTGCGGTGGTGGATGGAGTTGTTCCCAAACCATGCTGTGATGCATCCTGATAAAATGCTTTCTATGTTGCATTTGTCGAAGTTGGTGAGAGTTGTTGGGGACATGTCAAACTTCCTAAGCCTTTGAAGGAGGTAGAGGTGTTGGTGGTGTTGCAGTTGATGGACCTCAGAGCCATTGCTGGGTTGCCCTCTGATCACTGAGGAGAAAGCCCTTTGTGTAGGAATCATGCGGAAATACAGTTTATTTCTACAAATAGTTAATTCTTCACGGACTGGAACATCAATTCTCTCCTAACGCTAGGATGTTTCAAAAGTAAACTTAATAAAATGCCTATGTGGCAAAATTGACATTTAATGCAGATATTTACCAGATCTGAATAATACCACAACCAATATGATGACTTGATGTCATGAAATACTTCTACAAATAGGAAGTAATTGTGCTTTTTGGGGAAATAAATGTCATCGGGATCTAGCTTGTCAATTATAATCAAGTTCATGTTGCTGTTCAAAAGCACTTTGCATTGATGAAAGAGCCATTGCCTTAAAGTAGAACGTGGTCTCAAGCAATATCTTTTGCAGACCTCGGGGATAGAAGCAGTGCGTGGGACCAAATCAGTAGCTTGTTAGAGGCTGACTCAAGTTCAATAGACTCCTGTGCATTGTAATTCTTTGTATAATTTGATAGTAATTAAGGCGTGAAGGGAATTCACTCCGTCCTTTTAAATAATTGTACATGCAGGGCCAAGCATCAAATATCCACATTAATGGCAATTACTAGTTTTTCATGTATGTGCAAAAAGGAAGGCATTGGAGTGAAATTGGTTTGTGATGAAGCAAAGGACAAGTGTGTTTGTCAAATTGCTAGATACCATACTTGCACCTATGCCAATTGAAAATACTGTGTTTGGAAATGAACATCAGTGTCAAATTGATAAATCACCCCATGTTAGTTTGGTTTTGATTTTGTTTTTTGATGCAAAATTATAACTTTAGCACTCATTTCACGTCAGTAACTGTGAATTGCTATTTGCACAACAAGCCTGAATAATAGTGCTTGCCCTTGTGTCAATCTGTGAGATGGCTCAGTAGCTGTGACTATGTGGAACTGATTATCATGGCTTACATTACTATTGTTGCTTTGATGCACACCTATAACTGTTTGCCAAGGCATTATAATGGGGAAAAGACAGTGCATAAAATAATCTGCCAGTAAATTTAGATCTTCAGTATTAGTAGCATATTGGTGAACTGCTTTTAATATCAGGAAATTAAGAATGACAAGTTCTTTTTTTTCTAACACTGAAAACATTAAACATATTAATAGATTCTCATCACTCATAGTTGATTGTCTAGCACCTTTTCAAAAATGGCTTGGCACAGGATTATAAGACAACAAAACTTTAATTACACAAGGCTATAAATAGATGTGGATGAATAATTGTTCTGTGACTTTGTCTCCTTTGGTATTAGAACTGGGTTTGAGAAAGAATCAGATTATTGGCTAGACTCCTACTTGCATGCAAAAACAATTTTGAAAGAAGGTAATGCATTGGTTAAAATTGTTTAATATTAACGAATAGCATTGGTGGTCTTAACTAGAAAAATTAAGATCAAACTTCACCTCTTGCCTCACCACCTCTCCCATTTACTCATATTTCATTCCTTCTTTCAATACAAGAAAAATATAGTTGCTAGAAAAATGAGTTAAGAAGAAAAATGCTTGAATCATACAATAGGCCAGATATCATGAATTAGGAGAGGACTTAACATTTTTAGCATAACCATGTAGGCTGTATCTTATATCTTCTGCAGGACTATTTTTATTGATTTGATATAAATAAAATACCAGTATAGAATGAGAATGGAAGTTATGTTTTTTTAAACTGAAATGGTAAGTTACATAATGACCACTGACAGTCCCCTGTCATCATTTTACCATTGATTACTTTACAGCCAGAATATAGAAAGGCAATGATTTAACATTTTCACCATTGTATGAAAGATTTGGAGAGCAGTGATCGCAGAAAGCGATGGGAGACCTAGTGACTTACAAAAATGTTACCAGGAAAAAAGAAAAGGTACTGAAAAACACAAAAGTGTGGATACAAAGATATATTTTAAGGTTTATTCACAAAATGCTGGAGTAACTCAGCAGGTCAGGCAGCATCTCGGGAGAGAAGGAATGGGTGACGTTTCGGGTCGAGACCCTTCTTCAGACTGATGTCAGGGGGGCGCCACCCTGACATCAGTCTGAAGAAGGGTCTCGACCCGAAACGTCACCCATTCCTTCTCTCCCGAGATGCTGCCTGACCTGCTGAGTTATTCCAGCATTTTGTGAATAAATCGATTTGTACCAGCATCTGCAGTTATTTTCTTATATATTTTAAGGTCTTGTAAATGCGTATTAAAAACGGAAAAGTCAAAGTGAAGCTATCTTCCGAATGCAAGTATATTTCTTAATTAAAATGGGGAAGTAAATGATAAGTACAGATAAACATGGGGAAAAGACGATGAAGTATTAAAGCTGCTAATTAATTTTGAACTACTTTTGCACTATTGTTTTGTTGCTTTTTTCCTCCATTTATATCTTGAACCTGTGAACGCCCTCCTCTGTGGCTATATGATTCTCTTAGCACTTACATTGATGTCCCACAGCATTAGTATGTTACCCAGGTAAGGAAAGACCTCCTGCGCTGATACCTGCCTCCTGTTGTGAATCACCAGTATGAGCTTCAAGCTCATATTACTCCATCTAATAATAAAAGGGAAATCACAGGCACCGTGCTGTTCGTTACTTTGTGGAAATAAGTACTGCCACTGTGAATTTCGAATGTTTCTTACGCAATGTTCAATGCTGATTTTACTTGGAATCTGGGAGACATAAATAGTGGACCAAAGTCAGAGATGAAAAGGATGTAAACTTATTGGCAACTTTCAGTGTTTTCTGTTGCGAAATGAATAGTGTGATTCCATGCTGTAGCTCAATGATCTGCACTTGATACAGACCTTGCGATCATAGGCTTGACATTGCTGTTGGGGTAAAGGTTGCGCTTCATGGTATTGCTCATATGTGGCAACCGATATACTTGAGAGATCGGAACAAAATAACAAACATCCTTGGAAACTCAGGTTAATAGTAGTCTCTGTTAACACAAACCTATGAAGATCTATCAGCTACAGGTTGTTGTGATTGACCTTTGATACTTCCCTTCTGTCTCAGCAGTGAGATTGGATGAGATCATGGTGGATGAAAATATTACCAATTCAGCAAAAATTGGAAAACTGCTAAAAAACCAGAAAATGCTGAAATGCACAGTAGGTCAGGCAGCATCTGGAAACAAAAAGGTAAGTTAATGTTTTGAGTTTCATGGCTGATCAACCTTCTGTGCATTTCCAGTATTTATTGATGTTACATTTGTCATACGTTGACTGCATATATGAGCCTATATACGTCAGAACAGGTGTATTATTCCATAATATTCAATAAAGTTAAAAGAATTGTGCCCATATAACAGACAGGAGGGTAGAATGTAAAGATTAGGAATAACATTAAACTTCAAAGAGTATATGAGAGTCATGCATTGAATTCTAATGTGGACTATATTGGCATTTTATTTTTTCTTTGGATATTTCTAATGTTATTTTAGAAATTAGGGGAACAATATTGAAATTTGATGATGATGCCTAAATGAGGGGGGTGGAAGAAAGATTGCAAATCATTATAGATGAAGACAGAAAGTTAAACAAAACTGTGAAATCACAAAATAATCAATTTTGCAAGTCATAAAAGGAAAAATAAATTAATATTAATTTGTAGAATTTTAAATGGAGCAAGGGAAAACAAATAGCTTAACCTGCAGATACTTAGGTCATCAAAACAACAGTAAAAAATTGATAAAGACATTATTTTGCATTTATAGATATAGTTTGCAAGCATAAAGGGATATTGCAATCAGCCAAATTGTGCATGGACGTACAGAGAATGATTCTGTATTAGCAGTGTAGTGTCAGGGAT
Source organism: Rhinoraja longicauda (assembly GCF_053455715.1). Classification (NCBI taxonomy): domain Eukaryota; kingdom Metazoa; phylum Chordata; class Chondrichthyes; order Rajiformes; family Arhynchobatidae; genus Rhinoraja; species Rhinoraja longicauda. The sequence continues at coordinate 19,083,968 of NC_135956.1, read as the reverse complement.
AGACATGGGCAGCAGGAGATCGTATTTATCTTCTGAAACGTATCCCATTGTCTTCAATGAACATATTTTGGAAGGAGAATGATATGTGAAACCACTAACATGTTGTGTAATTAGATTAAACAGTCGAGGAGAATTCCTACCTATTCATATTCCTAGTATAATTCCCAACAGTGCAAGTTATAAGAGATTGAATTCAGTAGATCCAGCAATTTGTGAACGTGCATCAGAAAAGGTGACCTTCAGAGGGAATCAGTCACTCTTATCAGTCTGAAGAAGGGTCTCGACCCGAAACGTCACCCATTCCTTCTCTCCAGAGATGCCACCTATCCTGCTGAGTTACTCCAGCATTTTGTGTCTACCTTATTAGTCTACACCTGTTTCTTGGCCACATTCATGAATTGATAAAATAAACTATTCAGGGTCACAAGCAACTGCCCTAAGAAAGCTGACTGGCACATTTACAGGTCATGTGTGTTTGGCAATACATTTGATCTTTCCAGTCTTATGTATATCTTGAGAATACATTTTAAAAAAAAGAACTTTTATAGGAGCAAAGAGGTCATAGAAACATAGAAACATAGAAGATAGGTGCAGGAGTAGGCCATTCGGCCCTTCGAGCCTGCACCGCCATTCAATATGATCATGGCTGATCATCCAGCTCAGTAACCTGTACCTACCTTCTCTCCATACCCCCTGATCCCTTTAGCCACAAGGGCCACATCTAACTCCCTCTTAAATATAGCCAATGAACTGGCCTCAACTACCTTCTGTGGCAGAGAATTCCACAGACTCACCACTCACTGTGTGAAGAAATGTTTTCTCATCTCGGTCCTAAAAGACTTCCCCCTTATCCTTAAGCTGTGACCCCTGGTTCTGGACTTCCCCAACATCGGGAACAATCTTCCCGCATCTAGCCTCTCCAACCCCTTAAGAGTTTTATATGTTTCTATAAGATCCCCCCTCAATCTTCTAAATTCCAGCGAGTATAAGCCTAGTCTATCTAGTCTTTCTTCATATGAAAGTCCTGCCATCCCAGGGATCAATCTGGTGAACCTTCTCTGTACTCCCTCTAAGGTCCTTCTGCAGTTGTACAGGGCCCTAGTGAGACCGCACCTGGATTACTGTGTGCAGTTTTGGTCTCCAAATTTGAGGAAGGATATTCTTGCTATTGAGGGTGTGCAGCGTAGGTTTACTAGATTAATTCCCGGAATGGCGGGACTGTCATATGTTGAAAGACTGGAGCGACTAGGCTTGTATACACTGGAATTTAGAAGGATGAGAGGGGATCTTATCGAAACGTATAAGATTATTAAGGGGTTGGACACGTTAGAGGCAGGAAACTTGTTCCTAATGTTGGGGGAGTCCAGAACAAGGGGCCACAGTTTAAGAATAAGGGGCAGGCCATTTAGAACGGAGATGAGGAAAAACTTTTTCAGTCAGAGAGTTGTGAATCTGTGGAATTCTCTGCCTCAGAAGGCAGTGGAGGCCAATTCTCTGAATGCATTCAAGAGAGAGCTAGATAGAGCTCTTAAGGATAGCGGAGTCAGGGGGTATGGGGAGAAGGCAGGAATGGGGTACTGATTGAGAATGATCAGCCATGATCACATTGAATGGCGGTGCTGGCTCGAAGGGACAAATGGCCTACTCCTGCACCTATTGTCTATTGTCTATTGTAACTTTGAACTGGTAGGGTTATGATGTACTTTTTGCAGAAAAGCAATACTATATTGTACTATGGATTCACTAGGATGTTATCTAGATTGAAATACTGGTTATAACGAGAGATTTAGAAATAATAATTTTTTCAGGAGCAAGTTAAAGGCTGACTTTTGTAGGATTCTAGAAGATTATGTAGACTGTACAGAAAATAAATTGTGAGTTTATTTTCTTTTGTTCAAAAAGACGACGGTAAAATGTTCAAACAATCATAACATTGCTTGAATGGTGAATTAAAAAAGAAACTATGCAAGATGCTAAGAGTTCAACTGCTTGTAATAATGTATGGGAAATGTGCAGCGCAATGGGATTGGCCTAGGTATCATATACAATGAAAAGTATCCAGTAAGATTTATAAGGCACATTGGTCTAATTGGAATATCCTCAGAATTACTGTATCTACCAATATAATTTCAAGAAACTATCAGGGTGAGTAATGTACCTCGAAAACTGTGTACCGTTCTCAACTGAAACATAATTTTGACCTTCAAGGATATAGCATGCTGTCCAGAATGCTACTGAGTCCCAAATTATGTCATGACTTTGATGACAAAAACTATACATATATTCTCTGCAACTTCTAAAATGATGTGAGATTTGATGAGATTTTATGATTTGAAAGAATCTCATTCTATTAATCAATAACAATCTAAGATACGCCCTTAACTCTGGCATTCCCAGAGTTGTAAGCTGAAGAAATGCAACAGTTTTGTGGTCTAAAATTTTGGAGTCCCATGCCAGTGCAGATGGCAAAACCCAATTCCAGACAACCAGCAAGTTCAGGACTTTTAATTTTAATAAAGGTGTCCCAAACCTTCTGGGGCACTTGGGTCATAAGATAATAAGGTCATAAGGTCAGAAGTGGTAGGAGTAGAATTAGGCCATTTGGCTCATCAATGCCATTTAATCATGGCTGATCTATCTCTCCCTCCTAACCCCATTCTCCTGCCTTCTCCCCTTAACCCCTGACACCTGCACTAATCAAGAATCTATCTATCTCTGCCTTAAAACTATCAATTGACGGCCTCTACAGCCTTCTGTGGCAAAGAATTCCACAGATTTACCACCCTCTGACTAAAAAAGCTGGGCTGAGGGGAAGTTGGAAATGTCAACTGGTTAATGCAAGATTATTGACATTTCTCAGGATGTTTTGGCCAAATATTTTTTTTCATCTGTGAGAGCCAAAGCAAGCACATAGCACTGGGTCACAGAGTAGCATGATTTCAGGGCAAGCTTGAAGCTTAACACAGTTATTCACAAGTGCAGCATGGATAGGAAATCTAATATACTAATCCTAATGTAAACTTTTTCCGCATTTGATTTTTCTGAAAGAAGCATTAGTCAACATAGGTATAGACTTTCATTGTTTTGGTTAATCCTATTCAATAGTTGATATAATCATAAAATTTTCTGTGCTATTTCGTAGTTCACAACTTATTCAGATATTCTGTACTAATAGCATTGGTACTGAGGAGACATGTCATCACTGTAAAGTTTGAATGAGTATGTCATTATCTACGTTGTGAATGGTTTTATGCTCGATACAATTGGTCTGCACTGCATGTGGGTTTTTGCATGCTCTTAAGACAAAATCTTAAAACTGATTTTTGCGTCACCCATGTAAATGCACTTTAAACATAAATCAGTGAACAAAGTGTTCCTATCTATTTTGTAGCTATAAATACAGTTTTCTGTTTACCATGTTTTCTTAGTTTAATGTGTGCAGTAACTTTTAAAATAGGAGTTTTAAAGGAGATTTTTTCTGGTCTATATAAACATTTTCCTTGAATTTTCATGAGTCTAGACTAGAATTAGTTACTAATTGCCTTTCCCTGGCAAACTGTAACACCTTTCCATTGCTGACATCAATGGAACAGGATAGCATTTAAACAAAAATGCTCAAAGATTTTACAAAGCCTGCATTTTTCTCTTGTTGAAACTAAGGCAAAATAATTTGCATAAAAACATTTCCCAGGTCTTAAACATATTCACATAGGATGGTTAACTTCTCACTCAGTGAATTATCCGTTTTATTTAGAATCAATTTAATGTTAAAATAATGATGCTGCACTTTAGGTTCATGATAATATTTACTAACATTCATACAGGTCGCGTAAAGCTTTTGGTTTTAACTCAAAACATATCTGACAGAATTAAATTAAGTAGCTGCGAACAATAACACTTTTATTCAAACGTTAGCATAGTTTGTGTAAGCTATTATTTAAATTGAGTATTCCTTCTAACAGAAACATTTTCATGGTAGTATAATGCACTTACATCGCTCATCTACTCAGTCATTGTTGTCTATGGAAGCAAGACAGGTAGATGGAGCGAAACGTGACTTTTTGCTGCCTGCATTATGTTTGACATCTTCAAACACAATATTCCAAATTCAGTAACATTTTTCACCCAACTACCTCAAAGACGTCATTCAGGTTCAGAGTTTAAACATTAATATTTTATACATCCGTATAGAAGAGCATAAGGAAGTCATTAATATTAATCATAACAGCATAACAGCTTGGTCTGACAATAGCTCTGAGAGGTAAGGAATTTATCTTTGGCCAGTAAGTGCACCTTCATAGTGCTCGGTAGATGTTGTGCTTTGCCACCGAAATTCAGGCCCGTTTATGCACTGATATTTGTTACCTTTTCCATTGTGAATCAAAGTATCTAAAGTTTACAGTGAGATAAATATAAATTTGCATCACGTAAGACTTTTAACACTGACATAAATGCATGGCTGATACTAAAATCGCAAATTGTATTTCTTGAAACTTCCTTATTGTACAGGTAGGTAATAAAAAAATTGCCAACCAAAGGATATATAAATTATAGCGCATAATGTGTTATTTCAAAGTAGCAGCGTCCAGACCCAAAGCTAGGCAGCTCATTATTATGAGTAATAAGTGTAATTGGTCAGTGCCAAAACAATGTGTTGCACTATTGTTCTGCTTCCAAAGATACAGAAATATTATTACAATAGCAGCAGGAATTAAATATGATTCCTAATATTATTAAAGTGATGGTTGGTGGCAAGATTTTATATGCAGTGTGTCTCACTGCCAATACTGGCAAAGCAATGGAGATGGAATACAAGCAAACTGAATGGGGTTTTGGTGGGAGTGCATCAACGATAATGAGCACAGTTTTGCTCTCCTTATTTAAGCAGAGGTATCCTTGCTGGTGGTGCAGGTAAGGTTCACCAGAATGATTCTTGAGATGAGGGAATTTTCTTATGTGGAAATGTGGAGCAGAGAGGCTATAAACCTCTGGGAGTTGAGAAGAATGAGCGATCAAATTGAACCATGTGAGATTCGGGGCTTCACAGCAGGTGCTTTGGTTGGGGACTGTAAAACGCAATACCTTAATCTCAGGATCATGGTTGAGATGAAGAGGAATCTCTTGTCTCACAGGGTTATGGATCTTCGCAATTGTGTATCTCCGGGGAGTTGCAGATGTTACCTGGTTGATCAAAGGCTTGGGATCAGGCAAGAAAATTGACAGCAAAGATCAGATCAATCATGATCTAACTGAATGGCAGTGCAGGCATGAAGGGTGGTGTGGTCTCCATCTGTTCCTGTTCCTTGTGTTATATTGGAAACACTTTTCATTGTGCCTCGGTACAGGTGACAATAAACTAAACTGAAACTGGTAATGAACAATGAAAATGATCGAATCTTTGGTTTTCCATTTTCATTTGAACAAACGTAAATGAAGTGGAATTATTTTAGTTAACAAACTTTTTCAATTGTTATGTTCACTTGAGAAACATGAAACAACTGCTATCTTAGTGAACTCCAGATAATCTCTGATCTTAGTACTGTATACAGTTACAATATTGGCAAATGCACTGTAACATTTAATACAAATCAAATATCAATGGAAGAGTTTCCACTAGTGTCTTATTTATATTGTCACATATGCTGTTTCAGAAGTGTATTAATATAAAATTAGCTGTATACTAAGGAGTCGGTTTTACCCTCTGTCTCCTTAATATGCGAACAGTCTCCTGGGACTTGTCCCAATCTTCTTGGCATTTACAGAGGCTGCAGTCTTACTGAAATGCAAGGTGGAGTCCAGGGTGAACCACAGATCATGGAGAACTTCATTTTATTAAAAAATGTAAATATTTTTGTCCTTTCCCACCAAACATTAAAACTTAGTTGATATCAGGAAGTTTAGTTTAGAGGGTCAGCATGGAAACATGCCATTCAGCCCTCCGTGTCCGCGCTGACCAGTGATTACTCATACACTAGTTCAATCCTACGCACTAGGAACAATTTACAGGAGCCAATTAACCTACAAATCTGCACGTCTTTGGAACGTGGGAGGAAACCAGAACACCTGGTGGAAACCCATGCGGTCAAACTCCATACAGACAGCACATAGTCAGGATCGAACCCGGGTCTCTGGCGCTGTAAGGCAGCAACTCTACTGCTGCACCACTGTGTTGCCCTGAAGTGTCTGAATGGAGCTCAGTACAAATACCTATAAAGAAATGTTTTTTCATGAGTGTCAGCAGTGTGATTTAGAATGGCTGATCTGATACTGATTTTGAAAGTGAGACTGGGATTTGCAGGATTCTATCCTGATGATAGCAAATTCCTGATCTAAAGGTCACAGAATTGACCTTGAATGTGCAATAATACAATGGGTCTTGTAGGTTAAGGCCATCATTTAACACCATTGCCTTTAAGACCATTGTTGCTGCTTTGTACACTGAAATGGGTGTCAGGGGTTATGGGGAGAAGGCAGGAGAATGGGATTAGGAGTGAGAGATAGATCAGCCATGATTGAATGGCGGAGTAGACTTCATGGGCCAAATGGCTTAATTCAGCTCCTATCACTTATCACCATTATGACTGTATGAAATTTAATCTCACATGTGATTAGATTGGATGTTTTGCACTTGACATAATTTGTACTATTATTTCTTGGAAGTAATAGCACATTGGAATAGTACATTCTTGAAATAATCTGACCTAGATGAATTTGCTGCTTCTTTTGCTAATGCCTGTTCCGAATGCAAATTCTGATCAGAAATTGTCCACTCATCTCCCTCAAGTCTGTGCTGCCATTCAGTTAGATTGCAGCTGGAATTGTTTTAACGTGTGATATGGTGAATCCATGTTTCCCTTGACTCCTGGGATTTAATTTAATCAATCCAGTGGAATCAAATTTTAAAAGTGGTTTATAACACACACTCAATGACATTATGTTATTTAGCATTACTGATCCAAGGCTAAATGTCTTATCCTACTTTTTTGCCACATACCCACATTTCCCACATGGAAAAAAATTAGATGAATTAGTTTAGAAGCTTATTCTGATAACGTTGATATGGTGACTGGTTCCATTCGATTCTATGTAGTTAATTAGGGAATCATCTATGATGGCTTCTGTCCATGTTGTTACCTCAGGAACCCCCGAAGGATCTGCAGTTGATCCCCTCCTATATTATTTCATCTACACACTGATCCATTTGAAAACATGGTACCAATTTCCAAATGTAGACTTACAATAGCTACTATCTCACCACCACTTCTGACTCCTGCACTGTGGCTAAATAGTCAGACTGCTTGTTTGATGTTCAATTCTGTATGTGAATTGTCCTCCAGCTAAATATTGGGAAGCTCAAAGCCTTTGTCTTCAGTTTCCATCAATCTGGTATTTTTTTTCTCTTTGCTTTCCCTGTTGCGCTAGTGTTTTCCTTGATTGCATTCATGTGTAGTATTATCTGATTTGATAGCATGCAAACAAAAGCTTTACATGGTATCTCAGTACAAGTGATAATGATAAACCTAAACCTAAACCTAAACCTAAACACAAACTCTTTTCTCTAGCCACTAACTCCATCCTTTTTGCCTGCTATTTCTGAAATGGAATCAGATAGATTGCATTTTGGATTCAACTTAATGATGAGATTTAGACTATGTATCTGTGTCATTATAAGAATCATCTATTGTCACCTCTTTTTATTGCCCGACTCTGCCTTAATAGATCTGCTTCTGAAGCACTCATCCAGTTGCCTTTTTAACCTCTTTACTTGACTGATCCAATGCACCTTGACTGCCTGCCTTGCTTGCTCCTCTGTAATCTTAGTCACCCAAAATTCTGCTGCTAATGTCTTCACTTGCACTAAATTCTGACCTACATTGGCAATGGTGCGAGCATGCCTTAGATTTAAAAAAATGTCTCTACGTAATGATGCTAAACTGACAAAATTAAACTGAGATAACAATCAGAGATAAATTCTTTGAAATAAACCAGCTACAATTTGCACTTGAAATAAAAATAGAAAATACTTGGCATGTCAGGCAGCGCCCATGGAGCAAGAATGAGAGTGATGTTAGAGATGATTCAACTTTCATTAGAACTGCACATGAAGGGTGTGCGAGACAGAAAAGGTTGAGTAAATGGAGTTGTGATTTTCTCACATCCATTGCCTGCAAACCTGGTTTTCTTTTAGGGTGTAAGTAAAGTTGTTATGTTCATTATAAGTTCATAAGTTATAGGAGAAGAATTAGGCTATTCGGCCCATCAAGTCTATTCTGCCATTCAATCAAAGCTGATCTATCTTACCCTCTCAACCCCATTCTCCTGCCCTCTCCCCATAACCCCTCACACCTGTACTAATCAAGATTCTGTCAATATTCACAAAGATATACACTGTTGGCCTCCACAGCCTTCTGTGGCAATGAATTCCAGAGATTCATCACCCTCTGACGAAATAAATTCCACCTCATCTCTTTTCTAAAGGTACGTTCTTTTATTCTGATGCTATGGCATCCGGTCTTGGACTCTCCCACTAGTGGAAACATCCTCTCCCCATCCACTCTACCCAGACGTTTCACTATTTGGTAAGTTTCAATGAGGTCCCCTCTCATCCTTCTAAACTCCAGCAAGTACAGGTCCAGTGCCGCCAAATGCTCATTATAAGTTAACCCAATCATTCCTGGGATCCCTGGGATGTTACTGGGTTGTAAGTTGCGATATAGTTTTATAAACTCGTTGCTGTCTCATTTATTATTTGATGGTAAATAATAATAATGTGCATGCATGGTAGCAATAGACTGCAATGGTGAGGGCAAAGCTACAGCTGCTGGTTTAGTGACTGAAGCATGAGTTCCATGCTTGGATAGCCACCATCGTTACTGGAGCACATTTGATGCACTTAGCTGGGAAAGCATTAGGATCATTAAATATAAATAAAGTTTCTGTATTGTATTAACAGATTTCCAGTCTGTGTTCACTTGTGGTGACTTAAGAGCAATCCAGGACCCAGCTGTAAACATCATTTTTTGTCAAACTGCATTTTCTGTAAGGATGATTCAGACTGGATAGAGTCCAGTGTAGTCCCAGTAAAGCTGATTGGCAGTGTCAAATATTCAGGTTGTCAAATACTCTGATCTATACTATTTGCTTTTTGGAACCAACCCAAGAATGTAACCTGTATCTGCGATGTAACTTAGAGTTTGGATAGTTATAGGATCCTAAGTTAGAGATGGACACTATTTGACTATTGGATACCTGATAAACTGCAAGATTTAAGTTTTAAGACCAATGGCACAATGGTAGAGCGTCAGAGATCCTGCCCTCGGGTTCTGTCTGTGTGGAGTTTGCACGTTCTCACTGTGACCAGGTGGATTTCCTCCAGGTGCTTTGGTTTCCTCCCAAATCTTGAAGGCATGTGGGTTTGTAGGTTATTTGGCCTCTGTGAATTACCCTCTGGGTGTAGGTAGTGGATGCGAAAATGGGATAACATAGAACTTGTGTGAATGGTGATCGATGGTCAGCGTGTTTCCATGCTTTATCCTTCAATCAATTGATAAGACATTGTTATACTTAGAATGTAAAGGCAGAAAGAATGGCGAGAAGTGAAAGCAGACAGATGGAAAGGACAGAAAAAAAAAAGGTTTGTTAAGTGAAATGCGTCTTGGTAAGTCTTAAGGCAGATGGGAAAGCAAAAGGAGAAACTTACAGGCTGGACAGCAAAGAAAGGGGAGGGGCGGAAAGGAGGAATGTGGCGAATGTAAACCAACGTCTGCAGTTCCTTTATTAATGTTCACATTATTAACGTTATGTTAGCATTATTTTGTATAGCCTTTCAAGCAAAGTGACATTTAGTGTGGCCATAACATCTGTACAAAGTTGAATGACATGCTTTGTCTGTGAAGTGAGAACTGTCTCACAGAGTATGCGTTTACAATTTCTTACTTCAGGTTGTAAATAGGGACATTATTATTGATGCCCATGGAAATGAGCAGAGCAAATTGGGTGACCATTGAATGTGTTTATATTCATCACTGTACTTGGTTTGTCATGCTTAGTAGGAAAAAACAACAGGAAGCACTATTTATTTCCTAGACATATCATGGATCACAAATATATTATTTATTTCTCATAAGACTGCAACCTTCAAAACTTCTTCCATGTTTTTGTGCTTATGCAATGATGTCGTCAAGAGTTTATCATTGTGTTAAGCTTGCACTTTGATCGGTCAGATATTTAGTGTGCGGAACTCTGACTGAACTTTCAAACCAATGTTTAGCAGGGTAACTTATGAAGGAACAAGGAACTGCAGATGCTGGTTAATACACAAAAGGACACAAAGTCCTGGAGTAACTCAGCAGGTCAAGCAGCATCTCTGGAAAACATGGAGATGTGATGGTTCGGGTTAGGACCCTTCTTCAGAGGGTCTCGACCCAAAACGTTGTCCTATCCATGTTCTCCAGACATAGACACAAATTGCTGGAATAACTCAGTGAGACAGGCAGCATCTCTGGAGAGAAGTTTCTGGTGACGTTTCGAGTCGAGGTCCTTCTTCAGACTCCAGAGATGCTGCCTAACCCACTGAGTTACTCCAGCACTTTGTGTCCTTTTTGTGATTTACAAAGGGGTCTGCTAAGCATTACAGTTGCGAGGCAATACAGTTCAAAGTGCAGAACAATGATTGGGGTGGCTGGACATTACATAGGACTGATGGGTATTGTCAAATTGCTGTTTCTGGAATAGAGCTGAGCATGGGTTGCTGATGAGGAGCATTCTCACTGGCAAAAGCTAGTTGGGCCATGTGGTGTTATTGCAATGTGCCTTTAAGACTACAGAGGTCTATTGGTAGGGGGTCATCGGAGGGCGACAGGGAGGAGTGCGGCGGAGCAGATGTGCGGTAGAATAAACACTCGCGTAAAAACGCAGTCGGACTCACTGTATCTTTTTAAAGAACACAACATGGTGTCAGAAGTGGGATCTTTTTAAAGAACACAACAGGCCAAATGGCCTATTTGTTTTTTTAATTTTGTTAATTTTGTGAAAGAATTGCCAGCTTAATTTTCAAGATGTATGACAATGACCACTTTTTAAAAGCACTTACATATTCAGAATAATAAATAGTAATATTTGATAGTATCAGAATGCTACATAGGATATAATTAATGAAGGAAGGAACTGCAGACGCTGGTTTAAACCGAAGATAGACACAAAAAGCTGGAGTAACTCAACGGGGCAGGCAGCATCTCTGGAGAGAAGGAATGGGTGACGTTTCGGGTCGAAACCCTTCTTTACTGAAGAAGGGTCTCGACTCGAAACGTCACCCTTTCCTTCTCTCCAGAGATGCTGCCTGTCCCGCTGAGTTACTCCAGCTTTTTGTGTCTATCTTAGGATACAATTTAGAACGGATTATCATATCTGATTACATACAACCTTAATCCTGCTTTTGATATTGTTCATTGTCAGTTGTGAGGCATAAGATAAGAAAAATTGGGAAACAGTATTGGTTGAAGATTAAAGATACCATCATTTATTTGAGATACAAAACCAAAGCCCAGTTTGCCTTTTTGGTAAAATACCCCAGGCAGAAGAAGGGTCCCGACCCAAAAATGTCACCTATCCACGTTCTCCAGAGATGCTGCCTGACCAGTTGAGTTATTCCAGCACTTTGTGTTCATTACTCCCAGCTATTGCCTCAATGAACAACAAAGGCATTTTCCAAAGACCCCCAGCCTATATATCTATTCAGTTAACACTGGTAAAACAGACTCTCTGGCATTATCACATTGTTGCTTTTGGGACTTTGTTGTGCACATGTGGAGCACAAGTACTTCAACTGGGCTGCAGGTTCTGAGTAAATAATTGGCTGTCACACAACATTATGCCAATGACAACATTTCATAAAATCTTTGCTGGAACACCTGAGGTTGTGGCAGTTGCTAGATAAATAAAATGCTCTCCTTTACTTTTCCGTTTATTTATTTTCCTTGGACTTTTCTACCTTGATTTTATATCTGAAAAGATTGATCACACAATTTGACCGTGGTAATGATATAATTCCCAATTATTCTTCTGATAAATGATTTTCAGCGCTGCATTGTTCAAATTAAGTTAATACCTTCATTAAGCTACGAGGTAAATTTTATCTGCTTGTTTTGGTTTCAGTTTGAGCAGATCACACTGTTATGGGTGATTTCTAATCAAACAAATGCATTTTGAATTTGGTTTGATTGTATCATAGTTAATACTTTAATGATACAATTATGAATTATCCATTGATATTGGGTGGCATGGTGGCACAGTGGTAGAGTTGCTGCCATACAGTGTTTATAGCGCCAGAGACCCGGGTTTGATCCCGACTACGGGTGCTGTCTGTATGTAGTTTGTACATTCTCTACGTGACCATGTAGGTTTGCTCCAAGATCTTTGGTTTCCTCCCACACTCCAAAGACATACAGGTTTGTAGGTTAATTGGGTTGGTATGAAATGTGTGGGTCGATGGTCGGCGTGGACTCGATGGGCCGAAGGGCCTGTTTCCGCTCTGTATCTCTAAATTAAACTAAACAAAATCTATGCCCAATGTTTAAACAAAAAATAAATGCCACCATGAAGTTGATAGATTTCATAATGAAAATAAAATGTTGATAGTAATGATTTCAAGGTAGAAACTGGGAAACTGTGAGCAGATAGTTTATGTGATCAATTCAACCATTGTCTTTCTTGTAATCATATTCCTATCTACTATTATCTGGATAATATGTTTGTGTTTTTAACAGAGAGGCATTGAAAGAAACATCCGACTTTAGTCAAGTATACTTGGAGTATGAGTATACGTTGCATTCTTAGTGCTTGTTCGTGCATGCATTATCTATTAATAACGCTAGTTGCATGTGATGAAAATAGTATTGCTTGAGAGCTGGTATTTAAAAAAGCAATGTAATAGAAACTCTTTTCAGAAGATTTCATATTCCAAGAGGAAAAATAATTATAATTTGAATAAGGAATCTCTTGTAGTTTAGTCATTTTAAAACAAATGTTTCAGTGAGGTATGTTTAACAGAACAATTATTTTATTAAATGACAGTAATCACCATTGATGTAGCTCTAGAAGAATGCATTTTCACAGTGGTCCTTAAAGAAACAAACAGTTGATATAACAGTGCCTTGTTCTAATACTTACGTATACCGTTTTGTCATACTGTGCTGTATAGTATGTCTATGCCAAAGCCAAGCTATTTTCTCAAGCAACTTTCATTTGTTGAAGAGATATAAAATATTAAAAGTGAGGCTGTATTTTGTGAAAAGAGAGAAAGGCAGAAAATGAATTCAATTCATTTTGGTGTTAATTTTTTTCTGATTATAATTTTAGCTACTGGCGCATTGAAATATGAAGGTTTATATACCAAGTAAATGGATTGAATGATCATTGAAATTTTATGCAGCAAGAGGAGGCCTTTCTTCCCATTGAAACTGAGGTGTCAAAGAAGAATCACACAGCCCTAATCCCAAATAACAACTCCTGTTCCATAGCTCTGCAAGTCAAGTCACTTCCCCTACATATCCAAGTGTTTTTGATCTGAAACAGGGTTTGATATTTTAATTATGTTAATGTTTAAGATATTCTATAACTGAAAATGTTCAGCGTTTGCTGGATGACTAAGTTAATAAATTCTAGGAGCAGAATTAACCATTTGGCCCATCAAGTCTACTCTGCCATTCAATCATGGCTGATCTATCTTTCCCTCACAACTCCATTCTCTTGCCTTCGCCCCATAACCCCTGACACCCTTACTAATCAAGAATCTGTCACTCCAACTTAAAAATATCCATCCTATTGGCCTCCGCAGCCATCTGTGGCAATGAATTCCGCAGATTCACCACCATCTGACTAACAAAACTCCTCCTCACCTCCTTTCCAAAGGTATTTCCTTTTATTCTGAGGCTCTGGCCTCTGGTCCTAGGCACTCCCACTAGTGGAAACATACTCTCCACACTCACTCTCTCCAGGCCTTTCGTTATTCTAAGTGAAGTGGGTTGAAATATAGAAACAGACAATTAAAAACTAATTGCTAGACCCTCTATCTTGAATTAGGTTTATGTCAGCAAGCATGTTAGCATGTTTACCTAATTTCAAACATCAAATGTCCGAAGACCAACATCTACCTTTCTGATCTTTTTTTTCAAACCACATTTACTCTAAGTTTTAGAACTGTAACATTGATTTATAGTGACTGGACTGAACTTATCAATAACTATCGAGGCATCTTTGATTTTGACACTCCTCAAAGTGAATAATGTTGAATGGAGATAAAGCTTCAATGTCATTTTCAACATAACCCATTCACGTTAGTTGAGATATTTTATATTCCATTATCATTTCGCTTTAATTTCAAAATAACCCATTCACATTAGCTGGTATATTTTATATTCAATTATGGTTTCACTTTGTACAACATGTAGATGAAATTGTTCAATGTAAAATGATCAGTTTTGCCTCCTTTGCAACTGATTACTAAGAGATTGCACTATATAAAACCAGAATGTCTGTTCTACTACTGCTGAACTCTCATCTGGAGGATGTTTAGGTTCAAAGGGACTGAAACTTTAAAAGAAAGTTAGTTTTTGATATCACTGGCTAAACACCACACATGTATTTTGTAATTAGTGTAATATAATAGATGTTGCAGCTATTTTGCTTGGTATCAGGTGCATGAGTATAGCTTTACACTTACATCTAAAACCATGTGAGGTTTTATGCCAAAATTGTGGAATTGCACTCGTTCAACTGTTGAATTATTACAGAAGGACGTGGGAATGGGGAATGTAACCTTAATTGCCAAGGCTGTTTACAAGCTTTGCATGATACAATTTATTTATTTCAAGGCTGAATAGAATAAATAGATTGGGTATGTTCCAATAATAAATTGCACTGTATAAATGGAAAGTGTAACCAAATGGACTACATGGTCATTTCTCATAGCATGGTTTTTAATGTTATGAAGATAAATGATTATCTATTTGGTACAATACCTTTCTGTAATTCACATATTTTTGTATGTTACACGGTTTAAATGTTGTAATTTCGGTCATCGTGAGATTTCTGCTTGAAGCTAGAATCATAAGAATATAAAGACAAATTTATTGGACTGCATGCTACATAAAAACAATTTGCATGCTTAGTGCTCACACAAGCATATCTAATGGCATTGCCTGGAGGAGGATTTCTCTGAGGTATTAAATAGCAAACTTAATACGTTATGTTGCGTCTTACAAATACTCTGTTACAAATTGATTCTATGGTATTGAAAGCAAGAAAGCACGACAATCATGTTTTGTTCTTTGCTCTGTTTCTTGGGACGGAGATTGGAGTATTCATGTTTCCCTACCACAACATAGGAGATCTATGATAGCAATCCCCTCATGACATTTGCTTCACATCAGTGTCTAAAACGTTAATTTTGTTTCCCTTGCATTATCTATTTCACGGTAAAACTATGAAATATATAACTGACCCATTGTAGATTTCCTAAATTAATGTATTTGAAAATGAGAAGTATTTCAGATTGATATAATTCTATATACAATTTATCTTGAAACATGTTTATGCTTTACTGTTGCATTATTTGCTGCTTGGAAATGATCAACTCTGTTTGTGTGACAACATTAAAGATGCTTTATCTTCAATTTATTTATAGTTATTTACAACGAGTCATTGCTGATATGTAAAGTGCAGTTTGTGTGCCAACATCATTTATTTTTATATTAAAACAATTACCTTATTTTTGAACAATTTACCACCTGCTTTCCAAGACACGATGCATCAAAAGATATAATCTCCAGCAACCGCTGTTCCACCATGGAAATGTAAAAGGTTTGCTTAATAATGAAGATTATTGAAGCAATTTAATTAATATTATTTTGCTTTAATTGAACACAGAAAGACATTTTGACTATTTCTCATTGGATAAAAAATCATGACTAAACTCAGATTGACATTATCCACACCAAACAGTCAACAAAAAGAACAAGCAGATAGACGCAAAATGCTGGAGTAACTCAACGGGACAGGCAGCATCTCTGGAGAGAAGGAATGGGCGACGTTTCAGGTCAAGACCTTCTGAAGAAGGATCTCGACCCGAAATGTCACCCATTCCTTCTCTCCAGAGATGCTGCCTGTCCCTCTGGGTTACTCCAGCATTTTGTGTCTATCTTTGTTTTAAATCAGCATCTGCAGTTCTTTCCCACACAAAAAGAACAAGCAGTCTGATCTACCCACTCTCCTCATTCAATCCACAGCCACATTTATTTTTTGCAGCACACTGGGTCCAATCTCCCTTAAAGCCTGGTGCCAGGCTGTGTCATGAGGCAGAGCAGGCTGCAAGAACTGACTTGGCGTTGGAAGGTAGATTCTGAGAGCCTGCTCCCAAGTAGCCTCTGCTGCCTGCCAACTGCCTTTGAACTTTAAAAAAAATCTGTCTCCGATGATAATTAAAAAAATATATATTCATTTTACTAAAAAAAACAACTAGATGTGATGAAAATTAATTATAATCATTAGACTGAGTGAACTAAGGGGGAAAAAAAGATCCAGTTTTCTCCAGAATGCATCTTGGCCCGCGTTCAAGATATTTGCAGCTCCAACTGAGGACTTTACTGACTCAAGTGGTGGAGCAGAAGGTCGGATCTCTGGTGTCTGATCCCTGGCTCAATCCTGACCTGGTGGTTTCAATATACCATGTACAATATACCATATACAATATACCATGTACAATGTACAATGTACAACTTGTGCACTGCAACGAGTTGATGGTTTTCTGTGGAGCTGCCATTAAACAAATGGTAAATAGCAAACTCCAAGAATGCATGTTCAGAACATGCATTGAACTGCAAAAGCAGAACTGGAAAAGTTTCAACTGGACAAGGCAAGTTGAAATCTCAAAATCACTCACCATTCAGGCTCACTTTTAATTCAGAAGAGATAGGGTAAACCGTTTTCTTGTTTGACTAACAAATAAAACGGATATAAGACACAAAAAATAAATACTGTAACCTTTGGAGTTTACCAGGTCAGAATCATTAAGCAGTGAAACCATCTGAAAATATTCATCAAAACTGATTGTAAAATCAGACATTACACCTGAAGAGTGCAGAAACTACTTAGTAACAGATGAGAACACTGAACCTCCCCTTTATGATTGCACTTGGCTTCAATATGCTGCATCAGAGTAGCATAATTCATCGTCATTAAATACTGTAAGTACTTAAGAATCTAGAACAAAATGTAATTAATTCCACCTCTAGATAATTTCTGTTTTATTCTCCATTCTGGATTTGTCATCCAATCTCAAATGAATGTCATACAGAAGCTAAAAAATTCTTCAAAGATTTGGGACACCATTACTTCTCTCTGAATCCAACTTTCATTACAGTAGCGGAATTAAGAATTACAGTAAAATATTGGGATATTGAAATAGAGAAATAATTCTTATATTAATACAATTAAATGCACTAGAATAAAAATATTTTGGGATATATACTGGCATTTTCTCTGCATCTGATAAGTGTATATTTATTGCAAACATGATATTGGTCTGCTTGCTTCTTCATCTTTTTCATGAGAGAAAAGAACTGAGTTGTGGGAGTTTTTGTAGTAGTTCCAGTAGTGATGACATTTGTTTAGAAGGACAAAGAGTTAATATAAACCTCACATAAGGACAGCACAGTGGTGCAGTTGGTAGAGGTGTTGCCTCACAATGCCAGAGACCAGGTTCGATCCTGACTTCGTGTGCTGTCTAAGTGGACTTTGCACATTCTCCCTGTCAGTGGGTAGATTTCCTATGGATGTTCAGTTTCCTCCATCATCCCAAAGAAGTGCGGCTTGTAGGTTAATTGGCCTCTGTAAATTGCCCATAGTGTGTAGGGAGTGGATGCAAAAGTGGGATAATATAAAACTGACATTAATAGATGATCGATTGTCAGCATGGACTCGTTGGGCCGAAGGGCCTGTTTCCATGCTGTATCTTTCAATTAATCAATCAATAATAGAAATGTGCCCCATTCCTTCTCTCCTGAGATGCTGCCTGACCTGCTTAGTTACTCCAGCATTTTGTGAAATCAATAATAGGAATAATTTCCATATTTGATTAATTATTTGATGAAAAATTAATTTTTTGCACATTTCAATAAAAAAAAGCAAACATTGAAGTTGGAGGAGAGATTAAAGCAACGTTGCAAATACCAGATTCAGGATATTGAATTTCACTGTGGCCAAATGCACATGCACAAATAAAAAGATAACATAAAAATGAGCTTGAGTTTTACTCTGTTGTCTCACTGACATCTGACATTCACACTGACATCTTTCCAGGTGAGACAGAGGTTCACCTGCACCTCCTCCAACCTCATCTATTGCATCCGCTGCTCTAGATGTCAACTTATTTACATCGGCGAAACCAAGCGCAGGCTCGGCGATCGCTTCGCTCAACACCTGCGCTCGGTCCGCGTTGGCCAAACTGATTTCCCGGTGGCCGAGCACTTCAACTCCCCCTCCCATTCCCAGTCTGACCTTTCTGTCATGGGCCTCCTCCAGTGCCATAGTGAGGCCCACCGGAAATTGGAGGAACAGCACCTCATATTTCGCCTGGGCAGCTTGCAGCCCAGTGGTATGAACATCGACCTCCAACTTTAGATAATTCCTCTGTCCCTCTCTTCCCCTCCTCCTTCCCAGATCTCCCTCTATCTTCCTGTGTCCACCTATATCCTTCCTTTGTCCTGCCCCCCTGACATCAGTCTGAAGAAGGGTCTCGACCAGAAACGTCACCCATTCCTTCTCTCCTGAGATGCTGCCTGACCTGCTGAGTTACTCCAGCATTTTGTGAATAAATGCCTTCGATTTGTACCAGCATCTGCAGTTATTTTCTTATATTCACACTGGCATCTGCTCACCGATGGTTTTTTGAAGATGGCTCTTTCATTCATGGGACTTTCTGATATCTAAAAAGCATTATAATCTTTTAACAAATCTCACTAATCTGGTAAAAGTTTATATGTCTTCAAGGAAGAGACTTTGCGTTTCACCCTCTACTTTGATATCTGATTCATGAGATGGAGACTCATTTAATATGCCATTGGATTGACCTTCCTTGTTATATTGAGCATCATCAGGAGACAGACACAAAATGCTGGAGTAACTCAGCGGGACAGGCAGCATCTCTGGAGAGAAAGAATGGGTGACGTTTCGGGTCGAGACCTTTCTTCAGACTCGGTATCGACCCGAAACGTCACCCATTCCTATCATCAGGAGACACTGTGCTGGACTAACACAAACATACTTGGTCTAAAAACTTAAAATACTGAGGATAATCAGCTATTCAGGCAACATCTTAATTCAGTTTAGTTTAGTTTAGTTTAGAGATACAGCGCGTAAACCGGCCCTTTGGCCCACCGAGTCTGCACCAACCAACGATCACCTGTAGGCTTGTTCTACCCTACACACTAGCAATAATTTGCAGAGGCCAATTAAACCGACAAACCAGGATTCTTTGGAATGTAGGAGGAAACCGGAGCACCCAGAGAAAACCCACGTGGTCACAGAGATAATGTACAAACTCTGTAGAGACAGTATCCGTAGTTAGGATCGAACCCTGGCGCTGTAAGATAGCAACTCTATCGCTGAACAATTGTGCCGCCCTGTGTGGAGGAAGAAATAAAGTTAATTTTTAAGGTCAATGACTCTTCATCAGAACCCTCATGGCCATTCTGATAAAGGGTTCATTGATCTGATACATTAACCTGTTTCTCACTCCACAGATGCTGCCTACCCCACTGGCATTTTCTGCTTTTATTTCAGATTTCCAGCACCTGCACTTCTTGCACTTTTGAACATTTGGTTCAGTTGGTCTTTGAATAGAAGACGTGAGGATTAATGTACAAATAGGGCTGCTCATCAACATCATTGGAATATATTTTCAGCAACAGTGCCTAACCCTCAAATTAATAAACAGCCAGTCCTCAATATCGGAGGGCAATATAGTCAGTTGTAAATTGATGCATGAATTCCATATCGCACAACTGATGCTGTACGACTGCCAATGCTCATTGCCATCTTAAGAACATTTCTCGTTTCATTTTAGCTCTGTGCATTTTCAAGTGAAGTAGTTCTCATCAGATTATTGCCACCCAATAAAACACAAACTATTGTCACATTTTTAGATTTTTACTTGACTGAAGCAGGAATTCAGACACCTGGAGGAAATGTTCATGTTCATACAAATGAAATAAATGATAAGAGGGAGATTGTTCCCAATTCCCATGTGACTAGCGTGTTATTACCAATTGTCCTCACACTGAGTTCCAAATCATACATTACAATAAAACACAAGAATAATAATATTTCTCGCCATATTATAGTATTCCGGGGTCAGTATGCTCTGCTATGATGTTTAATTGAAGGGGAAGGAGCAAAGTCATTTAATGTTGAGATTTCTTCATGTTTAACTCCTGACTGTGCAGGAACTTAATCTAAAAAGCCGTCACAATCCCGCAGGGAAGATGTAAGAGTGAAGATGATACTTAGAATGGCAATTAGTTGATATGAAGTAGCACAAATAGAAGTCGTTCTCCCAACTTAATTTCAGCAAACATCACAGTTAAAAGTGATATCACAGCAGCTCTGTAAATATCTGGGAGATACTACGGCTGAATGGGGCCCAAATGTCCTCATGCAATTAAACACCGAGGCAGATGGCGCTAATCCTGGCTCACAACCCTGTTCCCAGGCCAGTCCTGTGTCTGCACTCAGTATGTTTGCAGCTTTGCAGCTCCCTGAGGGTCTGAGTGCAATAATCCTTCCGTGATGTGCAGTGGACTGCATGGGGCCGTGACTGGGGACATTTGCGAAGCGTTGAGAAAAGTAGTTCAAAAATAATCTACATACAATCCATTTATATAAAAAACACATGAAATCACTAAAATTACCGTGAACACCTCTTAACTGAAGATCAGTGAAACCCATAAGCCTGCCATGGCTGATGTGAGGACGAGGACCCAGAGAGGACCCAGAGAGGACCCAGATAGGAATTATGCTTACGCTAGACACAAAAAGCTAGTGTAACTCAGCGGGTCAAGCAGCATCTCTGGAGAAAAGGAATAGGTGACACTTCGGCTCGAGACCCATCCAAAACGTCATCTATTCCCTTTCTGCAGAGATGCTGCCTGACCTGCTGAGTTACTCCAGCCCTTGGTGTCTATCTTCGGTTTAAACCAGCATCTGCTTATCCTTTCCAATCATAAGAAATATGCTTAACCCCCTTTGCTCAGTCATTGACTAAACTCCCCTGGACCTGCCGCTGCGTGCCGCAGTGCACCAGAGTGGGGAACTGGAACACATTGACATGATCATTGCAACTGAGTCAAGGTGTTCTGCAGAGCTGAAGGTGGGCCATCGGCACATTCCAACCCAATGAAGAGTGCAACCATGTGCTCTCAATGTACAACACAAAGACGTAAGGGACTACAGATGCTGGAAGCTGGAGCAAAACACAAACTGCTGGAGGAACTCAGTGGGTCGAGCAGCGTCTGTGGGGGATAAAGGAATTGTTGATGTTTCGGTCGCCACACTGCATCAAGAGTCCTGATCTTGACCCGAAACATTGATAATTCCTTTCCTTCTATAGATGCAGCTTGACGTGCTGAATTCCTCCAGTTTTTTGTTGTATAGAATATAGTTAAGCACACACCACACACACACAAACAGAGACAGAGAGAGAGAGAGACACACACACACACACGCACACACACACACACACACACACACACACACAAACACACAAACAGAGAGAGAGAGACCCACACACACACACAAACAGAGAGAGAGACACACACACACACACACAAACAGAGAGAGAGAGACACACACACACACACAAACAGTGAGAGAGAGACACACAAACAGAGAGAGACACACACCCACAAACAGTGAGAGAGAGACAGACACACACACACAAAAAGTGACACACACATACAGAGAAACACACACACACACACACACAAACAGAGAGAGAGAGACACACACACACACATAGAGAGAAACACACACACACACACACAAACAGTGAGATACACACACACACATACACACAAACAGTCACAGAGAGACACACACACACACACAAACAGTAAGAGAGAGAGACACACACACAAACAGATAGACACATTTCTCCATTTCTCTCTACTCTCTACTCACAATTGTCAGAACCTACTAATTGTTTCATTGAAATGACTGCAGGGTGGTCATATTTCAGTTATTTTGTTTTAGTTTTGGAGATAGAGCATGCACACAGGCTCTTTGGCCCACCGAGTCCAGATAGTTCACACTAGTTCTTTGCCATCCCATTCCCTACAATCTAAGGGGCAATTTCCAGAAGGCAATTAACCCGCACGCCTTTGGGATGTGGGAGGAAACCGGAGCATACGGAAAACCCAGAAGATCACACGGTGGACATGCAAACTACACACGGACAGCACCCGAGGTGAAGATCGGACCCGGGTCTCTGGCGCTGTGAGGCAGCAGCTCCACCCGCTGCACCACTGTGCCGCTCTGTTTAGACAGTTAACTTGGACAGCGCGTGATTAAAGGCATAGAGATTGTAAAATGGAGGCACAAGAGCCTGCAGGTACTGGAATTTGGAGCAACAAACAATCTGCTGAAAGAATCAAGCAGCATCTGTGGGGAAAAGGATGATTTGGATCAAAACCCTGCCTCAGGTGTCCTAACACAGGATTTTGACCTGAAACGGTGACAATATCTTCCCATTGACAGATGCTGTTTAACATACTGAATTACTCCACAATATTTCTTGCTGATGGAGATTGTAATTTGAGGCTAATTTGTGCCTCATGTGATTATCTTTTCAGAATGGTGAAGAGGGCTAACTGACATTTGCAAACATTGAGAACATAGTCCAGCCAAGTACTGGTTGGGGTTGTGTTGTCTTCACACATATTTTCGTTTAGTTTAGTTTAGAGATGCAGCTTGGAAACAGGTCCTTCAGCCCACTGAGTCCACACTGACCAGCGATCCCTGTACACTAACCAGCATCATCCTACACACACCAGGGATAATTGCTAATTTTTCCCAAAGCCAATTAATCCACAAACCTGTACGTCTTTCGAATGTGGGAGGAAACCGGAGCAGCTGGAGAAAACCCACGCAGTCAAGGGGAGAACTTACAAACTCTGTACAGACAGCACCCATAGTCAGGATCGAACCCGGGTCTCTGGCGCTGTAAGGCAGCAACTCTACCACTGTTCCCTACTAGTTTTAAGGTGAGTGAAACCTTGGGGATGCTCAGGGCCTCACTCTGAGGGGTCGGGCAAGCTCCTGAGTGCAAGTTCTATGAAGTGCCACTTTAGTTTTATCACTCATTGATTTTGCTCCTTAAGCTCCACTGGCAATCGCGTAAAGCATGCAGAATGGGAATGAACGATCACATTGTATCAGTGTATAAAATCATGAGAGAAATAGATTGGGTAGATGCACAGTCTCTTGGCCAGAGTAGGTGAATTGAGGACCAGAGGACATAGGTTTAAGGGAAAGGGGAAAAGATTTAATAGGAATCTGAGGGGTAACTTTTTCACACAAAGGGTGGGGGGTGGATGGAACAAGCAACCAAAGGTGGTAGTTGAGGCTGGGACTATCCCAACGTTTAAGAAGCAGTTAGATAGGTACATGAATAGGATAGGTTTGGAGGGATATGGACCAAACACAGGCAGGTGGGACTAGTGTAGCTGGGACATGTTGGCCGGTGTGGGCAAGTTGGGTCGAAGGGCCTGTTTCCACACTCTATCACTCTATGACTCTTTGACTATGACCAGGTTCCTGATGCTGTTGATTTAATTTACTTTAGTTTAGAGATGCAGCATGGAAACAGGCCCTTCAGCCCACGCTGACCATCGATCACCCATTCGCACCAGTTCTATGTTATCCCACTTTGACATCCACTCCCTACACACGAGAGGCAATTTACAGAGGCCAATTAGCATATAAGCCAGCAAGTCTTTGGGATTTGGAAGGAAACCGGAGCACCTGGAGGAAACCCACGTGGTCACAGGGAGAACGTGCGAACTCCACACAGACAGCAGCCGAGGTCAGGGTCGAACTCAGGTCTCCGGAGCTGTGAGGCATCAACTCTACCAGCTGGGCCACTGTGCCATCCATGGTGATGATTGATCAGGGAGACTGAAGAAGCTTCCTGCCAGCAATGGTTACATTTGGTGACTGTCCTGCAATTGCTGCAGGAAAGAACCCTCACTGAAAGGAGAAACGAGGCTTGGGCTGAAGCAATCTGCTTCTGTCTTGAATTCCTCAATCCCTGAACCCTGCAGCCACCTGAGCCATCTTGCCACCTTCAGTAGCACATGGACACCTCCCTTCCCTGAGTTGCTGGTGTGACATTCTTCTGCCTTCTCTGGTGAGCGACTGGCGGGGAATTGCCTGTGGAGCTTCAGGGGACCACAAGGCAAATGGTGGCCCACAACTATTCAGAGTGTGACTGCAACTGGATCATAGACACACAAAAGCTGGAGTAACTCAGTGGGTCAGGCAGCATCCCTGGTTGAAAAGGAATAGGTGATGTTTCCGGTTGACCCTTCTTCAGACTGAGAGTCAGGAGAGAGGGAAACTAGAGATATGAAAAGGAACATTTGCAAAAGGGCAAATCAAAGCTAGCAAAGATGATCAAGGGAAGGTTAAGCCCACAATAGTCTATTGTTGGCTGTGGGCTAGGTGATAACGATTAGATACAAACAGTGAAACTAAGCAGGACGACAATGAAACTAATATGACGACTAGTATTACCATTGCTCAGGTGAAATATAAGGTGCTGTTCCTCCAATTTGCATTTGACTTCACTCTGACAGTGGAGGAAGCCAAAGACAGAAAGGTCATTATGGGAATGGGAATGGGAGTTAAAGTGTTTGGCAACCAGGAGATCACGTAGGCCAAGGCGGACTGAGCATGGTAGGTTCAGTTTTAATTTATTGTCAAGTGTATCGAGGTACGGTGAAAAGCTTTAGTTGTGTTCTAACCAGAGAGCGGAAAGACAGTACATGATTACAATTGAGCCATTCACAGTGTACAGATGCATGATAAGGGAATAACGTTTAATGCAAGGTAAAGCCAGTAAAGTCCGAACAAAGATAGTGTGAGAGTACCCAATGAGCTACATGGTAGATCAGGACTGCTCTCCAGTTGTGGTAGGATGGTTCAGTTGCCTGATAACAGCTGGGAAGAAACTGTCCCTGAATCTGGAGGCGTGCATTTTCACACCTCTATACCTTTTGTCCCAATGGGAGAGGGGAAAAGAGGGAGTGGCCAGGGTGCAACTCAACCTTGGTTATGCTGCTGGCCTTGCCGAGGCAGCGTGAGGTATAAATAGAGTCAATGGAAAGGAGGATGGTTTGTGTGATGGTCTGAGCTGTCTCCACAATTCACTGGAATTTCTTGCGGTCTTAGATGGGGCTGTTCCCAAGTCAAGTCAAGTCAAGTCAAGTTTATTTGTCACATACACATACACGATGTGCAGTGAAATGAAATTGTCAATGCCTGCGGATTGTGCACAAAAAAGAATTGCAGTTACAGCATATAAATAAAGTTAATAAGTTGCTAATAGTGTAGACAAAAATTTAGTCTCTGGAGTTATAAAAGTTGACAGTCCTGATGGCCTGTGGGAAGAAACTCCAACTCATCCTCTCCGTTTTCACAGTGTGACAGCGGAGGCGTTTGCCTGACCATAGCATCTGGAACAGTCCATTACTGGGGTGCAAGGGGTCCCTCATAATCTTACTTGCTCTGGATCAAGCCAAGCTGTGATGCATCTCGATAAAATGCTTTTACAGCGCATCTGTAGAAGTTGGTGAGGGTTGATGGGGTTGTTGGTGAAGTTGTGACCATCCTGACCAACCAGGGATACCTGGTGGTATCTGCTCAACATTAGATCGCCACAAAAGCCCTGAGTCTCATCCCTCTCAAGGGAAATGTGTCCAATAACTATGGGTTAACCCAGAAAGAATTATGTGTTGGAAGAGCTGATCTCTGCTGACTTGGTGCAGCACAAAGCTGACATTTTCCTGAAACCAGCTCAATACTTCGCATAGTTTTTCTAATAATGAAAAGAAAATTACCCCGATCCCTGAATATCTGTTTGTACAGAGTTTCACTCGCTTGTGAGAACAGTTGATCTATTTGATGGTGACCGTACAAGATTCCTCCCTCATTCTCTGCAATGTTTGTTTGAAATGTTCACTTCTTCCGTGGCAATTTTATGATGAACATTTGAGGTCGGATCAGGAAGCAACTTCCTGCAGTGAAAATTTGTAGGAAGGAACTGCAGATTATGGTTTACACTGAAGATAGACACAAAATGCTGGAGTAAATGCTGGAGCAAAATGCAGGCAGCATCTCTGGAGAGAAGGAATAGGTGACGTTTCGGGTCGAACCCCTTCAGAAATGTCACCTATTCCTTTTCTCCAGAGATGCTGCCTGACCCGCTGAGTTACTCCAGTGGGCTGATGGGTATGTTTCCATGCTCTATCTATCTATCTATCTATCTATCTATCTATCTATCTATCTATCTATCTATCTATCTATCTATCTATCTATCTATCTATCTATCTATCTATCTATCTATCTATCTATCTATCTATCTATCTATCTATCTATCTATCTATCTATCTATCTATCTATCTATCTGTCTATTTGTCTGTCTGTAGGTCAGTTAGTCAATCAATCAATCAAATAATCAATCAATCAATTTCTTTTGTAGCATTTTCAAAGGTCTTTTGAAAATCCAAATCTACTACGTTACAAGTTTCTTCCTTTCCATTATGTTGGGTGCATGTTCATAAAACAACTTAAAATTTGTCAAACACAATTATTCTTCCAGAATTCTGTCTCACCATCTTTTAATTTAAAAAGTTATTCAATTATTATAACCGTAGTAAACTTTCTAAGCCTCAAAGCATTGCAAACACTTTGCAGCAAAGTTAACTGTATCTATTCATGCCGGTAAAAGGCAGATGCAATGTTCATGAGCACTCCCAATGAAAATATCTGCACATTTTGAGTACGCTGAGCTGCCTTAAACTGGTTAATGTACGATTTGCAATCATTAAAAGTTCAATGCTGGTCTCCAGCAGATCATTCCTGCTAATTAATGACAGGGCTCAGCCTTTGAAAGGGCACTCTCCACTTGAACACAATATGTTGGAAATATATTCTCTGTGCTGAGGTTCATACAGAGGAGACCACCGCGGGCGGGGGCATGGCCCCCTGCCTCACTGACTTGGATCTGAACATCCTGTTGGATGAGGTGCGGTGCGAGAGTCATGTCAAGTGCCCCAGAGCAGAAATGAAAGAAAAAGCACCAAAAAAAAATGAATGCAGAGATCAGTGAATTTCCTGCACGTGGAAGAGGCAAGGTTAGTACTCTTGTAGGTTTCTGGATTATTTGGCCTCTGTTGACCTGTTGCCCCTTGAGTGTCGTGCATGGGCGATCGTAGGTCAGCGTGGACTCAGTGGGCCGAAGGACCTGCTTCCATACTGCATCTTTAAACTAAACTAAATATTAGTGGTTACTAGACAAAGTGGACCCGTTGGGCCCAAACCTCTCCTGCATTGGTGCAGCACCCTGTCCTCCCCCCCCTCCTCAACCCCCCCTCCCTTCTCCCCCACTCCCCCCTTCCCCCTCCCTTCTCCCTCCTCCCCTCCTTTTAAACTTTAAAATGTGAATAACTTAAAAAATATAACACCGATTTCAATAAAACTACTTGCATTATCACTAAAGTGACAATGGTGAGTAAGGTGGGCCTAAAATTGTTGCGCTTTCGTGTATCGCGCTACGTTTTGGTTGAAGTTCAGTCACAAACAAGATAACAAACGAGAGTTTTAGTATATAGACCGGGAGAATGCAGGAGAATGGGGTTAAGAGGGAAAGATTGATCAGCCATGATTGAATGGCAGAATAGACTTGATGGGCCGAATGGCCTAATTCTGCTTCCATCAATATGAATTAAATGAAACACTTTAAATGGTATCTTACTTATGCTACTTTCTAGCAATTTCATTACGATTTGGAATTAACTTTTCCCTTTACCTTGCAACAGGTAAATTTACCTTCCATGAGGATAAATTAGATTAGCTCAAGATTGTGAAGATCATTTAGTTTTACATTTTTGCTTGCAAGAGTGACTCATGATAACTGTTACACAGGATCTGTTCATCATCATCATCATATCATCATCATATATATACAGCCGGAAACAGGCCTTTTCGGCCCTCCAAGTCCGTGCCGCCCAGCGATCCCCGTACATTAACACTATCCTACACCCACTAGGGACAATTTTTTTTTTTTTTTTTACATTTACCCAGCCAATTAACCTACATACCTGTACGTCTTTGGAGTGTGGGAGGAAACCGAAGATCTCGGAGAAAACCCACGCAGGTCACGGGGAGAACGTACAAACTCCTTACAGTGCAGCACCCGTAGTCAGGATCGAACCTGAGTCTCCGGCGCTGCATTCGCTGTAAAGCAGCAACTCTACCGCTGCGCTACCGTGCCGCCCTTATGTTGGTATGCTTGTCTGTAATAAAGGAAAAAGAGTTTTGTAAGCCTGGCATTCGGAGATGATCAATATTGGCTGCAGAATAACAAGAAACTATGAGAAAATAATCACACTGGGAAGCTGCAACTAATTAACCTGGTTTAGGTTTAAGTTTAAGTTTACCTTTAGGTTTATTATTGTCACATGTCATAGAGCCACATGGCATGGAAACAAGCTCTTCGGCCTAACTTGCCCACACTGACCAACATGTCCCATCTGCTGGCATTTGACCCATATCCCTCTAAATCTATCTTATCCATGTACCTCTCTAAATGTTTCTTAAACGTTGCGATAATACCTGCCTCAACCACCTCCTCCGGCAGCTCTTTCGTGCTGAATCTCTTTCTGAATTGACTCTTCTTCCTGCTCTTAAAAAGGTATGCTCAGTTATACAATTATTCTCAGGGTTAAGAGAAGAACCAGGTTGCCCCAAAATTCTGTCTCCTCTTCTCCTGAGAGACTATATTAAGATCAGAAAACAGGCAACATCTTTGGAGAGAAGGAATGGGTGATATTTCAGGTCGAGACCCTTCTTCAGAACGATCTCGATCCGTAACATCACCCATTTCTATTCTCCAGGGACGCTGCCCATCCCATTGAGTTATTCCAGTATCTTCGGTGTAAACAAGCTTCTGCAGTTCCTCCCTACACATTAGGATCAGAAAAGGCAGTCAAACAATGAAGATCACCAGTTGCTTCTTCTTTTGCACACCTTCTGGGATGTGTTCATCTGTCCATTGGGTAGACAATGGTTGCAATGCACTTTATTTCATGGAAATTGAATAAAGCTCCACAATCCTATCAGTGCAGCAGAATTGAACCTTCATTGAAATCAAACTGATATGCTAAACCCAAATTAATGTTAATATTTTTGAAGGCACATATTTGTATTTAAAAACATTTAGCTGGGTCTAATTTTAAGTTTCATGATGTCATGTGGAAATGATTCAATGATCCATTTTAATTCAAAACTAATTTTTAGTTTCTCTAGTTCATTCTGTTTCCCTTTGTTAGATAAATGTCGCACTCTCATGTTTATGAATAATTTCGTAACAGGCCTTAAATTAAAAAAAAGGAATATATTTCCAACTTTAACAGCCAAATAACTGGAATCGGATGCTGGCATGTAGCTGCTTTGTAGAGCTTTGCAGATCAGACGATCGACACAAAATGCTGGAGTAACTCAGCGGGACAGGCAGCATCTCCGGAGGAATGGGTGATGTTTCGAGTCGAAACCCTTTTTCAGACTGAAATGCCATGAATGGACCTGTCAAAAAAAATATTTCTATCAATCATCTTTTTTGTCTTTTATTTTCTCATGAAGCAAAACGAAACCCCATAGAATCTATGGCATAGATGCTGAAAATCTGAATTAACAAGAAAAATCTGGCAGCACCCATGGAAGAGAAATGTAATATTTCATGATGATGATCTTTCATTACCATGATGTAAAGTTGAAAATCAAATATGTTTGTGTGCATGTGCGTGTGTGTGCATGTCTGTATGTCTGTGTGTGCATGTTTGTGTATTTATGTGCGTCTATGGGCAGATGCGTGTTAATAATATTGGGTCTATTTAGGCCGCAATGTGAAATAAATACATTTCTCAGAATAAAAGCTGTTCCTGGGATAGCCTCTGTTTATATGTGGTTTGTAGGGGTGGGGTGGGTTAGGCAAACTCTACCAAGAATGAATATGTGGAATTTTCATTCCACATCTTGGAATCTAATAGTCTAGTGGATTGGGAATTCCCAATGGTTCCACTCTTAGTCTCCTTCTGAGGTGTATTTTGAGGAGGTCTATGAACCATTACTTGTAAGTTAATGATAAAAGATCTCTGGAATGCACCAGGAGCTTCACAACATGTACTTTATTATAATATCAGACAGTAGGTAATTGCTCATATGACACTTGCATTCATGGTGTATACACGTGATAGACAAATGTATCATACTGTGTGAAACACTTCTACAATTACAGCAGTAAAATACTCACTCTGTTAACTCCCTTTCTGAAGATCTTCTTCAGGGTGGATCTCAGACATTCATAATTTCTCGTTACCTTGAATCAGTTCACTGTTAATGTATTGCCTCTGCACTGCTGGCTCAATATCCTGGAATAAATTTGTCATCACAAATATTTACAGTGCCATTTTTATGTACGTCCCTCTTTGCAATTATTTGGCCAATATGCAGACTTCGGACTTTGCATTCAATTCACACCAAATACGCACTTGGAGAACAGACTTGAACTTTCTCACACTTGCCTGTGTGTCATACCTGCTTGTTGGTCTTGGCATTCTCACACTTCCACTGTCTGAATTGCTTCTCCTTGCCTCTTCCTTTTGGCTTTAGTTCAACTACAGCTTCTCCAAGCTCGGCCACAGCAAACCCGACACACAGTTAAAGTCTTCAATGCATCAACACCTCTGCAGGGGTGAAGCCTGTGGTGGAGCATGATGCTGCGCAATGTTTAAACATGAAATGAGCCAACTGATGACTCATTGTTGAACTGGGATAATCGTGAGAAAACCTGCTTCTTCAAGGCTTCCTTTGAAAGCTCAAAGTTGCTTGATGCTTTAAGAAACAGTTAGACAGGTACGTGGATAGGACAGGTTTTGTCACAGTCTGTCCTGTTCACTCACCTGCCAGCCATGCCCACCACGTTAAGCCAACTCCCCTCACCTGTTCACTCACCTGCTCCAGATCACCAATCAAGCCAGCATATAAACCCTTCCTGCACACACACTCTTTGCCAGATTGTTCTTAGCCCTCATGCAAGACTCTCCAGCATTCTCTCGGACTGATTTCCCGTTGCCGACCCTGCCTGCTCCCGACCTTCATGCCTCGTCCCGACCCTCATGCCTCGTCCCGACCTTCATGCCTCGTCGTCGCCCTGGTGAACGCCTCAGTCTTCTGTCCCCGACCACGAGCAGGTAGAAATAAAGCTCATTCTAAAACTACTTCCTTGGTTCCGTGTGCTGCATTTGGGTCTACCTGCGGTCCGTTACAGGTTTGGAGGGATATGGACCAAACACGGGCAGGTGGGACTAATGTAGCTGGGACATGTTGGCCAGTGTGGGCAAGTTGAACCGAAGGGCCTGTTTCCACACTGTATCACTATGACTCTATGATGCATCAATGCAGCCGGGGAGAAGTGGAGGCTTTAATGAATGCTTAATAGTAGGAAACATTAAATGGGATGCAAACTGAGGCCCATTTTCAGATAACAACATCTCAGATATGCCAGGTAGCATAAAGATCCATCTTGGCTCACCAAATGTATGATTTAATGTTACACTATGTACCAATACATCTAACCCCAATCCATTTTGAGTGTACATCAATAAGAATTGTAAGGCACTTCCATGGCTGCATTGGTCTCTTAGGTGCTTTTGTTCTGCACTCTTTACACGCAAACACATAATTCTCCAAGGCCAGGTGCTGATATGCAAAACTCCAGGAAATTGTTTGATGTTGATGCAATTCATTCAAGGTCTGCCTTCCCAGAACACTTGGGGAAGTTGCTGCCAGTGTAAATTTACAAGATCGTTAAGTATTTCTAGCCTTCCGTTGTAGATCAGTTTAATTTGGCATCATGGGCTGAATTGTGGGCTTAATCAGACATTGTGGGCTGAAGGACCTGTTCCCTGTTCTATGTTCTATTGAGTTTGTATATTGCCAGGCAAGCACACGTTGCAAATAAATTTCCTTTGCAATTGTTCCTTGCAAACAAAATATCACAGAATATACATGTAGAATATTTTAAGTTAGATGTGAACTACTCAATATAGATTAATAGCTTGAGCCCCAGTATGAATTATGGACAATCTTGAAAGACTGAAGGAGTCTTGTGGTTCTCGTGTTTTTAATTCAATGTTATTGGTTCATTTGCTTTAGGAATTCCAAGCCCCTCTAAGGTGCATTGATAACCTAGGAACCTTTCCAATTTAAGTAAAACAAGTATTATTTGTCATATAATAGTCTTCTGTGGTGTTAATAGAATGTCAGCCAGATTCATGGAGGAACAAACTGAATGTTATAGGGACTACTGGTGCTTTGGCAGACGTATATCAAATCATTGGAGGATATTTTCATTTGATTTGCGATAGCTTGTTTAAAAAGAGTCAAAATCCATTAAACAAAATCATCATAATATTTTATTGTACAATGTGTTATAAACAGTGGAATTGATACTAAATATTCCCTATAGATTATGTAATTTTGCTTCTGCATAATTTGTACTGAAAGGAAGCAGTGGATATTTTGCTTTTATTTTGCTTCTATTTTGCTTCTAACGTGTTTACAGCTCGAGAGAAAGTGCAGTTTAAAAAAAAGTGCAAGTGGCTTAATGACGTAGATGAGAAGACTGGGAATTCAGCCTTGGCATATGAGAGGTCCATCTGCTAACGGCAGAGGAGAAGCTGTTCTTAAACCTGGTGTTACATACTTTCACGCTTTTATATCTTCTGCCTGACCTCTATGGTTATTTTGTCAGTGAAGTTGCTTGATTTTGTAATGCTAAAGGACCGTTCTTATTATACGATACGATACGATAAAACTTTATTCATCCCCCCCCCTCCCCCACACCAGGTCCCCCTTTGTTCTTCTACCGTCCCTCACGGTGGTCTCCCCCATGCCGGGTCCCCATTGTTCTTCACGGTGGTCCACCCACGCCGGGTTCCCATTGTCTTCCCCTCCCTCCACCCCATGTTCATCAACCGGAAGGCCCCACCACCACCGAGGCTCTGGTTGCCGCCAAGTCTTCTGCTGTCCCGAGGCTCCCACTGCTGCTGCCATGTCTCCCGTTGCCGCTGAGGTACCCGCTGCTGCCGCCAAGGCTCCCGTCACCACCACTGCTGAGGGTCCTTTGGCCCAGACAGGCCTTGCCAACCAGCTTAAACACAGTCCCCTGGGAGGCCTGTGGGGTGTCAGGCCTACTGGGGTGTGTTCCGGTCTTCGGTCATTGCTCCGGTCGTCGGCGCCGCGGTTGTTCGGCGGGTCGATCAGGCCCAAGTGGCTCCCAGGGACACTCCCGCCACACGCACGGCTCCCCGGGACACCCGCTATGCCCGCAGCTCCCTGGGACACAGCAATGAACTCTTCATCCAAGGATAACAAAACAATGACTGTAAAATTTGATTCATCATGACTGTTTGGATGGAAGCAAATTGGATGACAGTGAGCCAGTAAATATGAAGTGCAAGCAACACAACACGGAAAGTTCTGTGGTTGTAGGTTTAAAAATGGCATAAAGCTAACAGATATTGATCGTGAATTTATTCACAAAATGCTGGAGTAACTCAGCAGGTCAGGCAGCATCTCAGGAGAGAAGGAATGGGTGACATTTCGGGTCGAGACCCTTCTTCAGAATTTGGTGTTCTTGAATCTGGTGGTACATGTTTTCATGCTTTTATATCTTCTGTATGGCGGGAGAGGAAAGAAGAGAGAATAACTGGGATGTGAATAGTCCTTGATTATGCTGGCTGCCTTCCTAAGTCAGCGTGAAGTGTAGATGGAGTCAATTGGATTGCATTCACAATTCTCTGAAATGCCCTGCGGTCTTGGGCAAAGCAGTTGACATTCCAAGCTGTGATGTTTCCGGATAGGATGCCTTCTATGGTGCATCTGTAGAAATCAGTAAGAGTCATTGGAAACATGGTGAAGTTCCTTAGCCTTCTGAGAAAGTAGAGGAGTGGTATGCCTTCTCATCCTTCATGTCAACAAGGATTGGGTTAAGAGAAAATGTTGGTGATTTTTACAGTGAGGAATTTGAAGCTCTTGACCATCTCCACTTCAGCACCATTGATGCAGAATGGGGTGTGTATTCCACCCTGCTTCCTGAAGTCCAAGGCCAGCTCCTTCAGTTTGCTGATATTAGTGGGGGTAAGTGGGATTGGGAATGAGAACAAGAGGCTAATGACTGAATGAGGAGGAGAGGGTCTCTCAGCAAACAGCATTATCCATAACAGGTCCGAACTGTTCTCCAAAAAGGTCTGGATCTGTTCTCCTACATTCATTTAAATGAGGCAACCTTAAAGGAGAAGCTCATGGAGACCTGCCACACATTGACATGGAGGGAGGCTGGAACCACAACATATAATGTGGTTGGAGATATTGGTTGAATAATAAGAGTTATCCCTCTATAGGTAGATGCAGGGTTATGACCGGTCCTGCCTGATAAAGATCGAGTTATGGGATTTGTTCTAAGTACAAATTATTTGACGTAACTATACTTAAGCTTTCAATAATTAATAGTCAGAGTTGTGCAGCACAGAAACTGACCCTTCATTCTAACCCATCCCTTTTTGACCAGTTCCCAAGAATATTTCTAGTCTTGTTTCAATTTGTTTTTGTCTATTTTCTCTGCCGTAGTGAACAAACTCAAGTATTCCCAAATCCTCCAAATGCCTCCTTCATCCCATTACCTTAATTTGCCTGTACAAATTCCTTGTGTGCTCCTCATAGTTTACTTTCCACCTAGTTTCAAAACATCAGCAAACTTGGATAAATTACAGTTTGTCTTTTCATCCATGTGACTAGTATTTATTGTGAAGAGAAAAATAAGACACAAAAAAAATACTTGTGGCATGTAACTAGAATCAAACTACAAAAATGAGAATGCTTTGTTCATTCCTGTTTTCCGTCTTTTAACTATCCTCTATCTATTCTACAATGTTGCACTCAATCCTTGCACCCTGATGTTACTTTGATTCCTGAGGTTCAGTGTCATGTTCTCTTTTAATTAGTTGCAACCTTTAAAAGGTGAAATGCTATTATATTTCCCTTGCTTTCAACAGTTGCAATCTAATGGTGAATGGTATTATTGCTTCTAATCTTCTCGGCAGAGATAATGAGGGACCTAAGAAGAAAGTTCAACAGATTAATGGCAGGGAAACGGGTTAATGAAAGAAATGTCCTGCCTCTAATCTGCCGATGAGGGGTCAAGTTATCCCATTTGGCCATTAATTTCAACAATATACCAGCTTCAATAAGGTGAGTTAGGTAGTTCGTAACTTCCTGACTATCTTATTGTAGAATAAATGTACAGGGCAGACTATAATAAGATCTTGAAAATGTGTTTAAAAAACCATTACAGGATAGCATTTTAATTGCTGCCATAGCTGACATCAGTTTTAGGAAGTTTCACCAAGATAGGTTCATTTAAGAAATTAATTCAATGTAAATTATTTTCTTAGAATGAACATTCAAGGTATTCCCACATTGATACTGCAATTAATGTGGTCATCTGTGAAATGCAAAATTGCCCTTCAACATTTCTCTGAGATCTTCCAGAACTTTAGTATGTTTGCTCACTCAAGAAACACTGATCCTTGTCCATTCAGTCCAATTGAAAGATATTACTAGTCTAATTTAAGCATCCTAGTGCTCAGAAGGCAGTGAAGGCCAAGTCTCTGAATGCATTCAAGAGAGAACTAGAGAGCTCTTAAGGATAGCGGAGTCAGGGGGTATGGGGAGAAGGCAGGAACGGGTACTGATTGAGAATGATCAGCCATGATCACATTGAATGGTGGTGCTAGCTCGAAGGGCCGAATGGCCTCCTCCTGCACCTATTATCAATTGTCTATTGTCTATCAGGAGCGACATGGTAGCGCAGCGGTAAAGTTGCTGCCTTACAGTGCTTTCAGTGCCAGAGACCCAAGTTCGATCCTGGCTACAGGTGCTTGTTGGTACGGAGTTTGTACGTTCTCCCCGTGACCTGCATGGGTTTTCTCCAAGACCTTCAGTTTTCCCCCACACTCCAAAGATGTACAGGTTTGTAGGTTAATTGACTTGGTATCAATGTAAAGATTACCCCTGGTGTAGGAGGGTGCTAATGTGTGGGGATCGCTGGTGGGCCAAAGGGCCCGTTTCTCCGATGTGTATGTGCTATTGTTCAATTTGGCTTGCATTGGTTGCTCATCCAAAAGAAACTACACTGACAGTATCAACCCATGTCATTGTTGGAAACTTCTCAAGTCATTTCTCAATCACAGTAATGCTTTGCATGGAATGTCTTGCCAAAAGATAGGATGGTGTTGGAAGGAACTGCAGATGCTGGAGTCTGAAGAAGGGTCTCAATCCAAAACGCCCACTATTAGATGTGTAGGAAGGAACTGCAGATGCTGGTTTACACCAAAGATAGACACAAAATGCTGCAGTAACCCACCCAGTCTGAAGAAGAGTCTCGACCCGAAACGTCACCTTTTCCTTTTCTCCAGAGATGCTGCCTGACCCACTGAGATACTCCAACATTTGGTGTCGATCAAAAGATAGGAACGAATGGTTAAGAATCAGTGTTTTTTGATTGAGCAAACTCACTAAAGCTCTGGAATATCTCAGAGAGGATGTTGTCACTACTCTCAGGGTTTGATTCATCAGACAGGCATATGCTCAGCTGACTCATCGGCTCATACTGGGTGCCAGCATGTCTTCTGAAAGTGAGCGGCACCTGTTTCTAAGCCTCCTCACAAAAAAGACCTGAAGCTCCATCTCAACGTTAGTAGCATCAATCAGGGTTTTAGCTGCAAGGCTGCCATTCATTTCTTTGCAGGATTCACATTCAAGGCTAGGATCAATAGGTTTTTAGATTCTCAGTGAGTCGAGTGAGATGGGACTCATTTGGGAAAGACTGATCTTCTTGAATGATGGAGCAGACATGAGGGTCAGACGGACCTCTTACTCTCCCAGTTCCTGTTTCTGTCTCAGATACCATCCCCTTTCTTATGGCCTGTTGTGTCACAGTCCTCGTCAATTTTGTTTTGGCAATGTTCGTTAGTCAGAGGTGTAGAGTTATGCAGAATGGAAACAAGCCCTTTGCCTCAACTCATCCATGCTGACCAAATTGCTTTCCTGAGCTGATCCCATTTGCCAATATTTTGCACATAGTCCTTTAAACCTCATCAGTTAATGGTTTGCAAAAGTTTCCTGAATGGTTCACCTCTTTGGGTTATTAATCATGTTCCTTATCTTTAAATGTGGTTCACACATACAAACATGCCCTCTCTTACCTCTGTGTCATCCTTAAACCCATCTGCACCGACCATAGAGTTGAGAAAAGTTACAAAAGCAATATAACTGTCAGATGGATCCAAAAACAAAATCTTCCCTGCTTTTATCAGACTCTTGAATAGTCCACTCACATACTAAGAATGTGTTCCAGATCCTCCACTCTACCTTGTTACGAACCTTGAACATTTTTTTAATCTGCACCTTCTCTGTATCTGTAACACTATATTCTGTAGCCTGTTTCCTTTCTGTTTTTGCTCTCCTGTGTTACTCTTGCTCTATATGATTGTACTCGTGTAAACATATAAACATAGAAACAGAAAATGGGTGCAGGAGTAAACCATTCAATATCAGTACCCCTTTCCTGCTTTCCTCTTGAAAGATCATGTACAGTATGATCTGCCTGGATAGCATGCAAAACAATGTTTTTCACTATATCTTGTTACTTGATAATCATACAATCATTAGACATAGGAGCAGAATTAGGCCATTCAACCCATCGAGTCTGCTCCGCCATTTGATTATGGCTGATCTATTCTTCCCTCTTAACCCCGTTCTCTTGCCTTCTCTCCATTACTAATCAAGAACCTATCAATCTCTGCTTTAAAAATATCCAATGACTTGGCCTGACAATGAATTTCACAGAATCACCACCCTCTTGGCTAAAGAAATTCCTCCTCATCTCCATATTAAATATACATCCTTATATTCTGAGGCTGTGCTCTCTGGCCCTGGATTCTCCCACTCCTGGAAACATCCTCTCATCGTCCACTCTATCTGGGCCCTTTCGCTATTCAGTAGGTTTCAATGAGATGCCTCCCTAATAATAAATCAATAGCAATACCAACACAAAAGTAATTAAAAAAAAAAAAAAGTTAAACTATTCTGAACTAGTTACAAATCAACCATTGAGATCATAATCCTTCTGAAATAGATAGCATTTATTCACACTTGGCCCACCATCAAGAAACCTTCTTCACGATATTGGGTCTTACTTACATCTGTTAGGCGGCTGCCAACTTGCCAGAGTGAGTTCCTGGCTATAGGAGAAAACAAGTCCAAGTTATTTTATCTGCTAGGATTCTAGCATTGTATGACAAAGGATGCTGATCTCTGGAAAACCATGCAGCTCATGGTACTCGGATGGGATTTTGTGGGTGAGGAGTGATGATGTGGGGAGTTAACATGAGGGATTTGGGCAGTCAGAGGCAAGCAAGTCTGTAATCTCATCGGATGGCTTAAACTAACATCATTATGGCTCTATACGAAAGGTCTGAGAGCCTCTATCCTAATTAATCAGGGTCTTCAACAACCAAGGGCATTATTTCCACGAAAGGGGGATAAGGGGGAAAAAGCAGGAACGGGGTACTGATTTTGGATGATCAGCCATGATCATAGTGAATGGTGGTGCTGGCTCGAAGGGTCGAATGGCTTACTCCTGCATTTATTTTTTATGTTTCTATGAAAGATTTGCCCAAATGAGGATGGCTGACTTAAAGTCAATAATTACATAATTTTGATGAGGTTTTAGACCCTTTTGGGAAAGGGAGAACAATTATATTAAAGCTGGTATTAAGCTATAAGAACAGTAATTGTTAGATAGGGATAACAATTTTATTGTTTAAATTCCATATACATACTAAAATATTCCTGGTTCAGATCACATTATAGTTAAAAGTAAATGCAAGTAGGAATAAAACAAACAGCCTGAAAAGTTTAGTTTAGTTTAGAGATAAAGCGCGGAAACAGGCCCTTCGGCCCACGGAGTCCACGCTGACCAGCGATCCCCGCACACTAGCACTATCCGACACACGCTGCATACAATTTACAATTTTACCAAAGCCAATTAGCCTACAAGCCTGTACGTCTGGAGCGTGGGAGGAAACTGGAGCACCCGGAGAAAACCCTCACAGGTCACGGGGAGAACGTTCAAACTCAACACATTCAGCACCTGTAGTCAGGATCGAACCCGGGTCTCTAGCGCTGTAAAGCAGCAACTCTAACGCTGTGCCACCGTGCTGCCACCCTTTTCCTGTAAACATTATTTTAAAAATCTATCTTGTTATTTGTCTATGAATTTTATTTTCTGAATAATTTAAAATGTAAACGACAGGCCCAAGTCCCATTAGGCAGACATATCTAAAATACATTAATTTGATATTCATCTAGCTCATTTTCTTTATTCCGATTAGTCAAGTTTGAACACCATGGATAAATAACACCACTGCTTAACCAACTATGTTGCCACTGAAATGAGAGTCATTTCAAATGAGAGGGTAGATAAGAGTCTTCTTCCAGGGTGGGAATGCAAAATACTAGAGGGCATAGATTTACAGTGAGAATGGAAAGTTTAAAGGAGATTTCTGAGGTATGTTTTGTTTACAAAGGTTCCTGGCATGTTCGTTTGCTTTGTTGTCACCTTCCGTGCTAACAATGATCTATTCTACATTTTTCTTGAGCTTCGTTCCCTTTGATCTCTCGGTTTCACACCTTACTCTTCCACATCTCTGTGTCTCTCTCCCCTGATTCTCAGTCTGAAGAAGGGTCTCGACCCGAAACATCACCTACTCCTTCTATCCACAGATGGTTCTTGTCCCGCTGGGTTAGTCCAGCATTTTGTGTCTATCTTCGGTGTAAACCAGCATTTGCAGTTTCTTCCAACACATTCCTGGAATGCAGTGCCTGAGGAGGTGGTGGAAGTAGATGAGATAACAACATCTAAGAGATATTTAGACAAGCACATAAACTGATGATGGAGGCAAATCAACGATGTGCAAGCATATGGGATTAGTTTAAATTGGCATCAAGGTCACTACAGTCATGGTGGGCTGAATAGCCGATTCCTGTGCTGTATTGTTCTATGTTCCATGTTCT
Organism: Rhinoraja longicauda; assembly: GCF_053455715.1. NCBI lineage: Eukaryota > Metazoa > Chordata > Chondrichthyes > Rajiformes > Arhynchobatidae > Rhinoraja > Rhinoraja longicauda. Next base: position 19,043,441 of record NC_135956.1, on the reverse strand, counting down.
ATGACATAGAATAAATGTAATTCTTCATAAAAGTTTGAATTTATTTCAAGAAATAGTGAACCTACCTCATCAAAACAATCACGTGAATGTATGTAATAGACCCACAACAATTGTGCCTCATCTATTTCAAGAAGAATCATTACATATAAATAAATTATTCACAAAATGCTGGAGTAACTCAGCAGGTCAGGCAGCATCTCAGGAGAGAAGGAATGGGTGACGTTTCGGGTCGAGACCCTTCTTCGGGCTGATGTCAGGGGGGCGGGACAAAGGAAGGATATAGGTGGAGACAGGAAGATAGAGGGAGATCTGGGAAGGAGGCGGGGAAGAGAGGGACAGAAGAACTATCTAAAGTTGGAGAAGTCGATGTTCGTACCACTGGGCTGCAAGCTGCCCAGGCGAAATATGAAGTGCTGTTCCTCCAATTTCCGGTGGGCCTCACTATGGTACTGGAGGAGGCCCATGACAGAAAGGTCAGACTGGGAATGGGAGGGGGAGTTGAAGTGCTCGGCCACGGGGAGATCAGGTTGGTCAATGCGGACCGAGCGCAGGTGTTGAGCGAAGCGATCGCCGAGCCTGCGCTTGGTTTCGCCGATGTAAATAAGTTGACATCTAGAGCAGCAGATGCAATAGATGAGGTTGGAGGAGGTGCAGGTGAACCTTTGTCTCACCTGGAAAGACTGTTTGGGTCCTTGGATGGAGTTGAGGTGGGAGGTAAAGGGACAGGTGTTGCATCTCGTGCGGTTTCAGGGGAAAGTGCCCGGGGATGGGGTGGTTTGGGTAGGAAGGGACGGGTGGACCAGGGAGTTATGGAGGGAACGGTCTCTGCGGAACGCAGAAAGGGGAGGGGATGGGAAGATGTGGCCAGTAGTGGGGTCCCTTTGTAGGTGACAGAAATGTTGACGGATGATTTGTTGGATCCGCTGGCTGATGGGGTGGAAGGTGAGAACGAGGGGGATTCTGTCCTTGTTACGAGTGGGGGGAGGGGGTGCAAGAACGGAGCTGCGGGATGTAGAAGAGAATTAAATAAATTAATTCATTTGGGTCTGTGACTTTAAATTTTATGTTATTTATAAATATTAATTACAGCTTCACCATTCCTATTTAAATTCTGCCTAACAAGAATCGGATTTTTTTTCAAACTCTAGGTCATCCATATAAATTTCTAAGTGATTTTGCAAACAAATCTATTGCTGTTATTAAGATCATCTTCAGGCAAACATATCCTGGAAATATGAATGCAACTACGCTGTGGTTCTATAAAATTTATCTTCTGAATTCGCAGACTACATTTTCCTCTGGTCTGCACCGTTTTACCAAGGCTGCTCAGGCAAGTGATTGTGAGAATGGGAATGGTGGCCAGAGGCATTGGACATCGCATTGTATTCTCTGGTCTGAAGGAAGGTCCCAACCCAATACATCACCTGACCATTTTCTCCAGAGATTTTGACTGAACTGCTGAGTTCCTCCAGCACTCTGTATTTCACTCAAGATTCCAGCATCTGCAGTTCTCGTGTCTCTATGTTCCATACTGTGTATGGTGGCACATTTAAACAAACAGGTTATAATATTAGTGGTGGTAATTATAAAGGTGATATTACAATGCTGTTTTTTTATATACATTACCACCTTGTTGCGCGCACTGAGGATAGATTCAACCTCTGGAATAGATCTGGTAGACGCACAAAGTTTTTTTGCTCAGCGTGGGGTAAACAAGAACCAGAGGAGACTTAATGGGAACCTGAGGGGTAACATTTTTACATAAAGGGTGGTGGTGTATGGAACGAGCTGCTAGATGAGGTAGTTGAGGCAGGTACTATCGCAACATTTAAGAAACATTTAGACAGGTACATGGTTAGGGTAGATTTAGAGGGATATGGGCCAAAAGTAGGCAGGTGGGACTAGTGTGGGTGGGGCATGTTGATTGGCGTGGGCAAGTTGTGCCGAAGGGCCTGTTTCCATGCTGTATGACTCAATGTCTCTTCCTCCCTCCCCCCGCCATCCCATAACAGGGAAGACGTGGGGTGTAGGAAGGAACTGCAGATGCTGGTTTACACCGAAGGCAGACACAAAATGCTGGAGTAACTCAGCGAGTCTGGCAGCAACTCTGAAGAACAGGAACAGGTGACGTTGCGGGTCGAGGCCCTTCTTCAGACTGGGTCACATATTCCTTTTCTCCAGGAAAGACATGGGTCCTCATTTCAACAAGATCAGGTTTGAGCCGACGGAGTTAGTGAATTCTTTGTCAGGGTCTTTCGGAATGGTATGGAGTTTTGACCGCAACATGATGGATGAACTTTCCATTTGTTGCCCACCTCCTCCGGCAGTCAGCTTTGTCGGTGTGCTTTGCTCCAAGTTGGTAACTCAAATTTCACTGTACTTTAATTGGTACATGCGACAATAAACTGAACTTAAAACCTTGAAACCTTGAACCTCTCTGGAATTAGCCACAGGTTGGATAATTATCCCTCAGCATTACTGTAAGTGTGTATGATTCCTGAGCACATGGCAAAAGGGAATGTTTTCTCCCATAACTAGATACAAGGAATTGCAGATGCTGGTTTGCAACAAAAAAAGTCACAAAGTGATGGCACGGCATGACACGGTGGTGCAGCGGTAGAGTTGCTGCCTTACAGCGCTTTCAGCGCCAGAGAACAGGGTTCGATCCCGACAATGGGTGCTATCTGTAGGGAGTTTGTATATTCTCCCCATGACCGCATGGCTTTCCTCTGAGATCTCCAGTGTCCTCCCACACTCCAAAGACGTACAGGTTTGTAGGTTAATTGGCTTTCTATAAATTTAAATTGTCTCTGGTGTGTGTAGGATAGTGTTAATGTGCGGGGATCATTGGTCGTCGTGGACGCGGTGGGCTGAAGGGCCTGTTCCAGCGCTGTATCTCTAAACTAAACTAAACCAAAGTGCTGGAGTAGTTTAGTCAGTCAGGCAGCATCTCTGGAGAACATACACAGGCGATGTTCCAGGTCTGAAGAAGTGCCCCAGCCCGAAAAGTCACCTATCTGCGTTCTCCAGAGATGCTGCCTGACCTGCTGAGTTATTCCAGCACATTGTGCCTTTTTTTTTCTCTCCCATAAGATCCGATTCCAGGCTCTCAGGGTAACTTTGAGCCTGTTGTTAGAGGGGTTGAGTCTTTCCAAGGAGGAGTTGATTCTGGATAGAGTACTTGTCCCAACATCTCCTGGTCTATAGCCATGTCATAAATTCACTTCCCACGCTCCTTACATCCTTCAAGCTGTCTACTACAGAAAAGGTGCTTGGAAGTGGACTTGATTGCTCAGCCACTGTTACAAAATTTTGAGCGCATCTGGCCAGAGATATATTTCTATGCATCTATTCTTAACCTTGCTTGGAGTTTCACATGCAAGGAATTATAATGTGGATCAATACATTATGTCATGGAATACATTTTCAATGTGAGCCTTTATCAGAGCATTTTGTATGTTCGTTTCTTCAGATACCTGGTACCTCTTTGGTAAATCTAATTGTTATTTGTCCTTTATCAGTAGAAATCAAAGAAAATGATACAATAAAGCTCAGTTAATAACTAAATATTCTTCATGCATCCACTTGTAGAATAGAGAGCATATCGTGTGTCAGTGGGGGAAAGAAAGCCTTCAGGCTATTTGAAGACTTATGGTCACATCTTTTGAAGAAATCAGTGATGAGAATCCTAAAATACCATAAGATATTCAGAACAGCTTCTTTTAAGTTTCAACAATATCTTTCATTCAAGTAAAATGAAACCTGAATGGAATTTTGAAGAAATCTTTTTCTTATTGTTCAAAGAAATGGATATGTGGGAAGTATTCAACAAGTACGATGAAGCCGGACACCTCTGCTCAGTCCACCTGGGCCTACCTGATCTCCTGGTTGACAAACACTTTAATTCTCCTTCCCATTCCCACACTGACCTTTTTGTCCTGGGTCTCCTCCATTGTCAGAGTGAGGCCAAAAGCAAATTGGAGGAACAGCACCTATTTTGCATGGGCAGCTTACAACTAGAGAGCAGTGCTGAACTACTATCTGCCTCTGTCCCTACTATGTCCCTTGGACTATCCTTGACAGGACTTTGCTGTCTTTACCTTGCACTGAATGTTATTCCCTTATCATGTATCTACACACTATAAAATGGATTGATTGTAATCATGTATTGTCTTTCTGCTGACTGGTTAGCATGCAACAAAAAGCTTTTCACTGTACCTCGATACACATGACAATAAACAAAGCTGAAACTGAAACTGAACTGAAACCCAGTGGTATGAATATTGATTTCTCTAACTTCAGAGTAATCCTTGCATCCCATCTCTTGCCATGTCTCCCCACCCTAATCATTGCACTAGTTTCACTGTCGTCCTGGTGAGTTTCATTGTCTGTATAACTCGTTTTCACCTAGCCCACAGCTAACAATGGTCTGTTTTCTTTCTCATCATTACTTTTTTGCATATATTTCATTCATTTGTTCTATATCTCTCTACTAGACCAAGTGGACCCGTTGGGCCCAAACCTCTCCTGCATTGGTTCAGCACCCTCCCCTCCCCTCCTCCCCCTCCCCTCTCCCACTCCCCACTCCCCACTCCCCTCCCTCTCTCCCTCCCCCCTCCCCCCTCCCCCTCCCCCCCTCCCCCTCCCCCCTCCCCCTCCCCCTCCCCCCTCCCCCTCCCCCCTCCCCCCTCCCCCCTCCCCCCTCCCCCCTCCCCCCTCCCCCCTCCTCCCTCCCCCTCCTCCCTCCTCCCTCCCCCCTCCTCCCTCCTCCCTCCTCCCTCCTCCCTCCTCCCTCCTCCCTCCTCCCTCCTCCCTCCTCCATCCTCCCTCCTCCCTCCTCCCTCCCCCTCCCCCTCCCCCCTCCCCCCTTCACCCTCACCCTCACCCTCCCCCTCTCCCCCTCACCCTCCCCCTCACCCTCCCTCCCTCCCCCCTCCCTTTCCCTCTCCACCTCCCCCCTTCCCCTCACCCTCCCTCCCTAGGAGAGATTTAAACTTTAAAATGTGAATAACTTAAAAAATATAAACACCGATTTCAATGAAACTTTTTCGATTAGCACCAAAGGGATGACAGTGAGTAAGGTGGGCCTAAAATTGTCGCGCTATCATGTACCGTTTTGGCTGTAGTTCAGGAACAAACAAACAAACAAACGAGAGTTTTAGTATATAGATATCACCGTCTATATCTCTTGTTTCCTTATCCCCTGGCGCTCAGTCTGTAGAAGGGTCTCGACCCAAAATGTCACCTATTCCTTTTCTCCAGAGATGCTGCCTGACCCGCTGAGTTACTCCAGCTTTTTGTTTCTATCTATGATGACTTCTAAGATGTTTCACTATATTCTTGAAATTCATAATTTATTTGAGCATTTATTTTTACTGTGTAAAATGTACGAAAGGAAGTATGCAAGGTTTGAAGACAGACTATTCTAGTTCCTACATTAGGAAGGGATTCAAAAATATCTATTTATACTTAAAGCACCATTGATAACTGGGGCATTTTCCCCTATGCATTAAATATCTCACATTTCTATTACTTTTTAAGCAAATAATAATTTAACTAATTTTGTGATTTCCTTATGTGACCTTTGTATTATACTTTTATAGATAGTTTATGTGCTTCTTTCTTCAATGTCTGTAGCTCTGAATAATATTCACTTGGGACCTAATTAGATTTCAACCTTTTTAAAATGGGAAGTATTTTGAATAGTGATTATCTCTTTAATAAACACACACATATTAAATGTCAAAGAGAGGCATTTTTGATGAAAGCTAACTGACAGGAGCCATAATGATTAATGTGAACTCTTACTTCACAGTGAACATGATGTGGGACCTTATTTACATGACATGCATTATTAACATCATCTAATCCATCACTTTACATGCAGTTAACCTTATGCATTATCTCATTAAAAATCTCACTTAAATTATAGACATGTTTATCTGATATTTTTAAACTGGGTGAATTTAACATTCACGGGCAACACTCAGTTTTCGAAGTGCAAAATGAGTCACCAACTTTTATTATTTCAGTCGTACTAATAGGAAATATTAATCAACCTGTGATGACATGTCCCCTTTCAGGTCTGTCCCTCTCACGGCCACAGGCTAACGTGCCACAGCCAAGTTCAATTAAGAGTTATTGGACCAATTAACCTGATCCTACAGACCTACCCCTTATCAACTCTGGTGGGGGAAGGGGAAGAGCCATAAATCCAGACCCTCTTGTTCATTTCTAGAAATAAAACCCATTGGGTGAGTTTACTGTACTGTCTGTTCATTATTGATCTGGTGTCATGACTGACACAAGCCATATCTGAATAAGTGTACTTTTAGGATCTGACTCCTATGTTGTTTGTCATCTCACTTTTGATCAATATCTCCTTTTTATTTTAATGTTAAATGGTAAATGAACTGTTGCTCACATTGGATCTATTTTCCTTCTTCCGAGAAGGGCTTGGAAGAGAAAACCAACCCTTCTTGCTCACTCTTAATAGGTAGAGGTTGGCTGTCTTGCTTAACTGTACAATCTGGGTGGTGACCTGGCTGCTACCATCATATTTGGTACTTGTTTCAGATTTTTAAAGAGATGACAATAATGAGATGGCAATATACAGCCAATCAAGATCCTTGGCTTTATTTTTTCCACACATTTACCACCCATATTCTTCCAGGAGGTGGAGATTTGAGAGGTATTGATGAAGGAGCCTTGGAGATATGTTGCCTTGCCATTTAGATAGAACGCACAGTAAAAATAGAATGTTGATGGTGGGGAGATTGGATATTTAAGCAATTAATGGGCTGCTTTGTTTTGGATGTGTATTGATTAGATGCACCACCAGATTCAGGCACAGTGAACATCTACTTTCCTATACGCATCAGTTTCTTGAACCAACCTGCACAACCCTAAGCCAACAGTATCCTCTCACCAGCTAAAGTGTAGTCTGACCTCCTATTGACCTCATTTGAGACCTTTGAACTATACTTGATCCGGCTTTATCTTGCACTAGATGTTGTACTCTTTATCCTTTATCTGTACACTGGATGACTTGATTGTAATTATGTATTGTCTCTTCTTTACTTAGCTAGCACGCAACAAAAGCTTTTCATTATACAGTTTCAGTTTAGTTTTTTTATCCGATGTACCGAAGTACATTGAAAAGTTTCTGTTGCGTGCTAACCAGTCAACGGAAAGATAATACATGATTATCCTTCGGTACATGTGACAATAAATCAAACCAAATGAAAAATACACACCCTCTTGAACGACCGTGGACATTTCCTTTTTTTTGGCACATTTGTTTTACTGTTTTTTGGAATTTCTGTGTAACTTCTGCAAATTTATGTATAATTCACATTTGTGTGCTTTGCCTGTCTTTGTGCTTGTGGTGCTGCTGCAAGCAAGATGGTCATGAACCTGTATCTCATCGTACATAAACTGAAGTTGACTTGACTCTAGAGCCAATACAATTCCCTTTATTTCTGTCTTCTACCTTTTAGATGTTGCAGACGGATTATAAAGATGTAAATTAGGTTGCTCACCGCAGAATACCGAACGAAAATCAGTGCAACGAGTTTCAATAAACGCAGCTGATGGGCAGCATCAGTACAAAGAAAAACAGTCAACATTTCAAACCAAGTCCTTTTGTGTATAAGAAAATAACTGCAGATGCTGGTACAAATCGATTTATTCACAAAATGCTGGAGTGACTCAGCAGGTCAGGCAGCATCTCGGGAGAGAAGGAATGGGTGACGTTTCGGGTCGAGACCCTTCTTATGTTTTTTAAAAATAGCTTTAAGTTGCAGGGAAGGTGAAGGAAGGAATGGCTTGCACAGAAGGAACATCTGAGAGAGTCGGGCCAGAGTTGTCGTGGGATTAAATTGTAGTCCATTCGAACATTGATTAACGGAGTAATAATTAAAAAATGAAGTGTGAAATGCATGCCCAGTGGGTCACGGAGCTGTGATAATGGAGGGAATACTGCAAATGTATGACTTGGTACAGTTCTGACAGGGGTAGAGAAATATAGTTTGTCTGAATTTGCAAAATTTGAGGCTGAGTTTGTAAGACTGCAACCTATCATAAGTGATAGAAAAATTGGACCATTCGGCCCATCAATTCTACTCTGCCTTTCAACCATGGCTGTTCTATCTCTCCCTCTTAACTTAATTCTCCTGCCTTCTGCCCATAACCCCTGACACCTGGTAGCTACTGTCCAGCCAGATGATGAGACGTTGTTCCTCAGGCTTGTGCTGGGGCTTGCTGTAACAGAGCAGGGGGCCAGAGAGTGGGATTGCGGGTGTAAAGTGGTGGGCAAGGGAAGCTCAGCATCACCCCTGTGGACTGAACGCAAAGACAGCTTTGCAAAGCTGTCACACAAACTGCATTTGATTTCTCTAACCTAGCAGCTTTTTAAGAAATTTAACATGTTATGGGACAAAAGCTAAAAAAATCTATTTTGGGATGTGGTCATTTCTGGCATGACCAGTGTTTATTGCTGCAAAGAAGGTGGTGATAGCTTCACTCTTGACCCGATGCAATCCTCATTGGTGCTAATGTGTACTAATATTGATGTTGTGAACTATTGCCTGGATATTGCTGAGGAATTGAGCTCTTAATTTTAGTGCATTAGTTTTCGTAACAAGATTGGAAGGCGTGACATTGATTAATTCTTCAAAGGGGAAGATTCTTTGGTTCCACTTCAGTATGAAAGATATGTAGTGATTGATAAATTTTCAGGTGCAGTGTGAAGTTGGGTTAGAGCAGTTAATAGTCAACATAAATAATTTCACAAGCACAAAATAGACAGTAGCATAAATTCTATTTGGTTGCCAAAGATAATATTCAATATATTTGACCGTGTTATCGTTTATTGGTTTTATCCAATGCAATCACTAAGCTCTAAACTAAATAAATTGTTTATTAATATTACTGTGTTTATTTTGTGTTTTTCAGATAGAGTTTAATTTGATTTGTAGCGTTGCAACGCAGAACATCATAAATCTATTTTCTAAGACGACTGTCTGTTTCTTGTAACGCGTGTTAAATCCTTAATGTGCTCATAAATGTCAGCACCTGCACTTAAGTATTCTATTTGCTCTCCTGTGGTGTATAATTGTAGGTTCCATTGCTTTGAAATAGGCTGCACAAGATGATTAAAGAAGTAAAATTAAAAAGCAGTGCTTTCAGCAAGTTACCCCTCAAATTCTGAAGTCTTCATCAAAATGTCGTTCGATTGGCTGGGTTTTGCACAAGTTTTGAATCCCAATTAAATTAGTCTGGAAGTAAAGAAAGATGCAGCATGTAAATAATGTTCCTGTGAAATAATCGTCTCCAGTTAAGGATTTGATCCCATGCCCGTATCCCAATACAAAGTAGATCAAAGGGTGGCACGGTGGTGCAGCGGTAGAGTTGCTGCCTTACAGCGCTAGAGACCCGGGTTCCATCCTGACTATGGGTGCTATCTGTACGGAGTTTGTACCTTCTCCCCATGACCTGCGTGGGTTTTCTCCAAGATCTTCGGTTTCCTCCCGCACTCCAAAAACGTACAGACTTGTCGTTTAACCGGCTTGGTATAAATGTAAATTGCCCCTGGTGTGTGGAGGATAGTATTAATGCGCAGGGATTGCTGGTCGGTGCGGACTCGGTGGGACGAAGGTCCTGGTCCCGCACTGTATCTCTAAACTAAAAGGAGTTTAAGATAATTAGCACTCTTTCTTTCTTCAAATCTAACTTAAAAGGATGTACAAAAAGCTTTTGTTGATTTTCTTGCCTTTTCTGTACACCTGTTATCACCTTCATAGCGATTTGCTTTCTATCAGCTGGCTAGGATGATATGCCATGGTAACCTGTGGGCCTTCCTACTGTGCTGCTTCCTCTTGAAGAAAAGGATAACTCGTAATGGAAGACAGAACATTGGAGCAGGTGGTTAGCTCCCTGGTATCCAGCCTCCAACTGCTTATGAGGAGGAAGCTCTCTAACTTCTGGGTAGGAAGATAGGAGAGGGAATAGGAGAAATGGAGGGAGAAGGCTATGTGCAAGCTGAATATAACATTCCTGCTGTCTTGCTTATGCATGCACACTGATATAATTTTCCGTTGAAATATGTACAGAAACTGTTATGCAATTGCATCTATTGACAACCGCATGGAGATTGCCCTTTTCCTTTTTTATTAAAGTTTGTCAGCATTGCCTTTAATGTTACCATAAGGTCATAAGTGATAGGAGCAGAATTGGGTCATTTGGCCCATCAAATCTACTCCGCCATTCAATCACGGTTGATCTATCTCTCCCTCCTAACCCCACTCTCCTGCCTTCTCCCCATGACCCTGACACAATGTTGTAACTCTCAGAGGTATGCAGGTTCTAACCCACTCCAGGGACTTGAATACAATGATCTGGCTTGATGCACTAATTAAGTGCTATGGTATCAGAAGCTGCTGTATTTGAGCTTCTAAGGTAATTCAATGGCTCTGAAGCCCACTCAGCTGTTCTCTACTGTCCTTATTTTTGTTCTTACCCATAGAAAAGAGGGTAGTGGTGGAAGGATGTTTTTTGGTTGAGCATTTGCGGATGTCTTTAACCCCACCCTACTCTAATGAGGTCCTCAACTGCTTTAAAAAGACCACTATAATCCTGGTCCCAAAGAAGCACAAGGTGGTGTGCCTTAATGACTTTCGTCCGGTGGCTCTGACAACCACCATCATGGTGCTTCCAGAGGCTGGTGGTGGAGCAGTTCAGTCCAGCCTCACATAGACTTGCCATTCACCTCCCACCGCAACAGGTCCATGGCAGTTATCATCTCCCTGGTTGCACACTTGTCCCTGGAACACCTGGGTAACAAGGATACCTGCATCAGACTCTTATTTATTGACAATGGTTTTACCTTCAACAGCATTGCAGTAAGCCCGCGATGTAGCGGCCAGCTTCTCGTCTATAATCTATATATATTTTACAAACCGCTTTATAACAGATTTTGTTTACAGCGGATGCATCTACTGACCTTCACGCCAGGCCGGGCTGCCCATGCCACCGCCGGCCCACACAGCTTCCATGGCTGTGCCTGCTGCCGCCACTGCAAGTGTCGACCCTTACCTGCACTCTGGCCACTCGTGGATCACGACCAATTACCCCACCAATCCTCTCCTCAACCCACCTGGATTCCAGGCACACTTTCAGACCAAGAGTTTGATGCAGGGTCCTGACCCAAATCAACCCCGATCCATGTTCTCCAGAGATGCTATCTGATCTTCTGAGTTACTCCAGCCCTCAGTGTATTAACCAGCATCTGCAGCTCTTTGTTTCTACTACTTGTAATCCCTCCTTGGTTATAGCAGACAATCTGAAGAAATGGACACCATTGCCCCCCTCCCCCCCCCCCTACTAAAGTCGGTTGTAAGGGGAGTTTACTGTATTCCAAACCAAACTCATCTCCAAACTCTTGGACTTTTTTTCTAAGCCAGTATCTGCAGTCCTTACATTTTACTACCGTCTTACCACTTCCCTTCCCAGCATCCAGGGACTAAAACACTACTTCCAGGTGAAGCGACAATTCATTTGAACTCTTCCAAATTTTTTAAGATGTGTTTCTTCTCTAGATTGGAAAACCAAACAGATGTGTGATCTGAGCTTCTAATTGCCTGTCTATAACTTTGGCCTATTTCATTGTTGTGAGAAAAGACAACAATAAGTGCAGGGAACAGTAGCTCCACTTTCTAGCCTTCAGGATTGCACTCTGCTTATAATAATTTCAGATAACCCATTTGTGCCAGTCCTAATGAAAAGTTTCCACTCTGTAACATTAACTTAGTTTTTCCCTTCATTCTACTTCAAATTCCTCGGATTAAATATCACCAACTTCTCCTGGACCACCCAGAACGAAGCAACTACTTGATGGACACTTCCAGTATTCTAGATATCAGAAACTGTCCTGTACTAAATCTTGTCATTTCAGATTTTTCTAACTTAGCTACAGACCAGAATGATTGCAATGAACAATCTTTCACCAACTTGTCTCAATAGACAATAGGTGCAGGAGGAGGCCATTCATCCCTTCGAGCCAGCACCAACATTCAATGTGATCATGGCTGATCATTCTCAATCAGTACCCCGTTCCTGCCTTCTCCCCATACCCCCTGACTTCACTATCCTTAAGAGCTCTATCTCGCTCCCTCTTGAAAGCATTCAGAGAATTGGCCTCCACTGCCTTCTGAGGCAGAGAATTCCACAGATTTACAACTCTCTGACTGAAAAGTTTTTTCCTCATCTCTGTTCTAAATGGCCTACCCCTTATTCTTAAACTGTGGCCCCTTGTTCTGGACTCCCCCAACATTGGCAACATGTTTCCTGCCTCTAACATGTCCAATCCCTTAATAATCTTATATGTTTCAATAAGATCCCCTCTCATCCTTCTAAATTCCAGTGTTATGCAAGCCTAGTCGCTCCAGTCTTTCAACATACCACAGTCCCGCCATTTCGGGAATTAACCTAGTGAACCTACGCTGCACGTCCTCAATAGCAAGAATATCCTTCCTCAAATTTGGAGACCAAAACTGCACACAGTACTCCAGGTGCGGTCTCACTAGGGCCCTGTACAACTGCAGAAGGACCTCTTTGCTCCTATACTCAACTCCTCTTGTTATGAAGGCCAACAATCCATTGGCTTTCTTCGCTGCCTGCTGTACCTGCATGCTTCCTTTCAGTGACTGATGCACTAGGACACCCAGATCTCGTTGTACAACCCATTTTCCTAACTTGACACCATTCAGATAATAATCTGCCTTCCTATTCTTACCACCAAAGTGGATAACTTCACATTAAACTGCATCTGCCATGCATCTGCCCACTCACACAACCTGTCCAAGTCACCCTACAACCTCATAGCATCTTCCTCACAGTTCACACTGCCAGCCAGCTTTGTATCATCTGCAAATTTGCTAATGTTACTTTTAATCCCCTCATCCAAGTCATTAATGTATATTGTAAATAGCTGCGGTCCCAGCACCGAGCCTTGCAGTACCCCACTAGGCACTGCCTGCCATTCTGAAAGGGACCCATTTATCCCCACTCTGCTTTCTGTCTGCCAACCAATTTTCTATCCATGTCAGTACCCTACCCCCAATACCATGTGCTTTAATTTTGCCCACTAATCTCCTACGTGGGACCTTGTCGAAGACTTTCTTAAAGTCACGGTACATTACATCAACCGGCTCTCCCCTGTCCATTTTCCTAGTTACATCCTAGTCTCAATGGGAGCCACCAAAAATTACACTGTTTACTCTCTTGATCTCCACTGTATGTCTGACATTCTCTTTGTCCTTTTCATCTCTCCCCCTTTCTGGAAATTAACATTTATTTTCCTCATTCCGTTAAAGTCAATAAACTGAAATGTTGACCCTATGTCCTGCTTCACAAATGCTGCCTGATCCGCTGTGTATTTTCAGCATTTCCTTTTTTTAACCACTGCAAAATATTTTCTCTTTTCCATCTGCACTGGCAGAACCACTAATTTCCATTGCTAGTTAGTAATGGGTTCCATGCTGTCCTTTCTAATGAAGCCCCAATGTTGTCAAATGATCAAAAAATTGTGTGACACCAATGGCAATGGGGGAATTTCTCATAGATTTTTAAATGTGTTAGATGTTGACATTAGGCATAATTGTACCATCAATAGCATTGTCTATCTTTGACTTTTCTTTTAGATAATGTCTACAGTCCACAATCAGCCTCTGAGATTGTGAGTACCTTTTTAATTAACTATGAATGGCATAAATGGAGTCAATGGAAAGGAGGTTGGTTTGTGTGATGGTCTTGGCTACGTCCACAATTTGTTGCAATTTCTTGTGCTCTTGGATGGAGCTGTTCCCAAACCATGCTGTGATGCATCCTGATAAAATGCCTTCTACGGTGCATCTGTATAAGTTAGTGAGAGTGGTAGGGGACATGCCAAACTTCCTAAGCCTTCTAAGGAAGTAGTGGGCTTTTATGTACTTTCTTGGTTGTTGCTTCGATATGGGTGGTCAATAGTCAATAGCCATTCGGTCCTTCGAGCCAGCACCACCATTCAATGTGATCATGGCTGATCATTCTCAATCAGTACCCCGTTCCTGCCTTCTCCCCATACCCCCTGACTCTGCTATCTTTAAGAGCTCTATCTAGCTCTCTCTTGAAAGCATCCAGAGAATTGGCCTCCAATGCCTTTTGAGGCAGAGAATTCCACAGATTTACAACTCTCTGACTGAAAAAGTTACTCTCTGACTGGAAAAAGTCCAGGAGAAGTTGTTGGTGATATTTAATCCTAGGAATTTGAAGTTCTCATTCATCTTCTACTTTGGCCCCGTCAATGGAAACTGGGGTATGTGTACCATATGGGTACTTGGTAGCAGCTTCTGTTTTTGCAATGGGTTTAAATGTTTAAATCTTGCATTTCCTTCATTGCAATCATAGTAACATCACTTCAGAGATGAAACCATTTCAGTTAATGCCACCCTCTCAATCTCAAGATGTCTAAATAGACCATAGACAATAGGTGCAGGAGTAGGCCATTCGGCTCTTCATGCCAGCACCGCCATTCACTGTGATCATGGCTGATCATCCACAATCAGTACCCGGTTCTTGCCTTCTCTCCATATCCTGCCCGTTCCTGCCTTCTCCCCATATCCCTTGATTCCACTATCTTTAAGAGCTCTATCTAACTCTCTCTTGAAAGCATCCAGAGAATTGGCCTCCACTGCCTTCTGAGGCAGAGAATTCCACAGATTCACAACTCAAATAAATGAACATTCAGAATAATATCAACAGTGTAATGAATACTGAAAAAAATAATCCACTATCTGCAATGTATTGATGTGTTGTCATGTTCTACTGAATGCAAAATGTAATCATTGTTACTACACCAGAGTTTTGTTTTGATTGTTCCTTTCAGTTTATCTGTCTCTCATACCACCAATAAATAATGAAATACTGAGTGAGAAATCATTTTTATGTTCACCGTACCTTGTTTAGAGACATCCCTCTTCCTGTTGGAATGGACTCTCTGGCAATTCTTAACAGGACCAAAGCCATTGTCTTCCTCACTTCCACTAACAGATAATGAAATTGCTTCAGGCAGGATCTTTGTTTTGTTGCTACCAGCAGGAAAATTGTGATATGCAGTTGAGGAATTGTCAATTAAATGCAAAATTATGTGCACTCTCTTACTTTAGAGCAGTTATTTCTGTTGCACTGGAAATTTAAAACTTTCGTTAACATTTTCACATTGTGCACTAAATATATTTTTCGTATAGGTATTACTGCATAATTCAATTCTTATTGTGTTTCTGGTTGTGGGTGTACTGCCCAATTTTTCCATTCCGCTCCTTTACTGTTTTCATAGAGCATAGAACATTGAAGAGCACAGCACATCGGAATGGGCCCTTTCACCACAATATTTGTGCTGAACAAGCTAAACTAAACTCCTCTGCCTTCATGTGATCTATAATTCCTTCATTCCTTCATTTCCTGCACATAATAATAATAAATTTAATAATAATAAATTTTATTTGTCATATGTAGGTTGGCACAGGGTCAACGGTACAATGAAATGTATTTGACAAGACAAAGGGTTACCTCAGCAGTAATATTCCAAGGATAAATAAGATTAAAAAAATGACATTCGTAAGGTAAAAAGACAATATTAAAAATAGGTAAAAAGACAATATTAAAAATATTCAACATATATGATTTGAAATGTGTTTATGAGTTCAGAAGCCTGATGGCCTGATGGTAGAAACTGTTCTTACGTCTGGTGGTACGTGCAGCCATACTCCTGTATCGTCTGCCTGACGGTAACATGCATGAGTCTATGTAAAGGCCTCCTGAATGCCACTATTCTATCTGCTTCCACTACCACCCCTGGCAGTGCATTCCAGGCACCCACCACTCTGTGTGTAAAAAAGAAAACAAAAACTACTTGCTCTGCACATCTCCTTTAAATTGTTCCCTGCTGCCCTTAAAGCAATGCCCTTAGTATTTAACATTTTCCACTCTGGGAAAAAGATTCTGACAGTGTATGCTTATAATTTTATATACTTCTATCAGATCTCTCTTCAACCTCCGATTTACCAGGGAAACCAATCCAGATTTGCACAACCTCTCCATACAGCTTATGATCTCTAATCCAGACAGCATTCTGGTAAACCTCTTCTGCACCCTCTCAAACCTCCACATCCTTCCTGAAATGTCGTGAGCAGAAATGCATGCAATGCTCCAAATGTGGCCTAACCACAGCCCGATAAGGACTTCTGACTCTTGTACTCAATGCCCCAACCAGTTATAGTAAGCATACCGTATACCTTCCTTAGCACTATCCACTTGCATTGCCACTTCTAGAGAAGCATGGATTTGGATACCAATATCCCTCTTTACATCAATGCTCTTTTGTCTTGCCACTAACTGTATAATTTCCCCTTGGATTCAACCTCCCAACGTACAACACCTCACATTTGCTTGGATTAAACTCCATGTAGAAGAATCAATCATTTCTCTCTCTATAAAAGGTGTTAGAGGTTGTGGGGAGAAGGCAGGAGAATGGGGTTCGGAGGGAGAGATAGATCAGCCACGATTGAATGGCGGAGTAGACTAGATGGGCCGAATGGCCTAATTCTGCTATCTCTTGTGATCTTGCAATCTGAAAGTACTTGAATCTCACCAGTCCAATTTCGTTTTTATTAATGTTAAACTAGTACACTAAATGGATTTGCATTCCTTGCTATCTTTCTCATCCCCCATCCCTTCATTAATTTGTTTGGGAAATTGTATTAATTTTACAGGGACTTCAGTACAGGAAAAGCACCATGGTTTTGGTGGGAAGATTTTAGTTAGTGTATTTACCAACCAACAGCTCGAACCTTTCTGTGCTCTCGTTCCACTTGTTTCTGTGATAGCTGACCTTGTGTGCCATGGATACATTCCTACATTAACTTCATTGCCTCGTACTTTGCTCTGATTGATGCGAGCTATTCTCTGCTATGCCATCTTCACATCGTTGAAGAAAAATATCTTGTCTTCATTTAGCGTATAACCAGCAAGGATGGAGAAAACCCAATTCTCCACAGAGCCCATACCAGGAGTGACCAAGAGATACTGATGTGTTTCAAGGCATTTCAGGAACATGTACGGTTTTTCATCCCGAACATCCGTCGCCTTTTTGAGGAAGTAATGTAATTAATGTTATGCATAGACGTTGAGGCATGTTGATTTCATGTGTAAATGAAATTGTCCTAAATTAATGGAGCATAAATTGGACAGTTGACAGGCAATTAAGAAAAGGGGCTGTTTTAGTAGGAACCTCGGAATATTTGCACAACAATCATTTGTGTGGAATTTCTCATTATTCACTTGTTGCTGCAATGATTTACGACATGTAGATTGTGACTAACATGTGCCGTCATTTGATATATGAAGCCCTGATGCTGACTAGCAGACATGTCTTGTGGATTCGTATGTTTGATGTGAATCACAATTAATTGCCTCAGTCTTTTTATATATATAAAAAAGACTGAGGCAATTAATTGTGATTCATAAATATAAAAAGAGTAAGACATATATATTTATATATATATTTAACAAAACAATATGTAGTGGAGTAGACTTGATGGGCTGAATGGCCCAATTCTTCTCCTATCACTTATGCCCTCATGGTAACATAAAGTGAAAGCTGACAAATTTTAATAAATAAAGGGGAATTTCCATGT
Source organism: Rhinoraja longicauda (assembly GCF_053455715.1). Lineage (NCBI taxonomy): Eukaryota > Metazoa > Chordata > Chondrichthyes > Rajiformes > Arhynchobatidae > Rhinoraja > Rhinoraja longicauda. The sequence goes on along the minus strand of NC_135956.1, from coordinate 19,025,709 downwards.
GGTTGTCAATAGATGCAATTGCATAACAGTTTATGTACATATTTAAATGAAGAAATGCCAGTTGTGCAGGCGTGACTAAAGCAGCATGAATGTCATATTCAGCTTGCACGGAGCCTTCTCCCTTCCTTTCTCCTGTTCCATCTCCTCTCTTCCTACCCAGAAGTTGGAGAGCTTCCTCCTCATAAGCAGCAATGTGTATACATGGTTTAAAAAAATGGTAGAATACATGAGATCCATGAAAAATAAATTGTGACCAAGCGAAACATAAATCGATGATATATATTTGTACCATAATTATGTCATTTCTATTGATATATTTTCCAATTGAACCTAACTATTTGTTCAGGTATTTTGTGTTCAGGAGAAATTAAATGGATATTGTGCACTACTGTTTTAGTCATACAGCATTATCGACTGACATTTATTATAAACCTACTGACTCCCACAGCTATCTAGACTACACATCTTCCCTCATTCATTAGGGAACGGGGGTTCCCCTCTGCCATCATAGATGAAGCCCTCACAGGGGTCTCCTCCGTATCCCGCAGCTCCGCTCTTGCTCCCCCTCCCCTAGTCGCAACAAGAACAGAGTCCCCCTAGTCATCAGCCGTTGCATACAACACATAATCCTCTGACATTTTCGCCACCTCCAACAGGATCCCACTACTAGCCACATCTTTCAATCTCCACTCCTTTCTGCTTTACACAACTCCCTGGTGAACTCGTCCCTTCTCACCCAAACCACCCCCTCCCCAGGTACTTTCCCCTGCAACCACAGGAGATGCAACAACTGTCCCTATACCTCCTCCCTTGACTCTGTCCAAGGACCCCGACTGTCTTTTCAGGTGGGGCGGAGGTTCACTTGTACCTCCTCCAACCTCATCTACTGTATCCGCTGTTCCAGGTGTGGACTCTTGTATGTCGGTGAGACCAAGCACATCGTTTCACTAAACACCTCCGCTCAGTCTCCCTAAATCTATCTGATCTCCCGGTAGCTGAACATTTTAACTCTCCCTCCCATTCCCACACTGACCTTTCTGTCCTGGGCCTCCTCCATTGTCAGAGTGAGGCCCAGTGCAAATTGGAGGAACAACACCTATTTTGATTGGGCAGCTTAGACTCCAGCTGTATGAATATTGACTTCTCTAACTTCAAGTAGCCCTTGTTTTTCCTCTCTCTCTCCATTCCTCCCCCATTCCCAATTCTCCGACCAGCCTGACTGTCCTCGTTTACATTTTTATCTGTTTGCTTTGTTACCTTCTAGCTAATATTGATCTATTCTTCATTTTCCTTGAAATTCATCCCCTTTGTCTTGATTTCTCACCTTACATTTCCTTATCTCTATCTCCCTCTCCCCTGATTCAGTCTGAAGAAGGGTCTTTACCCGATTCCTTCTATCCAGAGATGCTGCCTGTCCCATTGAGTTACTCCAGCATTTTGTGTCTATCTATGGAAACAGCTCCTCCGGCCCAATTTTCCCACTCTGGCTAAGATGCTCCTTCTACATTAGTCCCACCTGCCTGTGTTTGGTTTGTATCCTTCTATCCCTTTCCTATCCATGTAACTGTCCAAATGTCTTTTAAATGTGATAGTACTTTCTGCCTCAACTACCTCCCCTGGCAGATCTTTCTATATACCCACCACCCTATGTATGAAAAATGTTCCCCCTCGGGTTCCTATTAAATCTTCCCCTCTCACCTTCATCAAGAACCAGACGAGATAGGGTTTCCCATACTCTGGCTGAAACTGTACATTTACCCTATCTATTATAATGAAACATGGTATAATAATGTTCAGAGATATCTTGGGATCCAAGTCCATAACTCCCTGAAAGTAGATCGAAGGGAAAATAAGGCATATGGTATGCTTGCTTTCATAGGTCAGTGCATTGATTATAAAAGTCAGAAAGTCATGCAACTTTATAGTTCTTTTGGTTTGGCTGCATTTGGCGTATTGTGTGCAGTTGTGGTCACCCTATGACAGGAGAGATGTGGAGGCTTTGGAAAGAGTGCAGAGAAGGTTTTCTACAAAAATGCCTGGATTAGGGGTATTAACTACAGCAAGAAAATGGACAGATTTGGATTGTTTTCTCTGGAAAGCCGGAGATTGCGGGGAGACCTGATAGAAATAAATAACATTGAGAGTCATGGATAGGGTAGACAGTCGGAACCTTTCTCCCAGGATGGAAAAATCAAATACCCGAGGGCATAGTTTTAACGTGAGAGGGGCAAAGCTTAAAGTAGATGTGGCGGGCAAGTTTATTTTACATTGAAGGTGCCTAGAACACACTGCTGGGGATTTTGTTGAGGCCGATATGATAGTGGCATTTAAGAGGTTTTTGGATGGGCATATGGATTTACAGGAAATGCAGTGCAGGCATTATGTGCAGGCATTATGTGCAGGCAGATGAGAGTTGGTCTTGGCATCATGTTTGGTGCAGACATTGTGTGCCAAAGTGCCCATTCAAATGCTGTACTGTTCTGTTTAAAAAAAAAATCTATCTACACAATAAATCTAAACAATATTTTTAATCTGTCATATTTGCAGATATAGAATAGTATCTGAAAAGTAATTCTGAATTCAGAGTAATTGTTAGCTCAGACTTTATTGTACTGGCTGTTGAATTTCCTCTTCCTTGTTGGCCAGTTTAGAGGTAAAATAAATTAGTTGGACAGTGTATTTAAGTAAGTAAAAAAACCCTGTTGTACTCTTCCGATGGAAACAAAACAGGCTGGAAGTATGTGGTAGAACAATGCACACCTGAAAAAGGGAAATAATGATCATACTGCTTCTAGTATTTCATACTTCTAGTTTCCCGTGCTTGGGTTGCAGAAGGACAAGTAATGTGAATGTCATGAGTATTTTTACACAAATTTTACTTCATTGCAATTCCTCTGCATAAATTTGTGGTCCCAAAGATTCTGCATTATGTTCTTCAGTACTATATAAATAAGTTTAGCCCATTTGGGAAGAGCATGCAGTAAACATCAACAAAATACCAAGTCTACTTAACAACCTCTTTATCGTTTTCTAATGTCTCATAACATGTAGGGTTGAAAGTTGTGATGATGTCTCTGGTGGTAAATATCTAAGTGGGTCAAATCTTGCTGTTTATGACCTAGAGTTCTGGGAGAACTAGTGTGATAGTCATACGGCAGGGAAACAGGCCCTTCGGCCCAACTCGTCCATGCTGACCGAGAAGCCCCCTCTTGGATAGTCCATGTAGAGTCATAGCCCTACAACATATATATAGGCCTAACTGTCATCCAACCATTACTCTAAGTAGCTCTCAGAACTTGAACGTAATGTTGTCATCAGTTACGGCACAAGCACCAAGTGTCAGTTACACCAGATTAGTACAGGTGTCAGAGGTCATGGGGAGAAGGCAGGAGAATGGGGTTAGGAGGGAGAGATAGATTAGCCATGATTGAATGGCATAGACTTGATGGGCCGAATGGCCTAATTCTACTATTCCTTATGAACAACCCCATTTCTTGTAGGTTCTGGTGATCTGTGAATGTCATGATAGTTCAAGTTTGTCGGTGTTTGCAGCGTAATCTAAGGTCCATCTAAGGTCCATGCTGGAATACATTAGATTGAGGACAAGGACAGTCTTCAGTTCTGAAGCAGATCTGCAGCAGTGGGAAAGGTTGTTGAGAAACAAAATGTTTCTGCATCTTTGAAGGACAATGTGCTCGCTGTGCTACATCGTGACACTGGGTAAAGTATCAGTGGTTGTGAGTTAAAATGGCAGATATTGTGGACAATGTCCCTGACTATTGATCTGCTGTGCATGGATTTTTCGCTGAACACCTATACTCAGTATGCCTTGGCAATCTCCCAGTTGCCAAACACTTTAACTCCCCTTCTCATTCTCGCACCGACCTTTCTGTCCTTGGTTTCCTCCACTGTCACAGTGAGGCCACATGCAAATTGGAGGAATGGCGCCTCGTATTTCACTTGGGCAGCTGAATGACCAGCCCAACAGAATGAATATTGATTCATCTAATTTTAAGTAACCCTAGCATTCCCTCCCTCTCCCTCCCTCTCCCACACAGTCGTCCTGCTAGTCTCACTAATGACCTGCTTAGTTTCACTGTTCGTGCCATCTCACGATCACCTCTTCCACAGCCAACAATGGACAACCTTTCCTTGATCAGCGTTGCTGGCCTTGATTTTGTTCTTTCTGTACCATTCCTTCTTTTGTTCTTTGTACCTCCTCGTACCTCCCCTGACTCTGAGTCTGAAGAAGGGTCTCGACCCGAAACGTCACCCATTTCTTCTCTCCTGAGATGCTGCCTGACCCGCCGAGTTAATCCAGCATTTTGTGTCTACCTGAGTCTGAAGAAAGTCACCTATTCCTTTTCTCCAGGGATGCTGCCTGACCCGCTGAGTTAGTCCAGCATTTTGCGTCTATCTTCTTGTGGAGATAATGTCAGGACGCTTGAGGAATGAGATGGGGCATTCTCATTGCAGTGGCTCTTAAAGCTGCTCCTTATAATTTCCAAGTGGAATTTAAGTAAGGTAGACAATGTTACTCACAACATAATATAACATGCTGGTGTAGAGTGTAAATACACAGGAGGCTTGAGGACAGCTGCAATGTTTTGGCAGAGAAACAGAAAATGGCACCTCATTCAAAAGCAGCCTTGGTATATAGCCTGAGGTTGTATAAACAACATGTGTGAATCATTCACATCCTCCTTGGAGAGGATGGTGATATTTCTCTTGCCAGTAAAATTCCTGACGGAAGACAGTTCTGAACATGTGCTGGCATTGGATGTGGAGAAAGAGGGCTAAAATGGTCAGCTTTACTGTCACAGTATGAATGTACGAGTGGATTTTATTCATTTTAGCAAGATGCCTTTGTTAATGCTAAGTTTTGTTTGCTGTTTGAATTACTATTGATAGTGAAAATAGCTCCATCATTCAATAATGCCTTGGCTGATTCTGGACCTGAAATCCAGTTTGCAGGTTGCTCCCCATATCTTCTGGGATCCTTTTGCAACAAAAATCTATTGATTACAGCCCTTGAATATAATTTATGATTGGAGCCACGAGCAGAGGCAATGATTCCCAGCTTTGGATGGCACAGTGGCGCAGCTGGTAGAGCTTCTGCCTCGCAGCACCAGAGACTCCGGTTCAATCCTGACCTCGGGTGCTGTCTGTGTGGAGTTTGTACGTTCTCCCTCTGACCGTGTGAGTTTCCTCTGGGTGTTCTGGTTTCCACCCATATTCCAACTGGTGTGCAGATTTGTAGGTTAATTGGCCTCTGTAAATTGCCCCATGTGTGTCGGATGCGAAGGTGGGATAACATAGAACTTGTGTGGAAAGGGTGTGGACTCAGTGGGCCGAAGGACCTGCTTCCATGCTATATCTCTAAACTAAACCAAACTTTGCTCAATCAATGGCCTTTTTAAATAGTAGTTGTTCTTCTGTGGGGAAACTAGCTGTTGTAAAGGAGTGGAACCAAGGAGGAGTGAAGCTTTTATGCTTTTGCGTGACAATGTGATTCATGTGAATGATCTGAGGGCATGCGATAATGTTTAGTCACTTATTTCCTGCGATTGCAGCTTAATAGTTACATTTACAATTAAGACAAGGTACAAGTGATTCGTTTGCGTTGGATAGGTGTGAGATAATTTTTTTTGGTGAGTTTTTGCACATCCAGTTTCGAGGAGAGCCGCTGTCTTTTGCCAGTATTCAACCAGGCATCTTGCATTTAAATATACTATGCATGCAACCATGAAGCTGCACAATCCGCAACTCTCCATTCCTGTAGCGCACCTGCTGTTTTTATCGCTGGTCTTTGTTCCAACCATCTGCCTATCATCCCCCTCCCTCGCCCGTGTCCACCTATTACCTGCCAGGCTTTGTCATGCCTATCCCCTTTTCCAGCTTCCTTTCTCTCCCCCCCCTCCCCCCACACTACAATCAGTCTGAAGAAGGATCCTGACCTGAAATGTCATCTATCCATGTTCTTCAGGGATGCAGCCTGACCTATTGAGTTACTCCAGCACATTGTGTCCTTTTGCGCATTAATCTTTGTTTCCAGTACCTTGCAACATGTTCTAGTACTGATGTTGGATTCAGGATTTTGGATCAGGAAATTGAAAGGAATTGTATATACTGGAATCTTAAGCAAAACCCCAAATGCTGGAGGAACTCAACAGATCACACAGCATCTGTGCAGGGAATTGACAGGCAAGGCTTCGGGTCAGGACACTTCTTCGGACTCCACTCTTCAGTCTGAAGAACGTTGCCTGTCCTTTCACTCCAAAGGTGGTTCAATGGTTCTTTATTATCGCATGTACAGACAGACAGTGAAATTCTCTTTCCGTACAGCTCAGTAAAGTATTGCCGCGCCTATACGAAGTGCACAGAAATATGGGCGGCCGCGGTGGCGCGGCGGTAGAGTTGCTGCCTTACAGCGCTTGCAGCGCCGGAGACCCCAGTTTGTTCCCAACTATGGGTGCTGTGTGTTCTGAATTTGTATATTCTTCCCGTGATCGCGTGGGTTTTCTCTGAGATCTTTGGTTTCCTCCCACACTCCAAAGACCGACGTACAGGTATGTAGGTTAATTGGCTTGGTGTATGTGTAAATTGTGTAGGATAGTGTTAATGTGTGGGGGGTCACTGGTGGGTGGGCCGAATGGCCTGTTTCCGCGCTGTATCTCTAAACTAAACTAATAAACTAATCTGAAATAGTCCACTGAGACCGCATGCAAGAGTGTCCAGGTTTTGGCAATATTTTCCAAATCCAGTCCAGTCTGCCTTCTGGAGCAGCACTCTATCCAGGTGAGCCCCAGGCTGCTGCAGGGCCTCCAGCCGTTGTCTCCATCCGGATCGTCCAACAAACCTTCGTCCCTCTCCTCACCTGGTCGCCTTCAGCCTTTGTGCCCTGGGGCGCCTCCCACAGCCGACCTTGCTAAGGCACGACCCTGGTTCACTCTTACCGGCTCTTGCATCTGCCGTCGCTGCCTCCCTCATTTTGTGTCTGCGGTCCTCTGGGGATGATCAGGGGCGTGCTGGGCAGCTTCCCTCTGCACGGCATGGCCTGGGGGGGGGGTTCCTTCCGGCCATGCCGCCTGCTGAATGCAGCCTGACCTGCTGAGTTCCTCCAGTACTCAAGTGAAGTTACTTGAACGTAACAGTCTCGAAGAAACAGTCCAAGGAAGTACCACTGTCTAACGTGTCTCACTTCAATGTGTGTAATATCCCTGCGATTCCCTAAAAAATGTTTGTACAAGTTTCAAGATTTATCTTTGAAAGTACATCATGTTAATAGCTTCTGGATGTTTCACAGTAGAACTATAACGGAAGTCATTTTACTTTACCGCATCTAATTCTGCTTCAATTGATCTTATTTGCATGATTAATCCCATTGCTGTACTCAAGTTGCATTTACTCAAAAAGGCAGCAAACAATAACCTTCTGTTATCCCAGTTCTCCCACCAGTCTCACTGTCTCCGACTACATTCTATCTTTGTCCCGCCCACTCCCCTGGCATCAGTCTGGAGAAGGGTCTCAACCTGAAACATCACCCATTCCTTCTCTCCAGAGATGCTGCCTGACTTGCTGAGTTACTCTAGCATTTTGTGTCTACCTTCGATTTAAACTAGCATCTGCAGTTCTTTTTAACATCATAACCTTCTGTTTATTCATTTCAAGTTATTCTCATGATTGACTTTCCTAAAAGCTATAAACATTTAGCCTGATATCTGGCATGAAATAAAATATGTATGAAACCAGGAACCACTATTTTCTGACACAGGAATTTAGAAACCATATGATTTTTTAATAAATGCCATGTCAAAGGATACATTTTCTTTGAATCTAATTAAACTGTTTTTGTGTGTAAAAGGACATTTAGGAGAAAGTCAAAATCCTATGGAGTTGTGGAAAAATATTGAACATTGGCAGCTTGTGGGAATGGGATTATTTTGGGCAGTGTACGATTCACCTCAACGCCATCATGGATATTGCACTTTGTACATGTAACTGATGTGCCACAGCATTAGTGCTGCTGCCTCACAGCACCAGAGGCCCAGGTTCAATCCTGATTACAGGTGCTGTCTGTGTGGAGTTTGAAGAAGGGTCTCCAGCACTTTGTGTCTTTTAGTGCTTCCTCTTCTATCGGTAATAACAGCACTCTCCTGAGGCCTGCTAATCTCATTGATCACATATGTTCTTTCACAAGGATAAAGAAATGAAATACATTCTCTATCAAACAGGGCATTTTGTTGTACGAGTATAATCCAAAGACAACTTGGCACGATTGAAGTTGGATTTTTGGCAACTCCATTTATGTTGTGTTGTTTTAAAACTGAGTCGTCCTGCCATTTAATCCTGTACTTTAATCCCGTGCAGTCCATCCAAGACTGCAGGAATTTGCGGAGAATTGTAAGTGTAGTCCAGACCATCTCACACACCAAACCTCCTTCCACTGACTCCATGTACACTTCACGCTGCCTCAGCAAGGCCGCTAGCATAATCAAGGTCGAGGTCTCATGGTCAGTTTATTGTCTCATGTACCAATTAAGCAACAGTGAAATTCCAATTGCCATACAGCCATACTAAAAAATAGCAACAAGACACACAACTACATAAAAGTTAACATAAACATCCACCACAGCAGATTCCCTACGTTCCTCACTGTGATGGAAGGCAATAAAGTCCAATCTTCTTTCTCTTTTAATCTCCCGCGTCGCGGCGATCGAAGTTCTCACGTCAGGGCGGTCGAAGCTCCCGCGGCTTGGAGCTCCCGAAGTCTGCCTCTATCCAGAGACCATGAGCTCTGTGATGTTAAAGTCCGCAGGCACCCCTGGTGGAGCCCCAAAGTCGACCCCCAAGAGGGATCTTGGGCTCCACGATGGTAAGTCCGCAGGCTCCCGCGGTGGAGCTCTCGAAGTCGGTCTCCAGCGAAGGCCGCCAACTCCTCAATGTTGGGTTGCAGTGTGGACGGAGATATGATACGGGAAAAAATCGCATCTCCGTCACGGTAAGAGATTTTAAAAAAATTCCCCCAACTCCTTCCCCCCCCCAGCCCCCACATAAAACAAACTAAAGAACACTAAAAAACATACATTTAACACATACGAAGAAGGAAGGGACAGACAGACTGATGGGGAGGCAGCCATTGCTAGTGCCACCCGTCAAGGATGAATCTCTAAGGCAGTAGAGAAAATAATCACTAAGGCCGTAAAAAAGACAGAACAAAGACTAGCAGCTTTGTAATAAGCGGAACTCAGATGGGTGCTCTCATGATGAAAAATCAGTTGAAATGAACAAAAGATATGTAGTGTAGTGAACTAACATTTTGTGAAAAAGCTGGGTATTTGGAACAAGCTACAAGAGCAGATAGTTGAGGCAGGTACAATAACAATGAATTAAGGGTGGCACGAAGGTGCAGCAGTAGAGTTGCTGCCTTACAGCACCAGAGACCCATGGTTCAATCCTGACTACGGGTGTTGTCTGTACGGAGTGTGTACGTTCTCCCCGTGTCCTGCGTGTGTGTAGGATAGTATTAATGTACAGGGATCGTTGGTCGGCGTGGAAACGATGTGCTAACGGGCCTGTTTCTGTCCATCTCCATACTAAACTAAACATTTCAAGGACATTTGGACAGGTACATGGATAGGAAAGGTTTAGAGGGATATGGGAGAAATGTGGGCAAAATGGACTTTAGCTGGGGCATCATGATCAACATGGACGCATTGGGCTGACAGGCCTGTTTTCATGCTGTATGACCCTACAAGTGAGGAAATGCAGGATATCACCTTACAATAGTGTTGCATCTTTGACAGTTCTGTGAATGTTTTCATTGGGAGAGCGTTCAAATCCAAACCTTCCAGAAAGTTGTGTTTTGTGATACTCTTAGTTTTGACACCCTGTCAGATTATCGAGATCACTGGTATACAATGGCTACAACTGGCCCCATTAGTTGTCAACAAAATGTCACAGAACAACACATTGTTGTTGGAACACGAACACTGTGCAAAATAGCGACCCTGAGTGAAATTGAACATGTCAGGAAGCAAGCTGCCACTCTCTCGCTGTGTATGATAGCTATTGTGTTTCAAAATACAGTATGAAGCTGTATGCTCATGATTTGACATGTCCCTTGTACAAAGAATAACGTTCAACTCCTCTCCTTCTGATCTTGAGTTACACGATAGTTACACATAGTCATTTGGTAGTCACAAACAGAATGCATTACAGAGACTTCACTGCTAAAGACCAAAGAAATAATCATGAAAATTAAACATCTACTGTATTAGAGGAAAAGATATGGTTCCGAGGCATTGATACTTTCAGTGAACATAAAACCAATATTTGTCTGATGGACCAAGGAACCACTGTGTCAAAGCTGTATGAATGGAGGAATATGGAAGGATATGAATCATGTGCAGGCAGATACGATTACTCTCATCAGCCTCTTCTCCTTCACTCTCTTTTTATCTCACTACCTTTTGTCATAGCAACATAGAAACATAGGAAAATAGGTGAAGTAGGCCATTCGGCCCTTTGAGCCAGCACAGCCATTCAATATGATCATGGCTGATCATCTAAAATCAGTACCCCGTTCCTGCTTTTTCTCCAAGATCCCTTGATTCCTTTAGCACTAAGAGCTAAATCTAACTCTCTCTTGAAAACATCCAGTGAATTGGCCTCCACTGCCTTCTGTGGTAGAGAATTCCACAGATTCACAACTCTCTGGGTGAAATTCTTTTTCCTCATCTAAGTCCAGAATGGCCTACCCCTTATTCTTAAACTGTGACTCCTGGTTCTGGATTCCCCCAACATCGGGAACATTTTTCCTGCATCTAGCCTGTCCAATCCTTTAACAATTTTATATATTTCGATAAGATCCCCTCTCATTCTTCTAAATTCCAGTGAATACAAGCCCAGATGACCCATTCTTTCATCATATGTCAGTCCTGCCATCCCGGGAATTAACCTGGTGAACCTACGCTGCACTCCCTCAATAGCAATAATGTCCTTCTTCAAATTAAGAGACCAAAACTGCACACAATACTCCATTGTGGTCTCACTAGTGACCTGTACAACTGCAGTAGGACCTCCTGGCTCCTAAACTCAAATCCTCTCGCAATGAGAGCCAATATGCCATTAGCTTTCTTCACTGCCTGCTGTACCTGCATGCCAACCTTCAGTGACTGATGTACAAGCACATCCAGGTTTTGTTGCACCTCCCCTTCTCCTAATCTGACACCATTCCAATAATAATCTGCCTTCCTATTCTTGCCACCAAAGTGGATAACCTCACATTCATCCACATTATACTGCATCTGCCCACCCACCCAACCTATCCAAGTTACCCTGCAGCCTCATAGCATCCTCATCGCAGCTCACACTGCCACCCAGCTTTGTGACATCCGCAAAGTTGATGTTACATTTAATTCCCTCATCTGAATCATTAATATCTTTTCATCTCTGACCTTTGTCCAACCATCTGCCTATCAAAACCCCCCTCACCTGTATCTACCTATCACTTGCCAGGCTTTGCCCTGTCTCCACCTCTCCAGCTTTCTCCGTCTCTCACCCCCTCACTGTAATCAGTCTGAAGAAGGGTCCCAACCCGAAATGTTACGGATCCATGTTCTCCAGAAATGCTTGCTGAATCATTGAGTTACTACAGCAATTTGTCATTTTTGCAAGCCAGCATCTGCAATTCCTTGTGTCTACTCTGTTTAGTTTATTTTGGCATCGTTCGGCACAAATGTCATGGGCTGAAGGGCCTGCTCCTCTGATATACTGTTCTACGTTCTATGAACCGATACATATGTCACAGTTGCCCAAAGAATTATGGTTCATGTTAGAGTTCTGCAAGTCTGTATTCCGATCTTGTCATTATTGACGTTTACATTCCCTGTTGTGGAATTTATTAGTTCACCTTTCATGAAAGGTTTCATTCCAAAGCTTGATTTTGCCTTTGCATTATTTGGGGTATTACAAACAGTGACAATAGATAAGGGACCACTTTTCAACAGTGGTTACTTCAGGAAGTAAGAAATATCCTCAATATCGCACATCACTTTGCCACATATCAATGATGAAATGGAGAGATTTACGTGGATGCTGCAGAAAGTTATTTGTGCATCTCTTGATGCTTGTAAATAGTCATTGCTTACAGTTGCTATTGTAAATTGGGAAATTCAAAATTATGTCTGCTTGCATTGGAAAATGATCAATCAAGCTACTGGATTAGGCGGCATGGTAGTGCAGCGGTAGAGTTGCTGCTTTACAGCGAATGCAGCGCCGGAGACTCAGGTTCGATCCTGACTACGGGTGCTGCACTGTAAGGAGTTTGTACGTTCTCCCCGTGACCTGCGTGGGTTTTCTCAGAGATCTTCGGTTTCCTCCCACACTCCAAAGACGTACAGGTATGTAGGTTAATTGGCTGGGTAAATGTAAAATTTGTCCCTAGTGGGTGTAGGATAGTGTTAATGTGCGGGGATCGCTGGGCGGCGCGGACTTGGTGGGCCGAAAAGGCCTGTTTCCGGCTGTATATATATGATATGATATGATATGATAATGTGTATCAGGTTACCTGGGTAACACAGTGGATGCAGAATTGGGATGCGGAAGTGGGATAACATAGAATTCATGTGAACAAGTGATGGACCCGATGGGCCATAGGGTCTGTTTCAAAGCTGTATCTATAACTTAACCTTAATCTTATTAAATGCCTAGGAAGGAACTGCAAATGTTGGTTCATGCCAAAGATAGATACAAAATACTGGAGTAACTCAGCGAGTCAGGCAGTATCTCTGGAGACAAGGAATAGGTGAAGTTTTGAGTCAAGACCCTTCAGACTGAGAGTCAGGGGAGAGGGAAACTAGAGGTATTAGTTCCAGTCTACATGTGACAAGTGCTCACATATATGATTGACCTTTGCTCCCCTATGAATAGGAAAGAACAGATGGGCATTACATATTGGACTTGGTTTAGCTTGCCAAGTTCCTCAACTGTAATCTGTCTCGTTCTTGGCTAAGGATCAATTGCACAGGGCCAAGTCTATCCTGGTCTCCAACAGCACTACCTGAGCAGATTGAGACTCTGGCACTGTCATGTCTAAGCCCAGCACTAAAACAACCTTCATGTTTGACAGCTGGAAAAGCCCAGCTCTGCTTTTACCAGCTGAAAAGGTGCATGTGGTTTTAACTGTCTTTGCATGTTCCTGGCAATTAGAAATCTTTAAACATTAAGATAGAAGCAAACAATAACAACATTCATAGGACAGTGGACAGGTACATGGATAGAAAAGGTTTGAAGGGATATGGGCCAAACGCGGGCAGGTGGGACCAGCATAGATGGGGTCATTTTGCCAGAATGGGCAAGTTGGGCCAAAGGGCTTGTTTCCATGCTGTACGACTGTGAGAATTATAAGACTTCCCACAATTGACTCCATCAACACTTCACATTGCCTTTGAAGAAGCAGCCAACATTGTTAAAGTCTTAAAATGTTGGAGTAACTCAGAGTCAGGGGAGAGGGAAACGAGAGATATGAAAAGGTACATAAAAATGAGTTAAAGATATGCAAAAGGACAAATCAAAGCCAGCAACGATGATCAAGGAATGGCGGAGCCCACAATGGTCCATTGTTGGCTGTGGGGAAGGTGATAAATGCATGTTTAATCATTTTTTGCCTGTTCCAGCAAAAAGGCAACCATAACATATAAATGGGATACATTGCAATAAATTGCATTTGATTAGTGGGCAAAATTACAGCACATGGTATTGGGGGTAGGGCATTGACATGGATAGAGAATTGGTTAGCAGACAGGAAACAGAGTAGGAATAAAGGGGTCCCTGTCAGAATGGGAGGCAGTGGCGACTGGAGTGCCGCAAGGCTCGGTGCTGGGGCCACAACTATTTACAATATATAATGATTTAGATGATGGAATTAAAAGTAACACCAGCAGATTTGCAGATGACACAAAGCTGGGCGGCAGTGTGAACTGCGAAGAGGTTGCAGGGTGACTTGGACAGGTTGAGTGAATGGGCAGATGCATGGCAGATGCAGTATAATGCAGATAAATGTGAGGTTATCCACTTTGGCGGCAAGAACAAGGAGGCAAATTATTATCTCAATGGTGTCAGATTAGGAAAAAGGGACGTGCAACGAGACCTGGGTGTCCTTGTACACCAGTCATTCCAAAGAGGAAGAAAGATTCTAAGGGGAGTAAGAGGCGACCGTGGCTGACAAGGGAAGTCAAGGACAGGATAAAAATAAAAGAGAAGTATAACATAGCAAAGATGAGTGGGAAGCCAGAGGATTGTGAAACTTTTAAAGAGCAACAGAAGATAACTAAAAAGGCAATATGGGGAGAAAAGATGAGGTAAGAAGGTAAGCTAGAGGCAGGATACATGTTCCCCATGTTGGGGGAGTCCAGAACTAGGGGCCACAGTTTAAGAATAAGGGGTAGGCCATTTAGAACGGAGATGAGGACAAACATTTTCACTCAGAGTTGTGAATCTGTGGAATTCTCTGCCTCAGAAAGCAGTGGAGGCCAATTCTCTGGATATTTTCAAGAGAGAGTTAGATAGAACTCTTAAAGATAGCGGATTCAGGGGGTATGGGGAGAAGGCAGGAACAGGGTACTGATTGTGGATGATCAGCCGTGATCACAGTGAATGGCGGCTCGAAGGGCTGAATGGCCTACTCCTGCACCTATTGTTGATTGTTTATTGTCAGTCACTGAAAGTAAGGGTGCAGGTACAGCAGGCAGTGAAGAAAGCTAATGGCATGTTGGCCTTTATACCGAGAGAATTTGAATATAGGAGCAAAGAAGACCTTCTGCAGTTGTCCAGGGCCCTGGTGAGACCGCATTTGGAGTATTGTGTGCAGTTTTAATCTCTTATTTTGTGGAAGGACATTCTTGCTATTGAGGCAGTGCAGCGTAGGTTCACGAGGTTAATCCCCAGGATGGCGGGACTGTCATATGAGGAAAGATTGGAAAGACTGGGCTTGTATTCACTGGAATTTAGAAGGATGAGAGGGGATCTTGTAGAAACGTATAAAATTATAAAAGGACTGGACAAGCTAGATGCAGGAAAAATGTTTCCAATGTTGGGGGAGTCCAGAACCAGGGGCCTCAGTCTAAGAATAAAGGGGAGGCCATTTAAAGCTGAGATAAGAAACTTTTTCACCCAGAGAGTTGTGAATTTGTGGAATTCTCTGCTACAGAAGGCAGTAGAGGCCAATTCACTGGATGAATTAAAAAGATAGAGCTCTAGGGGCAAGCAGAATCAAGGGATATGGGGAGAAGGCAGGCATGGGTTACTGATTGTGGATGATCAGCCATGATCACAATGAATAGTGGTGCTGGCTCGAAGGGTCAAATGGCCTCCTCCTGCACCTATTTTCTATGTTTCTATGTTTTCTATTAATCTCAAATTATTAAGACTATCAATGGATTGTCTTACCCTGTTCAACTTCACTTGGCTATTTCTGTTGAACATTATCCAAGTGGTTAATGAATGAACAGCTTGCTGATGTGCATCACACCCCAATGATATTTCTACTTCACAGCAAGTAAAGGAATAGCATCGAGACTTCAATTTTCTCTCTCAATTTTCAGTCAAATTTATATTGAGCATCTGTTTATTTGTTTAGAGAGGTAAAGTAGGTGAATCTCCATAGGTTTAATTGATTGAGACCAAAGATGCAATTCAGAGTTTCAACGAGGTTAAAATCAAAATAAGAATGAATTTTTTTTTTTTACTTAAGCAAACCTTTCCATTAGTGGTAATATTGCAAAAGATATTGCAGGGTTTGGGGTTAACAGTAGTCAAGTAATGGTTAAAGAAAACAATAAAAGACTTACTTCTGCAGAAGTGCAGTGAAAATGTTTTGTGTAAACAGAAGGCAGCATCGTCATTGAGTTTTTTGCCCTTAATTGTGATTCATGGGATTAATTTATTTCTAAAGTGTTAGGTCGAGTGCTCATTGTATAATGTGTTAAACTCCTCGAGGAATATTGAAGCATTAAAGGCAGCGATTGTTGCAGCCAACAGGAATTGGACTTCTTTGTTTGTTCAATACTGGAGTAATTGCTTGCAGGTGGAAAATTGTTGGTTGCCCTTTGAGTGCCTTGCCTGGTTCATCTTTAATGCATGGAGATGAAGGTAAAGGGCTGACACCCACACTGCTGCCATACAGTTAACGCATTACAACCAAATATATCAAACCACCACCCCTGTCACCCTGTTCCTTTCTCCTCCTCCTTCCAACAATCTCCCACCCCACCCTGCCGAGTCCATTTCCCTTCTTTCCCCTCCTCCATGTCCCCTCCCGCTGGCTTTACATTTCATTCCTCCTCCAACTTCTTCATCTGACACCCTTTTGTCTCCATTTTACTGCCAGTCACGTCACCATCTCCACCCATCTGTCAATGACCCTCTTCTTACTCACATCCACCCATCATTTGTGTGGGAAGGAACTGCAGATGGTTTATACCAAAGTTGCTGCATTAACTGTTCAATCGTCTGGAGCTCTGGGGGGAGGAACGCATCACATATTTGAGGAAGCGGTGGTTCAGTTCAGTTTATTGTCACGTGTGCCGAGGCGAGGTACAGTTACCGAGCTATTTGTTGCATGCTGTCCAGTCAATGGAAAGACAATTCATGATTACAATCGATCCATTTACAGTGTATAGATACTTGGGTGGCCACGGTAGCACAGCGGTAGAGTTGCTGCCGTACAGCGCTTGCATCGCAGGAGACCCAGGTTCGATCCTGACTATGGGTGCTGTCTGTATGGAGTTTGTACGTTCTCCCCGTGACCGCGTGGCTTTTCTCCGAGATTTTCGGTTTCCTTCCAAACCAAGTTAATTGGCTTGCTGAATGTGTAAATTGTCCCTAGTGTGTGTGTGTAGGACAGTGTTAATGTGCAGGGACCGCTGGTCGGTGTGGACATGGTGGGCCGAAGGGCCTGTTTCCACCCTGTATCTCTAAACTAAACTAAACATGATAAGGGATTGTGGGAGGGTGATGGCGTGTTGGAGTTTTAGGAGTATGACGACTGACCGAGGCTTCGCCGTGCATGAGATCTATGAGTGGCAGTCATCAGAGAAATGTAGGACGAGAAGTCAAAGGTGTATTGCAGGTGAGCTGCACTACTGGTGAACCAGGACTGTCTGCAGGTCATTGCCATGTTTCCAACCTCTGTACAAAGGGGGGATTTGCATCTATTGTTCAATATAATTTCCTCTTCTTTTCCTTGAGGCTTCGCCCTTGATGAATCTGTAAAAGAAACCAACACTGAAGAAGGGCCTCGACCCGAAACGTCACCCATTCCTTCTCTCCAGAGATGCTGCATGTCCCGTTGAGTTACACCAGCATTTCTGTGTCTAACTTTCACTCTACCAGGTGTCAGTATTTGCACCTGATGCAATTGACAATACTAGGAGATTCACCACAGGGGATTTAGATGACCAAGTTTAAAAAAACATTATCACCAGATGGAACTCTGGGCATGCTCGAGAGAAATGTAATTGGAAATGTTAATGGAAGATCAAGACCTAATGACTAAAAGGTTGACTTGCATCTTTCCTCAACAACAAGCTGATGAATTTCATCATTAAGAGGATTGGTTGTGAGAATGTTATTTCTAAACACCCAAAATTATATGCAATTATTTAAGACTTTGCAAATGATGCTGCAAGCTGATGATGTCTGGAGAGTTTTGGGGATTTGCACGTCTACAGTTGAATGTGAGAAATTGAGTAAATTGAAGAACATCATGGACTACCAATTAACCTACAAACATGCACGTCTTTGGAATTTGCGACGAAACTGGAGCACCCAGACAAAACCCACGCAAGTCACAGGGCAAACGTACAAACTCTGTACAGACAGCACCTGTAGTCAGGATCGAACCCGGGTCTCTGGTGCTGTAAGGCAGCAAATCTACCGGTGTGTCATTGTGCCTCCCTTTCTGGAGAGCATTGATAGGTGACGTTTTGGGTCAGGACCACCTTGAGACTGATTGTGGGGGGCGGAGGGGAAGAAAGCTGAAGAGAGGAGGTGCAGGACAAAGCCTGGCTGGTAATTCTTTCTCTCCAGAGATGCTGCCCGACCCGCTGAGTTACTCCAGCCTTCTGTGTCTACCTGGCTGGTAATAGGTTGATACAGATGAGTGGGGGGTTTCTGTATTGTGTATTTCTGATAAATCAGGTATTTATGAATTTCTTACCTGCCTATTAAATACTTCCACGGTAATGAAGGGCATTTCCATAGGATATTTTGGGACTTGTTCTGTGCTGTCCCACACAGTGCCAAGCTGTATGACAACATTTTTACATGTAACTGATTCATTGACAAGTGAAATTAAGAAGCTTGAACTAAAAGTAAGTTAACAGATATGGGGGGGGGGGGGGGGGGGGGGGGGGGAGGAGAGAGAGTGTTGGAAGCAGTGAAGAGGTCAAAATTGAAGCAGCCTTGGTATAACAAGCCCCTGGGGACCTGAACCTGCTCCTGTTTCTCATGTCTGTTCATATGTTCTGGATATTTCCACATCTTCTGTAGTTAATTCATTGAAGGGGCACTGTTATTCTTGACCTATCAATAATGAATGGCACTACCTGGGAAAAGTATGCTTTTTGTGTCCTGTTGCCAGTTTTCGTGACGATGCTTATGAATAAGTTAACCCTGTTTGTATGCAGCAGTGCTCCTTAACTCCCCCAAAACCTTGGATAGATCCAGCGAGATAAAAAATATAGTGCAGCCTCCACTTTCACAACCTCCAACAGAGTCACCCCTGTGGTGAATCATTTTTACAGGTTAAGCCGGAGAATGTGGTGTAATTCTGTTACATCCTCTGGCACGGTGGAGCTGGTTACAGCGATTTTCCACTGATGTTGATCTTGATTCAATCTGTGCCTTGAGTGAGCCCTGCCACATTCCTGCAGCCACATTTATCTTTTGTGTTGTGTGTCTCCAGTCAACCTCGAGGCCTTGCTGCTGCTGCTGCTGCTGCTGCTGCTATCCCACAGGGTGGAGCCATTGATGAGTAATGACCAAAAAACACTGTGCTGGAGTAGGGTGGGATGGTGGTGCAGTGGTAGAGTTGCTGCCTTCCAGTGCCAGAGACCCTGGTTCGATCTTGACTACGGGTGCTGTCTGTACGCAGTTTTTCCTGTGACCCCACGGGTTTTCTCCTGGTGCTCTGGTTTTCTCCCACGCTCCAAAGACGTACAGTTTTATAGGTTAATTGGGTTCGGTAAAATTTGTAAGTTGTCCCTAGTGCGTAGGATAGTGCTAATGTACAAGATGATCACCGGTCAGCGTGTACTCAGTGGGCTGAAGGGCCTATTTTTGTGCTGTATCTCTAAACTAAACTAACTCAGCGGATCAAACAATATCTTTGGAGAACATGAATAGGTAATGTTTTGGCTCTGAATGATGTGATGGTACAGGGGGGAGAAGGTTGGAAGACAGTTGGGGGCAGGCCAAAGCAGGGCAAGTGATAGGTGGATACATAAAAAACATAGAAAATATGTGCAGGTGTAGGCCATTCGGCCCTTCGAGCCAGCATTCAATATGATCATGGCTGATCATCCAAAATTAGTGCCCCGTTCCTGCTTTCTCCCCATATCCCTTGATTCCGTTAGCCCTAACAGCTATATCTAACTCTCTCTTGAATACATCCAAATGAGGGCGGCACGGTAGCGCAGCGGTAGAGTTGCTGCTTTACAGCGAATGCAGCGCCGGAGACTCAGGTTCGATCCTGACTACGGGTGCTGCACTGTAAGGAGTTTGTACGTTCTCCCCGTGACCTGCGTGGGTTTACTCCGAGATCTTCGGTTGCCTCCCACACTCCAAAGACGTACAGGTATATGTAGGTTAATTGGCTGGGTAAATGTAAAAATTGTCCCTAGTGGGTGTAGGATAGTGTTAATGTACGGGGATCACTGGGCGGCACGGACTTGGAGGGCCGAAAAGGCCTTTTTCCGGCTGTATGTATATGATATGATATGATATGACTTGGCCTCCACTGCAGAGAATTCCACAGATTCATAAATCTCTGTGTGAAAAAGGTTTTCCTCTTCTCAGTCCTAAATGGTCTACCCCTTATTCTTAAATTTGACCTCTGGTTCTGGACTCAATCAGCATTGGGAACATTTCTCCTGCATCGAGCCTGTCCAATCCGTTAAGAACTTTATATGTTTCTATAGAATCCCCTCTCACCCTAAATTCCAGTGAATATACGCCCAGTCGATCCATTCTTTTGGATCGAGGGGTTGATCGTCAGAAGGGTGGACAAAGGTCAGAGATGAGAATGAGACAAAAGGCTGAGGTAAGGAGAGGAGGTTTGAATTGCGAGGCCAGAGGAAGGGATATAGGTAGAAGGGAACGGTGGGAAGTGGGAAGTGGAAAGGGGGGGGGGCTCAATGATGGGTGAAATGGGTGTGCATTCAGGTAAGGCACAAAGAAGATAGGGGTGGGGGAGAGAAAAGGGAATGAGTGGGTTGTTGTTTCTAAAATTTGAGAAATTAATGATCATACCATTGAGTTGTAAGCTACCCAAGAGTCATGCCAACATCTCAGGCAGAAGATCCTGAGGCACTGCCCCTGGATGGCACTCATGATATTTGGCATAGAAGATAGACACAAAATGTTGGAGTAACTCAGTGGGATGGGCAGCATCTCTGGAGAGAAGGAATGGGTGATGTGTTGGGTCGAGACCTTTCTTCAGTCTGAGGAAAGGTCTCGACCCGAATCGTTACCCATCCCTGCTCTCCAGAGATGTTGCCTGTCCCGCTGAGTTACTCCAGCATTTTGTGTCATCTTTGATTTAAACCAGCATCTGCAGTTCCTTCCTGCACATGGTATTTGGCATCTTGGTTTTACCTCAATGCCTCTAATGACCAGGCATTTAAATGTTAAAATAATAAAAAATTCTTGACTCTTTGAGAGAATTTTTGAGGGATAAGATATACAGTACATGCATTTGGATAGACAGAGACTGATAAGGGATAGTCAGCATAGGTTTGTATGTGAAAGATAGTGCCTTGTGAATCTGTTTTTTTTAAAAAGAAACCAAAAATGTTGACAAGGACAAAGGCGTAGACGTTATCTATATAAATGTTAGCAAGGCCTTCCATAAGGTTCCAAATGGTAGGCTGGTCTGGAAAGTTAGATCGAATGGGATCCAGGTAGAGCTAGCAGGCTGGATAGAGGTTTGGTTTCAGGAAAGGAAGCGGAGGGTGATGGTGAAGAGTTGATTACGGACCGGAGGCCTATGCTTAAGGGATTGGGCTCCTTGCTGTTTGTGATTTATATCAACGATTTGGATGAGAATGTACATGGCATGATTAGTAAGTGTGCAGATGACATTGATGTGGGTGGTATCATAGGTAGTGATGATGGTTATCAAAAATTACAGCAGGATCTTGATCAGCTGGGTAAGTGGGCTGAGGAATTGCCCATTGAGTTTAATGTAGATAAGTGTGAGGTGTTGCATTTTGGTAAATCAAACCAAAGCAGGAATTTCAGTGAATGGCAGTGGGGTCTGGGGAGTGTTGTAGAGCAAAGGGATCTCGTTTGCAGGTGCAAAGTTCCCTGAAAGTGGTATCACAGGTCGAAGGCTTTTGGTACATGGGTCTCCAGTCAGGGTATTGAGTATAGAAGTTGAAATGTTTAGGGATGAACTGCAGCTGCTGGTTTAAATCGAAGATAGACACAAAAACTCAAGTAACAACGGGTCAAGCCACATCTCTGGAAAAAAGGAGTAGGTGATGTTTCAAGTCGAAACCCTTCTTCAGAAGTTGCAATGTTATGTTATAGTTTGGTAGCAAGGTGGCACAGCAGTAGATTTACTGCCTTACAGCCCCAGAGACTCTGGTCCGATCTTGACTACGTGTGCTGTTTGTATGGAGTTCGTACGTTCTCCCTGTGACAGGTTTTCTCTGGATGATCTGGTTTCGTCCGAGATTACAAAGATGTACAGGTTTGTAGGTCAATTGGCTTCTGTAAATTGTGATTTGTTCCTAATGTGTAGGATGGTGCTAATGTATGGGGTGATTGTTGGTCGGCATGGACTCATTGGGCCGAAGGGCCTTTTTTCCTCGCCACATCTCTATAGTCTAAGGTAAAGTAAAGTTGTACAACACATTGGGGAAGCCACATTGGGCGTACTATGTTCAGTTTTGGTCACCCTGCTAAGGGAAAGGATGTCGTTACGCTGGAAAGAATGCAGAGAAGATTTACGAGGATGTAAGCAGGACCTGAGGGCTTGGGTTTTCCAGGAGAAGCTTGGTAGGCTAGGATTTTATTCCTTGGAGCACAGGAGGGTGATGGGTGATCTTATAGAGGTAAATAAAATCATGAGTGGAATAGATAGGGTGAATTCACAGAATCTTTTCCCCAGAGTAGGGGAGTCAAGAACCAGAAGACTTAGATTTAAACTGGGAGGGGAAAGATTTAATAGGGATCTGAAGGGCACCATTTTTCATTCATGGGGATGGGCATACCAAATGAGCTGCCAGAGGAGGTAATTGAGGCAGGTACTATGACAACATTTAAAAGAAATTTGGACAAGTACATGGATTGGAAATGATTAGAGGAATTTGTGCCAAACGCGGGCACATGGGACTAGCATAGATGGGACATCTTGGTTAGCATAGGCAAGTTGGACCGAAGGGCCTGTTTCCATGCCATGTGACTCTATGACTATGATTCTGTTTCCGAGCCTGTACTCCTGTTTCCTGGCAGGAGATTGTCTGCAAACCAGCAAAGGCACCATGACATTGGCATGAGAATGAAAAAAAAAATGTTTATTTATCTTAATAAAGAAACTAAAATTTGTTTTCTAGGATTCTGATTAGGAACCTGCCTTGGTCATTTATTTCATTCAGTTTTTGCTGAACAATTTATAACTCGCCATTAAAATCTTTGCTGATTATTTATTCCAGAACAGCAAGGTTAATTTACCCAACATTTTATTGATCCCAATGATTATGTCTAAAAGGTTCTCAAGTAGATCATTCTATTTCCACCGCGTGGCATAATCATGATATAGTTTGTTTTGTTTCTCCTTCTGCTTCCCAACTTTAGTCTTGCCTGATAATCTGGTAGTGCAGTCCCATCATCAGACTCTATGGGCAATTATTTCTCTTTAAATTAGCAGCAGCAAACTCGCCATTAATTTGATTTATTCCTCTTGATGACACTGTCAGTTTGCCATTGTTCGCAGTGCTCTTTGGTGTCACCAGTTCAAATTACACTATAGATTTTAGCATTTAATTTAGGCTGACACTTTAGTAAGTGTAGCCAATTTCTGGATGACATTTGAAATGAACACACTCCATCTGCTTCCTCGAGTAGATGTGAAAGATTTCATAAAACTATTTGAAGACGTTCAAGGAAGCATCGGTAAAAGAAACGACTTTAGACTTTAGAGATGCAGTGCGGGAACGTGCCTTTTGTGCCACGCCGACCAGAGATCGCCCCGCACAATAGCACTATCCTCCACACCAGGGACAATTTACAATGTTACCAAAGCTAATTAACCTACAAACCAGCACGTCTTTGGAGAGTAGGAGGAAATCAGAGCACCCGGAGAAAACTCGCAGGGAGAACGTATAAACTCCATACAGACAGCGCCCGTAGTTTAGATCGACCGGGGTTTCTGGCGCAGTAAGGCAGCAACTCTACCGCTGTGCCATCCCAACTACTGTAGTGATGTTCCATTCAACATGTCTCCATCAATCAGCACCAAAAGCTAGTTTTTATCCTGTTTTTTGAGATCTTGCTGTATTTTAATGAATGAATGAATAGGTTTATTGGCCAAGTATGTGCATATACAAGAAATGTGCCTTGGTGCTCCACTCAAAAAATGACAACACAAACATACAGTTAACAATTAAGAATAAAGCATAAACACATCAAAACAATAAGAATACTACATTACGGTCTAAACATGTGGGTGAAAATAAACCAGAGCAAAAAAGATACTACAGACTTTGGTTATTGAGTAGAACTACTACACGTGGGAAAAAAGCTGTTTTTATGTCTGGCTGTGGTTGCTTTGACAGTCCGGAGTCGCCTTCCAGAGGGAAGTGCTTCAAAGATTTCAATGTTGTGCTTACTTACATAATGATACTAACTGGATTTCATAGGAATTATATTTTGAAAATATTTCAGAAATATCCTTGCATGCACGATGTTCTGTGGCAAAGGCACATTTTTAACAATGCCTCCTCCTTGTCCTGCCTATGATTGAATGTTGATCGTCAATGGTTATATCTCCAAGAATGTGAATCTCAACCCCAACTGGCTGTGAACTTTACATCTTCTGCCTGACGGCAGTCAAATCCAGGTTGGATGGGTTCCCTGCACTGGAAAGATGGATTTGTGTGAGTTTACTATTTAAATGAAGTTCTGTGCCTCAAATTGTAAGGCCCTCTTAAATCTGCCACCATCAGGACGGGTTTGCCAATGCTTGGGAAACCTGACTGTCAAATGTGGGTTGCAACTGGAAATTCCAGCATGTAAGTGCTTTCCCAGTACTGTTTGGAAGTTAGGAAGAACTGCACAAGCAAGCCCGGCATGATCTTTCCCTTCCTAGAAAGGGCCAACATGAATTCCTCTTTCCATGACCCCTCCCTGGTGATGTAACCTCCTACAAAGGGCGACACGGTGGCGCAGAGGTAGAGCTGTGCCTGAGATCCGGTTTGATCCTAACTATGGGTGCTGTCTGTGTGGAGATTTTACGTTCTTCCCATGACCTGTGTAGGCTTTCTCCGGTTTCCTCCCGCACCCAAAGACGTACAGGTTTGTAGGTTTATATGGCTTGGTAAAAATTGTAAATTGATCCTAGTGCAGGATAGTGTTAGTATGTGGGGATCGCTGGTCGGCGCAGACTTGGTGGGCCAAAGGGCCTGTATCTCTAAAACCAAAATTCTGCTGCATTTTCTCCCCCTTCCTCATTGTTTTGTGTTCTGCATGTT
Source organism: Rhinoraja longicauda (assembly GCF_053455715.1). Lineage (NCBI taxonomy): Eukaryota > Metazoa > Chordata > Chondrichthyes > Rajiformes > Arhynchobatidae > Rhinoraja > Rhinoraja longicauda. Next base: position 19,000,732 of record NC_135956.1, on the reverse strand, counting down.
CACATCGTGAATACTTTGAGTTTCTAGTCGTAGATCTTAGATCAGACTTTACTAGCTTTACCTTGCACTAAACGTTATTCCCTTATGTGTCTATGCACTGTAAATGGCTCAATTGTAATCATGTATTGTCTTTCCGCTGACTAGTTAGCACGCAACAAAAGTTTTTCGCTCTACTTCGGTACACGTGTCGATTAACTAAACTAAACCTTTGGGTGTTTACGTTGCAGATGTGGCCAAAATCACAGAACTAGTTAAGAAGACACCAGGTGCTGTAATAAGAGCAAGGAGATGGTGGAAGAAGAGGGGGCAGGGGTGGGGCAATTATCTTCCAAGGGAAGAGGAAGAAGGGCATCCACTAAACCCTAAGATGGGGAATGGGGTGTGCCCGATCCTGAGGTTGGTTCAGGTGCCCATTGTACTGGGCCTGTACTCGCTGGAGTTTGGAAGGATGAGGGGGGACCTCGTTGAAATGTAAAGAACAGTGAAAGGCTTGGATAGAATGAACATGAAGAGGATGTTTCCACCAGTGGGAGAGTCTAGGACCAGAGACTATAGCCTCAGAATAAAAGGAGACGAGGAGGAATTTCTTTTGTCAGAGGCTGGTGAATCTGTGGAATTCATTGCCAGAGAAGGCTGTGGAGGCCGTCAATGGATATTTTTAAGGAAGACATTGACAGATTTCTGATTAGGGAGGGTGTCAGGGGTTATGGGCAGGGAAATGGGCCTATCACCAATCTTTGAAAGCACCTCATTATGGTTGATAGACACAAAATGCTGGAGTAACTTAGCGGATCAGGCAGCATCTCTGGAGAAAAGGAATAGGCGACGTTTTGGTTCAAGACCCTTCCTCAGACCCGACTCGAAACCTCACCTATTCCTTTTCTCCTGAGATGCTGCCTGTCCCGCAGAGTTACTCCAGCATTTTTGCGACTACCTTCGGTGTAAACCAGCATCTGCAGTTACTTCCTATTCATTATGGTTGACGTTGGAGCTACGGGGCTGCAGTTAAACAGGTCACTTTATTCTCTTTTTGGGGGGGACTGGAATGATGGAGGCTTCCTTGGAGCAGATGGGGACACTTGACTGTGGAACTGTGAGAAGTTGAATGTTTTCACAAAGACTGTGGCCATTTGATTGTGACATTATTTCATAACTGATCCAGGGACTCCATCCAGATCGACTGCATTCCAAGAGTTTACCCTCGTAAAAGCAGATCTGACTTCTGCCATCAAGACGTTTCGGACATAACGAGTGCAGGGAGGGGAGGGGGGATTTGCATCTCGGTGGTACTTTGTTTACCTGTTCAAAACAGGTGCCAGGGGTGATGGGGAGAAGGCAGGAGAATGGGGTTAAAAAGGAAAGATCCATAATTGAGTGGTAGAGCAGACTTGATGGGCTGAATGGCATAATTCTGCTCCTGGAACTGAAAACAGGTGTAAAAAGACATGTGTGTGTGTGTGTGTCAGTGTGTGCATGTCTATTTATTTATGCTGTTTAGCCACTGTATTAGACATTATTAGGGAGTACAGTAGAGGCTGACATAAATCATATCTGTTATGTGGAGATGCAAATGCGAGTACATTGAAAAGGTTTGAAAAATTGGTGGGGATTTTGTTATCCTTGCAACCTCTCCTTTGAGACTCTCGTTGAATATCTCTCAAGAAAAGTATTTTTTTGTTTATCAGATTTTAGAATATAAACTAACCATGATAAAACTGCTGCAGAATTTTTGAATGAGTCAACTTGTTGCAAGCAAACCAAAAATAGCAGCATTAGAACATAATCCTGTAAGGCATTTCAAGATCTTGCTATGTTTTATTGGATCGGATACTAGACAAGACTTTATAAATGTAACTGCTAAATTATTTACATATTTAAAGGACTTTGAATATTATATAACCCAAGGAAGATTAAGCAGAATTTCAACCGGAAAAAAATGCATTGTTGTAAAACTGACTCTTTCCCCATGGTCATTCCAACAACCACAAGATTTTCCTCTATTTTTTTGTTGTTTATTATCAAAAAATGTATTCAATTATTTAAAAACAATATTTACAATACAATAAACCAAAACAGAACCCACCACCTGAATACAATACAAACAAATATACCCAAATAAACTATTATACAACTATATTACAATCCCTATCCATAAAGCATTCAATCCCCCGCGGTGCCCAGCAGTCCCGGAAATCCCCCAGAGTGCCCGTGGACAGCGCATAGTTCCTCTCCAACACCACCCGGGCGCGGACGTAACCCCGCAAAAGGGGTACCATTTTCCTCTATGGTAGGTATTACTCCAGCCAGTGGAAAGCTTTTCCTGGACTTCTTGGTGTTAAATGAAGTTATGTGGTATCAAAGACAGTCACCAAGACCTCACCTTGCCTCACCTCAGTAATCCAGCACTTTCATCCATATTTTCACCAAGGCAATAAGGCCTGGAGCTGTGTAAGGCCGAGTAATATCTAAACCAAATATTGGTGATCCAGTTATTAGTGATTCAGTATTGCTTGAAGGCACAATTGATGACAATCAGCAGATGACTAAGAGTAAACAGACAGGAAAGGAAATGAGAGAGAGAAATACTGGGAATGTTGGAAACTATATTAGTGTTCTACAGAGATGGGAAGTAGGCTGAGTGGGAACCAGAGAGGCCAGATAAATGTAGTTCTGCTACATTTTAAGAAAAGGGGCAGAACTGCCCAGTAATCATGAATTTACAAATGTGGTAAGGAATATATTGGAATCACTAAAGATGAAATGACTAAATATCTAGCAAAGCTGACATAGCTACAATGTAATAACCTTGATTTGTAAGCATTCAACCAAACAGACAATGAGAAAGGAAGTCTGAAGATAATTTAGATCCCCACCCAAAACATCACCCACCTATTCATGTTCCCCAGAGATGCTGCCTGCCTTGCTGAGTAATAAGATGTAATGCAAAATCAGGCAGCAACTACACAAATAGCGTGCCTGAGTTGCCAAAAAAACATACAACCCATTTTATTGTACTTCAACCTTTGGCAAGATTTGATGGGTTATTTACATAAATGATTTAGCCATATGTACTTTAATTTAAATTCCTGCTGCTGCTACTGGAACTCCAATCAGAATGAAACCATTTCAGCAGTCCAAAACTGTCAATGGACACATAACATTTCTTCCTAATTACTGAACCCCAGGGAATTCTCTGGTAAATGTTATAGTCTTGCATAAAAACGTATGAATATCAATTGCTGCCCAGGAATACAAGTCAAGCAACAGAGCACATGAGTTGCATAATAATGAAGGAAAGGTAATGATATTTACTGCCACAACTAACACCACCTGATACTAAAAGTGATTTTCATAATTCTACATAATATCAGAGGACTCGTTTCAAAAGTGTCAGAGGTTTTGGGCTAGCACCCGATGTTATACATCATTAGGTGGTGCAGCAGTAGAGTTGCTGCCTTGCAGTGCCAGAGACCTGGGTTCAATCCTGACTATAAGTACTTGTCTGTACAGAGTTGGTGCATTCTCCCTATGACCTACATAGATTTTCCCCGGCACGGTAGCGCAGCGGTAGAGTTGCTGCGTTACAGCGAATGCAGCGCCGGAGACTCAGGTTCGATCCTGACTACGGGTGCTGCACTGTAAGGAGTTTGTACGTTCTCCCCGTGACCTGCGTGGGTTTTCTCCGAGATCTTCGGTTTCCTCCCACACTCCAAAGACGTACATGTATGTAGGTTAATTGGCTGGGTAAATGTTTAAAAAAAAAAAAAAATGTTAAAATTGTCCTTAGTGGGTGTAGGATAGTGTTAATGTGCGGGGATCGCTGGGCGGCACGGACTTGGAGGGCCGAAAAGGCCTGTTTCCGGCTGTATATATATGATATGATATGATCTCTAGTTTCCTCCCACATTCCAAAGACGTACAGGTTTGTAGGTTAATTGCCCTGGTAAAATTGTAAATTGTCTCTAATGTGTGTAGGATAGTGCTAATGGGCGGGGATCGCTGATTGCCCGTGGACTCTGTTGGCCTAAGGGCCTGTTTCTGTGTTGAATATCTAAACTAAACTTAACTGTAGATTAAAATCCAATTTGAAGTCTGTGATTTAGATATGAAGGTGAATATTGCAATGCTGTCATCTAAAGACAATGACTAGTGAATGACGCAAGGTTAGCTTACAAGTCATCCCTCATAATTTTATATGCCCATGACTAGACTTTCTGTAAATAAATCAATGTATTTTTACTGCTCCTAGTTAGAGACATAAAGGTTTTCAAAATGGCCCTTTGGCTCAACTTGTCCATACTGACCAAGATGCCCGTCTAAACTAGTACCATTTGCCCACGTTTGCCCATATCCCTCAAAGCCTTTCCTGTTCATGTACCTGTCCAAATATCTTTTAAATGTCTTACTGTAACCACATGAACCACTTCCTCTCGCTTTCTCTTTCCATACATGTACCACCCTCTGGAAAAAGTTGCCTTTCAGGTACCTACTAAATGTTTTCCCTTCTCACTTTAAACCTGCACCCTCCAGTTCTCGATTTTCCCAACCCTGGGAAGGATTGATTTTTGTTTTCTGTCATGGATGCAGAACAAACCTCTTATGATGACCATATTAAAGGAACATTCAATGCCAAAGACAATCTATCTAAAATATGTGCTAATTAGGTGGTATTGCATTCAGAGCTACCGGGTACTTGAAATGACATTAATTGCAGGTCCTATTTTAAAATCAGTGCATAAATATTACCTATTAAATTCCACTGATTTTAATATCCCTGCTTTATCTAGTGCCATTCATTTGGATCCAAATAAGCTAAACTGAATTCTATCTAGCATTAATCTCAGCACATGAACAGCTCAATTAATCTATTGCTTAAAGTGACCATCACTGCATAGCAGCAGTACACATTGGGGCCCATATTCTATTAATTCACTGGTTATGGAAATCTCAACAAGGCCATCATTTATATTGCAATAAAAATGAACTGCAGGATATACCAAAGATAGACATAAAATGCTGGAGTAACTCAGCAGGACAATAGACAATAGGTGCAGGAGTAGGCCATTCGGCCCCTGACGACAGCACTGCCATTCACTGTAATCATGGCTGATCATCTGCAATCAGTACCCCGTTCCTGCCTTCTCCCCATATCCCTTGACTCCGCTATCTTTAAGAGCTTTATCCAACTCTCTCTTGAAAGCATCCAGAGAATTGGCCTCCACTGCCTTATGAGGCAGAGAATTCCACCTCTCTGGGTGAAAAAGTTTTTCCTTATTTCTGTTCCAAATGACCTACCCCGTATTCTTAAACTGTGGCCCCTGGTTCTGAACTCCCACAACTCCCCCCTGGTCAGGCAGTTTCTCTGGAGAAAATGGATAGGTGACGTTTCGGGTCGGGGCCCTTCATAAGGTCATAAGTGAAAGGAGCAGACTTGGGACATTTGGCCCATCAAGTCTACTCCGCCATTCAATGATGGCTGATCTATCTCTCCTTCCTAACCCAATTCTCCTGCCTTCTCCCCATAATCTCTGACACCCATACTAATCAAGACTGAGGGGTCCTGACCCGAAATGTCACCTGTCGATTTTATCCAAAGATGCTGCCTGACACGTTGAATTACTCCAGCATTTTGTGTCTATCTTTGCCATTATTTATTGTCCATTCCTAATTGACCATGAAAAGGTGGTAGTTGATGAGTTCCTTTGAGCTACAGGAGTCCTTGAAGAACAAAATCTACCATGGTACTGTTAAGAAGGGACTTCCAGGAATTTGACCAGCAACGATGCAATTAAGATGCTTGGTGTTGGAAAGGTGATGTTCCAGTGTGTCTGTTGGTCTGGGAGCTATTCTTGTGGTACTATCAAAGGCATCATGGTTAGTTGTTGCAGGGTCATGCGGCCAGAAGTGATAGGAGCAGAATTAGTCCATTCGGCCCATCAAGTCTACTTCGCCATTTAATCATGGGTGATCTATCTCTCCCTCCTAACCCCATTCCTGCCTTCTCCCCATAACCCCTGGCACCCATACTTCTTATCGAGTCCACATCAGAAAATTAGAAATTGTTCAGCCAGGGCTGAACACACTTCTCGGCATCTGCATACAATGGCGTCTTGCGCATCTTGTGCTCAGTGGTGGAAAGATTGGTGGAAACAGGGCCGCGGCGTGAACGCTCTTTCCTTGACCCCACACCCATACTAATCAAAAAGTCCTTTAATCCTGAGGCTATGACCTCTAGTCCTAGACTCTCCCACTAGTGGAAAAATCCTCTCCACATCCACTCTATTCGGGCCTCATGTTGTCACAGATTTCATGCAACTGTGATTATAAATGGTGATTGTTATTAATAAAGTATTCAATTCAATTCAATGTTGTTGGGAAACATTGTTTAGTTTAGTTTAGTTCATTGTCATGTGTACCAAGTTAGAGTGAAAAGTGTTTTTGTTTTGTGACTTCCATTCACCAGAAAGATTACACATGATTACAATTAAGTCGCCCACAATGTATAGATACAGGATTAAGGGAATAACCTTTAGTGCAAGATAAAGTCCAGAAAAGTCAGATTAATGATAGTCCGAGGGTCCCCAATGAGGTAGATGATAGCTCAGGACCGCTCTCTAGTTGGTGATAGGATGGTTCAGTTGCCTGATAACAGCTGGGAAGAAACTGTCCCTGAATCTGGAGGAATGCGTTTTCACACTTCTGTACCTCTTGCCTGAGGGGAGAAGAGGGAGTATCTGGGCCGAGACTCATCCTTTATTATGCTGCTGGCCTTGCCGAGGCAGCATGAAGTGTAGGTGGAGTCAATGGAAGGGAGGTTGGTTTGCGTGATGGCCTGGGCTGCGTCCACAATTCTCTGCAAGTTCTTGTGGACTTGGATGGAGCTGTTCCCAAACCAAGCTGGGATGATGCATCCTGATAAAATCCTTTCTACGGTGCATCTGTAGAAGTTGGTGAGAGTTGTTGGGGAGCACAGTGTGTTGATCCAACAGGGAGTGAATAATAGTCATAGTGATGAAAATGGTGTCAACAAAACATTACACGATGATGAGTTTCTTGAGTGTTGCCTGTAGCATGAGACAAAGAGTTTTCATTTTGAAAGTCGGACTTCATCTCCACAAGGTCTGAGCAGTGGTTAATTCAACCAGCCCTAAACAAACGATATGTTCACTTATTTTCAAGGGGTGACACAGTGGTGGAGCGGTAGAGTTGCCTCCTTACTGTGCCAGAGACCCGGGTTTGATCCTGACAATGGGTGCTGTATGCATGGCGTCTGTACGTTCTCCCTGGGATTCGCTGGGTGTTCTGATTTTCTCCCACATTCCAGAGACGTACAGGTTTGTAGGTTAATTGGCTTTGGTATTAAGCCTTTGTGCATCCCATGGCCTGTGGTAGACATGATGTTACAACATTTCATGGAACCTAGAGTCATCCCTGACGTCTTGCAAGGTCATCATCACTGGTGGCTCTGATCTGCTGATGGGCCCATTGGAATCAGAAATGGTGAAGCAAAAAGCCACAGATGCTTGACATCTGTAAAATCAGCAAATGGAGGTCTGGCAATATCCACGAAAGAGGAAAACAGAAGCTTTCAGCAACTGTTATTATAAATGGTGATTGCTATTAATCATATACTGATGCATATTGACAATCATATCATTGTGGGAGATGTATGATATTGATTCTTTGCAATTGTGCAAAACACACTACCAATTTACTAACAGGGTTTTTAACAATAATTCACTGTTCAAATCTAGCCTCTTTGTGCTGATAGAATCATAGAGTCACAGAGTCATACAGCGTGGAAAAAGCTCCTTCGGCCCAACTTGCCTACACCGATCAACATGTCCCATCTACGCTAGTCCCACCTACCTGCGTTTGGCCCATATCCCACTAAACCTTTCCTAGACATGTACCTATCTAAATGTTTCTTAAACATTGCAATAGTACCTGCCTCAACTACCTTCTCCATCAGCTCAATCAATACAACCACCACCCTTTTTCCATCTAGAATGGATATGATTGTCACCTTGCAGCATCTCAAGAGAATTGTGTAGAGCTGAACCAATGTTGCTGGCCATTTTATCCTGACTAAAGCTTCTGACTGGGATTGTGGAGTTTCCTCTTCGAATTTGGCTGTTCACAGAAACTTTATCTTCCTTTCACTTTTGCCTTATGATAGTAAGCCATGCTATTTGTTAAAAGGATCTTGACAGACTGGGATAAAGCAACACCATGTTGTTGCACTAATTTAAAGATTCCACAATCTTTCTTGCTGATAGCTGCATCTTCTGCTGGAGTGAAACTAACCTCTAGGACTAGTAGGAAACTCTGCAACCTACAATCCACTCATGAAGCAAGGCCACTTCAACTTCAGTAACTGAGCTGCCATTTGCAGACGATGCTTGCATTTTGGATACTGAGCTCCAAATCATTTTTGACCTTTTCATTGAAGCAAATGAGAGCCTAACACTCTACCAACCTTCCACTCTACCTTCCCCTAACCACTGTACAATACTGCCCTCTAACAAAGGCCCATGGTGAGAGCAAGGAAAGTGTGGACCACTTCTTATATCTAGTGAACCATCTATCTATATACTAAAACTCTTGTTTGTTTGTTTGTTCCTGAACTACAGCCAAAACGGTACACGATAGCGCGACAATTTTAGACCCACCTTCCTCACCATCGTTCCTTTGGTGCTAATTTAAGAAGTTTCATTGAAATCGGTGCTATATTTTTAGTTATTCACATTTTAAAGTTTAAATCTATCTCCTTGGGAGGGACGGGAAGGGGGGAGCAGGGGGGAGAATGGGAGGGGGAGGGGGAGGGGGTGAGGAGAGGGGGAGGGGGTGAGGGTGAGGAGAGGGAGAGGGGGTGAGGAGAGGGTGCTGCACCAATGTAGGAGAGGTTGGGCCCAACGGTTGAGTCTCTTGTTAAAGAGGAAATTTAATGCACCAATAGAACCTTTGGATGACTGCAGAATAGACTGTTTGGAGATCAAGATCATTTGATGATAATTTTTCACACAAAGGGTGGTGGGTGTATGGAACAAGCTGCCAGAGGAGGTAGTTGAGGCTGGGACTATCCAATGTTTAAGAAGCAGTTAGACAGGTACATGGATAAGACAGGTTTGGGGGGATATGGGCTATGGGATATCACTGCACCTGGGACATGTTGGCCAGTGTGGGCAAGTTGGGCCAAAGGGCATGTTTCCACACTGTGTTACCCATGACTCTAAGATCTCCATCCGGTACAAAATAAATGGTCTGCCACCCTTTGCTGATTACCGTCCTCCTAACTGCTTCCCAGACCTGGGCGACTTACAGCAGGCACCTCAAAGGACTCTGCAAAATTTTCCAAAACAATTGATTGAATCCATATCGGTATTCTCTACCAGGCCAATATCCTTACCATCCATTGTGGCCGTATTATATCCAGCAGGTTATGTTGGGCCGGCCACATCGCTCCCAAGACTTGCACCAGTCTCCCAAAGCAGACATTCCATTCCACCCTGTGTAAAATAAAAATTTGGACCATCTCTGTTTAAACTTTGTCCCTTTCACCTTAGTGAAAACATAGGAAAATTATGTGCAGGAGTAGGCCATTCAGCCCTTCGAGCCAACACTGCCATTCAATATGATCATGGCTGATCATCTAAAATCAGTACCCAGTTCCTGATTTTTCTCCATATCCCTTGATTCCTTTAGCCCTAAGAGCCAAATCTAACTCTCTCTTGAAAACATCCAGTGAATTGGCCTCCACTGCCTTCTGTGGCAGAGAATTCCACAGATTCACAACTCTTTGGGTGAAAAGGTTTTTCCTCATCTCAGTACTAAATGGCCTAACCCTTATTCTTAAACTTTGACCCCTTGCTTTTGGACTCCCCCAATATTGGGAACATTTTTCCTGTCCAATCCTTTAAGAAATTTATATTTTTCTATAAGATCCCCTCTGATCCTTCTAAATTCCAGTGAATATAAGCCCAGTCGACCCACTCTCTCATCATATGTCAATCCTGCCATTCCGGGAATTAACCTGGTGAACTCCCTCAATAGCAATAGTCCTTCCTCAAATTAGGAAACCAAAATTGCACACAATACTCCAGGTGCAGTCTCACCAGGGCCCTGTACAACTGATGCTCTCTGGTGTTTGATTTTGCATTCTGTGAAAAGGATTCTGACTGTCTACCCTATCTATGCCCCTCTCAATGTTATATACTTCTATTAGGTCTCCCTACAATCTCCTGCATTCCACAGAAAAGAATCCAAGTCTGTCCAACATCGCCCTGCAGCTAACACCCCCTAATCTGGGCATCATTCTGGTAAACCTTCTTTGCACCCTTTCCAAAGACTCCACGTCCTTCCTCTAATGGGGTGACCTGAACCGTAGGTAATCCTCCAAATTGTGACTAAACCAAAGTCCTCTAAAGCTACATCATGAGATGAAATGAAATGACATTTTGTTAAAATTTGCAGTGAGCCCACAAACAGTGCTCCACCCCACTTTCAACTCACTGGGGTTGATACAATCTTGTCAATATACATTTTATAACTTCAGGCGAAAGGTGCTCTTACACTCATTAGTCTCGCCTCTCTTTTACTTGTCTCACCACATTTAGGTTGATGACTCTTTCACTAATCACGATGTCATGGAAAAAATCTTTCTGAAAAGCATGCCTTCAACATTCTGTTCCTCAGTGAGCAATGCTGATGCCTGGATTTGTATAATGATACTGATAGGTCTTGCTTGTGGTGTCACCGAGTAGATTGTCTCATACATTAGAATATGCCATCGGTTTTTAAAGTTTATTTGTTAGTAATTATTTCGATGTTCCATTTCCATTTCGATGTTCCATTTCCGATCTGGCATATGACAGGTTTGGAAGGAAAATGTACACATTCAATTCTGTTCCTTTTTAGAGTCATAGAGTCATGGAGTGATTCAGCATGGAAACAGGCCCTTCGGCCCAACTTGCCAACACTGACCAACTACACTAGTGTGTAGGAAGGAACTGCAGATGCTGGTTTAAACCGAAGATAGACACAAAAGCTGGATTAACTCAGCAGGACAGGCAGCATCTCTGGCGAGAAGGAATGGGTGACGTTTTGGGTCGAGACCCTTGGAAGAAGGGTCTCGACTCGAAATGTCACCGGAGATGCTGCCGGCCCCGCTGGGTTACTCCAGCTTTTTGTGTCTATCTCCAGCTACACTAATCCCACCTGCCTGCGTTTGGCCCATATCCCTCCAAACCTGTCCTGTCCATGTACCTACCTAACTGTTTCTTAAATGTTGGGGTAATCCCTGCCTCAACTACCTCCTCTGGCAGCTCGTTTCACACACCAAACACCCTTTGTGTGAAAAGGTTACCCCTCAGATTCCTATTCGCCTTCACCTTAAACCTATGACCTCTGGTCCTCAATTCACCTACTCTGGGCAAGAGACTCTGCACAGCCAGCCAATCTTTTCCTCTCATGATTTTATACACCTTTATAAGATCACCCCAAAGAATAGAGTCCCAACCACTTCAACCTCTCCCTATAGCCTGGACCCTCTAGTTCTGACAACATCTCCGTAAACCTTCTTTGTACCCTTTCCAGCTTGATAACATATTTCCTCTATTATTCCAAGGACTGGTGATTTAGAGTCGTAGAGTCATACACGTGGATACAGGCCCTTCTGCCCAACTTGCCTATGCTGACCAACATGCCTCATCTACACTAGTCCCACCTGCCTGTGTTTGTACCATATCCCTCTAAACCTATCCTATCCATGTACCTATCTAAATGCTTCTTAAACGTTGCGACAGCTTGTTATGTTTTTGGTTTATATTTCCCCTTTGCTCAGCGTACACATTTTGCATGTTGTTTGAATATTGCAGCATTACTAAGTTGACGTTACCTCTTGGACTATGGTTTTTTTAAATCACTGATCTGTTAGATCCATGGCTCATCATGGACATGATGGATGCCACAGCAAAGCAGTTAGGAGAGCCACTGGCTCACAGGAATAGTAATAAAGCACGGAACATGCCCTTCAGACCAACTCGTCCATACTGACTAAGATGTCCCATTAACACTAGTCCAACCTGCCCACGTTTGGCCCACCAAACTTTTCCTATCCTTGTACCTGTCCAGATGTCTTTTAAATGTTGTTATAATACCTGCCCAATTACCTTCTCTGGCAGCTCACTCCATTTGCCCACCACGCTCTGTGTGAAGAGTTGCCCCTCAGCTTCCTATTGAATCTATCCCCACTCACATTAACCCTATGTCTGCTGTTTCTTGACTCCCTTACTCTGGGTAAAAGACTCTGTACCGTCACCCTCTCTGTTCCACTCATGATTTTATACATCTCTATAAGATCACACAGCCTCCTGTGCTCTAAGGAATAAAGCCCCAGCCTGCCCAACCTCTCCCACCTCCTCCAACCTCATCTACTGTATCCGCTGTTCCAGGGGTGAACTCCTATATATCGGTAACACCGAGCTCAAACTAGGCGATCGTTTCGCTGAACACCTCCGCTCAGTCTGCCTAAACCTACATGACCTCCCGATTACTAAACGCTTTAAGTCCCCCTTCCATTCCCACACTGACCTTTCAGCCCTAGGTCTCTTCCACCGTCAGAGTGAGGACCAACGCAAATTGGAGGAACAGCACCTCATATATTGCTTGGGCAGCTTACAATCCAGTGGTATGAATATTGATTTCTCTAACTTCAGGTAACCCTTGCTTTCCCTCTCTCTCCATCCCTCCCCCATCCTAGTTCTCCTAGTTTGACTGAACTCCTGATTAAATATTACTGTTTGCATGCCTCGTTGTCACCTTCCCCTCAGCTAACAATGATCTATTTGCATTTTCCTTGACCGTCATTTTCACATCTTACCCTTCCGTATCTCTGTTCCCCCTCTCCCCGACTCTCAGCTGAAGAAGGGCCTCGACCTGAAACGTTATCATTCTTTCTATCCAGAGATGCTGCCTGTCCCGCTGAATTACTCCAGCATTTTGTGTCTATCTCCTTAGGGCTCAGGCCCTTGAGATCCACTATCTTCGTGAATCTTCTCTGCGCTTTTTTCCAGCTTTCTATAGCAGGGTGACCAAAACTGACAATACTCCAAATGCAGCCTCACCACTGTCTTGTCCAACTGTAACATCATATACCAAATTCTACACTCGGTACCCTGATGGATGAAAGCCAATGTACTGAAACCCTTCTTGACCACCCTATCTACCAGTTATGCCACTTTCAGGGAACTATGTACCTGCACTTCTAGATCTCACTGCCCTACTAATCATGTCTTGTACATTCTCATCCAAATTGTTGCTATAGCACTACAATAGCAAAGGGCCAAGCACTGATCCCTGAGGCACACCTCAAGTCACAGGTCTCCAGTCCAATGCATGTTTTCCCAGTTTTAGTTTAGTTTTAGAGATACAGCGCGGAAACAGGCCCTTCGGCCCACCGAGTCCGCGCCGACCAGAGATCCCCACACATTAACATTATCCTACACACACTAGGGACATTTTTTACATTTACCAAGCCAATTTACCTACATACCTCTACGTCTTTGGAGTGTGGGAGGAAACCGAAGATCTCAGAGAAAAACCCATGCGGTCACGGGGAGAAAATACAAACTCCATCCAGGCAGCACCTGTAGTCGGGATCGAACTCGGGTCTGCAGTTCTGTAAGCGCTGTAAGGCAGCAACTCTACCGCTGCGCCACCGTGCTGCCCTGTGAGCATCTTGGTTTCCTCTGGATGCTCTCATCTCTCTCACACATCCAACAATGTACAGTTTAGTTGGTTCATTGGCCGCTGTAAATTGTCTGGAGTATGTAGGGGAGTGGTAGAATCATCTGGGGTGTGGATGAGAATGGGAGCAACATTTTAAAATGTGGGATTAGAATGTTGTGATATCATGAGAGGTAGAGTCATAGAGGGGAAATATATTTCCTCCCGGTGGATGCAACAAGGACTACAAACCATCATGGCTGCCAGCAAAAGACTACAAAACCCATAGTCAGCAGGGCTGCCTGCCCTGCTGACACTGATTGCTGTTGACACTGATTGCTGCTGACACTGATTGCTGCCCAGCTGAACCAGATGAGCTGATTGCCTCAGTGAGAGAGCTAAAAGGGAAGGGAGGCAGTGTATTTAAAGAGAGAGACAACGATTGGAGCAGAGAGAAGCAGTGTTTGAGTTATATTTTGTAAGAAGGCAGCAAGCTACAGTTTTGATTTAACTACTTGTTTTGGTTTTGTGTACCTGTCTGCAAACAATTAAGTTTTCCTGTTTTTGGAAAAGACTAAATATATGGAATTTAAGTTTGAAAACAAGAACTTTTCTGTCTTCATTTCCGGCACCTCCCAACCTTCAAGAGAAAAGCTCCCGACCGCTCAAGACATCACAATGTATATATATGTATGTGATTGATGGTCAATGTGGACCCAGTGGGCTGAAAGGCCTGTTCCTGTGTTGCTCTCTTTGACTCTATATCAAAAGTCTGGCCTGTGTCTCCCCAGAATCTGGCCATTTGTTAGTCATTTTATATCCTGAACAAAAGAACAAAGTGCTGGAGGAACTCAGCGGGTCAGGTAGGATATGGACAGACAACGTTTCAGGTTGGGACCTTTCTTCAGACTGATTGCCTTTCTTCAGACTGATTGGAGTAGGGGAGAGAAAGCTGGAAAAGAGAGCAGGGATGTTGGAAAAAAGGCCGGGCAAGTGATAGGTGGATATGGAGGGGGGGGGGGGGGGGGAGGGTTTGATTGGCAGACAGTGGAATAAGTGACGGATGCTAGTGAACAAAATAAACAAATGGGTGTCAGATAAGCAGAGCTGAGGCGTACAAGAATTTAAAAAAAAATCATGTTACAGCTTTATAGGACTTTGGTTATGCCACACTTGAAGTATTATGTACAGTTCTGGTTGCCCCATTTCAGGAAGGATGTGGAGGCTTTGGAATGTGTGCAAAAGAGGTTTACCAGAATGCTGACTGGATTAGGGGGTATTAGATATAATGAGAGTTTGGACAACCTTGGATTATTTTCTCTGGAGTGTTGGAGGCTGAGGGAGACCTGCAAGACCTACATACAATTATGAGAGGTATAGATAAGGTGGAGAGTTAGAGCTTTTTCCCCAGGGTGGAAATGCCAAGACTAGAGGGCATAGCATTAAGGTGAGAAGGGCAAAGTTTAATGATAAGCGGGGCAAGTTTTTTTACACAGAGCCCAATTAGTGTACAGAACTAATTTTGAATTCATATCTTAAACGGTCCTGCTAAAATTCATGCTTGGGAAAAACCAGGCCTGGAATACTGAAGCAGGTTTTATTGAGATATTGTTTGACATTTTTTCTAAGAATCCAACTATACCTGAACTATATCACAGTTGAGGCCCCTATCATAAACTGTCAGAGGCACTTAAATGTGCCTTTTTACACTTGCCCACTACTTGTTTTGTGTTCTTGTGAATTGAATTTCCAATGGAGGGGAAAAATTAGCACAAAATATATAGGTTTAACATTAAAGATGTTTGGAGCCAGCACAATGGACCAAGCACAGGCAAATGGGGCCAGTTTAGATGGGGCATCTTGGTTGGCATGGACAAGTTGTGCTGAAGGGAAAGTTTCCCAGCTGTATGACTTTGTGACTTTTAAACTTGGGGAGCATTTTACAATGAAACTGATACCTCAAATTCAGAACAAGTGGAAGGAATTAAAATTGACCTGTAATTCAGGGTGGCACCAATAAAATTGATTTTAGACTTTAGAGATATAGCATGGAAACAGGCCCTTTGGCCCACCGAGTCTGTGCTGACCAGCGATCACACTAGCACTATCCTACACACTGTGGACAACTTACAATTTACAGAAGCCAACTAACCTACAAACCTGCATGTCTTAGGAGTGTGGGAGGAAACCGGAGCACTCAGAGAAAACTCACGTGGTCACGGGGAGAAAATACAAACTCCGTACAGACAGCACTGGTAGTTCTGGATTGAACGTGGGTCTTTGGCGCTGTAAGGCAGCCACTCTACTGCTGTGCCACTCTGCAGCCCTGAATTGGTTGAAAGGAGATGTTTGTGGCTTTTAAGAATTAAACTACACTGCAGACATACTCTATTTGCAGTGTTAAATATACCAGTGAGGCAGCTTGCAAATTCTAGAGTTATTGCATGTCAAATCCTCTCTTGTACATCAGGGAGACAGATGATGCAGGAGCTGATTGCTGGTGGGATACATCTCACAGGACAACTGAGGAGATGTTGCTCATCAGAAGCCCATAACGTCCGTCAGCTGTTTACGCGTGTAACTTTTTTGTCTTGCTGGAGACTTGCTGACAAACGTGCCTCTTTGCTGTGAAATGACGGCAGGAAAATATAAAGAGACTATAAAAGGATCAGTGGCATCATCTCAGGCTATAGACTTGGACAAGTCCCTCTGGCTATTTTGTCAGTCCTTTGATTCATTTTTTCAGACCAATTCAGAGCTCTACTACTTGCAGTTTCAAAATAAGTATTTATAGATTATGATATAAAATCACTGATATCAAGGTCCTAATAGGAAAGGGGATGTGTGTTGTCAATAAACTTTCAGCTCTCTAGCCTTGATTTCTTGAACAATTTCATACAGAATGTCTCTCCTTACTGGATTGCTGAAATTATTCTCAGGAATAACACATCTTATTTTCTAACAACTAAATATTGCATTCAATAATAAGCTTCCCCCCCCCCCTTCCTTAATTTACAATAGTTTAACTAAATAGAAAATTAAATTTTCATCAGGATATGTTAAGTATATTTAATTTATCGCAACTTCCATCTGTAAATTGTCTTCTACAAGCGAGGTCAAGTATTGAAACTGGGCAAGAATGGACATTGGTCAGATTTCCAAGGATACGCAAAATATGTGAAAAGACGGAACCTTTTCAAACATATGGGATAAAAATAAAATTCCATCAAAAGATGGTTTTGAATAAAGATCCATGGTCAAGTCCATCTCTTCCAACTCTTCAAGGTGATCAAGTAATTTAAATCATGAGGAAAAGTGTTGGAGTAACTCGGTGGGTTAGGCAGCATCTGTGTTGAGAATGGCCAGTTGGCGTTAGGAGACCGCTGGAAAAGACATGGACGGGGACAAAGCCTGACAAGTGATAGGTGGATACAGTCGAACGAAGTTTGATTGTAACCGAATTTACCAAATAGCGAAGGCCTGGATAGAGTGGATGTGGAGAGGATGTTTTCACCAGTGGGAGAGTCTAGTACCAGAGGCCATAGCCATAGCATAAAAGGACTTACCTTTAGAAAGGAGAAGAGGAGAAATTTCTTTAGTCAGGGTGATGAATGTGTGGAATTCATTGCCACAGAAGGTTGTGGAGGCCGTCAATGGATATTTTTAAGGGGGAGATTGATAGATGCTTGATTAATACAGTTGTCAGGGTTAATGGGGCAAAGGCAGGAGAAAAGGGGTTGAGAGGGAAAGATAGATCAGCCATGATTGAATGGCGGAGTAGACTTTGTGGGCTCGATGGCCTAATTCTGCTCCTATAACCTATGAGCTTGTGAAATTATGATTGGTAGATGGATGGTGTCAGTGCCAAAGGGTAAATTGGTGGTGTTGTGCAGAAGACCATAAGAATTAGGAGGAGGAGTAGGCCAGTCCTTTGAGTCCACTCTGCAATTCATCAAGTTCATGGCTGATCTCTCTCAGCTGTATTTTCCTGTCTTTGTTTCCACATCCTTCCTTTTATATCCAGATATATTTTGCTGTATTGTGAATGAGCTCGATGACCCAGACTCTACATCCCTCAGGGTAATGATTCACTGCACAGTATGTGAGGAACATGTTCCTTATCTCACTCTTAAATATGCTGCTCTTTGTGCTGAGACTGTGACCCCCTACTTCTAGACTTCTCAACCATATCTTCCCAACCACCTGTTGAGACTGTAAGATTTGACATCTATTCAAAAAGATGCAGGGATAATGTGGTCCAGAGCTGGTTGTATCCCCAGGTAAAAGCTCAACTACAGCTATAACACTTATGTGTTATAGCCATGATCATATTGAATGGCGGTGCAGGCTCGAAGGGCCGAATGGCCTACTCCTGCACCTATTTTCTATGTTTCTATGTTTCTATGTCTAGCAATAGCAGTCGAAAGTGAGGAGGTAGTCTTAGGCTGCTGAATAGACAATAGACAATAGACAATAGGTGCAGGAGTAGGCCATTCAGCCCTTCGAGCCAGCACCGCCATTCAATGCGATCATGGCTGATCACTATCAATCAGTACCCCGTTCCTGCCTTCTCCCCATACCCCCTCACTCCGCTATCCTCAAGAGCTCTATCCAGCTCTCTCTTGAAAGCATCCAACGAACTGGCCCCCACTGCCTTCTGAGGCAGAGAATTCCACACCTTCACCACCCTCTGACTGAAAAAGTTCTTCCTCATCTCTGTTCTAAATGGCCTACCCCTTATTCTCAAACTGTGGCCCCTTGTTCTGGACTCCCCCAACATTGGGAACATGTTATCTGCCTCTAATGTGTCCAATCCCCTAATTATCTTATATGTTTCAATAAGATCCCCCCTCATCCTTCTAAATTCCAGTGTATACAAGCCCAATCGCTCCAGCCTTTCAACATACGACAGTCCCGCCATTCCGGGAATTAATCTAGTGAACCTACGCTGCACTTGCAGATCAGCTGGTTACTTGTGCAGAGCAATGGCAGATGTAATAAAATCCTGATAGTTTTGAGGAGTCTTGCATTTTGGGGGGGATAATCAGGGTAGTGCATACACAACGAATGTTAAATCACAACATAGAACATCGAACAGTACAGCACAGGAACGGGCCCTTTGGCCACAATGTTTGCATCGAACATGATGCCAAATTAATTGATCTCATCTGCCTGTACATGATCAATACCCTTCTATTCTTTGCACTTCCATGTGCCTATCCACAAGCCTCTTAAACGCTACTATCGTATCTGTCTCAACCATCACCCCAGGCCCCCACTAATCTCTGTGTAAAATAAACTTTCCCCTTCTCATCTTATAACATTGCCCTCTAACTTTTAGACTCTACCTTAGACTCTAGAGACACAATGCAAAACCAGGTCCTTCAGCCCACCGAGTCCGTGCCAACCAGCGATCACCCCGTACACTAACACTATCCTACACACACTCGGGACAATTTTACAATTTTTACTGAAGCCAATTAACCTACAAACCTGTATGTCTTTCAAGTGTGAGAGGAAACCGATGCACCCAGACAAAGCCCACGCGGTCACAGGGAGAATGTCCAAACTCCACACACACAGCCCCCCCTAGTCAGCATTGAACCCGGGTTGCTTGCGCTGTAAGGCAGCTACTCTACCGCTGCACCACTGTGCCACCCTTGGTGCTTGATGGCCAGCGTGGACTCAGTGGGAGGCAGTAAATACCATATCACTGAAATGGGTTAAAAAGCATTCTGTTTATTGGTGTAGAACAACCATATACTGGAATTTAATATTTTATACAAATGTTTCCCCTCTTTAATCGTCTACATCTGTGGAGAATGCAAAAACAGGGCACGGTAGCGCAGCGGTAGAGTTGCTGCTTTACAGCGAATGCAGCGCCGGAGACTCAGGTTCGATCCTGACTACGGGTGCTGCACTGTAAGGAGTATGTACGTTCTCCCCGTGACCTGCGTGGGTTTTCTCCGAGATCTTCGGTTTCCTCCCACACTCCAAAGACGTA
Source organism: Rhinoraja longicauda (assembly GCF_053455715.1). Lineage (NCBI taxonomy): Eukaryota > Metazoa > Chordata > Chondrichthyes > Rajiformes > Arhynchobatidae > Rhinoraja > Rhinoraja longicauda. The sequence continues at coordinate 18,981,003 of NC_135956.1, read as the reverse complement.
CAGGTATGTAGGTTAATTGGCTGGGTAAATGTTAAAAAAAATTGTCCCTAGTGGGTATAGGATAGTGTTAATGTGCGGGGATCACTGGGCGGCACGGACTTGGAGGGCCGAAAAGGCCTGTTTCCGGCTGTATATATATGATATAAATATGCAAGAATGCATCTTTTCCTTTCAGTCACAACACTACAATTTTGAATTAAACTATGCATAATTAGAAAAATCCTAACTTCATTGATTCAACAAGGATGATATTGGGGTTCTCAAATTGACTTTAACATTCATGGGCCAGAAAGACCAAAAAAAAGCATGTTTCTTTGTTATCCATTGGAACCTGGAGAGGAGATTCCAAAATGAATCAGGTTTGCTGGGGGTGCCAGTGGTGGTGGTGGAGGAGGCAGATATGATAGTGGCATTTAAGAGGCTTTTAGATAGGCATGTATATGCAGGGAATGGAGAGATATGGATCATATGCAAGCAGAGGAAGTTAGATGAACAGCATCATGTTTGGCACATTGTGGGCCGAAGAGCCTGTTCCAATGCTGCACTGTTCCATGTTCTCACTTATCAATTATTCTTGGTAATCTAGCTGCATGGATTAGGTTTGAATACCCTTGAATATGGAACATTATTGGATTTAACTGAGGTGTTTCATGTGATCAAAGGAACCAAGAAGGTAGTGATAAACTAGTTCTGTTCAGAGAGTCAAAGAAAAGGGGTTGAAGTGAATTTGAAATTTCATGACCTAAATGGATAGGTTTTTGATTAGATAACAGTTTTAAAAATTGCAGAATCAAGCAATTGGATGGAGTTAAGACATAAAATAAAAACAAAAGTGCTACAAATACTCAGGCAGCTTCTATGGATAGAGTCAGAGGTATCACAAAATGCTGGAGTAACTCAGCAGGTCAGGCAGCATCTAGGAGGGAAGGAATGGGTGATGTTTCGGGTCGAGACCCTTCTCAGAGAATCAATGGACATTTCCGGTCTGGAACCCATAAACAGAATGATTTTCATTTTTGAGTTGGGTTGTGCATTGTCAACCTGTAGTTTGAATTGTCTTATGGGACTAAATGGTCTATTCCTGCATGCATGAGAAGTGTGGAATATCCTACATAAAACCTTACCTAAAAAAGGACAAAAACCAAAAGATAATTAAATAACGAGAACATGGTAATTAGAAAGGCTGGGGAGGCTTAAACCGATATGTGTTGCTTTGAAATCAGAGAACATTAAAAAAAAAAAGCTTTTTTCTCAGTTGGGTCAATGACAGTATCTTCTAGCAACTAACAGGAATAATTTCTCCCCAACTGTTATCAGGCAACTAAACCATTCTACCAAAAAACAGAGAGCAGTCCTGAACTACTATCTACCTCATTGGAAACCCTTGGACTATCTTTGATTGGACTTTACTGGCATGGTGTTATTCATGATATTCCCTTCATCGCATATCTGTGGATGGCTTGATTGTAATCATGTATTGTCTTTCCGCTGACTGGTTAGCACGCAACAAAAGCTTTTCACTGTATCTCGGTACACGTGACAACAAACTAATGACGAACAACAATGGTAATTTCATTTAAAACTCCATCAAATAAGTTGAACAAAACATTGGCATTGACAGTTATGTTAATGATTAAAACAAGGAACAATCATAGATTATTTTTAAGGACAGCAGCATAAGTCTAAGAAGAAGGCGGGTAACTAATGGTTTTGCACTGGCACCACTACAACAGTAGCCAAATTTATTGGCGTAATCACTGCATTTTGGCTCCAACAGATTCATTACTGATGCCTTATTTGTGGCTTTATTTGGAATTTGAGTGATTAAGTTGTGCCATTTTTAATGTGCCTGACTACTTTTGTAGTCATAACAGGAAAGATATATGAGCCATATATTTCCTTTCGTTCAGGATTTCTATTTATCTTTGTAGTATGATATGAATAGATTATGATCATCTTTTTGGATAGGTGTTGGGACAGGAAGGGTTGAGATATTTGCTTGCTACAGACAAATTTGTACATAAGTGAAACTGGAGTGGAAATTGCAATAGTACTGCAGGAGGTTTTACGAACAAGTACCAGCACGGTGAGCTGGTGGTGAAGGGTGAGGGTGATTGATGCTCAGTGTGGACAGTGGCGCATGGTAAAGGGCGGCATGGTGGTGCAGCGATAAAGTTGCTGCCTTGCGGCACCAGAGACTCGGGTTCGATACCAACCACGGGTGCTGTCTCATGCATTCGTATGGAGTTTGTACGTTCTCCCCGTGACCGTGGGGGTTTTCTCCGGGTGCTCCGGTTTCCGCCCATATTCCAAAGACGTACAGGTTTGTAGGTTAATTGGGTCTTCAGTTGTAAATTGTCCCTAGTGGGTAGGATAGAACTATTAATGGGTGATCGCTGGTCCGGTGGGCCGAAGGGCATGTTTCCGAGCTGTATCTCAAAACTAAACTCAGTGCTGCTGGAATTTTTAAGATCAAGTGTCACAAGATGCTTTGGCTAAAAGCCCACGGTTTGGAAGCAAAGAACCAGGGAGAACAGCATAAGAGAACAGTGAGCAATTGGTGCCATAAATAGATGTACTTATGAGCTGTATGCAGGAGCCTGTCAAAGTATACTGTGCACTGGTTCCTCATGCTCCAACTTTCACTGAAATTTTGTTCTGGACGTGTCACTTCATGATTCATAAAGCTCCACAAGTGGCAGTTGTCTGCAGCTTAGGATTATTTTGTTAAAAAATAAATAAAAGGAACTCCTCCTTTTATAAACGTGTAGCGTTTAGACCATCTGCAGAACCTATTACTTGTCAGAATTCTACATCATGAGGCAATGGGCAATGTTGGTATCTTCATATTAAGGCTCCATCTACTGGTTGTATGTGCAATGACATGACACAGTTCAACTTCAGCAAAGTCAAAATTATAAGAAGTTCCTAGCCTGGAGCCGCAATGTTATTGATTAGATCATAAGTTTGGGTTGCAGAGAAACAGAGTTAACACAACTGTGGTAAAAGGCTTGAAGCTGAAATGTTAACTCAGTTTCTCTTTCTACAGATGCCAAATGGCCTGCAGAATATTTCCAGCATTTCCTGTTTTTGTTTCAGATTTCCAGCATCTGCTGTATTATATACTCGCATCTCACAAGTTTTTGATATGGTTGCACAGCTTTTTAATCTTGGCTTTTTATCACTGTCACAACCACATGTTATATTTTTGGGGATTAAGCCTGATTACAACAGCTATAAGAATAATTGATAAAATAGAACAGCACAGCACAGGGACTGACTCTTAGGCTCACAATGTTTGTGCTGAACACAATGTCACATGATCCATATTGTTCTGCACATGATCCATATTGTTCCATTCCCTGCATATCCATGTGTCTGTCCAAAAGCCTCTCAAATGCTTGTATCATACCTGCTTCCACTGTGACGTCACAGGTGAAATCCTCTGCTTGCATACCCAAGATATGCAACTAGTCGCCGCATAAAGGGCGCTGGCAAAGTTACAAAGTATCTGCGCCAGGTCCACCCTAGTTCTCTCCCCCCTCCCCTTCCCTCTCCCCCTCCTCCACGGCAGTCCCCTTTGTTCCTTCCCCCTCCCCCTCCTCCACGGCAGTCCCCTTTGTTCCTTCCCCCGGCAGCGGCGTCCTCACTTCCATGTGGTTCGTCTTCATCTGTCGGTCAATGCCCTCATCGACCGCCGCACCGACTGCTCCATTATCGCCGCCGGGTCCCTTCCAGACGCCTCTGGGACACCGACCTGACCCAATCGATAATTAGAGAAACATGTTTTTTTTTGGTCTTTCTGGCCCATAGATGTTAAAGTCATTTGTACAACCCCATTAATATCATTGTTGAATCAATGAAGTCTGGACTTTTCCAATGTACATAGTTCAATACCAAATAGTGCATGGCTTTATAGTGCTGTGAATGTAAGGAGAAGATGCATCTTGCATATTTATGCCTTGTTTTTCCAGTCTCCACTAGATATAGATAAATTAAGGAAGAAAGGATAATATTTGTATAAAATATCGAATTCTAGGATATGACACCAATAATCATTGGTTTCCAGAAGGTTGACAAGTTAACTATTGCTATTTTGTTCCAGTTTATCAAGTGGTCATCACTCATGGGATTTATAGCAGTAAGAGTTGGTTGGTTGCAATAAACTCTCTCCATGTCCATTTACTCACAAACGTACTTGCATCAGAAGTTAATTTTGAGAAAATCTTGAAGTAGGCGTCTTGCTTAAGGTAGGCAGAACTCTTGAATATTTTGAAAAATTTATACTTTTCAGTAAATTGGATTACCGTCTGTCATTTTATTACATGGTATTTACACTAAATTAAATTGAAGTGTGTTGTAGCTTTCTGAATTGAAATGTGATTATATTGCTAATGGAATGGGAGCTTCTATTAAATATGATAAAAAGTAATGTGAGTGTGTGCGACTGGGCTAGCTAATCTAGAAACAAGAAACATTTCTGGTGTTCATAACTAAAGCTCCTAAATCGAAGAGAAGATAAATAAGCATAAATTTAAAGCCAGTCACAATTTTAAAAAATGGAAAAAAAAACTTGTTATTAAAAAGAGACTGAAAGAGTTAGATTGCCATTGACGTTGAGGAAAGATTTAGGTTATTTTTAGCTGCTCAGTTTTATATGTGACTTCAATATTACTCTAATGTTGCTGTACATAGGTTTCCTCGTCTAAAGCATCCAGACTTGCCAATCTTTCACATCAAATTGATTTTGTAAAATCCACCATCATTCTTAAACATGTTGGATTTGAAAATAATTATCAGCAATGTATGTATCCAAGAAAAAACATACTTTAAAAAATGGTGTACATTACTGAAATCAAAGCAAAATACAAAACAACAAATGTATCAAAAAAGTGAAAGTTCAGATGCCAACTTTTGCAATTATCTTAATATTAATTATCTTAATCTTGCAATTATGAGTGCTTTGTCACCAGAACTATGAGTATAAGTTTGATAAACCTTTATGTTTTAGTGACTTAAATACTCTGTGTGAATCTTTGATCAGGGGGCAATAATATGGTTGAACCAATTCCTGTTCATTGTGGAATCTGGTGATTTTCACCATATGCAAGGCAATTGCAGGTGGGAGCAGGAGCGGCAGCTTTGAGCAGCAAGTCTGTTGATCAGCTGGAACATCCAAATTGGCTAATTGAGTCTAGTCTAGTTTAGTTTAGAGATACAGCACAGAAACTGGCCCTTCAGCCCACCGAGTTCACGCCAACCAGTGATCCCCATACTCTAGCACTATCCTACACACTAGGGACAATTTACAATCCTTACTGAAGCCAATTGACCTACAAAACCTGTAGGTCTTCGGAGTGTGGGAGAAAATAGGAGCATCCGGAGAAAACGCATGTGGTCATGGGGAGAACGTATGATCTCTGTACAGACAGGACCTGTAGTCGGGATTAAACCTGGGTCTCTGGTACTGAAAGACGACAACTCTACTGCTGTGCCCCCGTTACTAGCACCATTAAGTCGCTAATAGACAGACAATAGACAATAGGTGCAGGAGGAGGCCATTCGGCCCTTCGAGCCAGCACCACCATTCAATGTGATCATGGCTGATCATTCTCAATCAGTACCTTGTTCCTGCCTTCCCCCCATACCCTCTGACTCCACTATCCTTAAGAGCTCTATCTAGCTCTCTCTTGAAAGCATTCAGAGAACTGGCCTCCACTGCCTTCTGAGGCAGAGAATTCCACAGATTTACAACTCTCTGACTGAAAAAGTTTTTCCTCATCTCCATTCTAAATGGCCTAACCGTTATTCTTAAACTGTGGCCCCTGGTTCTGGACTCCCCCAACATTGGAAACATGTTTCCTGCCTCTAACGTGTCCAAACCCTTAATAATCTTATATGTTTCAATAAGATCCCCTCTCATCCTTCTAAATTCCAGTGTATACAAGCCTAGTCGTTCCAGTCTTTCAACATATGACAGTCCCGCCATTCCGGGAATTAAGCTAGTAAACCTACGCTGCAAGCCCTCAATAGCAAGAATATCCTTCCTCAAATTTGGAGACCAAAACTGCACAGTACTCTAGGTGCGGTCTCACTAGGGCCCTGTACAACTGCAGAAAGACCTCGTTGCTCCTATACTCAACTCCTCTTGTTATGAAGGCCAACATTCCATTGGTTTCTTCACTGCCTGCTATACCTGCATGCTTCCTTTCAGTGACTGATGCACTAGGACACCCAGATCTCGTTGTACGTCCCCTTTTCCCAACTTTTCAGATAATAATCTGCCTTCCTATTCTTACCACCAAAGTGGATAATCTCACACTTATCCACATTAAACTGCATCTGCCATGCATCCGCCCACTCACACAACCTGTCCAAATCATTCTGCAAACTCATAGCATCTTCCTCACAGTTCACACTGCCACCCAGCTTTGTGTCATTTGCAAATTTGCTAATGTCACTTTTAATCCCTTCATCCAAGTAATTAATATATATTGTAAATAGCTGTGGTCCCAGCACCGAGCCTTGCGGTACCCCACTAGTCACTGCCTGCCATTCTGAAAGAGACCCATTTATCCCCACTCTTTGCTTTCTGTCTGTCAACCAATTTTCTATCCATGTCAATACCCCCAATACCATTTCTACCCCCAATACCATGTGCTTTAATTTTGCCCACTAATCTCCTATGTGGGACCTTGTCGAAGGCTTTCTGAAAGTTAAGGTACACTACATCCACCGGTTCTCCCCTGTCCATTTTCCTAGTTACATCCTCAAAAAATTCCAGAAGATTAGTCAAGCATGATTTCCCCTTTGTAAATCCATGCTGACTCAGAACGATCCTGTTACTGCTATCCAAATGCTCCGTAATTTCGTCTTTTATAATTGACTCCAGCATCTTCCCCACCACCGATATCAGGCAAACTAGTATATAATTCCCCATTTTCCCTCTCGCTCCTTTCTTGAAAAGTGGGATAACATTAGCTACCCTCGAATCCACAGGAACTGATCCTGAATCTACAGAACATTGGAAAATGATCACCAATGTGTCCATGATTTCTAGAGCCACCTCCTTAAGTATCCTGGGATGCAGACCATCAGGCCCTGGGGAATTATCAGCCTTCAGTTCCATCAGTCTACCCAACACCATTTCCTGCCTAATGTGCATTTCCTTCAGTTCCTCCGTCACCCTAGGATCTCTGGCCACTAGAGCATATAAACAAGGCAAGGTGTAGCAGAGCAGCCTATTGGGAGCAGCTGTGTTGGGAGAGAGGCTGTGTCGAGGTGAAGTCCTGCATAGTCGGGGCATGTTGGTCGGCATAGGCAAGTTGGGCCGAAGGGAATGTTTCCACACTGTATGACTATATGCAATCAATGGAATGATAGTTGATTAAGTTTGGAAATGGATGAAGTGTCAGTCGTTATGTATAGAATATACTTCCAGTGATTTCAGTTGAATGATCAGGCAGATTCTGCACAATCCTCCCGTCATAACACTGCTCAGGAAACAAAGACTTAAACTCACTCCTACGTGTCAGTGTGAGGTTGAATAAATGTCATTTGCTTTATAAGACTAAATATTCTTTTTTTTTCATTTGTATGTTAATGCTTTTTTTCCAATTTACTGAAGGCAGGAGTAATTGGAGGTTTTCATTTGACATTTACTTGTTTCATAAATTAATGAGATGAATCATTAGTTCCTTCATTAATGATGCTTCTGCATACTTTCCCATTATTCTAAGAAAAACTCAAGACCATAACTTGGACTTTGAAGGCTTTATCTGTTAGAATCTGTGTAACCTGGCTCTGCAATTCATCCCTGCATAACAATTTGATTGACTTTCCTAAATTCCTGGCAAACTGTCATTCATCTAATTTTTTATCCATTCCCCTATTTGGTAATGTTATGGTTAACATGTTGTGGTCTTTTGTGCAGGGATTAATTTTCTCATATGAAGAGTTCATACTGTAAGTGATAGAGGCAGAATGAGGCCAATTCGACTCATCAAGTCTACTCTGCCATTCAATCATGGCTGATCTATCTATCCCTCCTAACCCCATTCTCCTGCCTTCTCCCCATTACCCGTGGCACCTGTACTAATGAAGAATCTATCTATGCCTTAAAAATATCCACTGACTAGTCCTCTACAGCCTACTGTGGCAATGTATTCCACAGATTCACCACCCTCTGACTAAAAAAAATCCTCCTCATCTACTTCCTAACGGAACATCCTCTAATTATGAGGTTATGACCTCTGGTCCTGGACTCTCCCACTAGTGGAAACATCCTCTCCACATCCACTCTATCCAGGCCTTTCACTATTCGGTAAGTTTCAATGAGATGCCCCCTCATCCTTCTAAACTCCATTGAGAAGAGGCCCAGTGCTGTAAAACACTCATTATATGTTAACCTACTCATTCCTGGGATCATTCTCGTAAACCTAAGAGCATATTGAATGGTATGATAGATGGCAGGGGGGGGGTATTGTATTTTGTTGTGTTCTTGTGTTAAGATCACGAGAAATGTTTCTTAAAGTAACCAATCTCTAGATATCATTTTACTATGATAGAATCAATCAATTTGTTCATATCGACCGTAGGGTTTAACACAGTCAATGTTATGACTGTGTTAGCTATTTTAATCATTATCCTAAACATCCATTTTAAACATGGCAGAAACCCAGCAAGATTACAAATGGCCATTATGCGTCTTCACTGGCAATCTGGTTGAAGTTACCAAACAAGATTGAGCCCAATAAGTTTGAAATATCATGATGAAACAGTTGAGCTTATATTACAATCCCTACTATAATTGGCACCTTCTTAATATCTTGATTGGGGGTAGGGGTTAAGACTTCATTGGGGTCATCAGGTGGGCACCCTCCTTCCTTGGTGTTTCATTGATAGGCCCACGACACCTCCAGAGGGCTCAGCAGCGATACCTGGCATCCCAGGTGCGCTCCCCTCCATTTTTACCCCCTTGTTGGTCATTTTGCAGCCCAGTTGGGGTCCTTCCTCTTCAGCTGCAGCCAGTTGCTGCTTCGCTCGGCAGCCTCTGACAGTGACCTGACGGCTTGCCGGAAGTCCTGTCCTCGGACTCTTAATTCCCTTCAGGAGTCTGGTTGTTGGCATGGCTACAAACCCTCTACAACCAACCTCTACAGGGAGCACCTGGGCACGCCAGCCGCGTTGTTTTGCCTCGGCTGCTAAGTCTGACTACTTCAGGCATTTGCGTACATGCGCTTCACCAACTGCAGCCTCCCAAGGCACAGTTAACTCCATGATGTACAGGGACTTCTGTGAGGTTGATCACAAGATCAGGTCTGGCCTGAGATTAGTTGTAATGATCTCTGGTGGAAAGATGAGCTTCTGGTCTAGATCAGCCTGCATTTTCCAGTCCCGGGCAGTGTCCAGGAGGGTCGGTTCCTTTCTTGCAAATGGCTTCCCTGAAAGTTGTCCTGCTTTTACAAAAGGGGTGGTGTTCGAGAAACCAGGCGTTGGGGGAGGGAGGGCATTGGTGGTAGTTCTCCTTCCTTCCAAGGTAATCGCCAGTTGTCGCAGGACCTGATTGTGCCTCCAGGTGTAGCGGCCTTGTGAAAGACTGGTTTTACAGCCAGTAAGGATGTGCCTTAATGTTGCTGGGGTTTGGCAGAGAGAACATGATGGATCTTCTCCAAGCCACTGGTTTAGGTTCTTGGGTGTGGGAAGAACATCGTAGGTGGCTCTGATGATGAAGCTAAGATGGCTTCCTTCCATCTCCCACAGATCCTTCCAGGTAAGCCTATGATGCTCCAGGTTTTCCCAGGTAGTCCACTGGCCCTGTTTGGACTGTGAGACTGCCTTTGCGCATCTCTCCGCCTCCTCTTGCTGATGGACCTCAGCAACTACCAGCTTTCTTCTCTGGATGGATGTTGCTTTGTGCCATGTGGGTCGAAATGCTGAAAGTACTTTAAGAAAGTGCTGGAGAGTGGTGACAATTTATGTGAAGCTCCTCTTAGAACAATTAAAAACAGCCTGTATTGATCACTTTTTCCTTATTATCTATCCTTTCTAGTGAAAATGGCATTAGTTCCAGTGCTGAAAGTCTCCAGTCAATGATCGTCATTTCAAAATAATTTTTGCAACTCCTGATCTATATTACTACTGGCACAGCTGTGAGTACTAACAAGATGTGAAAGTGTGGTGGTCGGGGGTGGGGTGTGGTTTGCTCCAGGAGAGACTGAAGCAACATGGTACCATGCCAGTACGATGTGATACGATACAATAGAACATTATTTATCCCACAAGGGAAATTGGTCTGCCAATAGTCATAAAACGCAACAAGATACACAAAACATGAAATTAAAGTGACGAATCATGAAATTAAACTGACGAAGCTCCCCCCTGAAAGTACCTCGTCCACCTTTCTTGCATACTTCTAGCAAATTCTCAATTACTCGTGAAATAGCTCAAATAGCTCGGGGTAAGGCTGCTGTTTCAAAGAGAGACAGGGTCCTGCTTTGTTCTTTGTTTCACAGACTCACTTCATAAGCTCATAAGTTGTAGGAGCAGAATTAAGCCATTCGGCCCATCAAATCTACTCTGCCATTCAATAATGGCTGATTTATCTATCCCTCTCATATTTAAAGGATTCTGTCAAAGGCCATCAAGAAGGTGCTGGGGTAGGGCTCATGGTTGGCCACCTGAGGTTTAGTTGCCTCCAGGAAGACTACTGAGTGGAGACCACCATCACAGCCCATCCTGTGGCTGTTTGAGCAGGGGATAAAGGTGCTGCAGGATTAGCACAGGAACAGAGTGCAAGTGATGGGTCGGATTGAGACTAATCCAACTCTTTTCTTGTGTACAACAGATAATTTAATCATCGATTTTGCTTTGCCCAGCCCTACTACCCTCAAATAATGGCCGTCCTGAAGGGTCTGTTTCCGTGCTGAACGACTGTGACACTAAATATGTCTTTTAGTTTTTTAGTTTAGAGATACAATATGGAAACAGGTCCTTCAGCCCACCGTGTGCACGCTGACCAATGCACACTAACACTATCCCACATACACACAAGGGACAATTTACAATTATACCAAGCCAATTACCCAACGTCTTTGGAGTGTGGGAGGAAACCGGAGCACCAAGAAACATCTCATGCAGGTCACGGGGCGAACGTACAAACTCCATACCAACTACACCCGTATCAGGATTGAACCCGGGTCTCTACCGCTGCGCCACTGTGATGCCCTCCGTGCCACGATGTCCTTAATAAAATTCCTGGCACACAAATCTGTATTTATCATTGGCAGCTGTATACTGAAGCTTAAATCACTTTACATAAATAAATTAATGCCTTGCAATAAACAAGGTAATTCAATGGTTGTATCTCATTAGAAAGATCTGAGGAAATAATTGTCCCAATATAACTGCTCCGAGAAAATTACCCCACAGGAACAAATCCTAGTTTTAAAGCAGATGTGCTTAGCTCATTAGAACATAGAATAGTAGAGCACAAGAACGGGCCCCTCAGCCCACAATGTCTGTGCCAAACATGATGTCAAGACCAACTCTTGCCAGCCTGTGCATAATCTGTATCTCTCCATTCCTGCATAACCATATGCTAATCCAAAAGTCTCTTAAATGTGACTATAGTGTCTGCCTCAACCACCACCCGTGGCATCACGTTCCAGGCACTCACCATCCTCTGTGTAAAAAAATACTTCCCCTGCACATCTACTTTAAACTTTACCATCTCACCTTAAAATGATCAATTCTTGATTAGTACGGGTGTCAGCGGTTATGGGGATAAGGCAGGAGAATGAGGTTAGGAGTGAGAGATAGATCAGCCATGATCGAATGGTGGTGTAGACTTGATGGACCGAATGGCCTAATTCTACACCTATCAATTATGACCTTAAACCTTCTAGTATTTGACTTTTCCATCCTGGGAAAAATGTTCTGATTGTTTACCCCATCTATGCCTCTCATGATTTTATGTACTTATAGTAGGTCTCTCCACAACCCTTGATGTTCCAGAGAAAACAATTCAAGTCTGTCCAACCTCTCCCCATAGCCAATACCCTCAAATCCAGGCATCATTTTGGTAAACCTCCTCTGCACCCTTTCCAAAGCTTCAACATCCTTCCTGTCATGGAGTGACCAGGAATGCAGGCAATACTCCAAATTTATCCCCCCAAAAAACAAGCAGCATTTGCCTTTATCGTAATGAAATAATGTCTGAAGAAGGGTCTCGACCCGAAACGTCATCCATTCCTTCTCTCCTGAGATGCTGCCTGACCTGCTGAGTTACTCCAGCATTTTGTGAATAAATACCTTCGTTTCATATCTGAAATATCTAACTTTGTTCAATAATGTGATAACCGCCCCACTCCCTAGCCCAAGTATGTTGGTGGTGGAGTCTTAACGATGCTTACACAATTGAATGTCAAGAGTGGGAAGTTAACCATCATTGTCTGCCACTTATCAGCTCTGACATGAGAAACATCCATATTTGTACCACATGAGTGGGTGGGTGGTTTCATGTGCTGAAATGAGGTGATATCTTCACTCCCTTACCCCACGATGAAGAAAGGTCATTGCTGTAATTTTAAAATTGTAAAGTTGAAGTTAGAGTTTGAATATTGATTGTCTGTAACATTTTGGTGTTTTGGTCCAAAGATGTAGGAGTCAAAAACTCCTCTTTTCCAACGAGCAAACTCCTATGAAGTTTGTGCTGTAATTTTAATTCGGAAGGAATGGCTTTAGAAACAATCAATTGAAATGTTTATTAATTTGGTTCAGAAGCCTTTTGTTTAAAAAGGTAGCTTTTCTTTCATGCACCAAGGACACCTGGTGCCGAGCAGTTCTGTTGATTAGCTCCTGACAGGTCTGTGCCTCATTTTGCCTGTCATACTGACAACATCCCAGTGTTGTCTCCCTTTGTATTGATCTTTACACTGATTTTCCCCTCATTACCTGATCCCGAGCTCTGTGGCCTTCCTGCTATTGTTATAGTTTTTGTCACTGCAACCTTCACATTTCCTAACGTTTGTGTCTAGTGGTTATGTCTCTGCATGCACAACATCTATTCAAGTAAGAGCCCACGCATAACATGAATTTTAAAGGATTCTCGAGCAGAATATTGAAAAATGGTCGGGTCTTTGTAGAGACCAAGATGTAGAGAAAACAACAAATCTTTCAACAGCCTTTATCACTTGCAATATTTAGTCACTGCTGTTACATAAAGGCTGCTATTCACTGAAAATATATACTTGCATTCAGTTAAAAGCTACTTTTTCCTTCCTGGTTTGACCTTCTCCAGAAACCTTCAACTGATTTTTTTCAATGATAACTGTTAGTCTGTGCTGAAATAAAATAATCTTTGGTTTAGTTTAAATGTCACGTGTACCGAGATACAGTGAAAAACTTTTGTTGCGTGCTAGCCAGTCAGCGGAAAGACAATACACGATTATAATTGAGCTCACTCCATACACCCTTTCCATAAAACATTACCCTTCAGGTTCCTATTAATCTTTCCCTCCTCGCCTTAAACCTATGTCCTCTGGTTCTCGATTCCCATACTCTGGGCAAGAGACCCTGTGCGTTTACCCGATCTATTCCTCTCATGATTTTCTATCCTTTTTAGTTTTGTTTTGTTTTAGTTTAGAGATATAGTGCTGGAAACAGGCCCTTTTGGCCCACCCGGTCCGCGCCGACCAGCAATCCCCGCACATTATCACTATCCTAAATGAGCTAGGGACAATTTTTACATTTATCAAGCCAATTAACGTACACACCTGTATGTCTTTGGAGTGTGGGAGGAAACCGAAGATTTTGGAGAAAACCCACGCAGGTCACGGGGAGAACGTACAAACTCCACACAGACAGCAACCGTAGTTGGGATCGAACCCAGGTCTCCGGCGCTGCATTCACTGTAAGGCAGCAACTCTACCACTGCGCCACCGTGCCGCCATTTTTTCTGATATGAAAATGTATTTGTGTTTTAAGTAGTTTTGCTTTATGTTCCTTCACATCACTTGTAATCATAGAGGGTCTGGTAAGGTTATCAGTGGCTAAAAGACAATGGAAGGTAGGAAGTCTTGCTGACCCCTCCCTGATGGTGGACTGTGCGTATGTCCTACTGTGTAGAGCCTCAATTCTTCCTCTGCTGTAATCAGCTCCAGTCCTTGCCTGAAGATAGACACAAAAGGCTGGTGAGTAACTCAATGGGTCAGACAGCATTTCTGGAGAAAAGGAATAGGTGACATTTCGGGTCGAGACCCTTCTCCAGACTGAGGGTCAGAAAGGCAAAGGGAAACGAGAGATGTAGATGGTGATGTAGAACAAATGAATGAAAGATATGCAAAAAAGTAGCGATGATCAAGGAAAGAGGCCATTGTTATCTGTGGGCTAGGTGAAAATGAGTTACAGACAATGCGACTCAACAGGATGTCTTTGAAGCAAGTACGACTTAGGTCATGACTCCAGAGATACTGTCTGACCTGATGTGTTACTCCTGCTTTTTGTGTCTATCTTTGGTTTAAACCAGCACCTGCAGTTCATTCCTACACACCAGGTCATGCCTGGCAGAAGATGGAATAGAAGGGCATAAGATTTTGCTTTATGCGGATGATATTGCCATCTTTGTATCTGACCCTGAACATTCTGTCCCTTACCTATTCCAGCTTATTAATTCCTTTGGCGAGGTCTCAGGTTACACTATAAACTGGCAGAAGAGTGAACTTTGTTAACAGCAGAATTAGACCCTGTATTCTTAGCCAACATGCAGTTTCAAACAAATCCGGACAGTATAAAATATCTGGGCACAAGTCTAAAAACCCCAAGACCCTTTTTAAAATTAACTTTACCGAAAGGTTGACCAAGCTAAAGGAGAACATAGGGAAATGGAGAACGTTGCCTGTTTCCTTGATTGGCCGCGCGAACGCAGTAAGATGGTCTCCCTGCCGAGATTTCTGTATTTATTTCAGAATGTCCCTATTTTTATCCCCAAATCCAAATACTGGCAATATGCATATGAACGGGGAGTTGGATATGACCTGTCCCCTTGGCTGGCGATTGAAAAAAGCTTAACCCCAAAAACTTCTCTCCCTGCTCTCTTTTTTTCATTACCCAGATCTCTCACCTCTCTTAGAGAGGATCACTTCACTCTGTCCAATGCTCAGAGAATATGGCACCAAATTAGGAAAGCTTGTGAGCTTCCGAATACGTTAATGCACGCCCCAATCTGGCATAACCACGCTTTCCCCCCATCATTTACAGACACAGCGTTCAGAGAGTGGAGCTGTAAAGGGATAGTTACAATAAAAGATCTTTACATAAATAGACACTTTGCATCATTTGATCAGCTACAATCCAAGTTCTCATTGCCCAAAACTCAATTCTTCAGGTACTTACAGCTGAGAAATTATGTTCAACAAAACAATTCGCTTTTTGAGTCCCTGCCCGAAGACGACTCATTGTCCAAAATTTTGCTGGGATCCCCGGAAGCAAAGAACCTAATCTCATCTTTTGTAGGTATCTTTTCAAACAAACTAGATAAATCTACTTTAAAAATAAAACAAACCTGGGAAGAAGACCTTAACATTGAAATTGATAACGATGTCTGGAAGGTAGTACTGAAAAGTATAAAATCTTGTTCTATTAATTCTAGGCTACAACTGATTCAATTCAAGGTTATACACAGATTACACTACTCTAAGGTTAAGCTGCATAAAATCTTTCTTGATCTCTCACCTTTGTGTAATAGATGCAAGACCGTTGAGGGTACACTCGCTCACCACTTTTGGACTTGTCCAAAACTTCACAACTTTTGGTGTCTTTTATTTCAATGGTACTCTACTGTTTTAAATGTTACTTTAACTCCAGACCCTGAAACTGCTCTATTCGGGTATTCCACAACGCTTGAGAAGCTAGACCATAATGCTCGCACAATCTTGGTTTATGGTATGGTAATTGCCAACAGAAGTATTTTGAAACTATGGAAATCAGACTCTGCTCCTCAGTTTGAGACTTGGTTAAGAGAATGAATGGGCATCTTACACGTAGAGAGGCTGAGATATGAATTGTCTGGCAACCATCAGAAGTTCTTCAACATATGGAACCCAGCATATTAAGGACAAGTAAAACTATCCCCTCAATGCCACAGGCTTTTGTACCTTCTTTGAATCCAGCAGTGAAAATACTGAAATATTTGACTTGTGAAAATTACCTTGACTCATGTTTTTGTGCTTTTGTCTTTTTTGTCACATTGTAATTATATATTTTTTAATTTATTTTAATTTATTTATATGTTTGTTTCAGTTTGTTTGTTTTCATGATTATGTAGGGAAGGGGAGGGATGGGGTTTACTGTTGTTGTTATATGCACTGTAATTAATTGAATTAAATTAAAAAAAAAATAAACATTAAAAAAAAAGAAGGGCATAATCCAGGACGACATGCTCGCAGTCAGTCTGCAGGGAGCAGTCAGCAAGATTTCCTGTCCTAAGAAGCAAGCTACTTACGAGCAGTATGAATTGTGTGGGCAGCTTGCTTTCTGGACGTAAATGAGACTCGACCATGAATCCTGATCAGGATTTCCAAAAGTATTGTAAGGCAGATAGGTGGGTGATGGAGGCATCTGCCCATTGTTCATTCCACATATATCGGAGTCACAACTCAACTCAACTTCCCATTTACTTTTAAGCTTTTCAGAATCTCTGCTGCGCACCACTTTATCAAGCACCTTTTGCAAATCTATTTACAAGAAATTGATTGCTTTACCTTTATCGATATTCCTTCAATGTCATCGTTACATTTGACGGATGTAACTTGAGCTTTGCAAAAATAATTTTCAATTAAGCGTCTCCGAGCAGTCATCGTAATTGATGTTGCACATCTAACAAAAGCTAGAATGATTTGTCAGTTTTAACTCGAAAAGCATTTAGAAATAAGAATGTTTTCCACTTTTTAAAAAAAGTCCTTGAATCTGACATGAACTTCATTTTATTCCATTTTACAGATCCACTTAATGCCAGTTTGACGTTATTAAATTTTAAAATACTATTACCCATATTCTGAAGGTTACACTTTCCATTTGGCACAGAGGCACACGATTTGAGATGGTGCAACGGAATTTTTTTATAACGGGGTAATGGTGAGGATCTGCTGAAAGTAGACTGGCATTGATTTTTGTTTTTGCCAGCTGCAGTTGGCAAATCATGTCTTTTATTTACCACCTCATTCCCTTTTTCCCAATCAAAGGGCTCGGCAGCAGAACGTGATGCTGCTAAATTGTACTCTGTGCATTCATTTATATTTGAAGTTCCGACATGGTGCTGTGTGTGGCCAGAATAAATGGTCCACACTACACCAGAGCGAGCGTTAAATGGAAATATTGTGCTAATTTCTAATGCTCACCGTGATGCTTTGCTGGCACACAGCTCCTTCCAAAACTGTCTGACAAAATGATTAATCACAAGAGACGCTTGTTACTCTCCTTTCAACCTGTAAAAATAGATTAACTCTCAGGCCAGCCGATATTTGCTATTCTGTGGCAAAACTTTGATTATTTTATCTCAAACACAGATTTTTGACAAAATAGTTAATCTTTACAATACACCTGAGGATTTTCTTTGCACATCAACGAGGGAGACAGTTCTTGCCTGCCTTGAAGAGTTACCAGTATTAAACAACAACAAAAAAATAGAATATACTCTACCAATTGTTAAATATAATTAGCAGATCTTCGGAGCGAGAAACAGAGGTTTCCGGTTTATGACCTTTCATCAGAAATGGGGAATCATCTATATACTAAAACTCTTGTTTGTTTGTTTGTTTGTTTGTTTGTTCCTGAACTACAGCCAAAACGATACACGATAGCGCAACAATTTTAGTCCCATCTTACTCACCGCCGTCCCTTTGGTGTTCATGGAAGAAGTGGTAGCAAACACTTAAAAGAATTGCAGATGCTGGTTTAAATCAAAGGTAAACACAAAATGCTGGAGTGACTCAGCGGGTCAGGCAGTATCTCGGGAGAGAAGGAATGGGTGACGTTTTGGATCGAGACCCCTATTTGGAAGAAGCTGCCTGATCCGCTGAGTTACTCCAGCATTTTGTGTCTACCTGGGAGATGAGAACACTTGCATTTGGTCAACCAGAGCTGACTGCAACTAAGCCCCAACTCTCAATGCTCAGATGGTCTATTGACAACAGTTCACATCGATTTAAATAGATTTAACCATGTTAGCATTTTAGGTCAATAACTTTTCATCATGGGGTCATTGACGTGAAATACTCGGGGAGAATCAAAAGACTGAAAATACTTGTTTGTTTGTGATCAGACACTCAACTGACCTAAGAGGTAAACCAACGACAGTTGCAGAAACTAGGAACTGCAGATGCTGGTTTATAAAATAGGGTACAAAGTGCTGGAGTAACTCAGCGGGTCAGACAGCATCTCTGGAGGAGATGAACCCAACTTCAGACAACCTTAATATGGCATTTGCCTGCAGAACGATATGAACATTCACCCTCAGAAATGCTACCACAAAGTCTGAAACATATTAATAAAAATATTAGCTTCTTTGTTTCTCCTGTAAGAACCTTCTCCTACACATAATTAAAGTTCAGGTTTTCAATGTAAGAAATAAAAGAGGAGGGCTAAATTCCTTTTTAAAGTTCCAAGGGCACTGGGGCATGTGAGAATATTTCCCCCGTTTTAGAATTGAAAATATATAGGACAGATTTTCATGAAAATAAATGAATCCTATCTCAAAATAAGAGCTAAACAAATATTTGGTGAAGAACAAATATAGCTAGAAATGGAAGAGTAGAATTTGGAGTGTTGTCATTGAGTGACAACTGAAAGAAGTTTTAAAAGAAATTAAACAGTGTCATGCTAGTAAGTATACTTTGGAAAGTAACATTTAATTTATAAAAATGCTGGATATTTAAAAATCCATGCTGATAGAATCAAAACGGGGCCTGTTACTGTGTGTACAAAAACGATTTCATGCAAATTATGCTGCCAACCACATAAAATTGCCAGTTATATATAGTTCACTGTATTTTAATAAGAAAACCATTATTGACTTGATTTTCTTCAGTAGCAATATGGTCAGAAACTAGGATGTTAATAAACCTTAGAGTTTGTGTCTTCAGGAACGTGACTAAAAATATCAGTCGCTGGTTATGTGTAGTTAAAACAAATATATCAATGTGTGGGTGCTAAAAAACGATCTGAATTGTCAATTTGTCCATTCTCACAGAAACATATTCACCACTGACGTAGATGTTTCCCTGAACAAAGGTGGTCTCTGATGTAAAAAAGGGAAGGGGAGTGGACGGGAAAATAGTAGAATGGCACATTCAGATCAAAAGCTGTTGACTGCTCATGGGATAGATGGAAGCCACCTCCAACTTCAATGGAGCTCTAACTATTTGTATCAAATTGTCATCCATCAAGCACCAGGATTTACTGTAGGATCTTGTCAAAGTAAGTGCGAAGACAATGTTCATAAGTTCCAGGAGCAGAATTAGGCCATTCGGCCCATCAAGTCTATTCTGCCATTCAATCAAGGCTGATCTATCTCTCCCTCCTAACCCCATTCTCCTGCCTTCTCCCCATAACCCCTGACACCCGTACTAATGAAGAATCTGTCAATCTCTGCTTTCAAAATATCTATTGACTTGGCCGCCACAGCCTTCGGTGGCAATTAATTCCGCAGATTCACCACCCTCTGAGTAAAGACATTTCTTCTCATCTCCTTTCTAAATTCTATTGCATATATTAAAGTCATAGTCATAGAGTGATACAGTGTGGAAACAGGCCCTTTGGCCCAACTTGTCCACACCGGCCATCATGTCCCAGCTACACTGGCCTGCGCTTGGTCCATATCCCTCGAAACTTGTCCTACCCATGTACCTGTCTAACTGGTTCTTAAACGTTGGGATAGACCCAGCCTCAACTACCTCCTCTAGCGGCTTGTTCTATACTCCCACCACCCTTTGTGTGAAAAAGTTTCCCCTCAGATTCCTATTAAATCTTTTTCGCTTCACCTTGAACCTATGTCCTCTGATCCTCGATTCCCCTACTCTGGGTAAGAGACTCCGTGCATCTACGCAATCTATTCCTCTCGTGATTTTATTAGGTAAAAAAAATATAACGTGCGGCCAAATTCTAAGGTGGTGCTTTCTCCTGCAATTGTATAATCCTTCAATAATTACCGCAATAAATAAATATTTAATTATTGCTAGGAAATTATCTTCAATTCGTGGAATTTCAACGCATCTATATTTAAAGCAGATAGCTCATGGGCTGAAATTAAACTGACCACTGTTCATTTTTATGCAGCTCACACTCCAATTTTCCAGGCAGGATGTCACTGTGGTGCAGTGCACATCAGGGGATCAAAACAAACAATCATTAAAAACCTGAGGACAAGTCATGCATTCTACATTGCTTCTGAGATCCCTGTGAGCTGTATTGAGTAGTTCTGGTAAGTGCATCATCCGCTGAAGAGAACATAGACATTGCTTTACAATGAGAAAACATTTAAAAAATATTTTTGTTTATGTGCTTCTAAAAAAAAAAAAATGCATATGCTTCCGCAGTCACCACCATTTCTGAGAACAATTAATACCATCAATTAGTAGTTAAGGTGGCACAGTGGCACAGTGGCACAGCTGCACAGTGGCAGAGTTGCTGCCTTACAGTGCTGGATAACCGGATTCGATCCTGTCTATGGCGGCTGTCAGTACAGAGTTGGTGCGTTCTCCCTGTGACTGCATGGGTTTTCTCCGGGTGCTCCGGTCTCCTCCCACACTCCAAATATGTGCAGGTTTGTAGGCTAATTGGCTACGGTAAAACATTTCTAAATTGGCGCTGGTGCGTACGATAGCGCTAGAGGACGGTTGGCATGGACACGGTGGGCCGAAGGGCCTGTTGCCATGTTGTATCTCTAAACTAAAACATCAAAAATCCACAAAGATACCGAGCTAAATATTTCTGTTAGAGGTCACACACTGCACGTTTTTGCATGATTTTGTATCTGCCTGTAGCATCAGGTGGTTTGATTTTGCTCCCTAAATAAATGAGTAATTACCATTGTATGGCAGAGGTATTCTTGAATTAGTTTGTAATTTTTGTCTTTAAAATCTCACAACAGATAATATCTGTAGTGCTGTATGAAATTTAATTCTAATTACAGAGGAAGTATTCTAACGTTGCACAAATTTTATTCCTTGTGCTTCTACCCAATATTTTCAATGTGTCCCTGGCAAAATCCTGTCCTTCCTTGACTGGATATGATGACTTTGTGGATGCTATTATTTTTTGGGGTTATTGGGGACTTTGTGAGTATCAAAATGTATGTATTGTTCAACAAAACATGAGTACATTTGCCGACAGTAATTCCAACATTGGAAATCTGTTACTAAATTCTTGTGTCACAGTCTTTGAATATTACCACCATTCCCCTTTCCTTCGTTCCTCCCATGTCTCCCCAAGTCCCATTGTTACTATGGAATTTCTTCCTTGCCTTGTGTGGTAGAAGTGGATGTATGTACAGTATTAGCTTTGACTGTGGTTTCACTTGGTCAAGTAAAAAAAAAATCAGGAAGCACGGATTCTAAGAATGGAAAAGCCAACTGATGCTATAAGAAATGGCACAACCAAAATGGGAAATATTTTGATATTGATTTCACAATCAATGTATCAAGAAGTGATACATTGCTTCTGAGATCCCTGTGAGCTGTACTGAGTTTAGAATTTAGAAGAATTTTGCTGGAATTTAGAGGGGGGATCTTATAGAAACATATAAAATTCTTAAGGGGTTGGAGAGGCTAGATGCGGGAAGATTGTTCCCGATGTTGGGGAAGTCCAGAACCAGGGGTCACAGCTTAAGGATAAGGGGGAAGTCTTTTAGGACCGAGATGAGAAAACATTTCTTTACACAGAGAGTGGTGAGTCTGTGGAATTCTCTGCCACAGAAGGTAGTTGAGGCCAGTTCATTGGCTATTTTTAAGAGGGAGTTAGATGTGGCCCTTGTGGCTATAGGGATCAGGGGGTATGGAGAGAAGGCAGGTACAGGTTACTGAGCTGGATGATCAGCCATGATCATATTGAATGGCGGTGCAGGCTCGAAGGGCTGAATGGCCTACTCCTGCACCTATTTTCTAAGTTTAAGTATTTCCAAATTGATTTCACAAAAAGTAACAAGGCATTATTCAAACAAGGGGTGCTCCAACATTTTTGGACAGATACATGAATTCATGCGGTAGAGTTGCTGCCTTTTGATCCTGACTACAGATGCTGTCTGTACAGTTTGTACGTTCCTTCCGTGATTGCGTGGGTTTCTCCAAGATCTTTGGTTTCCTCCCACACTCCAAAGATGTACAGGTTTGTAAGTTAATTGGCTTGGTGTAAGTGTGAATTGCCCCTGGTGGGTGTAGGATAGTGTTAGTGTATGGGGATCGCTGGTCTGTGCGGACTCGGTGAGCCGAAGGGCCTGTTTCCATGCTGTATCTCTAAACCAAACTAAACTAAAGGCGATTGCTTTCTGTACCATTGCTTCTGAGCTGGGAGGGATGGACACGTTCCCTCAGGCCCTTAGCCCATGCTTGCTTGTGGCATGACCAAACAATTTTCATGGATATGCTGTTAAGTAGAAGGTAAAATCTTTATTTTGAACTTTATCGCCATGCCTTCATCACTGCAGGTTTTTAGATCCTACACTACAGCAAGGGGTACCTTTATCAGAAGGTTATTCAAGAAGGTGATTTACCATCACCTTCTCACAGATAGTAAAGAATAGGTAATCGAAACAGACTACCAGTGGCCAAATCCCATAGCTTTCTCATTGCTGAGGCAGTTTAGTTCAGTTTAGAGATACAGCGAGTCCGTACCGACCAGCGAGCCCCGCACATTAACATTATCCTACACACACTAGGGACAATTTACACTTACACCAAGCCAATTAACCTACATACCTGTATGTCTTTGGAGTGTGGGAGGAAACCGAAGATCTCGGAGAAAATCCAAGCGATCACGGGGAGAACGTACAAACTCCGTACAGACAGCACCTGTGGTCGGGATCAAACCCGAGTCTCCGGCGCTGCAAGCGCTGTAAGGCAGCAACTCTACCGCTGCATCTCCGCGCTGCCCTCAACAAGTTGGCTCGCCCCACTACCTCTTTTCTTCTTTTCCTTTTACTCAGTTGCCTTGTTGTAAGCCTTTATTTTATGCTCTGATCCATTATCCTCCAAACTATTTTGAACTGTGCCTCCCTCCAACCTGATCAGTAAATCACGCATTCCTAAAGGGGAAGTCCTCATGGACTGAGGAATCTGGATGAGCACTGATCATTGAAAGTGGCAAGGCATGATGGTTCTTCAATGTTATATCTTTGCACTAAATGTTGTACTTTGTATCCTCTATCTTTGCACTGGGGATGACCATGATTGTATTCATATAAAGTCTTTTTCTTGACTGGATAGAATGCAAAGAAAAGCTTTTCACTGTGTCTTGGTTCACATGACAATAATAAACAGAACTAAACTAACTAGAATATAGAACGGTCCAGCATAGGACCAGGCTCATCGGCCCACATTGCCCGCATCGAACATGAGGCTAATTTAATCTAAACTCCTCTGCCTGCATGTGATCCCTCCATTCCCCTCAAATCCATGTGCTTCTCCAAAAGCCTCTTCATTGCCATAATCTTATCTACAAAGAGTTACTGAGTACAAAAGCACAGATCGTGTGTTTAACTGGTCTTGTACAGTGAACAAGTGTAATGCAAGACATCTTGAAAAGATATGAAGTCACTAGACAGAACACACTCATTCCAGATATCATGGATTTCAGCTACAAAGTTAGAGTGGAAGACTTATGGTAATTCTCCTTGGAGCAAAGCAAGTTGAAAGGACTTTAGATAGAGCTTTACAAAATTATGATAGCTTTGGAATGGGTAAATAAAGGAAAATGGAGAGTTATAGGATCAGGAAGCACATATTTGACTTTTAACCAAATTTTTAATGCAGTGTTTGTCATGATGTGGAACAACTAACTACCTGTGGGGTTGGTGAAACAGAATCAAGGAGGGCTTTCAAAGGACTGTGATGATGACTTACGGGAAACTAATTTGCATGACCAGGCAGTGGTGCAGCGGTAGAGTTGCTGCCTTACAGCGCCAAAGACTCAGGTTCGATCCTGACTAAGGTTGCTGTCTGTACAGGGGGTGTACATTCTCCCTGTGACCTGCGTGGGTTTTCTCTGGGTGCTCAGGTTTCTTCCCACACTGCAAAGATGTCCAGGTTTGTCGGTTAATTGGCTTTGGTAAAAATTGTAAATTGTTCTTAGTGTGTAGGGTAGTGCTAGTGTAGAGGGTGATCGCCGGTCGGCACAGACTCAGTGGGGCAAAGGGCCTGTTTCTGCAATGCATCTTTAAAGTCTAAAAGAACAGGGAGTAACTGGGAGAAAATTGTTTTACAATGAAATCGATTCCAGATTACAAAAGTAATAGTCTTTCTGCAACAGTAAACAGACAAAATTAATTTAGATTTGAATGCTTAAAAAAAAATAGAAAGCACCAGAGTCATAATCAAAGAGCCATAATGTAGAATGTTTTATAATGTAGAAACTGGCCCTTCGATCCAACTTGCCCACACTGCCCGATATATCCCTCTAAACCCGTTCTATTCCTGTGAAAAGGATCAATCACGATCACCTCTAACAACATTTTTCTTTCTCCTCACAAAGGTAGGGATATCAGTGTGTTGGGAATAAAAGCCACAGATGGCCATCTTGTAATTCGCGTCCCAAATGCACCCACAACTGATCCAATTTCTGGATCTTTGCTTCGGATTCACGTGTTTGCCAGTTGAGAGCAACATGCTTACATAAAGAGCTGTGTTTCACAGAGGAATCAATTTCTTTCAAGCACGAGCATGTCCAAATGCAAGATTCTGGTCACATGCCCTTGACTGAGGATACTTAAAAGTTTCTATTGGACGTTCTACAAACCACTTCACTGCAAGAAGCGAAGTACTTACTAATTCGTTCTCACAGAGAGCAAAACTGAATTATGTCGTTGAATATTCTGTCCTTATAAAACGTAATTTTGAGGAATGAATGAAGATGAGCTATTGTAGTTTGGAAGATTAACTGTTACAGGCATATGTGACAACTTGAATTATCTGGAATGCCAATAAAGTAGAAATGAAAAACAAAAATCAAGAAGGCAAATTGATTCCTTACATAAGCACAATTAACAGCTAAGGTGCATGTTGAAAGCTGAGACGGCCTTGTCATCACAGAAGCAGTACAAATGATTAAAACTCTATTGCCCTGTCACATCCACTTGTGAGCAGTGCTGAATGATTAAACAGCCAACAACAGGTAATGTTCACAAATATCCTAATTCTCAATCATTGTAGAGGTATTGCATTTTGGAAGTCTACAAAGTGAATGGTAGGGCTCTGGGAAGTGTTGGAGAGCAGAGTGATCCAGGTGTGCAGGTGCATGGTTCCTTGGAGGTGGAGTCGCAGTGGTAGATCGGGTGGTCAAAAAGACACATTTGGCACATTGGCCTTCATCCATCAGAGTATTGAGTATAGAAGTTGGGAGGTCATGTTGCAGTTGTATAAAACGTTGGTGAGGCTGCATTTAGAGTATTTTCTTCAGTTCTGGGCACCATGTTATGGGAACGATGTTGTCAAGCTGGAAAGGGTACAGTGAAGATTTACAAGGATGTTGCCAGGGCTAGAGGGTCTGAGCTATAGGGAGAGGTTGAGTAGGCTGGCACTCCATTCCCTGGAGCGCAGGAGGATGATGAGTGATCTTATTGAGGTGTATAAAATCATGAGAGGAATAGATTCGGTAGATGCACAGAGTCTCTTGCCTAGAGTAGATGAATCGAGGACCAGAGGACATACAGTATGTTTAAGGTGAAGGGGCAAAGATTTAATAGGAATCCGAGGGGAAGCTTTTTCACACAAAGGCTTGTGGGTGTATGGAACAAGCTGCCAGAGGAGGTAGCTGAGGCAGGGGCTATCCCAACATTTAAGAAACAGTTAATCAGGTACATGGATAGAACAGGTTTGGAGGGATATGTGCCAAAGGTGGGCAGGTGGGGCAAGTGTAGCTGGGACATATTGGCCTGTGTGGGCAAATGGGATCGAAGGACCTGTTTCCACACGGTATGACTCTATGACTCCTTGACCTAGAAAATTAGATCAAAAGGCAAAGTATGAAGTGCGCATAAGTTCATTAGTGCATAAGTTCATAACTTCTCGGAGCTGAATTAGGCCTTTTGGCTTATCAAGCCTACTCTGCTATTCAACCATGGCTGATCTATCTTTCCCTCTCAACCCTCTAGGTTAACATATGATGAGCATTTGACAGCACTGGGCCTGTACTCGCTGGAGTTTAGAGGAATGTGGAGGGACCTCTGAAACATACAGAATAGTGAAAGGCTTGGATAGAGTGGATGTGGGGAGGATGTTTCCACTAGGGGAAGAATCTCGGACTAAGAGGTCATAGCCTCAGAATTAAAGGGCATTCTTTTAGGAAGGAGATGCAGAGGAATTTATTTCATCAGAGGGTGGGGAATCTGTGAAATTCTTTGCCACAGAAGACTGTGGAGGCCGTCAGCGGATGTATTTAGGGCAGAGATAGACAGATTCCTGATTACAACGCATGTCAGAGGATATGGGGAGAAGGCTGGAGAAAAGCGTTAGGAAGGAGAGATAGATCAACCATGATTGAATTTTATTGCATTTATTGTGTTATGAGATATACTGGATGGTGTCAGGAAACAGCGACATACCCGCATAATGCACATCTCGTATATGAATCATAAATTCCTAATAATGCTAAATATTATGAATTTACTAAATGTTACCTTTGTTATTGTGTATACACTGAAGGAGGAGTAAAGTGAAACGTTGCTACAGAGCTCGTTGAGTTTAAACACTTTATGAAAGTTATGGAAACTTTGTGTGGGTTTCAATAAGTGGTTTGTCAGAGGTGATGGTTTGCCATGGAATTTGATGTCAGCCTCTGAAGGCCATCAGCAAGTATTTTTGAAACTGTCTCCTGGAAGCAATTTTTGCCTGTGTTAATAAAAGAGACCCTTACAATAGTTGACTTTGCAGCTATGAGGAGGTGGTGAGATCAAGGACAAATTTCATTGTTCAAGACTGATGGAATATGATGTAGTCAGAGCTGTTTTCACTCTTTTCATCTTCACCTTCAGTAACAATGAAGATTTTTTTTTAGTGCCAGTCCTCTTTATGAAACAAATATAGAAGTGAGGCTGTGTATTCAAAAACCTCAGACAATATGGATAATTGATTTATTGTTTATGTATTAAAAGCTAAAATCATGCAACATGCCTTGTCTGCAATTCTGCTCAACATTTAATGGAATATTTATGAAAAGAAAAATTTGCAGTTTGTCAACCGCAGCATATTGCACACAACGAGAGTCACGTTGTTTTTCCTGGGGGTCGTAGATATGAACTATGCTGCAGCCTTGGTGTGGTGTGGAAGCTGTAACTTGCAGGAATAGCCACGTGCAGTGAGTTGAGTGGTTTTGCAGGGGATCATAAGATCATAAGATATGGGGATATGGGGAGAAAACAGGAATGGGGTACTGATTTTGTATTATCAGCCATGACCATATTGAATGGTTCAAATGGTCAAATGGCCTGCTCCAGCATCTATTTTCTATGTTTCTAAGATCATAAGTGACAGGAGTAGAATTAGGCTATTCGGCCCATTCAGCAAAGAGGTCCTTCTGCAGTTGTACAGGGCACTAGTGAGACCGCACCTGGAGTACTGTGTGCTGTTTTGGTCTCCAAATTTGAGGAAGGATGTTCTTGCTATTGAGGGCGTGCAGCGTAGGTTTACTAGGTTAATTCCCGGAATGGCGGGACTGTCATATGTTGAAAGACTGGAGCGACTGTGTACTGTGTACGTATTCCTGCAAGTTGCTATTGAGGGCGTGCAGCGTAGGTTCACTAGGTTGATTCCCGGAATGGCGGGACTGTCGTATGTTGAAAGGCTGGAGCAATTAGGCTTGTATACATTGGAATTTAGAAGGATGAGGGGGGATCTTATTGAAACATATAAGATAATTAGGGGATTGGACACATTAGAGGCAGGAAACATGTTCCCAATGTTGGGGGAGTCCAGAACAAGGGGCCACAGTTTAAGAATAAGGGGTAGGCCATTTAGAACGGAGATGAGGAAGAACTTTTTCAGTCAGAGAGTGGTGAAGGTGTGGAATTCTCTGCCTCAGAAGGCAGTGGAGGCCAGTTCATTGGATCCTTTCAAGAGAGAGTTGGATAGAGCTCTTAAGGATAGCGGAGTGAGGGGGTATGGGGAGAAGGCAGGAACGGGGTACTGATTGAGAGTGATCAGCCATGATCGCATTGAATGGCGGTGCTGGCTCGAAGGGCTGAATGGCCTACTCCTGCACCTATTGTCTATTGTCTATTGTCTATTGTCTAGGCTTGTATACACTGGAATTTAGAAGGATAAGAGGGTATCTTATCGAAACGTATAAGATTATTAAGGGGTTGGACACGTTAGAGGCAGGAAAGATGTTCCCAATGTTGGGGGAGTCCAGAACAAGGGGCCACAGTTTAAGAATAAGGGGTAGGCCATTTAGAACTGAGATGAGGAAAAACTTTTTCAGTCAGAGAGTTGTGAATCTGTTGAATTCTCTGTCTCAGAAGGCAGTGGAGGCCAATTCTCTGAATGCATTCAAGAGAGAGCTAGATAGAGCTCTTAAGGATAGCGGAGTCAGGGGGTATGGGGAGAAAGCAGGAACGGGGTACAGATTGAGAATGATCAGCCATGATCACATTGAATGGCGGTGCTGGCTCGAAGGGCCGAATGGCCTACTCCTGCACCTATTGTCTATTGTCTATTGTCTATCAAGTCTACTCTGCCATTCAATCATGGCTGATCTATCTCTCCTTCCTAACCCCTTTCTCCTGCCTTCTGCCCATAACCGCTGACACTTTATGAAAGTTATGATGCACCATGACAGTGAGCGGGGGAGTGGGCTCACTTTGGAAAAGAGCTAGTACTCAGCAATAGAGAGTGGGGACAAGCCAGGAGGCACTTGAACTTAAAAAAAAAATCAGATAATAATTTATTCAAAGTAAATTAAATATGCAAAACAAGAACTGTGCAAAAATTCATCCGACATTTTCAGAGGCTATACGTATTCGTTTGAGTCGAATTGTAATGTTCACAAATATTTCCTATCCAGGACATGGATAGGACAGGTTTGGAGCTATATGGACCAAATGCTGGCAGGTGGGACTACTGTAGCTCGGACATGTTAGCCAGTGTGGGCAAGTTGGGCCGAAGGGCCTGTTTGCACACTGCATCACTCTATGACTCTCTGACCCTAGACTGTGGTCCTCCCCCACAGAGTCTTGGCATTGGCTGCACCAAGCTTCAGTGCGTCCCTCAGCACGTACTCCTACATTCTGGAGTGGGCCAGTCGGCAACATTACCCAATGGACACCCAGCTCTGCTGGGAGATCAACAAGGTTCGGGCAGACCAAAGAGCGTCCTTCACTGAGTTCATAGCCTTCCAGCAGCACTTGACGTCAATCTCTGAATGTGCCATGGGAATAGTCCATAAATCAGAGAGTTTCGGAGCTGTGTGAGATAAACCGTGATAAGGACACTTGCACATTCAGGAGGCACCTGAACTAGATGGATGGAGATTTTCTAGTGCTAATTGAATTGAATCGAAAGATACAGCATGGAAGCAGACCCTTCGGCCTACTGAGTCCATGCCGACCATTACCTGATCACACTAGTCCTATGGTATCCCACATTTGCATCCTCTCCCTACACACTAGGGGGAATTTACAGAGGCTAATTAACCTACAAACCAGCAGTTCTTCGGGATGTGGGGGAAAACTGGCGTGCCCGGAGGAAACTAATGCAGTCGCAGGGAGAATGTGCAAACGAGGTTGGGATTCAACCCGGGTCTCTGGCGCTGTGTGAGGCAGCAACTCTGCCAGGCGTGCCAGTGCTTTACCACTTGGATGCATTTAAACTAGATTGGCAGGGGGAGAGCCCAAGAGCAGAAGGAGATGGATGAAGTTGGGGGCAAATACTGTAGTCAAGGAAGGCACGATTACCAGACAGGATGGGCAGGAGAATGACAAAGAGAGAGGAAAGACCGATGGTTTAAACTTTATTTATTTTAATGCTAGCAGCTTAACTGGTGAGGCGATGAACTCAGGACGTGGATTAGCCTGGGAAGGCTGGGAAGCAAGAGCCATTATCGAAACATGGCTGAGTGAGGACTGCTGCACTGGCAGTTCAATGTTGCAGGGTACAGATGCTCTAGGCATGACAGAGATGCACGACAGAGGAGTGGGGGGTTGCCTTTCTGATTAAGGAGGACAGAACCACAGTGGTCAGAGAGGATATTCCTGGGGGATCGCCCAATGAAGCTTGTGTAGAACAGATTATCAACTTTAAATTATCTTATTATCAACATATTCCACCCTGCATTTGACCACACTGACATTAGTGTCAGGACACCTAAAAAGGTACCCTGGGGCAGCAAAGAAAAGTGGACCGTTATCGGCAAGAAGAGGGGAAGAAAAATGAATGGACAATGTAAGGGGAGGGGTTTGGGAAAGCAACTGGCTCAAGCAACAGGCTTAGGTTTATGACTGTATAGGAAGAATCTGCAGATGCTGGTTTAAACCAAAGATAGTCATAAAAACCTGGAGCAATTCAGCGGGTCAGACAGCATCTCTGGAGAAAAGGAATAGGTGATGTTTCAGGTCTGAAGAAGGGTGTCAACCCGAAACGTCACCCATTCCTTTTCTCCAGAGATTTAGACTTATTATTGTCAAGTGTACCTAGTTACTGTGAAAAGCTTTGCTTTGCATGCTGTCCAATCAAATCAGAAAATACTAGACATGAATACAATCAAGCCAAAGTCAAGAACCATAGGCAGATCTGAGGGGAAGATATAGAGTGCAGAATAGAGTTCTCAGAATTGTAACGCAGCAGTTCCAAAGACAAAGCCTAATGTCCGCAATGGGGTAGAGATGGATTGGACTATCTTAACTTGTGGAAGGATTGTTCACTGAGAGGTGAAGGATTGTTCACTGAGAGGTGAAGGATTGTTCACTGATAACTGAGAGGAACAAAATGTTTCAGAGTCCGGTGGTGGCAACGTAGCCAACATGATAGGGGATGATAGCTCTCACTGTAACTGGGAATAGAGAGCTTATTACGACAAGGGGTATAAAATGCCTTTGTGGCGTGAGGGTGGGGAAGGGAATGAGTGGCCAAAGGCTGTGTTGAGGAGCAGGGGAAGCACCCCTGTACTTTGTGGCCCACAGAGTATGTAAAAAGTATCAATTATCTGTTCCACCTCCCGCTCATTGCTGTGTTTTCTGACTGGGAATTACAAGTAGCAGCAGTGAACTTCAGACCTGACTCCCAATTGCATTTTGCAAGCCCAATTTATAACTGAATAACGATGTTTCCTGTTTCTCTGTGGTGGGTGAGTTGGACACCATAATGTCTATCACCCTGTTGCTGATAGGTTGGTGATGGGTTCTTTATATCAGAGCGTTCAATTCCAATTCTTTTCTTATCCTCCTCTCCTTGCTTTACCCATGATGTGGTCTCTGTTTCAATCAGAGAGATCATCTTAGAAGATAAATAAGTAGAGACTGAAAGATGTATGTCAAAAAAGAGATAAAATGATACGGACAGGGCAAAATTAAAGAACTGGAGTAGATTCGGAGAAGAAACCTTGTAAATTCAAGGAAATTAAATTCACAGTTTCAAATCATTATGTAGAATTGAAGCCAGGAATAGATCAAACTATAGACACAAAATGCCGGGGTAACTCAGCTGGACAGGAAGCCTGCCTGGATGGAAGGAATAGGCTTCCAGAGACGCTGCCTTTTCCGCTGAGTTAGTCCCGCATTTTGTGTCCATCTTCGGTGTAAATCAGCATCTGCGTCCTTTCTACACAATAAATCCGACTAATTTAATTCTTCAATTAAGGAGCGATATAATTGCAAAAAACAGTACACTGCTAATAGAGGTGCCTTTTAATCTATGAGCGCATAATATCTTATGCCTGTAAAGTTGGAAAAAGGACTTTGTTTCTGACTTTTCTGAGCTTATGAAGAGAATTAGTCTTCATTGTAAAGGCTGGGGGGTTTGTAGAAATCTGCAATCTACCAATTATAAATATACTATATATTTTTATATCCAAGCTCTCGTGTTAATGTTGGTTCACTGTTGCTCATTAAGTTACAAACTCTTCTACATACTGATGAAGCGCCTTGCCATTATTGAATTTCATGTCATTTTCATCTGCAGGGAGGTTTAACAAGACCTTAAATGTGGCAATGACTTTACCCACATGTCCATTATCTCATGGACCATTATTGATTATCATGCTGCTTTTATTCATTTTAGGTGGGAGAGGAATTGATCTGTGAAAACAAGGCCTGAAGTTATAATAAGCCTTTCGTTATTACAAGGAACTTGTGGGGATTCCTGTCCAATCTGTCTGTTCCAGATATGCTGCAGGTTTAGATCTTTATTGATATTAATTCCAGTGGATTGCATCATTTGACTATCAACATCAATTGGTCAATAGTGCATTATTTATCACATATGCAACTGCAAAGTGAAATTATTTTTGCATATATTACACATGTAGGCACCGCCATTTTTGGCGCCATTATTCAAAGTCCAAAGTCCGGTCGGCCCGCACTCTTGTAGCACTGGAGCAGTTCCCGTGAAACGACGTCCCACTTCTCTTCTCGTCCGGACAGGTGATGACTTTGTGTCCCGGGGATGCCTCCTGCAGCCGACCTTGAAGGCGCAGGAGGCATTACCCCGGTTCACCCTCCCTACCGGCCCTTGCTCCTTCGCATCCAATGTCATGATCACAATGAATGGCGGTGCTGGCTCGAAGGGCCGAATGGCCTCCTCCTGCACCTATTTTCTATGTTTCTATGTCCCCAGCTCCCTCCCGGTTCTGGCGACTGATGAGCTTTCGGGCGATTTTCCGGTTATATCGTCCTCCGAGCCTTCGGTTGGGTTCCCGGACCTGTCGACCGCCGAGCCTTCGGGCGAAGTCTCGCCGATCGATAAACGTTCTAGGCGGGTACCATGACCATGGCACCTTGGGAATACCTCCACCATGTAGCACCTCTGAAAGGCCTCCCTCACCTGGCACCTTCTCTCAGTTAGCAACTTCAATAGTGGCAGCTTTAAAAATATAGAGATTAAAAAGAAAATGAATGTTAGTCAAATTGTTAGGTGGAAACTTGGGAGCAATAGCAACAACACTTTGCAGTTATTTAACCCCTTCGATTTAGTAGAACATCACAAAAGTTCTTCATGTGATCCCTTTCAAACAAACTTTGATACCAAGCAACATTAGGTCAAGTGAGGACTGGTGATCAAAAAAATGGTGTAAAATGTAAGTTGAAAGGATTGTTTTAAGGGATCAGACAGGATAACTGAGTCAATTTCAGGGCAGATAAATTTACCATCAAAATGGATGGTTGCTAACAATGTGCTGAATAGAATGAGGGATGTTGAAGCCAACAAAATTGAACCAATGTCAATGCCTTGGAGGGTTGTAGTGTTGTAGCTGTTTACAGAAAGGGGGAGAAGTGACAATGAAACAATCTGATAAAAAAGATTCATATTTTGAAGACAGGAAAGACTGCTGATGCTGAAATGTGGGTAAAAACCCGCTAGAGGAACACAAAGAGTCAGGGGTTTCCGGTCAAGACCTTTCCTCTCATTTTCCTTTGTAAACTCTGAGATTGAGGTTTTGCTAAAATGGCAACCTGCGTGGAGCTTGACTTCATTTGTTCTTTGGTTCTGATGGGGTCTGAAGAGAGGAATGCCTTTTGGAAGATCTTAGACCCTAATGAAGAGAAGAAATAATATTACTTCTGCAAGCTTCATAGGCACGCATGCTTATAATGACCACTGGTTTTAGTATCTTTTAGCTGTTTTTCAAATACAGGCAACACTGATATCATCACCTTGTATAGCAGTGAATAGCTCTCCAAATTTGAGGAAGGATATTCTTGCTATTGAGGGCGTGCAGCGTAGGTTTACTAGGTTAATTCCCGGAATGGCGGGACTGT
This sequence comes from Rhinoraja longicauda, assembly GCF_053455715.1. NCBI lineage: Eukaryota > Metazoa > Chordata > Chondrichthyes > Rajiformes > Arhynchobatidae > Rhinoraja > Rhinoraja longicauda. Next base: position 18,946,835 of record NC_135956.1, on the reverse strand, counting down.
CATATGTTGAAAGACTGGAGCGACTAGGCTTGTATACACTGGAATTTAGAAGGATGAGAGGGGATCTTATTGAAACGTATAAGATTATTAAGGGGTTGGACACGTTAGAGGCAGGAAACATGTTCCCAATGTTGGGGGAGTCCAGAACAAGGGGCCACAGTTTAAGAATAAGGGGTAGGCCATTTAGAAGGGAGATGAGGAAAACCTTTTTCAGTCAGAGAGTTGTGAATCTGTGGAATTCTCTGCCTCAGAAGGCAGTGGAGGCCAATTCTCTGAATGCATTCAAGAGAGAGCTAGATAGAGCTCTTAAGGATAGGGGGTATGGGGAGAAGGCAGGAACGGGGTACTGATTGAGAATGATCAGCCATGATCACATTGAATGGCGGTGCTGGCTCGAAGGGCCGAATAGCCTCCTCCTGCACCTATTGTCTATTGTCTATTGTCTATGCAAAATATACCATGAATGCTAATTCTCTTTCTCCATTTCCCTTTTCCGTTTTCCATTTCCCTTTGCATTTCATGCTGGTGATTAAATAATCACTCCCGTCCTAGACCATGACTACACCGGAGGGCAAATAATTTCCAGTAAATGTATAGGAAGGAACTGGAGATGCTGGTTTACACTGAAGATAGACACAAGACACAAGTCTGAAGAAGGGTCTCGACACGAAATGTCACTCATTCCTTCTATCCAGAGATGCTGCCTGTCCCGCTGAGTTACTCCAGCATTTTGTGCCTAATTTCCAGTAAAGTCAGATTAGCTATCTTATCACAGGCTGTCATCATGACCTTTTTGTAGTAATTTCTTATTGACAGTGGTCTTAGTGAGGATGATAGCTTGTCAATGGATGTGGATCTGTTGGCCTAAATGAGCTGATGCCTTTACGATCAAGCCTTTACGATGTGTGAACTGACTGAAAACAAGGAAATCAAATCTGCCTATGTGTTTAACAATTCGTGTAGATCATCCATAACTTCATTGTATGTAGGAAGAAACTGCAGATGCTGGTTTACACTGAAGAAGACACAAAATGCTGGAGTAGGCAGCGGGTTAGGCAGTATCTCTGGAGAAATGGAATAGGTGATGTTTCGGGTCGAGACCCTTTATCAGACTCTGATCATACTCAGGTCCTGTGACCTGAAACATCACCTATTCCTTTTCTCCAGAGATGCAGGCTGACCCGCTGACTTACTCCAGCATTTTGTGTCTATCTTTAATAATTCTGTCTGTCAGATCACTTTTCAAGGAGTGGAGGTGGTTTTACTGTGAATGTGGCAATTATGCAAAAGCTTAATAAGATATCAATTTCCTCTCTCTATTATCCAAGCAGAATTCTGAAGGAATTATTTCTAATGGATTAAATAGATTAAAATAACAAAGGGAGCAATTTGATATTGACGTTAACATCATTCATTTCCACGTTTCAGCTTTCCTTGCAGCTGATGAACAATTAAACCAGAAAACAAAAACTATTTTCTAAAATGTTTTTGAAAAGCCAATTATGTTTATTATCAGACAGTGAGGAACATTTGAGAGAGCTGTTTGCCTTCCAAGACTTCCTGATTTGAGAGGTGTCCAGATTGCAACACTCAAATTGGATTTTGGGATTCTAATTTGGTAGCCAGCACATCGAAATAACAAGTCCTGAGCTATATTTGAAGGTTGAGTATTTATTTTCAAGAACAAGTTTAGAAATCCAAATCTACACAAGTCAATGAAAATATTGTGTGATTTCCTTGATGGGTTATTTCCTGTTGCTGCTTCTTATTTTCTATCCTTAGGCTGAGGTAGAATTTGCTACTTTTAACCAATGTGATATAAATCACATGTTCTTGACAAATTTAAAAATAGCCCAGCCTCACAGGGTTATGGAAGTTTAATGCTGCAAACCCATGAATAAAGATGAATGAATTACAATTCCTTGCTTGGCATTGGCAGTATTTATTTTTGAAACTGGAACAAGAGGAAATACTGATTCCCAAATTTAAAAATCTCATTTTGGTTAGGAGACGGATACATGTTAGAAGGTTCAATATTTATTACATAAATAGTTGGCCATTGTGCTGGAAGTCAATTTATAATAGATGACCCTGAATAAAGGCTATCTGATACATTTTGTCATTCGACAGCCTTTCATTTGCATACATTTATTCACGGATAGAGAAAGGGGACCAATTCACTTTTACATCAAACCATTGGAATTGGTGCAGTTAATAATCCAAAAATAATATACTTTAATAATCTGTCAAAATGTTGGTCTAAATTTCTGGCTGCATGACTCACAGGCACTGAAAATGTAAACATATTTAAAAATTTGCAGTTTGAGAGGGTATTATAGCAGGAAGTGTGTCTGTGTTGCCTGTGGTTAGAGGAAAGGCATTATTATGACAGTGTGATTTATTTATAGTCTTGCTAAGATTTAGATTGTGAATGAATCAAGTAAATTAAAAATTCAAGCCAGATCTGAAACATATGATTCCAATATATTATAATTATAATTATAATTATATATTATATACATGTAATTAATATATTTGTGATTTTTAAAGCATTCAGGACACCTAAGGAAAAATATTAAAATCTTCTGCAGCAGACAGGTAAAAAATCTTCAACCAAAGGCAAAATTTTGCTTTGGCAAATGCTTGGAATGAAATTAAAACAACTATGAATATTAGACACAAAAAGCTAGAGTAACTCATCGGGACAAGCAGCATCTCTGGAGAGAAGGAATGGGTGATGGTTCGGGTCGAGACCATTCTTCAGACCCTTCTTACATAATTATGAATATTACTTTGAAATAATATTTAGTCATATTAATATACTTTAATGCATGATGCATTAAAGACCATTTGATAGTATGTTTTTGATTTTTGCACCCTTACAAGCCAGGCTCACTTGCATGAATATTCATGATTGCTCCCTACTCATGCTTATATTGATTAAAAAAAGAAAAGTAGCTAAAAATTACTTGGTAACAACATTTTTCACGTCAGATTGATTGCAATCCGTGGCATATTTTTCTGAACTGCTGGTAAGACCAGGTTGTGAACATATCAAAATCTGAATCACTTAAGTTATAGGCAGAATTATTTTATCATTATTTATGGAAATGTAGAATAGATAATGCGGCACGGTGGCGCAATGGTAGAGTTGCTGCCTTACAGCGCCAGAGACCGGGGTTCGATCCTGATCACGGGGTCGGAGTTTGTATGGAGTTTGTACGTTCTCCCCGTGACCTGTGTGGGGTTTCTCTGGGATCTTCGGTTTCCTCCCACACTCCAAAGACATACAGGTTTGTAGATTAATTGGCTTGGATCACATGCATCTTAATCAATGGCTAAATTAATTCGATGTACAGTATGTATTAAAGGAATCTATGTTCTATTTGTGTCCAGTCTTCATGTGTGCAGTCAACAGATGATCAATACCATTTAATTATCCCCTAGGGTAGGAGAAACAGGAACTAAAGTGCATAGGTTTAAGGAGAGAGGGGAAAGATTTAATACGAACCCGAGGGGCAAACTTTTCACACTGATGGTAAGTATGGGCTGTCGGTTGAAGTAGCTGAAACAGGTAAAATAACAATATTTAAAAGTCATTTGGATAGATACATGGTCAGAGAAAAGTTTAGAGGAACACAGGTCAAATGCAGGCAAATGGGACAAGCTTAGAAGGAATGCCTTGGATATGTTGGGACGAAGGGCCTGTCCCTTTGCTGAATGACTCTATGACTCTAATCAGTTAAGCATATTTGAAAACAAAATTTAGATGAAGAAGAAATTTGACATTGAACAATCTAAAATAAATTAAACTTGCCACCTCATAAGGCAACATTTTGGGAAAATTAATAGCGATGAGAAACCAGGTAGTTCTACTATAACACGATAGTTACATTTCTAAGAAACCTTGAGTTATAGAATATCGCCTTAAAACCAAGAGTTTCAGACGCAATAACAATAATATTGTTCCTGCAGGATTTTCGAAACTAAATGCCTTTTCAAAGGCAGTATCTTTATTTTTATCACTGCAAGCTAAAAATACTAAAGACTGTATGTTACGTTGTTTATTGTTGCAGAGGAGTCAAGAGAAACTAATACCTGTTGTACTTTTGTATAGCTTAATTGTTCTTGAGTATGGATCGAAATATCAAATACTAGAGGACAAAGCTTTAAGGTGAGAGGGGCAAGTTTAAAGGGGGAAGTTTTTTATGCAGTGGGTGGTGAGTGCCTGGAATGTGCTGCTAGAGGTGGTGGTTGAAGCAGATACATTAGTAGGATTTTAAAGACTTTTGGATAGGGGCATGGATATGCAGGGAATGGAGGGATGGAGATGGAGCAGGTAGATGAGAGGTCATGTTCATAAGATCTAGCAGCAGAATTAGGCCTTTCGGCCCATCAAGTCTACTCCGCCATTCAACAAGGCAGATCTATCTTTCCCTCTCAACCCCTTTCTCCTGCCTCCTCCCCATAACCCCTGACACCCACACTAATCAAGAATCTGTCAATCTCCGTCTTAAAAATATGCATTGACTTGGCCTCCATGGCCATTTGTGGCAAAGGTTGGTCTTGGCATCATGGTCGGCACAGACATTATGGGCCAAAGGGCCTGTTCATGTGCTGTACTGTTCTATGTTCTATATTTCCTTTGCACCTTTGGCTTGCACCGTATCACAGACGTTCCCACTGTTTTCTCTACGTTTCCCTGCCATTTACACACTTCTCATCTTTTTTTTACCAGTTCTGATGAAAAATCCTTGACCCAAAATATTGACAATGTGTCTGCCACCACATATTATTCCTGACCTTCTGAATGCCTCTTGCAATTTTTGCTTTTGGTTCAGATTTTGAACACCTGCAATTTTCTGCGTCATTTAGCCTTTTGAGTTGGGTTCATTTGAGGTATTGCATTTGTGAGTGTAGTAAGAGCAACAATGATTCTATGAGCTACACTGGAACAGCACAATAGAGGAAGCATATTGGCAAGACAAAATACAATTCCATAGCATGACATTATAGTGACAAAAATGGTAATTTAATTTTGAAAACATTGTATAATTTTCCCAAATTTATCATTATTAGTCAGGGCATACAATAAACACTTATGTCACAAGGAAATGCAGATGCTGCTTTACTAAAATGGCACAAAGTACTGCAGTGACTCAGCATGTCAGGCAACATCTCTGGAGAATATGGATAGGTGACATTTTGGGTCGGGACCCTTCTTCAGACTGATTGTGGTTTGGGGGGAGGGGAAGGAGTCTGGGGGCAGAACAAAGCCTGACAAGTGATAGGTGGATACACTTGAGGGAGGTTTTAATAGTTAGATTGTTGAACACAGGCCAGAGATTCAGAGACAAAAAGTGTGAGTTTAGGATAGAAGAGGTCCGAATTGTGAAGCCAGAGGAGGGAATATATATGAAAGGGGACAGGGGGAGAGGAAAGGGGAGGAATGGATGTGAATCCAGGTGGGGCACAGGAAAATGAGAAGGGTGGTTTAGTAAAGGAAAGACATTCTAGCCTTAGAGGGAGTACAGAGAAGGTTCACCAGATTGATCCCTGGGATGGCAGGACTTTCATATGAAGAAAGACTGGATAGACTAGGCTTATACTCGCTGGAATTTAGAAGACTGAGGGGGGATCTTATTGAAACATATAAAATTCTTAAGGGGTTGGAGAGGCTAGATGCGGGAAGATTGTTCCCGATGTTGGGGAAGTCCAGAACCAGGGGACACAGCTTAAGGATAAGGGGGAAGTCTTTTAGGACCGAGATGAGAAAACATTTCTTTACACAGAGAGTGGTGAGTCTGTGGAATTCACTGCCACAGAAGATAGTTGAGGCCAGTTCATTGGCTATATTTAAGAGGGAGTTAGATGTGGCCCTTATGGCTAAAGGGATCAGGGGGTATGGAGAGAAGGCAGGTACAGGTTACTGAGCTGGATGATCAGCCATGATCATATTGAATGGCGGTGCAGGCTCGAAGGGCCGAATGGCCTACTCCTGCACCTATTTTCTATGTTTCTATGTTTCTATGTTTCTAGTAGTTTAGTTATCCGAAATTGGCGAATTCAACATTCACACCTGTTCGGATGCAAGCCACCCAAGTGGAATCTGAGGTGCTGTTCCTCCAGTTTGTGTGTGGCCTCACTCTAGCAATGGAGGAGGCCCAGTATAGAAACAACAGTGTGGGAATGGGAAGGGGTGTTAAAATGGTCAGCAACCGGGAGATCCAGCAGGCCTCGGCGGACCGAGCGCAAGTGTTTGGCGAAACGGTCGCAGAGTCTACGCGAGCTGTGTCAGTTATGAGACAAAAGTAGCATTGAAATATGTGTTGGAGGTCAGGACAGTGTGTAACATATCATCAGTGCATATTTTGAGGTTTAGTGTGCATTATAAAAAGAAGTTTTCAAAGAATGTGATATTCCCTGATGTTTCTGGAACAATGACTCATCAACTTGATATGCAGTGAGGCACCTCCTCACTTTACGTCATCATCATTGCAGTGGCACAGAAAAAGTGACAATAATAACAGAAGTTAAAAATAAATTGATGTAAACATTGGATGAGTGGCAGAAGATTACAGGCAGTAATCCAATATTCGGATCCTGATGACTAACACACTGCTCGTCCCTTGCTCTCCAGGTTTATGATGTTACCTGACCGACTTGATTGGATTATTGCCAAGTAATCTTCTTTCCAAAACACAGAACTTTTATCCAGGGAAAGATTAATGAGAAAATTTATATTTACCAGTGTACAGCATCTAAAATTCATATTTACTGGTGTATAGCACCCAAATTTTTTAAGCAATACCACAATACAGTTTAAAAATTATGATGCGTTGCATTAAGAGCAGCCAACCTGCATACAGTGCCTGATTATATGGTTTACAAATATAGTTTACCAGTTTGTGGGAAGGATTAACGAGAACAAGAGGCGGCACGGTGACACAGCGGTAGAGTTGCTGCCTCACAGTGCCAGAGACCCAGGTTCAATCCTGATGACAAGGGGGGGGGGGGGGGGGTGCTGTCTGTATGGAGTTTGTACATTCTCCCTGTGACCACATGGGTTTTCTCCAGGTCCTCTGGTTTCCTCCCGCATTCCAAAGGTGTGCAGGGTTGTAGTTTAATTGGCTTTGGTAATAAATTGTCCCTCGTGTAGGTGTGATAGTGTCAGTGCACTGGGGTCACTGGTTGGCGTGGACTCGGTGGGCAAAAGGGCCTGTTTCCACACTGTATCTCTAAAACTAAACTAAACTAAAGAGGTGGCACAGTGGCGGAGCGGTATAGTTGCCTTACATCGCCAGTAACCTGTGTTTTTACTCCGGACTATGCTGTCTTTACGGAGTTTGTACGTTCTCCCTGTGACCTCTCCAGGCATACCAGTTTCCTCCCACACTCCAAAGACAGGCAGGTTTTGGAGGTTAATTGGCTTCTGTAAATTGCCCCAGGCGGGTATGATGCGAAACTCGGATGACATAGAACTAGTGTATGGGTGATCTTGGTTGGATGGATTCCGTGGGCCGAAGTGCCTTTTTCCACGCGGTATCTCTAAACTAAACTAAACAATTCAATCTGTTCAGAAGTTCATAAGTGATAGGAGCAGAATTAGACTATCATAAGCAGGATCATATTGATTGATCTAAAAAGCCATGTTTATTGGCTCATGTTTCGGCGAGTGTGAGAGAGCGAGGGTGTCAATATTTTATGCTGTCGATTACATTTAAAGGCGATTACGTTAAAGATTATTGATGAGAATAGGCACGGATCTCCCTATCCCTATTTTTCTGTGGCTGTGGTTATTGAAAATCCCATTCTTTGATACTTTTAAAGTAAATTCATCATTCTTTGCCCTGCATAGCCTGCAGAATGTTTATGCAGACTATTACATTTGTTTAAATTGGTCCCTGCCTGCTCAAATCATGTGTTTTGCGGTTCCCTCTACATTAATTTTTCTTTGACCTTTTGACATAGTACCTGAAATGAGTTTCCCATTTTGTCGAGAGATCAGGTGAAATGGTAGCCAAAGCCACACAGTAATTTTGTTATCTGTGGCTGTTTTGACAACAGCTGTTTGCAGGAGATAGTCTTCTGCCCCAGAAATATATGCACGTCAGGCTCCCAGCAAGCACATTAGTTCCCTGGGCAACTATAACAACTTTCTGGCAAAAGCATTAGCTTTCAATGCTCCAACTCGTAAAACTTGCTGGGGTCCCAAAAGGTATGTTCGTTTGGGCAGGAGCTGCAGAGATTTCATACCACGGTTGAAATAATGAAATCTATGGAGGCTCTCGGCTCATTTGGCGGAAGTGTTGTCTCTGACTCAGAGGGTTGCGAGTTCACGTTATGTTTCTATAACTGTGAGCACAAGACCAAAGATGACTCTCCAAAGCAAGATTTTTAAGACGTGCAATATTTTTCAGACATGATAGTGAGGAAAGTAAAAGAGTGGGTTGTATTACTCATCAGGTAGAATTTCACAGCGGCAATGGCTCAATGGTGCTTTATTAGTCACATGTGCAACAGAATAGTGAAACAGATGTTTTGGCGCCATCTGCAAAGACCGAAGTCTGGTCCGCCCGCCCGCTCGGTCGACCGGAAAGTCTACCATTCCTGCTAAGCTCCTCTAGGACCTTCCTCCTTTGCCTTCGGCCGGATCGGCCCACGAACTGATGCCCCTCTCCTCTCCCGGCCATCTTTGTGTCCTGGGGGCATCTCGTGCAGCTGACCTTGAATGGGCTGGAGGCATTAGTCCGGTTCACCCTCCTACTGGCCCTTGCGCCTCGCGTCCAACGTCTCCCTAGCTCCTGCCTAATAATGTTATAATCTGCCTTTTCCAAACCCAAGGTTGAGATATATCCTTATTCATAATTATCTTAAAACTTATGGTGTTGTGATCATGGTTCCCAAAATGCTCTCCAACTGAAATGCCAGTCACCTGACCAAGCACGTTGGTCAATACAAGATCCATTAAGGACCTTGCTCGAGTTGGACTATCCACAGCCTGTTTCAAGAAACCCTCTTGGATGCACTTGACAAATTCTGCCCCGTCTACGCCTCTTGTAGTCAGGAAGTCCCGGTTAATATTGGGGAAGTCAAAGTCACCCATGACGACAACCATGTTGCTTCAACATCCTTCCATAACCTGTCTACATTTCTGTGCTTCCATCTCTCGCTGGCTCCCTCCTCTTCAGTTCTCTGGTCTTCGGGGACGAGCAGTGTCCAGGCCCGACAGCATCCCTTGACAGGTGGCTGAGTCTTTGGGTCCTCCGGGCGGGTTCCCGGTACTGCGGTCCACCGAGCGTTTGGTTCTTCCAGGCGGGTTCCCGGTTTTGTGGCTGTGGCACTCAGAGACGACCTGCATCAGGGTTCATCCATGGCTCGAGTTCAAAACTAAGAAAGGTGCAATCACTCATGGGATTATACTGTCGGCCTCTCAATAGCCAGTGGGAGATGGAAGCACGGATATGTAGACTGACTGTGGAAGGATGTTGAAGCAACAGGGTTGTCATGGTGGGTGATTTTGACTTCCCCAATATTGACCTGGACCTCCTGACTACAAGAGGCGTAGACGGGGCAGAATTTCTCAAGTGCATCCAAGAGGGTTTCTTGAAACAGGATGTGGATAGTCCAACTCGAGGAAAGTCCATAATGGGTCTTGTATTGAGCAATATGCTTATTCATATTTCACTTGGGTAACTTACATCCCAGCAGTATGAACATTGATTTCTCTAACTTCAAGTAACCTTTGCTTTTCCCCTCTCTCCATCCCTTCCCCTTCCCATTTCTCCGACCAGTCCTACTGTATCCGACTACATTTTATCTCTGTACCGCCCACTTCCCTGACATCAGTCTGAAGAAGGGTCTCGACCCGAAACGTCACCCATTCCTTCTCACCAGAGATGCTGCCTGCCCAGCTGGGTTACAGCATTTTATGTCTATCTTCGATTTAAACCTGCATCTGCAGTTATTTCCTACGCATGCTTATGCAGGTGACTGGCATTGCAGTGGGAGCATTTTGGGACCAGTGATCTCAACACTGTAGGTTTTTAGATAGTTATGAATAGGGATGTATTTGAACCTTGGGTTTGGTACTACATTTGGGAAAGGCTGATCATAACATGAGTAGGCAGGAGCTAGGGAGAGTTAATTGGGAACAACTGTTATTGAGTACGTCCACTTCTGACATATAGGACTCATTTAAAGACCAATCGACCAAGGTTCAGCACGTTCCAGTGAGGAGGAAAGATAAGGATGGCAAGGTAAAGGAACCGTGTATGACCAAAGAGGGTGTCAATTTGAACAAAAAGAAAAAAAGAAGCAAATGTAAAATTTTAAAAGATGCAGACAGACGGGCCCTTTGAGGAATATAAAGCAAGCAAAAAAGAACTCATGCAGGCAATTGTATGGGCCAAATGGGGCCATAAACTGTTATTCAAGAATCATATTAAAGAAAATCCCAAGGATTTTTTAACGTGCATTAAAAACACCAGGTTGCTTATGGAGCAGGTAGGGTCATTTAAGGATAAAGGAAGGGATTTGTGTTCAGAGAATGTCAGCAAGGTACTAATAAAGCACTTGTATATATTAAATATATACATCTCCCCTACATTTGACTTCCCAAAGTGCAACATCTCACCCTTGCTCAGGTTAAACTCCATTTGTCATTTCTCCGCCCATTTCTATCGCTGATCTGTATCCCATTGTCTCCTTTGTCGTCCTTTTTTACTGCCTGCAACTCCACCAGTTTTAGTGTAAGCTGCATTCTTACAGAGAGTTACAGGAGGAGCCTGATTACCATTGTCTCCAGGTTCAAGAACAACTTCTTCTCATCAACCATCAGACCTTGAACCACACTGCACAACCCTAACCACAACCTTACCTCAGCAACAAAACCTTTCATGAACATGTGAAATCAGATTAGAGTAGGTAATGGATATGGAACTGTCAAAAGCATGATTCTTTTGTATTAAAATAGCTATGTATTTCTTTCTTGTTACATTTCACACAGTCTCTGACTCCAATCAACTCTCTTTCACTTTACAAACTCCCTCTGCAGTCTGTGTTAGACTTCCCTTCTTCATATTTCCTTTCTAGCACCTTTCGAGTTAATATTGCAAATAGTTCTACATAAAGGAGAAGGTTCTGTCTGCCTCACAACCTATTCCTCTTTCAACAATCCATCCTCAAGCTATCCAATCTCACTGACTGCCATCTCATCTCTGAACTCCCCTCTAGATGGACTAAGAGACGAAGGTGGTGCATTGCATTTTCTCTTGTTCTCCTTCTGCTGTCAGGTAGATGCCAAGATGCACTGTTACAGCTGAGACAACTTGAATGTGGCTACGTGGCTAAGATACAGTAAAACTGCTAATAACTTGAGGGACTGTACATTCACCAGAACATAACAGGGTTGCACAATGGCGAGGCGGTGGAGTTGCTGCCTTACAGCACTTGCAGCGCCAGAGACCCGGGTTCAATCCCAACTACGGTTGATGTCTGTACGGAGTTTGTACGCTCTCCCCGTGACCTGCTTGAGTTCTCTCCGAGATCTTCGGTTTCCTCCCACACTCCAAAGACGTACAGGTCTGTAGGTAAATTGGCTTGGTAAATGTAAAGATTGTCCCTAGTGTGTGTAAGATAGTGTTAATATGCGGGGATCGCTGGTCGGCATGGACCCGGTGAGCCTAAGGGCCTGTTTTCGAGCTGTATCTCTAAACTAAATAACCGATTATGGAGAAGGGATTTTGACAAAATTAGTGGAGAATTCAATGCAAATGTACTAGCCGTCTATCTGACCAGATTAAAAATTAAAAAACAGACCTTCATTCTTCGGTTCCCTATTTTCCCCTTTCACCAATGCAACTTGACCATTGTTCTTTCAGATTTCAGATTGAAGTGGCAATTTAATTATGTGGCAGAACTCGAAGCATACAACTTTGGTTCAAGTGCATATTTAGTTTAATTTAGAGATATTACTCAACCCCTTGAGTTTGCACCTCCCTATAATAAGAATGTGGCTGATGTGATCATTACATCATGTCCACATTTCAGTCTGTTAATCTTTCATCCTCTTGCTTATCAAGAATATACTCATCTCTAACTTCAAAATATTCATGAATTTTGCTTTTGAGAAAAAGAGTTGCAAGTTGTTAATAAATTGGATCAAGTGGGAATATCTAATTTAAGTTCTGAAAGTCCTTCGACATAACCTAAGATGCGGGTACTTAAAAATGGATTAGAAATGATATACTTTGTCATCCCACTGCACGTTACACTCATTTAATGCTTGCACAATGTCGTTCTGCTTATATAATGGGAAACCCAGCTAACATAAGGTTAGATCTCACAGACTTTCACGCACAACTTTCTTTCTACTACTCCCACTGAGGTAGTCATCAAAGAGATAAGGTAGATAGTAGTTCCGCACTGGTCTGGTTGAGGCAGGATGATCCAGTTGCCTAATAACAGCTGGGAATAAACTATCCCTGAATCTGGAGGTGTGTGTTTTTGCACTTCTGTACCTTTTGCCTGATGGGAGAGGGGAGAAGAGGGAGTGGCCAGGGTGTGACTTGTCCCTGATTATGCTGCTGGCCTTGCCGAGGCAGCGGGAGGTATAAATGGATTATTGACCGATTCCTAAGGCTTACAGCAGAACTGAACAGTATTTTGTTGCCTTTCTATAAAACAAATGGTTAATAAAAGTTGAAGAATAATCATCATTCTTCGCACAACATCCAAACTATTGGAAAAGATATGATTAAGTTAATGGGGTTGCTGAAAAGATTTACAATGATATTGGCAGGACTGGCGGGTTTAGACTTTGAGGTTCAGACTGGATAGGCTGAATATTTTTCCGGAGTGAAAGAGGCTGAGTAATACCCTTATGTAGATTTATAAAATCAGGAGGGGAATATGTGTAAGCTCACAATCTTTCTCCTATGGTAGCAGTATTGAGATAGAAGGAAACGTTTGCATTGGGAGGTGCTCCATCTTAATTAAATTCACACCAAGGTCTTGATGTAGATGTCTATTGTCTATTGTCTATTGTCTATAAATAGTGAGGTTGCAGCTATTTTAGCAAGTAAATGGCGGAGACAGTCATGAGCAGAATATGAACAAAAATTCAAAAGACATGAAAATGAACAGACCAGTTAGAAATTGTGGTTTTGGCTCGACAGGTAAAGGAAAATCAAAATTATTAATCTGAACAAAAGAATTAAGAAACAAAAATAGAGCAGAAGAAAAGGTCAGGGTGTTTGGTCAGTTCATACAAACACTTGGAGTATTGGAAAAATATTGACTCAAGTGAAGCCTTAAATTCGAGATGGAGGATGCAACATGGAAGCCAGTATTGAGCCACTGTGACAAGACATTCTTGATTTTTGATTAGTTCGTGTGTCATGGGTGATGGGGAGAAGGCAGGAGAATGAGATTAGGAGGGAGAGATAGATCAACCATGGTTGAATGGCGGAGTGGACTTGATGAGCCGAATGGCCTAATTCTGCTCCTAGAACTTGTGAACTTATGAACATGACATTCAGCAGCATGCCGTGAATTTTCACAGGAAAGGCAGTGATTCTTGTAGATGAGAAGGAGAAACATTAAGGATTAAGGATTAAAGATGAATTCTATAATAAGAGATGATGTGTGAAAAGATGACTCAAATGGTGGAGGTTTTTTTGAACCATTAAGAAATAGAAAGGGATTTGTGAATAGTGGAAAAATATTGGCCTTAACAAGTACAGTGTTGATTTATCAAAATGATAATAAACTCCAAGGGATAAATGATTGGAAGAGATTCCACAAACTAGTGATATATTCCCCGCTGTTTAGAAAATTAAGGGGCAACTTGATCGTGTTTTTGAAGGAATTTAGTGGAAATTAAAATGTGGATGGGGAAAATCTATTTAGTAGTGGGGGAATCTTCATAAATTCATAGTTATAGGAGCAGAATTAGGCCATTCAGCCCATCGAGCCTACTCTGCCATTCATTCATGGCTGGTCTATCTTTCCCTCTCAAACCCTTCTCCTGCCTTCTCTCCATAACCTTTAACACCCTTTCTAATCAAGAAGCAGTCATCTCCGCTTTAAAAATACCCGATGACTTGGCCTCCATAACTGTCTATGGCAATTAATTCCACTGGGCAACAGACTAAAAGTTATAGCCTCGTCTTACTGGAGTGGAGTTCAGAAGGAATTGTACGTGAAAGTATTGATAGAGTTTCCTCTCTCTTCCAAGAAAAGGTGGAGCCCACAATGGCCCATTGTTGGCTGGGGAAGAGGTGATAATGATGGAATACAACAGTGGAACTAGTAGGATGACTAGGGTGGGGGAGGGGGGAAAGAGGGAATGCAGGGGTTAGTTGAAATTAGAGAAAACAACGTTATTATTGCTGGGTTGTAAACTGCCCAAGGAAAACATGAGGTGCTGTTCCTTCAATTTGAGTGACCTCATCTGTGTGGAGGAGGCCCAGGACATAAAGGTCAGTGTGGGAATGAGAAGAGGAGTTAAAATCTTTGGAAACCGGGAGATCATATTTCTCTGAGGAATGGAGAAGACAGCAACCATCAAGCAAGACCGTCGGGATCAATGAACATTGAAATCAACATTCATTGTAAATTACAGGGTTCTTTTAGAGAGCTTCAGCTGACAATCAACTCACTGGTTCCTGCCAGAGAGATTACAATGAGAAGGATCACCTTAGTATGGAGAGCACAGCACAGACCCACGGATAGAAAGAGCAAACACTGTGGGAGCAAACACAAATATAGCAGTTGCCATTTTCCGTGGGAGCTATTTGGTGAAAGTGTAGTGGTGGACAGCAGTGCTCAAGGTAACGTGCATTGTTAAAGGTTACAAATAAGAAAAGAATATATAGAAACATAGAAACATAGAAAATAGGTGCAGGAGTAGGCCATTCGGCCCATTGAGCCTGCACCGCCATTCAATATGATCATGGCTGATCATCCAACTCAGTATCCCGTACCTGCCTTCTCTCCATACCCCCTGATCCCTTTAGCCACAAGGGCCACATCTAACTCCCTCTTAAATATAGCCAATGAACTGGCCTCAACTACCTTCTGTGGCAGAGAATCCTACAGATTCACCACTCTCTGTGTGAAAAAAAACGTTCTCATCTCGGTCCTAAAATATCAATTGATTCCCCTTTATCCTTAAACTGTGACCCCTTGTTCTGGACTTCCCCAACATCGGGAACAATCTTCCTGCATCTAGCCTCTCCAACCCCTTAAGAATTTTGTAAGTTTCTATAAGATCCCCCCTCAATCTTCTAAATTCCAGCGAGTACAAGCCGAGTCTATCCAGTCTTTCTTCATATGAAAGTCCTGCCATCCCAGGAATCAATCTGGTGAACCTTCTCTGTACTCCCTCTATGGCAAGAATGTCTTTCCTCAGATTAGGAGACCAAAACTGTACGCAATATTAGTTGTTTACAAGGATAATGCGTTTTTTTAAAGGAGAAAATATTATTCTGGTTCTGTTTGCCGTTGCTCTGCTAATTTGCCATTTAAGTGCTGTTGGTGGCTCCTTGTCCTTATATCTTGCCTTTCTCATCAATTGATATTTGCTTCTTCCCCTCCTGGAACTCTGCCTCTCTATCAGACATCAGCCACGATTGCAGAATCATAGAATGGTCTACTGTAGACCATTCGTCCTTCCATCTTACTGCCACAGCTGGAAAAGAACTGTGGCTTGGTCTAATTACACTTACTTAATCTTTCTCAAAATGCCCCTCCTTCGTATTCAGTGGCTGTGGAGCTAAAATCACAGCTGTGTTGGGGTGTGAACACCAGACCATAAACATTTGCAACTGTAGTTATTGTCTTAATCTGTTCTCTGCCAGTTTTGCCAGTTATGCTCAATCTGCATCATTTGTTCATTGATTCCTAGCCGGCTAGAGACAGTTACTCTCTGTTTAGCCCATAAAACAACACAAGATTTTAAGAAACTTTGTCAAATCACTCCTTAATTTCTTTGCTCTGGGGTGCATAACCCCAGTCTCTCAATTCCCCCCAGATTATGGGGTGGCATGGTGGCACAGTGGTAAATTTGCTGCCTTACAGAACCAGAGACCCAGGTTCAATCCTGACTGTATGGAGTTTGCACGTTCTCCCTGTGACTGCATGGGTTTTCTCTGGGTGCTCCAGTTTCCTCCCACACTATAAAGACTTGCAGGTTTGCAGGTTAATTGGCTTTGGTAAAATTGTAAATTGTTCCTAGTGTGTAGGGTAGTGCTAGTGTACAGATTGATCGTTGGTTGCCACAGGCTCAGTGGGCCGAATGGCCTCTTTCCAGGCTGTATCTCTAAAGTCTGAAGTCTATTAATATGTGAACATCTGCAGTACAAAAAAGCTCGCTCCTAATTTCTAGTGGGGAATTAGGAATGGGCACTAAATGGTGGCCTTGTGAATGGAACACAGACCCTGTGAAGGTATTAAGAAATGAGATGATGTTGGTTGGAGCTTGGATCTCCAAACCTATGTCATTGGCATCACATTAACGTGGCTGTTACAAGGTGTGTGTACAAGCAACTTCACAAAATGGCGGCCAGTTCACATCATGGTAGTGTACATCAAAGATATTAGAGGAACAAGATGGTTCACTCCGTTGAAATCGCCTATACTGAAGTGTAGTACGCAAAGGAGCCATTTTAGTAGGCAAAACCCGCCGTTCGCTATGCCTCTCACAGGGTAATCAGTGGTTTGGGGGAACAGTATGTGTGATTACACCATAAAAATGCAGCATATATCTCATCTACCAATTCACAGATTTTTGTTATTTTTCTTTTAAAATGTTTCTGCAAGTTTCTGCCTACTAAAATGGCGCCATGACGTACTACGGTTTTTAGGGTCGAGTGGTCTATCTTGTTCCTCTAGTATCTTTGGTGTGCATGCATGTCTACCATTTGTAATACTTCAAGGATCCTATAATGTCCAATTACCTGACATTCCCATGCCCAATTTGTCCTCCATTAAATGTCCACATTTTATTTGATTTTCCTACATAGGGTAGTTCAGATGTTGAATCTACTGGTGCTGATCTATTCAGCCTTCAAAGCACAAAATAAACCCCGACTTGCTGCTGATGAATCACCCCTTCTGTTGCTGATATAAATCACAACAGAGGACATGTTTTGGCTGCATTTATGTGCTTGTAGCATCATAACCAGCTGCCTTAGGGTAAAGGTGACAAATGTGTCAAAATAACAGTCACTACTTCCTAGTAGGCTCAGAAAAAAAAAATATTTTGTCAAATATCAAATTGTATGAGGTAAAAATATCAATCTTCTTAAAGAAACACAACTTTACGACAAAGTGTGAAACATTTTTTTCTTTCGTCATTTCTCTGGTGTGCATTTCTTATCCCTTGGAGGGAGCCTGTAACTTAAAATTCTATATAATATCAGTGTTCATCAAACATTTTGGATCTCTATTTAAATACGATTGCACTTATATGTTGTCATTGTTATAAATGGAAGTATAATGGCATAATTCATTGGTGTGTCAGCATATTGTAACTTGGTGTAATGAGATAAAGGGCTTTGATTACAATGGAGTCCACTAACAAGGTTGCTTGCTTACTAAATTCCGTCATTTAGCTATAATTTAACAAGCACTATTCACAGACATCCAGAAGCAGCTCCACAGCGTGACCTTTTGGTTATTAATGGGGAATGGTTCCTGAAAATAAACATGGTGTGTGTGTAAAATAACAAAAGTTAAAATGCCTTGTTTGACAGCTGCACTACTAGACCTGTGGTCTAACATAGTGTTTATTTGTCAACCTGTCCTGGTTAAGACCCTGTGTAGAAAGGAATTGCAGATGCTGGTTTACACCAAAGATAGATGCCAAGTGCTGGAGTAACTCAGCGGGTCAGGCAGCATCTCTGGAGAAAAAAAGATGGGTGCTGTTTTGGGTTGGGACCCCTCTTCAGGCTGAAGTCAGAAGACTGAAGAAGGGTCCCAACCCAAAACGTCACGTATCATTTTTCTCCAGAGATGCTGCCTGACCCGCTGTGTTACTCCAGTACTTTGCATCTATCTCTGGTTAACACAATGATTATTTCTGGCATTTCTAGTAACTAAAGTGCAACAGCAATTAAAGAATGATTTTCGGGAAGCACAGAGGATTTAAAAAAAAAGTGTATATATAAAATATATATCTTTTTGGTTAGATAAACATTTGTAAGACAAACAGTTCCACAGAGAATGTCTCTTCAGCATAGTCACAAATGTTGGTGGAGTGTTACACAGCCAAGAGGAAGCAATAGGTCCAAAAGCATGCCTATCGTAAAGTCAGTACAAGTGTTAAAGGTGAGCTGAAGCATTTGCAACAATGTTCAGATCCATTTTATCCACTTTCGGAGGCCTTTGCCTTTACAGAATCCAATTCTCAGCCAATTTAGATCATTCCACCTTATATCAATAAGGCCAGCACAATGGTGCAGCTGATAGAGCTGCAACCTAGCAATGTCAGAGCTCTGGATTTGATCTTGATTTCGAGTGCTGTCTGTGTGGAGTTTGCATGTTCTACCTCTGGATGCAATGGTTTCCTCACGTATCCCAAAGACATATCCCAAAGGGTTGTTAATTTCTTTCCTTTCCTTTGAATGTGCAATAATAAGATCAGAAGATCATAAGACATAGCAGCAGAATTAGGCCTTTCGGCCCATCATGTCTACTTCATTTGATCATGGCTGATCTATTTTTCCCTCTCAAATCCATTCTCTTGCCTTCTCCCCATCATCTTTCAAGCCCTTACTAATCAAGAACCTATGTTAAAAAATGTTTAAAAATGTTAATGTTAAATGTTAAACTCTAATCTCTAATGTGAAAAAAAAGCCCAATACCAAATTGCCATCATAAAATAATTCTTTATCTGAGCTTTCCTCAGCAATCTATGAAATTACGGGGCTGTCCTTTCTTTCTTCAGAGGAAAACGTACCAATTAAATAATCAGTAATCAAGTAAAACTCTAAAGAAACAGAATTATAGAGTTTATAGAAGTGTCTCGCCCCGAAACATCACCTATCCATGTTCTCTAGTAATGCTGCCTGACCTGCTGAGTTACTCCAGCACTTAGTGGTCTTTTGAGAATTTCTGGAGGCCGTGGATATGTAATATTTCGGGTCAGACTGAAGAAGGGTCCCGACCCAAAAAGAACCTATTCATATTCTCCAGTGAAGCTACCTGACCCGTTAAATTACTGCAACACTTTGTGTCTTTACTTGAGTTTGCTAATCTGACATTGTCAACAACAATCTCATAGTATCTCAGAAACGTATAGTCATTGAAACTCTAATCTTTGCACTGTTTTTTTTTGAAAGACAGCCCTGGAGTTATCGGTCATCCATGTAGTTTGTTATTCTTATTCATTCATCCCAATTCTTTTTTACAATTCTTTGTGCGTTCAACTTTTCAGGCTCTCTCCAAGTTGAAACTTTCAGATCTAAGAACAATCCGAGTAATTGGATATAATTTTCAAATATTATGCCATATAATTTTAAGTCTATAAATTTTGGTTGTTGGTACATTCAGTAAGTAGATCAGAGTTTTTACAATCATCTTGGAAGATTCCATTAAGCAACGTCTTAACCTTTGCTAAGAAGAACAGTTTTAAATTGTTTCTCCAACATTTCCACATAAATGAAAATCTTCATTCCGTATAAACCTTTTCTGTACCTTTTCGAATCATGAAATGTTGTATCTCCAAAGGTCTAACCAATGACTTTTATAAAATTCTATCAGAATTTCCTTACTTTTAAATCCTATGCTGCTGTTTACAATATAACTATCCTTTCTTTTCACTCAATATTAGCTTGTCCTGTTACCTTTAATGAATGATGTATATGAGAATCAGTACCTCTGCTCAAGAAAAATCATGCCATCTATGGTATGCAGTCTTTCCATTTTTAGTCCTTCCAAAGTGTATCATTTCACACATCTCTGCATTAAACACCATCTGCCAGTTTTCACCCTATTGACTCATCCTATCTATGTCATTCTGAATTCTGCAACTATCCTCCTTACTCTTCAATATTTCGCTTCATTGTGAAAGATTTGTGCTGCTCCCTGCACCATGGTGTAGATTGTTTATAAACAAAGTAAAAAGGGCAATAGACCTAACCCAGGCCCTTGGGGAATACCCTTGCAAGCCAATTCCCAGTACGATAAACATCCATTTGTCACGGCCCTTTGGTTCATGTTTCTAAGCTACTGCTACATCGATATTGTCACATTTATTTTTTATTCCTTGTGCTTTCATCAGCTTCATGTGCCTACTGAGCAACATCTTCTCAAATGCCTTGTGAAAGCTCACATAGACTTTTACCGAACTGGCTTGATTAACCTTCTCTGTTACCTCATCAAAAAAATGTAGCAAATTTGCACACAGTCGGGGCTTATCAACCACAATGAGAGAGACTATTTACATACTTCTGAATTTTAGGAATCATTAGTTGTTCAAGTGAAGAAGGCAGCTCAGAACGCGAAAGGAAAATCATTTCCCTGCTCTTAAATCACACCATGAGATCTTTCTCGTCCAAAAGCAGAGGGAGGTGGCCTTGAGTTTACATCGCATCCAAAAGGGCAGCATTTCTGCAGGCATTAGCTTGTACACTCAACTTGTTGTAGGACTTGAACTCATAACCTATTGCCCAGAAAGAGCAGAGCACTCTATTCTCCAAAGAGCATTTTTACTTACACTTTCCAATGGGAATAACATTGAAGCTATCTGCACTGATTGTTATAACTGCAGAAAGCAGGCAGAAACTTTGGAAAACTAAACGCACCGCTTAAACTTAAACTTGAACTCGTGTGTAGGAAGGAACTGCAGATGCTGGTTTATGCTGAAGATAGACACAAAATGCTGGAGTAACCAGCGGAAACTAGAGGAATGAAAACGTACAAAGAACAAATGAACGAAAGGTATCAATAGGACAAATCATTTACCTTTTACTCATTTGGTCTTTGTAGCTTTTCATACCTCTAGTTTCCTCTCCCCTGACTCTTTGTCTGAAGGATCTCGACCCGAAACGTTACCTACTCCTTTTCTCCAGAGATGCTGTCTGAACTGCTGTGTTACTCCAGCATTTTGTATTAAACTAGCCAGTGCGAGAAATGTCCATTCCGATGCTAGGCCATCAAAAGTAGCTCCATTTTTATGTCTCCATAGGCGCTACCTGATCTTTTGGGTATTTCCAGCATTCTCTTTTCATGACTTGTGAATTGTGAAACTAGAGGAAGGAATGTATTTGGAGGGGAAGGGGGAGGGGAGAAATAGGTGCAAGTCCAGGTGGAGCACAGGAGAGGGTGGGAGAAAGGGAATGTGGGGCACAAAGGGGAGTAAGAGGGGGGGCTGGGGGTTGTTAGAAGTTACCGAAATGAACACACTCCGTCATACTCCCCTTTCTCCCCCACACTCCCCTTTCTCTGCCCCCTCCCCTGTGCCCCACTTTGACTCACACCTATTCTTCCCCTCCCCCTCCACCTATCTTCCTTCCTCTGGCTTCACAATTTGCAACTTTTCAATCCTTTTGTCTCACACCTTTAATTCATCACAGACCTTTGGCCAACCATCTGCCATCTAAAAACCCCAATCGTCTGTGTTCACCTATTAGCTGCTACACTTTGTACTATCCCTCCTCTCTTCTACTCCCCCGCCCCCACCTCCCTAATCAGTGTAAAGAAGGGTCCCGACCTGAAACATCACCTATCCATGTTCTCCAGAGATGCTGACTGACCCGCTGAGTTACTCCAGCACTTAATGCATTTTTCTTTTGTAAAACAGCATCTGGGGTTTCTTGTTTCTAAACTAAACTAAACTTTCTTTTAGACCTGCAAAAGCCCTGATATCTGCAAAATCTGCGAACCAAGCCCACAATTCCACGCGGATGGTCTATCCTGTTCTTGAGTGCTTGACTGATCAACAGTAGGCCTACCACCACAAAGAACACACAGACCTCCAGCCAGAGGCCCTGCCACCATGGTGAAACTGCAACCTGGGACCCCTCCACAACACACTCACCAAACCTCTGGAGCTCCTGGCACTAGACCAACCATGCAACTCACCTCTGCAGCTGTAGAAATCACACCGCCCATTGATAATGCAGCCAAACTGAATGGAGATACAATGGATGGACCAGTAAGTTCAGAAGTTCACAAGTTGTAGGAGCAGAATTAGGCCATTTGGCAAGTGACGTCTACTCGGCCATTCAATCATGGCTGATCTATCTTTCCCTCTATACCCCATTCTCCTGCCTTCTCCCCATAATCCCTGACACCTTTACTAATCACGAATCTATCAAGAGATGCTGCCTGTCCCGCTGAGTTACTCCAGCATTTTGTGTCTATCTTTGGTTTAAACCAGCATCTGCACAAGAATCTATCAATCTCCATTGAGTTCCTATCAAGTTTCTCGGTGACTTCCAGTTCATTAAATTCTGCACCTGCAGTACCCAAACTGGAAGAGTGGGATAGTGAAACGAGACCTGAGGCTTGGAAGTTGCAAGATGGTGCTGGAATGTGGTGAATCTTTGAGTGCTGTTACAGAAGAGGATCTGCTTACAACTGTTTCATTCCTTTACTTGTGTATGATCATACTCATGCACAGTTTGATTTGACTGGCTAGCACAAGGAACAAGTTGTTCATTGTACCTTGGTGCATGTCACAATAATAAACTAAGCTAAGCTAGACTTTATAAAGGAAACAGTTATAGAACTCCAGCACGAATTTTACAAACAGGTGCATGTATCCATAAATCTTGTCAGATTGAATTTGCCTAAATGGAGCTATCATCGTTAAAGGGGCTGGATTTTGGTACTCTGGATTATTTAGAGTAATGCCTTACCGAAGATGACGCTATTCAAAGCATCCATTATATTTAAATAGTATCAATCAGAGTGTAAGAATAGTTAGAAAAGACAGCTTCACCTTTGTTTCGAGATCTGAAATTTATGATCGCCCTCTGATATGCAACCCTTCACCATCTAATAAACTCTGAACTGCCCCTGGGCATGCTTACTTGTAACTGTTGGAATCCATTCCCCTGAAGGAATGTTAGCAAAGGCACAGCTCCATCTCAGCAGGAGAATTATATATTGTCAGCTACATGTTATAGATTTTCTGCTCATTCTAAGTTAGTGGGTGGGAAATGGAACCAAAAACTTTACATCATTTGATTTATACCAAGCATCGCTGCAGGCATTTTATTGTAATAATCTTGAATTCCAGTCTACTTTATGTTTAGCCATGTTGACAGGAACATTTGTAAGGGGATAAGTTTCACCGACCCGTATGCTGCTGTACACTGCTGAAGGTTTGGAAAATCTCTGATGATTCTGTAAATCCTCACAATAATTCCCATTATTAAATAAATATTTCAGCTGCGCCAATTTATGGACAAGAATATTTATCTCTTTTCAAAATGGATGGTCCATTGAATTGTTTTTCTCTTGGTTTCGATTTATTAAAATTAACATCATTACACTCGGCAAAGTCTTTGCAATGGAAAGATTAATGTGGTTAATATGTAGCTCACAACAACTTCAAGTCCATACGGTAACAAAATCACACTTGTTTTTGTTATCTGTGAAAGGCAACTCCTGTTAAGAGAAATTAACTTGAATAGTTTGAGACTAACTAATTAGTCATTCTCGACCAGTCAGTCTGCAGGCTCACCAGAGACATTTGGCGTCTTGCATTTATAAAATTGACAGTCAATGGCTAAAGTGGCCTTGACAGCAGCTCCCTAAAGAACCTAACCTTGGTGTGTGTTATGTTGTTCTCTTTTATCCTCATCCACCCACTCCGTCTTCCTGCTGTTGCTATTACATATTATTCATCGCACACGCAGTTAAAAGTATATATTTATGAATAAATCTATTTTTTTCTTATTAAGCTCTAAGCCTAACAATAGATGCACCTATTTATTTTAGCTGCTGCGCTGTAATTTCCTGAGCAAATGTGTCTCACAGAATTTTCACAGATTACAAAATATTGTCACTTAACTGCTGCCTGAGGTTAAAATGTTTCCTTTTATTATGATTGATTTCTTCAGCACACATTTTGTAAACTGCCTTATATTTTTTTGATCGGATAAATGATCAGATTGAAATTTTTTTTCAAAACATCTGGGGTCCCAGATGGATTTTCCGTCAACCAAAAACAGCATTGACCTTTTCCTAAGGAGTTTTGTTGGTGGGCTCAATACATGAAAAATCAGGCTCATAAATTTCCAATCAAGGGGGCTCTGTTGTGGCCGGTTCAATGCGTTTACTGCAGCAAATTATTTTCAGAAGACTCGTTTTAAAAATGTTAGGATTCCATTTTATGATATTTTCTCTAGATGCATCATTTATTGGTGTGCGTACAGGTTTACCAGTTCCTTGTTAGCAAAGGTACATGTCTCATGTAAGAACAGGTTTACTAGTTTAGTTTAATTTAGTTTAGTTTAGAGATACAGTGGAGAAACAGGCCTTTCGGCCCACCGAGTCTGTTCTGACCAGCGATCCTTGTGCACTAGCACTATCCTACATGCTACAGACAATTTACAATCTTTTACCAAATCCAACTTAACCTATAGGCCTGTATTTCTTTGGAGTGTGGGAGGAAACTGGAGCACCCGGGGAAAACCCATGTGGTCTCGCGGAGAACGTACAAACTCCATACAGACGGGACCCATAGTTAGGATTGATCCTGGGTCTCTGGCGCTGTAAAGCAGCAACTCTAACGCTGCACCACTGTGCCAACCCCTCTAACACAATACATGCAGCTTTACTAGCAGGAAAGTATTGTATGTTCCTTACCGATTTCTTTACTTTTTCATGTACATTTACCTTTATGAATTCTCTATGTTGCACAGAAACTTCAATCTATATTTCAGTGAAATTTATAATAACCATTTGCAGACATAAAAATCATATAGAACACAGAAAACAGAATAGTACTGCAAGGAACAGGTTCTTCAGCCCATAATATCCATGCCAAATATGATTCCAAGTTAAACTGAAGATAGCCACAAAATGCTGAAGTAACTCTGCGGGTCAGGCAGCATCTCAGGAGAAAAGGAATAGGTGACATTATGGGTTGGAACCCTTCTTTAGACAAGTTAAACTGATTTTTTATGCTTGCACATCTATCTCCCACCATTCTCTACATACCATGTGCCCTAAAGAAGTGTTTAGTGTTTAGTTTATTATTGTCACATTTACCGAGGTATGGTGCAAAGCTTTTGTTTTGAGCAATCCAATCAAAGTAAAGACTGCACATGATTGCAATCAAGCCATCCACAGTATGCAGATAAAGGACAAAGGGTACAACATTTAGTGCAAGATAAAGTCTGATTAAAGATAGTTTATGATCTCCAATGAGGTAGATGGGATGTCAGGACTACACTCGAGCTGGTGAGGGGATGGTTCAGTTGCCTGATAACAGCTGGGTGGAAACTGAATCTGAATCTGGAAGAATGGTTCCGACCCAAAACATTGCCTGAAGTAAATGGCAAAGATACCAGAAGAGTCTGTAACCAGTATACAAAGTGCTGTCTATGGGGTGGACAGTCTATTATTTGAGTTAATTGTTACAGTGAGATGATAATTAATAACTGGCAGCAGAAGAATACATTACTGATGTATGTAATGAGCAGTCCACTGGAGAATAATTAAGAAGCATTTGGACAGATCCTTGAACGAACAAGGCATAAAGGGCTATGGAATTACTACAGGCAAGTAGGATTAGTGCAGATAAGGATGAGGCCAGCATAGACATAGTGGGCCGAAGGGCTTGGTTCAATGCTGAATAACTCTATGTCTCTGAGACTACGTGAGAAGGCTGGTAAGCCATATGGATGCATGTAAATGTCAGGCAATGAATACAATCACCAGACAGAAGTTAGTCACTTAACCTCAGCTTTCAATAAGATATGTCTAACACCAACAACATTCAACATTGAGGGGATGACTATTCATCAGAAACAAATTCACCAACAACATAGATGCTGCATCAAGAGGAACAAGATGAAACTTTGGGTATCCCCTGATAAACCATCACATCCCAACTATCTCAAAGCTTTCTGCCAGAAATAGAGTGCAAATCAAGGGTGTGAGGGAATAATCTTAACTTCCTAACTTAGTTGCAGTTCCAACAACACTTAGGCTGAGCAGTATGCACGATGAAGCAGCACATTTCAGTAACACCCCAGCCAATGCCTTTAGCTTTTGCATGCTCTACTGTCACCAGAGAATCAGTTGCAATGTGTGCCATCTAATGGATGCACTGCAATTACTTGTCAATCTTCTGCAGCAACACTTCACAAGCTGTGATCACCACCACTTGGAAACACAGGGGCATTAGTTGCATGGAAACATCATCACCTCTAGGTTCAAATCAAGATCACTGCAAAAGAGGTGGCAAGTTTCTGGTGGGCATGCAAATAAAATAAAATGCCAATGTTGTTCAATCCTTTCATGGCACAATGTACTTTATTGTCACATGTACAAGGATGTTGCCAGGACTTGAGGTTCTGAGCTATCGGGAGAGGTTGAGCAGGCAGGGACTCTATTCCCTGGAGCACAGGAATATGAGGGGTGGTCTTATAGAAGTGTATACAATAATGAGAGGCATAGTTTGGGTGGATGCACAGGGTCTTGCCCAGAGTGTGGGAATCGAGTACCAGAGGGCATAGGTTTAAGGTGAAGGGGGAAAGATTTTATATGATTCTGAGGGGTAATTTTTGCATGCAAAGTGTGATGGAGGTATGGAACAAGCTGCCACAGGTAGTTGAGGCAGCTTGGTCGGTGTGGGCAAGTTGGGCCAAAGGGCCTGTTTCCATGCTGTATGACTCTATAACTCAATGTACATATACATTGGTACAGTGAAATTCCTTTTTAGCATACAATTCAATAAAAACTGTACTTTACGTAAGCACAATCATAACTGAGTACACTAGCAGATTACACTGAGGCCCCGCACAAGAGTCTCCAGTGCTGTTATTGTATTCTTTGATTGCTAGAGTTATATTTCAGATCATTTACACATTATTCTATTTGATCTTTCCTCTGGTGTTTCCAGATCATGACAGCTGATGAGAAATAAATTCAAGCAATCGGGGCGGCACGGTGGGGCAGTGGTAGAGTTGCTGCCTTACAGCGCTAGAGATCTGGGTTCGATCCTGACTACAGGTGCTGTCTGTACAGAGTTTGTACGTTCTCCCCATTACTGCGTGGGTTTTCCCCGGGTGCTCCGGTTTCCTTCCACATTCCAAAGACGTAATCTTTGTTAAAGATTGTAAATTGTTCCGAGTGTGTAGGATAGCATTAGGGTGCGGGGTTCGCTGGTTGGCGCACACTCGGTGGGCCGAAGATTTCACGCCGTATCTCAAATCTAAACTAACTAAAGTCCACTAATTAGCCTAAAGAAGAGAATGTATGGAACAACACCAGATAGCGTGTCGGGAATACCAATTCCATCTTTGCCTTTCCCCACAGTTCCAAAAAAAACTTTGTAAGATTCTGAATAAGTGGGATAGTTTTTGGTTTGGAAATTTAACTCCTAGTGTAGGTGCCATCATGAAAAAGAAGATGGACTGAAGAAATTTCCTCAACATTTAGCACACACACTCAATTTTCCAATCATTAAAATAAGCGGAACATTTGTAGCAGCATGGATTGTATCCAGATTTCCAGCCTTTATTCCCATTAATGAGATAGTACTAATAACTGTACAGAGAGTAGAGTTGTCATAGTTTACACAATAATCAAATATCTCCTGCGCTCAATGTAAAAAAATAAATTCCATTTACATACTTGCTAATTTGGTTTATTTTCCCAAATCTGAATGTCTGAAATTTGTGTCCAATGAAATGCATTTGCCGTCTACAAACTCAAATATAAGATTCATTTTGAAATGGAATGATTGAAAGATTGGTGAGAAAAATTAGAGCACATGGTATTGGGGGTAGGGTATTGACATGGATAGAGAATTGGTTGGCAGACAGGAGGCAAAGAGTAGGAATAAACGGATCCTTTTCAGAATGGCAGGCAGTGGCGAGTGGAGTGCCGCAAGGTTTGGTGCTGGGGCCGCAACTATTTACAATATATATTAATGGTTTGGATGATGGAATTAGAAGTAACACTAGCAAGTTTGCAGATGACACAAAGCTGGATGGCAGTGTGAACTGCGAAGAGAATGTTAGGAGGTTGCAGGGTGACTTGGACAGGTTGAGTGAGTGGGCAGATGCATGGCAGATGCAGTATTATGTAGATAAATGTGACGCTATCCACTTTGGCGGCAAAAACAAGGAGGCAGATTATTATCTCAATGGTGTCAGATTTTGTAAAGAGACCTGGGTGTCTTTGTACACCAGTCACTGAAAGTAAGCGTGCAGGTACAGCAAGTAGTGAAGAAAGCTAATGGCATATTGTTGGCCTTCATAACGAGAGGATTTGAGTGTCGGAGTAAAGAGGTCCTTCTGCAGTTGTATAGCTCCCTGGTGAGAGCACATCTGGAGTATTGTGTGCAGTTTTGGTGTCCTAATTTGAGGAAGGACGTCCTTGCTATGGAGGCAGTGCAGCATAGGTTCACGAGGTTAATCCCCGGGATGGCAGGACTGTCATATGAGGAAAGATTGGGAAGACTGGGCTTGTATTCACTGGAGTTTAGAAGGATGAGAGGGGATCTTATAGAGATGTATAAAATTATAAAAGGTCTGGACAAGCTAGATGCAGGAAAAATGTTCCCAATGTTGAGGGAGTCCAGAACCAGGGGCCACAGTCTCAAAATAAAGGGGAGGCCATTTAAAACTGAGGTTAGAAGAAACTTTTTCACCCAGAGCATTGTGAATTTGTGGAATTCTCTGCCACAGAAGGCAGTGGAGGCCAATTCACTGGTTGAATTTAAAAGAGAGTTAGATAGAGCTCTAGGGGCTAGTGGAATCACGGGATATGGGGAGAAGGCAGGCACAGGTTACTGATTGTGGCTGATCAGCCATGATCACAATGAATGGCGGTGCTGGCTCGAATGGCCAAATGGCCTCCTCCTGCACCTATTTTCTATGTTTCTATGTTTCTATGAAAATTCGAGTGTATAATTTTCAGCTATTTCTTTGCCTAAAATTACAGAAGTAATTGTAGAAATTCTTTAAATGCAA
Source organism: Rhinoraja longicauda (assembly GCF_053455715.1). Taxonomy (NCBI): domain Eukaryota; kingdom Metazoa; phylum Chordata; class Chondrichthyes; order Rajiformes; family Arhynchobatidae; genus Rhinoraja; species Rhinoraja longicauda. Next base: position 18,917,670 of record NC_135956.1, on the reverse strand, counting down.
TTATTTAAGACTAGAGATTACATTTTACAGATAGAGTAGCTCTCGGGACCATTGCATGTGATGTAGCACAAATAACTATTTATGTTTAATCTGTTTCTCTCTGTCTTTCTCTTAGTCTTCCTTTATCTTTATCTCCATTGTGGAAACTTGTCACTTCATTTTAAGTCTGTAGCAGTGACTACCTCTCCCTCATGCACGGTCCCAGTGAAATGTTCAAAGACTTTGAGTAAGTTAATTAAGTATGACCGCATTTTCTTGAATGCACGCTGGTTGTCCTTTATCAAGCTGTGCTTTGCCAAATGCCCTTCCCTTCTCTCAGATTTGTGCAAACTGTTTGAAGGTTTCCTCTATACATAATGAAAAGCTGTGATGTTGAATAACCTTTTCATCTCTTATTTTTTTAAAGTTACGTTTACTAGCTTTTAACATTTCCATGAAACTTTCTTGAATCAAGAAAGCTAATACAAGGCTAATTCAGTCTGAAGAAGGGTCTCGACCCAAAACGTCACCCATTCCTTCCCTCCTGAGATGCTGCCTGACCTGCTGAGTTTCTCCAGCATTTTGTGAAATAAATACCTTTGATTTGTACCAGCATCTGCAGTTATTTTCTTACACTAAGCTAATACAAGGTATCCACATCTATAGATACAAAAATGCTGGAGTAACTCAGCGGGGCAGGCAGCATCTCTGGAGAGAAGGAATGGGTGACGATCCTTCCTCAGACGGGTTAGGGAATAGGGAAATGAGAGGTATAGACAATGATGTAGAGAGATAAAGAACAATGAATGAAAGATGTGCAAAAAAGTAACGATGATAAAGGAAACAGGCCATTGTTAGCTGTTGGTCTATCAACCTCTATTATGGCCCAAATGTACATTTCAAAACACTTCTAGATTTTCATGATCCAATTTAAAACTTCTTGCTAATCTTCTCCCTCTCTTACTTTTACCCGAAGAATGATAATAGGCAAAAGAATGTTCATGTTTTGAAATGTATACTTTTCAGCTTCTAAGGTTTTCTTCAGTTTCTTTTATTTAAATTTAATCTAATCTCCATCACTCAGCCATTCCTTTCACTACTCTGTGTTTCATGCCTTAATTCCTCCAGATTTCAACAGCTTGTTTGTTGTCTAATTGTTTGCACTTAAGTAATTTGCAGCTTATACTGTGCAACTGTAAAAGTCTAATTTATTTACCGGGAATCAGCTTTGAGGTCTGATATGTAGAATAGATATGCTAGAGATTTGATATCCCTCTCTCACAACACTGCTAATAGTTCAAAGTATTTTGCAAAACAATACGAGAGAGATATTTTTTTAAATTATCAAATTTTCACAACGTATAACTTCATTTGAATTTGCCTCTATGCCTGACATTGAAGCAATCGATCCTGGTCTAGCAATTGCTCTGAAAAATTGCGATCCATTTTGTATTGTTCGAAGGATAGCCTTGGAAATGACTCACATGTCTCTTTGCTGGAGAAGGAATAGTGAAGCAAGCCAAAGATGGGACTTTTTATTATTGAAAAGTCTCAGTAAGCTTTAGAGGAAGAAAAAATGGTGGGAGATAAAGAATGAAAAGGTGAACTGCTACAGCATTTCGGAGCCTGCCAGAATTTGTCATTACCACAAATTCAGGAGTTGAGGAATTCCATTATAAAAAATCAGGAAATTCAAGCCATCACAGTCAAACACATAACTCATGATGCAATGTTAATTTTCTTTGCTGTGTCTGCGTAATCTGGGGACAACAGTTAATTACCTCAGTGAATATCAAGCTGCTGCCAGAGAACGAGTGGCTTATGACATTAGATGAAGAGCAAGAAATAACCATAATTGAATTTTATTTTGACCTGTTTGTTTAAGATAAATATGAAGAAAACTGTGTCTTCAATGAATTTGTGAGAATGTATGTTGTGGAATAGAAAATGGATCTCATTACTCTTGCTAGACACAAGTGCAGGAGTAACTCAACAGGTCAGGCAGCATCGATGGAGAAATAGGATGGGTGATATTTCGGGTCGAGACCTTTTATTTTTTAGTTTAGTTTACAGATGCAGCGCGGAAACAAGCCCTTCGGCCCAAGGAGTCTGCACCGACCAGTGATCCCCGTACATTTACACTATCCTACACACACTCGGGACAATTTGCACATACACCAAGCCAATTAACCTACATAGCTGTACGTCTTTGGAGTGTGGGAGGAAACCAAAGACCTCGGAGAAAACCCACGCGGTCACGGGGAGAACGTACAAACTCCGCACAGACAGCACCCGTAGTCGGGATCGAACCCGGGTCTCCGGTGCTGCAAACGATGTAAGGCAGCAACTCTACTGCAGCGCCACTGTGGCCGCCCTTTCTGTTATATGAGTGCAAAATGGGCAAAGTCGTGACCAAGTTCAAATATAAAAGCAAAAGCATGACCAAACACACTTGACTTCAAATTAAGATAAGCCATTTTCAGGTATCGCTGACTGGCTAGTTTTATTTGATCACAGGATCAAACGTGTGTCTCAGACTTCAGCTGCTAAAATTGGAGCACAGAACAGAGCAACTGTAGCCATAAAGCAATAAAAGCAGTAGATGTAGGACATTGGACATACTGTAATAACTGAGAGTCCTGGAAATATGTAGTAGGTCAGGTGCATCTGTGGGGATGACATTTCAGGTCACTAAACTTTCATCAGCACTAGGAACTGTAAGAAAGTGACCGAAAATGGAGTGGATGAAGAGATTTAACAAAACATTGTGGTATGTTAGAGACTTAGAGAGAATGAATAACACAAATATGGTGGTTTCTGTTTCTGTTTTTACTTCTGAAGCAATGTCGTGAGCAGTGCCCACAGGATTTTCTATATTTCCATGAAGTAAAGAGAAGCAGAATCCTCTTTAATGGTCCATTAAACCACCAAAGTTGCTTTTTTGAACAGTTTAAAACAAGAACGTTTATTTTCTGAACAATAAAACCCTTGGCCATGTCTTACATAAGAATTCTTTCACTTTCAACCAGAACATGCTGTGACAGAATAACTTAATTACTATAGACAGAATTGCAATAACAACATTTAAAAGATATTTGGATAGCTACATGGATAGGAAAGGTTTAGACGCAAGTGGGCCAAACGTGGGCAAATAGGACTAGAGTCATAGATTCATAGAGTCATACATCATGGAATCAGGCCCTTCAGCTTACCTTGCTCACACCGACCACCATGTCCCATCAACACTAGTCCGACCTGCCTGTGTATGGCCTATATCCCTCTAAACCTATCTTATCCATTTTCCTGTTTAAATGTTTCTTAAAGTGTACTAGTTACTCTTGTCGATGTGACATCTTGGTCGACATGAGCAAGTTGGGATGATGTGCCTGTTTCCGTGCTGTATGACTCTATGACTCTGTAACATTGTTGTCAGGAATTTTGAGAATTATAAGAAAGATGAGTAGGTTATAGTTTGGTTAACCCTGGAGCTCACATACTGGGGAGCATGATGGGGAAAATGGTCAAGATACTATGTAGTTAAAATAGCTAAAGCTGAACCATTCTGTTGAGAAGCAGGCTTTCTTATCAGTAGGGGGGAGGATAGTCCTTTGAAGTTCTGTCTAGGTTCTTATCTATTGCAATTTTGCATTACAGCTGCTCTTGGTCACTCTGTTTAGCAGGCGAGTCTCCGAAAGGTTAACAAATTACCTCTTCTACGAGGGGACTCCATTTGGCGAGTAGAATCTGAACATTTATGATATACACATCTATATACTAAAACTCTCGTTTGTTTGTTTGTTTGTTGCTGAAATACAACCAAAACGGTACACGATAGCATGCCATTTTTAGTTTCACCTTACTCACCGTCGTCCCTTTGATGCTAATGGAAGAAGTTTCATTGAAATTGGTGTTATATTTTTTGTTATTCACATTTTAAAGTTTAAATCTATCTCCTAGGGAGGGAGTGGGAAGGGAGGGAGGGAGGGGGGAGGGGGGGAGGGAGGGAGGAGGGAGGGAGAGGGTGGGGGAGGGTGGGGAGGGAGGGGTGGATAAGGGGGGTTGAGGGGGATGGAGTGGGGGGGAAGGGGGAAGGGGAAGGGGAGGGGAAGGGAGGGGAGGGGGAGGGTGGAGGGAGGGGGTGGAGGGCGGGGGGGGGAGGAGGGAGGTGGGAGAGGGGAGGGGGGAGTGGGGGGGAGAGGGGGGGAGAGTGGGGGAGGAGAGGGTGCTGCACGAATGCAGGAGAGGTTTGGGTTCAACGGATCCACTTGGTCGAGTGTCAGATAAATGGGAGGGAGATTTCTAAACAACAAGAAACGCAAGATTAAAGTTAGTAACTTTGGGGAAACATAAAGATGAAAGGTTACAAAGACATTGATTAATGATGGTTTATTTCAACTCCACAAGTAACCATGAGGGTATAGGAATCCTACATTACTGTAGGATTTTGAAGTAGCCTGGGCTTGCTCACACTGTTTCCCGATGTATATCACTAAGGCCTTTATGAAACCGACTTGTTCAATGGACTCACCACTGATCTATGAGCTGTTTTATTTTGTGTCTGTGCCTATCTGAGTAAAGTCAGGTATAGGGTACTGGTAAAGTACGAAATTCCCTCCTACACTTGTAATGCATAAATGAGCTATCTCCCACACATGATTTTTTATATCCAAGATACTGATGGATCAGATTTTAAGAAAGAACATTCTAAAGTACTTCAGGCAAATATTCCTAACACGACTGAAGGATCTTCCGTAAATAACCAGCCCTGGAGCAGTGCATTTGGTTTTGCAACTTGAAGCTACTAAACTAATCTGGGTGGCAAAGCAGCTTGACTGAATTGGGTCCTTTACACTCAACATGTTGAAAATACAAATTGGCAGGAATTTGAAAGCAACAACACTTGAAACATGAACACATATATAGAATAACAGTTGTGGTTCCAAAACTGTAACATAACTAAAAGGTTCTGATAAAGACATGTGTTTCATGCTCAAAAAACATTCTCCGTAAAGCCTGTATCTCCCTTCATTCCAACTGTTATTCGCCATTTATAGCTTCTAAACTTCAAAATAGTTTACCAAACCCTAGTCACTATCACTTCCTGATGACAAGTAGACATTTGGAGCACTGTAAACACTGTATACACTGAGCCTGTACTCGCTGGAGTTTAGAAGCATGAGGGGGACCTCATTGAAATGTACAGAATAGTGAAAGGCTTGGATAGAGTGGGAGTGGGAGAGTCCACTAGTGGGAGAGTCTAGGACTAGAGGTCATAGCCTTAGAATTAAAGGACATTCCTTTAGGAAGGAGATGAGGAGGAATTTCTTTAGTCAGAGGGTGGTGAATCTGTGAAATTCTTTGCCACAGAAGGCTGTGGAGGCAAAGTCAGTGGATATATTTAAGGCAGAGATAGATAGATTCTTGATTAGTATGGGTGTCAGAGGTTATGAGGAGAAGGCAGGAGAATGGGGTTAGGAGGGAGAGATAGATCAACCATGATTGAATGGCAGAGTAGACTTGATGGGCTGAATGGCCTAATTATACTATCACTTATGAACTTGTGAAAAAAGTGTAGAGAACAATTGAGAACTTGAGCTAGAGGGAGAGGTTGGGCAGGCTAGGACTTTATTCCTTTGAGCGCAGGTGGATGAGGGGTGATTTTATAGATGTGTGTAAGTTCATGAGGGGAATAGATAAGAGTAAATGCACAGAGTACTTTATCCAGAGTAGGGGAATTAAGAACCAGGGGATGTAGGTTTAAGGTGAGAGGGGAAAGATTTAATAGAAACCCGAGGAGCAACTTTTTCACACAGGGTGGTATATATATATGGAATGAGCTGCCAGAGGAGGTAGTTGAGGCAGGTGCAAAAAATGATATTTAAAAGACGTTTGGACAGGTGCATGGATAGAAAAGGTTTAGAGGGATATGGGCCAACAACAGGCAGGTGGGTCTAGTGTAGATGGGACATCTTGGTCGACGTGGGCAAGTTGGGCCGAAGGCCCTGTTTCCATGCTCTATTACTCTATGACTGGACGTTCAACAATAATACACCAATAATATACCTTTTAAAAATAATTTGATAACCTTTAAAGAAAAATTATTGTGTGCTTAATTGTGTCATTGCGTTAAGGTGCCTGCAAAGCTGCAGCAAGTAAGAATTTCATTGACATGTTTCATTGATGTGGATTGTTTTCTGCGGAGCATCAGTAGTTGAGGGGAGACTTGAGAGAAATATAAGCAATTATGAGAGGCATTGATAGGGTTGACA